>NC_135479.1:72901420-74337253 GCF_052094955.1 Ictidomys tridecemlineatus
TAAAAATTTTGAAATTTAAAGAATATTTAAAAAAGTAAAATAGAAATATATGTTTAATTATAAAGGTGTAGAACAACATAAAACTGAAATAAAATAATAGGCATTTCTTTACATTTGGGGAACGATTTTTTGAAATATTAGTTTTTAAACAATGGTAATGATGAAATCACTAAACAAATTCCTGCATATACAGGTGATAAATGGAACTTTCTCACTCACTTTCTCTTCCTTCTCAGGTCAGCAGATCACCTCTTGAATTCCACCTCTTTTTCTTTCTTCCAGAAGAATCTCATCCACTGAGGAGGCTGCATATCAAACAACATGAATTTCATTTCCAGGGAATTCTTAGTAGAATTTTAATTATTTATCACTTTGACCTTCCGGTCTCTGGCCAGATAAATGGCTTGAACTCATTTCAAATATTTCTTAATGGTAAAAGGGAGAATTACATACAAGTGCTGTGGGTATAATTTCAGAAGAGTAGATGAAAATCATGAATAATCATTTATAATAGTGGAATCACAGCTTATTCAGGTTGCAAGAGATATGAGGTTAAGATCTTAGTGCACCTACAATGAAGCCCAAGCAATGAACGTCAACTTCTCTGAAAGTGAAGAAAGATGAATTGAAATTGAACACAACCAGGGGGCTTTAAAATAACTTATCAAGTCTTCTGGTATCACTTTTATGCCTCCAGTCTGTGGAGACTGATGACATTTCCAAAGTCACATTCAAAACCTGTTTTTCAAAATAAGAAGGTAGAGATGAAGGGTTCTACTGCTCTCCCCTAGCTCCAAACCCCTGGCTGCTGCACTTCACAGGGAACATCACCCCACCCAAACCCAGCCTCCACAAGCTCAGAACCCCAGAGGACACCCTCCCAGTCCCTCAGCAGGCTCTAGGCAGCATAGAGAGAGAATCTTCTGGATCGAAGGGCGTAGATGGGGAGAGGCTGGAAGGGGGTTGGAATGCTTGTCCTGGAGCGCCAGGATGAGGGCAAGGCCATGAAAACCACTGCAGAGGCACAGGGTTACCAAGCCCAGCACAGAGACTGAGGCATGTCAGGCTGCCATGGAAGGGCAGGAGGCAGGGTTTCCAGCCACCATGAGCAGGGAGCCTGCCTCATGAGACTCAGCTCCACCACACTGAGACCTCGTGGTAGAGAAGAGTGAAGGTCACTTTTGAGAGAGTGGAGGAGAACTGGGGCTGAGCATCTCCAGAGAGATCAGGAAGGGGAGTAGACTCTGCTAGTGTAGACACATTTCTGACAAGACCAAGTAACACGCTTGCAGTTTAGGTTTCATTTAGTAATTGAATACTGATATTCAGAATGCTAATTATATGGGAATATTTAATTAGACTGCTTTTTTATGGTCTGCATATTTCTAGTTGACCAATCACATAACTGGTTTCTCGGCAACCCTCTGTCCTTCCAAGTCTCTTTCCAACACAGCAGCCTGTGATCCTTGCAAAAGGATCAGACATCATCTCCCTTAATCCCTCCATGGCTTCCTCCACTATTGGGAACAACAGTCAAAGTTACTTTAGAGTGGCTGCCAGTGCCCTGGGTCAGGGCACCTAGTACCTCTCTGACTTGACCTGCTTCTACCTCCATATCCCTCTGCAAGCTGCTCTGCCCTTCTTGCTGATGTTCCCACATAGGAAACATTTTCTCTGAGGTCTTCGAGTAGACTGTTCCTAGTCCTGGGATTCTCTGCTCCAGATGTCTGCCTGGTCCCTCCCACATCTCCTACAAGTCTGTTGGCAAGTCACCTTCTCCAGCCACCTCCTTCCTCTCTAACATCCTCTTCCAAATGGTGGCCAAGCCTCTCCTGTCCTCTCCTGTTTGTGCTGAAGGTTTTCATTCCTCCCTCGGAGCACACGATATTAGTTGGCTTAGGATCTTACCCATGAAGACGAAGGGTCTTTTCTGGAGCGCATGCGCGGTGCCTGCTCAGAGGCATGCAGAGGGAGGTGTACGATGCAGGTGAGTTTAATGTCTGTGCAGAGCTGACCCATTTTCTAGGAGAAGCAATCTCATCTTTGAACCTAAGTGTTGACTTTGTTGGAAACCTCTGCTCTCAGATACTTATTGTCTTCCATTTAATTAGCTGCTTTCTCCCTAGTAATGCATCAATCACTTTTCCCCCTTTATCACATGGTGGAGAGTGCTAGCTAGCATACCTGTTCTTACTTGCACCACATCTACAGTGTCTGAGTTTTGCATGACTTATATTGAACACGCTTTCCCACCTACCACCTGAGCATGCATGGGGTCCATATTGCCATGTGCAACTTCCTTTCCTAGAAAAGGCATTTGGGGTGAGGAGGAGGCAGAGGTGCCTAATGCCTTAGACAAGCTTCAGGAGCAGTTGTGCATGCAGCAGGATTGATTTACATGCAGTATTCATCATTTGTGTAAGGACTTCATTGGGGTAGTTCCCCTGGTTCACCCAGTCCCAGCCCTGCAGTCTTGACTGCAGCTAATTGGGCTCATTCACTCAGAAATTTCTCCTTAAGAGGTGCTTAAGCCTGTGCAATGATACCACAGGGAATTGCCTTTGAGGAACTGAATGCACAACATAGAATGAAGTAATGATAATTGAGGGACTCTACCTTAAACCCAAATGTTAATATCTAGCAATAACATCAGCTCAAGTCTGGCATGTACCCAATTGTTCTATCAGAATGAAAGCCCCATGTGGGTGAGAACTGGTTTTGTCTGGCTCATTAATGGGCCCTTGGACTGGCCAATAGTAGAGTCTTAGTAAGTATTGCTGAATGGGTAGATGTGCTCCACATACAGAGAAAGCTAGTGTTCTTACTGGTTGTGTGTGGGCTCTGAGACCTTTGGGGGTCTTGTCCTAGGCTGTGTATGAAAACTCAGGTCAGGTGTTTCTTCTCTCCGTGCCTTGACTTCTCTGTCTGAGGGACTGAGGATCATGCAAGTTCTTGCTTCATTCGTGTATGAGGATGAAGTGCTTCAATGCACATAGGACTGCTCAGGATGAGGACTGGATGTGGTGAGAACTTACAATGCCTGCTCTTGCTGGTGCACAATCATCACTGGGGACCCAGAGAATCTTTATGGTATTCTGGAGCCATTCAGCCCCTGATTGCTGATTGGAGGTCTCCCAAGTGGTCATCATAAGATTCTGTGCTCCTGTTTCAGGTTCCACAAACTGACCTTGGTCCCGCTGATAGTTGCTAGCTGTTTTAGCCAGGTTTTTTGCTGCTGTGCTAAAACATCTGTCAAGAACAGTTTTAGGAAAGATCAAGTTTATTGGGGCCTCACATTTTCAGAAGCCTCAGTCCATGGATAGCCAGCTCCATTCCTTGGGGCTCAAGGTGAGGCAGAACATCATGGTGAAAGAGTGTGGCAGAGGGAAGCAGCTCTCATGATGATAAGTAAGGAGAGAGAGGGAGATAGATAGATAGAGAGAGAGAGAGAGAGAGAGAGAGAGAGAGAGAGCTCTCCACTCACCAGATGTAAAATACATACCCCAAAGGCACATCCCCAGGGACCCATCTCCTCCAGCCATACCCTATCCACCTTCATTCAACACTTAGTTAATCCCATCAGGGGGATTCATTCACTGATTGGGTTAAGTCTCTTATAACCCAATAATTTCTTCTGTGAACCTTCTTCAAGTGTTTCACACATGGCCTTTTGGGGGACACCTACTATCTAAACCACAACCCTGGACCTTTCTAGTGGTCAGTAGGCATTCCCCACAAGGGCACCGTTGATGCCGCTGTTCAGCCTTGGACTGTGAAGGATGCTAGATGGTCATTTTCTCTGGCTGGTGACACAATGGGCCCTTGATTTTTCCTTTACAGAACTCCTGTTTTATTGCCAGAGTGTCTTCTAAAACCACACTTCCTGTGTGGATGTCCCCTTGGGTCTCAATTCTCCTTGGGTTTCAGTATTCTGGTCATGTCATCTGTTTACCTGAGCTACTCACCAAGATGACTGTCCCAATCTTTGGTACTAGGATGGCCATTCCTTTGTCATTGGGCTAAAACATTAATCCCTGTCTTCTTAGTTATCCACCCTAAATTATATTCTTTTCAGACTTAAAATAAGCCATTAACCCCAATAGTAGTTAGCAAGAATTAATTCTGTCCTAAATATCATTTTCTAATTAGCTCTGCTAATCTAAACCTACTAAGGAGAGCAATTCTGAGTTAAGTGCCTTTAGGAAGAATGGCCCTGTCATACAGAGCCACGTCCAAGGCACCCTGAGCTGCACTATGGGATCGCCGAGGCTGCCCACATGAGTGCTTAACGTGGATGAACATGAGGAAGCCAGACACATTTACAGAGCAGGAAGAGCTTCTGTTCTTCTGACTATGGCTGGTGAAATATCCTTAACTTCATCCTGCCATGATGGTCCTCTCCTGATCTGTAGTGCTGTATGACAGAAACACAAGGAGGTCTTGGGAGATGACATGATGTTAGTAAACATTTCCCCACCCACATAACTAGACAAGTTAGTACACGAGCCACATATAAACTGCAGTGACAGTTGCAAGCAACAAAAATTATATCAATGACTCAAATTATTGGTAATCATGAGTTTAAAAATTTTAGGAAATCACGTCTACTACTCTATGTACATTGTAAACTGAGTAAGCAAAGAAGAATATTTTATTTAGAAGTGAAAAAGGTCTTATAAGTGATACATTCAAAGACTGGTAAATAAACATAAAGTGTTCATTATTGCATAAAGTGCTTATTATACAAGGGATATTAAACATACTATTTATAAAGGGAAGGGATTAAATAAACATGAGTAACATTAGCAATCACATCTCTAAAAATCAATAACTCTAAAATTTCCTCTGAAAATTAAAAAGTCACAAATATGTAGTATTTACTTAAAGATCAACTGAACTATTTATTAGTAATTTTACCTGTATTTTAGATATCTATAATTTGAGGAAAATATTATGTTATGAACAATATATGTTCTGTCATCTAAAATTAATCATTTATAGTTTGAAATAAGTGCCTCTATTCCCTCAGCACAGGACATTTAAAAATATAACAAAGCAAACAAACAAAACTATGTAAGCATATAGTTGGTTGAAGAGGAATATAGTCAGTTGTGTAAGAAATTTAGTTGGAATTCTAGAAGATTCTAACTTACATGTATCTTGAACATCAAATATGTATGGTACAGTTAATCCACCTATTTTGTGAGTTCCATTGTGTGTGGGAAGGATAAGGGGGGTTGATGATCAGGTTGTCAATCACTAAAGGATAGGGTAAGAATGGAAACCACAGAGTAAAATCTAGGACATGTGAGAATTTACATCCACTTATCCTGAGCTGTCAATCTCAGGGGCACTGTACACACACACACACACTCATTTAAGAAAGAAATTATTTTTAGCCCACTAAAGCAGGAAAATACATTAGAATAAGGTAGAACTTTAAAAAGAGTGACAAGAATCAGGCCTGGCACAAATAGGGCCTTTGGAAATGGACCGTGGGATGCCATTGCACAATGTCAAGCTCTCCTTGTGGTAATAGTTGCACTACTCTTGCATCATTAGCCTCATACCTAGTCATATTCTATATACAAAGTTTAAGAGAAGAAAGTCAATTTGGGTTCCACAATAAACAATGACAGGACAATGTGAAAAGTTCAGATGCATAGGTCTTAAAGTTATTCATGATGTTATTAAAAATAAATAAATTCTGGGGGAGGAAATAATTATTTAGCCTTAAGAAAATCATGCACTGAAGAAACAGTGCTGTCCAATTAGTATATTGTCTATCCTCTATCATCTATACTAGGTACCCTTAAGATGCACAGTAGACAGAATGTGTATACAACCAGTAAGTATACTTGTGTCTGATAGCTTTTTCATTGCTATGACCAAAAGACCTCACAATAACAACTTAGAGGAGGAAAAGTCTATTTTGGGCTCACTCTTTCAGAGGTTCGGTGCATCATCAGCCAGCTCCATTGATCTACGCCTGAGGGGTGAGGCAGAACATCATGGTGGGAGGCTGTGGGGCAGGGAAGCTGCTTAGCTCATGATAGCCAAGAAGCAGAGGGAAAGAGAGAAGCCAGAGACAAAGCATATCCTTCCTCCAGCCACACTCCCTTTGCCTACAGTTACCACCCAGTAGTCCTTTCAAATTATTAATCCATTAAGTGGATTAATCCACTGATGAGGTTACAGCTCTCACAACATAACAATTGTACCTCAATTTCTGCATTGCCTAACATATGAGCTTCTCAGGGGTCATTAAAGATCCAAACCATAACCATACCATACTATATACACATGCTTTATACATACAGTATCTACCTTTAGAGAAGGCAAAAACTCTTTTGAATTTGACATTAAGCTAAGAGATGGTAGAACCATTTCATTTCTATATATCTTTAAAATAGGACAGATTCTTGTTTATCTGCTGTCGGCGTGGATGTGTTCTGAGGCAACACAACGGCAGGGGTGATCCCTTAACATGCTCTTTATTTCTCTGAACCTATAATTCTCTGATTATACTTTCCTTTTAGTAGAACAAGTCAATAAAACTCTTCATAAATAAAAGAAAGCTTCTTCCCTGCATACTTTGGTTCAACTGAGAAACATAACTGCAAACTCAATATTCTTCTTCATAATTTTTTAGAAATAAAAAGAAAATCAATATCAAGAAGAGTGGAATTTTGACTAGTTCCAAACACCATCACCAGGTATTTATGAAGAACAGCTCTCTGACGTAGAGCGCCCTGAAGCCTGATTGTTGGGCCTTGAGCCATTAGTGTGTGACAGTGGGATTTCTTCTCCTCTGTACTCCCAGCATGGAAGTCACATGAATCACTTCTGGGTCAGAGGGAGAAGGACAAGGATGTGGCTTGGGTGGTAGTGGAGTCAGTTCCCTGACCTTCCCACACGTCTGCAGACCTCTTTCTTGGGCCGGTGCGAGGAAGTGTCTCACGTGAACTTGACACATGAAGTATGAAAAAACCCTGCAGAGGGCACATGGTTCTCTGCCTCCAAAACCTACCTCCTCCTGCCTAGCTGCCATGCCGACTAACTACACACAGATTCAACAAAACTACGGCATATTGGTGACTAATCTGTGATTATATTTTATGATTTGTGGAAGGTCCTGTTGGTGCTCTGATATCAGTTTATCATTTTACTCTATCAGCCAGGACACTTAGTCTTTGTGACACATTATCATGGCCTGACCCCTCCCCAAGTTATTGCCAAGTCACTGTTTATCCTCTGCAGATAAACCTACCTTCCTGTCTCCTCCAGACTCTCTGCTTTTCCGAGATCACTTGGTGACCTCCAGTAATTAACAGGTACTGAACCATTCATTTGCATATTGGTAGAAAGAACATTTTTGTGGGATATGAAATTACATAAGATGCACATTTCAAGCTTCAGATTTGACACTTTCAAGAAATAGGTCTATGTACTGACTTTGATCCCTTATTATTTTTACCAATAAAAATAATAGCTTAATCTCCAAAGGATAGTCAAGAAAAAAATATAATCAACACTTGAGATGAGAGGGAAAACACACATTGCAAGGGACAAACCATAGAGTCAGGTAACTGTGAGCTCTCAGTATACGTGGATCTAGCCACAGGAATAGGGAACCACTGAGCTAGCATGGTGTAGCCACAGGAAGTATGAACTGTCATCGTGTAGCACATACCAGAGGACAGTGAGCAATTGCCTGTGCTACAATGTACTGTAGGAACAGTGAACTATTGGCTGTTCACAACTACACGAATAGGAATTACTGGTGTAGCATATCACATGACAGGAAGTGAGACATATACCGTTACATACACATGGATACACAAAAGGCATGCAGCACACTGTGTGTGTGTGTGTGTGAGTGTGTATATACAGTGTATTGTGTGTGTATGTATATGTACACAAAATGTATCATTTGGAAATCATAAAACAACATCCATTTTTTGTCATTCATCATACTGATAGCACTTTGGGAGAGTATTTTTGTTTGTTTGTTTGTTGTTTGTTAGGTACTGCAAATGATTGAATGCAGGGGTGCTTAACCATTGAGCCACATCCCCATCCCTTATATTTTTTGAGATAGGGTCTCACTTAGGGCATCTTGCTTAAATCCTCTTGCTTAGGACCTTGCTGAACTTGCAATCGTCCTGCCTCAGCCTCCTGAGTTGCTGGGATTACAGATGTGCCCCATAGTGCCCAACAGGAAAGTGCTTTCTATGCTTATTGAATAAAAATTTTTATTTCATTTTCTCTATGTGCTAACTTACGTTTTGTAATGTTTTTCAACCATGCAGGTTGCCTATTTCTTCTTTTTTTAACATTTTTTTAGTTGTAGATAGACACAATACCTTTACCCTATTTATTTATTTTATGTGATACGAGAATCTTACCTAGTGCTTCATACGTACTAGCAAGTGCTCTTCCACTGAGCCACAAGGCCCACCCTGCCTATTTCTTCTTAGTTCTTCTTGTTAATATTCTTGATGGCACATATAATGCATTACTATACTTTAAAATATTTTTTCTCACTAAAGTAGTTCATCTTCATAAAATATTAGGGAAATAGAAATAAATACAAAAAGCAACTGCGCATAAGAAAAAATAAAAAAATATATCATTCAAAAATCTCTTCTAATATATTTTGTGAAAATGATTTCAGTCCTGTCTTTTGTCTGTTGGTAATTAGGGTACTTGCCTTTTGTGACATGTATACTAATTAAGGTGTGTTGAGCTGATTAACAAATAGACCCCCTTAGTACCTTAAAAGGGAGGAACTTTATTTCGGTCTCACATGACAATCTGCAGATCATGTTCTAGGTTGCCAGGGCTCTGTCCTCTGTATTCTCCCAGGAATCCAGGTTGACGAAGGTAGGTCTTACTGCTTGATGATTTGCCAGATTTGCTCTGTTCTTGGTATTTTAACCTCTATCTGGTAAGAAAGTGAAAAGGGAGAATGGAGCAGGTGTTGTGGTTTGGACATAAGGTGTCCCCCTGAAGCGCCTGTGTTAATGCCAGGATCCTCAAAGGTGACGTGAGTAGATGACAGGAGCTGTAACCTAGTCACCAGGTGGATCCACCTGATGCATTAATAGTTGGAACAGATTGCTGGGTGGAACCTGTAGTCAGGTAGGGTGTGGTGGAGCGGGCATGCGACTTGGTGTGTGACTCTGGGATTACACCTTGTCCAGCTCTTCCTCCTTGGTCTCTGTTTCTTGGCTGCTATGAGCTGAGACACTTTCCTTCCCATTTCCTGTGCCATGTTGCTCTGCCTCGCCTCAGGCCCAGAGAGATGGAGTCCGCTGGCCATGGACTGATCCTCTGAAATGGTGAGCTCAAAGCCACCTTCTCCTCCTCGAGACGTTCTTGTTCTTGTTGCAGCAGTGAGAAGCGACTAATAACCCAGGCGTGGCCTGTTCTCCGTGTGCTGTCCAAGGAGGGATACGCGGATCTTCTGCTCCCACTCAGTCCAAACGGACTCTAGCTCTGAGAGCTCTGGCCCCACTTTGCAGATGGGAAGTGAGGGCCATGGAGCCTCCAGTCCCAGTGAGGCCCATCTGCAGCTCTATTTGTGTCACTGTTGCAAAGAGGACGAGGGAGGATGGGAGTGTCCTCAAATCAGCACTTGAATCATCCTTTTAGGCTATAGCTGTACTGGTAGATAATATTCCGTAACCTGCGAAAAATACTGGTTTATTGAATGAAAGGTAGTCAGTGTAGTATTTTTAAAAAATTATTCAATTTTCCAGCATTCCCTTCACCTCTTTCCTGTTCATCTTGTTATTTTCTATACTCATTCTGACATTTCTCTTTCCAGTTTTAGTCACATATTTCTGTGCTTAACTAATTATGTTCCTCATACAGCAATGTGTAAAAGACATGAGCCATCTGGCAGTAAACAGAGCAGCCAGTGTCCTTCCACCTGAGTCTGCTGACCTCTCACTTCTCTGTCTTCCCAGTTATCTCACGTGGCTGAATCTTGTCTGTTTTATCACTCTCAACACAAACAGCTTCCTTTATTGGTCAAGTATGATATTTTGATTCTACTCTTATTTTCTGCCTCTGTCTTCATTAATGTCTCCTGTTCGCTTCCCGAGGATGACCTTCCTGCTCTTTTCAGTTTCCTGGATTGAAAATACTTCACACATTCTCATACTCCCTTATTTCTTTACAAATGCACTTTTCCTGGGAGCTTTTCTCTGAACACCACTTTAGTTTCACTGTGTCAATGGGTTATCATTCAGGTCTGAGTAATTTTCAGTTTTTATTTTTTTGTTATTAGTTTTTGTTATATATAAAATCAGGGTGCGTTCTGACATAACCACAAAGCAGGGGATGTAATTGCTCCAATTCAGTTCCAGCACTCCCCTCCCTCACCTCTACTGATGTTTTTGTGATTTATTTATACTTTTTTAAAAAAATAGTGTCTTGTGCATGTACGTGATGTTGGAATTCACTGTGGACTATTCATGTGTGTACAGATGAGATTCAGGCTGATCCACTTCACTGTTCTTTTCCTTTCCATCCTTCCTTCCTCCTCTCAATTCCCTTCATCTACTCTACTCACCTTTCCTTTATTTTAATGAAATTCACGATCCCCTTTTCTTCTTTCTTTCTTTCTTCCTCTCCCCACTCCTCTTTTTCTAAGTTAGCTTCCACATATCAGAGCAAGCATTCAACTCTGACTATCTGGACTGGCTTATTTAACTTACCACGATAATCTCCAATTCCATCCACTTACCTGCAAATGCCATAATTTCATTCTTCTTTAAGGCTGAGCAGTATCCCATTATGCATTCATACCACACTTTCTTTATCCATTCATCTATTGAAGGGCATCAGGTTGATTCCATATTTTAGCTTTTGTGAATTGTGCTGCTATAAACATTGATGTGGCTGGGTCAGTGTAGAATGCTCATTTTAAGTCCTTTGGGTATAAACTGAAGAAGGGATAACTGGGTCAAATGGGTGGTCCCATTCCAAGTTTTCTGAGGAATCTCCATACTGAGTTCCAGATTGGTTGCACCAGTCTTTAGCCCCACCAGCAATCTATGAGTGTACCTTTCTCCCATCCTTGACAACATTTGTTGTTACTTGTATTCTTTCTTTCTTTCTTTTAATTAGGTATAAATGATAGCAGAATGAATTTGACTCACTGTACACAATTGCAGCACAATATTTTATTTCTATGGTTGTACACAATGTAGTGTTGCACCACGTGTGCAGTCATACATACACCTAGGGTAATGATGCATCTCATTCCACCATCTTTTTCTATCCCCATGTTCCTTCCCCCACTCCCTCCCCTTTGCCCCATCAAAGTTGCTACATTTTTCCCATGTCCTCACCATTATGGATCAGCATCCACTTATTAGATAGAATATTCAGCCTTTGGTTTGGGGGATTGGCTTATTTCACTTAGCATGATATTCTCCAACTACATCCATTTACCTCCAAATGCCATAATTTTATTCTCTTTTAATGCTGAGCACTCTGCAGATTCAATGTGATTTTAATTAAAATCTCATCATCATTTCTTATAGAAATAGAAAAGGCCATCAAGAAATTCATTTGAAAAAATAAGAGTCCCAGAATATCCAAAGCAACCTTTAGCAAGAAGAGTGAAGCAGGAGGCATCACAATACCAGACCTTAAACTATACTACAAAACTAAAATAACAAAAATGTCATGGTATTGGCACCAAAACAGACATGGAGATCAATGGTACAGAAATGGAAGGCACAGAGACAAACCCACATAAATACAAATATCTCATACTAGTGAAAGTCGCCTAAAACATACATTGGAGTAAAGATAGCCTGTTTTAACAAATGATGCTGGGAGGAATAAAAACCCATATGTAGCAAAAGGAAAATAAACTCCTATCTCTCACCATGCACAAAACTCAACCCAAAGAGGATGAAGGACCTAGGAATTAGACCAGAGACCCTGCACCTAATAGAGGAAATAGTAGGCCCAAATCTTCATCACATCAGATTAAGCCCCAACTTTCTTAACAAGACTCTAAGGTGCAAGAAATAAAATCACGAATTAATAAGTGAGATGGACTCAAATTAAAAAGCTTCTTCAGAGCAAAAGAAATAATCAATGAGGTGAAGAGAGAGCCTACATCTTGGGAACAAATTTTTGCTACACACATGTCAGATAGAGCACTAATCTCCAGGATATATAAAGAAATAAAAAAAAAGTAACACTCAAAAACCTAAGAATAAATGGGCTAAGGAGCTGAACAGACACTTCTCAGAAGAAAATATACATTTGATTAACAAATATATGAAAAATGTTCTGCATCTCTAGTAATTAGAGAAATGTAAATCAAAACTACTATAAGATTTCATCTCATGCCCGTCAGAAAGGCAGTTATCAAGAACACAGACAATAAACGTTGGTGGAGATGTGGGGGGAAAGGCACATTCATACATTGCTGGTGGGGCTGCAAATTGGTGCAACCACTATGGAAGCAGTTACTTGTATTCCTGATAATTGCCATTCTGACTGGCATGAACGAAATCTTAGTGTAGTTTTAATTTGCATTTTTCTAATTGCTAGAGATGTGGAACATTTTTTCATATATTTGATGACCAGTCAGTAGTGTTCTGTGAAGTGCCAGTTCCTTTGCCCATTTAATGATTGGGTTATTGTTTTGATTTTTTTCTTTTTTTTGGTTTTAAGGTTTTTGAGTTCCTATCATATCCTAGAGATTAATAGTTTATCAGAGGAGCAGCTGGCAAAGATTTTTCTCCCATTCTGTAGGCACTCTCTTGATGTTCTTAACTCTTTCCTTTGCTGTGAAGAAACTTTTTAGTTTGATATCATCCCAATTTAAAAATTTTTTATTTGTCCTGATTAGTTACACATAATTCTTGTACATGATGTAGAACTGCATTGGTCCTGTGATCATATACACACGTAGGACCGTGATGTCTTATTTATTCCACTGTCTTTCCTATTCTTCATTTTACTTCCTGCACTCTGGGGGTTTTATTGAGGAAGTTGGTTCCTAAGGGGACAAAATGGAGATTTGGTTCTACATCTTCTTCTAGCAGGTTCAGGGTCTCGGTCTACATCTCGGTCCTTGATGGTGTGGGTGATAAGTTCCCATAAGGTACGTCCTCGTGTTTTCTGAGAGCACTTGGAAGCTTTGGTCTTCTCTTCACTTCTAGGACATCCTTTCCCACTAATTCTCTTCCTCTTATATCCCTAACTTCCCCAGCACCTCCTTCCTGAAGCTAAATGAATGTTAGAATCTCTGAGTCTTTCCATTGTATCTTTTGGCTTCTTCATAAACAAATGTGTTTAATGCTCAGTCACAAGAAGACTGTTTGTGATTCACAGGACAGCTGTTCACCGTGGTGCTATATAGATTCTAGGAGGTTTGCTATATGCCATGTATAGCTTCAAGGGAAATTTTGTTGCACCTATCTTATTATCTGGGAAGGTGGAGAGTCTATGGAAACTAGTTTGGAATTTTCTCAAAAAAATTAAAAATAGAACTACCATATAATCCAACTATACTAGTATGAGTATGTATCTGAAGGGGTTCAAGTCAACATACTCCAGAGATACACCCTGTATTTTATGGCACAATTCACAGGAGCCAAGTAATGCAATCAGCCAGGTGCCCATCAGTGGAAGAAGGGATAAATAGAGTGTAGTGTATATGCATAATGGAGTACTATTCAGCCATAAAGAAGAGCAAAGCCATGTAGTTTGCAGGAGGACAGATGGAACCGGATATCATAATACTATACAAGACAAGACTCCAAAAGCCAGCTATTGTACATTTCCCCTCTGATGTGGAATCCTGAGGAAAAGATGTTATCAAAGTAAAAAAAAAAAAAACATGAGGGAAGACAAAAAGGCTGGGGTGGAGAGAGGGGAGGTAGACAGGATCAAAATATGTTATCTGCATGTGCTCATATGCCCAAGGGACCCCACTGTTCTGCAAAACTGAAGTGTGTTAACTGCATGTGTTAACATAAAGGAAAGGATAGTGAATAGCATGAGGAACACTCACAGGGCCTCTTGGGGGCCAGAACAGCAGGTTCACCCCACTGCTGAGCCAGTGCTGCTGTCCAGACCCAACCCCAAAGGAGGTTGGGGAAGATCTCTAAATGGTGCTCTGGAAGAAAACAAGAGCACAGGTTCGGTGGACATTGGACAGTCACTGCCAGGGGTAGCTTTGAGTAAAAAGAAGTGCTCAAAAAGGCTACTTCAAGGTAAGCCACAGTTTGTCAGATGACAGCTTCACGTACAAGAAAATATAGCACGTATAAGTCTGTGGTTGGCGCTAGGAGGAAGCCTACCTGATCTGAATGCTGGAGCCCCGTTCTCACCATGAAGCTCAGCCCAACTCCCTCAAAAGAAGGCTCTTCCTGATTCCCATGGGACCAGGCAGGTGTGAGATCATGAGACGTAGCACACGTGAGTTCAGATCTGTGACTCTGACACTACTTACGGCAGAGTACCACAAAACAGGTGGCTTAAAACAACCGTGGAAACGTTCTCGGGCAGCTCCTGAGGCCAACAGTCCACGTTACCAGAAGGCACAGATGCCCTGCCAGCTCCTGGGAGCCCTTGCTGTGTCCTGCACCCCAGGTGTTCCTCTGCTTGTGCTGTGTCACTCAAGTCCCCACTCCCTCCCCACATGACTGCTCTCCCCGCGTGTCTGGGCCTTCACATGCATTTCCTGGGTCACTGTTCCCAAATCTCTTCCTTATAAGGAGATCAGGACATTAGTGTGGGGCCCATTCTAATGGCACATCTTAACTTGGTGACTATTTCCCAGTAAGGTCACATTTGCAGGTCTCTTGGAGCAGGATTTCAGCACACCTTTGTTGAGCATAGGATCCAGTCCACAACCCAGTGCAGATGGGGAGAGCTCTGCTTTCAGAGAACTGTCAGGAATGCATCTGAAGCCTTTCCCTTGCTGAGCTCCAGCTAGGAACTGCACCTTCAGCCCAACAGATCTCCACAGGGAGAACAGAACTGCCTCGTGGGCCCCGCTGCAGAGCACACAGGTCTGCAGTCTTCCTCTGTCTGCTAGGCCCTTCCCAGGGTCAGCCTGGTCTTCTTTCAGTCTCCTGGCTGCCGCCCTGCTTTGCATTATCAACAAATGTCATTTTACGAGGAGCATGTACCAAGCTACAATCTCTATTCCCCCAGGGCCTTTCTTCCTTCCTTCATGGCTCTTATCTAATTGTGTCACTGGGAGACAGACAAGATCAAGATCGTTAGCTTTTGACTCTGCTATGACCGGCCAATTCTGTTCCCTGCTCTCCCAGCAACCATCGCCCCGGCCTCTAAATCTGCCAAGTCAAACAAGGGTCCAAGAGCGCTGGCCCTCTGCTCTGTGTTTTATGGCCGTGAGGGCACCATAAGGAAGCGGAGAGCAGCCGGGAGGAATGACGGCGCACCACGTCTGATCGGCAGAGCAGCTAGTGGTTGGGAGGCACATCCCCTAAGCCTGACTTTCCAGGGAAGGGAACCTTCTGACCTGAGAGGTCTGCCCTTTACGGCAGGCGCGTGGCAGAAAGCGAGCAGCTGGGTTACCTTTACAGGCTGTGAAGCCCAGTCCCCAGCAATTAGCCCTCAGCCCTTGTGGGGATGGTGCTGCCGGCAGGTCTCTCCGCTTTGTGACCCTGTGTTGTAGAGGGCGACTGAGCTCCATCTTTGGTGGACACAGGCATTTGCTGGAATCGAATCATCCACTTTTACTTCTGTCTCATTTATTTGTGCATCTAGTGTCTTTATGATGGCAAGGGCTCCTGGCTTTCTGTTTTTGGTAGTGACATGCAAAGTCATTTAAACATACATTTATTAAAACAAGACAGTCAATTTTGTTAAAAAGTAAGATAATGAAATAAACCAGACTAGGCACAGTAAGGCCTGGGTGTTAGAAAACGTGTGACCAGGAAAACCTGAGGACGTGGAGAGGCAGAGGCAGACATCATGGAAGTGATAAGACTGGAACCTCAACTTAGGTGTTCTGGGCCCACAGGAGGCATAGCGATAAAGGGAGGTCCTGGTCCCAGCCTCCCTCTGAGGAGCTGGGTGGCCTTGGGCAGTTTTCTTAGCTCCCCATGGGTCAGCGACATCACTATAAAACGAGTTGGCAACAGGGCACTCACCCTCTAGGTGAGCTGAAAGGCTGATTCCACAACACCGAAGGCAGGGCCTGGACACAGGGACCTCAGGGACCCTCCCTGCAATTATCTGTCCGAATGTGTGTACAATCCAGGGAACGGCTGCTGAAGATGCTAATGGAATGTCACCATTAGCTGGCTTGTCACAATACGCTACCACTTTGTGTGAAATCTCTTGTAATTTTCTTTTGGAACTTACTGGGAATTTCTACACTCTGCTTGGCCTTGGTCTGAGTTAGCTGAAAGTCACCTTCATATGGTGAGTCATTGTGTTAGTCAGCTTTTTGCGGTTACAACCAAAGGACCTGGCCAGAATAATTAGAGGAGGAAAAGTTTATTGAGGGGCTCATGGGCTCAGAGGTCTCAGTCCCCAGATGGCAGACTCCATTCTTTGGGTGGAGGTGAGGCAGAACATCATGGTGGAAGGGTGTGACAGAGAAAAGTAGCTGGGGATATATTCCCAAGGACAGAGAGAGAGAGAGAGAGAGAGAGAGAGAGAGAGAGAGAGAGAGAGAGAGAGAGACTCACTTCACCATGACAAAATATTCACCCCAAGGCACGTCCCCGGGACCCAGCTCCTCCTGCCATACCTACCTTCCTATCAGAACGACCAGTTATTCCTCACCAGGGGATTAATGCACTGAGTAGGCTGAGACTCGCATAACCCAATCATTTTGCCTCTAAACTTTCTTGCCTTGTGTTACACATGAGCTTTGGGGGGACACCTGATATCTAGACCTTAATAGTCACAAAGGGAAAATGTCCTTTTTAGCACATTTCTGTTGATGTACTTTTAATAGGTTCAGTGATGCACCCTGGCGATCTTCCTGAGTCAGGACCCCATGGCCCAGAGACTCTCACTACCAACTGTGCTGGTGTGTTAGAAGGAGCTTATTCTCATTAAAACAAAACAAGACAAACCCCACGGGGTTCACCAGAAGGGAGCCCTGGAGAGAGTCTGGGAAGTTTTTCCGTCTGGCAATATTTAGAGGTTTCAGGATCCTGGAATTTAGAATATCAATATGGCAGAAAACAGAAAATTAAAAGAAAAGATTGTCTACTTCAGAGAAGAGGAAGGAAGTATCTTAACTCTACTATGCCAAATTAGGCGCTTGTCACAATATGTTCCTGCCACTAGTTTTCAATCTCAGGAAACTCGATGCACTTGGCCTTGCAGTCTCCAGGACTTAGGAAAAGACACCTGTTGTGTCTTCCGCCTACAGCACTCTTCCTCTCTCATGCTGGGGAGCATCGGGTGTCTTTCTGTCAGATGGCACCCAGGTGGAAGGTGGGGGGGAAACGGGAACATGCAGACCACCTTGGACTTAGGCAGAGCCTGTGGGGGAGCGTGGAGATGTGATAAGCACCTGGAGACGGGCGAGATGCCGCCGTGGGCCTGCCAGTCTCACAGGGCATCTGCTGCTTTGGGAATTGGCACCAAATGCACACCAGCTAATGCAATCATTTGACTATCATCTAACCTGATATTAATAATGCCTCAGGAAATCCTCCTTGAGGATGAGGAGAAAACATATTCCGAAAGAAAACTTCACTTAATTGTTTTTGGAAAAAAAAATATAAGGAACTTGCAATGAATAAAAGTACCAAGACAACAAAATAAAATTTGATTCCAACTCCCACACTGAGAAATACCCATCAATGATGACGTCAGTGTCATCTCAGGTTTTGGTGTCCATGGAGAAGCCCAGGGAGCAGGAACAGAAACAGACATACCAAAGTAAACGGGCTTTGGTGATCACTCGTCTACCCCTTTTCCAAACTGTACTTCATTGAATTAATGGAAATTTTAGTGTCTTAACATCTGTTCCAGTCAACTTCATTTCATGTAAGTTTTTCAAAATAGCCTTTGTTCTTCTTGGGTGTTTACAGTTTTGTAAGAATTTTGTGGAGTGAATGATTATAACATGGAGCTTTTCTCCTCAGTAATATTATATTCCTGGTTCTTTGTTTAGTTCATTTGTCTTTTGGCAAAATTCGGTAGTCTTTTCCATAAAATGTATGTATTTTGTTAAGTACCTTCTTGAATGTATTTGTTGCTGCCATTTCACATATTTTTTCCTTTTATACGTTTATGTATGTATGTATAAACAAAAAAGTAAAATAGTTGCATGTATTAAAATAAAACACACTATGTATACTGTATATAATCTGTTGATTTCATTCCTCTGCTTTCCCCCGTTACATATTTAACTGGTGAGTTCTGTGGTGCTGGTGTTTGTGATTCATCTCATACTCGTCTCTTGCTGAACAGCTTAGTTCACCTGGCAGTGCCCAGGTGTTCCCAATGGATAGCAGCTCTCCAGGTCTGGCTCCTTGCTTTTAGTCCTTACCTAGTTTTTCTAATCATATTATATTTTATGTTACATCCTACTTGGACATTTCTTACAAGGCAGGGTAAAAACAAACTTTTCCTGTTCTGTATTTTAATAGAAATTCTCCCAATTCAGAATGATTTTTTCGATGAACTTTTGATTAAGTAATTCCATTCTTCAACTTTGTTGAGGTAGAATTTTTTAAAAATCAAGAGTGAGTCTTGAATCAGCCCGACATTTTCCACTGATATGCTCCCTGGGTGGATGTTGTTGGCGTGTTGCTGGGGTGAGTTTGATGGAGAGATCCTCCACTGCTCTCCATCCTCCTTAACTTGAGACGAATCGTCATTCTTTTAAAGACACTTTCATAATTACAGGGTTGGATCCAGTTTCTCCGTTTATATTTAGAATTTGTGATCTACTTCATAGTATTTATGGTATGTAATTTTCTTTTCCTGCCCAGTTCTTGCTCAGAACTACACTCCAGTTTGCATTAGCCTCCTAAAATGAGCTTTGACGCTCCTTTGTAGAACAGTTTGTCTTGAGAGGACTCCCAGGGGGAAGGTACCCAGTCATAACCCGTGGTCCTGATAACCTTTTGGGATGAGAGATCAAGTTAAGATAAAACAGATGTTTCGCTCTTTATTCCAAATGTTTCTTTAATAGTGATTGGGTCAACTAAACAACGTCAACCCCTTAAATATTTTTATTATTTATTTATTTATTTATTTATTTATATTTTTTTGCTTTTTAGAAGGTTATCCATTTGGTATGCAATTGCCTGTTACTCCATCACTACAGACCTAAGTGCCCGGCGGGGCACCTCCAGCTCAGTACTGTCCACTCGTGTGCAGCTGCGGCCTTCCACAGGGTCTTCACGGTCACTTGTGTTTGTTTCCATCACTCTTGTTAACTGTGTGTCCATTTTATGGTCTTAAAAAAAACGCATTTTCCTTTTAAATATTTCTCTTGTTTAACCTCTGGCTTCCTGTGCTACAGGTTCTGTATTATCTTAAGTTCTTTCTTCCATCTTCTGGTTTAATTTGGTGGTTTTTTTTTCTAAATTTCCTCAGAGAGAACACATACAACCTTGATTTTTCATCTTGCCTGTTTCATGATTCTTCAATATTTCAGGCTTTGTTTCCTTCTACATCTGTCTTCAGTTTCAGTGTGTGGCTTCACAGGAGTGGTGTCCTGCCCTTCAGGTTAAAATACTTCTTTAACCTTCCTTCATGACTTTGATGAGCACATCACTGCTTCATTTCCAAGTTTGTAAATGCCCCGGCCATCTTTTCTGTTACATGAAGTCAACTCCAGGGGAGGCAGAGAGGTAGGAGTTCGGTTTACTCCTTGGTCTGTAGATGTCGACGTGTCCCGTCATCTGTTGACAACACTGTTCTTATTCAATCAAACTGCCTTCATATTTTTGCCAAAGTGAACTGATAGCAAATGCTGAATGATCTTTCAATTTTCTTCCTTTAACCTTTCTATATCTATATATCCTCAGGACTCTCCATCACTCTTGATTACTCTGGTTATATAGTAAGTTTTAAAACAGAAAAAAATGAGTCCTCCCAACTCTGTTCTTTTCTTCAAGATTAGTTTATTCATTCTGATCTTTTACATTTCTATACAAATTTTAGGGTCAGCTTGCCAATTTCTGCAATAAAGCCTCCTGAAATTTATTTTGACATTGAGTCAATAGATCACCTTAGGGAGATTTGCCAGTATAAGAGGAAGTCATGGGATCCACTCACCAACAGGCCTCTTTCCATTTATTTAGGTCTTCTTTATTTCTTTTAACAATGTTTCATAGTTCTCAGGGTACAAATCTTATGCTTATTTTGTCACATTTACTTGTAGATATTTTATCATTTTGTTGCTATTTTAAATGGAATTATTTCCATAATTTCACTTTAGGCTTGTTGGTTAATAGGGAAATGGACTGAACAATTCTGTCCCTTTGAAATGTCTGTATTAAAATTTTAAGGCTAGGCACAGTGGCACACACCTGTAATCCCAGCAGCTCAGGAGGCTGAGGAAAGAGGACCACAAGTTCAAAGCCAGCTTCAGCAAAAGCAAGGCACTGAGCAACTAATTGATAAATAAAACACAAAACATGGCTAAGAATGTGGCTCAGTGGTCAAGTGGCCCTGAGATCAATCCCTGATATCAAAAAAGAATAAGAAAGAAAAAAAAATTGCAGTGTGGTGGCATCAGGAGGTAGGGCTTGGCAGTCATGAGCTTATAAGGTGGAGCTCTCCTGACTGGGGTTGGTGCCCTTACGAAAGGTATCCCAGAGAAGTGCTGCCCTCTTTCCATATGGGAGAAGTCAGCTGTCTGCAGCCTGCGAGAGGGCCCTTACCAGAAGCCAACCACCCAGCACCCGGAAGTTGAACCTCCAGACTCTGGAACAGTGAGAAATAGATGCCTGCTGTTTAATCTACCCAGCCCGTGGTAATTTCTTAGCAGTACAAATTAAGACAGTGTGTAGAACTCCAGCTGGATTTGGTATCTTGATCTTGTGTATTGAAACTTGACACCCTGTTTATTAAAGCTAACAGTAGATGAAGGGATTTTCATGGATTCCTGAGGACTGGTGTATACACAAAACTATGCATCAGATAGAAATTCTACAGAAATAGTTTCCCTTCTTCTTCTTGTATGATTTTCCTAGCTGGAACCCCAAGAAAAACGATGATGTGACATGGCAAGGATCCGATGTGTTTTCCTTTTTCCTGACCTTAGAAGGGGAAAGTTCCATCTTCAACCCTTGAGTGTGGTTGGAGTGGTGAGTTTTCCATTCCTGCCCTGTATCAGGGAAGCCAAGCTCCCTGACATTCCCACCTTGTTGAGTGTTCTCATATAGAGAGTGTTTCTTCTTATAAGCTGCTTTTCCATGTCTGGTGAGAACAGAATGCATCTTCTATTCTTTATGCAACAAATGTGGTGTCAGCAAGCCATGTGGTCTATTGAAAGCGTGGCTCTGTTAGAAACAAGGTAATAGCCCTCCTTTCAGAAATTTAAGAGGCAGCTCTAATTTTCTCTACATCATCTTTGGGATCTCTTGTCCTGAAAAATAGTGCAATTTTGTAGCTGAATAGCTCTGTGGTTCCATTCTGTAAAGTGTGAGATGCCTGACAGTCCATCTGCATTCCTTCCCCTGTCCTTCCTGTTAGCTCAAGCAGGTGGTCACCCTGCTGAGGTGACGGATGAAGCCCACAACTCACAATCCTGCCTGAGTGACAGATGCCGAACCAACCTACATTCCCAAGACACAGCTCACTGGTCATGCTACGCTGTTTCAGGTTTGCTAGCATTTGACCCCTGACTTTTGCACCTCTATTCTCAAGAGATCATGGTCTGTAGTTCGTTGCCTTGAGTTCCTTGCTTGTTTTGGTCTCATGATGATTTTGGCCTCACAGAATCAGTTGGAAGAATACATTTTGCTTCTTAATTTTTGAAATAGTTGGTCAAAAATTGGCACGAATTCTTCTTTAAACATCTGGTAGAATTCCCTGTGGAAGCCATTTTTTTTTCTAAAAAAAAATCATAGGTGCATAAAATTCTTGCCTTTCTTTGTGGGGAGTCTTTACTTATGATCCAGTCTCTAGTTATGGGTCTATTAACATTTAGACTCTCTCTGGAGTCAGTGTTGGTAGTACATGACTTGGAATTTTTTTGATCTTATCTAGCCTAATTTGTTATCGTATATCTGTACATGGTATTTCTTTCCAATTGGTGCATTTCTGTGAGGAGTTAGTGAGCACTTCCATTCCTGGCATTGGTACAAGTTTTCTCAGGGGAGTCTAGATAATGTTTTTTTTTCTTTCATGATGTTTGCTTTTATGTTATATGTTCCACTAATTCCTGCTCTAATATTTAATATTTCTTTCCTATTACTTGCTTTAGGTGTAGTGTTCTTCTTTCCCTAGTGTATAAATAGGAATTGTAATCATTGGTTTGAGATTTTTCTTATTTTTATAAATCTAGGGTTTTCTAGCTATAAATTTGCTTGTAAGCATAGCCTTATCTGCACCCATCTGTTCAGGTATGTCCAGCACTTTCCTTTGTTCGTGTACTTCTCCTTTCCTTCTTTCTTCTGAATTAAGTGTATATTTTAGGGCAATAATTTAATCCCTTTAATGATATGATTTGTGACAGTATTTTTCAGTTATTTTTTTAGTGGTTGCTTTATGGTTCACAGTATGCAAATAAATTTATCAGACTTTACTTCGGATTTTTACTAACTTAATTCCAGAAATCTCTCTCTGTGTGTGTGTGTGTGTGTGTGTGTGTGTGTGTGTGTGTGTGAGAGAGAGAGAGAGAGAGAGAGAGAGAGAGAGAGAGAGAGTTCCTGTCTTTTAAAGAAGCCAAAGGAAGAAAGCTGAGAACAGATGTATTTGCAGAGTTGGTAAATACTGAGTCAAAGGTGGACCCTGTACGGCTAACTTCTTCATGGTAGACAGAGCTCAGAAGCCCTTCTGTATGTGAATTTTCTTGTAGAGGGCCTTTTCTGCATAGCCCTCAAAACCGTGTCTACTGCCTGCTACTGACAGACAAAGTGTCTTGGCACTGTAAGGACTGAAGCCACATGGCCCTGTGGCTCCTTCTGACCCAAGAATCGTCATGCTACTGAGAAATATCATCTAGACAAGAGCCCCCTCTCCAGCTTTCCGGCATTGAAGGTCCAATGCTCTGAGGGACTTCTTCCAAGCCATCCTCTCAAAGCTGCCCCAAAATAAGGCTCAAAGTGCTCTACCGCCACCTGGTGGCCACACATTTTTCTTGCCCTTATAACTCTCGAGTCTGTTTTGGCCTTCATGTTTACCTCTTTGGTTTTCTTCATTTCTTTCCCCTTTGTTTTTAAGATGACATTTGGTGTGGTTTTTTTATTCAAATATATCTGGTTGTAACCACCTCCACTGTCTAATATTCTAATTCTATGTCATAAATGCATTACTACAGCTATATAAATGTTGATAACTATCAGTATTAGTTAAGAGAGGGTAGGAAAAGAATTGTAAAATTGTTTTGACTTTCATGAATCCATGCTTATTTTTACTGTGGATCTATGGATTCTTTCATGAGGAGGATTCAAATTAGTATATAAGATTAATTGCTTTTAACCTGAAGAATTTTAAAAAATACATTTGTTGAGACCCAACTTGTTCCTTTATCTGAGCCAATTAAATTTTGGGCAGATGCCAGGGTTGTAGTTGGGGAAAGTCTAAGAGGCTTCTTCTGACCCTAGACAGGACCTTCTTAGCTTCTCTACCTGCTTCTCCTTTACTGGGTCATCTATTCTGGCTGGTCTATGGCTTGATGTCTTGTTCTCCAAGAGCCACAAGCTTATTTAATTTCTCCCAGCTACATCTCTGTCATTTTTGAGAGCAGCCATCAGCTAGAACTTTCCTATTCTTTGTTCCGATGATGTTTGTCCCCTTAGATGTTCTAATGGTCTGCCTTTATCTGTGGGAAAACCCACTGAGACCCTTCAAGCTTCAGTGCTTGGGCGGGACTCTCTTGAGGCTCACTTCTCCTGGGGTGATGCTTCTGCTTTAGAGGCAGGTCAGTTGGCAGAGCGGGGAGCCTCTGGTCCTCTGGGCTTACTCTCCTGCTGTAGAAGACCCACCAGGAGCAGGCTAGTGAGGGAACTCAGGAGCTGCATCCACATGCCATGCCTGGAGCCGGGCTCTGCCTGCAGGTGGAGCTGGGTGAAGGAGGGCAATGCACACTTCTCATCTACTCTTGCTTGGAACAGAGTTTCTGCAACACTGACCCACAGGGATGGAGAACTGTTAGTGATGTGCAATTGCTCAGGGGTGAACCATGGCCCTAGACTGGGATTTGAGGGTGAGGAACCCCATGTTCTTGTCTGCACTCTGGTGAAATAAACTGCCATGCTGTGGTGGGGTAGGGTGGGGAGAAGATCACACCTCAGTTGCCAGATTGACTGCTCTTACAGAGAATCAGTAGATTTTTCTTGAATAAACATTTCTTTATTTGCTGTATGCTCTTAGAAAAATTCCAGAGGAGATATCTTGACTCATCTATCCATAGATAGGTCATTTTGCATGCTCTAATTTGAACTAGTTATGCTTAGTTGTTCCCACAGATCTTTTCATACTGCTATAACAAGAAGTAAGTCTCTTATCCATAACTTTTAAGTTATTCTTTTTAAGTTAATTTTTATCTGATGTGCTACTTATATCTAAATGTGATTTTTTTTGTTGTATTGCTCCCCAGCAGGGTTCACATTGATTCTAGAACCATGGCTTGATTGTTGGTTTGTTTGTTTGTTTTTTCCTGGTTCTGACAACTCTATGTCACTACCTCTCACTTGCATTTTTGGGTTGTGCTCCTTCCTTCTGGAGTCTGGTTAGGTTATACCAGGCTTTCTTTCTCTTTTTATTAGATCCAGAATGCCTTTTCTGCTTTTATTTCCCCTGCATTCTGATCTTTTGTTAATCCATACTTCACCATGGATAGTTTTTTTCTAAATCTGTCTTCAAGTTTGCTGATTCTTTGCTCAATGAAATCTACTCTTACCTTTAGAGTTATTTGTTGAGCTTTTTTTCAACATTCTTTAGGTTTTACACTGTTCACTTGATTCTTTTCATGTTTGTGAACTATCTCTCCAATTCTCCATTTTGCTTTTTACATTATTTATACTTATTTATCATTGTTATTTTAATGATAAATAAAAATAGCATTTTTGACCCTTAGATTTCAATAATTTCTTTAAAGAGCCTTTATATCTGGCTATATTTTAAATAATTTTTAAATAAATAAGCCATGTAAGTTATTGATTAGTTGTAGAAACAATTTGAAGCTTTGAATGACCTCACTTTTCTCCAAGGAACTTCCTGGAAGGAGATTCCCCTAGTGCAGAGGCTCATTAACAAGCTATCAACCATCCAGAGCAGCTCAGGGGCTGATGTGGAAAAACTGCAGGCTCTGGTCCAGGTAGGAGCCAAGCTTCTCCCATTAGCCTTTGCTCCTGCCAACAGGTCTCACAATCCCCAGCCCAAACTTGGTATGTCCTTCAGGGCTTGTGCTTCTAGGCAGTCTCAACTATCTGACTCTTGTTCCTTCGTGAGTGGTCTTAGGACTGAAATTCTTCCATATTTGGAAGCTCTTTAATGCACGCAAATAGATTATTAGTTTTGTTCAACATTCCCTTTTTCTCTTCCATTGGAAGAACAGATTCAAACTCATTTCTGCTCTGCCATTATTCAAAGATAAACTTCATATGTGATATATAGATTTTTAAATACATCTATAGGTTTATTCAAATATAGCTTGAATAAAAGCCACAATGATAATGCTAAAGTATTAAAGTAAACTCAGTAAGTAGTTTATTAATAAGGTGATGTTTTAATTGATTCCAAATACATCATTTTCTGATTTTCTAAATAAATACAGGAATAAAGCCTAAAATTCTAGATTGTTCTAATGTTTCAAAGTTTTCCTTGATAATCAAACCCACATTACTTATTTATAATTTCACTAAAAATAAAAAGGGGGGGTACAAAATGCCATTTCAACACTAATACTCTAACACATGTAGATTAATTCTTGATAAACACATGAGGATTTCATAGCATGAAGAGATTATTTAATGTAGAAGCTTCCTGGTCATCTGCTCTCTGGCAGAGGCAGCAGCTTTGTGAATTTTACAGTTCTCACTTTTCAATAAGCAATTGAAAATTTCTCAGACTATATCTTCCCTGTGCTGGGAAGATATAGTCTGAGAAATGCCCGTAGAGAGAACCCTCCCTGGTTATCCAAAGAATAAAACACGTGAATCAAGGGAGCAGAGAGCTGAACGGACAAGGAACAATAACACAGGTCATGTCCAATGTGGAGCTGAACGGCGACCCAGGGGGCCAAGCCCAGAGGAGAAGCACCAGTGAGTAGTGGCCAGAGGGGCTCTTGGGGCTTGCAGGCCACACTGAGATTTTCAGTTGCTATTCCACAAAGGTAATGGGTAAAATTTTATTCATTTTAGGCAGGGAGATAATGCATCTTATTTGCATTTTAAAATCATTCCTCTGGGTTTTTGATGGAGGATAAAATTGAAGGGGAAGTAATAATAGTAAGTTATTAACTGCTCTCAAAGAACAGGGCAAGCTGAGTTGGTGTGATTACATGACACAGAATTTGTGCAGATGGAGAGATCATTCTGGACCCTGGAAATGAAGCTAGGACACGGACAGTGACATCCACATGAAATTAGACTCTTTAGAAGTCTTGGTTACAATACTTCTATTCCAGGGAACCAGGTTGTTTTAAGCAAATGTAGTAACAAAAACAGTGACATGAGGTTGGAAGTACTTACACATTAACTTCAAAAGCCACAGAAATACAATACTTTTTTTTAGTCTAAATCAACCTAGGAGTTGAAATGGTTAAAACTTGATTGTCACTTCATTTTCCTTTGTGGTGTTGAACTGGGTAGAGTGTGAACCCTGCTGCTCAGGGGAGAGTCCTTGAGAAGGGACTCTGTGTCTACTGCACAGAATAGGTCTAGGGACCCATCTTCCTTGGTAGAGACCTACCCCTTTGCATGACTGCAGGTGTGGGTTAGGTAGAGTCAGTGCCTGGAGATCCCAGCAGGTGGAAGACTCAAGGAGAATGCATGTCATAAGCCCTGTGTGGCTTAAGACCCAAAGGTGAAGGAGCGTTAATCACTCCTCCTGTTGGCATTTTGAACCGGATAGTTCCTGGTTGTGAGTGCGGTCCTGTGCGGTGGTGAGTGACATCCTATCCCCTGTTTCCTAGATTCTGTAGCACCCCTCCAGCTTTGGCGATTGTGCCTCCATGTGTGTGATCCAATGTCCCCTGTAGAGTAAACATGTCCCTCTTGGGAGCCTCTGACTTAGATTTTTAAACTTGTTTTTGTTGTTTTGGCTTTGGTTATGATTGTTACTGAGAAATTTGACAAAAGAGACTGTGATATGTGATATGTTTAATTAATAAAATGCCTTATTAACTTTCTCTAGTGAATACTTTGAATTTTGGTACTTAGAGAAATGTTTGTTTCCATAATCGTAAGAATTTAATGTTTCAAAAAGAGAAATTGGTTAAACAAATGTGCATGTGCTGGATTTCAAAAAAATCATTATAAACATGATAAGAAACGACCTGTGACATGAAAAGTACTCCTGATTAATTGCAAAGGGAGGAGAAACAGCTATGAAGAAATGCACAAACTTGGACACCATAAACACACGTGGATCCACTTTGTAGCCCTGTGGAAGCACTCCAAATATACAGAAAAGTGCATAATATATGATTGTCTGCCTCTTTGCTTTCTTTGTCTTCTCTTTGTTTCCCACCTTCTTTGCATTTGTAGGTGTGTGACATGGGCAATGAGAAAGAAAAAGCAAATCGAAAATGTTGTTCCGTAAAATGGTCATGTTTGTAGAACTTCTTGTGTTTTGTACTTAATACCTACTTACTTCTGAAATGATTTGACTGAAATCACCATAATTTCCCCACCAACCACTCCCAACCTGCACACATTTCAAAGGATTTTCCCTGTTGCAAACACATGCATCAATCTATTTCCCCATTTACTCCAAAGTAATAATTTAAAGTTGAGGAACTTCTGAACTTAGATTTCTTATTGTGGAGCTACCATTTTTGCATAGAAGAAGAAAAAACATAAGCACTAAATTGGCAATTAAAAAAATCTCCTATTGTTCCCTGCCTTTAAAACATCAGATAATTATAGGGAAAGCATATTAGCATAGATGGAGAAATGGACAAGTTTTAACAGGCTCCATTTTCCAAAATGAGACTTTGTAGCATATATTATTTCTCTGCTGTGATAGTGTTGCTTGAATGTTGCATTTATAAAAGGGATTTTTGTCAAGGGAAGTTCAATAACAATGACATAATGAACTATTCACTACTGGGAAAGTGCAGACATATGACAACTCTGAGACAATATAATCAGAGTTTATTTGCAACAGTTGCCGGCAGTTCTCATTGGACAGCTGGAAGTTACATCCAAAAGTGAACTATTGTTTAGTTACTAGGACACATTGCTCATATGTAAATTTAGAGACCATAAAACTTTTTCTTATCAACATTTCATTGGCTTCTTAGAAATCTGAAGTCCATTTTGAAGGGATTTGAATAATGCTAAACTTAAATACACATATATAGACACTTAAAAACACACACACACACATACACACACACACATACACACACACACATACACACACACTATTATTCTGATGATTTTAGAAATGTTCTCAAATTACCTTATTTTATGAGCAAAATAATGAGATTATGTCTTAAAACATAACAAAACAAAAAATAAATTTTAAAAAGAGTACTTTGAGTGATTTAAAGGTTTTCTTTTCCAAAATTCATGTTAACATTTAATTATCATTGCAACAGTATTAAGAGGTTATTATGCTGTGAAGGGTCTGCCCTTGTGGTTGTATTGATGCCATTATAAAAGTGCAAGTTCAGCCTCCTTTTTCTCCTTTGTCTGCCTTGTGATGCCAGAGGACAGCCCTTGCCAGGGGTCAGACCCTTGACCATGGGTGTCTGGCCTTCAGAACTGTGACTGGTAGATTTCTTTCCATTATAAACTGGCTTTTCCATTGCATTCTTCATAGCAGCACCCACAGACTGAGACGGCTGGCATTAAGAGAGTGGGATCTGGTCAGGTTTGGTCAACTCGGGCATTAGGAAAAGGATGCAGGTGTTATTTCAGTTTTAAATGAAATGAGGAATTAGAGAAGTATGGCTGATGATGTCTTCTACCATGACTGAAAGAAAACATGTGTATTACAAATATCACATAACTGTATCTTAATGACATCTGAATAATCAGAATCCCAGAAAAGGAGTGAAGGAGGAGTTAAGCAGAAGCAAAAATTGAAGCAAGAAGAAGGGGAACTGCAGAAACCCTGTGAAAGGCATCCCTCTACATACTCAGAATCAGAGAAGAACTCAGGCAATGTGAGGCTCACCAAGGCACATCAGGGACACTACAGGGAGAGCCTTCAGAGGAGGCAGGAAGAGACCACCTCACTCCTAGGGAACTGACAGCCAGAAGGACTGATGAATTCTTAACAGAACCCTGAAAGCCGGAAAACACCATGAACGCTCATGAAGAAGCATCTATGCTCTGTGATCTCCTTAGACATGAAGATAAAATAAAGACATTGCTGGAGAAATCAGGGTGGGAGACACTGCAGCAGTGGGCGAAGGCTCCAATAAATCTAAAGGAAACCTCCCTGGCGGGACACCAAGAAGCACCAAACCTGAGAAAGGGTAAAGACCACTGAAAGCCAGCGAGGTGGGGAGGGGGAGTGCGGTGCACTCCTGTGATCCTAGAGGCTCCTGAGCTGCGGCAGGAGGATCACAAGTTCAACGCCTGCCTCGGCAACTTTGTGAGGCCCTGAGCAATTTAGCGAGACCCTGTCTCTAAACAAAAAATTTAAAAAGAATTGGGGATGTGGCTCAGTGGTTAAGCACACTGGGTTCAAATTCCCGGTGCAAACAAAAACAAAAACACCAGGAATCATATACAAGCATACGTTTCGCCATGGCCCCTTGTCATTCATTTTTATATTCCTTCTGTTATTGATTGGTAATATATTTCTATTGTTATTGAAGGATATATTTTATGACTTAGATTTTAAAAAATGATCGGAGACTTGTTTTGTCTATGCTTTGTCTGCACAAAGAGAGGTTTTTCAAAATCCAGACAATTGGTGTCTATGGGACTGTTCTTACTGGTCAGTTAAATAACTATTTAAAGAAGGTATGAGGTTTACTTAAGAATGTGGTCTGTCAAGATAGATGTTCATGCTTATTTAAGACCATTGTATATTCTATACTTTTAGTTGTTCTGTAACAATTAGAAGAGATAATTAGAAGGTATTTGGAAGAAATTTTTTTAAAATCTATATATTATTGTATCTACATTACTTCTAAGGAAAAAAAATCCTCAGGCATAGATGCTTCACTGAGTATTCTAACAACATTTAAGAAACAAATCATGCTAATTTTAAATATTTTTTCCACAGAATAGGAAAATATAAACCCTTTCTCTACTTTTTTTTTCAAAATTCAAGGATAATTATTATACCAAAATCTAGGACAAGGATATTATTAAAGACCAAAATTCTACGATGCAAAACTTCTTAATAAAATATTAGCAAATCGTCTGGGTGCAGCGGCACACACATGTAATCCTAGGTGCACAAGAGGCTGAGGCAGGAGGATCCCTAGTTTAAGTCAGCCTGAGCAACACAGTGAGACACTGTCTGTCTCCAAATAAAGGGATGAGCTGAGAGAGTATTTGTCCAGCTTGTGTGAATACATGGGTTCAATCCCAGAACCACAACAACTAAAAATTAAAACCAACAAACCAAAAACACTAGCAAATCAAACTCTCAGGTATATTAATAATATTCTGTAGCCAAGTTAGGCCTATTCCATGAGTGGAAGATTAATTTCATGTTTGAAACCCAATCCGTGTGTTCTACCCCAGGGACTGATTAGGGAGAAGTTCTGTTTCATCTATGCAATAAGAGGCTTTTCAAACCTCAGACAACAGGCATCCATGTATGACATGTTCTTGCTCGGCACTTAGAAAACTATCTAAAGAAGGTATGAGATTGTTTGTCATGATCTCTGTGAATGGCATACTGATTTGGGTATTCACTAAATATGCATTTAGCAAAAACTTTTGAAATCTGTCATGGGGAGTTTTAAGCTTCTGATCTCTAGTTAGCAGAGATCTGTTTTCCTCTCCACTAATAAGTGGAGAGGGCTGAATCTACTCATCTCTGGTGCCCCCTGGACTCTATTCCCTATGATTTTCCTGCTGGTCTCAGGGTCTTTCTCTGCAGCCTGCTCAGGAGCAGTGAGGTGCACCCTCCCATTCCACTCCCCCAGGGCTTCTTTCCCTCCACGAGGAGTGCGCTTTGGTGGACCAGATGGAGAAGCAGGACCAGTCGTCAGATGGTTCTGTGCCCTTCTTTGTCTTCTGTTATATCACATCATCTTCTGCAGACTATCCTCTCATCTAAATTTTCCTCATATTTTACTCCAAATAGAAAATACACATTTGTGCCAACTGCAGTCAGCTCTTCCCAGCTCATTCCTCCAGTACCCCAGTGATACCCATGCTTCAACTCAATGGGTCACTCAATCTAGCAGTTCTATGGCCTGTGGTTGCTTGTCACCCACCACTGTCATGAGGTTTTCACATCACTTTAAAACTCAACTTGATTCTAGAGACATTCACTCACTTTCAAAATCAATTCCATTTTCTTTTAGGATTCACATGCTAAGGTAAGAATCCAGTGTCCCATCCACTCTTTGCTCGTCCTCACCCACCTGAACGTGGCCAGAGGAAAAAGACTCAAGCAGGCCGGTTAGCTCACTGCAAGTCACAGTCACTGGCCTGCCTCCCCACAGTTTGTTTTTTTTTCATTTTTCTCATGTACTCGGGATGATTTCACCCATATCCCGTTTCTCCAAACCTCAGCAGTGTGTCCCCTCATCCTTACTCTCAGATGGTCCCCTGCCTTCCTGTCTAGTGGAGAACATAGCTCCTACAAGTTCCCGTTCACGACCCCACATGCATGAGCCCATATCCCTGCACCTGTGTCCATGTCCTGCCTTCACCTTGCTGCCCAGGGAGAACTGCCCCAGGGACCTTCTCGGACAGCTGGCAGCCTCTTCCCAAGACAGGCGTTGCTCCAGCCGCCCTCTCTGCACTCTGGACATTGATTTCACTCTCTTTCCAGGTATTCCCACCAGCAGGCAAATGGCCTAGTGTATTTGTTTATGTTTAAAACGAAACCTCATTGACTTCCTCTACCTCTTAGCTCTTACCCCATGTCCTCTGTCCCTTTGTCAAGGGCAGAAGGCCCTGACAGCATGTTCTGGGCTGGTTACTCCATTGTCTCTGATGTAGCTCCCCCTTCTTTCCCCAGCTCGCGGCTGTCAGGGTCCCCCACCCCACTTTCCACTGCACTGGCTTTCCTGGAACTCACCAGGGACTCTGCATTTCCATGTCCCCTGGCACTTCTCAGTCTTCAGCCACATTTGGCAGCACGATTCCTTCTAGAAACAGTTTACTTGGCTCTGAGCACCATATTTGTTTCCTCTCTCTCTCTCTCTCTCTCTCTCTCTCTCTCTCTCTCTCTCTCTCATTAAATGGTGCTGAAATTGAACCCAGGGCTTTGTGCATGCGAGGCCAGCACTCTACCAAGTGAGCCATATCACCAGCCCTCTTACTCTCTTCTTAATGATTCTTCCTCACCTTCAAGTCTCCGAGTGGTTGAGAATTTGGGTTTAAGGCTTAGGCCTCTTTCATCTTTCTTCTCTGCCTTCGTCATCTTGTCTATATGACTTCAAACCTGGCCATACGCTGATTACTCACAATTAAAATTCTAGTCACGTTCTTCTTCTACCCAACTCTTGATATCCAAAGGTCTTGCTTGGCCCTGCCCCTGGACACAGGGGAGACATCTGGAATGAACCCCATGTTCTGCTCACACATCCTTCCCTAGCACACCTACGGAAGCCCTGAGCTTTGCCACACCTGCCATCTCTCCTTCCAAATGCTGGGTCCAAATGCTCTTTCTGTTCTACCTTCAGAATGTGTCCCAAACCCTGCCTTTCCTCACTGCCTTTGCTGCAGTCCACGCCAGCCATTGAAATCATTTCCTGACTGGTCTCCCAGCCTTTCAACCTGTGGGCAGTGATTTTGTTTCTGTGAGCCAGTGCTGGTCACTCTCTGATCACAGTGCAGCTCCAAAGTCACTCTGTCTTTACAGTCAAATCCACTCTCTGCCGCCACTCTCTGCCCCCAGCTTATTGTCTCCCTGAACTTATTATGCACCTTACAGACCGCAGGTGCTCCATGGGAACATACTGCATCAATACAGGAATGAGAAGGAAACACGCAACTAATCATGCTCCAGCACATGACATGGGAAGTGCCATGGGGTGGAGAAAGCAGGGGCTGGGGCATGTCCTGAAGGTGAGCCTGCTTCCATGTGGCCTTAAGGTGAAACAGATGCGGATGGACAGAACCCATGCAAGGGAAGCGAGCAGAGAACTAGGGTCCACATGCCACTGTGTGAGTAGTGCTAGCCTGGCTCTTCCTCATGAGGTTTTTAACCTTAGCAATTACTTTTAATTTCATGTATTTTTCCTCCACCTTGAGCTGTATTCAAGGTCAGGTTCACTCTAGAAATATTCTGATCTCTGCTCTCAACTGTGTCCAATACTTGGTTTCTGTTTTGTCTTTCTCCTTGCCTTCCCTCAATCAGAGAACAATAATCCACTCCTCCCCAACAGCACAGGGACCTCATGCCATTGCTTCCTAGCTGGGCCCTGCTCTCTCCACCATCTCAGCTCCTCCGCGAAGCATTTCCTGCCCTGCCTCATCTCCTGACCTCAGATCTCCATTCTCATTTCCACCAAGGAGCTGCTCAAATGTCACTCAGCTTTTAGTTAATTTGACTGTTTTCCCTTTAATTGGGCTCCAGGATCAGGTCTCTTACCTTTATATTTATCTCCACCATGTTCCTCTGCATCAAGAAGTTCAATAAAGGGTGTGCAAAGGTGCACATCTCTGACTTAATCCGTTGGTGGCTGGGACTTAATGAGGTATGTGGCACTTTTTCTGACATCAAATAATTTTCCTGCATTGCCTAACAGCCCACCATCTGTGACATGGGCAGAGTGGTTGGTGAGCTCTGGCTGGCTGGCTGGGACTCTTGTTTAGGTCTCTGAGCAGCCAAAGGGTGAGCAGTGTGTAATGGCCCAAGTTTCCTCTCTGTGGACTGGGAGGTGCTTCTCTTCACCTTGACAAATGAAAACATTACATGTCATAGGACTAAAGGATCAGAACCCACACAGGACTAGACAGAGTAGCCAAATCTTGGCTCATTCATGAATTTGAACCGTTCTTTCCTCCTATTTGAAAGATAAAACCATAGAACAGTGCTTTGGAAGAGATCATTTTTTATTTTCTCATTTTGGAGAAACCCCTGAAGCCCTCCGAAGATTATGATGATGGTCTGTGTTCATGTTTGAAAGAAAAAAATTCCAAATTTTTGTAACATATAGAGGGCATCATCATTTATTATATCACAAGCTCATATTTATACAGGAGTAAAAATTTAGAATGTCCCCAAATTTCCATTAAGGGAATCACAAAATAGAAAAACTCTTAATTTTGAATTTTAAAATGTTATTAGCTGCCAATTCACTCATTGGTGTCTCCTTTGGGTGTTCTGTGGGAGGCCGCCTGATGACTGTGGTGTGAGAGGGTTTTACTTCATTTTAATTAACAGAGCCAGATCTTTGGGGACTCTTCCCATTACTCTGAGCAGTTCTGTAAATGAAGAAGTGGTTTCCAGGGAGGAGGTGACACAGCCCTTTCACACCACCCACCGGCACTTCCACAGAAAGAATCCCGCGTTGGAGAGAGAGCCCCAGGGTAATGTTAGAGCCATTTTAATCACAGCTTCTAATTACGAGCAATAAGTCACTTCCAGGATTTCCTATGTCCCAGATCTAATGCAGAAATAATTAGCAGTCAGCAATATTTCTCAGGCGGGTACAGTTACACAGCCAAAGAGTTCCAATTTTTTACCTCAATAAAGTAGAACACTTTCTAGAATATTCTTCCCCCTGATGTATTATTAAGAGTTGTTAGCCAAAGAGCAGGTGTTCCTGTAAGCACTGGGACATTGCTTGCCCACTGCTGGGAGATTATTAAGGTTCCCGCATAGCAGTCTAAGAGCGCGTGGTAACAGGTCCTTGAGCAGGTGATTGCAAACCCCAGCCCAGGAGTGCTTTGTGTGCTTCTGAGTTTGAAGCACATACTTCCAAGTCTTAGTGGTCTTACTGAAAATGACCCCATCGAAGGTTTTAATTTTCTTCTTTATACTCTGATTGCTTTCTAAATTCTATGCAAGGAGTCAGTAATTTTTCTTAATGAGAAAAACCTAATGTACCAAATTCAAGAACACTGGGGGACCCTTAGCCTTGCCCACACCCCTCAAGTTGAGTTGACCTTGCTCTGATCACTAGCCTCCCATCTGGCCATTGGCCAGTGGTCTCTGGGCTTGTCTTCCCCAACTGGCCTTCAACACCGGCAGAGCCGTCTACAAAATGCAGTTTCTTTGCTGTAGCTGTAAATTCTCCCTCTGGTGCCTTCTTTATTTAAGCTTCTCACATTCTCCCATTGGCCTGGCCCTCCATGGCCTCACCTGCCCTTGGGGACCTGACAACCCAGCCACACTCACAGCATGTGGTCCCCAAACAGCCTGTGCAGAGTCAGCTCCTGTTTTCCCCTTCCCAAAGCCTCCTCATTCGCCTGGTTAGCTTTATTTTTTCTTTGATTTAGATTAATTTTATTTTAATTTTGTATATTTATGTGGCACAGAGTAATAATTCAATATACATAGAGTGTGTGGTCATCAAATCCAGATAGCTAGTATTTCCTTCTCAAACAACTCTTAAAATTAAAGTTAAAACCTTTTGCTGGTTATTACTAACCGTGATAACCGTCATGTGTTTATGGAGCACGGAACACACTGATGAGATCAGGGTAGCCAGCAGCTCCACCTCTGTGTCGTTAGTTTGTGTTTAGAGCCTTGGAGCTCCTCCCTACTAGGTTTCCAAAAATGTGCAATAATCACCGCACTGTGCTGTGGAACACTTTCTTATCCATTCTAACTGTAATTTCATCCACCCAGCACTCCCTACCCTTCTCTAGAGAGTACTATTACAGATTTCAATTGACTTTTTTTTAAAAAAACATCCATATATCATAAAGAACATGTCAACATTTGACTTTCTGTTTCTAGATTATTTCACTTAAATAACCACCTCCGATTCCAACATGGCGGCGGGCGCGGAGAGATCAAGTCTCTGACCTCTTCAGCTGTGCAGGCATAGGGAGTTGTAAACAGCCTAATTCTGTTTGCTCAGGATCACTAGGCAATGCTGAACTGACGTGGATCTGGGGCGAGCTGTTTGGGCCTCTCAGAACACACACTGAACCTGGATCGGCTGAATTCAAGCTCCCGTTCGCCTGCTTCCCGCAGACAAACAGCTGTGACTCAGCACTAATCCATCCAGCTGAAACAACTGGTCAGCCCTTCTGATCCTATGGAGGTAAATGCCAACCCAGCCTTCATAGGTAGTGGCCACAGGTTTGAAACGGGGCTTGGGAGAGACAGTAAGGACCCACCCATTGCATTGGTCACCCGGCAAAGGGAAACGAACTGTCGCCATTTGCAAGAGATACCACCATGGCAGAGAACTGACGTAATCAGACTGCGGCGGAGGAGATAACTTCATTGAAACCTGCGGCTACAGGTGTGTAATTCCCTAGCCTTCCCTCTCCACACATCGGGGAAACCTTAAGGGCCAATCTCAGCTCTCCTGTAAGGGCCCCTCCCAGCTCTCCCGTGAGCACGGTAGCCAGACCGAGGGAATTAGAGGTGGCGTGGGACCTGCGGCGCGGGATCCGCGGCGCGGGACTACCGCTCCCACCCGTGCTGACAGCTGAGGTCTCTTGCACCAGCTACCGTGGGTGTGGCTACCGGGGGTGTGGCTACCAGAGGGGCAGTAAAATTCGCTGAGGATTCTCAGCCCCAAGCTCTACAAACTTAGGGTCTGAGGGAATGGCAAACTGGAAGAGTGTGCCCAGTCATTCATGACAACAGGGCTCCTGGGAGCAGCAGACCTGGCGTGTACCCAGTATTGTGGTGAGCGGCACCCGTGAGAGGGGCCTGGCTAGAGGAAAAGTGGGGAAGTGACTAGACACAAGAGGACGCCCTAGGCACCCAGGATTGGAGACTCGCCCAGTCTGGGAGGAGGAGCTGCTGCACAGTGATTGGTTTCCGCGTATTGATAGGAGAAACTTGGCCTGGTGGTCATAGCGCCACCTACTGGAAGAGAAGTTAATCAAACTCTAAGACTGCATTTATTAGTTTTTTTTTGTTGGTGTTTTTTTTTTTTTTGTTGTTGTTGTTTTAATTTTGATTTGGGGTTTTCTTTCATTTTCATTTTTCTTTCTTGTTTTTTTAATTATTTTTTACAATTCTTTTTTTTTAATTTTTTTTCTTCCAATTTTAATTTTTTTTATTATTTTATAAATTTTTTTTTCTTTTTTTATTTCCTATTTTTTTCTTCTTTTGTCTTTTCATTTCTTTTCAATTATCTTATCCCCTCTTCCTTGAATTCTACCTGCTTACTCTCATTCTCTTTAGTGACTTTTTCCCTTCCCTTCTAATACCTTTCCTCCCAAGCATCAAATATATTTATAGGAGTAAACAGTAACTCAGCAGTCAAACAGAACAAGAAGTAACATGAGCAGCTTCAAAAAGCAAGGAATAAAAGGAGTACAAACAATGCAGGACAGCCTAAATATTCAGGAGGACTTAGAGTCATCAGAAAAATGGTCATATAAAGAACTCAAGGAACACCTTAGACAGATGGAATGGAACCTTAAAGAGGATACGAGACAGCAAATTCAAGCAGCGAAAGAACACATTGAGAATGTATTACACAAACAGATAAAAGAAGAAGTTAAGCACCTTTATCAGGAGATAGAGATTATAAAAAAGAATCAAACCATAATCTTAGAAATGAAGGAAACTAAACCAAATTAAAAACTCAATTGAGAGTATCACTAACAGAGTGGAGCAAGTAGAAGCCAGAACGTCAGATAATGAAGACAAATTATTTCATCTTGAAAAGAGTCTAGCCAACTCAGAAAAGCTGGTAAAAAATCACGAGAAAAACATCCAAGAGTTATGGGATAACATAAAAAAGCCAAACTTACGAGTCATTGGGATAGAAGAAGGTACAGAGATTCAAACCAAGGGAATGAGTAACCTGCTGAATGAAATAATTACAGAAAACTTTCCAGAAATAAAAAAAGAAACAGATATACAAATTGAAGATGCATACAGGACACCAAGCACACAAAATCACAGCAGACCAACGCCAAGACACATTGTTATGAAGATATCCAATATACAGAACAAAGAGAAAATATTAAAAGCTACAAGAGAAAGGAGACAGATTACATTCAGGGGTAAACCAATAAGGTTAACAACGAATTTTTCATCACAGACACCGAAAGCAAGAAGGTCATGGAACAATGTATTTCAAACACTGAAAGACAATGGATGCCAACCAAGAATTCTGTATCCAGCAAAATTAAGCTTCAGATATGACAACGAAATAAAAATCTTTCATGATAAACAAAAGTTAAAAGAATTTGCAGCCAAAAAACCAGCATTGCAAAGCATTTTGAGCAAAACACTACACGAGGAAGAAATGAAAAACAATAACCAAAACCATCAGAGGGAAGTGCCTCGGTAAAGACAGAGGGCGAGGGGAAAAATAATCATGGAGAAACAAACTAAATTTTTTTTTTTAAAAAAAGGATAAATAATCAAACATGGATGGAAGTACAAACCATATATCAATAGTAACTCTGAATGTTAATGGCTTAAACTCTCCAATAAAGCGACATAGGCTGATATCATGGATTAAAAAAACAAATCCAACAATATGCTGCCTCCAGGAGACACATCTGATTGGAAAAGACATACACAGGCTGAAGGTGAAAGGATGGGAAAAAATATACCACGCACACGGTCCTCGTAAGCAAGCAGGGGTGGCCATCCTCATATCGAATAAAATCGACTTCAAGACTAAGTTAATCAAAACGGATAAAGAAGGACATTATATACTGTTAAAAGGAACCATTCACCAACAAGACGTAACAATTATCAATATTTATGCACCTAATAATGGCGCTGCGACATTCATAAAACAAATTCTCCTCAAGTTCAAGAATCAAATAGACCACAACACAATAATTATGGGTGACTTTAACACACCTCTCTCACCATTGGACAGATCCTCCAAACAAAAGTTGAATAAGGAAACTATAGAACTCAATACCACAATCAATAACCTAGACTTAACTGACATATATAGAATATATCAACCATCATCAAATGGATATACTTTTTTCTTAGCAGCACATGGATCCTTCTCAAAAATAGACCATATATTATGCCACAGGGCAACCCTCAGTAAATATAAAGGGATGGAGATAATACCATGCATTTTATCTGATCATAATGGAATGAAACTGGAAATCAATGATAAAAGAAGGAAGGAAAAATCCTACATCACATGGAAAATGAACAATATGTTACTGAATGATCAATGGGTTACAGAAGACATAAAGGAGGAAATCAAAAAATTCTTAGAGATAAATGAAAATACAGACACAACATATCGGAATCTATGGGACACAATGAAAGCAGTTTTAAGAGGAAAATTCATCGCCTGGTGGTCATTCCTCAAAAAAAGAAAAAACCAACAAATAAATGAGTTCACACTTCATCTCAAAGCCCTAGAAAAGGAAGAGCAAAACAACAGCAAATGTAGCAGAAGGCAAGAAATAATTAAAATCAGAGCGGAAATTAATGAAATTGAAACAAAAGAAACTATTGAAAAAATTAACAAAACTAAAAGTTGGTTCTTTGAAAAAATAAATAAGATCGACAGACCTGTAGCCATGCTAACAAAGAGAAGAAGAGAGAGAACTCAAATTACTAACATACGGGATGAAAAAGGCAATATCACAACAGATGCTACAGAAATACAGAACTCAATTAGAAATTATTTTGAAAACCTATATTCCAATAAAATAGAAGATAGTGAAGACATCGATAAATTTCTTAAGTCATATGATTTGCCCAGACTGAGTCAGGAGGATACACACAATTTGAACAGACTAATATCAATGGATGAAATTGAAGAAGCCATCAAAAGACTACCAACCAAGAAAAGCCCAGGACCGGATGGGTATACAGCGGAGTTTTACAAAACCTTTAAAGAAGAATTAATACCAATACTTTTCAAGTTATTTCAGGAAATAGAAAAAGAGGGAGCTCTTCCAAATTCATTCTATGAGGCCAACATCACCCTGATTCCGAAACCAGACAAAGACACCTCAAAGAAAGAAAACTACAGACCAATATCTCTAATGAACCTAGATGCAAAAATCCTCAATAAATTTCTGGCGTATCGAATACAAAAACACATCAAAAAAATTGTGCACCATGATCAAGTAGGATTCATCCCTGGTATGCAAGGCTGGTTCCATATACGGAAATCAATAAATGTTATTCACCACATCAATAGACTTAAAGATAAGAACCATATGATCATCTCAATAGACGCAGAGAAAGCATTCAACAAAGTACAGCATCCCTTTATGTTCAAAACACTTGAAAAACTAGGGATAACAGGAATGTACCTTGACATTGTAAAAGCTATCTATGCTAAGCCTCAGGCTAGCATCATTCTGAATGGACAAAAGTTGAAGGCATTCCCTCTAAAATCTGGAACAAGACAGGGATGCCCTCTATCACCACTTCTATTCAATATAGTTCTCGAAACACTGGCCAGAGCAATTAGACAGACGAAAGAAATTAAAGGCATAAAAATAGGAAAAGAAGAACTTAAATTATCACTATTTGCAGATGACATGATTCTATACTTAGAAGACCCAAAAGGGTCTACAAAGAAACTACTAGAACTAATAAATGAATTCAGCAAAGTGGCAGGATATAAAATCAACACGCATAAATCAAAGGCATTTCTGTATATCAGCGACAAAACTTCTGAAACGGAAATGAGAAAAAACACTCCATTCACAATATCCTCCAAAAAAATAAAATACTTGGGAATCAACCTAACAAAAGAGGTGAAAAATTTATACAATGAAAACTACAGAACCCTAAAAAGAGAAGTAGAAGAAGATCTTAGAAGATGGAAAAATATACCCTGTTCATGGATAGGCAGAACTAACATTATCAAAATGGCGATATTACCAAAAGTTCTCTATAGGTTTAATGCAATGCCAATCAAAATCCCAATCGCATTTCTTGAAGAAATAGATAAAGCAATCATGAAATTCATATGGAAAAATAAAAGACCCAGAATAGCAAAAGCAATTTTAAGCAGGAAGTGTGAATCAGGCGGTATAGCGATACCAGATTTCAAACTACATTACAGAGCAATAGTGACAAAAACAGCATGGTACTGGTACCAAAACAGGCGAGTGGACCAATGGTATAGAATAGAGGACACAGAGACTAATACACAAAGTTACAACTATCTTATATTTGATAAAGGGGCTAAAAGCATGCAATGGAGGAAGGATAGCATCTTCAACAAATGGTGTTGGGAAAACTGGAAATCCATATGCAAAAAAATGAAACTGAATCCCTTCCTCTCGCCATGCACAAAAGTTAACTCTAAATGGATCAAGGAGCTTGATATCAAATCAGAGACTCTGCGTCTGATAGAAGAAAAAATTGGCTCCGATCTACATATCGTGGGGTCGGGCTCCAAATTCCTTAATAGGACACCCATAGCACAAGAGTTAATAACAAGAATCAACAAATGGGACTTACTTAAACTAAAAAGTTTTTTCTCAGCAAAAGAAACAATAAGAGAGGTAAATAGGGAGCCTACATCATGGGAACAAATCTTTACTCCTCACACTTCAGATAGAGCCCTAATATCCAGAGTATACAAAGAACTCAAAAAATTAGACAATAAGATAACAAATAACCCAATCAACAAATGGGCCAAGGATCTGAACAGACACTTCTCAGAGGAGGATATACAATCAATCAACAAGTACATGAAAAAATGCTCACCATCTCTAGCAGTCAGAGAAATGCAAATCAAAACCACCCTAAGATACCATCTCACTCCAGTAAGATTGGCAGCCACTATGAAGTCAAACAACAACAAGTGCTGGCGAGGATGTGGAGAAAAGGGTACTCTTGTACATTGCTGGTGGGACTGCAAATTGGTACGACCAATTTGGAAAGCAGTTTGGAGATTCCTGGGAAAGCTGGGAATGGAACCACCACTTGACCCTTCTCGGACTATTCCCTGAAGACCTTAAAAGAGCATGCTACAGGGATGCTGCCATATCGATGTTCATAGCAGCACAATTCACAATAGCTAGACTGTGGAACCAACCCAGATGCCCTTCAATAGATGAATGGATAAAAAAAATGTGGCATCTATACACAATGGAGTACTATGCAGCAATAAAAAATGACAAAATCATAGAATTTGCAGGGAAATGGATGGCACTAGAGCAGATTATGCTTACTGAAGCTAGTCAATCCCTAAAAAACAAATACCAAATGTCTTCTTTGATATAATGAGAGCAACTATGAACAGAGCAAGGAGGAAGAGCAGGAAGAAAAGACTAACATTTAACAGAGTCATGAGATGGGAGGGAAAGGGAGAGAAAAGGGAAATTGCATGGAAATGAAGGGAGACCCTCATTGCTATACAAAATTACATATAAGAGGTTGTGAGGGGAATGGGAAAATAAACAAGGAGAGTAATGAATTACAGTAGATGGGGTAGAGAGAGAAGAAGGGAGGGGAGGGGAGGGGAGGGGGGATAGTAGGGGATAGGAAAGGTAGCAGAATACAACTATTACTAATTGGGCATTATGTAAAATTGTGGATGTATAACCGACGTGATTCTGCAATCTGCATTTGGGGTAAAATTGGGAGTTCATAACCCACTTCAATCTAATGTATGAAATATGATATGTCAAGAGCTTTGTAATGTTGTGAACAACCAATAAAAAAAATAAAAAATTAAAAAAAAAAATAACCACCTCCGGTTCTGTTCGTTTTACTGCAAATGACAGCATTTCCTCTTTTTTTTAATAGATGAATAATAATCCACTTGTGTGTGTGTGTGTGTGTGTGTGTTATGTATGTTACCACATTTTCTTTTTTCTGTTCATCATTTATTTCTAGATTATTTCACTTAAATAACCACCTCCGGTTCTGTTTGTTTTACTGCAAATGACAGCATTTCCTCTTCTTTTTAAATAGATGAATAATAATCCACTAGTGTGTGTCTGTGTGTGTGTGTGTGTGTGTGTGTTATGTATATTACCACATTTTCTTTTTCTGTTCATCATTTGTTGCAGCACTATCCCAATAACCAATGCAATTGGAATAGAAATATCTCTTTTGTTCACTGATTTCATTTCTTTTGAGGGTATAACACAAGTAGGTGAGCTGGTTCATGTGGAAGACCAGTGTTTAGTACATTGAGGGACCTCCAAAGAGGCTGTAGTAATTCTCATTCCTACCAATATTACATAAGAATTTCCTTTTCTCCACATCTTGACGACTGTTTGTTTTTTTATAATAATAGCAGTTTAATTGGAGTGAAATGATATTTCTTGTAGTTTTGTCTTGCATTTCCCTGATGGTTAATAAATTTGAGAATTTTTTTGGTAAATGTCTATTCATATTCTTCACCCACTTATTTAATTTTTCTCATTGTTGTTGAGTTTTTAAAGTTCTTCATGTGTTCTGGATTTTAATCCATTGCCATATCAATAGTTTGAAAATTGTTTGCCTATTCTAGAGGTTGTCTCTTCATCTCGTGATTGTTCTTCTGTGTAAAACCTGCGTAGTTTGATACAATCCTATTTGTCTTTTTTATTTCATTTTCTGTGTGTGTGAAGTTTTATCCAGAAAAACCATCGCCTCTGCCAACATATTCAAGGGTTTCCTCCCTTTTCTTCTACTGGTTTAAGAGCTTCAGGTTCTACATTTTGGTCTTTGATCCATTTCCAGTTGACTTTTGTACCCATATAAAGGTAGGGGTCAAGTCTCGATCTTTGGCATGTGAGCATTCTGTTTTGCTGGAACAACAATTGGAAGGACTGTCCAATCCCTGAAGTGTGTTTCATCATCTTTGTCAAGAATCAGTTGACTGTAAATGCATGGGGTTATTTCTGGGCACCATCCTGTTCCTTGGGTCTGCATGTCTGTCAATCTCAGCATCATACTGCTTTCTATTTTCTCTGAAGGCTATAGCCTTGGAGGATATTTTCAAATCAAGTAGTTTGATGCCTTCAGCTTGGTTCATTTTGCTCAAGATGACTTTTGCTATTTGGAGAATTTTGTGTTTTCATTTGGGTTTTAGGACTTTTCTTTTCTGGTTCTATGAAGAACGTTGTTGGCATTAGGGGCTGCACTAACTCTGTAGCCTGCTTTGAATAGTACAGATACTTTAGCAATTTGAATTCTTTCAACTCTTACTCCTCCTTTAAGGCTCAGCTCAGGAAGCACACCCTCTAAGAAACTCCCTTAACCTCCCTCCTCCCACTCTGCTCTGCATTCTCCTAAAGGGCCTACATTTATTCATGACATTTGGTTTCACTACAATAATTTTATTTTACAGAGCTGACACCCATACCAGGTGCATGACTTCCTTGGGGACAGAAAACATGTCTTATTTCTGCCTTGCTTTCAGGCTTGATTTCATTTAGGGCATCTGTGCACCTGTGATTGAAAAATCAATAAATGTTTTTGAATGAATGAATGAACAAAAGAAAGAATGAATATTATTAATGAGCCTGCCAACAATATAATGGATTTCTGTCTTTCAACAACTGTAAGAGTGAGAAGTTAGTTGCAGGACTTCTTTGCAAACATTTAGAAGTGTTTACCCTAGAGGAGAAACGCTGAGCTGGTGAAGAGTGCACATAAAATCTACTGCAATGCCGAGAGACCCAGTGTCACTCCTGCTGGTGTGTGACATACACCATAACATGATGTCACTCTGTATGCTGTACAACATAGGACTAAGACCCCAAAGCACAGAGAAACGTAAATGTCTGCTGCTCTCCATGGTGGATTAGTATCACAAGGATAACTGAGCCAGTCAAGCTGCAGCTGCATGGTCATGGCAGGAAGGCCATCCTGCAGGAGCAGAACCTGAGTGGTCAGCAGTGCAACACCGTTTTGCTCCTGCTGTGGATTGGCAAGTGTCAGGGAGTCTTGTCTCACTGTGATTCGGATATCAAGCTTCTGCTGCTCCTTTGGAATCTTGGATTTCCTGGCTTTCAGATTTGCAGACAGGAAGAAAGGATGACTGGGAATGGGACAAATGGTGACACTTTGAATTGGCTTCCATTGCTTCTGCCAAAAGCCAGGCACAGAAGCACAGTTCAAGTACAAGGAAAATATGAAGCGAGTTCTACTCCTCTGTCCAAGAGAAGGAAATAGGATTGAATATGGGTCTTATCATTTGGTAGGGTGGGATCCAGGGCCATCCACTCCAATCTTGGGGCTGCATAGCTCCATAGGAGGACTGCTCCATGCAACGCCCTGTTTCCCACCTCCATGGGCCCTTGACTGTGTCCTGGTCTTCTGATCCCTGCTGACTCAAAGATCCAGTCCCACCACCTTACTTTTCCTTCTGGAAACTTAAAATATCCAGGGCTTTTAATAAATAGCTTAACTCCATGCTGGTTTCAGGATACAAGGGTATCTGCATAATTGCCAGAGCTGATTCTCAAACTAGATTGAAAAATTTAAATGAGATATTTTTTATTCCCAATATTTTCAAATAACATCTCTTTTCTTACATTCTACCATAACTAAACTTATTAAGAATTCGTTTTTTCTTCTTCTGTGGGAGTGCAGGTATGACAATATGAGTTGGGCAGTAATTACTCAAATAATGGCATTGTGCTTTTGCTCAATTAAATTATGGTCATATAAAAATATCTGTTTTTAGAAAGAAGGTCAAAACTTTATTGCAAAATATGATGGCACTGAGTTAAAAGGCCTTGCTTCTCAGCAGATCTCACAAGTGCTGGGTCCTTCCTGCATCTCTACTCTCCTCTCTGATGGCAAATAGAAAGAGTCCCTAGAACACTGACCAAAGAAGCCTTTCTTGGGAGAATATGGATCTATGTATAAATAAACTATAGTATAAGAAAATTTATAGCTTAGATAAACTAAGGTCCTAAGTTAATATTTGTATCTTGACCCAATAGAAATTTTTTGTTAACATGAACCACTGTAGCTTATTAGAACGATGATAGAATGTTTGAGGTGCACCCTGATCTGGAATTCAGGTGACATTTGCATGAACATGTTTAGATCAACTGATGTGAAATGCTCTATGCTTGTGAACACCTTTCACATAAATAGGCCCATCATGCACTGAGAACATCGAGTCCTCAAGGCCACCTCACAGGTGCAGAAAGAGCAAGTCATCAAGACTCATACAGCATGGAAGAAGACTTCAGGGAAGAGCTGAGCACCTTCCTCTCTTCTCTGGGTTCCTCTTGGAGAGCTCCTCCTCCGGAAGTCGTTCTTGGGTACATCTAAAGTGTACATACAGCCACTGAGGCACAGGCTGGACCTGGTCACATCTGTGGCCTCTAGTACACAGGAGATCCGTGCAGGACGGGGAGCAGTTGAGGGACCTACCTACCCGGCCATTATTAAGTAAGTGCTATTGGCATGAAGCATTGGCCAAGAGGCTGTCACTAGGAGCTGTAGGGTCATGTGGGGTGGACTTCTGTGGAGCATTCATGAAAGCAGACTCTTCCTGCCAGAATGGTGAGCTGTAAGGATGACAGGAATCATAAACGTGCAGCTTTTAGGGTCTCACTCGTGGGGCTAAGAACACAGAGCTTGTCTAGACATGCAACACTTGATTTTGCTGGTGGTGTGTGAGCCCCAAATGCAGCCCAGACTGGCTTCAGAAATTTCATTTTTTCTTTTTACTTTGTTTTACTTTGAATTACTTTGTTTTTATCTAGCCAGAGTGAGTTGCTATTACTTGCAATCAAGAGAACAAATAAATGCTGACTTATTTACCTTATTATGGATTCTTCCTTGGAGAAAATGAAAACAAACCAGAATCACAACTTATATTAGAAAAAAAATTCTACTTGAAATCAAGAATATACATCAAGAATTCCATGATAGAAGATTGAAAAACCCTATTTTATATAAAGTAATAGATTTACTTGTTTGTCATGATAAATTGATGTATTTTAATAGATGTTGTCTTTGAGTCGATAGCTAAAAATCTTTTATTTTTTGAAAATATGTTGTCTTTCAACATTGGCCATATTTTCATTTCTTCTTATAAATTTGAGAAGTGAATTGCTCTGGGTAATCAAATACAGTGTCTAAAAAATGTATTTTTTATTTAGTTTATTTCTGAATGTAGTATAAATGATGCTCATGGTACTAAACACCACACATTACAAATGGAAATTGTCTAAATGGAATTCTAATGATAGTATAGTTTTCTAGTCTTCCTCCTTAGCATCTCCATCTCTGCTGATGGAGAAACAGAAACAAGGCCCCCTTCTATTTATATGGGCCCTGGTGAGGGCCCCAAGTGGGTTTCCCAGGGGTTTGTGACCTCCCTGAGATTCTGTGCATGGGGACGGTATGCGTTTCTGTGTGTATGTGCATGCACATGTGCAGGCCAGCTGAGACCATTTTAGTTTTTTTGTTTTGTTTTGTTTTCAGACTCTTGAAGGGAATCTAAATAAAGAAGAAAGACCCTAAAATGGACCAGGATGACCAGTCTTTCCCATTGTTCTCTGCTGCTATCTGACCCACAGGCAGGCAGTTCTTGGCAACCTGACAAAGAATCTTTCCTCAGTCTAGAAAGCAAGTATGAGGTCAGAATGGTGTTTGAATGAAGTGAAGCAGTAACTTTGAGGTGTATATGGGGCGTGCAGGTGGAGGAGCTTCCCAGGATGCTTACGTGTAAGTTAGTTGCTCAGAAATCAATCTCATGGGAGATAGACACTGGAAACCTCAGGTGCACACAAGGGTTTTTATTAGAGGCAAAAATGAGCCAAAGCTGAGCAGATTAAAGTGGGCAATATAGGGTCTTTAAATATGAAAAGTAAGAAAGAAATAACATAATATACGTGTTAGGGGTTTAAGAGGAAGTGAGTTAGGACAGGAAGATAAGAAGAGATATCCTCCCTGACGAGGAGAGACTTGAGGATGGCTGGATACCTGGGAGCTGGAGGAGCTAAAGGGCTGCAGAGGGGGATGGGGCGCCCTGGCTTTCTTGCACATGGCCAAGATTTACACCTGTATCCCAGTGTTCCTATACTAGGCCAACTGCCTCTCTCTCAACCACCCTCTCCTCCCGAGCCTGGGTCACTGTGAGCACCCAGGGTTCCCCTTTCATTTTGCCTCCCTCCATCCATCAGAGTAAATTCTAAAACTATAAACTGGATTACAACCACCATCCCCTGGGTCAAAGCATGCAGCAGCTCCAGGAGATTCAAAGGAGGCCTCATATGACCGTCCCCACAGTTACCATCACGGAAACACATTTACTTGTTAATTACATACCACAGAGTGACTATCATCCATCTCACTATGAAATTGCAGGATTCAGTGAGGCAGAATGTTTCCTTCTCCATTCTATTTCCAAGGATCAGCATGTATAAGGTGATTAAGAAATACGCTAATGAGAAAATAGAAAACTTTTGCTCTCAAATTAGTTTCGGCCGTCATCTCTCCATTAACAACTTGCTTCCACCAGTCCTGTCTGGCTCTGCCCAACACATTGACATTTAGTGTCCGCTACTGGTTGTGGTTCTATGCTGGAGGTGAGGAGACCCCATGTAAGGGCACCACACTGGTTTTGAGGGACTCAAAATGGCACCCAATAGAAATGGCCCACCTTCCTTCTATATCTTTCTTGTCTCCATTCCAGAATATGTACTATAGGGTGGACAACACTCCAGGGTAAGTCTCACTGTTTATCTAGAAAGTATCATCCTGTATTTAAAATGCTCACTTGATATATGGTCACAGGTTGTACTTAAGGAATATATAAAAATGAATTCATCATAGAATAATGAAGTTACGAGTTAATAATTAATAAAATAACATGCTATTGGGAATCTAAATAAGCGTGAGTTCTCTGGGAAAACAATGTTGTATATATGTCCTGGTTTAATATAGTTTAGTTATTAAATAAAGTCAAACATTGAACCCCCTGGAAGTAGACATTCAGGCACACACACACACACACACACACACGTAAATGTGCGCCAAGTGTTCGTTGACTCTTTTAGTCAGCTGTTTCGATGCTGTGATTAAAAGACCTGACAAGAACAACTAGAGGAGGAAAAGTTTATTTGGGGCTCATAGTTTCGGAGCTTCAGTCCATGGTGAATTAACTCCATAACTCTGGGCCTCAGGTAAAGCAGAACATTATAATGGCAGGGCATGACAGAGGGATGCAGCTCAGGACATGAGAGTCACATAGCAGGGAGAGACTCTGCTCACCAGGAACAAAACAGAAATCTCACGTACACTCCTCCAGCCACATCCTACCTGCCTACAGTGACCACCCAGTTAATCAGTGTAACCCAATCAGCAGGTAGACCCATCTCACATGTAATTATCTCACCTCTGAACATGCTTGCATTGTCTCACACGTGAGGTTTGGGGGACAGGGACACCTCATATTAAACCGTAATATTAGCCAACTACATTTTTTCAAAACTTGATTCATTTCCTACAGGACCAGCGAGTTATGAACTCAAAGAGCATAAACATCAACTTAACTCAGGTCCCTGCTGTCAAAGTGTGGAAGTGAATGCCCTTTAGCTTCCAATTAAGCGCAGTTTTTGAAGAATGTGCATAATAAAATTCAGATGAGGCACAGAGGAGGAAGCAGGATGATGTTGGAGAAGACAAGTAAAGGCACTATAAATCACACTCACATTTGTCCAGGGAGGCTTCTTGCATTAAAGTGCTCTAGTTAAAATAGATAGACAGTGCATGCCAAGAACGTGGACCAATTGACAGACGGAGGTACAGAGAGACGAAGACAGGAACTGAAGTAGACAGGCAAGCAGATATATAGATGAATAAGAATGGATGTTCAGAATTCTGTTAAGGTTTTGATTCAGTAGTTTTAGAAATGATGGAGGTTTGATGACTGTTTTCAACAAGTTTGCTGACTTTGCTTCATAACCTGTAGCTGCTCAAATATACACTTAACAAAACTCAAGATCAGTGTGTTGAAAACTACAAAGCACAGGAGAAAAAAATCAGAAAGACCGAATAAATAAGGAGGCATATTATTTTTATGTAAACCTCAGCATAATAAAACTTTAATTATGTCCAAATTTTTCTGTATATATAATATAAAGGAAAAACTTCTGCAAGATATTGACAGATGTCAGGAAGCTTATTCTGATTGTTGGACAGAAAGCAAAATCCTAGAATAGCTTAAACAACATCTAAAAAGGAAAATGAATTATTTTACCTGATAATAACAATAATGAAGGAGGGAATTATTTTATCTGATAATAGGGCTTAATAATGTAAACAAGACAGTATGGTATTGCAGGGTAGACACATAGACTAATGGATCATAGGTTCAGGCGATAGGATTCACCTGATTTTTATTTTTATTTCATTTTATTTTTTAGTTGTAGGTGTATACAATACCTTTATTTCATTTACTTTTATGTGGTGCTAGGAATTGAACCCAGTGCATCACACATACTAGGTAAGAACTCTACCACTGAGCCACAACCCCAACCCCTCACATGATTTTTAATGAAACACATTTTCACTGAATAATGCTGGACAGTTGGACATCCTCTGATAAAATGTAAATCTCAATTTAATCATGTACCTTATTAAAAGTTAACTCAAAATGGATCTCTAACTTAAAAAAAAACTACAAGACTTAATAAACAAATAGGAGAAACTTGGGGGGATATATAGTCCTAGCAAAAAGTTCTTTGGACTTGTGATCAAAAGTACAATTCATAAAAGAATAATTGATAAATTAGATTTCATCCAAATTGTACAATTATGGTCCAGGAAAGATACTTTTAAGAAAATATAGAAAAACTACAGACTAGGAGAAAATATTTGCCAAGCACATATACACTAAAGACTAACATCTACAGTATATAAAAAACACCTAAATCAATCATAAAAACAAACAATGCAAATAGAAAATGGGCAAAAGAAATGCACTCATGCTTTGACACAGATGACAAACAGAAGAAAAGATATTCAATGTCATTGTCCATCAAAGAAATGTTAATCAAAACCACAAAGAGCTATCACTGCATAAGCTGGAGAATGGTAACAAGTGACAGCATCAGGTGCTACAAGGATGCCAGAATGGGGTCACTCACACTCTGCTGAGGAGATCCTCAAATGGTACGACCATACTGGAGAGTTGTTTGGCAGGCTCTTGCAAAACTAAACATGCAACTATCATAAGATCCAGCAATTGTACACCTGGGCATCGATCCCAAAGAAATAAAAGTGAATGTTCATATAAAACACAATACATGAATGTTCATTGCTGCTTCATTGGTAATAATCCCAATAAGAAGCAACCCTAATTTCTTTCTGTAAGTGAATGATTAAACAATTCATGGAACACCCATACCATAGAAGACCACTCAGCAGAAAAGAATGAACTAAAGACATCCAGAGGAAAACAGAAAAGCCAATCACAGAGCATACTGTATGATTCTGTTCAGGTGACTTTTGAAGATTAAAATTTAGGAATGAAGAACAGTTTAGTGGTTGGAAAGAGGATTACGGTGCAGGGAAATGAATGTGGTTGTGAAAGAGCAAAAGGAGAAATCCTTGATGGGATACTCTGAATTTTGACTATGGTGGTGGATGCATAAACCTGCACATCTAATAAAAGTCTACACAACTATGCATGCCATCTCCACCATCATGATCATCACCTCCACCACCTCCACCATTACCTCATCACCTCCACCACCTCCACCATCACCTCCATCACCTCCACCACCTCCACCATCACCTCCACCACCTCCACCATCACCTCCACCACCTCCACTACCTCCATCACCACCTCTACCTCCACTACCATCACTTCAACCACCCACCATCACCTCCACCACTATCACTTATATGTCCATCACCATTACCTCTACCACCAGTAGAACTTTGGAAATCTGAGTAAGATGGACGATCTGGATGTAATCCAAATTAGTGGCTAGCAATAGTTATAGTTTTGAAAGATGTTACTATGGAGAGAAACTAGATAGAGGACACAGAAGGTCTCTATTATTTCTGCATAAGGATTTGTAATCAGCTCAAAATAAAGATTATAGTTAACAAATATCTGATTTCTATGCACTGACTTTTCCAAGCTAACTTTTTAAATATATTGAAATGGGTTATATCTGAGGGGAAATTACACACAGAAGATAAGATTAATAATTTGGGGTAAATCAAGTAGAAATAATACAAAATATACTGGAGTTCCTTATTCTGGCTACTTAAATAAAAACTAGTTTAAATGAACCAAAGAATATCATTTGGGTAGTTTGGAAAGATTTTAATTTAGGAAAAATCTTCAAATAATTTTAATTGTTTGTGAAGATTACAGTTATGAGTTGCTCAATTTCCCTTTCTAATTTCCTGTCATGAAGGTTTAGTCTGCCCTACCCCTTCCATAATCGTACATAAACTGTTCATTTATAGATGGTGTTCTTTACATTCACATTTTGGCTCAAAGTGAAGGATTTATGTGCCAAGATCCTGAATTAAATTGTGAATAACCAATTAATAGTTCTGAAGTTTCTACCACAAATTCCATACTTAGGACTTTTTATATAGTTCTCATTTTTCTGAAAAACAAGAACATCACACACGCGTAATACATCTTTAAGAAGAAATGTAGAATAGGGTGAAACTAGTTAATCTCATTGTTGTACAATCTCTGCATGTCCCTAGCCATGGTTGATTCTTAAGTGTTAGAGTTTAGCCAAGTCACAAGTAAATAAATTAGGGAAACACATAAAATAAATATATCAGACTTCTACCTGGGCAAAGCCCCACCACCCCTCAGCTCCATCCCAGCTCCTGAGCAGACGTCGTGGTTGCTCTCCGGCGCTCTCGTAGCCATTCACCACCAACAGCTCAGGGTGCTTTGAAAAATGCACCATTGATGTCACTCCCTCTGGAACACAGTCTTGGCTTATTTTGTGCTGGCTACAGGCCCACAGGGCCCACAGTACTCCACGTCCAGGACCCCCTCTAGGACCACTCGGCCACACTCCACTCTCCAGCCAGGGTTCTGCCGTCTGAGCCTGGACAGCCTCCCCCAGGTTCCCGCCAGCCTCCTTCTAACTCAGCCTCAGCTGACATCTGAGGGTTCTGAGAGTCGTCCTTGACCTTCAAAAGCCAGCCCTCTGCCACTCTCTACATTGCTGTTCTGTGGGTGGGAGGAGAAGACATCACCCCACCAGCCACTGTCTGCATTTCTTCTGTTTCCATCATTTGTCTCCCACCTCTCTGCCTGCCATGGAAGTGGACTCCACAACAGGCCACTGGTCATTTTTACAAATATGAATGTGTCAAGTCCCCAGGAAACCACCAGCCGCACTCTATGACAATGCATAATGAATGTATGGCACCCATACATTCAACTAAACATGTATGGCACCCAGGGGATTCCCCCCACATCCTGAGGGTGCAAATGAAGAACAGATCACGAGCAGTTCACACCAAAGCTGCACCTTAGGAGGAGATGCCTTGTCCACTTCTGATTCCCAGCTGCTGGAGAACCAGGGCTTGAGGTGTCAATCACAGCAGGGCTCTGTCCACTGTGTGGCCCTCACCCTCATGGCTCCCTGCTTCAACCTCTAGACTTCCTGAGTCTTCTCACCCAGCACATGGAGGGGATCAAGAGTGGTCAGTAGTCTCTTCCTCATGCAAAGCTGCCCACAACTGTCTCCTGTTTGTGCTTGTTCTCTGCTAACAGGTGTGGCTGTGTCCACATGCAGTCTGCCAGGGTTTGCCACAGATGCCATCTTGGTCTCACTGTGCCTCCCCCACGACATTCATGTCGGGTCTTCATTTGACCAAATGTTTCAACCTCATCATGAATGAAGAGGACCCCTCCCTCAGCCCTGACTTCTGACTCCCCACCCTGGTCTTTGCTTTGCTGCTCACTTTCTGATGGTCATCTCTGCTCACTGTCCCTATTGTCATCTCCACCCTCAAAATGGACACTCTGCCCTCCCTGCTCCACTGAAAGAGCTTGAGTGACATCAGCTCTTTGGGTCAGGTCCTGTGGCTTCCCTTGCACATTCTGATCTTATTTGAATTCCCTGAGACTTTGGAATAATGTCAGCGTCTTTTCTCCATGCGTGTATTTAATGACTCCAACACCATTTTGTAAAAAAACATTATTTCCCTGCGGCTTTGACACCTTTATGAGAAATAAATTGATCATATAAGTCAAAGTCTACTTCTGGGCTTTTTATTCACTGAATTGATCTTTCCATCCTTATGATAACACCACATTTTCTTGATTACTATGGATTTTTAATAACCTTTGAAGCCAGCAATTGTACGTCTTTCAAATTGGGTCTTTCTCAAGATTATGTCAGTTAGGTATTTCCTGGTCCTTTTCACTTCCATAAACCTTTATAGTCAAATTGACAATTTCCAAAGTAAACGTTCTGATGACTATGACTGAGATTATTTTGAACTTATAGCCTATGTGGGTAGAACCAGCATCTTTGTAATATTGAAATTTCAGATTTCTTAGCATGGCATACCTTGCTATGTGTGTCTTTGTTCTTCCAAAATTAGGAAAAATAGCATTTTTTATTCTTATCTAACTCTGGGTCTCCTTACTATCCTGTTTGGCATTCTGCTTCTTCAACCATGGCTTAAGTAGTTGAACATCTGCATTCAGATATACTAGAAAGAACTGTTTCCTACCCAGATTTAGAATCTTCTCATTCCTTCCCTTCCTCAAAACATGTATGTGGTCAACTGCTTTCAAACACAGTTAGCTTTCCATATCCATGGGTCCATATCCATGGATTCCACTGAAAATATTCAGAAGAAAGCTGTGTCTGTCCTGTACAGACACATGCACAGACTTACTTCTCTATTTTACTCCCTACACAACACCACAGCATTTTCTTAGAATTTCTGTTAGGCAATAGCTAGCAATGAGCAGTGAAATACATGGTAAGCTCATAAAATGTTCTCCAAATTGCTCCAAGGTCCTTCTTTATGATAAGGTCATAAAGTGTTCTTTAAATTACTTGAAACTACTTTCAAATTCTTTAAGCTACTTCAAAAGTGTAAAATAAAGCAAAAGGTGGTAGTTGCTTTGTAGCAAATAAACAGAAACAAAAGAAGCTAATTGGGAAAACCCATCGAGAGAAAAGGATTAATGTGACTAACTCTTGACAGGTTCCACTGAGGTTGACGTGAAGCTAGAGATTATGACTGTAAGTGACTCCATCTGTCTGGGAAGGAAGATTCCTTTAGTAGCACAGGCTCACTAAGGTAACTTCTGACCAGCTGCTGACCCCAGTGCCCACATTAACATGGGGTTAACTTGTAGATGAAGCCCCCCTAAACAGGACGTCCACCATGACAGTTCTGGAGAGTACCGACTAAGGTCAAAAACTCCTTTACCGGGTGTGAAGGAGTAGAACAACTGATTGGCAAAGGGTACAGAAGTGGTCCCCAGTTCTGGTAAACAGCAAACAGTAATAAAATTTGGGGACATTATTGTTTTCTTCGTTGTTCTTTGCACTGAGATGACCCACTTGTTCTTGAAACTGCTCTCTGCTTGAGCATCACTTTTCTTTTAATTTACTTTCACCTCACTTTCTCCTGCATGACTTTTGGCTTCTGACTTTAAATTTTCTTTTGTCAGAACTCAGGAACCAAGTCTTGGAGTTTCAGCTCCCTGTTTTCCTGGGACACTTCATCTTGTTGGGTATTAAAAGTGATCTAGAGATGATTGAAAGCTCCTGGAAGGCTGTGCACAGGTTACATGCAAATACGATGCTATTTCATAGAAGAGACCTGAGCATCTGTGCATTTGGTACCCTGAGATGGGAGGATATTAAAACCATCTCCTGTGGACACAAAGGGACAACCATATGTGGAGTCCAGTGCTGTCCTCTGCTTGGACACAGGATGGGGGTGCCATGTCAACATCCAGAGGCAGGCTGGGCTCTTGCCTCACTGTCATTTGGAATGAAATTGTTAGCAGGACAGTAGGTCCCACATGCCCATACACACTGCATGATGCTGAGAACAAACATAGCAGAAAGGCGTGTGTGAGTTCAGCACAGCAAAGGTACCGGTGCTTCAGAGCTGCTGCTGCCAGCCCCAGGCCAGCCTCCTGCTGCTCGGCAGGTCCAGGGGACCCCTTAGACCGCACAGCACAGCACAGCGCGATGGAAACCCTGCTTTCCCAGTACTGGACTGCAGTGCAATTTTCTACAGTCACCAGCAAGTTTTGAAATGAAAATGTCGTTTTCCTATTTTCCTTTGGGGAAACTATTTTGACACTTAAAATGTAGTGCTGTAAGAAAGTGGCAGGATGATGATTTCTCCTGTGTTCTTCCACAGGCCTCAGTGTCCCACACCAACAGAAGTGGGTATGGGGGGTGCAGAGGCTATTGCTGTGCTCGACAGCATGGAACAGAGCTCACACCCCAGCAAGCTGGGAGACTGAAGCTTAATTAAAGTAAAAGTCCCTGGGGTGGTGGCTGGCAGTAAATTTAAAGTTTCCTTTTGTTTTATAAAAGTGAAGCATTGATTCCTTTGAAAAGAATGTACAGAAAGTACAAAGATAAGATTAAAAGTGCACATGATCTCATTATCCAGGTGCAATCACTACTAGCAGTTTGGTCTCTTTCCAAGCAATGACTTCTGATAATGTTTTACAGAAGTTGAACTTTTTTTCTGTTCTTTTTACCATTTAGCATTATTGCAATACCCCTTTGGATATTCCAAGCATTAACAACTATTATTTGGATTTTCACATCTTATTTTATTCTGTGTCCTGATGCTAAACCTCAGTGGGTTATTTAGAGGCTTCCTTTACACCAACTGTGTTACATCCCCTTTCTCAGAGATTGAGTTATTTCCTGAACTATCGTACATATTATGTTTTCAGGAATTGAAATCATTGGTTCAAGAAAAATGCCCTTTAGAGATTCTTGCTACATAATTCCCCAGTAATTTTCCAAAATAATACCAATTGCCACCACCAACGTGCCCATCTCACTGCAGCTCTGCCAATCTGAGCCCTATGAGTATCAATCTGTGTTAAATGCTAGTACATTTTACTTTATTGTTATTGTATTTTTCTATTAAATAGCCTGGAAAAGATGTTCATCTCTTTTTTAAATTGTAATTTTAGTTTTCTGTTGTCTTTTTATAATCTTTAGAAAAAAAAATACCCCAAATGGGTCTTGAACATTTTTTTAATGGTGACGTTTAAATATTTAGCATGTTAATCTTATATTTTGTCAGATATTTTTACCATATTTGGATATGCTTAGGCTGTTGTTGAGAAATCAGCATTTTAGATTTCTGTGAAGGCAAAATAACAGTTTTTTACATGACTCAGATGTTAGAAGATAAACTTGATGCAAGCCCGAGGTGTGCCCTGTGAACATACTCAGCACACCTCAGTGTCCCGGAGTTGTACAGTCTGGGATTTGGGGTTTCAAAGGAACATCTCTTATATAATCCTGAGTTCTGACAGAGGTCAAGCAGAGCTTCTAGAGAACATCCATGTGGTTCTGCTGCCTGTCATTCTTCGTGTCTCCCAGCAGGTGCGGGGACCATGGACTCGGGTCTGGGGAGGGCTACACGGTGCTTTCCAGAGACTTCAAATGACACCGCTATGGCAGGACCACTGTGATCATAGGCTTCTCTTTTGAAATGTAAAATTTGATTATAGCACTTAAAAACTGTACACACCTCCAGGGTCCAGCGTAAGATTTCAAGACATGTATCTAGCGTGTGCTAGGCAAATCAGGGCATGGACATTCCTGTCGCCTGATGGCTCATGTTTGGAGCCTGGAGCCCCTTCCTGCTGCTTGTCCAGTGTGAGCTATGTACACACACATACATGAGTGTGTGAGGTGTGCCACTGACTGACTGCTCAATGGTCTTCCCTCCTCCCCCTTCACGCATCACCTTTCTACATTTAAGTGAACTTTTTAATCCTCCACACAGGAGTGACAACCTGGGGCATTTGTCCTTCTGTGTGCTACCTCTGTCACTGAACACAATGTCCTCCAGTTCCTCCATTTTGTTGAAAATGATCAGACATCACTTTAAAAAGGTTGAAGGGATGGAAGTGTTAACTACACTCATTTGGTCATTTCACAATGTATACATCCAGGGTACCCCAGAAGCTTGCACAAGTATAACAACGACTAATAAATAAACAAGTAAAATTTGTAAGAAATGCGTATGTATTCTTAAAAAGAATTTTTAGAAAAATACCCAAAACCCCTTTATTTAACTGAGTTGGTTCTATTCCAAAATAATTAAGGTGTTTTTTAAAGATATTTATATAAGCTACAGATCCCACTCAGGGTCACTCACATGTGTCATATTTTGTATATAATTTGATAGGTGTTCCAGAGACCTACCTGAGAGTCTGTTTACCACCACCTTTTCTCTATTTCATATCATCACAGAATTAAGTTGTAATATAAAATATGACAGAAACATTTCCATAGAATACGAGTCACCAAAAATATGCATTTGTTAGTTTGGTCCTCAAACTTTACTATTGTTTAAAAAAAGAAAGAAAGAAAGAAATGCCCAGAGACATGTACATACACACGTGTGCATGTGTGTATGTGTGCTTGCTGATACACAGGCCTATCAGGTCACATAAAAAAGCCCAGCAATGACAAAGGGTGACAGACAAGTAGATGTGGGACTGGAGTCTGGCCCCAGAAGGACCAGCCCCCAGGCCTGGTAACTGGAGCCACAGCAAGGCGGGGGTCTTAGGGAAGGAAAGGAGGGCTGTGTGGAAGCCAGCGCCGTCAGGGCAATTACCCTGTGCACAGGTCTGTTTTAGACAAGCAGGAACTGAGGCACAGGGTTGTCCAAAAAACTCTCACCAGTGACCACTTGTCAATGTATGGGCCGGTGTGCGCCCAGCATTGTGCCGATGTTCTTGAAAGCTCTGTCACCTCTAGGACAGCATGTCCTATAACTATTTCGCTTTCAAACATACTGGAATTGAGAATCTTATTTCAATGGTAATTTTGGAAACCAGGTTTCAGTAGAGAAGTGATTCAGGATATTCTGCCTTGCTTATTTTTTTTATTGCATATTTGTTGATTGGCATATAGTTTCAGTCACCATAACAAAGACACCAAATTAACAATTCATTTTTCTCAAATAAAGGCCTGGGTAGGAAACTTCTTGTCTAGCAAAGGTCACAGTAAGTCTTGGACAGGTATGAAGACTATGCAATCATCAGGAATCCAAATTTCAATTATTCTATTCTCTGCTTGTCTCCACACAGGGCTTATGCCTGAGGGCCCAAGGTGACTGCTCTAGCATACTCTCTTTCACCGGCACTCCAACTGGAGGATGGACTCAACAGAGCTCCTCTCTTCAAGAGCTGACCTGGAGGAGGCAGCTCTGTCACCTGTAAGATAGGGCACCCTATAACCATTTGGCTTTAGAGTTGCATCTTCTCACAATCCACTGGCCAAGCAGTCAGCTCTCGTGCATACCAACATGCAGGGGAAGCCAGGAGATACAGCCTTTTATTCTGGACAGACTGGTTGCCTATAGAAACTATGAAGAAAGGAAGGACAGATGGATGCAAACATTGGTGTCATGGGTTGAGCTTAGTCCCCCCAGAACTCGTGTGGGCTGTGGCCAGGCCCACAAGACACCCTCCACCACTGCAGACTTGCTCCCCGTGTGCTTCTGCCTGGATAAGTGCAAGATTTGGCCTGTTCATCTAGTACTCCTGCTTGACATAAAACTGTCATTGGGATCCTGAAGCTAGTGGCTCCAGGTAGCTTCAAAATCCCACCCAAGATCAAGCCCACTAACTACAATCCTGAAATGCTGGTTCTATTATTTCAGCTGAGTAACAGGTGTACCGTTTAGACACCAAAAATCTGCTTTGGTAACATTTTGAATAAAAATGACAATTTTCAATCTATTTAATAGGCACCCCTCCCAGGCCTCCTGAAGGTGAAATCTTGAACACTTGCACACCTGACAAGGGGTTTGTGGTCGACATTCGGTTTGTGGTTCTCTAATGCCTATCTTGGAATCTAAAAGTCCTCCCTTGAAAATTGCTGGCCCAGGCAGGGTTGGAACGTGAAGCTGCCTCATTATTCCAGCTGCTCCCCGGTCAGCCAGGCAGACGCTCCATCCCTGAGGACCTGTCCATCTTGCTCTCCAGGTCTTCTGCCTCTCACTGGGGTGCAACATGCTCTGCTGTCCCCCAGTGCCAGAGGCCTGTGGGCACTTAATCTTCTGCTCAGGAAGTCCCACAGGCATCCCAGATGTTCCTTCAGCCACCATGATGTCCACGTCTGCTGAGTCTCACGCTCCTGGATGCGGCCTTTGGAGGCCGGGTGACGGGACATGTGAGTACATGCTTAGACCAACACGGGTCCTGCCCTCTCAGCCCTTCACCCAGCGACAGCTTCCAAATCCTTCCTTCAGTGCACAGCAGGGGCTTCTCAGCAGAGGACTGGTGTGGCCTGCAAGTGTGGCCTTTGCCTTAGGTGCGAGAAATCCTGGAGACAGCCTGAGCCTCCACACCTTCCTGGGTTCTTCCCGTGCCCAAGAACAGCACTGTCGGGAAGGGGTCCTGGCGCTGCAGGCTGCAGCTCCAGACCTTCAGAGCCAGCCACCCTTTCTGACCGGGCCTGCATGACTGAGGGGCATAGCAACTGGGGTTCCTGGTGACTTGGGAACTGCAGCTTCTCCACGCCACTGTACAGATACAAGAGAGCCTTGCTCATGGCCACGAGTGTAAAGCTGTCACTCTACCCACCTATCTGTAAATTAGAAAAAACAAACAGGAAAACCAGACAGCGAAGGCTGCCCATGGAGACAGAAATCAGCTTTCTTACATGAGCCATCTAAAGAAATTGGTGCTGAAATTGGCGGTGACAAGAATGAGCTGGCACTTGTTTAAAGGGGAGAGGGCCTGAGCTTGCAAGTTGACTAATAGGAACGAGTGTCCATCAGCCTTCTTGGTCTCTTTTTGGCTCCCTAAGACCTGCAGGCATCTCAGGCTTCTCTTGGCCCAGAGGAGCAGGAGCCAAGGAGCAAGAGTCTTCCACTGAGTCGCACAAAGTTCATGAGCTGGCCTCTGGCCTGTCTGCTCTGGGTTCCCAGGTCTCTTGGCAGCAATGGAAGCCCACTGCCCAAGCCCAGGCAACCCCAGACAGGGTGAGGTACAGCTAGGTCCCAATATGGGGAGGGGACAAGATGAAGGGGAAAGGACAGGGTCCCCAGAGAGCCCTGCCCCTGGGGCTTTAGAAGCATAGCTTTTTATATTTTCAGGAGCTTCCTAAATCCTGCTCTAGTGGGAGGAAGAGATTAGAAAACAGGGATTGCACTAAGTGTGCACAGAGTTAATTAAATACCACACTTCAGAGAAGCTCTGTCCAATGTTACTGCTATCCAGGCAGAAGCAGCATGGGAGCAAATCTCCTGGGGTGGAGGTGCATGGCATGTGGCCCAGCAAGCTCTCTGATGTCAACAGCACCTGTGGCACCTGTGGAAGACAGAGAGAGCCAAAGAGAGAGCTGGGGACATGGCCAGGACAGAGCCTACTGAACGGGGCCCTGGGCATCAGCCCTTCTGTGTCAGAATGTTTCAAAGATGTTCCTCATTAAAAAAAAAAGTTGAAGTAATGCACATGTGCATTTCTGTTTTTTAAATGAAGCTAGGTTTTCTAGAAAGAAGTGTGGACAGCCAGGCCCAAGGTGCAGGGAGCTGAGAGCTGGAGACCAGTCCTGAGCCTGCCGCACAGCTGCCCTCAGGGTTGCTACATGAGTAATGAACAAGCAAGGAGGTTTAAAGCCCTGGGAAAAGAGCAGCTCCCAGAGGGCAGCAAATACAGAGCAGGAAACAGAAATACTGCTCATCAGAGCAGCGGAGGGGCTCCGGTCTACCTCACTGCAGGGAATACACATTCTAGGACAAATTAAGCCTCCAGACCAGAACCTCACCTGAGGGAAGCCTCCAAATTTAGCTACATAGGAGGTGTGGGGAAATATAATTATAGGGATTAATATAAAATTGTTCCTAGGACAGTGATATTGCTGAGCCATCTGGAAGAATTAAATGGAAAGCTAAAATTAAATGAAGACACATTTCACTTATTGAAGCTTTGTGGCATTGGCAAATGCAAAACAATTACCACTTCAAAGTTAAAAACACACATGGAATAAACCTTGATGAAGAACTCTCAGAAAGTACACTTAGGTGCACTGATGCCAGGGAAACTTGAAGTTGTAAAGTACTAATGTCAAACATTTTAAAGTAAACAGGTTTCAAATCATTAAAAGAAGAATGTAAGTTACATAAACGATTAGAAAAAGACAAGAAATGATTTAAAGAGAATTGTGCTAAAAAAAACAGCTATAGAGAGAAAAAAAGTAAAATAAAAAATTAACACACAGTAACCACAACAGAATTCTAGGTAGATGAAAGGTAGATGAAAGGTGTGAGCTCGAGAGCTCTGGTTTCTGCTCAGGGGTGGAGAGATCAGAGAGAAGTCTTGCTCACATTGTTAGAACAAGAACAATGGACACAGCAAGTTCCAGATTCAGTTGCATACATCAGAGTCAAGGTCAAAGAACAAACAAATAACCTCAGGTCTGGGGGGAGATCAGAGTCCAAAGGCAGAGGGGAGACCCAGAGCCTCTGATGTGGGTCAGATGCACCTGGACCCTGGTGAGCAGCAGCATTCTGTGGACACTGCTGATGAACTGGAGTAGGCAGTGCAGGCTGGAGTCTGTGCTGCCCGGGAGTCACAGATACTGGGGTGGGGAGGGGGACCCTCCTGAAAGACCTTTTATTGCAAAGTCTTCAGCTGCTAGAGGGAAACTTCAGAGTCCCTGCAGACCTGCCCAGGGAGGGGCTTCAAAACCAACATGAGTCTTTCCCCATTTCCCAGCACAATTCAGTCTTAATTGTCTGGTAGGTAAAGTAAGCAGCAAAACTGTCTTGCAGCTGGGGAAGGAAACAGAAAAGGCCTCTAGCCCTGGAAGAGGGGCAGAAAAATTCCAGACCCCAAACTCCAAGTGAAGAAGGGGCAAGGGCACTTGTGGAAACCCAGGCACCCTGAGTTACAAGGTAAGACTGAGGGTTATTCAGAATGGATACATTTAACCTAAACTAGGTTGGAGCATCAATGAAAGAGGAAGATTGCCTCTAATGATCAGAGTCAAGGGGACTTAAAGTTGAAGATGGGGCAGGCAAAGAGAAGAAAATTCTAGAACACTGAGCTTCATACTCATGGCATTGCTCGGAGAGTTTGAAGTCTGTGGTGTTCTGAAGGTAAACACAGAAACAAGAAGCCTCAAGTCCAGCTCAACTCCTGACAAGGTCAAGGATCAACAAACCATGGTACAAGCCAAATCTAGCTCACCATCTACTTGGGTATTATTAAGCAAGGCCATGCCATGTTTTAATCTATCACCTAAGGCTGCTTTCAGGTAACAGTGGTGGAGCTTAGAGACCTCCTAGCCTGCAAGGCCTGGGAAATTACTGTTAGGTCTTTGGCAAAACATTTTCTTGAACTTTGACTTCAGTAATACAACCTTCTAGATGAAAAGTTGAGCAAAAGGAAAAGTGTGTTTACACTACTGACTCAGTGCCTATAGCACTATGGCTGTCTTTCAACAAAAAAATGGGAAAGCAAAATTTAAAAAAAGAGAAAATCAATAAATGCCTAAGAGACCAAATAACAAACAAAATGAGACTCACCTATGATACAGATATCATAACTATCTGACTGGGAATTTTAAATAACTCTTATTAATATGTCAAAGCTCCAATAAAAAATAAATAACATGAAAGATCAGATGAATAATTGGAGAGACATAAAAACTGTAAGAAAAATATTAAATAGAAATTCTACAAATAAAAGATACAGTTCATTTCCAGAAGATCTACTCCATAAGAAGTGTTAAAGTAAGCTCTACAAAGGAATAAATATCACACTGATAGCAACTTAAATCTACAAAATTAAAAGAAAATAAGCATGTGAATAAAAGAAGAGGTATAAAATTCATTTTCCTTTCTTTATTTGTAATTGTTCTGAATGGTAAATGTGAAAAGCAGAACACTGAGTGTGTGTTTGTTATATATGTAAGAGTAAATTATAGGGCAAAAGATTTGCAAAATAGAGTAATAAGAATTTTACACTAGGCATGAAGAAACACATTACTAATTAAATTTAGACTGTCATTATGTAAGGATCCACATGTTAAACTCAAAGGTAACTGTCCAAAAACTTAGAAAGAGGTATAAATAACTGGAAAGTAGAAATAAAATAGAATCACAAAAATGCTATGATAATCTAAGAGAAGATAGGAAAAGATGAAAAAACAACAAAGAAAATTTAACATAAAGCAGCTAAAAATATGGTATGTGTTAATACAAAAATAAACATATCAGTAATTACATTAACTGGCCTAAACTAACCAAGTAGAATTACTATTATATTATATAAAAATCAGATTCACTTAAACTATATATATATATATATATATATATATATATATATATTTAATTTTTATCATATAAGTTCATCTTATACATAAAAAGTAAAAAGAAAAACATATCAAGCAAGCACTGATAAAAGAATGCTGGAGTAGCTAACACTGATTTCATACCAAGTAAGCTATAGAACAAGGAATATTATCAGGGATATCACATGATTGAAAAGGAATTGATTCTCAAGACAATTCACTGAAATAAATGTTTGTGGAAAAGAACTTCAGGACAAATGAAGCAAATACTGATGAACAGACAGGAAAAATAAACACTCTGCAATTCAAATTGGAATCACTATTCCTTTCTCTTAAATTAATAGAACCAGTTAATGATACAAAAGACCTAAGTAAATACCTTGAGCTAGTTCATTTCATCTGGCAACAACAAAATACACACTTTCTTTAAGTAAACATAGAATATTCATCAAGATAAAACATACTCTGGGCCTTAAACAGACTTTAAGAAATTAAAAATTAAATTAAAACATACAAAAGATTTTATCAAGTCTTGAATTAAAATGAGAAATTAATAACAGAAAAATTAATAACAGATTTGTTAAATCTGCATCTATTTGGAAACTAAACAGCATTTTTTTGTTAATAACTCATGAATCAAAGAGGAAGTATACAGTAAAATTAAAATGTATTTAGAACTGAATGAAGACTATGAAAATGCCACATATCAAAATTTGGGCAATGCAACTAAAGCAGCACTTATAGGATCATTCGTAGTAAAAACTATTCATATTAGAAAAGAAGAATCATCTCAATTTTTAATCTAAGATTCCAACTTTAGAAACTAGGAGAAGAAGAGAAAACTAAGCACTGTTCCAGGTGGTCATGTGGTTTTCACAGAGCTGCAGGCTAACCATCTGAAACAGTAATGCCCACGTTGAGGAAATGCTCCCAGATCAAAACTGACCAATGCTCTTCCAGGGTGGCAGAGCCAGAGAAAAGGAAAGGCTGGGGCCTGCAAAGACTCACAGAGATTGGAGATTGACAAAGGAATGTAACGTGGGATCCTGGAGAAGGAAAGAGACATTATCCTCATCTGGAGAGAATTACTATGGTTGGAGAAATCCAAATGACCTCTGTAAGGCCATCCCTGTTGATAAATATAACTCTAGTTTATTCTCTTCCTTGTCTATCTAATATTCTATTATATGCAAATTTCATACTTGTTAGGTGTCTCAAATAAAATAATTTCAACTATAGTGTATTTTAATGATGACTCAAGGCATGGAGAATTATTTTCTTTTCAGCTGAATGGAAAACACATGATTCCAAACCATGACATTTGTGTTCAATTGCTTTCTTCTCCTTTCTCTTGTGATCTCTAACCCTCCTCCATTTTCTTTTCTTTTTTTTATCATTTATAAAATATGTCAGTCATGATGTAGCACAGCTGAATAATTGTCATAGAGTCAAATGCTTGCAGATGGTTAATAGAAACAGAAAATTAAATGAACAGCAGTAAAGAAACTCATACAAAATTAAAGAACTCTATTGCAAATTTAAAGGGTCATTTGGTTTCATCAAAAATCAAATAATATGAATATGTTATCCTCTGCATGAAAGATACTATGTTAAATTGTTTTGAGAGCTGAAAAATGAGCAATCAATAATGTGCTAATGAAATTTGTGAAAAAATCATGCACTATTGAAATATACTGTAAATTGTCATTTAGTCTGTGCAGAAGCAAACCTACTTTAAGGGATCACTTTTTGTTTTTGTTTTCATTTTTTACTTGAGCTTATTGTTTACTTAAGTCATTGATTTGATAATGGAACTTGAAACAAGTTAATACTGTTAGTAAAAAGAAATAAGAGTAGGATTAAACTAAGCAGACTTCTCTGAGCTTCAAATAAATATATAAATAAACTAGTTACCCTTTTGAAAGTATATTATCTGATTTTTTTCCTCATATGACAGAAACCTAACAATTCATAACACATTCATAATATGTCCAAAGAACAGAATCAATGGCTCAGAGACCTGGAAGGAATTAAGATGATTTAGGACAACTAATCTTTCATCTAACTGGCATTTTTGAAATATATAATTGATAAAACTTTTGTGAAAAGCAAAGATTTCTTTCTGGTGAAGCATTAGAAATGATGTTGTATGGTGTCATTCAGAAGTGGATTTCAGTTACAGATTCTTTAAAAATAGATCAAGATTACAAAGCACTACATTCTTTATTCATTTTTTTAAAATTTTTCATTATCCTCACATTCTCAAGGAAGCCCAGAAGTCAATAAGAAATGTCTTTTGTCCATCATAGAAATGACTTTCTTCTTTGGACTGCTCTTGTCAAATGGGAAGAAAAATAAAGGCATATAATTGAGTGTTCCTTAAAAATAACTTAAGATATTTGTGACATTGCCATGACTGACTATCTAATGGATGGATATTTTTAATGACTAACAAAATCTTAGAGGGTGTTTGAAAGTGAGTCAGTTTTACACTTTGAAAACCAAGGCTGCAAAATAAATATTTATAAAAGAACATTTTTAGAAAGGTTAGAATAGAACATTTTTGATAAATACCTTAATATGAATCATAGTCTTTTCAAATGCAAAATAAAATGTATCCAATCTTGCATTAATAAGAAGGAAAATATTATAAGCATGTATTTTTTTCTTTTCAATGACTCTTGATGGTTTAAGCCATTAAACACATATATTATTTTTTTATTGTTGAGCTCAAATTATGAATTGTCAATAGATTATATACAAAATTGATGAAGAGGTGAAAATATTGATCCAATTTTCATTTGACTAATACAAAATCCATTATTTTAAATCGTATATAACAAAATTAATGTTTGTTATTTCTTGTTATAGTAAGGTAGGAATAAAATAGCTCAATAATTTTGAATAGTTTGCATAATTTATAATATTTTTAATTTTAATGAATTAATGCAGCTTTCTGTGTATTTTTCATATGTAACTCCAATTAAGGTTTCTGCACTTCTGCCAACTAAAGGTTTTTAATATACCCATCTTTAGATAATAGAGTTTGCACTCAAAATACAGCCATCTTAATACTAAATATGTACACATTTTCCACATAATATAACAAAGAACCTAACAAATATGTCCTTTGCCAGCCAAAACATCACCAACAAAACAAGATTTGTAGGACAGACGACATTATTAACCCTACTAGAAATTATCACTCTAAGATTTTCAAATTTACACTTGAATAATTTTCTTTTACTCTTGAATAATTTTCAACATATTTATGGTGTTAAATATAGTTAAAGAAGCAAACATTTTTATTTTGATTTATTAAACTTCAATTTCAAAGATAGATTTGGTGGTTTATACCTATAATTCCAGCTACTCAGGAAACTGAGGTAGGAGAATTGCAAGTTTGAGGGTAGCCACCCCAACTTAGTGAGTCCTTTCTCAAAATAACAAATGAAAAGGGCTGGTAATGTAGCTTGGTGATAGAGCACCCCTGGGTTTAATCCTTAGTAACACAAAACAAAAAATAAGTAAAAAAAATATTAATAAATTGCAATTTTTACAAACATCCTAGCCCTACTGAAATTGGGCATTAGTAGTTCTGTACAGTGTAAAAGTACAGTTACCATTCATTCATATAAGCTACAGTTCATGGGTGTGCCTCAAACAATACATATCTAAAAAACATGTTATATTTTTGATAAGTATATTCCTTAAATCAATAATATATCAAAGTTGCATGTCTGAGAAATACCTATAATTCATTTGCATGGTATTTAGAGCATACTTAGGGTTTAGAATGGCACTGGAAGCTAAGAAAAATGATGCCTCAGCAGTTTGAGATTGTATGGTTAAGACAAGTTTAAGAAACATGAAATGAAGTACCAAATACATGTTGTATTTTCAAGAGTTGTCGTGATTTTAAGAGGATGCAAGAAGATTATAGTGGGTGGTTAGGTTTCCCTACCTAGGTGTACCTGCAAAACCAGGGCATTCCTTACTCCACCTGCCAGAAGTATATGCCGCTGACTGATCACTGCTGAATATCTCCTCTCAAATTAGCCTTCCCTAACAGAACTAACTGGCTGCCTTTGCAAGGAAATGTGTTTATCCTCACGTCAGTGTTTGATATCGCTACAAAAACCCAACACCATTGCCTAATTCCAGAAAACTCTACAAGACCATACTGTGGTGAGCCGTTCCTGTGGACTGTGGTTGCCATTACATGATGGCGCTGGCTCCGCTGTGGTCTGTGAAGGACAACTCCTTATCAGAGAGAGTTGGCGTGTTGTCAACTCCTTATCAGAGAGAGTTGGCGTGTTGTTTTCTAGCACCCTGTGAGAAGGGTCCACGTGGCAGCTTCGCATTGGGGTTCGCGGTGCTTTATTAAGGCTGGGAGGGGCATCCAAGAATTATTTCCGAGGATTATTAGAAAAATATCAAGGGCCTGAATAAACTGCTGAAAGAAGATTCCTGAGTCGCGTCTTCCTTGCGGGCAAGGGGGTCGTGACAAGTGGTGCCGAAACCTGGGAGAAAAAAAAGAAAAACCCAGGAACCAGAACTTTCAGCAGCCAGGGAGGCGCGCCGGTAAGTCCCAGGTAAAGTGGGACCCGCTGTTAAAAAGCGGGAAGCTCCTCTATAAATAAAGAGGGAGCTTTAAAAGGTAATTGCTCCTCTGTAAATAAAGAGAGGGCGTTACATCTCATAGCAATTGCACTCTGTATTTTCATTTTTGTTTTCTGTGTATTTTCGTTTTGTTTTTGTGTATTTTCACTTTCGTTTTCTGTGTTTTCTTGTGTTGCGTCATGGGTGCCGTGACTTCAAGTCCACTTCTTCTGGCCCTAGATGGCCTTTTACGTTCCAAGGGACTGGAGGTGAAACATAGTACTTTAGAGAAATTTTTACAGAGGGTGGATACAGCCGCACCGTGGTTCGCATTTTCGGGCAGCCTCACTACACCCAGCTGGGATAAATTAGGCAAAGATCTTGATTTTGCTCGTGAGCAGGACATGCTAGAGGGTGGGGTGATACCCCTCTGGAAGATGGTCCGTAGTTGCCTTACAGATGGCAGATGCTAAGAAGCGCTTGCTAAAGGGCAGGAAGTTTTAGAACAATTGCATGAGGAAAAGTCAGAAACGACAGAGAGTGAAGTGTCTCAGGAGGAGGGGAGTGTGCGGGGCGTGGAGAACGGGAGGAGACGACTGTATCCAGATCTCAGTGTGCTGCGCACGCCCCCATGCGAAAGTGGGTCAGAGGTAGAAGACAATGAGGAGGAGGAGCTGGGGACGCTGTCTCGGCAGCTAGGGAGTCTAGCTAAAGGGAACAGAGATAAGCAAGGGCTCAAGAAAGGACGACCTCCCGATCCGCCTCCGTATGGCGGGGGTGGTTCGGGACAAAGTTTCCACGCCCAAACATGGAGGGCTGTTAACGTTGAGATGGGTCTTGCTTATCCAGTTTTTCAGGATGATAATAGGGGAAGATTTCATGAGCCTTTGGATTTCAAAATGGTAAAGACCCTGGCAGAGTCTGTGCGCACTTATGGGGTCGATGCCGCTTTTACACTAACTCAGGTGGAGAATCTGTCTAGATACTGCATGACTCCCTCTGATTGGGCTAGTCTCGTTCGGGCTTGCGTCTCCCCAGGCAAATATTTGGACTGGAGAGCATTTGTGCTAGAGGGCGCAGCAGAGCAGGCCACCCAAAATCATGCAGCAGGACACCCCCATTGGGACAAAGACATGCTTTTGGGACAGGGAGATTTGCTAATCAACAGACAGGATTTCCTCTTGAAGCATATGACCAGATTAATAATATTTGCATTCGGGCATGGAAATCACTTCCAAATAGAGGAGAGGTGTCTGGTAACCTGACTAAAATTATACAAGGCCCTACAGAACCCTTTTCAGATTTTGTAGCAAGGATGGTGGATGCCGCTGGAAAGATTTTTGGAGATCCTGATAGAGCCATGCCCCTTATCAAGCAATTGGTTTTTGAGCAATGCACCAAAGAATGTAAAACAGCGATTACTCCTTATAAAAATAAAGGCATAGAAGCATGGATGAAGGTGTGTAGAGAGCTTGGAGGACCTTTAACTAATGCAGGTCTTGCAGCTGCTGTCCTTCGGATTACAAAAAGGGGCGGTTCTGGTGCCGGAACATGCTTCCGTTGTGGTCAGCCTGGTCATCTCAAGCGTGAATGTCCCAAAAAAGACAATTTCAATGGACCTCCCCATGGTGGCTTTTCCAATGGCCCTCGTTTACCGGGGTTGTGTCCAAGATGTAAAAAGGGGAAGCATTGGGCAAAAGAGTGTAGATCAGTGAGGGACATCCATGGGCAGCCTATTTTAACTGGGTCAAAAAACGGCCGAAGGGGCCCTCGACCCCAGAGCCCACAAATATATGGGGCAGTGGAGAATGTCACACCTGAACCCGAGACATGGCCATCTCTACGCCATCCCATGAGACGCGGAGAGCCACTACAGGTGCAGCGGGATTGGACCTCTGTTCCACCTCCAGAATCGTATTACCACCTAAGATGGGAGTCCAGTTGGTAGAAACTGAGTTCAAAGGGCCTTTACCACCTGGCACTGTGGGCTTATTGATTGGACGTGCTTCCTCTATTTTACAAGGTCTTCATGTTTTTCCCAGAGTCATAAGCCCTGATACTGTGGGGACAGTAAAAGTCATGGTGGAAGCTCCAAGAGGCATTGTGTCTATCTCCCCAGGGGATCGGATTGCTCAATTACTAATTTTGCCTAGTTTACATAACCACTTCCCAGCTGACTCACGGTCACGGATGGGAAGTGAGATTGATAGCACTGGAGGGAATTGTGTCTATTTGTCACTGGGTATAAGCAACCGCCCCACTTTGGAATTAATCATAGAGGGTAAATCTATTGTGGGACTGCTGGATACAGGAGCAGATCGTAGTATTATAGCCCTTAAAGACTGGTCTAAGGGATGGCCAGTACAGACTTCTGATCAATCCTTAAGAGGACTTGGATATGCCCAAGCTCCTCAAATTAGCTGCAGACATCTATCCTGGAAGGACCCAGAGGGACACAGTGGTACCTTTCAACCTTATGTGCTTGATTTACCTATTTCTTTATGGTGCCATGATCTGATGAAAGACTTGGGGTTCACCCTTACTAATGACTATTCCCTAATGTCTCAACAGATTATGCAAAATATGGGGTATAGGCCAGGTCTAGGACTAGGAAAACATCTGCAGGGGCGTAAACACCCTGTGCAAGGTCGTCAAAAACTTGACAGATTCGGTCTGGGTTTTTCATAGGGGCCACTGGGGCTCAAATACCCATACCTTGGCTCACCGAGGAGCCTGTTTAGGTGCCTCAGTGGCCCCTTCCCTCGGCTAAACTGGCAGCAGCCCATGACCTAGTTAAAGAACAACTTGACTTGGGCCACATTCAACATTCTACTTCTCCATGGAATACTCCCATATTTGTCATTAAGAAGAAATCAGGGAAGTTGCGCCTACTGCATGATTTACGAGCAGTTAATGCTTAAATGCAACTTATGGGGCCCATTCAAAGAGGGCTGCCGCTGCTTTCCTCTGTTCCTCAGGGCTGGCATATCATTGCTATTGACATTAAGGACTGTTTCTTTTCTATTCCTTTGCATCCTAAAGACGCACAGCGTTTTGCCTTCACCCTTCCCTCGTGTAATCACGAGGAACCAGATCAAAGGTTTGAGTGGGTTGTTTTACCACAGGGAATGTCTAACAGTCCCACAATTTGTCAGATGTATGTAGGGAAGGCACTCGCACCTCTCAGACAAAAATATCCTTCCATCAAGATTATTCATTATATGGATGATGTATTATTGGCAGCCAAATTAGAGCAGTCAGTTAATGAGGCCTATAAAGACTTGGTGAAGTTGTTAGCTCAATATGGATTACATATTGCACCTGAAAAGGTTCAAACAGGGGATTCTATTAAGTATTTGGGAGCGACGATTGGATATGACATATTAAAACCACAAAAAGTTACTATAAGAACTCAAGATCTCCAAACTCTAAATGATTTTCAAAAACTGTTGGGAGATATTAATTGGATAAGAGGTTATTTACATATTCCTAATATCGTGCTCCAGCCTTTGTATGCTATTCTTAAGTGTGATCCAGATCTTACTTCCCCTCGTACCCTCACTAAAGAGGCCAGAGCGGCCCTTATAAAAGTAGAAGAAGCTATACAACATGCTACTCTATGCAGGCTCCAGAGTGATAAACCTTTCCAGTTATGTGTGCTTGCCACTATGCGGCAGCCTACTGGAGTACTGTGGCAAGATGGGCCTTTACTATGGATCCACCCACATGTATCCCCAGGAAAATCTTTAGAATACTATCCTGATGCTGTTGCAGCGTTAGCACTTAGAGGGATTCAACAGAGCATTCAATTTTTTGGACAAGCACCTTCTTCTCTTATCATACCCTATTCTAAAGTTCAACTTAATGTTTTGTGTGCTACTCTAGACAACTGGGCCATTCTATGTTGCTCGTTTCAAGGGAATATTGATAATCATTACCCTTCTCATCCATTACTCCATTTTGTTAAAGAACATCCCATCATTTTCCCTAAAGTAACTTCACCCACTCCAATTCCGGGGGCTGTTAACATTTTTACTGATGGCTCTAAGTCTGGAATGGGAGCTTATGTGATTAATGACTCTCCCCCTGTCCAGCATCAATTTGCTCCTGGAAATCCACAATGGGTAGAACTACAAACTGTCATTGAAGTTTTTAAACAGTGTTCTTTTCCTTTCAATCTCATTTCGGACTCCATCTATGTGGTGCAGGCGCTTAAAATTCTGGAGGCTGTAGAAGCTATTAGTGACACCCATAATGTATCTGCTTATTTTAATCAGCTTCAGCAGCTTATCCGTAGCCGTACTGCCCCTTTCTATCCAATGCACATTCGGGCTCACACCTCCCTTCCTGGCCCGTTATCACAGGGTAATGCCTGTGCTGACTCGGCAACTAGAAGCCAGTTGGTATGCTTGGCCTCCTTCTTAGAAGAAGCTAAATTGTTTCATCACAACTTTCATGTCAATGCTATGACACTGCGCAGACGTTTTTCCATCTCCAGAGCGGATGCTCGTCAGATAGTATTACAATGTCCCCATTGTGTCACATTTCTTCATCCTCCTACTTATGGTGTAAACCCACGAGGATTGAAGCCATTGGTTGTCTGGCAAATGGACATAACTCACGTGCCTGACTTTGGTAACCTCAAATATGTACATGTTTCTATTGACACATACTCTGGAATTATTCATGCTTCTGCTTTATCGGGAGAAAAGGCATGTAATGTCATTACTCATTGCTTAGAGGCATGGGCAGCATGGGGTGCACCTGCATCCCTTAAGACTGATAATGGACCTGCTTATACTGGCAGACAGTTTACATCTTTTTGTTCTACTATGGGAGTACAACTTGCTCATGGGTTGCCTTACAATCCTCAAGGGCAAGGCATTGTTGAACGTGCCCACCGCACCTTAAAAGAAACCTTAGAAAAACAAAAAGGGGGAATAGGAGTTGACCAAACTCCTAAAGAACGCCTGTCCTTAGCTCTTTTTACCATTAATTTTTTGAATTTGGATATTCATGGCCGCTCTGCGGCCAATAGACATGTGTCCCCTCAGCCCTCTGTGACTGGCTATGTTAAGTGGAAGGATGTTCTTACGGGCCAATGGAACGGCCCTGACCCCATGCTGACATAGGCACGAGAATCTGTATGTGTTTTCCCCCAGGATCGCACGGAGCCACTGTGGATCCCTGAACGCCTGACAAGAAGAGTCTCGAGATCTACTAACCAGCAGCAGGAGGTGCCACAACAGTTCCATGATGAGGAGCTTCATTCTGATGAGTGCTCTGGCTCTGATGCTGGTGCCAAAGGTACAGATGACACCAATGCAGTGGTGGGCAGTGGCACGGGCATGGCCAATGCCAATGCCAGTTCATAGTAATTCTAGTGTCCTCCCCACTCTTTTTTCTACCTCATGTGAGATGTCTGCTCCTTGTACCTCTCCTAGAAGGGACATGGAAAATATTTTTAATCAGTCTCAAGTTAATCTCACAGGAGTTTTTTGTTTCAGCCTTGGGAACACTAATTGTATTAGCCTTAAGACCAAAAATTTGACTAACTGGGAGGACCCATTGCGGTGCAGTCGAGTCTCAGGGAGCATTCTCAGTGCTGTATTGAGCCAAGTAGTTTCAGGGAAGCAATCAGGCTCAGGGACCCCTGCAAATAGCTCTATTTTAAACATAACTACTTTAGCTATTATCTCCGAGGTACTAATCCCAATGCCTCCTTCTTCTAATAGTACTTGCAATGCCACTCATTTCAAGGCCTCTCCCTACTGTACCCCTAATTTTGGTTTTCCCCCAACATCTACGCCTTGTCAGGATCATTCTTGGGAAAAACATCAAGTTGCTAATGGTTTCTCCTTTCCCACCCCTCTGAAGAGATATGTTTATAACTTTAATAACAATGCCAACTCCTCTACAGGAACAGGTTGGTCCTGGTTTCAATGGCTCATTTCCAATGAGAAGGGGGCTTCAGCCGATATTTCTGCATTGGCTCAATTACTAGGAGCCAAAAGTTGGCTGGCTAATGTTTCTGGCACTACTAAGGAGATTGAACGAGGTAATAGGCTTACATCTGTTTCGTTCAACTCTCTGTTACATTATGCCACATTGCCTCCTGCAATGGTCTGTATCCAATCCCCGTTCCTGTTCCTTTTAGCTAATGACACCTCATCGGGGATGCTGGATTGTTCTAATATTACCTGTTTCTTATCTGAGTGTTGGAATGGTTCTTGGACTGTAGCAGTGATTATGAAAATTCCAACTTTTGTCCCAATCCCAGTCACTGCGGATCCAGATAAATTTCCTATTGTAGAGCTACTTAGAGTCCGCAGAGATTTTGGAATCACAGCAGCTATAGTGACAGCCGTGGCGGCATCTGCTGCTGCAGCAGTTATGGCCGGAGTAGCCATGGCCAGTCAAGTACAAACTGCTGCCACCATTAATCAAGTTATTCAACAAACGTCCACTATACTTGAATCGCAAAATGCGATTAATCAACATATTTTGTCAGGGATTTTAGCTGCCAACCAAAGAATAGATTTTCTTCAAGCTCAGGTAGAGGAATTGGCTGACCTAGTACTTTTAGGCTGCATTGACCAACGTGCACATTTATGTATAACCTCTGTCAGATTTAATGATTCCAGGAATGCTTCCCACATCATTGGTGGATATTTGGCCGGGAATTGGTCCATGGAAGCGGAAGACATGATCCAGTCTCAATTAACCCAGATAGCTGTCTTGAATAGTACCCGTGTCGATCCCGTGACTCTGGGTCAATTCACCAATTGGATATCTTCTGCTTTTTCCTTTTTTAAGGAGTGGGTGGGAGTAGGCATTTTTGGTGCACTGTGTTGTTTTGGTATGTTCCTCTGTTTGTGGTTTCTCTGTCGCCTTAAAGCTCGTAGTGCTCAAGATAAGGCTATGATCATACAAGCTCTTGCAGCTTTAGAAAATGGTAACTCACCTCAAGTCTGGCTTGCGCATCTTAAACAGTAAATCTTTGACATGGTCATTGCACCCCAAGTTATTATAACATTGCACTGGGATTGACATGTCTTTCCTCGTTATTCTCTTAGTGTTGGAAAGCCCTTGCACTCTGCAGGCCTTGCTGCCATTGCACGCAGATGGGTTTCCACACTAATGCCTTTGACATGGTCGTTGCACCCCAAGTTCTTATAACATTGCACTGGGATCGACATGTCCTTCTTTTGTCATCCTTCTAGTGTTGGAAAGCCTTTGCACTCTGCAGGCCTTGCTGCCATTGCACGCAGATGGGTTTCCACACTAGTGCTTCTCTATCGCCTTAAAGTCTGTGCCTTTTTTTCAGGGCGCTGCCAACTTGTTTGTAGTTGTACTTCTAGACAGCCACAGTTCAACCTCAGCTATTCCCTCTTACTCACCATCGTCACGATACAGGATACGAGGCAAGGCACTGCACTTGAGTGATCCATTGAGAAGAGGGACCTCAAGGGGAGCATGTCCTATTGCATGCGGGTTTGACGTGTCTCCGCCCCGCCCCACGAAAAAAGGCATCGGCTGATATGGTGTCAGATCTGGGGAAGGCGCCCCCTAGGGCTGGGCCGTACTATGCAGCCACTTCTGCACAGTGGGATAGGACCTCTACTCTCGCCTGTATTGTCTTAGTGAAACAAAAAGGGGGAGCTGTGGTGAGCCGTTCCTGCGGACTGTGGTCGCCATTACATGATGGCGCTGGCTCCGCTGTGGTCTGTGAAGGACAACTCCTTATCAGAGAGAGTTGGCGTATTGTCAACTCCTTATCAGAGAGAGTTGGCGTGTTGTTTTCTAGCACCCTGTGAGAAGGGTCCACGTGGCAGCTTCGCATTGGGATTCGCGGTGCTTTATTAAGGCTGGGAGGGGCATCCGAGGATTATTTCCGAGGATTATTAGAAAAATATCAAGGGCCTGAATAAACTGCTGAAAGAAGATTCCTGAGTCGCGTCTTCCTTGCGGGCAAGGGGGTCGTGACACCATACTAGCTTCTCTGCTCCCCATAGGTACAGATGAAGCTATTATTATTACTACAATAATTTTCTCAATAATGGTTCCATTATTTTCACATGGTGGTAACTTTTGAGAGCAAGCTTCAATAATTTTTTTGGCTTATGGATCTCTGTCTCAGAGACCAGTTCGTAATAACCCGAGAATCTTTCATTTGGATTCAAATGATAAGCAGCTTTTTGATGAGTGGAGAGGTGAAAGGAAAGTAATCATAGCCTGGAGTGTCCTGGATCAACACAAACAAAGGTGAAAAAGTTGAAGTGACTTGTTAGGTTTGTCAGAGGGTAAAGAGACTCTGGTCTGACAATCTCAAGTATTTTTAGGGAATTATCTGAAATGAGAATGGAGATGATAGGTTGCAGTAGAATATGAAAGACATTAAATGCCATGTGAAGGATTTGGATTTTATTGAGCAGATATTTGTGAGTCACTCTAAGACTTGAATGCAAATGCACTGTTTAAGGTATCTTGATATAGCAAAGATATGCAGCATGGAAGAGAATCAAGAATGACACCACAAATCCATTTCTTACAAATAAAGGACTATGAAATTGGTAATAGAAAGGGTGGAAAAAATATTTTCCTTCATCCCTCTCTTTCTCCCTTTGAAAAAGGAATAAATTTCATATATGCCTTGTAAATAAGCACTTGTGAGGTATGAAGAGGTCTTTTGACCACTCTTTGTTATGAATTGTTTTGTCATAATTGCCATCAAAGAGATAAATTTTTTGCTACATATTTACTTCCATTATATATTTCATGTTTCTATCTCGTGGAGATATTAATAAAAATAAAACATATGAGAAGAAAGTCAAAGGAAGATGTGTAATAAAAAGACCTGGATGATGATAATGAGACAAATTGAATGTTCATCTTCTGGTATCACTGAGAGCTAATGGTTGATTGGTTGGTTGGTTGGTTTTTGTTTGTCTCTTTGTTTATCACAAACTGAAATATCCAAATTATTTTGCCAGGAAACAAATTAAATGACAAAACACAGAATTGCAATAGTGAATTTCTATAACTGAATTATTTTTTTCACTCTGTGTCTTTAAGACACTATATATTCGTCACACAATTTGTTCCCCAGGAATCTGTTTCAATATTGTTCTTCCCAAATAGGAGTTTGAAGTTGTTATTTATATAATAAAATCCATTATGCTTTAGTGAGTTAACAAATATATTAGTAGGTTATAATTATTATCCAAAAAAATCCTAGAAACAAATTCCTAACAATCTCAGAAGTACCCTCAATTATATCACATATTTCTATTATATATTTGTACTTTCTTCAAAATTAAGAAGAGAAGATGTCCAAGTGGGTTATTTTACAAATATTTTTGTAGACACAGATGAGAAGACATGTAACAAGGTAAATATGACTTCAAACCACAAAATTTATTCTTCAGAACAAAGCTGAGACCACATTAAAAATTTAGGTTGTACTTGATAGATACATATATAAATACTTGTGTGTGTATATATATATGTGTGTGTGTGTGTGTATATATATATATATATATATATATGTGTGTGTGTGTGTGTGTGTGTGTGTGTATATATATATATATATATATATATATATATATATATATATGGCATTGGACCCCTTCAGAGGCCTCTTGACAAGGCCAGGATGGATCCTAGAGGCTGTGGCACAGCCAAACTGGGCAGGGAGGGAAGATAGCTATGGGCCCAGCCAGCCAAAAGATAGCTTCAGGGAAAGAAGCCAGGTGGTGTAGAATCTTCTAGATAGAGATAGAGCTGCCTCATAGGAGTCTGAAGCCTCCAAAACTTTGGGAGCTGGTTCCCAGCAATCAAGCCCCCTGTGTTGTGAACACTCTGGGTCTTGTCTGGTTCCCTGATGATCCCTTCCTCTTCTCTGCTAGGCCAACAAAGGGATTGAGGCCCGCACTCACTGCCCCATCAACAGCCAAGTACATATGTACATATATACATGTTTATGAACGTATGCATGTATATATATATAAATATATATATATGCAGTATATTTTTAGATTGTACTTCATAGATACATATATGATATATATGTGTGTGTGTGTGTGTGTGTGTGTGTGTGTGTGTGTGTATGTACATATATGAAGTACATAGTCAAATTCACAGTCCTAAAGATTTTAGTGTAGTAGCACTAAATTTGAATGGCTCTTCATTTTTAGTTTAGAGTCTTAAATAATCTGATACAGACCCAACATCTAAATTTCTCCAAATGATGATGAGAAACAAGAAATCAGAAGGGAGTGTTTTAAATTTCTGTAAGAAATAAAATTTTCACTTTCTTAATTTACTGATTCTAAGTATATACCAAGTTTCCTGTTTTCTAGAAAGAAATTCTACTTTATGTGATAATAAAATATTGAATCCTGACAAAAATCTCTTATTTTTAAAAAAAATGAGCAATTATTTTCCCCCCAATTTAAAAGGGGTACATTTCTTTTTCCACAAGTCATTAATTCTTATAAACATTATCAAACAGTAAAGATATTTTTACCAGGCTTAGCATTATTTAGGCATTTAACACTAATAATATATGCTATTTCTTTTTCCTTAATTTTCTAAATATATTTTGATTTGATTTTGTAGAGGAAAAAACAGGTGATTTTATCTAGGTTTTCTCATGTACATCTTTCTTTGTGACATTATTGTACAAACTTTTCTTTAAAAAGGGATATTATGAGACCTCTTATAATATAAAAAACATTCAAAGAATTGTGACATTGCTTTTGGAAAGGTTAGTAACACTGGTACACTAACACCATTTTGGCTACCAAATTGCTCTTTGAAGATAAGTTTGATTGTTGGACCTCAAGTTCGGCAATCATTGTATAAAAATCTGAAGATTTTTTCAGATCACTCTTGAAGGAGACCCTACCCAACAGGAGGTCACAGAGGATGGAGGTGAGGAAGATAGGGGATTTGAGAGCCCTTTAGAGTCACTTGTCCCCAAGCTAGGGGAAAACAGCTAACTTCTAAGCCAAAGGAGGTAATGTTTATCAAATGGAATGGGATTATTTTCAATCTGAGTCATCTTTATTATACTACTAATGGCTCCTCTGTCATTACAAAAGTTTCTATTTTAATTGGCCTGAAGCTTTCAAGGCAAATAAAATTTAAGTAAAAAATCTTGAGGAAAACTTTTGTTTGATGACTTAAGATGAAGATAAAATATAATGATATATTAATTTAAAAACATATGGGGTTATTATAGGGTGTGGCAGCTTAATAACAAGAATAAATAATAGTGACAATGAAAATGATCATTCACAGAGCATGTTCTATGTTTAAGGCACCATGGGAAGCTATTTTATTACCTTATATAAACTCATTCACCTCACTTAATATCCCAAATAGCTCTCCATCTCTTTGTTTTAACCTTACCTGAAATCCCTTCCTTAGAATCATTTAAATGAGTCATGATCTATAGATAAGGAAGCATTTTCAAAGACAATATTAAATTTCTTAATTAATTTAAATTTTGACTCTGAAGAAGAGATTCTGGGCTAGACATGTGAGATATACAAAGTCCATTTTTGGCTGGCCATGATCCTGCTGACAAGTAGTGATGGGGTTATAGAAAAGTGCAGAACATTTATAGACCTTGAATATGAAAACATGCTACCATTAAGAAGCTTGCAGCTTAAAAGATTTTTTAGACTTTTTATACATTAGAGAGCATATGGAATTCAAATCACCAATAATATATCTAAGAAGATATAATTTAAAACAGATGAGTTGACTTGAGCACTGTTGGGTGATCATAAAATAACAAAGATAGGGGAAGAGAGTTATGTCTCAATGTCAGAAAACACTTCCTATTAACTTAAGAGATTAAGCATAGTATAAATATGTGGAGAAGGATACCAGAGAAAAATATCTAATCATTTCTGCCAACTTCATGGAGGAACACAATGGCAGGCACCCAATGCTATACATGCCCTGGCCACTCTGTCAGACACTTCTGTCATCTAACACAACTCCAGATTCACTCCTCTACCATCTCATTTCCCAATAAGGGTATGAATGGCTCCCAGATCTAAAAATCACTTCTAGGTAATCACATTTTAGGGCAGCTATGGTGATCAATAGCTATTAAATATTACATGATTTGAAATTATACTACTTAAAACAATGGCAACAGAGCACAATTACTAAGAGTCTTGGAGTATACTTGCCTGATTTCTTCAAGGAAAGAAATGTCCATAAACATATCCTTTTTGTTTTAGTCAGCTTTCTATTACTATAAAAAAATACTTGAAACAATTAACTTGTAAAGAGAAAAGTTTTATTTTGGTTCATGGTTTTGGAGGACCTAGTCTATGATAAGTTGGCCCATGGATGTTGGGCCTTTGGTGAGAGAGCATATTATTATAGAAACAGGTGGCAGAAAAAAAAACTACCTGATGGCTAGGAAGCAAAGGAAAAAAAACTACTGTTATGTATAACTAATTAAAATACATTTTAAAAATGAATAAAATTAAACAGGAGACCAGGATCTCATAACCCTCTACAAAAGCATGCCTTCAGTGACCTAAAATCTTCCTGTTAAACCTACATTTTAGAATTTTTACCATACTTATAGTTGCAACTTCTGAAAACCATCTTGTAACACAAGGACTCTTGGGGACATTTAAGATTGAATCTATAGCATATTTGGAGTATTCAACTTGATTTACTCACAAATTCATAGAAACTGTGCCTTTATGGTTGATATAAACTATTGTGAAATATAAAACTCTTCACAAAAGCAGGAAGTGTCAGGGCTTAAGTCACTGTATAGCAATTTCCCTAATAAAATGTTTGTAATTCCCTTAGATAGAAATTTATTTCTAAAGTGACTGCTCAGAACAGAGCAGTCTTCACATCAGTTATTTTCTGAAGATCTCTTTTGACTCATTTTGTTCAGTCATGATATCATGCTAAAGTTAGTTCTGTTAATCAGTTTTTCAGTAACAAATTTACTGAAACTTTAAATTTAGATTTCTTTACACAATAATACTGTAGTAGGTTTAAAAATGAGCCTTGAAAAATTTCTTCAAAGTACCTAAATTTTGTTTATTCAGAATATAATGGATGATGTAAACAAACTTGCTTAACTTCGAGAAAAATCCTAGGGAAATTCTATGTTCACTGTATGTCACTAAGAAATCGAATCAACTGCAGTATAGTAGGATCATTCAGAAAGACTATACAATAAATTATTGTAGCAGAGGACATTAAACACAATAACAAAAAAAGAACCAAAATTAATTTCTTTAGTTTGGGGCTTTTTATGGACTTGGAGTCAAGATTTTCAAGTCTTTCTTCAATTTTTTTAATAATTTTTTTTCACAATTTACCATGAGTAAGAAACTAAACAGCACTTGTTTGAGACAGAGAGAGAAATCAATTTTAACCTTGAATTAGCTGCTTTGGAAAGTGAAAATTAATATGGAGTATTTGCTACTTAGATTCAAGGGATGCAAAAATGTTTTGAATTATTTTATTACGAAGACATCATCAACACTGTTGTCCTATATAGATGAGAAAATGTTGCATAAAAATACTTATCTTAATATTTTTAATCAACATCTAACTCCATGAAGTTTGTCATGTGTGTTTCACCTTAAGGGATCAAAGGGATTTATTTATGAATTATATAAAACTATGAAACTAACTTCAAAAACTTAGCCCAGATTGTAATATTAATCTACATCTATGCAAAATTCTCCACACTGGTTACTATCTCCAATCCAACAATAATTTATTAATTTATTTATCTAAAAACAGAAAGCAGAGCAGACTAGTAATTAATTTCATAATTACCTTTTAGGAAATAGAATGGGTATCTGCGTTTTGTTTGTTTTTGTTTTGTTTCTGTTTTTGTTTTTATCTTTATTTCTCAGTAAATTATTATCTCCTGGTACTACCACGATGAGTCCCCATGAAGAACTTTATCTTCTTCATGGTCAAGCTATTTTATTCAGGTGAATTGCCTCTGCCTAGTTTCTATAGATAGGCATGAGTTGATAGCCATGACCCTTCTGGATGGAAAAAAAAATGCATCAGGGATGAGTGGGTGACTTAAACTCATTCCATAAAATGCAAGTAGCATTGGCACTGTATACTTCAGTATACTTTTGGAAAGAAAAATCACTTTTTACCTCTGGGAGTAACAAACTGCAGTTTATGCTATTTATTTAATCATGGAATGTGAGAAAATCAGGGGAAAAAAACAACAAAATACAGGAAAGCAGAATTAGTATACAGAAAATAGATTTTTGATTAATTTGAGAACCAATGTTTAAAGCTAGGTTAAATGTTTATTTTTGCTTGAGGTAATGTGGACTGAGTTACTATAATGTGAAAATTAAAGAATAATAACCACAAAATTATACTGGTAATTGAGATGATTAAAGAATATCATTGCTAGTAATTGAGAAGATAAAAAATATCACTTTGAAATAATTTTGAAATGTGAGGTGAAAAAAAGACATTTTTCATATGTGTGTCATTCATAGACTCATATTATGTGGATATGATTGACTTAGCCACTCAATCATTCCAAAATCCACATTAAATAAATTACAAATGGTCTGTCTCCAACTACATATGCTAAATAATCAACTGGAAATCCAAAGGCCATAAATCCAAAGATAATTTCCCCAGAATTCTTTGTAACTTGGTGTTGGTTTGTAGCTGAATTTTCACTAAATAGACATGCATCAAAATATTTGGAATGCATTCATGAGGTGGAGAGTGTTCCTAATCTTCATGTGCTCCTCATGCTGAAAAAATTCTATTATTGTAAGAAACTTTCTTTTGCTAGTGAGGATTGTGACTGAAATAATGTAGTCGTGGATGAAATAGTTTACATTACAGTCTCCGGAAAGCAGCAAGAAAAATGCCATTTGAAAGATTTCAGTTGAAGCAGCAAGTTCCTAATTCTTCAGATTTCTAATCCTGTTAGTGCAGTTTCATTCAAAAACAATTCTGGTTTGGTGTTCTAGGAGTTATCTCCTTGTACCCAGCATAGTAGAGGAAATGGGCAGTTTAAAGTTTCATATTAAATCTCGTTATATATAAATCAGCAAAAAAATGTTGTTTTATGTCAGTTTTATCAAGAAAAATTAAGTATCATTTTAAGGTATAAGGAAAAAATTGAAAAAAAAATCAGGGAATGTCTGCATGAGCAATGGAGTGACAAGAGCTCTTCCAGAGACTGAGCAGTTTCCTTTGCATCAGCTTCCTTTACTTTTCAATAAACACTGCAATTTAATAAAAAAAAATTTAAAAGTCTGTCAGGGTCAAGAAAGTGGTGCAAGTGACAAAAACAGCGAGGAATGATTAAATAATAGATGCCATACAACCTTTTGCACAAATAAGGAATAAGTCCCACCATATCTAACAATTTTGGGGGTTAATATAATATATTTATTCTGAATTTTCACAATTATTGATTTACCAACTATTTTGTTGATAAAAAAAAAATTGACTGTATTTTCCAGAATTCGGTTGTGATAATTTGAAATTTCATTGCTAGATCTGTAAATTAATGATTTACAACGTGAGCCTCATCACAGCTCCATATGTGTCATGTAAATAAAGTCTAATGTACACAAATCAATCAATCAAGGATGTCTGTTACTATTCTCATCTGTTTTTGTAGTTCTTAAGATATATGGAAAACCTTGAAAAACATAAGACACTTATGATTCAGAGTCATCCAGGTTACATAAATAAGAAATTGTAGTATAGACAAAAGTTGTATTCTATGAGCGAAATAAATGTCAAAGACACCACAAGGCAAGTTTTATAGCTACCCTAACATTACAGGTCTGAATTGGCTGTGATTGTAGAGCAAAAATTCAAATATCTGCTGTGATGAGTAGCAAAGAGTTTCTGTATTTTTCCACTGTTGCTTTCATGTGATTACGAAGAATTCAGTGCCTAAAGAAGTAGCTCAGTGGTAGAACACTTGTGTGAGGTCCTGTGTTCAATCTCCAGGATAGTTAAGACAGAGAGAGAGAATTTATAAGTAGTGTTTTATTATGTAAATTATGGGTATATTTAATTTATCAATTGATTTATTTTTTGTACTGGAGATTGAACCCAGGGGTTCTTTACCACTGAGCCATATCCCCAATCTTTTTTTTTCTAATGTTTTTTTTTTTTTTTTTTAGCCAGAATATCACTATTCTCCTTAAGCACTGCAAGTGGCTAAGGCTGGTCTCAAACTTGCCCTTTTCCTGCCTTAGCCACTGAAGTTACTGAGATTACTGGTGGGTACCACAATTCCCTGCTAATTTATGGGTTTAAAGGTATATCCTGAGGAGAACATATCATGTATGAATTAAAGCTTTATATAAAATAGTTGAGTTTTTCTGGATTTAACAGTTTTAAATATTTGTGAAGGAGCAAGGGAGGCAAAGTGAAGGTACTGGGAACTGAAAATGAACAAAATATATTGTTAAACTGTACAAATGTGAATATGTGACAACAATTCCAATACTGTATATAATGCACCAATAAAAATAAAATATAAATAAAAATTTAAAACTTTCTTTGAGGGCCAAAAAGTGACACAAGGAAGAAAGACAGGTGAGGAATGATTACATAATCAGATACCATGCAGGGTACAGTGCTTGCCTAGAATGCAGGAGGCCCTTGGTTTAAGCCTCAGCTCTACAAAATAATCAAAGGGGTGGGGGGGACTCTAACCAGAGCTAACCTATAAATTATCTTCTTGACTAACTGTAGGTTAATTATTAATACTAAATAGAGTCATTCTATGCATCATTCACTTGAATTATAAATCTCCATGGGAAAGAAACTAATCCAACCAAAAAAAAAATCAGAATATTTGTTAATCACTGAGATTAAGAATTCAGACTTTCAATCAAAATAATAGCACTTCTTGAAAATGAGTCACTTCAGTTTTATTTCAAAAACATCAATAATACAAATGACAACTACTAAAGAATGACCAAAAAAAGTTACTAAAAGTTTCAGTTTCCAGAAGTAGGCCTGATCATGTATATACAATTTTAGGTAAAAAAATATTTTGGATTTTCATAAATGTTTTGACAAAAGCAAGAATTTTTTAAAAAATTTTTGCTTATTTTACTTTTTCTTTCTTTTTTCCTGAAAAATTATGTGAAATTCAACTAAGTAATTTTTACTTAATAAATAAGTTTATTTCAATTTAATGTCTTTTCAAAGATTTTCCATAATTTGCCTGTTACTATTTGAGACTTTATAACTTAAATATTATAATAATTTATTTTATAACTAATTTTAAATATAGGTGTACTGATATACATCTGTACATCTTATAGTCATGTATATTATATATATATATATATACTCTCTATATATACTTATCACATGTAAGATATTTTGAGCTATAAAGGTCAGAAGTTTATCAATTTGATTAAAAGAAATATCATTGTCCAAGAAAATGTGAAATTTGAGTATAATTTGTGATTTCATGCCTTTCTGATTTCAATTTACAGACACTACAATGAAGTGAGAATAAGAAATTATTTAGTATTCACTATGGTGAATACCTGGAAAACAAAAATTACTCACATATGAATCCTACAAAAACAACAACAACAACACAATAAAAAAACAGGAGTAAAACAAATGATTAAAAAAATGAAGATTTAATAAATAAATGCAAGAATATGTACATGTAAAATCTAATGTACACAAGAGTGTGTGGGGATAAGTGAAATGTTTTGATGTGTAACTTAACGTATAATTTGAATTTTAATTTAGAAATAGAACCTCCATTTTGAAAATATAATCTATATAATGATCATATTGTGTTTTCTTAAGATCACTTTAATATGGGTGATGAATTGAAGAGATAAAGCGAACTTAATATATTATTGTAAATATTTCCTACTGATTAGGTTTTCAACTATAAAGTGTGAATATGGGACAGAGATATAGAAAGATCATTTTTGATGACCTTTATAAATTTCTTACAATAACATATTAAATGTTGGAATTGGAAGAGAATATAAAGGAAGAATGACTCTTGATTTTGTGTTTTTGTTGTTTACTTGAGCTACAATTCAAAAGAAAAGTCATATAAATACAGCATTTGCATGATTTGAATCAGGTATTAAAACTACAAAGGGAGTTTAAAAATCTATTCTTTGAGAATGGAAGTGAATAGGAGGCAGAGACTCAAGAATGGAGCTCAAGGTACAGTGTGATAGTGAAGATGTAGATTTGAGTGATACCCAATGCCAGGAAAATTTATAGGATCATCTATGCAAAGCAAGCATAGTGAAAGTGCAAAGGGACAAAAGAAAAATTCTGATAAAATAGTTATATTTTAAGAAGTGTGAAAGTTAACCACTCATTAATTTATCAGTTATATAGCAAATGTTTAATGAGACCATTTTACTGGCAAGCATGAGCACATAAAAGAGCTGAAAATTTTCATATTTCTACTTTTCATAGTGTTTATACCAGATCTGGATATTGTAAATATAAATTATCAGACAATCTAATAAAATATGACAACTGTGATATGAGGTGAAGAATAGTTATCATGGTGATTGTAGGTTTAATTGGGGTGTTTGACCTAACTAGGTAGGTTAGATAACTTTAAGAAAATAAACAGCATTTAATAGGAATTTGAGATATATACTATATGACTAGGTAGAAAAGATGTTTAAACACCCAAAAATAAAGATGTTACAAACAATGTTAATAATTTTAGTTTTATCCCAAAGGAAGTGGGAAACTACTGAATTTTGTTGAGGGACTGGGAGGTAAGGACAGAGAATAAGCAAGAAGATTAAATTATCATATTGAAAAATTAATTATGGCTGCAGTAAGGAGACTGGGATGGGCTACAATGAACATGAAATTTTAAAACTTACACAAAAAGGAAGGAAAAGGAAACAGGCATGTTGACAAGAGTAGTGATGAAGCAGATGGAGAAAAGTATACAATTTCAGAAAATTCCAGGTAAAATAGAAGTAAATTGCAATTGATGGTGAAAAAAAAACTGAACTAAAGTTGGATCCCAAGTAGTCTAGTGACACAATTCAATAATGTAACATGGAAATAAAAACATATTTAGGAACTGTTATGGTTTAGATATTAGGTGTTGCCTAAAATCTCATATGTAAGACAATTCAAGAAGGTTTGGAGGAGAAATGTTTGAGTTATGACTGTTTTAACCCACTCAGTGAGTTAATCCCTTGAAGAGATTAATTGAGTAATAACTGAAGGCAGGTAAGATGTCATCAGAAGATGTGTGTCTTTGGAAGTGTGCCTTTAAAGTATGTATTTTGTGTATGGCAAGTTGAGTCTCTGCTTTCTGATCATTATGTGAGCCTATTTCCTCTGTTTCTCTCTTCCACTATGATGTTCTGCCTCACTTTGAGTCCCAAGAAATGGAACCAGCTGTCTATGGACTGAGACCTCTGAACCCATTAGCTCCTAAATAATATTTTCCTCCTCTACTAGGATTGTGCTGGTCAGGACTTTTAGTCACAGTAACATAAAAGCTGACTAAAACAGGAGCACATTCAATTTGTTTTTGAAATATTGAAGTCATGACATTTTAAGTATTTTATGGGTCAGTGAATTACATACAAAGATCTATATCTCAGAATACAGGTTTGACTAGAGATAAGCAAATAAATAGTCATCTTCTAAAATGGAAATCATGGGCCTATAGAGTTATGAAAGCAAAAACAACTAATAAATTAGAAAAGGATATAAAGTGCATAGTCATTAATACCTATGTTGACTCCTGGGGAAAAAAGACATAACTTGAAATATCAAGGAAAGAATCAAGAAAGGACAGAGAGTTTCAGAGAGGAGATTTTTCAGGAAAAAAAAAAGAAATGTAAAACAATGCTCTTATATTTACTGTCATAAGATAGTTTTATTTTGGAGAAAATCTATTGTATTTAGCAAGCTGGAAATTTGTTTCAACTTTGTCATCACTAGTTTTAGTATAGTGAAGAGAGTAGAACTCAGATCTTAAATAATTGAGAAGCATATGTGATGAGGAAGGCTACTCTCAGAGGCAATGCAATGTGAGCTGTAATAGGAAGAAATATGTACTCTTACAGAAAATGGGTAGAAAGACACCTAGAAGAACCTGTGTAGGCAGAAGTGCCTCTGTAGGTGGAAAATAGCCAATGTTAAGAAAAATATTTGATTTTCTTTTTATTTTAGCATGAGAGTGCTATGGGATATTTGCTGATGGAAATGCACTGTCAAGTGAGAGACTAGAGAAGAAAGCAAGTGAACAGTATTGGGTCAATAATCCACTGACAGTAAAAAAAAAAAAAAAAAAAAAAAAAAAAAAAAAAAAAAAGGACCTGGTATAAGTATTTAATAAATATACAGAGGGAGCCAGCCGAGGGCGGTACGCGTCTGGGGGCCCGATCCCGCGCTCACGCTCGGAGTCGGGGTCGCCGGGCCCGTTCCACACCCGCCGGAGGCGGCGGGGCCCGGGCACCCCGCAGCCGAAGCCCGGACACCCGCAAGAGAGTGCGTTTCGCTGACGCGCTGGGGCTGGAGCTGGCCGCGGTGCGCCGCTTCCGCCCCGAAGAGCTGCCTCGGGTACCCCGCCACGTGCAGATCCAGCTGCAAAGAGACGCCCTCCGCCACTTCGCGCCTTGTCAGCCGCGCTCCCGAAGCCTCCAGGAGGCGCGCGCAGCCCTAGAGCCGGCCAGCGAGCCCGGCTTCGCCGCCCGCTTACAGGCTCAGCGCATCTGCTTGGAACGCGCCGAGGCGGGACCACTGGGCGTGGCTGGGAGCGCGTGCGTGCTGGACCTGGCCTACAAGAAGCGAGTTAGCAAGCGCTGGAGCGCCGAGGGCTGGAGAAGCCAGCACGAAGCGCCCGCCGCCTACGCCGGCCCGGCCCCGCCCCCTCCGCAAGCCGATCTTTTCGCCTTCCGTCTTCCAGCGCCGCCCATTGGGGGCGCCCTGCTCTTCGCCCTACGCTACCGTGTGACGGGTCGCGAGTTCTGGGACAACAACGGCGGTGACTATGCTCTGCGTGGGCCTGAGCATCCGGGCAGTGGCGGAGTCCAGGAGCCCCAGGGCTGGATCCACTTTATTTAAGACAAGATGTCCGCAGCCCATGGCAGAAAAAAACTAAGGCACGGGGGGGGGGGGGGGGCAGGGGAAAACCAATGTGGTGGGAGAAGTGGGAGAAACTTAGATTGACCAGGAGAGGTCCCAGTCAGGTTGGGGAGGGCGAGGAAGGTGGGAGAAATCAACAAGGTTTGGGGAACTCGAGGTGGAAAATGCTGGCTGGATGTGAGTGAAAAGAACCCAAGGCAAGGGAGAAAGGAAACCAGAAAGGACGCTGGAGGGATTAGAAGAAAGCTAAAGAAGGGGGATTATGGTAGCCTCTTTGCTGAATGGTCACTGGGAGAGAGTGAGTTGCAGGCCTAGGCATCAAATGTTAGGAAAGTCTTTGGATTTGAGGAGGCATTATGGATTGAGGAGGTGTGTCGTGTGAAATAATCCGTCCCATTTGAAGTCAACGGATTGCTGGTTTATATCCGTTTTTCGGTTTTTGCCACCTTGGGTCCCTCAATTTGCCCATCCTAGTTTTATCTCAGCCATAATTGCCTTGCTTAATCCTAGGAACTTGGCCATTGCTCCTTCTGGACCCTGGCATGACAGGATTCCGTTATCACCCGACAGTTCCTCCCTAAAATTTTCATGTATTGGCTGGGGAATGATGACAGGTAGAACTATTTTCTCCATCCTCCAGGCAAGTTCCGGATTATAATCGAGGCAAAAGCAATCCCAAGCCTGTCCTTGTAGCCCAATAATGGGGCACCTAAGGTGTTGATTTACTCAGGGGCTTCCAGAAAAATGTCAGCCTTGTATTTCTGGGTACCTTTTAATAACCTCTAAGCACTTTATGGACTGTTGTCAAGGAACAGTGAATCACTATTCTGATTTGTTGCTTCTGGTTTAGAAGAAAAAGAAGTCACTGACTGGCTGTACAACCTTAAGCAAGTTGTACTTCTTTGGGCCCCACTTTGTTTCTTGGGAAATTGGATTTGGTTTATGTAGTTATTCTACAGCTCCATTTTGTTTGACATTTTATCATCTGCATTGTATAGTGTAGATTAGAAGCCACATTTTTCAACCTTTTACTATAGTTTAGGAGACAAAGCCCTGAGCTTATGGTTGTGGCTGAGGAGGGGTCCTCCAGTTTGGGGCAAGAATGTTTCAGAACCCAGAAAGTATTCCACAATCACCCCGTAGCGTCTTTCCAACCATGGCACATCTACTGCCCCTTTCTTTTTGCTCTTGCCTCCAGAGATTTCCAGCCTGGATGCTCTGAGACAGCTTTGGGGAGGTATATCTGAGTTGGGGATATGATTGAGAGCCCCCAAATGAAAGGAAAGAATGCCAGGATCTCTCTTGAGAATAAAGAATGGAAAACATCAAGAATGAGAGCAACTTGACAAATGACACCAGAAGATGGCAGTCTTATCCATATTCTGAGCCAGTGAAATGGGAAAGTTGACTCTTCTACCCATTCCCATTCATGTCTTCTTGGTTAACCTTAACATGGGAGTTATTGCTTTCCTGATTGCTTAGTGTTCTTTCCTCTTACCCTATACCTAACCTCTTTGCTTTTTGCTTTTTTTCTTGTTCCTCTCCCTTTTCATCACTTTTTTTTCTTTGAACATGTGAACTATTTACTTTTATTCTAGGTCATTTACCTATATTTTCTCCCTTTCCCTCTTCATTCTTAGTTGATCTCTGCTATTCCTTCTTCCTCCAGAAGGGGTAGAGAGTCTACTTCCTTTTCTCCAAGACCATGGTTGATCCACCTTCCTCCCTCAGGCTCCTTCTTGACAGTCTTCTAAAGGGAGAAAAGGGGAAAGAAGCAGTTCCTGTTGTTACAGATGAACAAGGAGCCTTAAGGTAACCAGCTTCCCACATCCTTTTTCATTACTAATTTCTCAAAAACTTCTGTTTCCCCTTATTCTGTTACTCTGAGTGAAGGGGACATGTACGTGTGCCCACACATGTATTCAAAATAAAATATGGGATTTGTTTAAATGCTAAAAAAAGGAATAAACAGAATGTGGTTTTTATTTTAGATCAGTATACTTGAATATTAAAATCTATGTAGAATATAAGCAGTAAAACATTGTATATAACATAAAGTTCATTAGGAAATCTCATAGCAATCTGATCACCTCACACATATGGGGCTTGTGAGAACAGAGAAAGACTGAAGGAACAGTACATTCAAATCTTCATACTTAAGCACATTTGAGGACTTAAAATTGTTAACTGAAATTGTGGGTATAATTTTACAATATTTCCAACATTGTTGTTTTATTTATCTTTATATCACATTCATTCTCCTTTTTTTACTCTCTCTTTTTTAGTCAATTCATTATTGCATTCAAGTAAATAAAATTGGCTTTGTGTATTTTGTTATTCAAGACATTTTATATGATTGAATTATGAAAAAGCATCTGATATTTTTCTGCACCTAGAGACAGGAAAGCAATCTGTTTGACTTTGACTGTCACTTGTGTTTTGTGATTAGGGATCAAAGTGGGATGGTAACCTCTGGTCTTTGGACTTATCTGTCTTTCTGTGCAACTTCTTCCCTATGAACAATAAGCTTGGCTATGTTTAAATTAAGGTGATGTAAGGACTTCAGTGTTCTAGACCTGCCATGCCTAGGATAGTCTCCTGCCCTATTACTATGGGCTATATAGAAAAGATTCTTTGGCCATTCTCTCCTGGACATAATTTCTATAAATAGAGTTTGGAAATATATGAAATGCTGGTGACCTGTACTATCTGTTGAGAAACCCCAACCCCATTGAAAGCTGTAAAGAGAGTTTGCCCTGTACTCTAAGTTTACCTGTCCCATGATCAAGATTTTTCATCACAATTATGTGGGAGGATTAAGAGAACATAGCTACAAATTCAAGAAATGCTGCTATTTTTATTTACAAATAATTAGTGAATTCTTGCATAAGTTTATCTTCACTTGCAGTATGTCTTTAGGAAAATTTCCACTGATGACTTAAGTTTTCAAAACAACTTTTAATTAATTAATTAATTTATTTATTACTAATCATGGTTGTTTAATTAACAGGCAGGGCTACAGAACTCCTCATGTCATCATATGGATGTCATCTCCTTAAAATGTAATTCTAATTATGGTATTATATTTACATTATGTGTTAAGTAAAATTCTTCGGAGTAAAAAATTTATGTTTACAAATGTAATATAAGGTCTGGGGCTGTGGTTCAGTGGTAGAGTGCTCTTCTAGCATGTATGAGGCACTGAGTTCCATCCTCAGCACCACATATAAAATAAAAAAAATTAAGATATTGTGTCCATATAAAACTAAAATATAAATATTTGAAAAAAATGTGATATAAATTGCAATTGGGTAATATACAAAAACTTATTCAAAATAAATTCACTGCTAAATATGGGGAATAAATTCTAGATTTATCTCTCTTCCCTTTATTTATTTATTTATTTTGTTAATTATTACACAAAGGCACAAAACTGCAACATTAAGACAAGACACCAATATTACTTAAAATAAGAAGACAATTCAATTATTTTATCAAAATAGTTTATGGAATGCTTGTAATTTTAATGTCAGTCTTCTAGCTGTAGAAATAATGATAGGCAAGGCAGCATGGTCCTTTCACCTATTGAGCTTACATTATAGAGTATTTTGTTGATAGGTAAAACAGAGTAATAAGAAAACAAGTAAAACAGAGTATTAAGAAAACAAGTAAAAAGGATAAAATGGGGATATGAAAAAGGATGGAAACAGACAAGTAAAAGATGAAGTCTTGCTGAGTACAGTGGTGCATGCTTGCAATCCCAGCTGCTTGGGAGGCAGAGGCAGGAGGTTTACAAGTTCAAAGTGAGGCTCAGCAATTTAGTGAGATACTGTCTCAAAACAAAAAAAAGTGTTGGGAATATTGCTCAGTGGTTAAGTACCCCTGGGTTCAATCCCAGGTACCAAAAAGAAAGAAAGAAAGAAAAGTGAAGCCTTAGCCATGTGGTCTTTGAAGAACTCATTGAAATCGTTTTATTTGAGTTGGCAGGAGGGAGCAAGTGTTCACAGAACAGAAAGAACATCAGTGCAGATGAAAGTTAGTGAAGGGAACCCATTATAGGAGGAAGTAAAAATAAGAGGTAGCAGACAAGCAGCAGATAGTATAGTGGGAAATTGGAATTCCCAAGATGGGTTTGAGAGCTAGAGTGACACGTGGCAGGAGGAAGGTCAACAAAGGAACAATGAAACAGAGACGAAGTGTGTATAGAGAGAGACTTGAAGTAGATTGCCACCTACATACAGTCTTAGTCTTACTTTTAGGAGTTACCTGCTATGTGTAACAAATGGTGACAGAGGAGCTGAGAGTTTGGGAAACTTGTCAAGAATTTTAAACTACTGATGCAAAACATCAGCATGTATTCTTAAGCACCTGTCTAAAGTTGGCAAGCATGGACCTGGCATCAACCTATCTAGCTGAAACACCTCAGTGGCAGGAAATACCCAATGTGCTTGTCCCAAGCAATGAAGACAATTGTGTTAACTGGGAAATGAGACTATTAATGGAAACTGTACATAAAGTGTAAGAAGATAAGAGATAAACCATGCTGTTGAAAATGTTACTGAGAGACTTCAAGATGGAGGTATAGATAAGACAGGAAAAAAATGAAGACAGGACATTGCTGTTACCACAGTAGAATATCAATGTATTTTGAGTGAGTGCCTAAGTGAATTTAGTAGAATATATGAATGGGTATGCAACTGCATACAATACAAAAGTCTTCAATTTCAAGATTTTATAGTGAAAAATAAATTTCTGACTGTTCCCATACTGTGGATTGCTGAAGTAGAGTAGTGTTAGAGTCTGTAAACAAGTCAGGATGGCGCCTGGCATTTTGCCAGAGAAATGTTAGAGTCTGTAAACAAGTCTGGATGGTGCCTGTCAAAATGCCAGAGGGAGTGGTTTGTGAAGTAATGCCAGAGAGCCATTAAGTGTGGAGATTCCTTATTGGTTGACTGCTGTATCGAGGTTATGCTAATTAAGATAAGCTGTGTGAAATGTATAAATACTGCTCCTGTCCTACAATAAACGGCTTCCACTCCTGCTGTATCAAGGTACACAAGTTGTTCCTCACCCCTGGTTGTTTTGCTGCAGCCAGACTGTGGCAGAGTAGAGTGGAGTGATGGCCGCTGGAGCACAGAAGACCCTAGCTGTTTTCAGCTCTGTTCTTTGAGTGACCCTCATAAGGGAAGTTAAATTTAAATGGAGTGACCTATCCTGAATTGGATCCTGGAACAAAAAGGGTACAATAGTAGGAAAACTGGGGGCATCAAAATAATGTGTGTACTGAAGTTACAGTCAATTAGACTATTAATTTGTCAAGTTTGATGAATTATATGAGGTTACATGAGGACATTGGAAACTCTGTAAAATGTTTGGGACTCCTATTGAAATCCAAAATTAGCTCAGGTTTACAGTTTTTAAAAACAAATGGAAAAATGTACTTGTTATCATTTAAAAATGGCATAAATTTCTGATGACTTAGACTGGGCAATTTTAATAATAATATTGTTATTGACATCTTAACATTTTAACTATGTTTTTTCTAAAAAGCTTTACAATTAACAAATCTACACTTCATTCTTAAAGGTATCAGGTTCTCAGTAAAACTCCCTTGTTTTATGGAATGGGAAAATATTAGGTTTTATTTTTAAAATATACATTTCCAAATTACCCAAAGAGTATTAAGATTTTAATTTTATTAGTTAATTGTGGAGCATAATAAATCGATGATCATGTTGATCATTACTATTCTGAGAATCTGAAATCCAAAGTGTTTGAGCACAGGCATGATGTCAAAATTAGAGTACTTACATGGATCTTCATGTGGCAGGTTTAGTCAAAGTTCAGGTGTATTAAAAATAATATTATTATAAAAGTATCTTTGGTCTATCTGTACTAGGTATATATGCAACATAAATGAATTTAGCATGTAGTCTTGGATCACATTCCTAAGATATCTAATTAAGTATATGTAAATATAAAATAAAAAAAAAAAACTCTGAAAACTTAAACACTTCTGGTCCCAAGTATTTTGAATAACACCAAAACTGCTGCACATACTATTCATCACATAACTAACATATTTCTTTTCCTTTTGTGTTTAAGCTTATATGTAATTGCAAAAAGGTAAAATTATAACACACACATTGCTTACAATAACAAAGCATCATTCAAACTTTCCTTATTAGAACTTCCATTCAATTACACATTTGGTTTTTTTTTTAAATATTTTTTATACTGTTCATGCATTAGAGACATGATATAAAACACAAAAAATAACAAGACAAGGAAAATGCATCCAAAATATAAGAATTTGATTTCAGTTTATACAAGTGCTATTTTAGAAGTGAAAGTGACAAATCATTTGAAATATACAATACAAATACAATGAAGTATTTAATGAGAATGATAATTATAGGAAGACCCAACTTTAATGTGCTTTGTCCCCCTGTAAGTTTAAAAATGTCATTGGAATTATATTTACTGCTTTTGGGAAGGCTGTATTTAACTCAACTTTCCTAGGAGCTTTGAGAAGTTTAGCTAATAACTAAGAGTGATGTCAGAGATTGGTTACTCTGTGGAGGTATGGAAATGAGAGTATAGACAGGCCATAGAAAATAAAACCCTCTTTCTCTAGGAAGCTGTCATCAGTAAAAGTCAGGGCATTTTTGAAGCACAGAATTTCATGACTGCAATCTGCCATATTCTGTGAAAAAAAAAGAGAAATGCCCTTTAAAAGAGTTTGACAAATCATCAAGTGTTATTAAAACTATAAATCACCAACATGTAGTCTGAGCAGTTCTTTTAACCCAACATCCAGGACATTCTCTTTCTCATAACTTTCTTGGTTATTTATATTCAAAGACCCATATGTGAATCTTTTGGGTATCAACATGTGATGAGTATATCCACCAAATATCCCACCATCAATTGCAATATTCTCAAAGGGAATTCAAGTTTGTTCTGTTTCCTAAAAGAAAATTTTGTACTATAAAAAGTGCATTTAAGTTCAATTAAAGTATTTAAAATAATGAAAAATAAATTTCTTGATGAAAGAACATTAGCCAAGATTCATTAAAACACATATTTATAAGCCAATTATAATAAAGTATATATTTTGTCAAAAAAACTGTGCCTTACTTAGAACTATGAATTTCTTTCAAAAGACTTCAAAAAGAATCCCTTACAAGTCCCAAACTTCTATTTTGGTTAAAATAATTACTGGTTCTAGTTTTCTGCAAAATTTAATGTACAAGTTTTCATTCTCTCTTTGTCTCTGGAACTCCATTTGTGAAGTCTGGTTGTTTTGCATGAACCCCTTGGCTCTTCTGTTCATTTCAATTTCATTTTCTGCTGAGTTTCCTCTGCTGTCAGAACTACATTGTATACAGTCATTCTTTAAAATAGGTCAACCACTGCTTTATTTGTTATCACAGGTTATGCATAGTAAGAGTGGACTCCTCTGATTGTTGCAACCAGGATCATAGATACCTAAAAATTCTAAATGCTACAATGGACTGAGAAGATCTCTTATGAAAACTCAGTGTCATATTTATTTTAGATGTAAATGTTAAATAAGGATAAATTATTAGTGAATCATAAACTAAAAACAAACCATATAAAGAAATGCATTTGGCTTAATTACAACATTTCCAAAAGATGCTTATGATGATTAGAGGTTTAATATTGAAAGCTGTGTGAAATAGCTACCAAGATACAATTCATTAAGATTATATATATATCTAGATATCTATATCTATATATAGATATCTATATATAGATATCTATATATAGATATATATATAGAGAGAGAGAGAGCTTTTTATATTTAAAATTATATATACTGACAAATATGTATTTAGAACAGAATGACTAATAAAAACACCACTTTGAGAGAAGGATGTCTATACTTAAACTATATTTACAAATATATTATATATACACATATGTAAAATTTACAAAATTGAATGATAAAATAACACTTTGCTTGAAACAATTTGTATCTATAACTGTTAGTTCTAGAAACTCTGATTTAAAAGAGATACTGGCAAACATAAACTTTGAATTCCTTAAAAATTCCAGCAAATCACATACAGAAACATATTAAAAAGATAATGCACCACAATCAAGGAGGGTTCTTTCCAAGGATGAAAGGCTGATTCAACATCAATAGACTTAAAGATAAGAATAATATCATCAACTCAATAGGTGCAGAGAAAGCATTTGACAAAATTCAGCACCCCTTTATGTTCAAACCACTAGAAAAATTAGGGATAGTAGGAATATACCTCAACATTATAAAAGCTATTTATGCTAAGCCAAAGCCAGCATCATTCTAAATGACAAAACATTGAAAGCATATCTTCTAAAAATTGGAACAAAACAAGGATTCCCTCTATTACCATTTTCATTCAACATAGTCCTGGAAACTCTAGCCAGAGCAATTAGATGAAAGGAATTAAAGGGATAAAAATAGAGAAAGAAGAACTCAAACTATAACTATTTGTCAATGACATGATTCTATATTTAGAAGATCCAAAAATTTTCACCAGAAAACTTCTAAACTCATAAATGATTTCAACAATATAGCAGGTTATAAAATAAACACCCATAAATTAAATGTCCTCCTATACATCAGTTATGAATTCACTGAAGGAGAAATTAGGATATCTAATCCATTTATAATAGTATCAAGAAAGAAAGAGAGAGAGGGGGGGAGGGAAGGTGGGAGGGAGGGAGGGAGGAAAAAGAAAATACTTGGGAATCAATAATTAAAAAGAGGCTAAAAACCATTATAATGAAAACTACAGAACACTAAAAAAGAATCTGAAAAAAACTTTAGAAGATGGAAAGATCTCGCATGCTCTTGGATAGTCAAAATTAATGGCCATACTACCAAAAGTTTCACACAGATTTAAGCAATTCCTATTGAAATCACAATGACACTCTTAATAGAAATTGAAAAAGCAGGCCAGGCACTGTGGTGCACTTTAATACAGCTCCTAGGGAGACTGAGGCAGAACGATCATGAATTCAAAGCCAGCCTCAAGAAAAGCAGGCCCTAAGCAACTCAGGGAGACCCTGTCTCTAAATAACATACAGAATAATCTGGGGATGTGGCTCAGTGTCCGAGTACCCCTAACTTCAATCCCTGTTACCAAAAAAAAGAAAGAAAAGAAAAAGAGAAAAATAGAGATTGAAAAAGCAATCATGAAATTTATTTGGAAAAAATAAGAGGCCCAGAAAAGCCAAACCAATCCTTAGCAAAAAAAAAAAAAGTAAAGTAGGAGGTATGACAATACCAGACCTTAAACTATACTACAGAGCCATTGTAACAAAAATGTCATAGTTTTGGCATCAAAACAGACATGTAGAACAATGGTGACACAGATAAAACCCACATAAATACAATTACTCATACTAGACAAAGGTGCCAAAAGAATTCATTGGAGGAAAATATCCTCTTTAACAAAAAGTGCTGAGGAATATTGGAAACCCATATGTTACAAAATGAAATTAAACCCCAATCTCTCACCATGCACAAAACTCAGTTCAAAGTGGAACAAAGACTTAGGCCCTAGACAGAGACCCTGAGCCTTAAAAAAAAATAGTAGGCCCAAATCTTCTCCATGTCAGCTAAGGAACCCACCTCCTTAATAAGACTCCTAAAACCAAAGAAGTAAAATAAAGAATAAATAAATGGAAAGGATTTAAACTAAAAAACTTCTTCACAGCAAAGGAAATAATTAATAATGTGAAGAAAGAGCCCATAGAATGAAAGAAAATCTTTCTCATGGGCAACTCAGATCATTCATCTCCAAGATATTTAAAGAACTCAAAAAACTCAACACCAAAATAATAATAATAATAATAATGTCAATAAATTAGTTAAGGAATTGAACCAACACTTCACTGAAGAAGAAATACACTCAATAAAAAAATACTTGAGAACAATCCATTTGATATCTCTAGCAATTAGAGAAAAACAAATCAAAACAGCTCTAAAGGCCGGACACGGTGACACATGCCTGTAATCCCAGAAGCTCAGGAGGCTGAGGCAAGAGGATTTTGAGTTCAAAGCCAGCCTCAGCAACTTAGTGAGGTCCTAGGAAACTCAGTGAGACCCTGTCTCTAAATAAAATACCAAAAAAGGGTTAGAGATGTGGTTCAGTGTTTAAGTGCCCCTGGGTTCAATCCCTGGAACAAACAACAACAAAGTGGATCAAAGACTTACACACTAGACAGAGACCCTGAGCCTAATAAAAAATAAAATAAAAAATTAAATAGTAGGCCCAAATATTCACCATGCCGGCTAACAAAAAACAAAACAAAACAAAAAAACCCCTGAGATTTCATATTTCCCATCAAAATGTCAATATGAAGAAGACAAGTAAAAATAAATGCTATCAAGGATGTGGGGGAAAAGGTACACTTATAAATATCTGGTGAGACTGCAAATTGGTGCAACCATTATGGGAAGCAGTTGGAGATTCCTCAGAAAAATTGGGATGAAGCCACTATTTGACTCAGCTATCCGACTTCTCAGTTTATACCAAAAGGTATTAAAATTAGCATACTATAGTGACATAGCCACATCAATGTTTATGCCAGCTAAATTCACAATAGCCAAATTACTCAACCAACCTTAGATGTCCTTCAACCGATGAATGGATAAAGACAATGAGGTGCTATACAAAGAATATTATTTAGCCTTAAAGAATATTTAAAATTTGGCATTTTCTGGTAAATGGATGGAGCTGGAGAATATCATGCTAAGTGAAATTAGTCAGTCCCCAAAATCAAAGGCTGAATGTTTTATCTGATATTCAGATGCTAATTCACAATCATCAGGGGTCTAGGGAAACAGAGACACTTTGAATTAGAGGGGAATAAATGGAGTAGAGGGGGTATGGAGGTAGGAAGGATAATACAATTAATTGGACAGTATTAATCTATATACATATATGATTACATAAGTGTGATTCCATATAATGTGCAAACAGAAGAGTGAGAAGTTATGCTCCATTTAGGTATGATGTGTCAAAATGTATTGTACTGTCATGTGTAACTAATTGAAATAAATTTTAAAAAATGAACAGTATGGTTATTTGAAATCATATTTTATGAGATGATTCTAATGCATAGGAAATCCAGCTTACAGAAAAATAGACACCCCCCAAAATAGGGGCCTGGCATGTTGGCACATACCTGTAATCTCAGCAACTCAGGAAGCTGAAGGAGAAGGATAGAGAGTTCAAAGCCAGCCTTAACAACTTAGTGCAGCCCACAACAACTCAGTGAGACCCTATCTCTAAATAAAATATAAAAAATAGCTGTGGATATGGCTCTGTAGTTAAGTGCCAATGCTTGGTACCAATTAAAAAAATAAAAAGAAAATGTTTTTTTAAATATTTGAAAGTCAATTTCATATATTGTCAAAACTATTTTGTATATTGTCGAAATCTAGAAATGAAAGAGCAGAAGAGTTACAAAGATAATTTGAATGTGCATATATGGATATGTTTTCTGTCAAAATTTTACTTAGATATAATTTCATATAATTGATTATACACACTTATTATCTGCCAAATAGCAGGCACTATCCCAGATGCTAAAGTAATAGTATGCACTGATCAGTTCTATGAAGAGCAAATGTATGCAAAAATGGAATTTCATAACTTCATATAATCTAACAGACCAGGAACTCCTATAGATAACATTTTTTCTTGTTTCAAAAGTACATTCATTAAATGTTGAGTAAATTAAATCTCCCCTTGAACTAGCAAGAATATTTCCTTTTTCTAAACTGCACTTTTCTTCTTTTTATTTTGATAACTTCTTTTTGTTTTTCCTTCCATAAATGAGATGACAATGACATCTGAAGGGATGGAAAAAATACAGATATGATTACCATTTATTATCTTTCTTTTCTTTGCTTCCTTACTTGCTGAGTATGCCTAGATTAGCTGAACCATTAGCATATACTGAGCAATTATTGTGCTTCAAATTTGCAGATACGGTGATCTTATGAGACACTATTTTCTTGATCTTTATGTCCCTAATTAGGAGATGACATGGGTAACAAAAATGTATTCATTTTTTAATATAAAAATAACTGAATTATGCTTTCAATATATGAAGAAGAAAATGAAACTAAGGATAAATAAGAAGGTGACTTTAATTTAGGGTGAGTTGGAGCATAGAATGCTGACACACTTTTGTTGATGATGTAAGACTTCATGGATAAAAACTTCCTTTTTAAAAAGATCGTCTCTGTACTAGATGACCTATTTATCTTAGATGATAGGTTTATGCAATTTTTTTTTTGAAAAATGCCACTAGATTTAAAAACTTCAACCCAGTCGTAGTGATTCTGCTGCTGACAGGAGAATATTAGAGGCAGTCCTCAATAATCAGTTCTGAGTCAGGTGAAAAATTTTGAATACTAAGTGACAGTAGAAAATGGCATTGATTTTGATAACTTTAAGAATCAATCTTCCATTGTCTGAGTGAAGCCTTTGGCTGGTAGTCACTGAATGAGAATGTTTATCTAAGATTTTACACAGGAAAGCTTATAATTCCATATTAAGATACAGATCCAGCAACTATAAAAGAAAATTTTAATGTTCAAATAATATATCCTAGGAATAGATCACCAAGCTAGAGTTGTTTTCTGCATATTCAGTTGAGTGAAGCATTTGATTTTATTGCAAATAGCAAAAACTTGATCATTTCTAATAAGTTGTAAAAAATACACTAAAGATCCCTAGTGTAATATGAACATATTTAAATAAACAGACTGAGTAGCTTCTTTGAGAGGAGTATGAAAGAATCAAACTCTATCATGATTTGCCATCTAAATTTGTTCTTTTCATGCTTTTTGGACTCCAATTAGCTGTCATAAATTGAAAAGAACTATTATTTGATAAGTCTAGTAAGCTTCCTGATGGATCAGAACACATTTTCTATGCTCTTAAAATATAAAAGTTAAACAGAGTAGGTCTAATCTTCAGGCAAAGAAAAAATTCCTGACAGAAAAACAAATCATCAACTTTCAGTAAGCATGTCCTTTCAGGGAAAACAGTTTCGTGTTAGGACATTTGATGGCATAAAACAAGGGACTTGGTGAAAATATCCACATCTGATGGGGAGCAAATTGGGAACAGGAATGTGCCTGAGGATAGTGCATCACAAATTTGTTAATTATAAGAATCAAAGGAGACATTAGTGACAAACAGAGATTTCTGGGCTCCATTTAGATCTATTCAATTAGTAACTTTTTCAGTTAAACAAACCACAAACCTCATTGATAATTATAGAGATTGACCAAGTGATATTCTGTGTTCTAAAAATACTAAAATATTAATTTGGGGGGCGGGTGCACAAGGGATTGAACTCAGATGCACTTGACCACTGAGCCACATTCCCAGCCCTATTTTGTATTTTATTTAGAGACAGAATCTCATTAAGCTGCTTAGTGCCTCCTGTTGGCTGAGGATGGCTTTGAACTTGAGATCAATCTATCTCAGCCTCTTGAGCCACTGGGATTACAGATGTGTGCCACCATGCCCAGTTGCTAAAATATTATTTATTTGTGGACTCATTGGCAAAATAACATGTGTATCTAAATTAAATGTCATAGTATAGGATGGTGGTCTTTGAAAATTGAAAAGTTTATTTGTAGCAACTGAATTTTGAAAATTGATATTCTATTTGTAGAATTAATATCTTAAAAACAGAATAAACATTTAAATTCAGCCAATACTTCTAATATATTTATTTTTAATTTTAATAATTTTAACACAAATTAATTATAATTATCAATAAATCTTATATTTGTGACTGGTATGTATACATGTTAGCAGTATTTATAATTTTAACAATGTATTTGTAGTTTATGTCTTTTTCTCTCTAACAAAATGAATTCTATCAATCACTTATTTATAAATTCTAATAACATTATATATAGCAAACTGTAACTGTTTTTCAAATGCAGAGTAAAATAATGTTTAACTTACAACTTAAACTCAAAGAATAAAACAGTTACTCAATTACATATTCTCAATGGAATCACAATTTTACATATTGAATTATCAAACATGTAAGTCTAAACATAATAAATGTACATGATGAGTTTGCAAAGTTTACACATAAATTCCAGGGATTTATGTATTTGATTCTTTCCATGGCTATATTTAATTATGAACCAGGATTAATCATTCAGGAGATAATTACACAATAAAACAATTTGATAATAATACCTTAAGAAAACTGTTGCTACAGTCAGTCTTTCCTGGATGAGTTGGATATTAACCAGAGATTTGGGCTGGAAAGAGCAAATTTGGTGTGGATTATTGGAGGCTCATCTGTAGGCATTTTGATGGGGCTATCTGTTTAGCAAAAGATATCTCTCATCCAATATGCATACATTGAAGTTCCTTCCTTCCTCTTCACCAAATAGTTTAAATAAGTTATTTGATATAATTAATCTATTTAATAATTGATGCTAAATTATTTTCTTATTATTTCTGTTAATATTATACAAATCTACTGTTTCAATGAAAATCAGCTAGGTTCTATATATCTCATTTATATGTAGTGTCACACTTCTTACCTCATTGTATATAGCTTATGTTCTTGGCTCTGCATTAAGGAGAGCGAAAATAACACACAAAATTTTGCCAGTATGCATCTCATTGTACAAGTGGACTCTCCTCTACATATTCAAAACACCTGTTTGAATAATTTTCAGACAGTGTCAAAAACTTTGAATGTGGGGTAGAGATATTTTCAGTAAAACTGCTAGAGAAGTTCTTTGAGATGATTTTCTGAGCTCTGAATAATATGAATAGTCATTGTAGAAAGAAAATAAAGAAAGAAACTCTTAATATAGGAAGGAAGAGCAATGAGGAGAGAAATATCTGAAGGAAGGAAGGGAGGGAGGGAAAAAGGAAGGAGGCCGAGGAAGGGTGAGAAAAGAATAAAGAAAAAGAAAATTACAGCTGCAATTGCATCTTAGTTTCAAGGTGTGGTCCTGTGGTCTGGGCAGGTTGGAAACCATGAAGTGATTGGATGTGCTGATAAATATCAGTCCTGGGACTTCCAGCTGCACCCTCTTCCAGACACTGTCTTGTAGCTTCCCAGAGGTCACTAGTTTTTCCAGTTCCCCCAGACTCAACTTTTTGCTAAAAGGATGGTCTTAGATACCTCTGCTGCCTCATCTTTCCCAGGGAATGGAGATCTGACTACCATAGTCATTATAGATTGTGTTAGTGAAAGACTCCAGACTTTGAAGCCCCAGAAGAATTGTTCTGACTGGTATCAGAAAGTGTCAGTACCACAACTTAGAAAAGTAGCTAGTAAGAATTAATTAATTCTATTGAGAGCTATTGGTACAATGAGTTATAAAAGATGGGATGAAACAGAGAGAAAAAAAGAATTCTCTTTCTCCAAGATATACTTCACAAGTCTGTACAAAATCCTACTTTCTCTCTTCAATGGCCATTATCTAAAAACTGAGACTAGCTCAATTATGAATAGTTTTAAATTTACTTTTTCACATTTCATTTTCCTTTTTCTCTCATTCTTGTTACCTTGAACCTTCCCCCCACCTTGAAATGGGATTGTGGAGTTGGATTGCTTATCTCTGTGAAATCACTAAGGGCCTCATTGTTGTTAAGTGGTATGATATTAAAACTTATTTCACGATGATTAATTACTAAAGTTTGGAACTTTTGTTAATAGGGGCAAATATCAACAAAAATAATTAACACATAGAAGATTTTACATGTATAACACACTGTACCTGGCAATAATATATAAATTATTTAAAATAACTTTTTATCACTAACAAGCATATCTCATGTAATCAATCAAGTCTTAATCAACTAAAAAAATTAAGTTATTCAAACTGTACCATGGCCTCAGTGAAATTTAAGGGAAAGACTTATTAAAAAATGGTAACAGAAAAATCTACACAAATGGAAATTAGGTAAAATATTTTTAATTAACATGGGTGAATAATAAAATCACAGTGAAAATTTGAAAAGAGTTTGCTTAAAATATTATTGTTCTGCAACATATCTGTATTGGTGGAATATTGTCAAAGTAGTGTGTAGAGAAAATATGTAGGAAACATTGAAATCTATAGTGCCTATTGAAAGAGAAATAAATTAAATAATTGATTTATATATAACTCTAAAGAATTCAAAAACAAAATTTGACAAGAACAAAGAGAATAATTAAAGCATAGGAAAAAATAAAAATTAGGACATTGATAACAAATAGAATACGATCACATAACAGAATGAATTAAAAAAGAAATAGAAGTTTAGACTCAGCAACATTAGGAACTATAATAGATTCTACTATATCATTCATGAAAATAACAAGAAAATTTGTGGATAATTATACAAAAATAATTCAGAAATTGAGATGAAAAAGAAAAAAGAAACAGCAAAACCACACAACATATGGAAAATGATATCAGAATAGTTATGTATTTGATCAAGAAATTATTTATATCATCAGAATAAAGAAAAGTTTCTAAAAAAATCTGTTTTATATCGTTCCATTAGTGAATTATTTTCTATATTAACAAATATCATTAGAAGGATAAATATTACTTCAGCTACTATAAAATACAAAATTATTTTTCAAATTTTATGCTGATTTGATGAAGCCAGAATTAAATTCATAATAAAAATACCATCAATCTTTCTCATAAACATAAACAAAAAATTAAATATAAAATACTAATAAATTGAAAATACTAATTTAAAAAAAATTAACTAGGATTAAGTTTGTTTTGTTCTAGGAATCAAGAGTAGATTAAACTTAGAAATTCAATAATGATAACTTGTCATATTTAAAGAAAATAGAAGAAAATGCAAAAATGCATAAATAATGTCAGTAAGACATTAATTGAAATCCAAAGAGCATTCTGATAAAAACTGTTAACAAAATGATAACAATTTTCTTTTTTTGGTTAAAGACCATAATGACAAAGTTTCAGTTAACCTCACATTTTAATGATATATTAACAAAAGAAATGAAGTTGAAGAATATTTAAGATGCTCCTACCAAACTAGTGGAATTAAATGAATGTGGCCAAGTGGCAATTACTCTAATGTCTGGTAAGGACATAAAGTATGCTCTTATCATGTTGTATGTAATAGTATAGTGTTATAAACCTTGTTCACCTTGCTGTATTTTAGGTATTTAGTTTGTTGGTTAGTAGTGCTCCATGATCAAATCCAAGCTCTCATGCCGCAGTCTGGCTGGCTGGGCAAACTAACGGGGGTGATGAACAACTTGTGTACATTGATACAGCAGGAGTAGAAGCCATTTATTGTAGGACAACATAGGTATTTATACATTTCACACAGCTCATCTTAATTAACATAAATTAGATACATCAGTCAACCAATAAGGAATCTCCACACTTAATGGCTTGCTGGCGTTACTTCACAAACCACTCCCTCTGGCAAAATGCCAGGCGCATCCAGACTTGTTTACAGACTCTAACACTTTCACACCTACTAGACAAATTCTTTACCACTGAGCCCCACATTCATACCTCCATGCTGGATCCTCAATACTCACTCATCTTGTAACTGATGTTTAGGGTATTAAGACCAAAATCTACCCATTTCCCTCCATTCTTCAAGCAGTGGTAGCTACAGTTTCATTGTCTACTTCTATGAATTAAACATTTTAGATTCCTTATGTAAACAATCCCCTGTGGTATTTGTGTTTCTGTTTCCATGTCTGGATTAATTCACTTAGCATAATGCCCTCCAGGTTTATCCAGGTTCTGACAAATGGCCTAATTTTATTATTGTTTATGGCTGAATAATATAAGAATTTACCACATTTCTTTTCTTCCTTTATCCATTTTGTCATTCATTTGGTTGCTAGGTTACAACATTATGAATAATGTTGTAGTTGGCATGAAGGTGAAGACCTCTCTTCTTTTTAAAAAAAATTAATTTTTTAAAATTAGTTATACATGACAGTAGAATGCATTTATGCACTTTTGATATATCTTGCATAGATGGTATATAATTTCTCATATTTCTGAGTGTACATGTTGCAGAATCATATTGGTCATTTCATGATTGCTCTTTCTCTTTCTATGAAGAATGTCATTGGGATTTTAATAGGAATTTAATTAAATCTGTATAATCCTTTTGGTATATGGCCATTTTGACAATATTAATTATGTTTATCCAATAGCAAGAAGTATTGGAGATCTTGGAGATCTTCCCATCTTCTGAGGTTTTCTACAATTTCTTTCTTTAGTTTTCTGTAGTTTTTGTTGTAGAGGTCTTTCACCTCTTTTGTTAAATTGATTCCCAGGTTTTCTTTTTTCTTTTTTTTTAAGCCTATTGTGAATGGAGTAGTTTTTCTAGTTTCTCTGTCAGTGGATTCATCACTGATTTATGGGAAAATGTTTGATTTATGGGTTTTAATTTTATATCCTGCTAATTTATTGAATTCATTCATTAGTTCTAGAAGTTTTCTGGTGGAATTTTTGTATCTTCTATATACAGAGTCATGTCATCAGCAAAAAGTGATAGTTTGAGTTTTTTCTTTACCTATGTGTATCCCTTTAATTTCTTTTGTTTGATTGTTCTGACTAGAGTTTCAAAGAATGATGTTGAATAGAAGTGGTAAAAGAGGACATCCTTGTCTTGTTCCAGTTTTTAGAGGAAATGCTCTCAATTTTTCTCTATTTAGAATAATGCTGGCCCTGGGTTTAGCACAGATAGCTTTTACAATGTTGAGGTATATTCCTACTAGCCCTAGTTTTTCTAATGTTCTGAACAGGAAGGTGTGCTGTATTTTGTCAAATGCTTTTTTCTACATCTGTTGAGATTATCATGATTCATGTTTTTAAGTCTTTTAATAAGATGAATTACATTTCTTGATCACTGTATGTTTAAATAATCTTGAAGCCCTCGGATGAATCCCACTTGATTTTGGTGCACTATCTTTTTAATACGATTTTGAATGCGATTTGACAGAATTTTATTGACAATTTTTGCATCCATGTTCATCAGGGATATTGGTCTGACGTTTACTGTCCTTGATGTGTGTTTGTCTGTTTTTTGGTATCAGGATGACATTAGCCTCAAAAATGAGTTTTGAAGGGTTCCCTCCTTTTCTATCTCGTGGAATAGTTTGAGGAATATTGGTGTTGATTTTTTTTTAAGTTATTGTTAAGTTTTCTAAAACTGGGTTGAGAATATATCTGGTCCTGGTCTTTTCTTGATTGGTAGAATTTTGATGGCATTTTCCATTTCATTACTTGAAATTTATCTATTTAAATCATGTATGATATTCTCATTCAGTTTTGGTAGGTCATATGTCTCTAGAAATTTATCATCATATGTTTTCAATACTTCCTACTTTATTAGAGTATAAATATTCAAAATAGTTTTTAATTACTATTTATGTAATTGCTATTTATGTATTTCAGACATATCCATTGTGATATTTCCTGCTTCATCTTGTATTTTATTTAGTAATTTGAGTTTTCTCTCTTTTTTATCTTCATTAGAATAGCCAGGGTTTCATCTGTTTCATTTATTTTTTCAAAGAACCAACTTTTTGTTTTGTCAATTTTATAATTGATTCTTTTGTTTAAATTTTATTAATTTCAGCTCTGATTTTAATTATTTTCTATCTTCTACTGCTTTTGGTGTGGATCTCTTCTTTTTCTAGAGATGTAGTGTTAGGTCATTTATTTGTCAACTTTTTATTCTTTTAATGAATGCACTCAATGTAATAAACTTTCCTCTTAGTACTGCCTACATAGTGTTCCACAGATTTTGATATGTTGTATCAGTATTCTCATTTACTTCTCAGAATTTTTTAATTTCATTCTTGATTTCTTCTACTATCTATTTGTCTTTCAATTGTGTATTATTTAGTCTCCATTTCTTATAGTAGCTTCTATGTTTTATTTTATTGTTGATTTCTAATTTTATCCCATTATGGTCTAATGGAATGAAAGGTATTATCTCTGTTTTTTGTTGTTTGTTTGTTTTGTATTTACTAATAGTTGCTTTGTGGCATAAAATATGGTCTATTTTAGAGAAGGAGTCATGTGTTGCTGAAAAGAAAGTATATCTGCTTGTTAATGGGTGAAATATTCTATATATGTCTGTTAAGTCTAAATTATTGATTGCATTATTTAGTTCTTTAGTTTCTTTATGTAGTTTTGTTTGGAAAAATCCATGCAATAGTGAGAGAGGCATGTTAAATTCACCCAGTATTATTGTATTGTGGTCTATTTGACTCTTAAAATTGAGAAGAGTTTGTTTGATGTACACAAATGCTCCATTGCTTGGGGCATAAATATTTATAATTGTTATGTCCTTATATATACTTCCTTTATGAAGTCTGAAATGTTCTTCTTTCTCTCTTCTGATTAACTTTGGTTTGAAGTCTACTTTATCTGAAATAGGAATGGAAACCCCTGTTCATGCAATCCAATATGAGGTATAATTTTTTTCCATCCTTTCACCTTCAGCCTGTGAATATCTTTGCCCATGTGGTGAGTCTCTTGAAAACAGTATATTGTTGGGTCTTGCTTTTCAAGGTTGTATATTTTGTCTTCATTATCTAAGGGTCTGTTTTCCAATTGGTCTAAACTGTTAGTGATGCTTTCTATTGAGTTTATAATTTGGTTTACTGATTTCTTTGTTTTGAAGAATTCTGTTTATTTTATTTTTTACAATCTCTCTTTATTGAAGTGGTCTTTCACTTCCTGTATGTTTTCTTTGATTTTATCCCTTACACTAATCTTTACCTAACATATCAGTTTAACGATATACAATCTGAACTCCTTCTTGAACACTTCTTCTATTGTGTTATCAGTGGCTTTTGTTGTTCAAGCATCTTCATTTGTTTGGGGTGCTTTATTCCCTTGTTTTTATTTTGAGGTTTTTTTTTTGGTAGTGTCTTTTCCCATCTAAAAGTATGGACATAAGACAGGATAAATTTTACCCTCTAGATATATAGTGTCCCTGAAGGTTTGTAGTGCATTGCCTTTACTGGTAAGACCAAAATCAACAGCACCCAATCTATAGCCTTAAACCTAATAGATCCCACTAAGGTGTTTACTGCTTTCTTGCATTGAATCACAATGATGAGTTTTAAAACTCCCTATAGTATAAAAAGAATATTTGTTAAAATGGTTTACCATTTCAAATGGTGGATGAGAGAACAGAGGTAGTGTAATATGCACTATTTGTGAGTGAGGAAGAGAGAAGCCAGAAATAAAAATTCACAGGAAATGTAAAAGAGGAGCTGACAGAGATTGGCTGTTGGTTGGAGAAAAGTTGGAAAGAAAATCCAAGAAAATAGACAAGAGAGAGGAAGAAGATGAACAAAGAGGAAAAAATAAAGAAATAAGAATACAACAAAAAATGCAAAACACCAATCATATATTATTGTCTTCCACACACTGATGCATAAAAAACATCTTGTTCCAAATAAGGTAGAGAGATTAATGAATTAAAATATAAAACTAAATAAAATAAGTCTTGCTGGAAAGTTGAACTGTCTCTGTCAGTGTTTAAGAGTTTCTCAGCCCTGTCTCTGACATCTCTTGGGATCACCAAATCCAGATCAGCTCTTGCAAACCCAGTCTCTATTCCACCACTCTGAGCTTCAGATACCTCAGGATTGGCCATGCTGAAGTCACAAGATCTCAATGGTGTTCCTCTTTGCAGAGACCACTAGGGATACTCTTATGCAAAGGAGCAACCCCCAGATGCATCAGCAAGACAGTGACCACCAGCATTCTCAGCAGGAAGACCCCAGGTTTCTCCAAAGATTAGGCACTTCCACACTGAACCTGCTGGTCCCAGCTGGAGTCCCCAGACACGGGCTCTTGTGGTGGTAAACCTGTTGGCACCTAGGCACCAGGCCCTAGCTGGCGTCCCCAAAAAGGTGAATCCATGTGCAACCAAACCTGGAGTCTCCCCAGAGCAGTCCTCTAGGCTGTGGTATCAGTAGTTGTGGTGTTTATTGGCAGCAGGCAGCAGGTCAGCAGTAGCTGTGACTGCAGCGGGAGCTATGAGTGAAGCTGTGAAGGGATTGTTTTCAGGTGATCTCTGGGGGTCAGAAGCAGTGTCAGCTTCAGTTGCATCCAGGGCAGTGTTTTTTTCTTTTTCTGTGGCAGCAGCACCAAGTAAGAAGACCTCCAGATGATCTCAGGCTAGCAGCCTCAGAAGCAGAGAGAGCAGCAATGATGGCAGTGGTGCAGGTGGCAGTTGATTGACAGGAGACCTCTTGTTCAGCGGCAGCAACCATGGAGGTAGTGTTGGAATTTCCATTTGAGGTAACCCAAGTTGTGCCCAGAGATCTCTGGGCATGGAAGCAGCATCTGCAGTACGCTTCAGACCTCCATCTACTTACTTCATATCCTTTAGATATATACCCAGAATTTGTATTTGCAGTTTATATGGTAATTAATTTTTATAAACATTACACAGTGTACTCATATGTCAAATTATCACATTGTTTGAATTGAATATCTAATACCTTTAGGTATTGATTAAATTTTTAAAGGTCATACATCTATCATGTATCAGGTCATACATCTATTCAAAATAACTAGTGTTGTAAACAAACTTTGACCTATTTGGACACACATAGCCCTTAAGATTATTTTTGGCAGACAACAGTAACTGTGGAAAAGTTTGAGATGGGTGGGAGTTGTACGTGTTCCCTAGTTTGAATACAGGATACACTACTAGCATGTTTTAGACTAAATTTTGTCATGGATGTAGACATTTATTAAACGTGTAATTTTAAGTATTCACAAAACAGTTCATATCTTATTTTTCTAATCTTAGTAAATGTCTCATTATTGATGTGTGTTGGATAAGGATACTGGAGACAACTTTGAATCTTTCCCACCTTTATATTGCAATTGCTTTATTCATCCTATTTTGACTCCACTTTCAAATCTAGTCAATAATCCATTAATTTTTTTCTTGATCGTCTTTCACTTGGCTACTGCAAATGTGTTCTAACTGTTTCTTCTGCTTCTGTTATTGCTTCTGTATCCAAATACTTTTTTTCTGTACAACAGAGCTGGAGTACTGAACAAAAAACAAGAAATGTGTGCAATAGTGTCACAACCTCTATAGAAGATCATCCAAAGTCTTTTTTGTGACATAAATTCCTACATTTCCTGGAAAACTTTTTCAAGGAATCTCTAGATTATTTGCCTTTGATATTTTTTTCCAGAGAGAGAGAGAGAGAGAGAGAGAGAGAGAGAGAGAGAGAGAGAGAGAGAGAGTTTTTTAATATTTATTTTTCAGTTTTTCGGCAGACACAACATCTTTATTTTTATGTGGTGCTGAGGATTGAACCCAGCACCCCGTGCATGCCAGGTGAGCGCAGTACCGCTTGAGCCACATCCCCAGCCCCTGCCTTTGATATTGTTTTACTCAATATTCCCTTCATTCTTTTAATTCTATTGGCTTTTCTTTAAAGATTATTCAGAAAGGTTTTCTTTCACCACCTCTCAGAAGTATCCATCATTTTTATTTTTTTTTTTGTATTAAGAATTTAACCCAGGAATGATGTACCACTCAGCTACATATCTAGTCTTATTTATTTATTTGGGGACAGAATCTCACTGAGTTGCTTAGGGTCTTACTAAGTCCCTGAGTCTGGCCTTGAACTTGAGATCTTCTTTTCCCAGACTCCCCAAGTTGCTGGGATCACAGGCACTGGCTACTGCACCTTGCTTTTCTTTACCTCTTAATGGTGAATATTTCATACTTAACTTTGCCTCACAAAAATTGTTACTACAACTGTGTTATATAATAGTCTATGCTAACTTGTTTAATTTGCTTATTATGTTTCTTCTTCACTAAAGGATCGGCTTTCTTTTTAAATTTTTATTTATTTTTTATTTACATATGACCAAGGAATGTATTACAATTCTTTTTACACATAAATAGCACAATTTTTCATATCTCTTGTTGTATACAAAGTATATTCACACCAATTCATGTATTTATACCTGTACTTTGGATAATAATGATCATCACATTCCACTATAATTAATAACCCCATACCCCTTCCCTTCACCTCTACCTCCTCTACTCTTTCTAGAGTTTCTCTATTTCTCTCATGCTTCCTCTCCCTATCCCACTATGAATCAGCCTTCTTATATCAAAGAAAATAATCAGCATTTGTTTTTTTTTTTGGAATTGACTAACTTCACTTAGCATTATTTTCTCTTACTCCATCCATTTACCTGCAAATGCCATATTTTTATTATCTTTTATTGCTGAGTGATATTTCATTGTGTATAAATGCCACATTTTTTATCCATCCATCTATTGAAGGACATCTAGGTTGGTTCCACAGTTTAGCTATAGTGAATTGTGCTGCTATAAACATTTATGAAATTCATCTAGAAAAATAAGAGACCCAGAATAGCTAAATCAATCCTTAGCAGGAAGAGTGAAGCAGGTGGCATCACTATACCAGACCTTAAGCTATACTATGGAGCAATAGTAACAAAAACCATATGGTATCAGCACCAAGACAGACTGGTAGACCAATGGTACAGATTAGAGGAAACAGAGACTAACCCACAAAACTACGATTATTTTATATTAGACAAAGGTGCCAAGAATATGCATTGGAGAAAAGATAGCCTCTGCAACAAATGGTGCTGGGAAAACTGAAAATCCATACGCAACAGAATGAAATTAAACCCCTATCTCTCTCCATGCACAAAACTCAACTCAAATTGGATCAAGGACTTAGGAATAAAACCAGAGACCTTGCGTCTAATAGCAAAAAATGGAGGCCCTAATCTCCATCATGTGGGATTAGGCCTCAAGGTTCTTAATAAGACTCCTGTGGAGCAAGAATTAAAATCATGAATCAATAAATGGGGTAGACTCAAACTAAAAATTTCTTCCCAGCCAAAAAAAAAAAAAAAAATATATATATATATATATATATATATATATATATATATATATATATATATATATATATACACACACACACAATCTGTTAGGTGAATAGAGAGCCTACATCTTGGGAGCAAATCTTTACCCCTCATTCATCAGATAGAGCACTAATTTCTAGGGTATATAAAGAACTCAAAAAGCTAAGCTCCAAAAAAAAAATAACCCAATCAATAAATAGACAAAGGACCTGAACAGACACTTCTCATAAGATGATACACAATGAATCAACAAATATATTTAAAAATGTTCGTCATCACTAGCAATTAGAGAAATGCAAATCAAAACCACTCAAATATTTTATCTCAATTGAGTCAGAATGGTAGATGTTCTGAAGACCAACAACAGTAAATGTTGGTGAGGATGTGGGGAATAGGTACACTCATACACTGCTGGTGGGACTACAAATTGGTGCAGCCAATATAGAAAGCAGTATGGAAATTTCTTGGAAAATTGTAAATGGAACCACCATTTTACCAGCTATCTCTCTGCTTGGTCTATACTCAAAGGACTTAAAAACAGCATACCACAGAAACACTAACTGATCAGCTTTCTATGGTAAAAATTTCTCTCATATTTCACTGGTGTCTTGAGTGCCTCCAAAACCATTCAACACATAAGCAGCAATAATTTTCTAAAAATCACTAATGTATTTGGTAAGGTTTATCATGAAGTTGTAAACCTACTATTCATTGCTCTGGCCTTAACTAGAGAGAAGAGTGTTCTCCTGTTTCACAAAAGGGCTCTTGATGACAATAATTAGAATGATCAGGGAGTCAAAAGCAAATTATAAAGGTGGCTTGTAAAATAATTCAAATTTTTAAAATTTCTATTGTCTATCATAAACTATACAGATTTGTAAAAATTGTTAATAGTCTTAAAAATAAAGTGCTAAACAGTTATGCACACATCTCTTTTGCACCTTTAGCTAATTACTGTATTTACTGGTGTTATTCCTTACACCATCATAAACCCCTAGAATAAGTTTCTTGAGATAGCTAAACTTTATTAACTTGTAAGCTCACAGAGTCTTACTTACATGATGTCTGGTACAGTTAGTTGTCAAAAATGTATAATAAATGAAGAAATAAGTTTATGGTCAACAATTTGTGTTATACATTTCTTGTTGGATTCAATGTAGTGGTTTCATTTATGTTCCTTCCTTCAATGTCTACTATTGCATTAATGATAATCTAAATAATCTTGTTTCTTAGCAAACTAAACCTGTGAGAAACTTTTTTCTCATTTAAGAAAAATAATTTTGTTTTTAGTTTGAAGATGATTTTATTGCTTTCCAATAGTTTTAAAATGAATTATCTTTGGAATTTCACTCACATTTAACAGAGTGATTTAACTCAATCACTCACACATTTTCTTGGAGAAAGAGTTATAGCTATAACTTCCAAATCTAAAATTAAGTCATCGTGTTTTTTTATGGAAGACATATAACAAAAGAAGGAGACATTTTAAGAAATTCATAAAAGCCTTATTTTAATTTGAGGGATGAAAATGCAATATTTACCTCAAAGGTAAATTGTATTATATTATATTAGACATTCTTCCACAATAAGAGAACAAGTTTCTGTCTGCAATGATATTGTAAAGTGTGTGGACTTCTGTCATCTTTGAAAATACATATATACTTTAAGAACTCAAATTTGTTAGCCCAATAATTAAATTAAACAAACTTATATCCACATCTTAATTAGCACCTATATCTGAACTCTTCATAGCTAAATGAATTATATATAAAATATTGAACTACCATTCAAATACAGTCGTTCATGGGATTGCATGGTTAAGGTAAGTTTAAAGAGTTTAAGGGCTTGAAAAAATCCAATACTTGTGACAATTCCTTCTAAGTGAAACAGTACTTGGTTAAAAAGAAATATTTTCACTATCATATAGTCAGGGAGAAGGGAATAGCTAACAGATTGTACTAAGATTTCATTCTTGAATACCTTCTATTTATATGTTCTTTATTCACTTATGTTTTAGAGATTCATACATAATTTGTAATAATACCAATGTGAATTTTCATCTTTCAAAATTCTTACTTTTTTATCTTATACTTTAAACTAAAATACAATAAGGAGTTAATAAACCAGAAGATATATATGTTATTAAAATTTCAAAATAATAATCAATTTTTAAAGAGATTTCTTGAGGTATAATTTATATAAAATCACACTTATTTAAGGTATATGACTGTACAAGTTTGAAATAGGTATATATGCATGAAATTATTAACACTGTTATGATAATGAATGTATTCATAATCCCAGAAATTTTTTGTATCTCTGTGTAATTAACTCTTTTACACAAACTTTTCTGTAAATACTGATCTACTTCTCATTGTTCATTAGTTTATATAACTTAGAATCATATATAAATGGAAGCATATTGTATATACACTTTGTCTTACTTTTTCCCTTGCTATTATTTGATATTCCTCCATGTTATTATAAGGATCAACAATTCATTAGTTTTTTGTTTGTTTTTAGTTCTTTTTCATTATACATGTATATAAGTACAGCCCATTTTGATAAAATTACACATGCATAGGATATATCCTATTCTGATTAGGACCCAAGTCTTGTAGTTTTTTTTTTCTTGATATGGCTCACTATATGGATTTGTTGCAAATTTTCTAATAGTATATTCAATCTTTTAATGGTCATTTAGCATTTTTGTTCTAAGAAAACTCTCATGAACTACTTTGTAGAAGTATTTATAGAAGTTTTTCTTCTTTCTTCTTTTCCTCCTCCTCTTCCTCTTCCTCTTTCTCCTCATTCTTCACCCTCTTTCTTCCTCTCCTCCTTCTCCTTCTACTTCTTTATCTATCCTGGACAAATATCTTAGATTATTGTGCCTGGATGTCTCGGGATGTATGTAGTTCATTTTTTAAAGAAATTGACAGATTTTCAAAGTGATCTATTATAAAAAAACTTTCTTCATATTCTTTCTAATGCTCAGTATGTTTATAATTTTATCCAACATGATAGGTATTTCTGTGTCTCATTGCGATTTTAATATATGTTTCCCAAACAACCAAGGATATTTTATATCTTTTTATGTGCTTATTTCCTATTCACTTATCTTCTTTGGTAAAGTGTAGGACTATCTTGCAGTTTTAATTATGCTGGTTTTTGCTTGTTTGTTTTTCTTATTATCAAGTTTTGAGTAGACTTTTGAGAGTTTTAGAGTATTCTAAATATTATTCTTCATATACACAAGTTTTTTTTATCACATGTACAATTTGCAAATATATTTTCCCAGGCTTTGTTCTGTTTATTTACTTCATGTTTTTAAAGGTGTAGAGTTTAGTTTTAGTTTTGATGAAGACAAATACATCAACTCTTGGATTGTGCTCTTGGTATCATATGTTAGAAACACATCCCTAATACTTGATTACAAAAACGCTCATATTTTATTCTAGATGATTTATAGTTGAAATCACAATGCCTTTGGAGTTCAATTTTATATATGATATGAGGTACAAAAGGTATTATTTTGTTGTATATTGTTATCTAGTGAGCTCAGAAGAATTTATACAATAATAGTTTGTTTAATAATTTGTCTTGTGAAACTGACACACATGCATAGATATAAGACATATATTTAGCTCGGTTCAGTAGCACACACCTGTACAATTTCAGTGGCTTGGGAAGCTGATGAAGGAGTATCAAGAGTTCAAAGACAGTCTCAGAAAACGTGAGGTGCTAAGAAACTCAGTGAGACCTTGTCTCTACATAAAATTGCAAAATAGGGCTGGGAATGTAGCACAGTGGCTGAGTGCCCCTAAGTTCAATCCCTGATGCCTCCAAAAGCAAAAATATATATTTAAAGAGTTTTATATACATATTTATAATTTAAAACACATCAATAAATTCTATATAGGTGCATATTTATGTGTATATATATGTGTGTGTATATATATACACACATATTATATATATATACATTCATATATATATATATATATTCACAATAAATTAGAAATGTTTTGGCCTATATTAGTTTTAAGATTCCCCAAATAAAATAGCCAACTAAATATTTCCAGTTTTATTATTTTTGGTCTTCAAAATATGATTGGTTTCTAAATAATTAGCTATGTAGAAACTAAAGAGTAGATGGGTAGAAATACATTTTGAATTTTCATTGTAATGTCTGCAAATTTGAATTCTAAAAATTGAAATGAAGACTACTGCTTCTTAGATAGAAAATTCTCTTATTAATCATCCTTCTAAATAATTTTTAAGTAAATGAGGCCTGATATTAATGAAACTCATTGAAATAAATTTGCTGAATGTCTATATACATTTGATTCCCTGTATATAATTAGTGCCTTTTCAAATGATTACAATCAAGTAACATAATGGATATCAGAATTGTATATCCTGGAAAGAGCAGCCATTCACTGAACAATATCAATGGTTTTAGCAGACAGCCTTAGTCAACACTTTGCCTTGTCCCCAAAGAAGAGGTCATCAAGCAGAGATTAGAAAGAAGAGAGGTGAATGACTCCATAAGTATATTGGCATACCTGGTGCACAACCAAATGTCCATCAAACCCAGGTCATTGTGTGCATGCATGAAATAATTAATAAAGGGTTAATGGACAATGCAAACCTTTTTCAATGAGTCATTTCTAGTTCTGTTATACAGAGAGGGGTTCTCATAAAGAAATTGTAATGATTTTAAAAATTTAATTAAGATTCACTTTCAGTGTCTTCAGTTAAAGACTATATTCTAAAAGAGAGAACCAAAAATATCCTGCTCACTAACATCTGGCTTACAATTATGGTACTGTGATGCAACTTATGACATTGTCTTATATTTGATTCTATTTTGCTGTAAATCACTTAATATTAGATCTTATGCATTAGACTTGATGCCTCTATAAACCTAGAAAATTCTCAGGTACATTCATTCATTCAACTGTTTTTGTTCCTAATTAGTGATTCAGTAAATTTTATACAGGAATAAGCAAAACCATCAAAATATGATAAATAAAAAGTTTTAAAAAAGAGAAAAAATATTTATGGATTCTTCCTTATCCTCTTAGCTACATTAAAAGATTTAAGATATATAAGGAATAATTATAGCAAATTTTGACTGGTTTATTATATGTAGACATAATATGACTACTAATACTAATACCAAAATGAGGGGAATGGACCTATATAGAAATATAATTTCTATAGATTATTTGAATTAAAGTAACAAATCTGAAGTATATTCTAATAAGTTATGGTGTGTCTTGTTACTTTTACATCACCTACTAAGAAAAATAGTAAGAAATAATACTACAATGGATGTTGTATGAATTAAATTCAGTAAATTTGTTTAATTTGCTTAGAACGGTACCTGATACATGAGAAGTTCTGTATTAGAATTGCCTATTATTAGTAGTTTTGACATTTCAGTCTTATGGGGTGAAAAATAATTTCCAGTATAAAATTACTATGGTCTGAAAATGTAAACACAGTTTTGCTTTTTCAGATATGTGTCTGGAAGAAGGGAAGATTGGTTGATTGTGAAAACTTATTCTTTTAGAGAATTATGGGCTAGGAGGAAACATGAAGGAATTTGATGACAGACTATAAGTAATATTAGGGCAATACTCTTTCTTAACCATATGACAACAATTTTGAAGAATACTTGCTGGAAATTCTACTTGTTCTTATATAAAGTTGGGTTTAAATCTAAGAATAGATTTCTGAACTTACCATGAAATATTTGAAATTCTGTAACTCATTTCTATTTGCTTATTATTGAATAGTTTGTGTTGAAAAATTTTCTGTTGGAATTTTAGGCATACATGCTTATTATGTCTAATAATTTGAGTTCTTTGATTTTCTACAGAGCTAGCAGATTGGCCTTTTGGGGAATGTAAATTGTTCCCCTTATACACTTTATATCAGGTTCATTGAATCCAGAAAAAGTGCCATTTTATCGGAGGTATGTTTGTTTAACAGTCAGAGAAATGGTCTTTGTAAAAAATTATCAATAGAGGCTGGGGTTGTGGCTCAGTGGTAGAGAACTTGCCTACCATGTGTGAGGCACTGTGTTTGACCCTTAGCATCACATATAAATAAATGAATAAAATAAAGATCCATCAAAAACTAATATATATATATATAAATACACACATGTATATAAAAAATCAATAAAAATAATAGAGATCACTCATATTTCTGATAACAATTGGTTAAATTAAACTTATCAAGAAAAATATTATTGATAGACTCTCTGCTAGACAATTTCCTATGGGATACTTCACTATCTTATTTTGAAGTGAATACTTTGTTGCATAATATTCATGATGGAAATATGGAAGTTCCCATTACTGTCTTAAGCTTATCCTGCCTCAGGAAGTTGTGATATTATTGTAATCATAGAGTGAAGAAAATGTGTCAAATTATCTAAATATTGTTTTCTGGTCTCTGTTTTTCACAATGTTTTTCTTCAGCAGTTTTTTATACACTGTCCTTAATATTTTCCTATTAGTGTACCGATGTGAAAAGAGAGTGAGTATACTAAGGATACTGTTCCTGTGTATTATAAAGTCAAAATTATTGAGTTAATGAAGCCTCCTGGTGGTACTATACAATTGTAAGAACACTTAAAACATTTCAATAGCATTTTCTTATAAATATGGCCATAAATATATTTTCATAGCACTGGTTTAATAGACTGTGTATTACTGATTCTATAATTAAATTTTAATTCATGGTTAATTCTTTTTTAATTTTCAAAACGTTGCATTTTGAAAATAATTTAAATTTTAGAAACACTTCAAATTAGGGTATTTTTAAAGAAACATGGAGTATTTGAAAGAAACAATGATCACATGTCAATCTGTATATGCTTTTAATTTGCCTATATAACATATAGACAAAATGTTGACTTGAATAAAAGACATAAATATGTATTTCTCAAAAGAAGAAGAAATGGCTGGCAAAGTTTTCTAGAAACAAATATATTCAAATTAAAATGAGAACATGACATTTTTAAATGTTAGATTATTAGAATTTCTAGATAAATAATATACAATAATAGTTTTAATAACTTTGGTGAGAATATAAATTGGAGCAGCATTTCTAAAAATAATTTCATTTCTAAAAATAGTTTCATTATTCTAAAAATAATTTCATAATTCATTTACAGTTATTAGAAACCTGAAAGAATATTCAAGTCATATGCATGGATCATGGGAGCTTGTTCAGAGAATCCAGTAAGGGAGGCTAACCTTTTGCAAACTTTTGAGGAAAGAATGGTCATTCTCTATAGCTTCCAAGGGAATGTCCTCAGAATTGGTGAGAGAATAAACACTCAGACCTCATCTCGATGAAATCTGTAAATAGCATAGGAGATAGAAGCAACAACTAGATTATTCATGCTTTTTTGAGCTGTTCATTTTCCTCCTCGGAATCAGGTGCTAGAAAATAATCATATTATGCACTTACAGTTTTATTTTCAGAGATCTTTATTCAATAAGAAATGTATAAGTTACTGTAATTTATAATAGGAGAAAAAAATTCCAAGAAAGAACAAAGTACCTGTATAAAGACATGATTTGGCGTGAACATACTTTTATATTCAAAGATATGAAAATTTGTGCTCTATATGTGTAACAAGAATTGTAATACATTATGCTGTTGTGTATTAAAACATAAAATCAAATTTTAAAAAAATCAGCATACTGTGGTTACACAGCCACATCAATGTTTATAGCAGTTCAATTCACAATAGCTAAATTGTAGAACCAGCCTAGATGTCCTTCAATAGATGATGGATAAAGACACTGTGGTATATACACAATGGAATATTATTCAGCATTAAAAGAGAATAAAATTATGTAATTTGTAGGTAAATGGATGGAGTTGGATAATATCATCCTAAGTGAAGTAAGCAAATCCCAAAATCTTTTTTTGTATGTGGTGCTGAGGATCCAACCCAGGCTGCACGCATGCCAGGCAAGCGTGCTACCGCTTGAGCCACATCCCCAGCCCTTTTCTTCATGTTTTGTTCTTACTACTTGTTTACTCTTTTATTCACCCTCAACCGAGTACTAAAAACTTTTTTCCTAAATAGGAGTAAAAATTTTCAGCACATTTTGTAAGACCTTGCTTCATGATGATATGAATGAGGAAGTCTGGGTCAATAGTGAAGATTAGAGACAGATAAGATTGTTAATTCGAATCAGCCACACTTGTGCTCAAGGTTTTATTCTCCTAGGTGAATTCCTCACTTCAGCTCCATACAATAATCAGGTGAACAAAAGGCAAGTAGCGGGCTGGGGATGTGGCTCAAGCGGTAGCGCGCTGGCCTGACATGCGTGCTGCCTGGGTTCAATCCTCAGCACCACATACAAACAAAGATGTTGTGTCCACCGAAAACTAAAAATAAATAAATAAATGTTTTTTTTTAAAAAGGCAAGTAGCAAAGAGAATCATTTCCTCAGGAATTTTGCCAGATATCATTATGATTTAGTGTACCTACTAATACTTAAGAATAACAACAAAACAGAAATGAAAACTTTCATTGAAAAACTGCTGACCTGTTACTATTCTTGGTACTCATTGACTTTTAACCTAATTTACATTCATTTGATTACCCCCTTAAAATTTTAGAGTTCCTATTATGCTATAATGGAATTTATTTTGTTTAATAAAAATATTGCTAGATAGCACTGTCAGTTAGAAAATTAGATTTAATTTCCCTTTGTGAGTGATTAGCTGTTAGCATCTCGGCTCTCCTTATGCATATAATTAACTTTTCTAATCAAATATAACTTCTTTGATGTTGAAGATAATTCCATAAGCTTTGTCATCAAATATTGCACTTCTTTTTCATGACAAACTTAAATTAAGTAAACTGTTTATTTACTTACAAGATTTTTACATGAAAATGGGAAACACATGAAAGATCATAAAGTTTATAATGCCAAGGTTTCTTTGTTTATCAAGGCATTTCACTTCTAATTTCTATTGTCAGTATGCTATTGAGACACTGAAATTACAATCAGGTATATGAAAATTTGGATGTGAACATGCACTTCACTGCTGGGTTCTGCTTTGTGTCTCTAGGTCAGCTTGAGCATCATTTACATCAAAATGTTTCAACTCATTGTCTGGCCCACTGCCCATCATTCTGGGGCTAGAATTCAGGGATATATATATATATATATATATATATATATATATATATATTAAAAGTAACTGTTAAGAAGTGAAAAATTAGCTACACGTTTGATTTATTTACACATAATTTTAAAAAAGGTAATTAAATAATTGGCTGAATTTATACATTTAATTTTTAGGGCATCATGATTTTTTAAACCAAAAAATTAATTAATGGTTACATCTGAATTGTCTATGTACTCACTTTAAATAGTAGTTGTTCAATTTGAATAGTAATAACTCCTCAATAATCTCAAAAAAATGCATCCTACCCTACATAATTGCTATATTTGATATTGGAAAATTGTAAAAATGGAAACAGCTTAAAAATGATTGCCCTTTGAAGAAAAGCCAATCCTATTAATATTGCATTTAGCTAAGAAAAATCATTGCTGTCTTAAACAACAATTTGAGAAGGGCAAATATTATTACAACAAACTCAGATATTCTACAACCTCATTGAATAATAATAAATATTAAAAGGTTCTTTTGTCAAGAGACTACTAGATTATGGTTGTAAGCTATAAATACTGGTAAAGCAAAATATATTTTTGAAGAGCATCATCTGTCTTGCAGAATTTCTGGCTTTGCCTGAAGCAAATCAGTACAAATATTTTGTCTTTAACATTGGGAAAAAAAATTTCACTATACCTTTAGAAAAAGAAGAGGGAAAAATATGTGAATCACTCTGAAATATACATGAAAACATAAATTAACATATGCTCTAGTTTCCTTAGTATTACAATGGTTTCTTTTTTATCTTTCTTTTTTTATTCTCTTTGAGACAAGGTTTCATTAAGTTGCCCAGTCTGGTCTCAAGCTCCAGATCCTCCATCATCAGGCACACAAGTAGCTGGAATTGCAGGAATAGGCACCTGGCTATTATAACAAAATGTTTTACCCAATGTTAAATACCATTTAATTTATATTGTATTACTTATTTTCTAGCATTGCCATATAGATAAACTTAGATTATTTATAGATAGTATCTTCTCAAAAATTAATAATATAAATGTTATTTAACTATAAAATTTCAAGTTTTCTGTGTATATTCAATGTTATGAGCATAAAATCATTTTTATGGACATGCATATCATAATGTGAAAAAAACAAAAAAAAATTTGTATTTCTCTTAAACTAACTTTTTTTGTTTGTTTTCACAGTGTTGATTATTTATTATGACAGATAATAAATTCTAGCCATATTACTTAGGAAATACAAAATCACTTAAACATTATTGTTAACATGCCACAAATAGTAAATTAAACCTTTCAACATACAATCAACTCTTATACTCTTCTCTAGAAGATATTCCAAAATATTTTAGATATTCAGACATGCCCTTTTTATTCTCACAGACAATTCAGAATTGATTCTATGAGTGTTTGTGTAAAATTCATTCTAAACAAAATAGAGTTCATTGTTTTTATTATTTTTTAGGAACTAATCTTTTTATTCTTAGCCATTTCTATTTATTTCTATGATGTTTATTAATGTGTTATGATTATGCATAATATGGGGGCTCATTTTGACATAATTATACATTCATGGAATATAATTTGCTATTATTCTTTATAAAAAAGAAGTACAAACTAACTACAAATGATATAATTTCAAATTTTCTTTAAAACAAATGTATCTAGATATTTGGCATACCATGTCTGAGATAAGACAAAATAAATCTGATTTTATGTATGTAGTATTACAATACAAATAGGAATGTTTGAGATTTACATTGGCTTTCTAACAAACAGAGCACTCTTACCATAATTTATATATTAATTACATTAATAGGACGAATCTGGCTTCTCATAACAGTGAACTAATAAAATGAATTACATGAAAAATACATTTCTCATATCAAAAGGATACTTTTGAGTAAAAACAAATATGACTTTTATACTTATTTAGCTGTCACAAATAAATAAAAACAATACAAAGTTGAATGTCAATGCTCAATAAAAGTCAAAGCCCTTTAAAAAAATAATTGCAAGTATGTAGTACAACCAGTTAAATTATATAACTTGCTTAACCTAGTTTTTTTTTCTTTTTTTTTTTTTTAGTCATTTACTGACAATGTTCATATACTCCTAAGGCCAATTACAGGAATGAAGCATGGAATAGTATAAATTGTGATCTGTTTTTATAAATTGCATAATGATATATTCCCACATCCTTTGGCAATCATTTGAAGGTTTAGTGAAAGAACAGAGTAAAAATTGTGTATATCAGCCATTGTTTCCTTTGTAGATTGAGCAAAATTATACACTGTGCTCTCAATTATTTAACCTAAAAAATGACCTTTAAATTTATCAAATATTCACTCAATAGCAAGCAAGTATTAGAAGTGCTGGGAGGTATCAGTAGCATAAAATGGAAATTCTGACTTAGAGAAAATTATTATATCAATTGGAGATACACATAATATGAACAAAATATTAAATTATCAAAGGCTTTGGGAAGTATTACAATAAGAAAAATGAATGTCTCATTGATCAAATTGTTTAAAAATTAAAATAAGATAGTCTTTAAGATTCAAGAAATCACTTACATAAATTTTGAGTTTAGTTAAATTTCCAAAGATGAATGAAAGCAATGAATGGAGTAAGGGAAAGAGTGGCAAGCATCCCAGAAATTGCAGTACAGAAGAAGCAAATTCAGGGAATCAGGTTTTATTTGAACATGCAGGTCTTCCAGGAAATGAGTGCCTTCTAGGACAGTGGTGATATATACGTTGCTTCCAGAATAAGAATTAGAAAATGAGTTTTAATAGTTGCCTCTTGCTGGAATTGTGGCTCACACCTGTAATCTCAGCAGCTCAGGAGGCTGAGGCAGGAGGATCACAAGTTCAAAACCAGCCTTAGCAACTTAGAGACTCTGTCTCTAAATCAAAAAGAAGGGTTTGAGATGTAGTTCAGTGGTTGAGCACCTCTGGGTTCAATCCCTGGTACAAATAAACAAACAGACAAACAAATAAAAACTGCCTCTATCAAGCAACTTTTGAGTTATGAGGATTTCTTCTAATTCTGAAAAGAAAGGTGAGAGTGATAGACTGTGTTTGATGCCCCTGCTTGGAAAAATGAGCTTCTGGATCAGCAGGTGGAAATAATTATCAAAGTAAACTTATGGCTAAACTAAGGAAGGAAATGGAATTGTCTTCAAGTAGCTGTTCTTTCCTTACTGAAAATTAGATCTTTCTTAAAATGTATTCCCTTCTCCACCCTCTCTCTTTCTCTTTCATCCTTAACATATTCAAATATGTCAGTTCATATTTACCACATAATTTGTTAGAAAGAGATTCACTACTAATCAAATGATAAACATAAATTTGGTGGGCTTTGGAATGCGTAGTAAGATTTATCAGATCATATTTACTGTACTAGTTAACTTTGTGGCCCAGGTATTGAAATGAGTTTAATAATAGGTTTGTGTAGGGTATAAACTGAGGAGTGGGATAGCTGGTTCAAATGGTGGGTCCATTCCAAGTTTTTTGAGGAATCTCCATACTGTTTCCATAGTGTTTGCACCAATTTGCAGATCCACCAGCAATGTATAGAGTGTACCTTTCTCCGCACATCCTCTCTAACATTTACTGTTGCCTGCATTCTTGATAACTGCCATTATGGCTAGAGTGAGATGAAATCTTAGTGAGTTTTGATTTGCATTTCTTTAATTTCTAAAGATGATGAACACTTTTTCATATATTTATTAATCAATTGTATTTCTTCTTCTCTGAAATGTCTGTTCATATCCTTAACCTATTTGTTGATTGAGTTTTTTGGGGTTTTTTTGGTGTTAAATCAGCATTCTACAATGATACAACCACATCAAAGTTTATAGCATCTCACTTCACAATAGCTAAACTATGGGACCAACCTAGGTGTCCTTCAATAGATGAATGGATAAAGAAAATGTGGTAAAAATATATATTCATGTGGTGTAATATTTTACTCATATTTAAAGAAAAATGAAATTATGGAATTTTCTGGTAAATGAATGGAGTTGTAAAATATGTTACTAAGCAAAATAAGCCAATCCCCCAAAACAAAGTTTAAATGTTTTCTCTAATATGCAGATACTAGTTCATAAAAAGTGGGGGTACACTAGAGAAGAATGGAGTCACCTAAGATTAGGTAGGGGGAAGTAAAGGGAGAGGAGGAGGGGAGAAATGTGGGAATAGGAAGGATTATAGAATGAAACAGACATTACTTTATGTATGATTGCATGACCAATGTAATTCTACAACATGTACACTGAGAAAAATGAGAAATTATATCCCATCTAAGGATGATATATCAAAGTTTATGAATGCATTCTACTGTCATGCATAACTAACTAAAACAAAACAAAACAATAAAAAATATAACAGGTGTTGAGAGCCACAGCCAAAGGGGCCCCAGCAAACTTCCAGCTGCCAGCAAGCTTCAGACTGCCCCAGCAACATCTAGCTGATTGGCTCCTCTGCGGTGATGTTCATTGGGCTGTTTCCCTGCCCTTCAGACTGCCAGCTGATGATTGGCTCACAGCTGCCCCAGCAACATCTAGCTGATTGGCTCCTCCACGGAGCTGCTCATTGGGTGACTTCTTTGGCTCTGCCCACGCAACCCAGCCAATCGGCCTCAAGAGGAGGAGGATTGTGGGAGGAAAAGGCTGGTGTGGGGGAGAGAGGCTTGTGGAAGCCGGTGGTGGCAGTTGGGCTCTGAGGGTTTTTCCCTGGAGCTGTTTTGTTTGGCGTTTGTAGTTCTAAAAATAAAGTTAGTTTCTTTTTGACAAGTGGCTCCTGATTTGTGCCAAGCCAGACTTCGGCATTTGGTGGCTCGCACGGGGAGCAACTGAGGGTAAGTAAACTGCTCGCCCCTGAGGGCAGGGCGAGAGGATGGGGAGCCATTCTAAGATTCCTCTTTTGTTTTGCTTCATTTTTGTTTTAACTTGCCTGTCCCTGGAGATGAGTGAGAGGGAAGAAAAACCACTCACATCTGGGGAAAAACTATTTGCGTTTGAGGAACAGATAGGGAGAAAGGACGGATGCATATGTCAGGAGGATAGAAAGGCTGTTATAATGATTTTGTGTGGTTCCCTTTTTATTGGATTCTGTCTCGGTTTTGTTTGGCGTCATCTTGTTGGGTTGTATTATAGTAGAAATACGGGATCAGCAATTAGTAAAAAACAAACCGAAAGAGTGTTAAGTAAATTGTTAGAGGAAGGAAGCTTCCCAGTAAAACCAAGAGCAGTCAGGGCATACGTTGATGTAATACAAGAATATAGCCCATGGCTTTTTAAGGAGGGGTTGTTAGATATATCACAATGGAACCATCATGGTGAAGATTTAAAAAGAATAGAAAAGAACAACCCAGGGACTCTGCCAGTTGGCACATTGTCATTGTGGACGTTGGTATCTAGTTTGCTTAGTCCAAAGCCTTCAGTTCAGACAGAGGTAGAGGAAGAAGAAGACATATTGATTCAAGTAGAAGAGGAAGTCTCTCAAGTTAGTCAGACAGAGGAAAAGATTCAAGTAAAAGCTCGAGCTAGTCAGAAAGAGGAAAAGATTCAAGTAAAAGAGAAGGTCTTTCGAGATAGTGAGACAGAGGAAGGAAGTTTAGAGCAGAAAAATCTATCAGGGGAAAAGTTAAAACAGGTGACTGCTAATAAGACCCTTTTGTTAGAGAGCGTAAGTGTCCAACCAACAGCACCGCCTCTACAGGAGACTGCTACTAATAGCATTCTATCACCAGAGGGCGTAAGTGTTCAACCAACAGCGCCACCTCTACAGGAGACTGCTACTAACAGCACTCTATCACCAGAGGGCATAAGTGTCCAATCAACAGCACCACCTCCATATGCTAAGAGACTCCCAACCCCCGCAGTTGATAGTTTGGATCCTGAGACAGGATCTCAAGTATGCCCTGTATTTGAGGTAGGAGGGCAGCGAACTTACCAGGGTTTAAATTTCAAATCAGTGAAGGAGCTAAAAGAGGCTGTAGCAACCTATGGTCCTCAAGCACCCTTCACTGTAAGCTTGGTCGAATCCATTACCAACTTAAGCATGACGCCAGCAGATTGGGCTAGTTTGTGTAAAGCTGTGCTAAATGGAGGACAATACCTGTTATGGAAGGTTGCCAATGAGGAATTTTGCAAGGAGACGGCTAGTCGAAATGCAGCAGCTGGTTATCCTCAGAGAAATCTAGATATGTTGTTAGGAAAGGGACCTTATGAGGATCGGCAGCAACAACTTGCATATGATCCTGGTGTATATTTACAAATTGCTGTAGATGCAGTTAGGGCATGGAAGTCTTTACAAGAACCTGGAGGTTTACAAGGTCAATTATCTAAGATAATACAAGGAGCTAATGAACCTTACGCTGAATTTGTAGATAGGCTTATTCAAACAGCTACCAGAGTTTTTGGGAATACAGAACAAGCAATGCCATTTATAAAACAACTGGCTTATGACCAAGCGAATCGTTGGTGTAGAGATATCATTAGACCATGGAAACATGAAGATTTAAACACATATATTAAATTATGTAGAGACATTAATGAACAAGGGCAAATTGTGGCAGCTGCAGTAAAACAGGCTTTAGATGCCAGGCCAAGAACATGCTACAATTGTCAACAAACAGGACATTTTAAAAGGAATTGCCCCATAGGAGGAGGGTTTAACAAAACTAGGTATCAAACAAGTAGAATACCGGGTATTTGCCCACGATGCCGTAGAGGGAGACATTGGGCTAATGAATGCCGTTCTCAAACCACCATAGAGGGTACTCCATTATATTGGGCTAATGAATACCGTCCTCAAACCACCATAGAGGGTACTCCATTATCAAAAAACGAACAAGGACAAGGTGTTTATCCACAATATCGTGGACAAAGGCATCGGGCTCCGTTGCCAAAAAATGGACAGGGGGCCCCAATGCTCCGGGGCCCCAAACCACAAATATACGGAGCACTGGAGGAACCCAGCAACCCCAGCAACCCCATCAGGGTAGTGCCCAGCACATCAGATCCCTCATCAGACAAACCAGAGGGAGCGCAGGGTTGGACATCTGCGCCTCCACCAAATCAGTACTAACTCCAGAGATGGGAGTTCAAATCATTCCCACAGGGGTAAAAGGACCTCTTCCCAAAGGAACAGTAGGCTTATTATTGGGACGCAGCTCTTCTACTCTAAAAGGACTTTTGATAAGTCCTGGGGTAATTGATTCCAATTATGAAGGTGAAATAAAAATTATAGCCAGTTCTCCAAAGGGTATATCAGTAATTTCACCAGGAGATAGAATAGCACAGTTACTAATAATACCAAGCCTACATGATAAATTTTCCAGTCATGTTGTAGAAAGAGGTTCCAAGGGATTAGGCTCCACAGGTGTAGATTGGGCTATGCTTTCTTTAAATTTAGATTCTCGCCCCATGCTAAAACTAAATATTCAAGGACATGAATTTAATGGGCTACTGGATACAGGTGCAGATCTTAGCATCATCTCTCGTCAAGAATGGCCAAAACATTGGCCATTACAACAAGCCACTCAATCGCTTCGAGGCCTAGGAGTGGCGACTAATCCCGATAGAAGTGCAATGCTATTAGATTGGAAGGATCCTGAAGGATGTGAAGGAACTATACAGCCATATGTATTGGATCATCTTCCCGTAAATTTATGGGGACGAGATGTCTTAGATCAATTAGGTTTGACATTAACAAATAATATCAATCAAAATGCACCCACTATTATGGCTAGACAAGGTTTTAGGAAAGGAAAAAGATTAGAAAGACAAGAACAATGTATAGCAGCACCAATACAAATAGATCAAGGAACAGACAGACATGGGTTGGATTTTCACAAAGGGCCACTGAGACAATAAAAATTACATGGAAATCAGAAAGACCAGTATGGGTTCCTCAGTGGCCCTTGACTAAAGAAAAGACACAAGTAGCCCATGATCTGGTCAAACAACAATTAGCGGAAGGACATATACAACCTTCTGTATCTCCCCATAATACTCCCATTTTTGTCATCAAAAAGAAATCTGGTAAATGGAGATTACTGCAAGATTTAAGAGCCATTAACAATGAAATGGTCATTATGGGACCTGCTCAATCGGGGATTCCTCAATTGTCTGCTTTGCCAAAAACTTGGTATGTTTTAGTTATAGATATTAAAGATTGTTTTTTTTCAATTCCAATTCATCCTGAGGATAGTCCACGTTTTGCATTTACTATCCCTGCACTAAATCATGAAGGTCCTGATCAGAGATATGAATGGAAAGTACTCCCTCAAGGGATGGCTAACAGCCCAACTATGTGTCAAATTTATGTTAACAAAGTAATCCAGCCACTTAGAAATCAAAATCCTGAACTACAAATATTTCACTATATGGATGATGTGTTATTGGCACACAAAGCTAAAAACACATTGCTAGAATGTTATGCCACACTTACAAACTTATTAAAAAATTATAATCTAGAGATAGCAATAGATAAAGTGCAATTAAATTTTCCAATTAATTATTTAGGAGTTCTATTATCCTCAACCATGGTCCGTCCACCAAAAATTCAAATACGAGTAGATCAACTCAAATCACTTAATGACTTTCAAAAATTATTAGGAGACATAAATTGGATAAGGCCTTATCTAGGTATTCCAACAGGAGAATTGGGACCTTTATTTGATATCCTAAAAGGTCCATCAGATCCAAATTCACCCCGAATGTTAACGCCTGAAGCAAGAAAGGCATTAAAAATCATTGAAACATATATGGAAAATATGCATTTGGATAGAATTGATATAAGTTTGCCTTTATTATTTATTGTATTACCAACAAAAAATATTCCTACAGGAGTATTTTGGCAAGAAGGTCCATTATTATGGATACATTTATCTTATTCTCCTAACACTATTCTTACTAGATATCCTGAGGCTGTAGGACAATTAATACTCAAAGGAATAAAAACAGCAAAGGCAGTGTTTGGAATTTCTCCCCATAAAATTATTACTCCATATACTATGAATCAAATTGATGAATTAGCTAATGAGTTAAATACTTGGGCAATAATAATGTGCAAATCTAATGTTTCATTTGATAACCACTTACCATCTAATCCTTTATTGTCTTTTTGGTCATTGCATCCTGTAATTTTTCCAAAAATGACAAGAAAAACACCTATCATGAATGCTCCAAATATATTCACTGATGGGTCAAATAATGGTACAGCAGCAATAGTTACACCTGATCAAACTTTTACATTTTTAGTACCCAAACAATCAGCTCAAAAGGTAGAGCTTAATGCAGTATTACAAACTTTTGTGATGTTTAAAGATTCTGTATTTAATTTATTTTCTGATAGCCAGTATATAGTTAATGCTATAGTATCCCTTGAAGATGCTGGTAGAATTTCCCCTTCTTCTACTGTTTTCTCTTTGTTTTCCACTATACAAAGTTTAATCTGGGACAGAAAAGATCCATTCTTTATAGGACATATCAGGGCACATACAGGATTGCCTGGAGCCCTTAGTTTAGGCAATGATTTAGCAGATAAAACTACACGTGACATACATATTTTCTCTGTACTAGAAGAAGCTATAAATTTTCATGAAAGATTCCATGTCAATGCTAATACTTTACAAAAGCGTTTTAAAATAACTAAGGAACAAGCTAGACAAATAATAAAACAATGTCAAAATTGTGTGACCTTTTTACCACAAGTTAATCTTGGAGTCAATCCTAGAGGATTGATGCCTAACCATATTTGGCAGATGGACGTCACACACTTGCCAGAATTTGGAAAATTAAAATATTTGCATGTTACAATTGATACTTCTTCTGGATTTTTGATGGGCTCCCTTCATGCTGGCGAAAAAACTAAAGATGTTATAGCTCATTGCTTACAAAATTTTGCCACTGTGGGCATTCCAAAACAGTTAAAAACAGATAATGCCCCTGGTTATACGTCTACTTCTTTTAAACAATTTTGCTCATCATTTGGCATTACTCATATAACAGGAATCCCATACAATCCACAGGGTCAAGGCATAGTTGAAAGAGCTCATCAAACTATTAAAATGTACTTATTAAAGCAAAAAGATGGAATTGGGAAGGGGTATATATTCCCCAAAGATAAACTTAAAATAACGCTTTTTACTCTAAACTTTTTAAATTTGGATTCATCAGGACTTAGTGCTGCAGAAAGGCATATGTGTCCAAAAAATGTACATAAGCCCAAGGTACTTTGGAAAGATATTCTAACAGGACAATGGAAAGGTCCTGACCCAGTAATTGTCTGGAATCGGGGGTCTGTTTGTGTGTTTCCACAGGAAGAACAGCAGCCGATTTGGATTCCAGAGAGATTAACCAAGGTTCTGACCCAGAACAGCAGCCGATTTGGATTTCAGAGAGATTAACCAAGGTTCTGACCCAGTGATTGTCTGGAGTCGGGGGCCTGTTTGTGTGTTTCCACAGGGAGAACAGCAGCTGATTTGGATTCCGGAGAGATTAACTAAAATCCTGACCCAGTGATTGTCTGGAGTCGGGGGTCTGTTTTTGTGTTTCCACAGAGAGAACAGCAGCCGATTTGGATTCCAGAGAGATTAACTAAAGCGATTTCTACAGACCAAAAAGAAGATGATTTAGCTCAAATCCATAATAGCTGATATCCAAAACTCCAATTTGGCTATCCTTACATCTGCGACAGAACCAGGATGCTTTTTTCAATATCTATTTTATTATTGCCCTTTCCCATATCATGAAGTTCTATTTTATTTTTTTGAGCTCATACAGACCTAGGTTAATGTTTTGCTGATCAGTTCTATTTTTTTTTTTTTTTGACTATAGAGTTTTTAAACATTGCAATAGAGATTTTACCTGTAAAAAGTTATAAGGCCTTTACTATTGTGTTATGTGTTGTATGTATTATATTATGTGTGCACACTTGTGTTTTGTGTTATATGTTTGAATGTACGTATGTCCAATGTACATATTTCTATATATCATATATGATGAGCGCTCATGAAAAGATGGATCCAAATATTTTTTTTTTATTCACGTGATTTAAATGGTTTAATTTAAATTGGGTAAATAACTGTTAAGAATTGTTTTAATATGTAAACAAAAAAGGAGGTTAACAGATCTGTTTGTTTACTCTCACCTTTAGTTTTCATTATATTTAATAATTCTCTTCACTATAATGTAAATTGTTAAGAAAATTGTTTTCTTTTAGTGTCTTCTGGAATGTTACCTAATTTTTTCTTTAGCCATTATTGCCAGAATTTCTATCTTCATCCCAGTGCCGATGAAGATAATATAAATTGTTAAGAAAATTGTTTTCTTTTAAGAAAATTGTTTTCTTTTAGTGCCTTCTGGAATGTTACCTAATTTTTTCTTTAGCCATTATTGCCAGAATTTCTATCTTCATCCCAGTGCTGATGAAGATAATATAAATTGTTAAGAAAATTGTTTTCTTTTAGTGTCTTCTGGAATGTTACCTAATTTTTTCTTTAGTCATTATTGCCAGAATTCCTATCTTCATCCCTGTGCCGGTGAAGACAAAGATAAAACTAATCTACAGTTTCTGCAATAGCCATCACTGAACTGCTTACAGAACTTACACTGAACTGCTTACAGAACCGTCAATTGACTTGGTATATCTTCCTCCCTTCTGCTTGTCATGATCATTCAGCTAAAATTTGGGGGTCAACAGAGGTGAGGCAAAGAACCTCACCCCCCCCCCGCTGAGACCTCTCCACAGGTGTGGCTGTACTGGACCGGTAGTCAATGACGGGTAAGATCCAATTACAATGGTACCAACCTAAGACAGGAGGCTGACGCCCTGAGGTCAGCTCATCCGAAGACGGGTAAGGACCATATGTATTGGACAACCTAAGGCAGGCACGGTCCATAAGCCACATGCTTGTTGTTTAAACAGAGAGGGGGAGATGTTGAGAGCCACAGCCAAAGGGGCCCCAGCAAACTTCCAGCTGCCAGCAAGCTTCAGACTGCCCCAGCAACATCTAGCTGATTGGCTCCTCTGCGGTGATGTTCATTGGGCTGTTTCCCTGCCCTTCAGACTGCCAGCTGATGATTGGCTCACAGCTGCCCCAGCAACATCTAGCTGATTGGCTCCTCCACGGAGCTGCTCATTGGGTGACTTCTTTGGCTCTGCCCACGCAACCCAGCCAATCGGCCTCAAGAGGAGGAGGATTGTGGGAGGAAAAGGCTGGTGTGGGGGAGAGAGGCTTGTGGAAGCCGGTGGTGGCAGTTGGGCTCTGAGGGTTTTTCCCTGGAGCTGTTTTGTTTGGCGTTTGTAGTTCTAAAAATAAAGTTAGTTTCTTTTTGACAAGTGGCTCCTGATTTGTGCCAAGCCAGACTTCGGCAACAGGTTTGCCTTAAATTGTAGTCACTGGGCTTTTTATATTTCCTTGAGTGTCATCATTTAACATGCATCCATTGTGCATGCTGGACACTGCTGTTTCAAACATGGAATAATAATTTTAACTATTATTATATTCTAGAATGGGCCTTCTTAGTATGTTGCCCTTGGAAACACTGTCTACTGACTTGGCATTAGTGAAATCCACTTGGCCTGAATTATGGAGTTAGTCCAGCCCTTAGGATAGGAAATCATTCAGATTTCTTACAGGGAATAAGATTAGCATGGCCCCTGAGCCCTCATTTCACACAATATCTCTCAAAGTATCTTGAATTTTTACTACCTATTTTAAATCACATTTATCAACCCTCTTAACATTAGAGTTAGGACATATTCCATTGTCATCGTGGTTGCTGATATTGTTGTTTAACTACAGTGATTGGTATTATAGCAAAACTAATATTTTTATTATTCTTTTTATTCAGTCAACTTAAGGAAAGCTAGAATATGAATTATTGGCAGGTACTCTTCATCCTATTACACTGAAATTTTCTTGCTTTGCATACAGATTGAATGGCCATCTGTCTCAATTTCCTAACTACAAACTTAAGTATTTGATGTATAATGAATTTAGAAAAATAAGCCCCTTCTTAAGATATATTATGGAATATAGTATATGAAAATAATAGCTTATCAATGGCATATAAATTGATGCAAGAAGTTATATTCAATCCTGTAATACCTGGACTGCTCCATTCATTAGTTGACTTTCTTCTGTCTCTCTCTCTTTTTTTTTTTTTGTTTTTGGCTATCTTATGTTTACCAAAAAACTGAAGTGTTAGCATGAGTACATAGTTTTTATGCACCAGAATCTGCCTCATTATCAGCCATCAAGACAACTGCCTCCTGGTAGGTAAAACAATTGATCAAGGTTATAACCTAACTATGTAGTGGCAGCTAGACTCCTTTTATATGTCTCCAACTGTGAAGTCAAGTAAGGCCATCAATATATGCTCATTCAGTGTTGTGTTATTGCATAATAGCAGAGGCTTTGGACCACTGGAGGATGTCTATTTAAGGCACTGAGGAATTAGTCAAAATAATAATTGAGAGATGGCAAATTGCCAAACACCTATAATTTTTCTCATCATTAATCCTTGGATTACTGTAGTTTTAATTTTGATATCGATTGTAGTAAAAATGCTATTATAGTCTTTATTCATTCAGGAGTACCCAGTTCTAAGAAAAGAGAACAACAGAGAGATGAGGCAATATCACAGACAAATACAGCATTAGGAAAGAAACTTAATTTTATTTTCCTAAAAATATAAATAGAATTAAGTTCAGTATGGGGCAAAAATAAATTTTATTAATCTTTCAAATACTAGAGAATAGATTTCTATTTTAAAAAGATAATTTTATAATAGATATTGGACCCACATTATTCTGAATGAAATATAGTTGCAGCTAGGCAATATATGTTTTCTAGAATTTTACAATCTGAATTATAAACATATTTTTATTCCTTATTAGGATCCTGGAGTAAAATGTGCCAGATGTTATATGCCTAATAAATCTGTTTTATTGCATAAAAATCCTTTGACTAAATTCAATTAAAATATTATCATCTGACCTTTCTAAAGAGAATTTCAATACTATCCTTAGATGAACACATATTAATAACCTTTATTGAACTCGTCACTTAAACCAAACAGTTATCATTCACATTTCTATAGGTCATTGAGCATATACTTGTCAGAAAGGATTTACACAGTGTTTTTCAGTACCTTGACAGCATTCTTCTGAATATGTCTTGGGATGCTTTAGCTTTTTTTATTGATTTGATGTATTATTGATTGAAATGAATAAATTCAATTAAAAGGATAAATCAATCTTGCAAATAGGCACCAAATAAGAAACAAACATTACATACCATATGGTTTATTGATAATGCTCAACACAGAACAAAAACTAAAACTAAAGCACATTGTACTGGTAAGATTAGTTTAGCTGGCTTCAGGTTAAAATGAAGGAATATTTTCAATCACCGTATGGCTGTATTTTAAAACAATTTCTTAATTTATGCTTAAATTTGATTTTCAGGTTTATAGCTCTTCACAAATTCTATGAAATAGAATTAAATTTTTTATAATTGAGGCTTTTGCACATTATTATGGGTAAGAACTAGAATACCACCCAAAGGCTCATATATTTAAGGTTTGGCACACAATGCAGCAATAATGAGAGGTACTTCTTTTGGAAAATATTTGGACATACATACTCTGAATTTATCAATGGATTTAAGATTAATAACTGAATGGACTCTTGGGAGATAATTAAAGCCATACATGGTAGGTCCTACTTTGGGAAGTAGTTCAGGGACATGCCCTGGAAGAACATAATTTGTTTTCAGTCCCTTCTTTTCTCTGTGAGAAGCTTTACTGCACCAAATACTCCCTGTCATAATGTTCAGCCTCACTCGAGGCCTAATGTGAGGAGGACAAGCAACAGAACCCTTTGAAACCATGAGCCAACAAAATAAATCTTTCCTTCTTTAGATTGATTTTATCAGGTATTGTGTCATAGCAACAGAAAGCTAACAAGATCATATATACTGATAAATTTTACTTATATGTATTCTCTCTTTTAATATTAGGAGAGAGTAGAAACAATATTTATTTCAAAAATCTAAATTTTTATATAATAGGAAAGAGTCAAATTTCATACTATACTATAAAAGGACAATCAAAAGGGTACTAAGTAACAGTTATATAGGTGTGCTATTTCACAGTAGGATGAATATAGATAACAAAATGCACTATACATTTCAAAAAGCTACAAAAAGTTTTTAATGTTTTTACCATACAGAAATGATGAGAAGATAGATGTTTTACCTGATTCAAATATTACACAACACTTACCTGTATCAAAACATCTTACCCATTTATGATATAGTTTTATGTTTTATGTACCAGTGAAAATAAATTTAATTTAAAAATAAAATTGTATAAATTTACTCAGTTTGTATGTATATGATAACTGTATGATGGGAAAGTTCACTTGTATAATGGATGATTGAGGGTTTTTATTTTTATTTGACAGAATATTAGGAATATATCCAAAACTATTTAGGGATACCTAGGACCTGAATTCATAAATAAATATTAGAACAATCTGAAAAAGTGATGGAGACAATTATTATTACACAATTATGCTTGAAAACATTTTACTTTCAGCACATTTTTACATTGTTAACCATGAACACCCAAACAAGCCAATATCAGGTTGGGTAAATTGATACAAGCCTATAATCGCAGCTACTCAGGAGACCGAGAATTTTGAGTTCCAGACCAGTCTATGCAGCACAATGAGAACTTATCTCAAAAACAAAAGGAAATGAGAAAAAAAAACTACCCAATTTTAACTTCTAAACAATAGATACTCTTCCAGCTATTCTTGAGTAAATAATTCATATATATTTATGTAAGTGCATGTGTACTTTTCTTCATTCATGCTGAGAGCATAAAAATTTCTCTCTCTATATATATGTATATGTTATTCATTTATATATATAAATGAATATAAATGTGTGTATATAATTATATTATAAAATGCAAATAAAAAACTTACAGATATAATGCATCTCAGAAATGCATAATGTATAATATAATATGTAATATATCATATGACAGCATAAAATACATGATATGTCCTTAATTTGGAAAAATATAGTCAGTTACGCAAATATATAGATCTCGTCTTTACTGCCTAAACTTTATCTGTAAATGTTTATTGAGAATGTGCTGTTTATTAGAGGTGGTTCTATGCATCTTATATCTGGGATGCAGCAGTTAGTTCATCTGAGCAACTACTGTCATAAAGCTTACATTTTAGTATCTATTATATGTAAGTAGATGGAACATGAAAAACAAAATAAATAAAACGAAAACTTCAATCACTCTCAAAATCTATTATGCAAAATATGAAACAAGGTTGGTGAGCACAGTGCTACAGTATTTGGGGACAGAAGGAGGGATAAAAGAGACAACCAGCTATAGATCTGGTAGAAGAGCTTATAAAGAAGAGGAAATAGCATGTTCCTGGACCAAAAGCAGGAGGGAAATCAGTGGGGTCAAGAACCAGAAACAGAAACATGGTTCTGCTGGCATGGTGTTAGGGAAGTGAGCAGAGAGGACAGGCTGGGAGCAAGAGGCACAGGCAAAGGCCATGTCATGCAAGACTGTGTAGGTCAGGGAGGTGGTTTGTTTTTTATTGTAAGTGCTTGGGAAGTCATGCTAAGATTTTAAGTGGAAAGTCATAGATATAACTTTTTTTAGGAGTATTCTGGCTATTTATGTTTATATTGTTCAATAGAGGGTTGGAACAAAAATACTGGCTGAGAGACTAATTAATAAATTCAATAAATCTTCAGAGTACTGCAGGCAAAAAATTAGAGTCTCAGACAAAGATCCACAAAGCAACAATAAAATATATTTTCAAGGTACTGAGGACAGTATTTTCTGTTTTTTCCCCTTAAATATTATAAGCTTATTTGTTCTTTTTAGTTATAAATAACAATAGAATGCATCTTGATATATCATATATACATAGGTTTAACTTCCCATTTTTTGTGGCTGTCCATGTTGTGGAGTTACAGTGGCCATGTATTCATATATAAGAACATAGAAAGTTATGTCCTATTCATTCTACTGAGGACAAAGACAGTATTTTTATGCTAACATGTAGTTCCTTCTTAAGTCTCTTGACACTCCCACACATCAAAACCTCCCTTTTCCCCAGTTGTCTTATCTCCTGTCTTATATAATCAGTGTTCATTATCATAAATACTTGACTTAGGCTTGGGTTCAAGCTATGTATTAGGGAAAGCTGGATAACTTTATTTCTAATGTTTCTCAAACTCTCAGTAACAGCTCTGGCAAAACACTTGCTGTTTAGAAATTATTAGAGATTGAATAAAGCAAAGATATCATTTAATTTAACAATTCTTTTTGTAAATGAGGAGATGCAAGCTTCCTAAGAGGATTCATTTATTATGTCTTAACAGTTTATCCCTAGCAGTTTATCCTTCACTTTGCTGTGGCAATCACTAATGCTCAAGGAACATATTTGACAGAGTTCAAGTTAACATATTAGTGTGAGGGCTGAAATGATAAAGCAAGTGCACTGGCTTCAAAACAAATCATTCAAATTCATTTTGTTTTCCACATTCAGGAGACTGTATTTCTTTAAGTCTAAATTATCAGATTGGGTGTGACCCCGAGTCAGATTGTGGAAATCATGTAGAAAACAGCTATTTGAAAATTTGTCATAATCTTTTATTTAAAGCTAATTTTTAAAATCCTAATTTGTTATATATGACAACATAATGCATTACAATTCATATTATATAAATAGAGCCCAAATTTTTATATCTCTGGTTGTACATAAAGTAGAGTCACATCATTTATGTATTCATACATGTATTTAAGGTAATGATGTTCATCTCATTCACTATCTTTCTTAACTCCATGCTCCCTTCCTTCCCCTCTCACCCCTTTTCTTATTTAGAGTTGCTCTAATTCTCCCACACTCCCCACCCAAACCCCATTATGAATCAGCATCCTTATATCAAAGAAAACATTTGACATTTGATTATTTGGGATTGTCTAACTTCACTTAGTATTATTTACTCCAACTCTTATCTATTTACCTGCAAATGCCATGATTTTTTTTTCTTTTAATGCTGAGTAATATTCCAACTTGTATATATACCACAGTTGCCTTATACATTTATCTACTGAAGAGCATCAAGGCTGTTTCCACAGTTTAGCTATTGTGAATTTTGCTGCTATAAATATTGATGTGGGGTTGTCCCTGTAGTATGCTGTTTTTAAGTCCTTTGGGTATAGACAGGGGAGAAGGATAGCTGGGTCAAATGGTGGTTCCATTCCCAGTTTTCCAAGGAATATCCACACTGCTTTCCATATTGGATACACCAATGTGCAGTCCAACCAGCAATGTATGAATTTATTTTTTCCCACATCCTCACCAAAACTTACTGTTGTTTGTATTCTTAATAGCTGCCATTCTGACTGGAGAGGGATGAAATCTTAAAGAGTAGTTTTTATTTCCATTTCTCTAATTTCTAGAGATATTGAACATTTTTTCACATATTTGTTGATTGATTGTATATCATCTTCTGAAAAGTGTCTGTTCAGTTCCATGGCCCATTGATTAATTTGGTTATTTTAGAGTTCTTTACATAACTTAGAGAATAGTGCTCTATCTGATATGCATGGGATAAGAATTTGCTCCCAAAATTTAGGCTCTCTATTCAACTCACTGGTTGTTTCTTTGGCAGAGAAGCTTTTCAGTTTGAATTCATTTCATTTATTGATTTTAATTCTTCCATTATAGGAGTCTTTTCATAAGATTTCTGGGCCTAATTCAACATGATGAAGATTTAGGCCTATGTTTGCTTCTATTAGGTGCAGTGTCTCTGGTTTAATTCCTAGGCATTTGATCCAATTTGAGGTGAGTTTTATGCAAATGAGAGATGGGGGTTCAATTTCATTTTGTTGCATACGGATTCCAAGTTCTCCCAGCACCATTTATTGAAGAGGCTGTCTTTTCCCAATTTACGTATTTGGTGCCTTTGTCTAATATAAGATAACTGTAATTAGGTGGGTTTGCCTCTGTGTCCTCTATTCTGTACAAGTCTATTCTGGTCTACAAGTCTATTTTGATGCTAATACCATGCTGTTTTTATTATTCTTGCTCTGTAGTATAGTTGAAGCTCTGGTATAGTGATGCCACCTGCTTCACTCTTCTTGCTAAGTATTGCTTTAGCTATTCTGGGTCTCTTATATTGGCAGATGAATTTAATAACTGCTTTTTCTATTTCTATGAAGAATGTCATTATAATTTTGATTGGAATTGCATTAAATCTGTATAGTGCTTTTGGTAGTATGTTCATTTTGACAATAATAATTCTGTCTATCCGAGAATAAGGGAGATCTTTCCATCTTTTAATGTGCGCTTTAATTTATTTCTTTAGTGTACTGGAGCTTTCATTGTAGAGGTCTTTCAACTCTTTCACTAAGTTGATGCCAAGTTTGTTTGTTTGTTTGGGTTTTTTTGAGGCTATTATAAATGAAGTAATTTTCCTCATTTCCTTTTCAGAGGATTTGTCATTGATATACAAAAATGTTTTTGATTTATGGGTGTTGATTTCATACCCTGGTACTTTGCTGAATTTATTTACTAGTTCTAGAAGTTTTCTGGTGGAATATTTTGGTTCATCTAGGTATAGAATCATTTTGTCAGTAAATCCTATCCATATCCCTCTAATTTCTTTCATATCTCTAATTGCTCTGACCAGTGTTTCAAGAACTATGTTAAATAGGAGTGGTGAAAGAGGGCATCTGTGTCTTGTTTCAGTTTTTGGAGGGAATGATTTCAATTTTTCTCCAGTTAGAATGAAGTTGACCTTGTGTTTAGCATAGATAGATTTTACAATGTTGAAATATGTTTTTGTTTTCCCCCTAGTTTTTCTAGTGTTTCGAACATGAGGGGATGCTGTACTTTGTCCACCATTTAATCCAGCTATTCTTCTCCTTGGTCTATATGCAAAGGATTTAAAAACAGCATACTACAAGGACATAGCCACATCAATGCTTAGAGCAACACAAGTCACAATAGCTAAACTGTAGAACCAACTAAGATGCCCTTCAGTAGACAAATGGATAAAGCAACTATGGTATTTATACAAAATGAAATATTACTCAGCATTAAAAGATAATATAGTCATGGAATTTGCAAGTAAAAGGATAGAGATGGGGAATATTATGCTAAGTTAAGTAAGTCAATTTCTAAAAAGAGAAGTCTGAATGTTTTCTCTGATATGTGAATGCTGGTCTATGATGAGGATGTTGGGGGAGCATTGGGAGGACTGGAGTGACTTTATTTTTTTATTTTTTATTTTGTGTTGCTTTATACACAGGAATGATTTATTTTACACATTAGTCACAACATTTAGCCTGTAAAAATTAAAAACATTTCTTAATATGTCTCAAAGGCAGAATGAATTCCATAATGATGTTTTCACATTAACCAATATGACAAAGCAAAAGAAATTTAAGACTATGATAACAATTCAAAATAAAATTTACAAAACAGGCACTTGGAAGTCAGCTACTGTGTAATTTTCACAGTTGATGTTATCCGTACACATTTCATCAAAGGTTGTCAACCAGTGAAGCCAATGTTCCTTTGATGCAGACTCACAAACAGGTTTAGGTTCCAAACACTGTGTTCTGGTTGTGATACATGCAAGACAGACCCTAAATAAGAAAAGTCTTCTGAAAGAAAAAGAAGAAAAACAAAAAGCAGCCAGGAATGAAAGCATTTACAAGCATTTGAATAAGGCCTTTAAATATTAAGTCAGTGTTTTAAACCCCTTCATTCTCAGGTAAGGGATTAAGAGGCCGAGAGAGAGATCGTCTGTGAGGGTGAGGATACTGGAGGTTGGCAGTGTCAGCATCGCAAGAGGGCTCTAGCAGAGGAGGAGGAGGAGGAGGAGGAGGAAGGAGCTGGGCATAACTGGACCATCTCGATCCAGCCCGTGGGGAATCCAGAGGGGGAAAGAAATACCTGAAACAACGGAGACAGGAACAAAACACCAAAACAAAACAAAACAGGAAAAAAAAGAAAAGAAAAAACAAAACAGAAGAAAAAGAGAAAAGTAGTAAATACAAAGAGATCCAAAGAGGAGAAAACACATGCTGGAAAAAAAAGCTTTAGTATATTCATGCCAAACTAACAGAACATAATAGCACAAACCAAGACCCTTACTCAAATCAAGACTGCTTAAGCAATTATAGAAACTTGAAGGAAAGAAATACAATCTGTTAAAATATCAAAGAAATTATCAGTATGAATGTTACAAAGACATTAATTTTATAAATTTAAAACATTGTCTAACCTCTCAGAAATATGTCTGATGCCATTCTGTAAACTGGCAATCTAATGTGCTTTCTCACTAAGAGCAGTGCTCCATCTGTATCAGCAGCAGGCACACATTTTTTTAGTGCATACATGATACTGAAAACCAATTTGAATACACTTTCACATTGTATTTCTGGCTATTGCAACATACTTTTGAAGAAATACAATCATTAAATATACTTATTTTTCTGCAAAAACCTTAAAATAGCTACAGAATTTTGATATGTAAAAGGACTCAAAGAATTATTATGCCCTATTATCATTATTGTGCCACTGTATAACTTACCCGTAATACTTATGCATTTTAGCAAATGTAAAGATTTATAGCTATGTCATCAAGATCAGAGCTTTAGAGGACATGAACAAACTGAAACAGCAAACTAAAGGAAGTCCTGAGACATGAGATTTGTAAGTTAATTTGCATGCACACTTTTAGCAAAACTGTAACTGATTATATTTCCAAATTGTGTCTTGAAGGAAACTTTAAGCCATGAAATCACATCACAAAAATATACATGCACATATCAGAAACATTTAAGTCTTTAGTGAATATGAATTGGAAACATATAAAGCTGTTTCCATTTCCCACCAAATTATGAATGAAACAATACCAAACACTCCACTTGGCTACAAACTGTACAGTCAAATTACTTTCATCTTACTAATACTACTTTGCTAATTTCCTCATTTACTACTACTTTTTAAATATTACAAAGGAATGACAGTTGTATGAAATAATATCATTTATAAAACAATTCTACAAAAGGTAAACAAATTAGCACTCAAAACAATCTTTATGAAAAATATTTATTCAATCTTCGAATTAAAATTATAAAAATTCATCATGTTTAGCTTATTTAGAAAACAAAAGAAATATATCTATATTCTCCAAATGGAATAAAATGGTATCTTCCCTCCTCCCAACCAGTTATAAGGATTTAACAATCCTTTTAATTTTCAAATCCAACTGAGTTTCAGCAACATTTCAAAAAATTGTTTTGGTGACAATGTCTCAACAAAAAGCCTCTCCACTTAAATCTCAAGAGTTTCAAATAGTGTCAATAAACTGACTATACAAAAAAAATGATATCAACTGCATTTCTAAAGGCCTTTGGGGCTGCGTTTAGTAGTAAGCAGGCTGCTGGTGTGTCCTGGGAGAGGTCAAACGGCGCTGGGGAAAGGGGAAAGGAGCTGGCGTCCCATTCCTGTGTGCATGCAACAAGCAGCAAAACAGCAGAGTTACTCCAGTTAGCTTGTACTCAGCTGTGCTTTCTGCTAGCAGAAGATCCATTTAATGAGTTTTGAAGACTTGGAATATTTGAACCTAGGGAAGGGTTTGAGTTTCCTTGCTGAGAACTCCCATTGACTGGGCTCCCATTACCTTTCAAGATGCCAGTGCACTTCCAGTTGTCCATATAATTAGCTTTCCACAGTCTTACACAGCCATCATCTCCTGAAGAGGCCAGCACTGTTCCCGTTATATTCCAACTCACTCGCCAGACCTGAGAATTATGATTATCAAACTGAGCCTCTATATGGATTTCAAATTTTGTTGGCCCACCAGAGGAAGTAAGTTCTTTCCTCACAGGCTTTAATGTAAAAATTCTGACATCTTTGGTTGCTATTGCTAGAATATGAAAAGATCTTCCCAAGTTTGGAGCAAACGCAATATCATGTACAGGATCAGTGACTGTCATGAGAGTTTCGGCTTTTGCATATTTCCTGGTGTTTTCGTTGTACTCAAAAATCTGAACCTTGGCCATTGCATTTGGACTACTGTCATCGCTGCCTACAGCAATCATTGGGGAATGAGCACAGGAGCTTGAAGGGTTCCAAGAAATACAACTACAGCTTAGCTTACATGAGATCTCATGCTGCAGCCACCACTGGCTGAGATTCATAACGTCTGGTGCCTCCTATATTCTTACTATACCATCTGCTGAACAGGTCGCTAACATAAGACCCATATGTTTAGGAGCAAACTTCACATCAGTAACCGATGTTCTGCTGTCCACTAGAGTTGTCCTCTTCACCCAGTGACTCTGTCCTTGCAGTTTGTCATTGGATTCTTCTACTATTTCTTCCCATACAGCAGCTGTTCGGTCGAAAGAACAGGAAGCCAAAACCTGTCCAAATTCAGAATGGGCCCATGTCACACGCCACACCGATCCACTATGTGTCTTCCAGCTAGCAGTACAATGCCAATCTCCACTTTCACTTTTATCCCAGACCTTGACGCTCTGGTCGCTGGAGCTGGTGGCCATCCGCCGTCCGTGGAAGTCGAAAGAGACATCGTGGATGAGATCCTTGTGGTCCGCCGCGATGCTGCGCGCCACAAACGTGGCTTCCGACGACGCGCCTCCTCCGCCAGCCCCTCCCGCCTCCGAAGAGGGCGACGGCAGCGGGGGCCTGGAGTGACTTTAAATAGGGCAAAGAAGAGGCAGGGGATGGAAAGGGGCATGGAGGTAGGAAAGATAGTGGAATGAGATGGTCATCATTACCCTAAGATCATGTATTAAGATATGAATGATGTATCTCTACTTTGTGTACAACCAGAGATATAAAAAATTATGCTTTATATGTGTACTATGAATTGAAATGCATTCTGGTGTCATGTCACAAATTAGAAGAAAGAAAGAAAGAAAGAAAGGAAGGAAGGAAGGAAGGAAGGAAGGAAGGAATGAAGGAAGGAAGGAAGGAAGGAAGGAAGGAAGGAAGGAAGGAAGGGAAAGAAAGAAAGAATTGATATGTTATCCAATTGCTAAGTCTCCTCATGTAGTTGCTATGAGCACAATCTAATCACTCCTTTCTCCACTTGGAAGCCAATATTCTTATAAAAGTTGTTATTGTTCCCAAATCATTTTACTTGAAATAAAAATTTAGAATGACTTATAGCAACAGATATGAAGCAGACAGTGTAAACAAAACATATTCTTTATATTTCTTTGCATACTAATATATGTATGCTATCAAAAATAAATCTGGGCTTAGTTAAGGACTTTGTTTGAAAATATTATTGCAATAGTGGAAACACTCTAACTTTAAGGTCTGCAAGTATCTCAAATCAAACAGAAAAAGAAGACTTTTATGTTATGAGGTGTAAGTCCATCTAGCTCAATATTTGAGAGAAAATCCGTCCTGCAGATAAGATGAGTAGACAGGAATGTGGTGGTATGGCAGGAAATGTCTATTGCTGTGGGCAATTGACCCTAAGAAAGCTTTTAAGGGAGGTTGTACTTTCTTAAACTTGGAAATGAACTAAAGTTACTATGGCCATGGGACAGGAAGTTCTTTGGAAAAAAGGCCCTCACTAAACACCAGTGATATGAGCACTCTGATTTTGGACTTACATGCCTTAACAACTATGAAAAGTAATTACTCTTAATTCATAAGTTATATTATGAATGACAATTTGTTATAGCAGAGCATATTGACTAACATGGTGTTCTTACATAGTACAATAAGAGATGCATCAACGATCCAATACTTTTCCTATGTCACCCATTATTGCTGGTGATGGTATAGACATCCAGAGTTTTCAGGAAATACCCAAACATTCACTCTAACCATTGAACAAATGTTCCCTTCTGAGCCCAGAATTATGTCCAATACCAGAAGACTATGAAGGAACACCTCATGATGTCATCTTCTTGTTCCAAAGTCCCTGGAAAGTTTATCTTGTGATGTCATCTTCTCAAGATAACCTTGGTTTCAGATTTTAAATGTTGGCTATTACCAATTTCCATTTGGACTAGCTTTTGTGCCTTTTAAGATAAGACATATAAATCCATGGTTGTGCCACCTACCTTTTGGCAGTAGTGTCAATGATAAGGAGAATACTAAAGGACCTTCCTATGGGATTCAACACTAGTTTTCTAGAGAACTAAGTAAGCAATCTAGGTGGTGGGTTGGTTTGGGAGAAAAGATCAAGAAAAGCGCTTCAGTCTGTTGAGGATAAATATAGGTACAATGAATAAGTCTTTTCCAGTACTGTAGAATTCCAAATTAATGAGGTTTGACTCCTCAATAGCTCAATCAGAATAGAGAAGTCTCACAAATTGTCCAGTAAATATTTCATGTGGACAAAGTCTTTGCATCCCAGCAGGATAATACTGGAGGGAACTCAGGGCTTAGCAGAAAACTTTAGAGCAAGGGAGATTACATATTTTTGTAAACTAAATAAGCTACAATTTTAATAGTTTAACAGTTATATTATTGCAGAAAATGAGCATAAAAATAAGAATTTAATTTTGGGAATAGGGGATGAAATTTTATATTTGTTGGATAATTTTGCCAGTAAAATGTGCCCCTCAGTTAGTCAACAGAATCAGTGGAATACTCCTCGTGGGGAATACAAGGTCTAGAAAAATGTAATAGTAGTGCTGGCACTGGCTCTTTTACATGGGAAAATTTCACCCTCTGGTTAAAAAATGCATAGTCAGGCATAGGCTGCCTAGTGATGTTTTGTTTGATGATAGTCCACATATATGATGGTGGTAAGACTTTTTTTCTAGTAATACTATAGCTGTTATTGTTTGTGTACGTACAGTTTATGATGTTTGCAAAACAATGAAATTGCCTAATGATGCATTTCTCAGAATAAACCCCATCATTAAGTGGTGCATTTTTGTATCAGTAAGAACACATTCATACCATGAGATTTTAGGGAATAAATAAAAGTTCAGATAAGGAAAAAAATCTCAAACACAAAACAAAATTTACTGGCTGATAAATATGCAAAGCCAGCAGCTCCTAAAGCTGGCATACTTTTACTCCAGTCAGGAAAGATCTTAAATCTACTCTGCTTACCACATGATCCTTTAATGAGGAATTTAAAATCCCCCAACCCACAGAAACTGAACATGTGAAAAACTTTGAATACATGTTGGATGTTTTCCTACCTGGGTGTTACCCCAGCTATTGTCACAAATATGGTTTTGTATAACATTCCAAAGTAATGTATTAACTCCAAAATTATCTACCATCTTTAGCCAAAAACAGGTCCATGTGAGAGCTATAAGATCAGTGATCTAATCTATTTTTACACAGGGTAGAAGTTTATATTCTATGGGCTTTGACAACTGACTGTCATATCTAGCCTGGAAATTTATTTCTAAAGTGTAGATATAGAACTATCAACAAAGAGGATAAGGTCTATACTTGGAAGAGAGAATTTGTCAGTCAGGCATGGAAAAGGTGAAACTCCAATGAGGATAATACAATCACCCAATTGTCTCCTTAGGGAGGATAAGGTGGGATAGAAAAACAAAGATTTTTGACATTGGTGGGTACCTATCTGAATAGAGAGCAGATGGATTTTGTAAGAGGTAAGTCAAGAAGCCAAGGAATTTTCAGTCATCTCAGAAAAAAGAAACTGAGCTGCATGAGGTAATAGATGTTTAGGGTATGACCAAACACAAAATTGGGTTAACTATTGTCTTTTCTTATTTGTGACTATAACTTTTAAATGAAGAGAGAAAGGTACAAAATCCAGGATAAAATTTAACTTTCTCTATGCCTCTGATTTCCATTTTATTTCTGAGATAAGAGGAATAAGGGATGTACTTCTCTTTCATGAAGTCATGAGATCCTTATATAAGGGCAATATAAAGGAAAGATTTTAGGAATTTCAATATTGTTATAGAGAAGTCCCATTACAGAGGGTCAGATGCAAATACAATTGCCTTAGGTAAGCACTATAAAGAACATTCTATAGTCCAAGAGAACAATCCACATTTTACAATAGCTAGTTAGTCTTAGAAAGCCTGGAGAGATTCCAACATGGCGGCGGGCGCGGAGAGATCAAGTCTCTGACCTCTTCAGCTGTGGAGGCATAGGGAGTCGTAAACAGGCTAATTCTGTTTGCTCAGGATCACTAGGCAATGCTGAGCTGACAAGGATCTGGAACGAGCAGTCTGGGCCTCTCAGAACACACACTGAACCTGGATCGGCTGAATTCAAGCTCCCGTTCTCCTGCTTCCCGCAGACAAACAGCTGTGACTCAGCACTAATCCATCCGGCTGAAACAACCGGTCAGCCCTTCTGTTCCTACGGAGGTAAATGCCAACCGAGCCTTCATAGGTAGTGGCCACAGGTGTGAAACGGGGCTTGGGAGAGACAGTAAGGACCCACCCGTTGCATTGGTCACCCGGCAAAGGGAAACGAACTGTCGCCATTTGCAAGAGATACCACCATGGCAGACAACTGACGTCATCAGACTGGGGCAGAGGAGATAACTTCATTGAAACCTGCGGCTACAGGTGTGTAATTCGCTAGCCTTCCCTCTCCACACATCGGGGAAACCTTAAGGGCCAATCTCAGCTCTCCTGTAAAGGCCTCTCCCAGCTCTCCCGTGAGCACGGTAGCCAGACCGAGGGAATTAGAGGTGGCGCGGGACCCGCCGGCGCGGGACTACCGCTCCCACCAGTGCAGACAGCTGAGGTCTCTTGCACCAGCTACCGGTGGTGTGGCTACCGGAGGGGCAGTAAAATTCGCTGAGGATTCTCAGCCCCAAGCTCTACAAACTTAGGGTCTGAGGGAATGGCAAACTGGAAGAGTGTGCCCAGTCATTCATGACAACAGGGCTCCCGGGAGCAGCAGACCTGGTGTGTACCCAGTACTGTGGTGAGCGGCACCCGTGAGAGGGGCCTGGCTAGAGGAAAAGTGGGGAAGTGACTAGACACAAGAGGACGCCCTAGGCACCCAGGATTGGAGACTCGCCCAGTCTGGGAGGAGGAGCTGCTGCACAGTGATTGGTTTCCGCGTATTGATAGGAGAAACTTGGCCTGGTGGTCACAGCGCCACCTACTGGAAGACAAGTTAATCAAACTCTAAGACTGCATTTATTAGTTTTTTGTTGTTGTTGTTGTTGTTGTTTTTGTTGTTGTTGTTATTGTTGTTGTTGTTGTTGTTTTAATTTTGATTTGGGGTTTTCTTTCAGTTTCATTTTTCTTTCTTGTTTTTTTAATTTTTTTTTTTTACAATTTTTTTTTAAATTTTTTTTCTTCCAATTTTAATTTTTTTTTATTATTTAAAATTTTTTTTTCTTTTTTTATTTCCTATTTTTTTTCTTCTTTTGTCTTTTCATTTCTTTTCAATGATCTTATCCCCCCTTCCTTGAATTCTACCTGCTTACTCTCATTCTCTTTAGTGACTTTTTCCATTCCCTTCTAATACCTTTCCTCCCAAGCATCAAATAAATTTGTAGGAGTAAACAGTAACGCAGCAGTCAAACAGAACAAGAAGTAACATGAGCAGCTTCAAAAAGCAAGGAAGAAAAGGAGTACAAACAATGCAGGACAGCCTAAATATTCAGGAGGACCTAGAGTCATCAGAAAAATGGTCATATAAAGAACTCAAGGAACACCTTAGACAGATGGAATGGAACCTTAAAGAGGATACGAGACAGCAAATTCAAGCAGCAAAAGAACACATTGAGATTGTATTACACAAACAGATAAAAGAAGAAGTTAAGCACCTTTATCAAGAGATAGAGATTATAAAAAAGAATCAAAACATAATCTTGGAAATGAAGGAAACTATAAACCAAATTAAAAACTCAATTGAGAGTATCACTAACAGAGTGGAGCAAGTAGAAACCAGAACATCAGATAATGAAGACAAATTATTTCATCTTGAAAAGAGTCTAGCCAACTCAGAAAGGCTGGTAAAAAATCACGAGAAAAACATCCAAGAGTTATGGGATAACATAAAAAAGCCAAACTTACGAGTCATCGGGATAGAAGAAGGTACAGAGATTCAAACCAAGGGAATGAGTAACCTGCTGAATGAAATAATTACAGAAAACTTCCCAGAAATAAAAAAGGAAACAGATATACAAATTGAAGATGCATACAGGACACCGAGCACACAAAATCACAGTAGACCAACGCCAAGACACATTGTTATGAAGATATCCAATATACAGAACAAAGAGAAAATATTAAAAGCTACAAGAGAAAGGAGACAGATTACATTCAGGGGTAAACCAATAAGGTTAACAACGGATTTTTCATCACAGACACTGAAAGCAAGAAGGTCATGGAACAATGTATTTCAAACACTGAAAGACAATGGATGCCAACCAAGAATTCTGTATCCAGCAAAATTAAGCTTCAGGTATGACAACGAAATAAAAATCTTTCATGATAAACAAAAGTTAAAAGAATTTGCAGCCAGAAAACCAGCATTGCAAAGCATTTTGAGCAAAACACTACACGAGGAAGAAATGAAAAACAATAACCAAAACCATCAGAGGGAAGTGCCTCGGTAAAGACAGAGGGCGAGGGGGAAAAATAATCATGGAAAAACAAACTAAATTTAAAAAAAAAAAAAAAAACGATAAATAATCAAACATGGATGGAAGTACAAACCATATATCAATAGTAACTCTGAATGTTAATGGTTTAAACTCTCCAATAAAGCGACATAGGCTGATATCATGGATTAAAAAAACAAATCCAACAATATGCTGCCTCCAGGAGACACATCTGATTGGAAAAGACATACACAGGCTGAAGGTGAAAGGATGGGAAAAAATATACCATGCACACGGTCCTCGTAAGCAAGCAGGGGTGGCCATCCTTATATCAAATAAAATCGACTTCAAGACTAAGTTAATCAAAAGGGATAAAGAAGGACATTATATACTGTTAAAAGGAACCATTCACCAACAAGACATAACAATTATCAATATTTATGCACCAAATAATGGCGCTGCGACATTCATAAAACAAATTCTCCTCAAGTTCAAGAATCAAATAGACCACAACACAATAATTATGGGTGACTTCAACACACCTCTCTCACCATTGGACAGATCCTCCAAACAAAAGTTGAACAAGGAAACTATAGAACTCAATACCACAATCAATAACCTAGACTTAACTGACATATATAGAATATATCAACCATCATCAAATGGATATACATTTTTCTCAGCAGCACATGGATCCTTCTCAAAAATAGACCATATATTATGCCACAGGGCAACCCTCAGTAAATATAAAGCGGTGGAGATAATACCATGCATTTTATCTGATCATAATGGAATGAAACTGGAAATCAATGATAAAAGAAGGAAGGAAAAATCCTACATCGCATGGAAAATGAACAATATGTTACTGAATGATCAATGGGTTACAGAAGACATAAAGGAGGAAATCAAAAAATTCTTAGAGATAAATGAAAATACAGACACAACATATCGGAATCTATGGGACACAATGAAAGCAGTTTTAAGAGGAAAATTCATTGCCTGGTGGTCATTCCTCAAAAAAAGAAAAAACCAACAAATAAATGAGCTCACACTTCATCTCAAAGCCCTAGAAAAGGAAGAGCAAAACAACAGCAAATGTAGCAGAAGGCAAGAAATAATTAAAATCAGAGCGGAAATTAATGAAATTGAAACAAAAGAAACTATTGAAAAAATTAACAAAACTAAAAGTTGGTTCTTTGAAAAAATAAATAAGATCGACAGACCTTTAGCCATGCTAACAAAGAGAAGAAGAGAGAGAACTCAAATTACTAACATACGGGATGAAAAAGGCAATATCACAACAGATGCTACAGAAATACAGAAGACAATTAGAAATTATTTTGAAAACCTATATTCCAATAAAATAGAAGATAGTGAAGACATCGATAAATTTCTTAAGTCATATGATATGCCCAGACTGAGTCAGGAGGATACACACAATTTGAACAGACCAATATCAATGGATGAAATTGAAGAAGCCATCAAAAGACTACCTACCAAGAAAAGCCCAGGACCGGATGGGTATACAGCAGAGTTTTACAAAACCTTTAAAGAAGAATTAATACCAATACTTTTCAAGTTATTTCAGGAAATAGAAAAAGAGGGAGCTCTTCCAAATTCATTCTATGAGGCCAACATCATCCTGATTCCGAAACCAGACAAAGACTCCTCAAAGAAAGAAAACTACAGACCAATATCTCTAATGAACCTAGATGCAAAAATCCTCAATAAAATTCTGGCGAGTCGAATACAAAAACACATCAAAAAAATTGTGCACCATGATCAAGTAGGATTCATCCCTGGTATGCAAGGCTGGTTCAATATACGGAAATCAATAATGTTATTCACCACATAAATAGACTTAAAGATAAGAACCATATGATCATCTCAATAGACGCAGAGAAAGCATTCGACAAAGTACAGCATCCCTTTATGTTCAAAACACTTGAAAAACTAGGGATAACAGGAACGTACCTTGACATTGTAAAAGCTATCTATGCTAAGCCTCAGGCTAGCATCATTCTGAATGGACAAAAGTTGAAGGCATTCCCTCTAAAATCTGGAACAAGACAGGGATGCCCTCTATCACCACTTCTATTCAATATAGTTCTCGAAACACTGGCCAGAGCAATTAGACAGACGAAAGAAATTAAAGGCATAAAAATAGGAAAAGAAGAACTTAAATTATCACTATTTGCAGATGACATGATTCTATACTTAGAAGACCCAAAAGGGTCTACAAAGAAACTACTAGAACTAATAAATGAATTCAGCAAAGTGGCAGGATATAAAATCAACACGCATAAATCAAAGGCATTTCTGTATATCAGCGACAAAACCTCTGAAACGGAAATGAGGAAAACTACCCCATTCACAATATCCTCCAAAAAAATAAAATACTTGGGAATCAACCTAACAAAAGAGGTGAAATATTTATACAATGAAAACTACAGAACCCTAAAAAGAGAAGTAGAAGAAGATCTTAGAAGATGGAAAAATATACCCTGTTCATGGATAGGCAGAACTAACATTATCAAAATGGCGATATTACCAAAAGTTCTCTATAGGTTTAATGCAATGCCAATCAAAATCCCAATGGCATTTCTTGTAGAAATAGATAAAGCAATCTTGAAATTCATATGGAAAAATAAAAGACCCAGAATAGCAAAAGCAATTTTAAGCAGGAAGTGTGAATCAGGCGGTATAGCGATACCAGATTTCAAACTATATTACAGAGCAATAGTGACAAAAACAGCATGGTACTGGTACCAAAACAGGCGAGTGGACCAATGGTATAGAATAGAGGACACAGAGACTAATCCACAAAGTTACAACTATCTTATATTTGATAAAGGGGCTAAAAGCATGCAATGGAGGAAGGATAGCATCTTCAACAAATGGTGTTGGGAAAACTGGAAATCCATATGCAACAAAATGAAACTGAATCCCTTCCTCTCGCCATGCACAAAAGTTAACTCTAAATGGATCAAGGAGCTTGATATCAAATCAGAGACTCTGCGTCTGATAGAAGAAAAAGTTGGCTCCGATCTACATATTGTGGGGTCGGGCTCCAAATTCCTTAATAGAACACCCATAGCACAAGAGTTAATAACAAGAATCAACAAATGGGACTTACTTAAACTAAAAAGTTTTTTCTCAGCAAGAGAAACAATAAGAGAGGTAAATAGGGAGCCTACATCCTGGGAACAAATTTTTACTCCTCACACTTCAGATAGAGCCCTAATATCCAGAGTATACAAAGAACTCAAAAAATTAGACAATAAGATAACAAATAACCCAATCAACAAATGGGCCAAGGATCTGAACAGACACTTCTCAGAGGAGGACATACAATCAATCAACAAGTACATGAAAAAATGCTCACCATCTCTAGCAGTCAGAGAAATGCAAATCAAAACCACCCTAAGATACCATCTTACTCCAGTAAGATTGGCAGCCACTATGAAGTCAAACAACAACAAATGCTGGCGAGGATGTGGAGAAAAGGGTACTCTTGTACATTGCTGGTGGGACTGCAAATTGGTGCGGCCAATTTGGAAAGCAGTTTGGAGATTCCTGGGAAAGCTGGGAATGGAACCAACATTTGACCCTGCTATTGCCCTTCTCGGACTATTCCCTGAAGACCTTAAAAGAGCATGCTACAGGGATGCTGCCATATCGATGTTCATAGCAGCACAATTCACAATAGCTAGACTGTGGAACCAACCCAGATGCCCTTCAATAGATGAATGGATAAAAAAAATGTGGCATCTTTACACAATGGAGTACTATGCAGCAATAAAAAATGACAAAATCATAGAATTTGCAGGGAAATGGATGGCACTAGAGCAGATTATGCTTAGTGAAGCTAGTCAATCCCTAAAAAACAAATACCAAATGTCTTCTTTGATATAATGAGAGCAACCATGAACAGAGCAAGGAGGAAGAGCAGGAAGAAAAGACTAACATTTAACAGAGTCATGAGATGGGAGGGAAAGGGAGAGAAAAGGGAAATTGCATGGAAATGAAGGGAGACCCTCATTGCTATACAAAATTACATATAAGAGGTTGTGAGGGGAATGGGAAAATAAACAAGGAGAGTAATGAATTACAGTAGATGGGGTAGAGAGAGAAGAAGGGAGGGGAGGGGAGGGGGGATAGTACGGGATAGGAAAGGTAGCAGAATACAACAATTACTAATTGGGCATTATGTAAAACTGTGGATGTATAACCGATGTGATTCTGCATTTGGGGTAAAACTGGGAGTTCATAACCCACTTCAATCTAATGTATGAGAATATGATATGTCAAGAGCTTTGTAATGTTGTGAACAACCAATAAAAAAAAAATAAAAAAAATAAAAAAAAAAAAAAAAAGAAAGCCTGGAGTTATCACATGGTTTAGGTTAGTTCGGAGTAGTTTCAATATCAACTAATATATTTCCCTCAGGAAAAATCCATGGCCTACATAGGGCACTTAGGGGCTGAGTGGCAAAACTGAAATATTTCTTGAGTCTTATCATTTTTAGATTCAAAGTCTTTTAATACAATACAGGAAGACTTGCACATTTAATAAAGAAAGTTTGCATCTATATTGTGGGTAGAGATTGAATCACAAGGAAAGGTTAAATCCCTAAGTCTCAAGGAAAATGTGTCGGGTATTCTGTAAGTCCCTGGGGTATAACTTGTCAAGCATGTGTGTATGTGTGTGTGTATGTGAGTGTGTGTGTATGTGTGTATGTATGTGAGTGTGTGTGTGTGTGTATTTGTTTATAAAGGTGAATGAGTATTAGAAGTAAGACTGAATGAATAGTTTTAAGAAAGAAAAACATGAATCAATAATGGTAAAATGAGTAGTGCTAGAAAAAGCAAAACAGGAGTCAATAATGGTCAAATGAGTAGTGTTAGAAGGCATATAGAAGCCAGGATGATGTTGGGGTCTGGCATCAAAAGTCATCCAAATTTTCCAATTATTTTGGACTTGAAGCCTCAGACTAGTTTCTGACCTTATTATTAGGAGTTCATGTGGATCAGTGTTTATTTATTTATTTGCAATGAATTAAAATAGAAACAAAGATCCTTTTTGTCAGGAAGTCTGAGAACTTTAATTAACTCAGGTTTTAAGTGTACTGGGTTAATTTATGGACAGGGATAGTGCATTCTACATCAACCTTTAAGGACTGCTTCCAAGATATGCCCTATATCTATTATTCTTGATGTCTTACATTCCTGTAGCCAATGGACATTGGGAACATGAATGAATGTGTTCTAAAGGTGAGATTTGAGGGGGAAGTAAACAAAAAAAGGGTTGGATGAGATTTGTGGGGGAAATAAAAAAAACTGAATGTTCTAGCACAGCTGTCAGAGAGCAGAACTTAATTGGAAAAGAGTCTGTTTCTTCAAATGTTAGTTTCTTGGACAAATTTTGAAATATCAATATTTCAATTAAGTGTGTGAATTTCTGCTTAAGTGATTAACAGTGCTTGTATCACTTAATATAAACAGTCATTCTTGGCTTTAAAATGCCCAATAAATATAGGAAAAGTATATATAGGGTTGGGGATGTGGCTCAAGCGGTAGCGTGCTCACCTGGCATGCCTGCGGCCTGGGTTGGATCCTCAGCACCACATACAAACAAAGATGTTGTGTCTGCCAAAAACTAAAATAAATAAATAAATAAATATTAAAATTCTCTCTCTCTCTCTCTCTCTCTCTCTCTCTCTTTCTCTCTCTCTCTAAGAAAAGTCTATATAAAGGAACATACCATATGGTAATTTCTCTAATTTCATCACAGACTTGGTTTGAACACTTTGTAGAATTCGGGGGTCGGGCAGGGCATTGTGAAGCACTAGCAGTGAACTAAGTGACTGCACTGGTAGAATCATGAAGGTGATGCGGTGCTCACTGGGAGACCTCTTCTCCTAGAAACATTTTGAGAAAAACTGGAAAAGATAATTTATAGAGGAGTCATTGTCATTTTAGTTCCATTTTTGTTCCATTTAAAATTAGGTGATTTTTACCCCAGAACCCATTTGTTGAAGTAGCATTAACTGTGAAAGACTGTGGTGTAGTCTAGAATATCACCAAACTGTTGGGGTAATTTTCTTGGAGTTACAATAGTTCTTCCTTTTTTACAGTTTTTCTTTCTCTGGTTTCAGTTACCTGTAGTAAAGCATGGCCCCCAAATACTACATGGCAGATTCCAGAAATAAACAAATCATATTTTAAATTGTGCACCACAATCTGAGTGGTATGATCAACTCTTACAGTGTACTACTCCAAACTGTAGAGGATGCAAATAATCCCACTGTCCATGATGTATGCACTACCTGTACATTAGTCACCTAGCAGCTCTCTTAGTTATCAGATAAGTGTTTTCTCAATAAATGCACTCAAGTGACCCTTACATTGTTCCCTAATGCTGTGAATGCCTATGTTATTTGCCTCATTTCATCTATTGCATATCTTTTCATCATGAGGAGAGTGAATACAGTACAATAGGCTATTTTGTGAGAGTATCTGCAATCACAGAACTTTTACCATACTATATTGTTATAATTTGTCCAACTTATTATAGATATTATTGATAACCTGCTATTATGCCTAATGTATGAATTAAATTTTATCATAGATATATGTGTATGTAGAAAATATAACATACATGTAGTATTCAAGATTATCTGTGGTTTCAGGTGGCTGCTGGAGGTGTTGGAATTTATCCTTTGTGGATACCAAGGGAATACTATATTTAAATTGAAAACACACAATATTGTGTTGTACAGATTTAACTTTACTACTGCATATTGCACTAAAGTGTGAGTTTGGAGAGAATGGTATTCTGTATACTAATATATTGATTTTCCATAGCTCTTCTACAGCAATGTCTGCTTTAATTCTAAAGTTGCTAATAAACATGTTTCCACAGTTTATTAGCAACTTTAGAACTACAGCAGACATTGCTGTCACTAGGAATGGTTCTAAATCCTTCTAGATGTTTTCTAAGAGGTACCTTCAAAGACACAATAACTCATTACTTTGTGTTCTACACTCTAACATCTCCCTTGACTTTATTTTAAGAAGGAAGGCCTTTTTTTTTTACTCAATGATAGATCTCAGGTACATTCTTATTTAGTTATGTCTTCTTTGACTCTGAACCATTTGGTCTTTTCAAACTACAGAGAAGTTTCTTTGTTTCTTTCATTTTTTATTACATTATTATTGTTATACGTAGTAGTGGGTTCATTTTAACAAAATCATATATGTAAAGTATTTGCTTTCAATTTCCATTTGCCCTCTTTCCCTTTCTTCCTCTACTCTACTCATCTTCTTTCATTCCTTTATTTATTTATTTATTTATTTATTTGGTTCCAGGGATTGAACCCAAGGGTGCTTAACCACAGAGCCACATCCCCAGCCCTTTTTATATTTTACTTAGAGAAGAGCCTCACTAAAATGTTTAGGGCCTTGGTAAGTTGCTGAGACTGGCTTTGAACTTGTTGGAATTATAGGTGTATTTATTTTTGTTTCATATTTTCTACATATACATTAAGGTAAAATTCCCTTTTGTACATTAATATATACATATAATACAATTTGGATAAATTTATTTTCTATTTCCTCTTTTTCCCATTCTTCTTCCCTTTCTCTTTCTCCACTTTCTACTTCACTGATATTTCCTATATATTTATGATACCTGATCCTCCACCACAATCTTTTTCCTCTTATTCTGCTCTAGTTTCCACTTCTGAGAGAAAACATTTGACCCTTGTTTTGCTGAGTCTGATTATTTCACTTAGTCCTCCATTTCAATCTATTTACTAGTAAATGCCATTATTTTATTCTTCTTTATGGCTGAATAAAATTATATTGTGTACATATACCATATTTTCCTAATCCTCATCTATTGTTAGGCATCTGACTTTTTTCATAATTTGGCTATTGTAAATTATGATGCTATAAACATTGATGTGGCTATACCACTAAACTATGCTGATTTTATTTTTTTTTATCAATCACACACAAAAAAATGGGATAGCTGGGTCATATGGTGCTTCCATTCATAATTTTTTGAGGAATCTACATACTACTTTCCAGAATGATTGTACTAAATTCCATTTCCACCAACAATGTATCAGTGAGCCAGTATGCATTTTTCACCACATCCTTAGTGGCATTTATTATTGTTTGTGTTCTTGATAGTTGCCATCTTGACTGTAGTGAGATGCAATGTTGGTACAGTTTTCATTTGCATTTCATTGATTTATAGAAATGTTGAACAATTTTTGTCATGCATTTGTTGGACATTTGTGTGTTTATGTTTTCTTCTTTGTTTTTAGAAATATCTGATTAGTACTTTTGTCATTCAGTAATTGGGTTGTCTGCTCTGTGGCATTTAGTTTTTTTAACTCTTTATATATTCAATATTGATCCTCTGTCAGAGAAATAACCATCAACAGATTTTCTTCCATTCTAGAGGCTCTCTGTTCACACTCTTTATTATTTCCTTTGCTGGCAGAAACTTTTAAATTTGATTGCATCCCATTTATTGATTCTTGGTTTTATTTCTTTTTTAACTTTTTTAAAAATATTTTCTTTTAGTTGTCAATGGATATTTATTTTTATTAATTTATACATGGTGCTGAGAATCAAACCCAGTGCCTCCCACATGCTAGGCAAGCACTCTATCACTGAGCCACAACCCCAGCCCATTGGTTTTATTTCTTGAGCTTTAGGGAACTTGTTGAGAAAGCCAGTGCCTGGACTTGTATTATGGAGTGTAGATAACCTATGTGATTCTGCAATCTGTATTTTGGGTAAAAATGGGAGTTCATAACTCACTTGAAACTAATGTTTGAAATATGATATGTCAAGAGCTTTGTAAGGTTTTGAACAACCAATAAAAAAAGAAAAAAATATTAGATACTTAGTAATTATTAGTAAAAAAAAAGAGTTAAAATCAAGAATCAACAAATGGGAGGTATTCAAACTAAAAAGTTCTTTCTCAGCAAGAGAAACAATAAGAGAGGTAAATAGGGAGAGTAAGTCCTGGGAACAAATATTTACCCCTCACAATTCAGATAGAGCTCTAATCTCCAGAGTATACAAAGAACTCAAAAAATTTAACAACAAGAAAACAAATAACCCAATCAACAAATGGGCCAAGGATCTGAACAGATACTTCTCAGAGGAGGATATACAATCAATCAACAAATACAGGGAAAAAGGCTCACCATCTCTAGCAGTCAGAGAAATGCAAATTAAAACCACTCTAAGATACTATCTCACTCCAGTAAGATTGGCAGCCATTATTAAGTCAAACAATAACAAGTGCTGGTAAGGATGTGGGGAAAAGAGTACACTTGTACATTGCTAGTGGAACTGCAAATTGGTTTAGCCAATTTGGAAAGCAGTATGGAGATTCCTTGGAAAGCTGGGGATGGAACCACCATTTCACCCAGCTATTCCCCTTCTTGGACTATACCCAAAAGACCTTAAAAGAGCATACAATAGGGACACATCTACATCAATGTGCATAGCAGCATAATTCACAATAGCTAGACTGTGGAACCAACCCAGATGCCCTTCATTACATGAATGGATAAAAAAATGTGGCATTTATACACAATGGAATATTACTCAGCACTAAAAATTAACAAAATCATGGCATTTGCAGGGAAATGGATGGCATTAGAGCAGATTATGCTAAGTGAAGCTAGCCAATCCCTAAAAACAAATGCAGAATGCTTTCTTTGATATAAGGGGGGCAACTCAAAACAGAGAAGGGAGGAAGAGCATGAGAAGAACATTACCATTATATAGGGATGAGAGGTGTTTGGGAATGGGAGAGAGAAGGGGAATTGCATGGAAGATGGTAGGAGACCCTCATTGTTATGCAAAATTACATATGTGATGGTGTGATGGAGAAGAAAAAAGAGAGAGAAACATGTCATAGTAGATTGGATTGAAAGAGGTGATGGGAGGGGAGGGGAGAGGTGGGGGGATAGGAAGGGTAGCAGAATACAATAGGCACTAGTATGGCCCTATGTATAAACTTGGCTGTATAACCAATGTGATCCTGAAATCTGTATATGTGGAAAAATAAGATTATGTACTCCATTTGAATCAAAAGTATGATATGTCAAGATCATTGTAATGTTTTGAGTAACTAATAAAAAATAATAATTCCTAAGTCTTTGATCCATTTTGATTTTACTATGGTGTAGGGTGAGAGGTAGGGATAATAATACACATGGCTATACAGTTTTTCTAGATTGTCTTTTATTCAAGAGATATTTTTGGCACTTTTGTCAAGTAGTAGGCATCTTTTGAACCTACAACAACTTGGAAAAATTGATACATGTTTGGCAGAAAATGTTCTTAATCTCATTTTAATTTCATAGAAATTCCCCTTTGCTTTCTTGGGGGTTAAGGTAGTTCATTATTATATGATGAAATTCAGATCTGACAAAAGTTTAAAGGTAGCTTATTGAAGAAAAGGGAACTGAATACATTCATCTTGCCTTCCCCAGGGTCTGAATACTAAGGGAGAAGACCAAGACTTAGAGTAATTTTAGAAAACAGGGATTTTTGAAAAATTGTGACAGATTAGGGAGGAATGTGTAGATACAATGAGGATCAAGACATTATGAGTCAGGAACACATTTGAAACAGCAGAATGTTAAGTAGAAAAAGAAGGCAGGTTGAAATTGATGAGGGAATTGCATATGAGGATAGTAGGTTATTTTTCATATAGAGAATAGCTTTCAATAAAGAAGACTGAGAAAGCTGTTTTTCAGGTTCTCCAGACCAGGATAAATAAACAAGCTATTGTTTATTGGGATTTTGGATCACTGGTATTCGCTGGAGATGAAACAATCTGAAGAGATTCCAAGAATCTTAGTTATCTAAACAGTACTATAGTATGTATTCTATGTTTTTTTTTTTGTATGCAAAGTTTCTCAAAGTAATATAGAATTTTAGATTCATGGTAACCTGGATCATTAACTTTATCAGATATTACATACATATATGTATATATATAATATTTTATCAATGCATTATAATGATACATAATAGTGGCATTGTGATATATCCATGCATGCACACAACATAAGTTAATCGGTTTCATTCCCAGTATCTCCCATTTCCCTCCTTATTTCCCTCACTCCTCCTTCCTCAGATCAAAGTACTGATAGGAATGTGAACAGTAAAGATGTGATGATATCACTATTAAAGATGAGGAATTGATTCAGAATTGGAGTAGGAGGCATTTGTCTTACGTTCTCAAAGAACTTGTATACAATTTGTTCATTCACTGAGGGTTCATGGGAGGCGGAGTTTAAAGGTCACAGGTAGTACAGCATTCAGGTTGTTTCATGGATGTTAATGGCTGCTTTGGGCCATACTTACAGTGAATATGGGAGCAAAAAAGCAGAGGGAAAATATCTGAAACACTTGCAGTTTGGCCAGAAAGGAACACATTTAATGTTAGGGCCAAGGGAGAAGTACTGTTGCTAAAGAGATTATTATAGTTTAAAAGAAAAGTCAAATATTTTGCACTGGACCAAAAAAGAAGGTGCTTTCATTTTTATCTCAGAAATTGATCGAACCCCATTCATTGCAGGATCAAACATGTAAATGTGTAAACTTATTTCAAAGACTTTACTTGAGAACCTCAGAGCATTCTGCTCTCACAGGGCTGCCTAGGGAATTTTCTCCCAGGGTTTCCCCCCACATATTCAGTCATGAAGGCACTCAGAAGTCACTGCAGCCATGCCTCAAGAGGCTGGATTTTTAGGCATGTAGAATGCAAGAGTTACAGGTTACCAGAGACTTATTTACACTGAGATTTGAATGGGAGCCAAGGTGATGTGTGGCAGTGTTAGAATCGCTGTAAGAAGCCCCAAGATGGTGATTCATGAAGACATGAATATGAACTGAAGCTGAAGTAGAGATGCCAGGAACACGGAATGCCTGCTAAGGAATGTTGCAGGAATGATTAGAATCAACCCAAGAGAATGGCCTGTGAGCGTCAGCAAAAAAGGCTATAGAGTCCAGGCTGCCCAATTCATTTGAAGTTCACATCAGCCATCGTGTGCCTTGGATTATGGACAAGGATCACAGATTTTAATGTCTGCCCTGCTGCATTTGATCTTGCTTTGGTCCCATCACTCATTTCTAGGTCTTCATTCTTCCCTTTTAGAATAGAAATATTTACTGTGCCGTTGAATCTTAGGACTGTAACTTTTGAGCAATTCTATAACTGTTGAGACTCCAGAGACTCTTGAAGGGAACTGAGTGCATTTTACATTTGTGAAATGGGAATAAACTTTTGGGGTCCTGGGGCAGAATGTTATAGTTTGGATCTGAAATGTCCTCCAAAAGCTCATGTATTCAAATCATGGTCTTCAGTTTGTGGTGCTATTGGAATTTTTATGGATATTTTAGGAGGTAGACCATACTCGGAGAGAGTAGGTACTGGGGGTGTGTCTTATCCCTGCCCCTCCTTTTTACTTTATATCCATCATAATATAAGCAGGTTTGTTCTGCCATGTGCTCCCCACCATAATGTTTTGCTTCACCAGAGGCCCAAAGACATGAAGTTGGCTAACCATGGACTAAAACCTCTGAATAATGAGAAAAAAATTATTTCTGTTTTGAGATAATTTTCTATGGTATTTTGACATACAAATAAGAAACTAGCATACCCTAGACAAGAGGTCTTAGCTTATTTATTTTATTAGCAACCACATACAAGAGTCACACAGTGTTTTTTCTAAATTCATCTCTGCCACCTCTTCATTTTCTTAACTTCCATTTTTCCATGTCAAAGTCGAGATCAATAATAAAGTCCTTCTTAATCTATAAACTCCTTTGTGAATATTATCTTCAATTTGTTTCCCTAGCTTGACCTTTATGTCATAAGCTTTCTACCATCTACTATTGCTTTGAATTTTAGTCAAATATAACTGACTCATTCTCTTCTCCTCATTTATTGAATATTTTATTTACTTGGATCATGACACTTCTCTCTAATAATACTCATGTTATCATTTTTTGTGATGTCAGTATCAATGCACATTTTTCTTCCAGTAGCTTAAAATTTAAGTTCACCCAATGATCTAGCCTTCTGCATCCTAGAGGTACTACATTATCATATCAATGCTTTTCCTAATCACACTCTCCATTACTCCACTGACAGTAACATTTTTACTCAAATGGAAGTTGAAGTACATTGACATGGAAGTCTTTTATCCATCTCTGAATGAACTTCACTCCCTTTTTAGACAATCTTATTCAATTGTCAATCATTGTGAGCATCCTTCTGCATATAACTTTCACCACACTCATGCTTTTCTAACCTTTAACAGTATTAGTTTATGTCATGTAATTACACATACATAAATCTAATAACCTACCTCATTAATGTTTTAGTTAAATCACACACATATGTTACTAATGTATCTTAAAACTAATAATTAGTTATCAAAAAGAAAATTTTGGTGTTAAGTCTATTTACATTTGTGACATAAAACGTAATTTCATACATTCTACTTCTTCAAAAAATTGCAAACTTCTTTCCTTAATTGAGTATAGCCTGATATTATTTCATTCTTATTTAAAAAGTAAAATTTTATATAATATCTTTTACTTTCACTACCTCTTCTTTTGCTAAATATTTTTTTAGTTGTAAATGAACACAAATCTTTATTTATTTACTTTTATGTGATGCTGAGAATTGAACCCAGTGCCTCAAATATATTAGGCAGGTGCTCTACCACTGAGGTACAACCCAGCCTCCACTATATCTTCTTTATCTACTCAGCAATACCCAACTGGGAACTATATACTACAACTTACATGACCTGTTATTGAGGACATACTTTCTACCTATGTTCCTAATTTGTTATAATATATTTAAATAGCTTCACAATGTTTCCCTATTTACTGCATCATGCATATCAGTAGCATTTTTTATTTCTCACAATAATCAAACCATAAAATTTATTGTTAACTTATTTAGCCCTAGCTATCACTCTTTCACATTACAACAGTACTTTTTAAAAGCTGTCTTTTGGCTCACTATCTTAAAGTTTGCTTTGCTTTCTATTGAATTTCTTTCAGTAAAATAGGTCCTCACATGTACAGAATAAAAAAAATCATTTCTGTTTCCATTTTTTTAATTTTGATATTAAATAAATCTCCATACATTCACTATTACTTGATTTGTAAAGAATTTTCCATTTATCCTCATATAAAATTAATAATTTTACTCTCAATTGTGGCAAGCTCATTTGCAAAAATAATTACTTTGTACTTCTTCAATAAATAGTGAGTTTTTTCAGGATAGAGCATCGTATTATTAATTTTAATTTCTTAACATACTAGCCCAATATCTGAATCATATATGAATATTGAATAAATTTTGTATTCAAGTTTGAAATGAATACATAATATGGAAGATTTTCACCTTGTGTAACTTCCTGGAGATCCTCTGATTCTATGAAATATAATTATTGACTTAATTTATGGACATTTATATTATATTAAAATCCATATCAAAATATATCAGTAGAGTGTATCTTTCTAGGCATGGTAACATATTCATTATTAGGTCTCTAGTTTTTCTAATGATTCAATAGAAAACTTGAAAGTCTTTTTGACTTTATCAATAACACTTTCTTATCCTTAGGCCAGATTTAGATCAGAATTCATCATCACAGATATTCAATTTCTGGATATAAGTTGTATTTTTCAACCTTACATATAAAAACTTTTCATCTTAGAAGCTTGTCTCTTCTTCATTCCTGAAAAGTATATATATATATATATATATATATATATATATATATATATATATACAAAACCACATATACATGCACACATATATGAATATATATATATATGAGGATTATTCTGCCAAATGCATATAAAAGTCATATTAAAAGTATAGTTTATTAGAAATACTATTTTTTATGAATACTTAATGACCTGAACATATTGTTTTTCTTGTTTCTTCTTTTTCTTTAAAAATAAAAGAGATGTTGGACTTCAACCCATCGTCACTTTATCACTGAGCCATATCCCTAGTACTTTTTATTTAGAGACAAGTTTTTACTAAACTGCTTAGGGTCTTGATAAGTTGCTGAGACTGTCCTTGAACTTGAAATTCTTCTGACTCAGCCTCCTAAATTAATGGGATTAAAGGTGTGTGCCACTGTTTCTAGCATGATATGAGCATATTGTTATAACTCCCTCTTCAGCTCATAGAATTTCTTCAGATAATTTTTTTTGTCCTTTGTATTGACTGATGTGTTTTTTCCATTTTACACAGTGTTCTGTTTTTATGATATAGTAGACAAGTGCAAAACTTCTGATAAAAATGAAGATTCAAAATGTGTAATTGCACTGAGCAAAAGCACAATTTGATCTTAGTACAGGCAGATGGAAAAAAAAAACTAAGTGATCACCATTTTCTAAATATAAAGTCTATGATTTCCATCATTCTCATCCTGAAATAAATCTATTAGAGTATCATATAGAGAATAGATCTGGATATTATTTCAAAATGTATTCCTTATAATTAATAATTTCAAATATATTGATAATTAAGTTTCTATGGGCAATCTGAAAATAAGCAATAAATCATTTCTTATCTGTAGACTATGTGTGACTCTTTGAGATGGGGAAAGAGAAGTATTTTTATGTGTGTTGGGCAAAAAAGTGAATGAGAATTTAGGATGAAAAAGTAATTGCATTATGTAAGAGAGGAGAAAACCAAATAAAACACACAATGCATGTGGAGAGGCAAAAATTCACAATACTGAGTTGATCATATGGAAACTAAATTAACAACACAATAACAAAAGATTAGTTTTGATATCTCCAGACTCTTGAAAGACTTAATATGTTAAGTAAAGAATACCTTTGTAGCCAGGTGCTGTGGCACACACCTGTAATGTCAGTGGCTCCCGAGACTGAGTCAGGAGGATAGAGTGTTCAAAGCCAATGTTAGCAAAAGCAAGGTGCCACTGCTCAGTGAAACTGTGTCTCTAAATAAAATACAAAATAAGGCTGAGGATGTGACTCAATAATCAGGTGCCCCTGAGTTCAATTACTGGTACCCCCCACCAAAAAAAAAAGAATACCTTTGTAAAAGTTACCAGATGTGATAAATTCTGGTCAAGAAAAAGAAAAAAGTAGCCCTGTTTAGAGATCATTTCTAGGGAAACTGTTTTTAACTTCCTAATGAAATAAACATTCATAATCATATCTATAGTAATTTAAAACAAAAGAGGCGGAGGTAATGAATTAATGATGTAGAAACTCCCTGGTATGCAAGTATTTTAAGTGAAGTAAAGATCTTAATAGCTCTTTATCTGAAGTAAAACTGAAGTGAAATGACTTCTTAAAAATATGAAAGGCCTGCTAAGATAAGTCATTTATTTTTCATGGACTGTTAGTGCCAAAACATAAATACTTAGATCATCTCCACCTGCCCAGGGCCTTTGTTCTCCATCCCTATGTATGGGTTCCTATCAGAGGACTGGAAATTTGTCAAGCTTCATATAAAACTGTAATGACTTTTAAGGCCACTCAGGCCATTCCATCTGCTCAAAAATGAAATTAGGCTTCTTTTTATAGGTTTGAAGCCACCTAAATTTGACCTCTATCTAGCACATCTTTATCCATCAAAATTGTCAATACTGCAAGGAAAAGATAGAAAGTTTAGAGCCAGTCACAAGAACATATCATTTGTAAGGTCTTTTATCAAAGTTTCTCAGATAAATTGATTTTGCAGATGCATTTGTATGTAAATAATTAACTTTGAGGGTTAATTATTTACATATTTACAAAGGGAAGAAAATATATATGTAGGCAATAAAAATTTTTTTGATGTCATCCACTTTTTTCTTTATTCTGTTCACTTCCTATACTTAGAAAGAGGGCCTTTCATAAGACATGTAAAAAGACAGACAGTCTATTAAACTAATTAAGTCATGTTCTGAGAATTTATAATAGTTAGTAGATAAAAGTATTTGCTTGAAAGATGTTTTACTCTGTATGTTCTGAAGTCATAAGTCATATCTGCCAAGTCATAGAGACAAAAACCTGTTGGTACTTTCACTGCTTTACTATAAATTCTGAGAGGGTAGAAAAAGAAAGTGAATTTCCTGGAAAAGGTAAAACCTTGAGTACCTAGAGAGGGAATAAAATAAATTGGTGCATAGCCAAAGTAATTGCCATGCCAACTTGACCGGAAAAGTAGACAAATGCTCTACACATGGGAGTAAAAGTATCTTGTGAATATATGAAAAGATAATAGGAATTATGTTATTGGTAGATATCCTTTGCTTAGTGTATCTCATATCTGATGAGCATACCTAAAGGTTTATAATTTACCAGATATAATTTTTCTTTTTCTCCAAGTTTACCACTGAAAAGTGTTGATGCTAACAATCTTTGGAAGGACATTTTATGAAGTTTAGGGATTTCAAAGCAGTCACAATATACAGTTTTGTATACTTCTCTTTCCTTTTCTAACTGGCATAGCACCAGAATGCAACTTAAGAAAGCACAGACATGACCAAGTGGCAAATCCTCATGGACTCTGTTACATTCTTCAAGTAATGTTTTGGATCTCTTCCAGTTTCAAGGACATTTAGTTAACTATCCGGATAGGCATCTATCCAGACAGTTGACTAGTTTTCTGAGCCGTATAAGATAAGTGTAGTATCTTTTACACAAAACAGGCACAAACTAAATTTTAACAAGCAATTTAGGAAAGGCAAAAATGATCTATTATTTTATAGAGAAAACTATAAAACCATGACCATTTTACCCTTACTTTCTCAAATAAATTAGAACTACTAAATTAGAAGACATTATATTGAGTTGTCAATATTTTATTTTGGTTGCATATAATGATCAAGTTCACTATGTATTTTATAATACATTTTGCTGTTATATGCAAATCTGGTTTGTATATTGCCCTTAGTAATATATGCATTTTCTTTTGTTTTCTTCATTTGTAAATGTTCTTTTTTTATCGGTTGTTCAAAACATTACAAAGCTCATGACATATCATCTTTCATACATTTGACTCAAGTGGGTTATGAACTCCCATTTTTACCCCAAATACAAATTGCAGAATCACATAGGTTACACATTCACATTTTTCCATAATGGTATATTAGTGACTGTTGTATTCTGCTACCTTTCCTATCCCCTACTATCCCCCCTCCCCTCCCCTCTCATCTAAACTGTCTATTCATTCTGTTGGTTGACTAAGGAGACTATGTGCATAAAAAGACTGGGGCACTCAGTCTAAGTCTCTTTCCCTTGCTTTTCAAATATTTTGTTTTTCTAGAATTTTTCTTTATCTTTATGTCCAATTTACATTCAAATTAATTTCCTAAAAATGCATAGAAGAGACTATCATGTTAAGTGAAATAAGCCAGGCTCAGAAAGCTAAAGATCATATGTAGTCACTTATATGTGGAAGCTAGAAAGATAAAAGAGGGAATGGATTTCATGGAAACAGAGGTGAGGATAGTAGAGAAAGAGATCATATGGAGGGAGGAAAATAGGAGGTATTAAGAACAGATTATGCTAAGTGAAGCTAGCCAATCCCTAAACACAAATGCCAAATGTCTTCTTTGATATAAGGAGAGTAACTAAGAACAGAGTAGGGAAGAAGAGCATGAGAAGAAGACTAACATTAAACAGGGATGAGAGGTGGGAGGGAAAGGGAGAGAGAAGGGAAATTGCATGGAAATGGAAGAAGACCCTCAGGGTTATACAAAATTACATACAAGAGGAAGTGAGGGGAAAGGGAAAAATAATACAAGGTGGAGAAATGAATTACAGTAGAGGGGGTAGAGAGAGAAGAGGGGAGGGGAGGGGAGGGAAGCGGGGATAGTAGAGGATAGGAAAAGCAGCAGAATACAACAGACATGAGTATGTCAATATGTAAATCAATGGAAGTGTAAGTGATGTGACTCTGCAATCTGTATACAGGGTAAAAATGGGAGTTCATAACCCACTTGAACCAAAGTGTGAAATATGATATATCAAGAACTATGTAATGTTTTGAACAACCAATAAAAAAAGAAAAAAAAAGAAGTTGGTGGGACTGGGGTTGTGGCTCATTGGCAGAGCACTTGCCTAGTATTTGTTAGAAATTGGTATTGATTCTCAGCCTACATATGAAGAAATAAAAAATAAAGGTACATCAACAACTAAAAATATTTTTAAAAAGTAAGTGAGGAAGATGCTGGTAAATTAAATGTGGTTGTCCCTTTATAACTGAACAGGGTCTGAATTCAATCAGAACAAAAGCATGTTGCTGTTATTATTTTGGTACTGGGGATTGAACCCAGGGGCACTTAATCACTATATCACATCTCAGCCCTTTTATAAATATTTTATTTAGAGACAGGGTCTTGTCGAGTTGCTTAGGGCCTCATTAATTGCTGAGGCTGGCTTTGAACTCTCAATTCTTATGACTTAGCCTCCTGAGCCACTGGGATTATAGGTATGAGCCACCAAGCCCAGCCAGGAATGAAAATCTGGCTAACACAGATGGATTATCTCTGTTCCTTGTGGTGACTGCTAGAGTGGGAATGGAGTATCCAGAATGACCCCATTCACAGGCCTGGGGCCTTGGTATGAGCTGTGGGCAGAGGTTTTTTCATTCACCTCTGTGCAGCCTCTCCTATCTGTGCAGACTGTCCTCACTCAGTAGTCAGGCTGAGCTTCTCTGCAGGGTGGCAAGCTTCCCAGACAGCGGAGCAAAACTGCAGTTCTTCTGAATTAGGCTAGAACCCAAAGCAAGCTGCAAAAGCATCCACCAGTTTCAAGAGAGGGGGAAATAGATTCCACTTCTTGATGGGAGTCACATTGCAAAATAGCTTTCAGAATGGAAGTGTTACTCAGCAGGTCCAGATCCCTCCCAGGAGAGAAGAGGCTCGGCTCCCTGCTTTGAAAATATTTGGAGTCAAATCGGTAGGAAAATAGGTTTTACTGAAAGCCTGCTTTGAAGAAAGATGGAAGAAACTTAATTGTTTCAAAGAGCCCATCTCCAAATTTCTTGAAACTTAACAGAACTTTCAAGGAGAAAAGGCAGGGAAGTAACAAGGGGCAGAAGTACACAGGTTTTGCTACCTAACAGTCCCTTATCACGTGAAAAGGAGCCAGAATTCTTGGGGCCAGGAACTGTGACAGGGGGTAGGGGGTGTAATTAATCTTAATCTGTTCCAGGCTTTCTTGGAATCCTCTGATTATCCCATGAGTCCCTATGAAGATGTAGCTATCATGCAGAATAAGCTGTGTCCATGGACACTAGTACACGTATATTTTTACACATGTATAATTACAATTTGTACAATTTGTAAGTTGATTTTCTGGTATACATACATATACTTGTAAGAATGTTTAGCATGAAAAAGTCCCCTCATCTGTGGCCATCTCTTGGATGTTTTCACAAATTGAACTTTTGTACCTACAAAACTGAAGTTGATTCTGGAGATCTGACCAAGGTACACCTGCTTTGAGGTTCTGTCTGAGGTATCCACTGGCCTTTCCCAACATACATTCATTCATTCATTTATTCAACCAACACATACATTTTGAGCTTCTATTAGGTTCTAGATACAGTCATGTGCCACATAAAAGTTTCAGTCATTGTCAGAGCACACATATGATTATATCACCTAAGATCATAGCCATCTTGGTTTGTGGGAGTACATTCTTTTATGTTCATACAATGATGGTATTGCCTGATGATACATTTCTCAGAAAGTATCCCTGCTTTTAAGCCATGTGTGCCTGGACTATATGAAGATATTGATTTACAGATACAAGACCAATGAAGTGCTGCTTTCAAAAGGCTCAGAAAGATAGTGTTTTGGGGGCTGGCATGGGTATGTCCCCAGGACACAAAGGAAAATGTTATATAAGGGAATTGGGACATTGGATATTTTTGTCATCATTGGGTCTAATTCTAAAGTGGTCCAGCTTCAAGACCCCTTCCTTACAGGCAGGCATGACCCCTCTACTGGAGCATGCCTGCCTCACTGAGCTAACCCTTCCCATACCTTATGTCATTTAACACTCCTGACGCAACTGTTAACCTGTATTTCACAGATGAGTAAACCAAGGATCAAAAGCTTGATAAAAGTCGACACAAACTGACTTCAAAACCTATAGGTTTAATCAACAAACTGGACATAGACCAGCACAGGATAGGATTCGGATCTTTTGACCTAGGCTTCCTATCAAGGAAGGGCCTCAACTGGAATCCGTAGCAGTATTTTTAAGTGAGGTTATGTATTCCATCTCAGGGATACATTGGCAGGAGTGATTGAAGATGCTCCTCCTACAGCTTTAAATTTGTGCCACTTCCTGAATCAGACTCTCTACACCAGGATCAGAAAACCAAGGTACCAGACACCTCTGACCCATCATCTGTTTTTATAAATAAAGTCTTATTGGAACATCAATGTCCTTTGTTTAGATACTTTCAGTGGTTACTTTGGTGCTACAACAGAGGAGTTGAGTACTTATGATAGATGGCACAACTCACAAGGACCAGACTGTCTATTCATTAGAAAACCTTATACAGAAATTGTTTGCTGATCCTGGATAAATAATATGAATTCATTTCGAAAATAAATCTAATTATCTTGGAAATAGCGAAATTCTGTCGCACTGTTGTTTGCATTAAAAATATCTTTTTGTTTCCAAGGATACTACAGAGTTGAGACTCTGATACATTTTTTAGTGTACTAGGAATGGAAAGGGGAAAAAGAGAGAATAAAATTAACAAGTGAGGGGTGAAGGAGAGAAATGGAAAGAAGAAAGGGAGGGAGAGAAGATGGGAGGAAGGAAGGAAAGAGGAAAAAGAGAAAGAAGGAGGACTCAGCCTGACTTGCACTCTGACTGCCTGCAGCTGTGTCTTAATTAATACCCACCCCCTCTGCCCACAAGCTTTATTCTCCTTTAAATCCTCAGTGTTAGGCAAAGTGCCTGGGAGCTCTGTGTTTGCTGGTGACACAGAGGATCTGCCCAGTGTCAGTTTGTTCAGACTGCCATAACCAAAAACTGCTAATTGAACAGCTTAAACATCAGGAATTCATTTTCTCACAGTTCCAGAAGCTGGACATCCAAGATGGAGATGTTGGCAGGGTTAGTTTCCAAGTCCTCTCTCCTGGGGTTAGAGATGACTGTCTTCTTGCTGTGTCATTGCATTCGCGGTCTTTCCTTGCTGTGTGCATCCCTAGTGTTCCTTTGTATGTCCTACTCTTCTCTTCTTATAGGGACACCAGTCAGCATAGATTAGAGCCCATTTTAACAACCTTTTTAAATGTAGGTTTAAAGACCCTATCTCCAAACACAAAAATCCCCCTCCATATCCACAAGGGATAGGGCCCAAGATCCCCAGTGGATACTACAAACTGCAGGGAGCACCGAACCTCACATATACTATGTTTTCCTGTATATACATCTCTATTGTAAAATTTAATTTATAAATTAGACACAGTAAGTTATTAAAGATAGTAACAGATAATATAACAATGATAATATACTGTAATAAAAATTATGCAAAACTTATGAATTATTTCTGGAATATTCTATGTCATATTTTCATTTGAACTTGGGCAACTGAAACCCAGAAAGGAAAATTGCAAATAAGGAGAGATGACGGTAGTCACATTCAGAGGTCCTGGGGGTTTGGGCAACAGTGAATGAATTAGGGGTTAATACATTTCAGTGTATCACAGCGCACCCTCTTCACTTACTTTCTGATCCACCCTTCCATTTAAGGACACCCTCAGCTTTCCCTCTCTGATCTCTGATACCCCTGGACATTAGAAGGGAGAGCTTTAGGGCTGTTCTTTCTTCTGGAATGATTCCAGCTTACAGCTCTGAAACAAAGTGTGGAATAAGGGCTTCCTATCAGATTCTTACCCAAATGCACAGTGAGGCAGGCTGTCAGACACCTCTCTCTGCAGAGGTTAAACATTCTGAGTTGAAGGACAGACAGCTATACCCCACCCTCGGGTAGCTGGAGCAGACCCCTCTTCGGGAATCTCTGGGTCTATCCAACATCCTCGATGAAACGTTTTCCAGGTGGTTCCTACAACCAGCCTCCTCTGGGGTCAGGTGGCAGAGGAGCCGCACTTGCTCAGAATACCCAGCGGTCCCCGTGGAACGGCCCTGCGGAGTGAGATGCGCTCTCCCGGCCACTAGAGGGCTCAGTGGCGCCGCTCCCTGGCAACGCTGAGCCATCCAAGCGAGTCACCGCTGGAATTCATGCATTGACTAGCTAAGGCTTATTTTTAGCGTTACTAAAGTTTTGTTGCAGACAAGGAAAAGATACTATTTTTAATCTCCAAAGAGCTTACATACAGGCTGGCTGGAGGCTGCAAAATGTGAACCACAGTATTCTCCTTCCCCAGCAGCTTTTAGTGAAGGCTTTCAAACATAATTGCAGTGAAGTTCCATCCATTCAATAATTAGATATTACCCTTATTAACTCTTAATGCAAGTGCTTTTCATATGTCTCTCATTTGTCCACCCAACACTATATGTTTTTTTTTTCATTTCAAAGAAAGTGGGGCATATGATTTCGAGCTTATTTCTTCTTCTCTGGATTCCCTTCTTCAAGCAGCTACTGAGAGTTACCTGCCAAGTCCCAGGGGAGGTACAAGGTGGAGAATAAGGCAAATAGAGCCCTGCAGTCTTTTTTTTTATTGGTTGTTCAAAACATTACAAAGCTCATGATATATCATCTTTCATACATTTGACTCAATTGGGTTATGAACTCCCATTTTTACCCCAAATACAAATTATAGAATCACATCAGTTACAGACTCACATTTTTACCTAATGGCATATTAGTGACTGTTGTATTCTGCTACCTTTCCTATCCCCTACTATCCCCCCTTTCCTCCCCACCCATCATCCCTCTCTACCTCATCTACTGTTGTTCAATTCTCTCCCTTGTTCCCCCCCCTTTCCCCTCACATCCTCTTCTATGTAATTTTGTGTAACATTGAGGGTCTCCTACCATTTCCATATGTTTTCCCTTCTCTCTCCCTTTCTCTCCCCCTACGCGTCTTTGTTTAATGTTAATCTTTTCCTCATGCTCTTCCTCCCTGTTCTGTTCTTAGTTGCTCTCTTTATATCAAAGAAGACATTTGGCATTGTTTTTTAAGGATTGGCTAGCTTCGCTTAGCATAATCTGCTCTAATGCCATCCATTTCCCTGCAAATTCTATGATTTTGTCATTTTTTATTGCTGTGTAGTACTCCATTTTGTATAGATGCCACATTTTTTTTATCCATTCATCTATTGAAGGGCATCTAAGTTGGTTCCACAATTCTAGCTATTGTGAATTGTGCCGCTATGATCATTGATGTGGCAGAATCTCTATAATACGCTCTTTTAAGATCCTCAGGGAATAGTCCTAGGAGGGCGATAGCTGGGTCAAATGGTGGTTCCATTCTCAGCTTTCCCAGGTATCTCCATACTGCTTTCCAAATTGGCCTTACCAATTTTCAGTCCCACTAGCAATGTACAAGTGTACCCTTTTCCCACATCCTCGCCAGCACTTATTGTTGTTTGACTTCATAATGGCTGCCAATCTTACTGGAGTGAGATGGTATCTTAGGGTGGTTTTTATTTGCATTTCTCTGACTGCTAGAGATGGTGAGCATTTTTTCATGTACTTATTGATTGATTGTATGTCCTCCTCTGTGAAGTGTCTGTTCAGGTCCTTAGCCCATTTGTTGATTGGGTTATTTGTTATCTTATTGTTTAATTTTTTGAGTTCTTTGTATATTCTGGATATTAGGGCTCTATCTGAAATGTGAGGGGTAAAAATTTGTTCCCAAGATGTAAGCTCTCTATTCACCTCTCTTATTGTTTCTCTTGCTGAGAAAAAAAACTTTTCAGTTTAAGTAAGTCCCATTTGTTGATTCTTGTTATTAACTCTTGTGCTATGGGTGTCCTATTAAGGAATTTGGAGCCCGACCCCATAGTATGTAGATCATAGCCAACTTTTTCTTCTATCAGACGCAGTGTCTCTGATTTGATATCTAGTTCCTTGATCCATTTTGAGTTAACTTTTGTGTGTGGTGAGAGAAAGGGATTCAGTTTCATTTTGTTGCATATGGATTTCCAGTTTTCCAAGCACCATTTGTTAAAGATGCTATCCTTTCTCCATTGCATGCTTTTAGCCCCTTTATCAAATATAAGAAAGTTGTAATTTTGTGAATTGATTTCTGTGTCCTCTATTCTGTACCATTGGTCCACCTGCCTGTTTTGGTACCAGTACCATGCTGTTTTTGTTACTATTGCTTTGTAGTACAGTTTGAACTCTGGTATCTCTATACCTCCAGATTCACACTTCCTGCTTAGAATTGCTTTTGCTATTCTGGGTCTTTTGTTTTTCCATATGAATTTCATGATGGCTTTATCTATTTCTACAAGCAATGCCATTGGGATTTTGATTGGCATTGAATCTAACCTATAGAGAACTTTGGGTAGTATCGCCATTTTGATGATGTTAGTTCTGCCTATCCATGAACAGGGTACATTTTTCCATCTTCTAAGATCTTCTTCTATCTCTCTCTTTAGGGTTCTGTAGTTTTCATTGTATAAATCTTTCACCTCTTTTGTTAAGTTGATTCCCAAGTATTTTATTTTCTTTGAGGATATTTTGAATGGAGTGGTTTTCCTCATTTCCATTTCAGAAGTTTTGTTGCTGATATACAGAAATGCCGTTGATTAATGTGTGTTGATTTTATGTCCTGCCACTTTGCTGAATTCATTTATTAACTCTAGCAGTTTCTTTGTAGACCCTTTTGGGTCTGTTAAATATATTATCATGTCATCCACAAATAGCGATAATTTAAGTTCTTCTTTTCCTATTTTTATGCCTTTAATTACTTTTGTCTGTCTAATAGCTCTGACTAGTGTTTCAAGAACTAAATTGAATAGAAGTGGTGATAGAGGGCATCCCTGTCTTGTTCCAGATTTTAGAGGGAATGCCTTCAGTTTTTCTCCATTTAGGATGATGCTAGCTTGAGGTTTAGCATATATAGCTTTTACAATGTTGAGGTAAGTTCCTGTTATCCCTAGTTTTTCTAGTGTTTTGTACATAAAGGGATGCTATACTTTGTCAAATGCTTTTTCTGCATCTATCGAGATGATCATATGGTTCTTGTCTTTAAGTCTATTGATGTGGTGAATAGTATTTATTGATTTCCATATATTGAACCATCCTTGCATCCCAGCAATGAATCCTACTTGATCATGGTGCACAATTTTTTTGATATGCTTTTGTATTCAATTCACCAGGATTTTATTGAGAATTTTTGCATCCAAGTTCATTAGAGATATTGGTCTGTAGTTTTTTTTCTTTGAAGTGTCTTTGTCTGGTTTCGGGATCAGGATGATGTTGGCCTCATAGAATGAATTTGGAAGAGCTCCGTCTTTTTCTAATTCTTGAAATAGCTTGAAAAGTATTGGTTTTAATTGTTCTTTGAAGGTTTTGTAAAACTCTGCTGTATACCCATCTGGTCCAGGGCTTTCTTTGGTTGGTAGTCTTTTGATGGCTTCTTCAATTTCTTCCTTTGTTATTGGTCTGTTTAAATTGTGTGTGTCTTCCTGACTCAATCTGGGCAGATCGTATGACTTAAGAAATTTATCGATATCTTCACTGTCTTCTATTTTATTGGAATATAGGGTTTCAAAATACTTTCTAATTATCTTCTGTATTTCTGTAGTGTCTGTTGTGATATTGCCTTTTTCATCCTGTATGTTAGTAATTTGAGTTCTCTCTCTTCTTCTCTTCATTAGCATGGCTAAGGGCCTGTCGATCTTATTTATTTTTTCAAAAAGTAACTTTTAGTTTTTTCAATTTTTTTTTGTTTCAATTTTGTTGATTTCTGCTCTAATTTTAATTATTTCTTGTATTCTACTACATTTGCTGTTGTTTTGCTCTTCCTTTTCTAGGTTTTTGAGGTGTAGTGTGAGTTCATTTATTTGTTGGTTTTTTTCTTTATTTTGAGGAAAGAACTCCAAGAAATGAATTTCCCTCTTAAAACTGCTTTCATTGTGTCCCAGAGATTCCGGTATGTTGTGTCTCTATTGTCATTTGTCTCTATGAATTTCTTTTATCTCCTCCTTAATGTCTTCTGTAACCAATTGATTATTCAGTAACATATTGTTCATTTTCCATGTGATGTAAAATTTTCCTTCCTTCTTTTATCATTGGTTTCCAGTCTCATTCCATTATGATCAGATATGGTGCATGGTATCATCTCCGTGCCTTTATATTTACTAAGAGTTGCCCTATGGCATAATATATGGTCTATCTTTGAGTAGGATCCATGTGCTGCTGAGAAGAACGTGAATCCACTTGATGATGGTTGATATATTCTATATATGTCGGTTAAGTCTAGATTATTGATTGTGCTATTGAGTTCAATAGTTTCTTTATTCAGCTTTTGTCTAGACAATCTGTCTAATGGTGAAAGCGGTGTGTTGAAGTCACCCATAATTATTGTGTTGTAGTCTATTTGACTCTTGAACTTGAGAAGAGTTTGTTTATGAACGTTGCAGCTCCATTGTTAGGTACATACAAATTGGTAATTGTTATGTCTTGTTGGTGGATGGTTCCTGTTAACAGTATATAGTGTCCTTATTCATCCCTCTTGATTAACTTAGGTTTGAAGTTGATTTTATTCGATATGAGTATGGCCAATCATGCTTGCTTCCGAGGGCCATGTGAGTGATATGATTTTTCTCAACCTTTTACCTTCAGCTTGTGCATGTCTTTTCCTATCATATGAGTCTCCTGAAGACAGCATATTGCTGGATTTTTTTTTTTTTGATCCAGGTTACTAGCCTATGTCTCTTGATTGGTGAGTTTAGGCCATTAACATTTAAGGTTACAATTGAAATATGATTTGTACTTCCAGTCATGTTTATTTATTTATTTATTTTAGTTTGGCTAGTTTTTACTTTTTGTTTATCTTCCTCCCCCTTTACTGAGATACCTACTGCTGTTAGTTTTGGGCACTATTTTTCAATTCTTCTTCTTGTAGTATTTTGCTCAAAATGCTTTGCAGTGCTGGTTTTCTGGCTGCGAATTCTTTTAGTTTTTTTTTTAATCATGAAAGATTTTAATTTAATTGTCAAATCTGAAGCTTAATTTTGCTGGATACAGTATTCTTGGTTGGAAATCATTAGTTTTCAGAGTTTGAAATACATTGTTCCAGGATCTTCTCACTTTTAAAGTCTGTGATGAAAAATCAGTCGTTAACCTAATTGGTTTACCCCTGAATGTAATCTGCCTCCTTTCTCTCATAGCTTTTAATATTCTCTCCTTGTTCTGTACGTTGGCTATCTTCATAATTATATGTCTTGGAGTTGGTCCATTATGTTTTTGAATGTTTGGGGTCCAGTAGGTTTCCAGGATTTGGCAATTCATTCCATCTTTCATCTCTGGGAAGTTTTCTAGAATTATTTCATTTAATAGGTTTTCCATTCCTTTGGTTTGATTCTCTATGCCTTCTTCTATCCTAATGACTCTCAAATTTGTTTTTTTTTTATGACATCCCATAATTATTGAATAGATTGCTCGTGGGATTTAAGCATCTTTTCTGAGTTGACTATATTCTTTTCAAGTTGATAAACTTTGTCTTCATTATCTGATGTTCTGACTTCTACTTGATCTAGTCTATTTGTAATATTCTCGTTTGAGATCTTAATTTGATTCATAGTTTCCTGCATTTCTAGGATTACTATTTGGTTTTTTTTTTTAAGATCTCAATCTCCTGGTAAAGCTCGTTCTTTGCCATTTTAATTTGTTTTTTTAATTCATTTTCAAAATATACTTTTATTGCTTGGACTTGCTGTCTCATGTCTTCTCTAATATTCCTTTCCGCCTGAGTTAGGTATGCCTTGAGTTCTTTCCCTATTCCTGTTTCTGATGCTTCTAGGTCCTCCTGTAGAATTAAGTTGTCCTGCATTGTTTGTACTCCTATTTTTCCCTTGTTTTTTCATGATGTTCACGCTACTTTCCAGCTCTATTTGATTGCTGTGTTTCTGCTCTCTTCGATAAATTTGTTTTGGTTTTTTATATCTCTGTTATCTCTCCTTTGTGTTGGTAGACTATGTTTGCTAAAGTGGATTCCGCTGCGAAGAAATTCCGACGGCCAAGCTCCAGTGATGTCACCTCTCTGCTATGGCGGGCCCCAGGCTTCTTACTGGGGTGTCCGAATGGAGGGGTGGGACTGGACTGTCTCTGCTTGGTTTCAGATCCCAGACGCCGGCAGCTGGGCAGTCTCCAGCCACCCAGTCGCACTGGCAGCCGGAGGGCGATTGGTCGCAGGTGGGCATGAGGTTTCCAGTCGCAGCAGCAAGGGGCCGGTTGTCGCTGGTGGGTTGGTGATCTCTAGCTGCCTAGTCGTGCGGTCGGTCGTCGGCAGGGGGCGGACTCCAGCTGCCCAGTCGTGGGGTGGCGGGTGGATTTTCGCCAGCCAATCTCGAGGGTCTGGCCTCTAGTCCCCTGGTTTCTCCTGCTAGACCAGATTTCCCCTGAGTGATGCCTCTCAGCAGTTCAAACTGTACTCTGGGCCTGCCGTTTGTTGGGCGTGGAGGGTAGCTATTGAGAACCCCCCCCACCCCCCCCCACCCCCACCCCCCCATCCCTCCCCCGCACTCTATTATTTTAATTTTTTCCGCTTGCCCCTCCCCCCAAGCTGGCAATACAGGTTTCGTTTTCCCTGCTGATGGGAGGGGGAGTTGAAGGTTGGGTGTCTCTAGTTTTCCCCCCGCGTCTTTATGCAGACTTGCTCAGATAATCCCTCACCGGGAGAGCCTAGGAGAGATTTTATGTGAATTCCCCGCTGTATGGGAGATGAGCTGAGTAACATGCACCTGTTTTATTGTTGCAGTCTGTTGGAGAGTGGCAGTGGTCACTTCAGCTCTCCAAGATGGTGGCCGTTGGTTTCCTTGGTGGAGTTTCCGTTGTGGGGGATAGAACTGTCCCGTTTCCTTCTTCGTCTAAAATCTTGAACTCAGCCCGGGGCTCCATGAGTGCTCAGGCAGCAGGATTCCACAGAATCTGCAGCAATCTCCCTGCTTGCTGGTTGCCTCTCGGCGGTTCCTGGCCATCTGTAGCCATGAGGCAGGCTGTGTGGATCAGTCAGCCGGGATCTCTGGTCACACAGTTGGCTCGTGTATGAGACTCAATTACCGGACCTCGGTGCTGGAAATCCTTCCTCTAGGTTTCGGTGCACCCCCATTTTGCTGTAAGTTCCTAACAAGATAGTTTTTTGTCGTTCTAACTCGTTATTCACCCGCGCAGTGGCGTGGTACATGGGGTGTGATGCACTCTATTCGTGGCCATCTTTTTCACTTTCTGCCCTGCAGTCTTTCTTGATTTTATTCCAAAAGCCTCAGCGAGGGGGAGAAAAGGATTTTCTGGACGGACAAATAGTCTCTGGCAGAAGTGTGGAGCAAGAACAGTTCTCTGCAAAATTTGCAACAGGTGCTCTTGGGCCAAGGGAAGGAGAAGAGAGCAAAGGCAAATGAGGGCCAAAGTCAGGGGACCTCTGCCTTATTTCCAGAGCATAGTGCCTTGAAGGGGACAGGACCCATGCACCCATGGTTCCCTGGGCACCGGCCAGAAGGGACCAAGATGATGGGCATCTTAAGACTCCAGTAGCTAAGGACCAGAGTTCCCCATTTTCCTTGATAATATGCTAATTTCCCTTATACTCTCTTGTTATGGACTCAATTATATCCCCACAAAGTTCATATTATGAAGCTCTTTGTGGTTTCTTCAATGTTTTGTGGAGTCCTCCTGTTGTCAGTTAGCACTCTCCAGAGAAACAGAATCCCTGTAAGGATAAACAGATATTTATTTCAAGGAATTGACTCCTGCAATTATTATCTGGCAAGTTGAAAATGTGCAGGGCAGGCCGGCAGTCTAGTGACCAGGGAATAGTTGTAGTTCAAGACCAAGGGCATTCTGCTGGCTGAATCCTTTCCATCTCTGGGAAGGAATTGGGTGAGGCTCATCCACATTATAGAGAGTCATCTGCTTTATTAAAAAAAAGATAAAGAAAAAGAAAATACCTTCACAGAGACATCTAGAATAACATCTGATAAAATATCTGGGTCCAATGACATAGTCAAGTTGACACATTCTGTCACTGCTAGGGACAGTAACATTGAGCTGAAAGTGGTCTTGTTTGCTATTAATGGGAGAGGTAGAAAGAGGGAGAATGTCCTATACTGGCTGTTTCTTGCTAGGGAAGTATCCCTCTGCCCACACAAGGAAATGGTCATTCTAGAAACCCCTGAAACTTTAATGATCCAATAAAAGCAGTGACAGCTGCTATTTATTGAGCACTTACTATGTACTGTGCATACTGGTAAGTGCTTTTCTTTTAAGATCACTGGGCTCTGTCAGGTCTGTTCCCTGTCCAGGACTCCAGGCCAGGAATTCAGACCCAGAACCCTACCATATTTCTGCTCCCTGCTCCACAACTTGGAAAATATTTTTCAAGAGGAATGGGGAAAGCAGGAATTGCTTGTCTTCTTTGTGAGATTTTCCTCAAATGCTTTGTAATCCTCTGTGCCCCAGAGACTTAGATTTTTTCAGAAACCAGAACTCAGAAAATTTCTTTGTTCTCTGCTCTCTAGTTTTCTCAGTTCCTCTTTCTAGTGGGCTTACCTGCTCTGGAGAGAGAGAGAGAGAGAGAGAGAGAGAGAGAGAGAGAGAGAGAGAGAGAGAGAGAGAGAGAGAGAGAAAATGCACACAAAGGGGAGAATTCTTGGGAGGAGACAGTTAATAATTTGAGACACTAGCCCGCCTTGTCTGTGTCAGTCACGTTAGCTTATCACCTTCTCTTGCCACATATTTGACTTGCTATTCCCCTCCATCTCCATTTCCCCTCACCTCCAAAAAGTCATAAAGAAGAGGAGGAAAAACTCAGAGGGTAGAAAATACCTGACCATTACTGACTCAAAAGAATGCACACAACGTGTAGGCTCCTGTTTTACAAGAAGAAAAAAGAAAACTTGTAAAAGGTTTTCCTGAATATAGCTTTTTGCTCATATTCTCTCTCCCTCTCTCCATCTCCCCCTCTTTCCTCATAACTAAAGAAGCTGGTAGCAACCACTCTGCTTTGCAACTCAGCTGGTAGAATGCCTGGAGAGCAGCCAGTGGCCTGGGTTCAATCTCCTGATAAGTCATCAATTTCTTTCTCACCCAAAACATCTGGTTTAGGGTCCTGAGTTATGAGCTAATATTAAATATAAAAGTTTATAGCATCACATACATAATACTGTTGATTAGAAACATAAAGAAAAGTAATTGACTGAAGGGGACTCGGTGTGACCAGCTGGTTGAACATCTGGATGGAATCCAAAGGGCCTGAATTGAATTCCCAATTCATGCATTCTTTCTTGGCTGGTAGTATCTGGTTTGGCATTTTTAAAGATTTTTATTCTTCTCTTTGGATACTACTTTTTTTGAAGTATTTTATATACAATGATGTGAATTACATTTCAGTGAACTGAAAAACACTAAAATGAAATAAATACAGTTTTCAATCTTCCCATGCATCCATTCATCAGACATTTATGGTTGTCAGGTTTTTCCTATTCTTGTTGTTACCACAGATAGCCACATGGTGGCAGTGTGCACCCATGCTTTTCTCCATGGGCAAAGGTTTGTGAAGAACTCAGTTATCCACTCATCCATCTGGTTTGCAGCTGAGCCACTCAGGAAGGAGAAGAATTTCTACCAGGCCGGGGCTTTGTTCTCAGGGATCTTCACTTGCTAGCCATTACTTACATATCACCACAAAGTCCTTAGGTCAGCTGCATCCCAATAATTGAACCAATAACCTATGACCAATAACCTAAAGTTCAGCAAGATTTTGGTGACACTCTATATTGCTTACTATCTGCCTCTTCTTTTACTCTTGTCTTTCAGCCTTGATACCTAACCAAAGACCAAAAAGATGTGTCCACATCTTCTGACACTTTAGGGTTTAGGTCTTAGGAAGGGCTGTAGTGTCTGTACTCTTTTCCCTAACAGCTTCTTTTCCAGGATATGAGGCAGAAAATAGTTTGCATCTAAGTGCTCATTCAGGTAGAAAGTATTTGTTTGGAGCATTGTGTTGAGAAGCACTCTGGGGCCTAATGGTCCAGGCTCAGAGCTCAAGATTCTCTGCTGGATTAGCAATGTCTTTATACCTCTTTTCCTCACTCCCTCCCTTCCTTCATTGTTTATTGAGTTCCTTTGAAGAACTGGGCACTAGGCTAAGAGATTCAACACTGGACAAGATCTTCTTGGTCTCTGCCCTTGCAGAATTTACAAATGAACTGAGAAACGGTTAAAAAATCGAACACAGGATAAAACCTGGGATAAAAAAAAACTATTGTGAGTTGTGGGGGCACATTGAAGAGGGATCTCAACCTGACTTGGGAGTAAGCAATAAAACCAGGAGGCACATGGTAAAACCAGAGTATAGGAGAAAATGTTAGAACAACAACAGAAATGTACCTATGCCATTGTCATCTCATCTTTCAATTTGCTGTACCTTGCCTGACACCCTCAATGGTGAGTATTGGGCTCTTAGAATGTCCTACTACAGAGGCCAGGCAGGTAATGTGGATGAATGGGAGGACAGGGGCAAACTAATGCACCCTTTCTGCTCCTGATGGGACAGATCAACGCCAGGTGATTGCTGCCCTGTGACATGCATTCTCAGGGAGTGTCAGGCCGTGGGATTGTTTTGCAAGAGAAACTGGGAGTCTAGCTTCTTCTGTGAAATTTCCTGAGAATATTTATAAATACATTTCGGGCCAAAAAGGATATGCACGGAAGCCAAGTTTGGGCTCTTGGGGATATTTGTCCTAATTAAATATTGGTTTCTATGACTGTCATCTAGTGGTGACAATGTGTTACTGCACCCTTTGTTTTTTCATAAGGCGGAAGAAACCAACTTCCTTCCACTGGTTCCTCAATTTGGCTTTTGATTTCCAAAATAAATATTGTGAAAAGTTTCTAGGGCCGCGCCGGTGGTGGTTTCTCACCTTTTCCTTCTGGAAATCAGTTAAGTCGAAGAGGAGAACAATGTTCAGAATAGTTTTGCAGCTGTTAATTTTGCAGGCTGATTTTAATCAACTGAATGAATTATAATTGACACATTGACCTCTTTGGAATCCAGATCCAAAGACCTCGAGTTCTCCTTGTAACTATAAGGCTGTATGAGTCTATATAGTCTGAGCAAGTTTTTCTAGCTAGGGTTCCCAGAGGCTTAGGACTTTTTTTGAATGGGCTCCTTGGTGGTCTTCGAAACCCCCTGAAATTGTGTGCAAAAGTTTTTAGCTTGTGCTATCCCAAGTCAAATTTTCAAAGAGCCTCTGACTCAACGAGAGGGAAGTCAAGACTGCAAAGCAGGGTACCCAAGGCTGAGTGGGCACTTGAATCCCCCAGAGGACTCATCAAAATGCAGATTACCAGGCTCCAGCCACAGTTTATAATCCAGGCGCCCTGGAGTGTAGCAAAGAAGTTGCCTTTCTATCAAATTTCCTGGTGATGCTGAGGATATTGGTTTGGGACCACATGGTGAGGACTCCTGCTATAAATTATCAGCACTTTGAGAATAAGATCAGATCTTAGGCTTTCTGCTTTGTTGTTGAAACTCAGAATTGGCCATTGTTTTTTCAAGTACAAAGTATATATATATATATAAAAGCAAAATAAAGCATTGTGTTACATGATGCCTCCTAAGTCTTTGCTTCATCCTTTGGCTATGCCAAAAAGAGTTTAAAGATACTGGGCAGTGGTTCTTTGTTTTAGATGTTTGACTTAATGATCTGCCACTTCAAAGGCAAAAGACAGTGAGCTGGCATCTGGGGAACAGAGGGTTAGGAGAGTTTGAGAATGTCATTATAAGGACCTCCAGTATCCAAGGGAAATAAAATGTGCATGCCACCTCTCTCCCTCCACATTTCTGTCATTTTACTAGAATTTACTCAGCGGAGTCTCTAGGTTAGCCATGGTTATGGATTGATGCTAAGACATTCTCCATGTCCTCCCTTCCTATCCTTTATGATGTACCCAATTTTGACTAAGGAAAGATTCAGACTCTGAAGTTTTCAGAATGTCTGCAATCTGTGAAAAAGACACAATGGAATCTATATGTGTAATGTTCAGGAGATTGTCATCTACCTGTGTCGTTTCTGGTCTTCAGCAGAAAGCTTGCAAATCACCTTGAGACAGCAAAGTGTAACTCTCCCAAAGCAACTGAACTCTCATTGCATGCAAGGTGCCTTGTCAAGGGCACTAAGTGTGCGACCCATGGTTAAAGTGGCCTGTGAAGTTCCATCTGTCCAGGAATGATGAGGATTCAAGCCTCCCCATCCCATTTATCCATGGAAGTGGAAAAGGCTTTGAGTTTCATGCCCTGTGCTGAGGTGGCCAGAGTTTCATGGGAATTCCTGGGTAAGGGGGTGACACTTTGGCTCTCAGAGTCTGGGCTGGTCTTTTGACCCCAGTCTCCACTGTTTCTGTTTGGACCTTTCCTTCTCTGCTTGTAAAAATAAAAGATGGATATATGCCATTCTTTGCTATTCAAAGATGGATGTTGCTTTGAGGGAGTAAAATAATACTCGTTAAAGGGATTTGCATTCTCTGCAAAGAAGGGGTAGCAAAGTAGGAGATGATAGGTAGAATATTCCAGGCAGCAGAGAAAGTTGTCCCAAGGTTTGGGGCAGGCACTGCTTCTTTCTCCAAAAGATTAGGATTTCTCCAGGACTTTGGCAGTGGCCAGATTTATAGTGATGTGCACAGTGAGACTCCTTTGCAGTTAAGAACCCGGGTAGTGGGTCAGGAGTAAGGTCACCTGGGTGGAGAATGTGTGCAGAAGAGCAAGTGCCTTCCTGTCTTGGGAAGAGGAGAATTTTATGAGGACAAATCAGTTCGATCTTTGTAAGTACTCTGCCTCATCTGGGTGCTCCATGCTTGGTGCTCAGCAGTGGGGCGAAATGAAAAAGGCCAATTCTCATTCCCCTGGGAAATGGAAATGTGGGATGCCTCAGCACTTGCAGGGAGAACAGGTGGACCAGAAAGATTCGGTTTGTACAGACTCGCAGACAGCACACCCTGGTGATGAGATCGCCCACTCACCTCCCCTCCTTTTCCTGGTGTCTCAGCATTAGGTGAAGAAAGGCCCAGACCTGTGACGAAAGAGCCCAAGTGTGTGTGTGTTGTGGCGGGGGGGGGGGGGACATCAAAATTCTCAGCTCTTGTCTCTGCTGTGGGTAGAAGCTTGGGTATGATTTGGGAAAAATCTCCTCACTTTTCTCAGTCCCTATTTCCTCATCTGTAAGATGAAGGTGTTGGACCCAATTCCCCAATACAGACAGGATCCAGGACAGGAATGATTAGAGCATTTGAGAAATTAGTGGAACATTTCTTTTTAAAACATTAGCTTCTACGTTGACCAGGATGCCATTTCCAGCCACAAATACACCCGCGTTAAGGGTAGTCTGATGAGTTTCGGCAGAGGTCTTGCGGGCGCTCCAGGTGAATCCTGCAGCTTCTAGCTTAAATCTCACTTCTCCATTTGCTTACTGTATCGGATTGCTATTGCTGCCAGGATGAACTGCTACAGTCTCTGCTTTCAGAGATGCCAATTTATTGTCTTACAGCTCTGAATGTTAGCCTGCCTTTGCAGGTGAACCAGGCTGAAGTCCACTAGGAAGCTCTCAGAGAGAATTCTGCCTTTTCTGGCTCCTACATTTGACCTACATTTCTTGGCCCCAAATCATGCCAATATCTGCTTCTGTCATTGCATCTCCTTGGTAGAAAGACCCATATGACTCTGGGGATTATCCAGGATCCAGGTTAATCTTTTTGCCATTGTTTGAATAAGTGTCACACCCAAATGCAAGAGTGCTGGGGAGCAGATCCTAGGGGAAGTGATTGGGCCATGGGGCTCCACCCTCAAGGATGGATTAATATTGTTTTCTGGAGAGTGGGTTATTTATAAAAGAACAAGTTTAATCCCCCTTCTATTCTTTCTCATCCTCTCTTGACCTTCTGCCTTAAGCCTTGGAATGATGTAGCATGAAGGCCCTCACTGGTGGCAAGCCCCTTGATCTGGAATTTCCCAGCCTTACGAACTCTAAGAAATGAAACTCTGTTCTTTATAAGTTATCCTGTCTCAGGAATTCTGTTACAGCATCACAAAATAAACTAAGACACTCATCTCAAGATTTGTAATTACATCTCTCTACAGAAATCCTTTCATCCTGTAAAAGAAGTAAGGTACCCTGTTTACCAGTTATGGGAATTTGGGCATGAACATCTTTTGGAGAGCACTATCCATTCCAACACACTCACAGAGCAGAAGAAGGACTTCTAACTCTATAGATAACCTTTTCAGATCAGACCAGCTGTCATGGGGCTACCTGCTCAGCCATGTGTTTCTCCCCTTCTCCTTCTTTACCCAAGCCAAAAAGGTTTTCTCCATGCTCAAATAAAAATAATGCTAGCTGGTATTCAATTCTGTATCTCATAGGGGCCAGATACTTTTCTAAGCATTTAATATACCATTATCTCACTTAATCCTTATAACAACCATTTGAAGTAAACATTCTTTTTTTCTTTTTTTCTATTTCATTTCTTAGAAATCAGACACACCAAAAATCCAAGGAACTTAGGTCACACAGCTAATACCATGGGACAGGGTTTCAAACCAAGGTGGTCTTCCTGCCAATCACTATATTATCACAGGGCCTCTCCAGAACGTGTCTCTGTATTTTTCTGAGCCTTGCTTTTGGGACAGGACAGCTTTTTGTGAAGTACATCAGAATGTGATAAGTCCAAAATACACTTCTGAAGCACACGGATCATTTGACCTGAAGGCACTTGACAAATAGCAGGGGCAGAAAGGGTTCCCTCAAGCTCCCATTTCTACCTAAAATCAAGGCATAAATTCACCAGGAGAAGAGCTGTCCCTGTACTAGGAAGAGGAGAATGTTATTGTAACTGGAGATGAGGAGTTGGTGTCATGATGAGTCTGTACAAACAGGCCTACTAAGATAGCCCTTCAGCCTGCTCTAGTTTGGATGTTAAATGTCCTCAGGTAGTAAAGGACTTCCTAACTTGGCACTATTAGGCAGTGCTGGAAACCTGTAAGGGGTGGAGCCTACTTGGGAGCATGATGTTAAGGGGATAGTGGGACTCCAGCCCCTTCCTCTTCCTCTCCCTCACTTCCTAGCCCTGAGGTGAATGGTGTGCCTCACAATGCATTTCCACCATTGCCCACTGGATGCCACTGGACATCTCCACCAGGGTCCTAAAAGTCATGGCTGACCTGGTTCTGGACTGGAACCTCTAAAGTGAAACCTTTCACTGTAAGTTTGTTGTGTCAGATATTTGTTATCGTGATGGACACCTGGCTAAGGGACCAATCATTAGTTTCCCCCTACATATTTCTCAGTTCCTTTTCCACAATTTGCCACAATCCCTAGCCTAAAACTGTTTTGTGGTTGTTGTTGATGATCTTGTCACCTCTCCACAACTTATTGTTAAAATGGTACATAAGCTCTCAGGTCTATCCCACTTCTTTGGGTCTTCATTTTTAAGATATATTAACATCATATAAAATTGGTATGTTTTCCTCTTGATAATTTTTTCTTTGTCAATTTAATTCTCAGGTCCAGATGTAGAACCTAAGGGGGTAGAATTAAGTCTTTTCTTTCCTACAGTTCTCATACATTCTGTTTCCTCTCGACCACCTCTCCATTTATCTTATTTTTGAAAGCCACACTCAAATGTCCACTTTTCCATAAACTCTTCCCAAATCACTGTGGGCTTCTGAGGAAGCGGCAGTCACCTCCCCCACCTCCACTTCACCCTGGGGTGTAGGATGGTGGTACATATAGAAAGGGTGAAAAACTAGCATGGGTAAGACAAGACAGGTCAGGGAAGGACTTATAAGAGATTTAGCATCTTTTCAGGTATCATGTGACCTTATTCTGAATTCTTTTGCTTATAAATGGCAAAATAAATTCGTCAATAAATAACTTGAGTGTTAGCAAAACAGGGACAGTTTTTAACTCAACCGACTGAAAAGTCCAGGGGTAAACTTGGTGGGGGAACTTTAGTTATGTCTGTACCTAGGTATCCAAAGGGTCCCACTAGGACCCTGTCTTAATCTCTACCTCTGAATTTCATGCTTCTCTCTGTTTGCCTTGGTCTCCAATGGGGCTCTATCCAGGAGAGAGCAGAGAAAACTACCTGTAGCTCCAGGTAGCAGAAAGAGAATGCCTTGTTCTAAAACATACCAATGAAAGTCCTGGGGACTATGTGATTGGCTCAGCTTGGCTCCTATGCCCAACTTTGAACCAGTTAGGAGGTGCTTCAGTCCTACAAAGTGAACCTCATACACTAATGGTGGGAAAGGATATCATCATGAGAAGAAATGGTCTTTGGGTGTCACATGTGAATGATTCATGGTTCTTCATACGTCCTTTTGGGGTATGGTAATTTTGGGGCCTGCTGTTCTATTTCTGAATTGCTTTTTGGCATATCTCTTTGGCTGCTGGACTGGATCTACCTTTACCTGGCAAATTAATTCTCTTTTTCATGCCCTTGTAAATTTCAAGTCCTTACAACAAAGGATTTGCACATGTTTCACTTGGTCTAGACTTGATAAATTCATCTTTACAGCTCCTGTGCTGTCCATGTCAGCTCACCAAAAAGCTATGTTCAATTTTGGAGACAAAGGCCACCAGAACACAGAGTTGTGTTAGGTCCTGGGGTGCTGTAGCCAGGGATTCTTATCATGGGTTTGCACCCAAATTCTAGCTCCTGTGAATACTGTTCATAGCTGTGAAATGTCACAGCTCTGTCTCTCACTGAGAACTGCCTATGGCTGCAGGGGATTTTACCACCAGATCACACAGTATCCCAGGGCTTAGGCCACAATTGATATCTGATGTCTGCTTAAAATGGGATTAACAAAGGTCCAGACCTCATACCTCAACTGAGACATCTCTGAAACTTTACCTCAATTGCAGAACTCCCCATCTTCTCACCTAAGGCCTTGATTGTAGCCACATTGTGGGTAAATGATTTTCTTTGCTCACTCCTGGTGTTTTCCCACTCCCTTACAAGTGTCTCTCCCACAGTAAACCTTCAGCATGCAATTCCTCATCTCTGAGTCTTTCCAGGGAACTAAGACATGTGTTTTGTTTTTGTTTTTGTTTTTGTTTTTTTCCTTATGGTCAATTGAGTTATGGTCAGCCTCCACAAATGAGCATCACTAAAGGCTTTAATATTGAGGAACAAATTTTCTAATCTCAGTCCTAGGTAGGCCTTACATCCCTGGACTTTGAGGTCTTTTTGTGAGACCATTTCATTTAAAAAAAAAGAAAAAAAAAACTATCAATGAAGCTATACAAATAAATTGCCTGATTTTGTATTAGTGTGAGTGACAATTGGCTGAATTTTCAAGTGATAAATGAAGAACAGTGTCTTAGACTCTTTTCTTTTGCTGTAACAAAGTACCCAGCTTGGGTAGTTTATAATGAAGAGAGATTGGCTTAGCTCACAGTCAATAGCATGGTGCCATTTGCCTGGCTCAAGTGGGGAGCCTCATGATGGATGGCAACACAATGACGAGAACATGGGCAAGAAAGAGAGAGGTCACATGATGAGATAGGCTGCAAGAGGTCAGGGAGGGAAGGTGCTTGCTTATTTTATTAACAACCGGCTCTAGGAGCACTAGTCTCCTCCTACCAGATCTAACCCACTCCCAAGAGACAGCATTAACCCATTCATAAAGACACAGCCCCCATGAAATAATTGCTTTCCACTGGTCCCCACCTCTTAGAAGGTTTCCCCACCATTATACTGCCACACAAGGGATCAAGCTCTCAGTACATGAAGCCCTGGGAAACAAACCGTGTCCATACAACAGCAAACCAGGGCTTAGGATTAAAGTTCAGTGACCATGCCAAGAAATAGGAAGAGATAAAGATAAGCAGGTTCCTGGCACAGGCTCAGAGTTCTGGGCTAGTAGAGTTCTGGGCTAGTAGGTGCCTGCTCATCATTGAAGACCCACTTCATTTAAACTCCTTCTTCCAAGAGACTTTCCCTGCCTGTCAATGTCACTTACTGTCTAACTTTCTTCTGTCTGTCTTACACATTTTAGTGAAACCCCTAATAGGAACACATCATTATACTGCCAAACATCTTCTCCAGTAAGGTGTTCTTCAAATATTTGTTTAAAAAAATAGGGAACACAGGATTCATTGTGGGGACTAGACTCCTCACAGGGTAGATAAAGATGGGCAAATGAGGATTCAGATCTGGAAAGTGAAGGATCAGAGAAATTTCAATGTTCAGCCCTCTTGCAGCACTGGTTTGGTGGATAAGTTACAGTTTACAGGGCAATCTGGGAGGCTGGCCTCTCTAGCTGTTTTTTTTTTTAACCTTTTCACCACAATCTAATTTAAAAAATACCTTTTCTTATCATGATCCAACGGGAACACTCACACATAAACTCATGTGACCAATTGAAAAACAAAACTTCCATAAAATAACACTAATCTGTACTCTGTACAGCTGAGGTACCACAAAAAATGTACTGTTTTTTTGTACTCCCCAAATGAATTGGGTCCTTGGTACTTGCACAGAGTTCCTAAAACCCTTGAAATTTCCTGACTGATAGGAGTGTCTCTTATATGTTAATGAGGTGACTCCTGAGGTGGGGGTGGGAACTGTATCTCTTCAGTGTGGGGACTAGTTTCCAGAAAAATCCACCATGTGCTTGATTTCAGCCCCCATCCCCAAACCCTGAGGGGGAGAAAAGAAAGATTGGATTCAAATATAAATGGTGTTTTAGTCAGCTTTTCACTGCTGTGACCAAAAATCCTGACAAGAACAAATTTAGGAGGAAAAGTTTATTTGGGGGCTCAGGCTTTCAGAGGTCTCAATCCATTAGATGGATGGCTCTACTCTTTGGGCCTCAAGGTGAGGCAGAACATCATGGCTGATGGGTGTGGAGGAGGAAGGCAGGTCAAGTCACAGACACCAAGAAGCAGAGAGAATCTCCTCACCACAGACAAAATATAAACCCCCAGGCACACCTCTAATGACCCAACTCCTTCAGTCACATCCTACTGTGTACAGTTACCTCTCAGTTAATCCTTATTAGGGGATAATTGGACTGATTGGGTTAAGAGTCTCATAACACAGTGATCTCAACTCTAAACCTCCTGGTATTATCTCACACATGAGCTTTTGGGGGACACAACATACATATCTCAATTATAATAAAATGACCAGCGATTTAATCTGTCACATACACACAATGAAACTGCTATAAAATATGTGGAACAAAGGTAGGATAGAGCTTCTGGATTAGAAAACACACCCAGGTGCTGGGAAGGTGGTCCATCCCTAACTCCACAGGGACCAGGCTCCTGAGCTCTCGACCCTTCCTGACCTTGCCCTGTGTGTACTTCCTCTTTGGTGGGTTCATTTGTATCCTTGATAATAAGCTAGATAATGTTAGGTCTAGTGCTTCCCTGAGTTCTGTGAATTATTCTAGCAAATAATCAGATTTGAGGGGAAGTCATAAGAATCCTTGAATTTGTAAATGGTGCCTATTATGGCTTGGGTCGGAAATGTCCCCCCCCCCAGAAGCTCAAAGGTTAGTCAATACAACAATGCTCAGAGGCAAGAAGATTGGACCACAAGGGCTCTGACCTCATCAGTGGATTCATTAATAATTTGATTGTACTGCAATGGGGAACAGCTTTGGGTACTAGCGGTCCTTGGCCGCTTTCTGTTTGTCTGTCTGTCTCTCTCTGCAAACTGGATGGATGCCATGAACTGAGAAGCTTCCTTTGCAATGCCCTTCCACCATGATGTGGAAGGGCATTGCAAAGGAATGCCTGACATCAGGCCCGGAGCAATAAGGTCAGCTTATTGTGGACTGAGATCTCTAAAACTGTGATTCCCCAATAAACTTTTTCTCCTCTAAGTTGTTCTTGTCCAGTATTTTGGTCACAGTCACAGAAATTTAAGATGGCCCCATAGACATGTAGTAGCCTAGAGACTTCATTTTCAGTTGACTTCCGAAATGGGAAGAGTCTTCTTGGGCAGAGGCCTTTGGTATGTAGAGTTAGTGCTACATTCAGGTGGTTAGTGTCAGAATTGAATTGAATTATCGGGCACCCATTTTGATCAGAGAATTGGGGAAGTAATTGATGGTGGTGATATAAAAACAATAAATGGTATATACTAATACAAATCTATTCCATTCTATTCTTTCTATTCTATTCTATCCTATTTTATTTTTGTTATATTAATTTTTAAAAAATGCTATCTGTGACCTACTAATTGATATCCTTGGTCACAGCTCATAACTTTAACAATACTTTGTACTTTGTATATACTGGAAATGAACACCCTGCATGAGGTACAGGTGGCAAAGATTTCCTCCCATTCAGTAGGCTCTCTCTTCATGCTCTTGATTGTGAAGAAGCTTTTTAGTTTGATGCCACCCACTTATTGATTTTTGATTTTGCTTCTTGTGCATAGGAGTCTTGTTAAGGAAATTGGTTCCCAAGCTGACATGTTAAAAGTGTTGGGCTTCCATTTTCTTCTAGTAGGTGCAGGGTTTCTGGTCTAATTCCTAGGTCTTGGATCCACCTTGAGTTGTGTTTGGTGCAGCATGAGAGGGGTTAAATTTCCTTCTACTCAATAAGCCCATCCCCCAAACCAAAGGTTGAATATTTTCTCTGATAGGTGGAAGCTAACTCACGATTTTTGGAGGGGGCAAGAATAGAAGTTCAGAGGATTTGACAAAGGAGAATGAAGGGGAGGGAGGGGGAGAAAATAGGAAAAACAGTGGAAAGCATCTGTCATAACTTTCCTATGTTCATATATGAATACACCACAGTAAATCCCACCATTGTGTATTATCCTCAAGACTGAGGCCCTAATCAGAAGCAGATATATTTCCATGCATGTATAATTATATCAAAATGGGCCTATTGTCATATATAACTCAAAAGAACTGATTAAAAAAAACATGCTCTGTACTATACTGGAAGCTTCTTAAGAGCAGATACATTACTACTTACCTTGGCATCTCTCATTCCTAACACAATATCCAATACAGAAGTGTCACTCTTGTAAGTTCATGAAATTGGTGGATGCATCAATGAATAAATGCATGAAATTTTGGTATACTTCATGCTGACTCAGGATTCAATTTTACGAATCCACCGGGAACATTCCTACTTAATTATAGATGTTCCTGTACTTACCATGGGATTATGTCTCATTAAACCCATCATAACCTGTAAATGCACCTAATACACCTCACCTACTGAACATCATGGCTCAGCCATTATTAAATGTGCTCAGAACACTGCCATTAGTCTACACTCGGGCAAAATCCTCTAACACAAAGCCTGGTTTATAAGAAAGTGTTGAATATCTCATGGGAATTTTTGAAACTCTACTGATAGAGTGGCTGTATGGTCATCAAAGTTAAAAAATCACTAAGTCCAATCATTCATTGTTAGCTGGGGATTCTGTAAGTGGCACCAACTGGAATGTTAATTTTCTGGTTTACCGTGCTAACTACTTTGGGTGAGGTAGCTGGTGTTAGATAGTCAGTACAAGTCTTGTCTTTGGAGTCCAGAATTAATCAAAGGGCATTGATGGTTTTTAGGCAATATTTCCTCAAAGGTGAGGTAATACATGAATTCTATTTCTCAATTTCAAGATGCTTCTTTTAAGACACTGCCAGCCAGGGGACGCCCCACCCCTCAGTTCTGAGAGCTTCAGAGTAACAGCTGCTTTCTATTTCTTAACGGTTGACCCTTCAGGAATATCTATGGAGACAACTCGCTTCTAGGTGGAGATAGAGGGAACTCCCGATCTCATCTGTGACACATTGCCAAAAGGCAGGTGAGCCTTGCAGATGGATCTTGGCTCCAATTTCATGTTATTTCTTATTAGCTTCAGTTTGAGAAGGTAACCTTTTTTGACCTTGTTCTAAAATTCTTAAGTTGAACCTTTTCTGAAGCCCTTGACCCTTTGCCACTGAATATACACAATAAATCCTTGTTGAGTGATTACACTGATACTATCAACCAAAGTTTTGATTTGTGATCCACCCTGCCTGACCTGCAACATCCTGGTCCCAAAGTCTGTTAGAACTGTGGAGGACAAAGGTCAGCTTTATCCAAGACTACCGGAAGTGCTTCTCCTCCACTAGGTAGGGGTCTCCAGCCAATTCCAGCATCACAATTCCAACATCACTTAATACTCCATGCAGATTTCCCCAAACACAGGACTCATACATGAAACACACCTCCTATTCATTTTCCATGTGGAGCATATAAAAATGTGTTGTTTTTTCTCCCCCCTCCTTCAAAGGCTCACTCTTCCATCTGGTTTAAATGTGTGTGAAAGAAAGAAAAAAAATTTTTGCCTACCCAGAAAAGGGTTAACTATAATGGGGAGAGGAGGTCTGTTTACAGGGCTGGACTCTTGCAAGAATCCAGTTTCTTCCAGAAGTTGAGCCCAATCGAAAATAATCCAGAAGGTCCAAGGAGCATTTCTGGTTAACCCTTTAGAGGACACTCCACTGGCAGAACACATGTGGCCCTGAGCAGAGACCAAAGGAGAGGAGGAAAGTTCAGTCCTAGCAGCAGCAGCAACAGCAGAATTGCTGGGAAGAACATCTGCTGGTAGTATGGCCTGCGTAATAACAGCGAGCAACTTTAATAACATAATGAAAATCACATTTCTGTAATTTTATAATATACAGGCCCAGGACTGTAACATCACTTGTCTAAACATGATCCACTTTGGATGCAAAAGTTTGGGCCCCTTGGCAAACACTTAACCAGGGATCATTATTTAATTATTTACATTGAGACAAATTCTCACCAGACTTCAGTCTCATTAAGTCAAGGTTTTTTTGTTTTGGGTTTTTTTTTTCTCTCTCTCTCCTTTCCAGATGGCCAAATCCAAAACATTAACCACTTTGAGTTCTCTTTTTTTTTGGTCCTCCTGGAGGTTCCCAAGAATGTAACATCTCCTCCTCCAAGCAAAGAAGATAGGTGGGTGGAGATACTTGGGGGTAATTATTTCCCTAAGGGCTGACAGAAGAAAGAAATTCCCTTGAGGCTGCAAGTGAGTTACTTTTTAGAAGGGTCACTCTTCTGGAGAGGTTGAAACTGGAAAGATGGTGATGTTTGAGTTAAGCAGACTTGTGTCAATCTCCTCATTTCCATGTGAAGAAAATGAGCCAGGGTCTGGTCACTTTATATGTGAAGGCTGCTATAATACATGATCTTCTGCTCTGGCCATAAGAGCAACCCCATAAGAAAATGAGACTGTGGTCTTTAGGAAAAAATGGTGCTAAGTGTGAATGAAAATGTTTGCAGGCTTCTATAAGAGTCTATCTTACACACATATGAGCTCTACAAGGGGTTATCAATACATTATCATTGGAAATTGCATTGAGATTTCCCATAATTTATCTAATTCTGTCTTCAAAGCAGCCCTATTTCATTCATTAGGACAGCTATTATTCCCCCCCTTTCAAATGGTTTAACTGCATGTTTAATGCACCCAGCTAGTGATAGAAACAGCTGGACATTACACCTCTGTTTTTTGATTCCAAGGCCAATTTGATATTCCATCTGACCATGCTGCATGCAATTTCACTTAATTCCTCTCAACTAATTATGAAATGCAACAAGTGGCATGGATGACCCTTAAATAATGTGATAACAGGCAGCTTCAACACAATGAAAATCCATTAGTATTAAACCAAGAGAGTAGCACATTTGACCCCCCCACACACAAATGTCCCAGTGGATGACCCAGAATATCAGGGCATCTCTGATCTGGTTTCAGTGAATTTCCTATGATCAAAAACTGTGCTATTCAAAGAGCAGCAGCAGCAGCTGCATCTGGGAGGTGGTCCAAATCTGCAAGCTAACCTGCCCAGTAAATGTGTATTGAATAGACTATAAGTATCTTCCATGCACCATTCGGACAGTAAGTCAAAACTTTAAAAGAAGGAGAATGGAAATACAGAGCAGGGAATAGACAGGGCTTTGATATCTTTCAGAAAAAAATCATTTTCTTAGAGAAAGGTATCAGTCAGCTTTTGTGTTACTCTAATGAAATACCAGAGGCAATAAATTATAAAGAGAAAGATATATTCTGGCTCATGGTTCTAGAGAATCCAATTGAAGACTGAGTGACGGCATTTCTTTGGGCCACTAACAAAGGTGGCACATTCATTGCAAGGGCACAGGCATAGTAAACTGCTTACGGGATTGAAAGAAAGATAAGGCGACCTATGTCCCCTTTAAGGAACATCCCCAAAAACCTAAAGACCTCCTGTTTTAGTAAGCATTTTTGATGCTGTGATTAAATGACCCAATCAGAACAATTGTAAAGAGGGAAGGTTTATTTAGGGGCTCCTGGTTTCAGAGGTCTCAATCCATAGACAAAAGGCTCCATTTCTGGGGGCTCAAGGTAAGGCAGGACATCATGGTGGAAGAGTATGGCAGAGGGATCAGGCTCACATGATCAGGAAGTAGAGAGAGAGGTCTTCATTTGCCAAATGCAGATAGGTACCTGAAAGCCACACCCCCAATCCACACCTCCTCCAGCCACACCTTATCAATTCAGTTATCATCCAATTAATACCCACCAGGGGATTAATTTGCCGATTGTGTTAAGACTATAACCTAATTATTTCTCCTTCAAACCTTTTTACATTTTCTCACATGTGAGCTTTTGAGGGATATCACATCTAAACTATATCATTTGTCCTTGGCTCCCAAAAGCTCATATTCATCTGACAATGCAAAAATACATTTAGTCATTCGCAAGATTCCCCATAGTCTCAAAACTTGTGAGATTGCTCAAAGTTCAAGTCCAAAGTCTTCTTTCTCCAAGGCTCCAGGCAATTTCACATTGTGAGCTCCCATAAAATTAAAAGCAATTTACAAGTATCCAATATATAATGGTACAGAGTTAACATTTCCATTCACAAAATTAGGGGCATAGAGAGAAGGGATAGGACCAAAGCAAGACTGAAATCCAGTTTATTAGTTGCAAATTAGTAGCAAATTAGCTCCAGGTCTGGCCTCTGGGGCACGTGACATCTTGATGTTCTCTCTGAAGGGCTTGTGTGGTGTTGCCCCTTGTGGCCTTGTTGGTTACAGCCCAGTGGCCTTTCTGTTGGCTTGTCTCTGCTTGAGTCCTGCAGCTTCCCTAGGACAATGTCCCATGTAACCGGTATTTCTTATTCTCAGGGCTTTCCACTGTAGCTTTGACTTCTTTCTCACATTTCCACATTTTGGCTTCTCAGGGGATGCCTGCAGGGACTCCGACACGGCTGCATTTTGTCTGGCCTCCCACTGAAATCTTGGTGGAAGCCTTCATGAACCCCCAACTCCAGCATCTTGCATTCCTGTAGAACCAGCACCTCATGGTTGATGCCAAGGTCTGCTGCCATCTTGAGCAGTAGCCAAGCCTCCAGGGACCCTTGCTATAACAGCCTCTGAGCGTCTGGGTGGCTGAGCATTTGAAAATACTTTTTAGGTCCCCTTGTGCAAGAAGGGTGCCCTGCTGGTCTCTTCTTAAGACAATTTTCACCTTTACTCCCTTGAGGTTTAGACAGCTGTGGTCTTGCCAGCTCCTGAGATGCCCGCAAGTCATCTTTCTATTGTCTCTGGGCAAAGTCTTTAGCATTAGTCTTTATATTTAGTGGTGGTAGTGTCTTTAACAACTGCAATTTCTTTAGCCTCAGTTTTACTCTTGTGTTGCAAGTCCAGGTTTTTCAAATCTTTCTGCCCTGCTTTCTGCTTCTGTTTATCACAATGAGTTTGGCTAAAAGCTGCCAACAATATCCATGCTACCACTTGAATGCTATGCTGCCTAGACATCTCTTCTGCCAGATTAAGAAGCCCATTGCTTTTAAAAATCAGCCTCACAGAAAGTCTCCAGACACAGGCAAAATGCAGACAACTTTTCAGCTAGAACATAATAGGAATGGCTTCTAGTCCAATTACCAATGGTGTACTCCTTTTCCTTTAAACCTTCTTGAGTCCTGTCTTCGCTGTTCCATTGGCCTTCCAGGTCTTCTGAGCTCCCACCAGAATCGGCCATTAAACTCTGCTTATCTAAAAAAATTTCCAGTTTGTACTGCTGAGCATCTCAACATTCCTCCCACCAATTTCAAGCTCAAAAAACTTCTGAACCACATGGTCAGGTTAGTCATAGCAATGACCCAACTTCAATGTACTAGTTTCTTTTTTAGTCAGTTTATTTATTTATTTATTTTTCTGCTGTGACTAAAGGATCCAATCAAAACAATTACAGAGGAGGAAAAGTTTATTTAGGGGCTCATAGTTTCAGAGGTCTCAATCCACGGACATCAGGCTCCATTCCTGGGGGCATGAGGTCATCATGGCAAAAGAGTATGGCAGAGGGAACCAGCTCACAGGATGATCAGAGAGCAGAGAGAGAGATCTTCACTTGCCAGATACAAATATATACCCGAAAGCCACGCCCCCAGTTTGCATCTCCTCCAGCCACACCTTATCACTCCAGTTACCACTGAGTTAATTCCTATCAGGGGATTAGTTCACTGATTGGTTAAGACTATAACCCAATAATTTCTCCCTCAAACCTTCTTGCATTTTCTCACATGTGAGCTTGTGGGGGACACCACATCTAAACCATAACACCTCTCATAAGACCCCATATCCTAAAGGTCCACAGTGCCTTCTATTAATGCCACCCTGATGAACAAGACTTTAACACATGCACCATTGGAGGACCCTCATCTGAATCACAGCAGGAAGCAAAAAGAATTCTGAAGATCCCTATTTCATTGATGATCGATCAGCTATCTTGATCTCCTGCCCACAGATTTTACTAGTTCTGTTGACATCCACAATACTGAATGCCTTGAATTCCTGCAGTAGGAGGTGCAGACTTCTGGGGAGTCAAGCAGGGTGGTAAGTAGGAACAGGGGAGAGATGTGCCTACCAGTTCCCACTTCCGTAGAAATGCTTAAATTCAACTCCGTTGGTCTAGGTCATGACTGTGTTTCTTGGAATCAGTATTATAGTAGACATAAGCCACTTGTTCTCCCTGGGACTCAGATTTTCTCCCTGTAAATCGGGGTGACAATCATAGCTGTTTTGTTTGTGTGCAGCTCCAATGAGCCTGTGACTGTGAGAGTGCTTTATATAGGATAAATCCTCTCTGGAAAGTTCTGTGTATTTTGCTGTGACCCCTGGGGATACCCACCAGTTTTGATTTCCATCTTGATATTCTTTTTTGCCTGAACTTCTTTCCTGGGAACATACGTGTGTGATTTTTTTCAGTACTTAATGCAGACGCTCTGCCTATTGCTCTGAGACTTTGTGGTCCTTTTGTCAAAGAAAAAGAAAGGGCTCTGTGTCACTGAAAGACCAGACGGGAGAGGCCCCTTAAGGAATGTGATGTTGTTTCACATCCTCACCCTGAGGACAATGGCATTTTCCAATTTGGATCTGTCACATACCCCTTAGATGTCTAGGTTCCCCTACCAAACAGCCTTCTCCCCTCCCTCTCACCAATTCCTTTGCAAACACCAAAGCCCTTTTCAAAATGTCTTCACCTTTCACGTGACACTAAGCACACAAACCCCCCATTCCAAATAAATGAGAAAGAGACCCCCTTTCCACCAGGTTTTCCTTGTGCCCCCAGCAACCCAAAGCCAGGATAAAATTTCGAGGCAGGGTGCTTGTGTGTGTAATTGCTTCCTGAGAGGAAGACCTCTTGAGCTTGTTTCAAATGAAGTGTTAATGATGAGCACCTCAGGATTTGTTACCTTAGCACAAGCCAATCTGGATTGACCACATTAAATTGCTTTTCATGTGGCTGTGGCTCTTAATAGAGTCCCTTCCATCTTTGTTAGGGAGCATCCCCACCACAGAAAACAAAACCAAAACCAAAAATTGCTTCTGTCCCTATTCCTCTTCTGAAGGACTATGCTCCATCTGGTTTACCCACTGTGATTTTTCAGATTGTGTAGCCATCTCCTGGGAGGGGAGTTCCTTGTAGGAACAATTGGAAACTTGGTCAGTATACATACTATATATCAACTCTTGAGAAGTCCATAAGGCATCAGAATAGCTGATGCCTAATCTCATTTCATTCTTTTAAAAGCTCTCTGAGGAAATATCTTAGATCTGCAGAATGACAGAATTAAAGGATCTAGAGTTGGGATTTGCATCCAGCCACCTCATTTTATGAACAAGGAGAGAGGGAATCAGAGGCAAAGAATCCCTCCCAAGGACACAGAATTACTGAGCGGTGGGAAGAAGAATCCAGGTCTTCTAATTTGAAGGGAGATGATTGTTAGTTTTAGTTTGGGCTAAAATAGAACTTTCCTAATTCCCAATTCCTCCCTTTGAAAATGACCCTGTTTTCATCTTTCTAAGCAGCAAAGTTATTTATTTGACAGGTGCAGATGGAGCCCTGGTAATCTCCATCGAATTTGACATTAATCTTACCTGTTTTTGTGGTCCCGTGGATCTAGCCAACAAGCCATCCTGTAGACTGTAGACATGCCCTCAGGATTGTAACTAGGTAAGGATAGCATTTTTTTTTTCTAAGAGGAGACCAGTGCCTGGAATTCCAACTGATACAAATTCAACTGGCTGAATCAAAGTAAAATTATCCATTTTCTTATTTTACCTTTCCTTTATGAAATTACACTGTGGGCTGAATGTGAGTGTTTTTCTGAAAATTCTTATGTAAAAACTTCATGCCCAATGTGATAGTACTAGGAGGTGATGATATTCTCTGGGTGTGCTTAGGTCATAAGGCAAGATTCCCAACAAATGGGATAGTGTCCTTTCAAGAAAAGACCCTAGAGAGCTCTTTTACTTCTTCCACCATAAGAGGACATACAAGAAGATGCTGTGAACCTGGGAGCTAGCCTTCATCAGACACTGAATCTTCCAGTGACTTTGATCTTCAACTTTTTGACAGAATTGTGATAAATCAATATTTGTCGTTTATAAGCCATTCAATCTCTGGCATTTTGTTATAGCAGCCCACATAGTCTGAGACAAAACAGGACACTTAGCCTGAAACTGGGAATAGTTAAAACTTTCCAATAGAGTTGGAATCTATTTAAAGTCTTCATAGTCTATAGAGAAGTGATGGTTTTGATGACATGCCCCCCCCCAAAGTATTATTGCTAGTCCAAATTTGAAATTTATTTCAGTCAGCTGACTTTGCATAGATAAATAAGTTCCCTTTATCTTGTTAAAAGGCAAAAAGACACTTCTAGAATGTTTACAGCATAAGGTTAATGGGAGCTGTTAATGTTTTCTGAATGCTCTCAAGAAAGGCCTGATGTTCATTGGTGTTCATCTATATTCTAAGAAGGGATTTGGCTGTGGAGCATTGTGGTGAACACAATAGGATATGTTTCATTAAGACTGCAGCATCGAATTTTAATTAACTTCTTGTTCCTGACTTCAGTGAAATATTAATTATTTTTTAATCATCACTGGGATGCACTTTAAGGAGAAGCAGCTGGAATCATCCAACCTCCATTTCATAGATAGGTGTTATAATAATTAATTAGCTTGTCACTGCTTGCATAAAATATGACTGTATTTGGAGAACAGATATTGCTTTGCTGATCCAAGGTTAATTAAAAATAGAGTGTACAAGAGGTCAAGTTAAATGGAGTTGGTGGCACCTTGATATCTGGCCAACGTGATATAAAGGATGTTTCTGCAGTGAGCAGGGACCAGAAACCAGCCATGGCAAAATGCTGAAGCCTCCTTGGGTTTCCATCTCTAAAATAGGGTCACCATCACCAAATCCAGTACCTGCATCTCATCTGTGGTGATCTCTCTCTGCATCAGGGATTCTTCTACTGGACCTGGTTAGAGGGGTTTCCCTACTCATAGGATAAAGGGAAGAGCAAATAAGATAATTTCTTTAAATGGAAGATAGTTCTTGGTCATCTCCCGAGACCTGGATATGCCTGAATGGAAAATGGAAAAATCAAGAAAGAATGTAACTGACATTAGCAGATGTATTCTGTGTGCCGGGTACTGATCTGAGTGATGCACATGCAGGAACTCAGTCCACACAATTCGTCTATGAGTTGAATAGCTCTGTCCTTATTTAGAGTGAAGGAAACTGAGGCCCAAAGAGATTAAATAATTCCACCAAGTTTGCATGGCTAGCTGGTGGTAGAACCAGGGTTTAAACTAGGTTTAAACACAGAAGTTTGGTTACAGGAGATAATGCTTATTCACTGCTCTTTAACAATTGCTTTTGAATAGAATATCACTACACTATGCTGCCTATTCACAATAATAAAAAAATAGCATTATTTCTAGGGAAAGGAGATATCTACAATGCAGACTTACTCCATAGGAGTAGGATCCTTTGCAATCAGCAAACCTACGCTAAACCAGAATGTTTCATCCTAATAAAAATGCTAAAGAGATAGCCTTGGTTGGGAAGAGTAATTTTGTTCATTCCTTGTCAATATGTGGGTATGTTTAATGTTTATAACTGTTTTTGTTTTATCTTGTAATTACATAGCAGTCCATTAAAGGTTGATTGGGTTCCACCATCAGTCAAGCCTTCTAACAACACATTTGGAAGAATAAATGTGCTGCCCAGAAATTCACTGTTTTGCACACTTTGAGATAAGAGCACACCCCAGCCTTCAGAAATGGCTCACTGAATGAAGATTGGGCAGGAAAATAATGGAAATCTCAACCTGAGGTGGTTACAAAATCATGCAAACTGTTGTTGACATCCACCTTGACTGTGCCTTTTGGTAATTGGAAGGGGATTTCATATCAATAGCTGCTACCTGCATGATGGACTGAGACGGACTGTGATTGACTTGGAAGAGTTGTGCACATTTCTAAGAACATGATCTCAGAATCATTTACTTGGATACTTCCTGGACTCCTGGGTTTGATTCCACAAGATAGTTTGCTGACTCTTTCAACTGGAATGACTGAAATTTATTTAAACTTAACTATTTTCTCAACACTGCTATTATATTACTTTAAGCTGTTATTAATTTGCCTGAGAGTAACTTGTGGTTTCGACAGGGTTGTCCTGATGTGGTTTGTCATATAGGATGCTAAATGTAGGACAGAAGCTTGGAAAGGAGGAAAATGGTAAATTTTTTTAAACAAGTCAGTTAATATTATTGTGAATAAAAATCATGTACCATATGCTGATACTGTCTGGATAAACATTGTCCTTTTTATATATGATGGAGTCAAAAAGGTGGAAATAACATAGAAATAGAGGAAGCCAATATGAGATTTAAAATCTGAAAGAGAATAAAGGACAAAGGGAAATCATACTATTTGAGTCAGCTTTTTCATTGTCGTGAGCAAAAGACCTGACAAGAACAATATAGAGAAGGAAAGGTTTGTCTTGGCTCACAGTTTCAGATGTTCAGTCCATGGTGGGTTGACCCCATAGTTCCTGAGACCTAAGGTGAGGCAAAACATTGTGGCAGAAGGGTGTGGAGGAGGAAAGCAGATCAGGTCATGTCAACTAGAGAGAGAGAGCTCTGCTCAAGGAACAAACATAACATAGAACAAAATAAAAGTTATGTGAATATAAATCTCTCTCTTACTCAAAGTGATTGCCAGTGGTTAGGGTTGAAGGTAGATAGTTTTCAAAGTAATGTGTATCTTGCATCACAACTGTAGTATTGTTACACACATCACTACATGTGTTAAAACTCATAGAATTGTACACACATCAAGAAACTTTCAATTATTGCAAATTTGTTTGAAAGGTATTTCAGCTGAACCATTTATGTGTTTCCACTCTAACCCTGGTATAAAACAACATCACAAAGATCTACAATGTTTCTCTTATGTTAGATTGCTACCATATTGTTTTGTGTTTTAGAGTTATTTGGGGTTTTTCATGAAAGAATAAGAAAAGTACTAGGGAGTTTGCTGATTCTTTGGGGGTATCTCTGCTGATGGAGCCCCAGGATAGAACCCAAAATAGTCAATGGTTGGGAGGTGGGAGCAATCTTAGGAAAATACTCCTATTCAATCAAGGCAATTTGTTGTCTGTATGGAGCTCTTCAGGACACACTTTTATAACATAGTTTCTATGAATGAGTATCTTTCAACAGAGTAGTGGTGGAATGTGTTTATTTTATAGCAGACTTTGGTTATATTAAGTAGTGTGGGTGTGTTAAATGTATACATTAGCACAGAACCCAGAGAAAAATCCAGACATAAAAATCTCAAGAAGACTGGTGAGCAGAGCTCTCTCTGTATTTTTTCACTATGTCCTTTCCCTTCTGCCATGATGTTCTGCCTTACCTGAGGCCCAGAGTAATGGAGTCGACCATCTATGGACTGAGACTCTGAAACTGTGAGCCCCAAATATACTTTTTCTTCTCTATGTTATTCTTGTCAGGTCTTTTTTGGCTAACATTATGAAAAACTGACTACAACATCCACAATGAGTATATAAGATAAAATACAACAAAATGCTGCATTTTGTTTCAGACACAATATATGAATGCCAAGAACTGTAAAAGTTCGGGTAGTTTATCCTACTTGCAAGCTAATAAACTAACATGTCATTGTTTCAAAGATGTTTGATGTTGGCAGAAGATACAAGACTCCTGGATCAGAGAAAAAGGCTTTATATCAGCACAGCAGACTATTCAAGCTTTGTGTTTTGTTCAAATCCCTGTGTCTTCTGAGTCTCTGTGGGGTTGATACAGATGGATGCTTTCATAAGCAAAGATTGCATTACAGAAGGGAAACACTGTGTTTGGGGGATTCATTGTTTTGTCTAGTGCATGACCAGCATGCCTGCTCTTTGATTAGTTGGGATGATGTCATCCCTCAAGTTTACTTGTTACAAACACAACCATGGAAAAATGGATCAGGTAAAGAGTGGTGAGGATCTTGTATACCCAGTTAGAGCATGCAGAGACACTCCAGACATGTGGGAGGATAGATCTCCTTCCGAACAGATTTCTTAATCCTATGGAAATAACAAAGAATGCAGTTGCACGATCATTATGATATAATAGTTTTTTAAAAACCAATAATTACTCCTAAAAGATTATACAGATCGCAATTCCTTCCTACTTTCTCTTCAACAAAAATGGGTCAGCTAAATATAAGAGTGTTGTTACCACTTGCAGCCATGAAAGAGCAAACCGTAAAATGTCAAATTTGTACAGAGGAAGCCATCATCCTTCTCAGCATAATGTAGAGACCCAGAGATGAGAAAAGGAGTCATTACAATAATCCAATGAGAGCTACCTTAATGGCTTTACTTGAAGGAGTTTATTGTACACAATACATACCTCTGAGCATGCTGGGTTGTATTTTACTGCTGGGATTTCAGCTTTGATCTCAAGGCAACAGGCAAACAATCCATCTCATCAGGAACCTGAAAAATGACTTTGGTCTAGAAAGCTACTTTCATCTTTATCTATGAGCAAACCCTGTGTCCTTCTCTTCAAAGTGATTCATTTATCTTTTATGGAATCCATGTGGTGACTCAGGGTACTGAGATCCTTTGCCCATACAATAAGACAGGCCACCTTTTGGGGATGGTTCTCAAAGGCACAGGAGAAAACTGTAGTGATGATAACAGATTCCATTTACTGAGTGCCTCCTGTACACCAGGCAGTGTGTTAAGCTTATCTCATTTTCACTATTCTATGAAGAAGGTAAATTTTAACGTATATATTTTATACTTGGTGGAACAAATGCTTATAGAAGTTAAGAAATTTTCCAAGGTAACCAAATAAGGAAATGGGGAAGTCAAATTCAGAATTCATTCGTCACAGCTGACCAAGTTACCAAGTACTACTTAACTTATGTATGCTAGCTATGTTGGAGCTAGTTATGTTGCAGAAAAAAAACACTGTGTTAGGATTAGGTGATTGGAAAGCAAGCTCTCTAATCACAATATCCCAGTCTACATTACTACATTACCTGGTCAACAAGTATCCCCCTTGCAGATCAGTAAGCTAACAACACATGCCTTTTTTACTTTACAGGGTTATTGAGACATTCAAACCTACATTAAGTGATTTGAAAACCATAAAGTGGTCAATAAATGTAAGGGCTTATTACTATTTGCTCTCAAATGTCCAAAAAAATGTAGATTCTGACTTCAACTGGGGCTACCACTGATCAACGAGATAGCAAAGTGTAACTTCCAGAGACCAATGGTTTTCTTTTAGTGTATGTTATGGTCTGAATATGGTTGGTCTTCTCAAAAACTCATGTTGATATGTAAGGGCCATTGTGGTGATGTTGGGAAGTGAGGCCTCGTGGGAAGTGTTCAGGTCTTGGTCATGGAGACCTCATGAATAGATTATTATTTTTCTCTTGGGAGTGAGTTTTTAGTCTTGTAGGATTGTGTTATGGTTTGTATCTGGAATGTCCTCCTAAACACTGAGGTGGGGGCTTTTAGAAAATGATTGTGAAGGCTATAATCTCATCACTGGATTAATCCACTTGGTGGATTAATAATCTTAATGGATTTACTGGGAGGTAGTGAAAACTATAGGTAGATGGGCGAGGCTGGAGGTCATGGTGGGCATGGCCTTGGGGCCTAGAACTCTCCATGGTCCCCTCCTGCATATGTCTCTTTCCTTCTCTCTCTCTCTCTGCTTCTTGGCTGCCATGAGCTCAGAAGACTTCCTCTGCCGTGTCTTCCCACCATGATGTTTCTTCCTTGGAACTAGCTGACAGTGGACCAAGACCTTTAAAACAAGAGCCCAAATAAGTCTTTTCTCCTCTAAGTTTTTTCCCCAAGTATTTTGGTCACAGCAATTAACACAGATTGGCTTAAATACTGAAAGAATGGGTTGATATGAAGCATCACATGCTGTGTCGCCTCTTCTACATGGGCCCACTGGCCTTTTTATGTTTGCTTTCATAATTTGAGGAAGCACAAGGTTCTCAGCAGAAACAAAGCCGATGGTAGTACCCTGCTCTTTGACTTCTCAGGTTCCAGAACTGTGAGCCAAAATCAACGTATTTCCTATATAAATTAACTACTGTCAGGTATTCTATCACAGTAACAGAAAAGGGACTAAGCAGTCTGTGTCAATTCAAATCAATGGTGAGGACTGTCTTGTGTTGAGAAGGAGGCTGAGGCCTGCTTAGGCAGATAAGAGTGCTCTGTGTGATTGAGAAGTGCACCCGTGAGAGGACAGAGGAGGGGTTGTGTTCATGTCTGATTTATTCTGTGCTGGTCTTGGCTTGAAGCAGAGGTAAATGAAGACAAAAGGAGTATGATGGCCCTAAATTGCTGTGCAGGAGCCCCCAGACACACTTCTACCATGGTGATTTCTAGAGTATCAGAGTAGTTCTGAGCTATCTTGGACAATCTGCAGTGGGAAGGGTTAGTTCTCCCTTTGTACCAGAAGCTTGAGTAATTTTCCATCCTTGAGACATGCCTGAGTCTGGCTCCTGGGATGCAGAACTGGGCTGCAAGCCATAATGGGGAGCAAATCTCCACGGATTGGGGCACACGATGTGATGAAAAACTTTGACAGAGGATGAGAGAAGGAGTGCTAGATGGGAGCGCGTATGGCCGAACCCATAACTTGCAGTTTGTATTCTATTAAAACCAGGCCTCCTGCGCCATCATTCACACATGTTTTTTTTTACTCTCTGCCCTGAGTTAAGAAAACTGTTATGGAAATAACATTGACCAAAGCTCAGGCCTGTGACTCTTGAGAAGTGATCCTTGGTGCGTGAAAATGTGGGGCAGTGACACCTGGAATGGTCCTTGGTAAAGAATTTGGGTCTCTAAATAAATATGACTCAGTCTGGGTGGCCAGGCAAACCCATCAGGGACCCATATGACAGGCCCAGAGTTTTCACCACTCTCTACACAGGAAAGTGTTTTCAAAGCAATTTGTAGCACATTATACTCCTATTTGAAAAATAACAACCGTGTCCCCATATTTTAAACAACTTTAAAAAATTAAGCAACTATAGTTTCACTTCATGGGGATAACCATAGTGTGTGTGTGTGTGTGTGTGGTGTGTGCGTGTGTGTGTGTGTGTGTGTGTGTACACACTCCCACACACACACACACATATATATATATATATATACATGGAGACAGAAATTGGCTCATATGGTAGATCTGCATGGTTCAGTGTGGTAGCTAATAGCCATATGTAGCTCTTTAAATTAGGATTACTAAAAATAATACAAAATAAAATTTACTCTGTCAGTTATACCGAGAATTAAACTTTTCTAGTGACCAAAAGTTGCACGTGACTCTTGGGAAGCATGCATATAGAATATTTCACATGAACATAGAAAGTGCTATTGGTAGAAAATACCACAGTGCAAACATAGCTAGTGTCTCCCGAAGGTTCTTATGTAGAAACTTGGTCTCCATGGTGGGACTACTGCAGGGTGCTCTGTACCTTGAAGAAAACAGATGAATGAATAAAGAAAATGTGGTATATGGGGCCGAGTGGGAGGTCCTTAGGTAACTGAGATGTGTTCATTACTATAATGATGATTCAATAAACTTTAAAAAATGAGTATTTATTTATGTGTGTGGTTACATTATCACTGTTACAGGTTGTACAGTTTAAAAAGTGCTAAGTACAAAATTACTTTCCAGGAAGATCGCAGAGATGACACTATTCACAAACAGAGAAAAGAATTATCTCCTACCCTAATCTAGCCAGCAACTTAGGAAATGACTGCCACTTTGAGAATTGAAGCAGTGACATCTCAAAGATGCTTTGAATTCTTGGATTTCTAGTAGGGCTGATAATAGCTTGTATTTGTGTGTGCATGAAAACAAAAAGTCATCCCTTGGGGGTGTGTGTGTGTGTGTGTGTGTGTGTGTGTGTGTGTGTGTGTGAATGTGTGTGTGTGTGTGTGTGTGTGCCTTGCTTTTGCTGTGCTTTTACTGAAATGTTTATCCCTTTTCTACTGATTCATACACGATCTCTAAATGTAAAGGAATTATCACAAAACTCACAAGGGCTATTTTTTGGTTTGTTATTTGCTTTTCATTTTCTTTTAACTTACAAACATTATAAAATCATATTTATTTCAAATCACAGTCTTTTCCTTTTAGATTTCTTCTTTTGATAAATTAAAAAAGTTACTTGAGGTCAACCCTGCTAAAAATTATACATAAATATTTACTCTTTTATGATTAACTCTTTAAAAAAAACACCTAGAACTTTAGTACATCTGGAATTCATTTAGGGTGTCGTGTAATTTTGGTATTTACTATTGCTTTCTAAATGGTTAGACAGTTTTCCCAAAACCATTTGTTGAGTTATTCATTCTTTTTCTATGTATTTTAAATTTTAGCCTTATCACATTATATAAGTATAAATATAATGTGTATATTACACTCAGGGCTGTTTTTATACTTCACGTTGCATTTTATGACTGTCTTTCTAATTTGGTACAAGTAACATATTGCTTTAATTATTGTAAAATATATTACATGTTAATATTCGTGTGGTAAGTCTTCCTTGTAACTCTTCATTTCCAAAATATTTTCGGCTTTTCCAGCATTGATGGTTGGTCTCCAATGTGAATGTTAAAATCATTTCCTGAGATTTCAGAACAAAGTCTTGTCAGAGGTTTCAAGGGAATGGTTAAATGTAAAGCTAAATTTGTGAAAAAAAAAAGATTTTTACAAATCTTTCCATCCAATATGAGACACTTGTATTTATTTGTTCAGTCTCATTCTTTTATGACTCTAATTATACAGTTTTTCAGTTGCTTTCTTCTTTGAGGCCCGGAAGTGGATTTTGCCAAAAACTTGGATAGGTATCCATTATTAATTAAGACATATCTGGCCCTAGCTTCTGAGAGGGAAATTGGACTAAGAGGCATAATAAAGAGAAAATTTTCTGGAGGAGGCATACGATGTGATTTTTAATTTTTTTCATTGTTATAGTGAGTGAGATCTTTGAATGCCATTATATTTTTGGATATGTTTTTTTGGGTGGACCAGACAGACAAGGTATACATTTGAGATATTTATTTTAAATTTAACTTTAATAATTTTATATTTTTATATTATCTATAAAAGGCTTTTGGCTAGATATCTTGGGCTTTGCATATTATTTGCAAGAAATTGTTGTCAGTATTGAGAATATTTACTTCTTTTGCTTAAAGATCAATATAGTGCAGTGCTTAAAACAAAATAAAACAAACAAACAAAGATATTTGAGACAGACAGACCTGGGGTAAACTTGAGCTGAACCACCTACTAACTTGAACCTTCTGCAAAATTTGCTCAATCTCTAAGGCTCAGTTTCCTCAAAGTGGGATAATGATACCTACTTTATAGGAATCTCATGAAGATTAAATGAAATACTGCCTGTAAAGCACAGAGCCAAGTACCTGGAACATACAGTTGCTATTATTGCTTGTCTGATTAGCATTGGCTGGAGCTCTCAGAACATTAAATAATAATGATAATCACGGACATCTAGACTTTATGGTAATAGATTCATTTCTAAATGGAAATTCCAAGCCCTCATGATGGTGATGATGATAATGATGACTAACGTTTATTAAGCATTTGTGCTCCATTCAGCACATACGTCACTCAGGGATTTGCAGGAAACCACCCCAGCTTCTTGCAAACTTGCTCCCAATCGAATTGCTTGCTTTCATTTATTCATCCATTCATTCAATCAACTTACATATTGAATTTATGCATGCATGGAAGATCTCACTTAATATGCATCAATTCTTACTGTAGTCATTTAGAATATGGTGTTCTTGTGTGGAGAAGAGGGAAGAAACAGAGAAACAGATACTGGAAGAAATATTACATTGTGGTGCTGTCCATTTATCACAATCCTCCCTGTTCATCAAGTCTGGACTATGTGGTCTCACTGAAGGCATAGAATGGGGTTAAGGGATGACCTTCTTCTGATAGAAGATCACTCATTCATTCAACCACCATTTGCTGGTGCTTGCAGTTGAAAATTAGTAAAGTGTGGATCTTGCCCTTAAGTCATTAATTGTTGAGAAAAGTTGAAACATAAGGAGTTGTTATACCAGAAGAACACACAGAGTTGATGAGATCATGGAAAAAGAGGTGATAGGGTAGAGAGGGAGGGAGGTAGAAGACTTGTGGGGCAGGGGACCTGGTGGTGGGAAGTAGGACTGATCTCCTGGAGTCTGATATTTAAGTGAGCCATAAGGTACTGACCAGAGCTTATCAGGTGAGCAAAAAAGTATATGCTGGTGGTGAAGACGATGTTTGCGAAGGTCCAGAGGAATTCAGGAGCAGATTGCTTAACCTGCCAATAAATAGCCTGTTCTTGTATGGTGAAGTTGAAATGCAAACAGGCAGACTTAGTGATTGAATTGGATTTGAAGTAACCTCTTTCCAAATCAGTGCTTATCTTGGATGGTTTAATGAGGCCAGAAGGGGAGGGTAAAAACAGAAGAAGAATCGGTTTCCTTCAAATTCATTCAGTCTCTCCATTTCTCTTCCCATCCTTACTTTTTTTTTTCTCCCGAGTCTTATTCAAGACAACTGATGAGTCTTTTATAACACTGATGTGGAATATTAGCTACAGTCAAAGAAGAACATTCCACTCTCTCCCTAAACTCATATGTAAATTCACAGGAAGGATGTACCTCCTAGGCCTCTATGATGTGCTGATGATCCAGAATTTGGGGATTGATTCATTTTTTTTTTCCTCCCGAGTCAGTTTCTCCTCCTTTCTCTCTGCACCCTGCTTCCTTCCAGGTATTTGGGTTTGGCAGGCTATTAATGGGTGGAACCCACAGACACAAGGAAGTGATTTTATGGGCTTTCTTCTTAGCTCATGTACAATTTTTAAAAATTCCTTTTGATCCTCTAAGATCCCAGCAGCCAACTCTGGTTAACATCACCCAAGACCATCCGAGCTCCTAGACTCCTCCTGTGTCAGGCTTCAGACAATTGAATCTCCTTGCCTGGAACTGGACACATCTTGAGAAGATTCAAGAGACGGGAAGTGAAGAGTTGGATAATTAACATGCGAATCTGATTAATGCCTACATCTGTGCAAAGCATTTTTTTTTCTTTTTTACCAAATAAATACCAAATAAATCTCTCAAAGATTCCATTGCCATCTTTCCTCTTCCAGATTGACTAGTTTAATCCTCATTTTATACACAAACATTTCTGATCATGGGCCTCGTGTGAGCTTAGAGTTGATCCCCTTCTGGTCATCTGAAACTCTTAGCCTGTTCTCCTGAAATTCCTGGAGGTGTTTGCAAGGAGAGACTGTGGAAAAGGAGAACCATAACTTCCAGCCACATGGCTGCTGAGAGCAGCTCTTGGCCTTGTCATCAGCCCTCTTGAGCACAGCACTTGATGGCTTTGCTAACACTTCCACATGAAAACAGCCATGAAGTAGCTATGAGTGTGTCTCAGATTGGATCTATTATTGTGATTATAGGCGGGGGCGGGGGACAGGGTCTTGCTGGATTATTCAAGCTAACCTCGAATTCCTGGACTCAAGCAATGCTCCTATCTTTGCCTTTGAGTGTCTGGGACAACAGGCATGCACCACCGTCCCCAGCTAGGATCTATCGCTTGTTAGTACTGGAACAAAGTGTGTCTTAGCCAGTATCTTGCTTACCTAATTCATTGAATTTGAGCATGGTTTTTGAATTAGGTAAACAAAGAATCTCTCCCCTTGGATGAGATAAAATTGTAGAAAATTTGTACCTGGGTCCAAAAGAGCAAAGAGTGCAATCTCTCTGGAGGTTGTCTCTGATGCTATATGTATATGACAGGGCTCTATCCTAAGGTATGCACTTTTACCTGTGCCATGCCTGAGGGTGGATTTCAGGCTCATTCTATTTGTGGATGATACTGACAACATTAAATTGACTCAAACCCTGGGGCTGGTTTCTGTGGCAGGAAAAAGCAGAAGCAGATCTTTTTCCTCTTCCTCCTTTCTCTCCTCTTTATAGCACACAAACATTTGTAAAACTCACAGCGAGCTTCAGAGAGATAAAATGAGATGCAAGGAAGTAACTGAGGTAGTTTTATTCCAGACCTTGTCTTCAGCTGAGATCCAAAATTTCAGGGAAGTCTGAGATCACACACATTCTGGGTTGTATTAGTGAGGGCTGAATTCAAATCCTCACTCCCATCCTTGCATAGAATGTTGAAGTTCTCTTAACTTACTCTCTGAGAATGGCAATATCTGCTTTTCTCAGCAGAAGCACTGAATGCAATAAAACGGTGGCTATAGAGATTGGCATACACTTAATGTGTTCTTTTTTTTTGTGGAGCTGGGGTTTGAACCCAAGACCTCACGCATGCTAGAAAAGCTCTCTACCACTGAGACAAACTCCCAGCCCCTTCAATGTGTTCTTTTTATCAGGCAACCCGATCTGGGTGAAGCATCTGCTGTTAGCATGTGCTTCTGCGGAGGCCAACACATCAAAAAGACCACCAGAGCTAAAAATAAAGGGGACATGAAATGCATTCAGGCCACAGGATCAAGAACCAGCACTTTAGATGGGCTACCACATATGCCAAAAGCAATGATTCAGTATTGGAGACTAAAATTTTTAAGCCGAAAGGGACCATAAGAAATCACATAGTGTAAGTCCCCAGTTGAATATGGAGAACACTGCACAAATAGAGGCTGGTTGATTTGCCCAAGGCTACCCAGTTAGTTATTGGCAGAACTAATTCTCATGTTAGAATTCTCTCTTCTGTCACACTGTTCTGATTCTAGTGACAATGACGATGGTGATGATGATGGCACTGACTTACAGCTCTTTATAAAAGTGACTTTTACCCCCAAAAAGATGCAAGATGCATATTATCCCCATATCACAGATGAGGCGACTGAGGCACAGTCTAAGATGATTTGCCAAAGGGCACTCAGCTAGTAAGTAATAGAAAGGAGTCTCAATTATTTATTTATTTATTTATTTATTTATTTATTTATTTATTTTTAGGCTTTTTCTATCTAGAGCTCTTGCTACAATAGCACTTTACCTCCTGGCTGGCTGCTACTGAGCAACTTTTCTGAACCTTTTTATTTTAAGTTCTACAGGTAGCAATTTAACTATGAAAAAAATTCTATTTAGGGACTTAGATATAGATCAGTTATTTTATTCTAGAAAAAGAATCCTAGAGATAAAAAGAACCAAAATATTCTGTTGAACAAGGCTTTCTGCTCTGAAATATGATGTGTAAATGTCCCAAGCTCTCATCTCCAGAGAATAAATGCAGACCTGGCGGTACACCTCTCTGGGGTTAGGGGCAGGCATAAGGATCCCCTTCCACCACCCTCCAACATATGGCATGTTCAAAAGGCCCTCTTCACACCAGGAAAGAAGGGGAAGAAGCATTCATCTTGGAGGAACCCAGTCATGTATAAGCTTAGGCCATTTTCTTACTTGAAACAACTGCTCAGTGTTGCTGATCTCTAGAGAAAAGCAAATCACAGCATCATCTCACCCTAGCTAGAATGGCTATCATCAAAAAAGCACAAGTAACAGATGCTGGTGAGGCTATGGAGAAAGAGATGCCCTCATCCAGCATAGGTAAGAATGTAATTTGGTGCAGTCATTATGGAAAAGAGTATGAAGTTTCCTTAAAAAGCCAGAAGAAGTACCACATGCTCCAGCCATATCACTTCTGGGTCTGTATCCAAAGGAAATTAAATCAGCATGTCAGAGAGACTTCTGTGTTTCCACATCCATTGCAGCACTCTTCACAACAGCCAAGCTTTGGACAGATGAGCACCTAGGATGAAATTTTATCATTTGCAGTAACATGGGTGCAACTGGAGGGTATTATGCAAAGTGAAATAAGTCAGGCACACAAAGACAAATATTCTCACTTATAGATAGAAGCTAAGAAGTTGATTTCATAGAAGTAGAGAAAAAAATAATAGTGTCCAGAACCCGGGAAGAGCATGTGTGGTATGGAGAGGGCAGTTGGGATGGAGAGAGGATGGTAAATGGGTACACCCATGCATTGGACAGGAGGAATATTGCTAATGTTCCATAGCATAGTAAGATAACTACAAGTTCATGACAATTAATCAAACATTTCAAAACAGCTAGTAGACAGGATTTTTAATGTATATATGAATAAGAAATATTTGAAGTGGTGGATCACCATGGTCTAATCATTATATATTGAACACACTTATTGAAATGTCACACCGTATCCTATAAATATATGCAATTATTAGTTAAAATTATTAATCATTAATTATTATTTAACAAAAAAAAATGTAAAAACGAACAACTTCTGGTTACATGCATGCTGACCTACTGTCATGATGGGAGATGGTTTTCAGTCTGAAGCCATTGATGTGTACCAGATTAATACAACAAAGAAAAACATGTGAGTCCTATGAGGTGAATAAAACTGAAGAAATTGTTTCAAAGAGAGGAAGCTAATCAGTGATTGAGCCTTTCTGGCATAAGTTAAATTTTCTTTTTCAATAATGTTCCAAGGAGATGATGCAGAGCGTTTGGAATTACAGGATCATGTGCAGAAGAGTGCAATGTGCTCTGGGGGACTGTCCACAGAATAAAGATGATTGTCATGACTCAGAGTGTCTTCTCTCCCATGGTCCCTACTTTTGGTGATCTTCTGGAACATTCTAGGACACTGCTGGTCTTTGAATTCCATTGCCCCACACAAGAGGACTGGCAGCCCCCGGTAGCAGCCTCCTCCTCCCTTCTTGTGTGGGTATTAGCTGGGGCAGTCTGGATTTTTATAGGAATTCCAGCATTAACGACTGGGTTCTGTTGGAAAGAGACTTGAGTCTCCTCCAGATCCCATCCCCCACCCTGCCATTCAGCCACCTTACTTCTCTCTCTCTCCCTCTCTCTTTTGCATTTTAAATTCAAGGGGATCTTTCACATACAAAGCCAGTGCTTGCTTTGAACTTGAAAATAAACATTACAAAAGAAAAAAAAATGTATGGTCCAATCTTAACTTTAAATGCCCCAATATGATTAGTATTAGACTATGAAATGCTGCCACCTTATCTCCAGGAGCCAGCTGTTAAAGGCATTTTAAGGGATCAGGCTGGTTGTTGTGGTGTGATGTTTTTTAAACAAAACATAAGCCCCCAAATAATCTGTGTACAGACTCCCCATGAAGTCTCCTTTGTCAAAAACTCAATCTTTCTAATTTTCATTCTCTTTCCTTTGGGCTTGATCCCAATCATGGAAGTGAGTGTGAGAATAAAATAGGTGCCCGTCTCAATCTGGCCATTTTCCCCTTGACTTCTCTGTGTGGCTGCCTCCCCCACCCCCTATACATGCCTGGCTACATCTAACTACTTTCCAATTGAGGAAACAAATTATTTGGGTCATATGGGCCTCTGTTGCTATTTATGAGCCCCCCCTCAATTCTAGCAAAAAAAAAACCTGCTTAGCATTTTGAAAACAGTTTTATTAATACACACAGGGTCTTCATGTCAACAACTGCAAATTACGGATAACAGACTCACATCTATAATTTCATGGCCTAATTCAATGGGACTTAATGAGCTAAAAAAATAAAAGGCTAAATGATAGTGGTGTATTTCCCTCAAAGCACTTTTTGAACTCACTCCCTACTTCTCACAACAAAAAGACAGAAAACAGAAAAGAAAAACCAAAAATATATAATTAAAAAAAATTCACACAAAAGCTTAGCTTTAAAGTATTAAAAGATTTTAAATACATGAATCACTACATCTATGATGTATGAGTCCATTATAAAAAAAAATACAGCAAATGAGTAATGGGTTTGCATCAACTTCCAGCTAAACTATGTTCAGGGAAATAAATTTAGAATTCAATCAAATGAGGAGCTGGTGTTGAATTCGTTCTAAACATGCTATTCCAGAAGAATATTTGAGGGACATTAAAAGTAAAAAATAATGTGTATTTGTCTTCAGTAAATATGTACTATATTTGGGAAGATATGATATTAAAGGCTGTGTATCAACATTAAAAACTTTCTTAGTGATGTACCCCCAAGACAGGTGAAGTATCAGAAGATCATTTCTTGTTAAATAAGCAATACAGAAGAAACAGATACTGCTACTGGAGAGCAGTGGACATTATTATAGGATTGGAAGGGTCTGAAAGGATTTTGATTATAGATAGATTTTTTTTTTCAAATTTCAAATACAATTGGAATTCTGATAGGAAGGCAAACCAAGGAGAACATCTCACAGGAGAGAAGCTCAGAGGAGGACTTGGAGCAGGGCATTCTAACGTCGATGGTCAGCCAGTGAATGGTGCTTCTTTGCTAGTTTGGAGAATTCATGTACAGATGTGGTTCAAAAGAGCCTCACAAACATTAGGAATATAGAAAATGATGTTCAGGATTCTACACACACACACACACACACACGCACAGTACACGCGATTACTAACAATAAATGGAAGAAATACCTTGTCCTTGGATTAAAAGATTCTATGTTATTATGATATCTAGTTTTATGAAAGCAATGTAAACATTCAATACAATATCAATTAAAATTCTCAGAGTTTTTGTGGAAATTGACAAACTGATTCTAAAATATACATATGAAAATGAAAAGAGGGATGAATAGTCAAGGTTGTAGAAGGTTGAAATGCAATTAAACTTTAAGGTGTATAATAAAGCTATAGCAAAGAAGATGATAGGTTACTAATGTAAAGACAGAGTGACCAATGAAATCGAACAAAGTCCAGAAATAGACTCACACATCTTTGATCACGTGATTCACAACAAAGTTACTAGACATGTTTCTACTGACAGTGTAAATTGGTGCAACCACTTTGGAAAACACATAGATAGTCTGTGATCCAATAGTTCCATATTTTGGTAAGCCAACCAAATTTGTCCACATGTACACCAAAAGACACTTCCAAAATGTGCATTGCATCACTTTTATCACAACCCTGTCTTAGTTCATTTTTTTTCTTGCTTTAAATTATTGGGCAGTTTATAAAGAATAGCAATCTATTTGGCCCAGATGCCATTCTGGAGGCCGAGAATCTGAAGAGCATGGTGGGATCTGGTGAAGGCCTTTCTTGCTGCATTCTAACATGGCTGGGGCGTCACATGGTGAGACAGAGCAACCGCGCAAACTCAGGTCTCTTATTGTCTTCTTATAAAGCCCCCCCTGTTGTGAGGTCCCATGCTTAGGAACTGGTCTTACCCTAATTGTCTCCTAAAGGTCTCGTTTCCACATACCATCAACAGGAATTTTAGATTTCCCATCCTCTTGATACCATCCCATGGCAACGAATGATAACACATGAATTTCAAGGTAAGAGTTCAAATCCTAACAGCCCTCCTTTGGAAACAACCTAAATGTGGATCAACAGTGGAGTGGAGAATAAATTATAGTGCATTCATACAACAGAATGAATTGTACAATACTAAAACACTACAGAGCAGGATCAGTAAATGTTTTCTTTCTTTATTCGTGTGTGTGTGTGTGTGTGTGTGTGTGTGTGTGAGAGAGAGAGAGAGAGAGAGAGAGAGAGAGAGAGAGAGAGAGAGAGAAGAGAGAGAGAGAGAGAGAGAGAGAGAGAGAGAGAGAGAGAGACTAAGGATCAAATCCAAGAATACTGTACCATTGAGCTACATCCCCAGATCTTTTTTTTTCTTTTCCTTTTCCTTTTTTTTTAAATTTTGAGACAAAGTCTCACTAAGTTGCAGAGGCTGGCCTTGAGCTTGTCATCCTTCTTTCTCAGCCTCCTGAGTTGCTGGGATTATACATATATGCCACCATGTGTGGCCTTGGTAAACTTTTTCTACAAAAGGTGAGATAACAAATATTTTAGGCTTTTTGGAGACATATGGTCTCTGTCACCCAACTCATCCTGGAGTGTGTAGTCTAAGAGTGGTCCTGGATAATAGTTAAATCAATAAATATAATCATGTCCCGAAAATTTTATTTGAAATCTGAATCTCATGTAATTGTTGCATTGTCAACTATTATTCTTCTTTGGACTTTTTTTCAACCATTTAAAAAATATAAAAATTGTCCTTAGTTTGCAATTACAACAGAGAGAAGGATGTAGCTATGTGGTAAAGAACTTGCCTAGTATGCTTGAAGCCCTGCACCAATCCCTAGCACCACAAAATAGACATTTGGCATTAAAGATCTAGATGACAGCAGAGAGAGAAAAGAAAAAATCAGAAATAATATTACATTTCATAACGTGGTTGAATCTCACAGACATAATGGTGAGTAAGATTAAAAAAAATCTTACATGTATTATGATTCTATTTATATAATAAAGTTCAAAACTAAGCAGAATTCATTGATAGTGATAAAAATACCTATAGTGATTACCCTTGGAGAGGTAATAATTGGCGGGCCTCTGGCTGAGGCTCCTGCTCACTTTTGTAAGCTGATTGACAGCTAATCAGGTGTGATTACTTTATAAAAGTCATCAAACTTGCTATACAGATTGTCCCACCTTCTGATTTTTCAATTCTATTATTTTTTTCCCTAGTATTAACTATTAAATATTCTCAATTTCAAATACTTTTGATGGTCAGGATTTTATGGATATAACTCCATCATCAATTGAAGAGCATCTGTATTCCAATAGAAAAATTTGTACTTGTTTTAAAGAAAATAGCCAGTTTAAGAGAGAGAATCATGTGACAGCCAAAAGCATGGATTCTGTAGACAGGCCATTGGGACTAAGCTCTTTCTTCAGCTGTGTGACCTTTGGCAAACTGCTTCACCTCTCTTTGAGTTCCTCAACTGTAAAATAGGTGATAACTGATTTGATATAAAAATTACTAGTTAATCTCCCCAAAGTCATTTGGAACAATGCCAGCATTCTCTCAGCACTCAGTAACTGTTAGCTATGATGATTGTAGTCAATAACTTTCTTACTTTGAGTCTGATGCTCCTGCCTCTTAAGATGTTTATAAACACTTGATTCTGCCATATATTATGTTTACTTTTAGATTAAGTCTTAGGCCGGGAGCACAAAGAAGTCTTTCTAACTCACATGTGGTCCAACCTGGCTCACCAGGAATCTGATTCTGGAGACGCATCTGGTAGTAAAGACCTAGAGTCATAAATAATATAAACACCCCTCATCCTATCTAGAAAGAACATGTTGCCTGTGAAGAGCTACAGGCCGGTAGGTGGTAGTTGAGGACTCTGAGATCTGAGATTCCAGACAAATATGTATTTCCACTCTGAACTAAGACTTTTTATAAAAAACAGAAGGGGCTCATTGGGTACATGCATGAGCTCTACTTCTGGGGCTCACTGTCCTCTAGGTCCAGACCCTGCCTCTGAGGGCTTCCCAGAGCAGGATCTCCTGACCTCCAGGAACTTTATAGGACTGATCCCTCATCTTAAATCTTTTCCTGGAACAAGTCTAAAGAGAGGAAGAGAGAGAGAGAGAGAGAGAGAGAGAGAGAGAGAGAGAGAGAGAGAGAGAGAGAGAGAGAGAAACATAACCTGGATGTCTTATGTTCTTAAATACCAGGAAAGCATGGTGTGCCATATCTTTAAAAGACAAAATAAATAGCTTTCTTTACCTGACAGCAGATATTCATTCATCCATCTGCTCAGCATTCGACACGTTTTGAGCGTGTAATATTCTATACGCTACACAAATGGCTGATGAAGTTCTGTGGTCAAAAATATTTTTCACTTTGTTCTTTAAGGTGATATTCCTTTAACTTTCCCACCATAGACAGTCCCTCCCCTCCCCTCCCCTCCCTCCCTCCCTCCTCCTCCTTTTCCTCCAACCATTTACATCCCAGAACCCACTCTGGGAATCACTGAGTTCTGAGATCCTCTGTTGCTGGGGGACCCAGGTTCCCCTAATCTTCATATGTACAGGTCAGCACATGCATTGGATGATCTCTTTAGGATCAAGTCTTAGGAGTGGAGTGGTTGAGTTGAAGCCTCTGCTTCTTTTTCATGTGTGTGAAAGACCCTTTGTCAATTTTACAAATCTTAGGTAATCCAAGGCTCATAAAACACGAGAGCAGGCCCCGTCTCAGAGCACATTGACTTGTGCCCTGGTGACACAGTGGCTCAGACAGGGGCTCAAAGCCAGGGGAGTCTGACTGTGTGCCTCACGTGGGCTCCTGAGACAGCCATCCAGGAGAAGAAAGACACATCATCGGAGGTAAATGAGCGAGGTGTCAGACTGCTCTCCCTCCTTCCTCTTCCTCCTGGGATTTCTGTTTCAAGCCAGAATGTCATATTTATGAGCCACAGGGTATTTACCCAGAATGAAATGTCAGGAAAACTAAATCTACTTTAGCACCTCTTCTTCCCGTTAGAGGAGCTCTGAGACACCAAGCAGGTTGCAAAGGCCACGGGTTGTGTGCATGTGTACATGTGTGGGATTTGCCTTAGGAACATTGGGGCAAGATGCACATACAACACGGTGCCATAGTGATGTCTCCTGCAGCACAGCCATGACCCTGTGGCTTATGTGGTCTTAAGACAGGACTGGGATGGGGGCTGTGTGAATGATTCCCTAGTCCTGCCTGCTGTTTCCAGTAGAACTGGCTGCCATGTGGTGAGCTCATGTTTTTTGAAAGATTCTTGGTAGGAGGTAGCAAGCCATCGGGCTGCTTATTTGAGCAGACTTTCAGGCAGTGGATCAGGACCCAGAGCCACTAAATCCAAATCAGACTCAGAAACTGGAGCACCCTCCACCCAACCCAGCCTCTAGACCAAAGGTGCATCCCCTGGCATCTTCCTGGGAGTCCCTCACTTTTGGGTATTTGATTTGAACAGAATCCAAATTTTCTCTTAAAGAAAAAGGGATGGTGTTTCCGAGTCGCCTCTCACTTTAATTTGAGGGAAAATGATATCTTTCCCCTATTTTATGGACATACTTTAGCAGATCAGAACAGAGTCTCCCCAGACTCTGTTCTTATTTCTGGTTTAGGAAAGTTCTTTGTGTTTCATTGAATACCTTCCCACATCCTACCGTACCCATCTTGTGCTTCAGCCCGAGTAGGGAATCTGCTACCTCATTAATGAAACATCACGAATGGGATGGGAAATGGTTTGGCCAAGAAATTCTCATCAATTGACTGGTCAGAGTTGCCCAACGGGATCCCCCCTTTCCCATCCTCAAGCCACCCTGGACCATGTGACTTGGGGGATTCCACTGAGTCTCCAGATTGGAGGTTGTGTCACGAAGGACATGGGTGACATGCTTCAGTGAAGACATGGACATCTTCTTTGGTCTAACATAGGAGTCAATCAAGCAAAGCCCTATCAGGGCAGGACAGGTGCGATCATATCTCTCTTTCCATAGTTTCTATCACAGCACTGGACATACACAGGAGATCCAATAAATATTTGTTGAATGAATGAGTGAGTGACCGGTCATGGCATCTTCCAAGGTCTGCAGACTCTCTTGATCCATTGGTATGTGCACACCTGTGTGTATTTAGCTCAACTCCCAGCCATGTTAAACACTGGAGGATTTCACAAGAAGGCAGGATAGCAGGTGGGATGACCTCTCCAACGTTAGAAAAATACCCCCCACCGACTCATCGGATGCATTGAGATTGTAGGACTCACTAGAAATGACAGTCCAGTGCCTGACTTGGATTCAGTCAGGCAGAGATATAGTTTGGAGTATATTTCAGTGAGGCCCCATGGGGAGTAGAGACAGAGAATATGTCAAGATGGAGGTCAGGTGACTGGGTAAAATTTGGACCTGGTTCCAGATATGTGAAATTGCCTATTCAGATAGTGCATGTGTGCCAGTGCGGTGGGTGAATTGGGATCAAAATTAGGACACCTTCCCTCTTCCTACAGCCCCATCCACATGCAGAAAGGAGTCTCTTCTTCCTTCCACAGGATAATGATCACTCACTAAGCTTCGTAACTGCTGGGGTGGGGGTGGGGAACGGGTCTTTTCCTAGTTTTCATAGATTGTTCACCTAGGACAATGCAGACTGCAAGTTCAATTTCATGTTGGTTTCTTACATTTCCCCAATTCCAGTTTTTAAATGTCCTGAACGTGTGAACAGTGAGCAGTGTGACCGTATGTCTGTTTGTACTCCCAATACTGGTGAGAAGCTTAAACTGATGGATGAATGTTAAAATCAGTGCAGATGCATCTATTCCACAGTGTCCTCATGTTTTCTCCTGAGAGTTGGGTAGAGAGACGAGCTTTTGGCCATGAATCTCTCCCCTCTGCTGCCCGGCCCAGTGTGGTTGACATGTGGGCACTGCTTGTCTGTTCAGGTCCCCCACTGCTGCCTCCTCCTCCCTGGCTCATGCATTTGATAATAAGACCTGTGTTATTTATCCACTTTGAGGAGGTCTGGGCTAAGAAGTGACGTGGGGAGGTTAGAGATGTTATGGGTAGCTTCATCTCCCTACCTCCTCTCAAACTGGCCATGTCACCTCCTGTGACACCTTGAGAGAGGAAGCACTTGCATTGCTAAAGATCCAGTGCTTCTAAACACTATATTAAGCCCATATTAGAAAAAAGCCAAAGAGACTCCCCATGGATAGTTCCCATGATCATCCTTCATCCTCAGTTTTCCCATCTTGAAAGTAGACGTGACCATTTTTTGATCACCTGGAAGAACCCACGTCTGGTCTGCAGAGTTCTGCACTCCTGCGTGCCTGGCATCACTGGGACTGTGCAAGCAGGGATCTTTAAAGTCCTCCTGGTTCTGTTTTTTTTTCCCTCTTATTTCTTAAGCTGTAAATCATCAAAAACTCAGCAACTCCCTCCTTTTGGACATCAGGACTCACCCCTGGTGCCCCATCCAGATCCCCCTTTTCCTCCTTAACTCTTCCCTAATTTATAGAAGTTTACATAAAGGGAGCTCTAAGCATGCTGACATCTCTGAAGGATGTTGCCTCTCTTAAATCAAAACTCAGCCTTGCAACAGAATCATGTGAGCAAAGAATAACTCTCCCTTTGTGGCAGCGTGAGACGGGTTTCAGAGGAGATTACCCCTTGTAATGTGGACTTGAGCTTGATTCTCATTTTTCCTCCTCAGTCTCAGGCCACGCGATGTAAAATCAGCCTTGATTGAACAAAAATCTCCTAAGGCAATCATTTTCAGTTATATATGAAATTGGAGAGCAGATGATATAAACAAAAACAGGTTGGTGAGACTAAGAGTTCATGGGTCTTGACCCCAAATCCAGAGGGGCACTGCCCTGAGATACCTTGGAGTATGTGGTGTGTGTGTGTGTGTGTGTGTGTGTGTGTGTGTGTGTGTGTGTGTGTTACACAGTAGCAGTGTATTCAGAAAATTTCTTTTTTCCTCTTGTTAGTGGGAATTGAATCCAGGGGAGCTCTAACACTATGCTACAGCCCCTCCCACCCCACTTTCTTACAAAATTTGAGAATCTCACTAAGCAGTGGAGGCTGGCCTCCCATGTTGCAATCCTCCTGATTCAGCTTTCCCAGTTGCTGGAAGTACAGGTGTGTGCCACTGTGCCTGGCTCAGAAAAAGCTTTTCTCTCCTCGTGATTAATGCCCAGTGGTTGGGGAAAAAATAAATATATTAGTTAAGAACGCAGCATGTTAAAACACTTAACAACGAAGATATCAAAGAAAGACTAAGGGAAATACATAAACACAAAATATCTTCTGTGTTTTGCAAATGAAGGAAAGAAAAATTATGTTTAATAAGAAAAACAAAACCATGTGTCACTTAGTCTTGTATTATCATCAGGTGACGGAAGAGGAGGGATGGTTCTATAGTTTGGAACTGGATTGTCCCCAAAGGTCCCTGTGGCAAGGGCTTGGTCCCCAGCCTGTGTTGCTATGGGGAAGTGGGGGAACTTCAAGAGGTGAGACCAATCTCACTCGAGGCCTTAGGTCATTAAGGGTGTGTCCTGAGGGGAGCTGTGGGACTCTGGTTTCTTCCTCTTGCTCTGGTTCCAGCCATGAGGGGAGAGGCTTGCCCTGTCATGTGCTCCCCATGTCATGTGTACTCTGCCACCTCACCCCCCGGCCCCAAAGCAACGGCACCAAATCAATTATGGACTGGAAACCTCTAAAATCGTGAGCCAAAACAACCTTTTCCTTTTATAAGTTAATCAGGCATTTGTTCAGTAGCAGAAAGCTGACTAACCAATGGGATGAAGGAAATGAAAAAACTTAGGAATCATGCTCACCTTCTGGGTGAGGGCAGTGGAGGTGGTACAGAGATGGTGGAGAGTGTGTTTTGAGGGACTCTTTTCCATGTGGATCTTCTTCTGTCTGCCAGACTCTGCTGATGAGCCTCTCATATCCTTTGGATCTTTCTGGTACAAAACAAAAAAACAAAAAACAAACAAAAAAATAAAAACAAAACTTTCTGGATAGTTCCTAGATATCCCCAAAGTTTCCTCATTTAAGCCCTGTCTCTCTGCACCTGGGGGTTAATCCATCTTTGGGGGTATCCTCAGCCCTTGCTTGAGCTTTCCAGAAGCACCAAGGATTTAACCCTTAGTACAGATTTTTATGCAGTGACGAAGACAAGTAGTAGGTGGACAAGTTGTCCAGCTTGCTTCCCTCCCCAGGGGACAATTTTGAGCCATTCTACTAAGTCTATAAAAAGCCCCCCCAGCAGGGCTGAGCCCCAGCTGCCCACACAATCCCACATTGTTGGCTTTTCTTCTTTCCTGCTCACACTTCCTCCACATGGAGAATCAATTCCCAAATAAACAACTTATTACACCCAAATCCTTGTCTCAAGGTCGACTTTTCGGGGGGGGGGGGGAGGAATGCAAACTCAGACACATTTTTTTCCTTTTTTTAAAATGCTCCTTGTAGCCATGCATACATTCTCAAATATAGCTGTAAGGGAGGAAAAACAAATCTTTCCTCACTTATCGATAGGTTCGTGGCTGAGGCCTGTAAAACAAGAGAAAAGCATACACCTTTAATATAAGTTTTATCTGGCATGGAAACCTTCAAGGAATGAAAACCCAAAGAAATAGTTAAACTTGTGTATTTTTATATTAAGTTTGGGAAAAAATAGTTGCAGGGAAATATAATTGGACAAAGTAAGACTGATCTCATGGAAATGAACTTGGGGAACCTTGCAAATCTCTTTGTCCAGGTTCTTCTCTGTATCCCTATATATTTGGAGATAAGGATTCTCTTTTCCTCTGGGTGCAGAGAGGGCACCTCTGGAATTGAGGGTCTCAAATGCCACAGTGCCACATTTGAGGGTAGCACATCCTCAATCCGGTCTCACCCAAGATCTCTGTTAGCAAATACGTTAGGACACAGCAGACATTTACTATGGGTCAGAGCAACAATAATAATCACCAAAATACCACGCCCCCCAACAAGAATAAAAACAAACAAGAATCAAGATGAAGAGGAAAGGGAGATTTAATAATAATCCCACAAACTCGCCACATGCTATATATATATATTTCTTCCTCATAACTCAGACACCCACTTATCCAAAATTGTACATGCCAGAAGAGTAGGATTTCTGTATTTATTTTTATAATTTATCAAAACTGTTCACTTACATCTCATTAAGCTTGATCCGAGGACTACTATTATTTGAACATTGTCTCGGGTGATGTCCTGTGGCTCCCTTGTCCTGTGGGTAACCTGTGACGCTTCTCCAGGTTTTAGTACCCCAAGCTGCCTTTAACTCTGGTGGATGGGAAAGACCTTCACACAACCCTGGCTTTCCCTTGCATCTGAACTGGGCTTTGGAGCTGAGTGTGTGTTTACATTACAAGTTATCTCATGTCAATAGTCAGGTGCCCAGTTCTATATTCTAAGGAAATGGAGGTTTAGAGAAGGTAAATAATTTGACCAAAGTCACAGACCAAGGTAGTGTCTGTGATTCCTTCATTCAGCAGACATGGCTAAACAACATTTTTTTCTGAGCACCTAGAAGCCTCTTTCCCATTTTTCCTTCCAAACATTTTTTTTTCTTTTGGTCATTTGTTAAATGACATGTTTTATGAAACAAACTCACTCCACGAAGTCCTAGGTTTTTGCAACCACATCTACAAATTGGGCAGAAGTAAATCACGTCTGCCTCTTGTTCAGGATTGTCAGCAGAATTCCAGAGAATTCTAGAAGGCAGAGGGAGGAGACTGGAGCTGCTTGGCTCTCCTAACAGGTAAAACCCAATCCTCAGCCCTCCTCCTGCCCCATCCAGGGGTCTGCTGATGCCCCATTTCTCTTAACAACCTTGTTTTGTGGGAGCCTTTCTTTTTGACTTATTCAGAAGAAACCCCACCCCCACCCTCACCCCAAGAAATGCACTCTCCAGCTTCCAGTGGGTTTCCAACAATGAGCATTTATGGCCCTGGAGCTACAGCTGGGAGCCATAAGGTATGAATGAACGTGTGTCCATATTTTGGAGCCGATTTTTGTCAGGAATGTACTAAACACTTCATAAATTAAGTCCTTGGCTGTCAAGCTACCTCTGGTATCAGATTAGTCATCACTAGCCATTCCCTTCAAAACCCAGGGGACAGATGCACTGGATGGTGCCAGGGATTTTTTTTCTCCCACCCCCCTGCCTCCAAACTTTTTCTTTCTTTTTTTTTAATGGAAAATGTGTGCAGAGGAATAACTCCCCAGTTCCATGCTGCACACTACAGATGTGCGTGATAGATGTTCCTTCTGGTTTTCCCAGCTCTCCAGCCTTATCCTCCTTCTCTGTCCTCTGTGTACAGAGTGGCCTTTGCTGGAGTGGGAGAGGCTGGCCAAGCCCCTGCAGGCCTTGGGCTGTTCTCTCAGGCTTTGTGTTTGCAAGACTGTATTATCCACCTTTATGTGCTTAGGGGAGTACAGTCCTCACAACCATCTTAAGAGGGAGGTACTACTGTTCTCCCCATTCACTGATGGAGAAAGTTAAGGTACTGAGTCACTTATCCAAGGTCACTTGACTAGTTCATGGCAGAGGTAGGCTTTGCGAGGTCACTAGTTCCCTTCACCATCAAGGCAAAGCCTCTGTCTGCTCTAGCTGTCAGGCTTATCCTTAGAGGAACTCTGGTGCCAATTTATTTATTAATGCAGGATTCACTGCCCCAGGGAATCTCTAGCAATGCATTCTAACATTCTAACATTCTAAAATATTATAGACTTTTAACATCAAGTCCAGGTTGGGCATTCCAATTCCAAAAATGCAAGATCCCAAATGTTCCAAAGTCCAAAACTTTTTAGCACTGACACAACATTTAAAATGTCTAGGATTTTCGAAGCATTTTTGATTTTTGGATTAGGGATACTCATCCATAATATCTATGCTAATATTAAAAAAATTCCAAACACTTCTAGTCCCAAGTATATCAGATAAGGATTACTCAGCTTTATATTCTGAAGTATAAAGTATGCCCTGGTTCACATGTGTATTCCAATAGACAAAGTAATTTTGAAGAGAAGCTTCCCCAGTTGAAGAGAAGGTGAGTCACGGTGCAGACTGCTAACATATATCATCTCTCAAGGTGATTCCTCAAATAAGGCCACTATGAGACATGTAGACATCCTCAAATGGGTACTTTTGCATATTTAGGAGGTGCTGTTATTGCTTGGGAAGAAGGGGCTAAGAAGGGTAACCATTGGCAGCAGCAGTTGGGTTTCCTTTATTTTCTGGAACCGCTTAGCCCTAATTACAAATTTGCAAAAATGAAGTGAGTTGCACAGGACCACAGAATGTTTCTTAAAAAAGTCCCCTGAAGTGTATTTGGAATAAAAATAGTCAAAAAAGGTAAGTGTTCATTAACTCAGGTGCCCTGTGTTCCCCTGAAGGGATTTACTAGGAAATGCATGGTTGTAGATACGCTTGGCTGAATGATAGCTGTTCTTAAAAAGTAGTAACATTGAATTCCCCAAGTTTCTCTGCTTGCAAATGAAGAGGAACATAAACTATCTTAGACAGAAAAATAAATTTATTGGCTTCCACAAGCAGGAAGTAGCAATTGACCTAAGTACAGTGAAGACCAGAGGCTCTAACATATGTTCTGCTCTTTCTCTCTGCAGATGGACCGCCTGAATATTCACATTGAGTTAATGAGTCACCATCAGCTCCAACTGCCCCATAGTCCCTATATCAAGATTCCAAAAACTCAGAATTACTTCCTTCTAGCTCCCATAAGGAGGTTGTGGAAAATACTCAGTTGGCTTGAATTTAGTCACATACCTGGCTCTGAGTCCATCCCTAGAAACAATGGCTCTCTGATTGAGCAGCCTAGGTCACATGCTTGCCTCCTTGTGAAAGGACAGAGGGTACCATGCTTTCTATCCTCTTAGGCTCACAGCCAATAAGAAAGGGACTGTTTCCCAAAGGAGAGGAAGCAACCTCACATATTTACTATAATTCTGTATAAGTATTCTATGACTTGGGTGGCCATAGAATTCTCTCATTCATTGATTTACTGGTTCATTCATAAAATAAATCTCTGTGGATATCTACGAGGTTTCAGGGTGACCTCTAGCAAATTTGAGACCAAGTGTCCATGCCTTAGTAACCATGTTCGTTTCCTATGACTCAGTAACAGAGTACCACACACTGGGCAATTTACCCAACATAAATGGATTGTCTTACAGCTCTGGAGGCCAGAAGTTCAAGGTCAAGGCATCAGCCAGGTCGACCTAGTTATTATTTTAATAAGTTTATGAAAGATAGGATAGATGGATTTTAAATTTAGATTTAAGCAATCTCATTGTGCTGGCTCTACAAAGCAATCTCTTACCCCAGGTGTCCTTTTGTACCTTGAGATGGACATTCAGATACCAATAAAAATATTCTTTTCTAAGTTTTCCAGTATGGGAAGAAATTATCATCCCAACTGATGGGGTTCAGAACATGCCACCTCCCAAATATTGTACTCCTTGCCCTCCTCCTATCTCTTGAAGTAGACCATATAATCTTTCTCTTATCTTCCTCTAAAAGAGGTTGTAAAAACTTTCTGAGATGAGCTTGCATAAATAGACCTTACAAAAATAGCTCTTTTAAAAAAAATATTCATTTAGTTTTAGTTGGACGCAATACCTTTATTTTATTTATTTATTTTTATGTGATGCTGAGATCGAACCCAGGGTCTTGCATGTGCGAGGTGAGCACTCTACCACTGAGCCATTACCTCAGCCCTAAAATAGCTCTTATCTTTTATTAGTACCCTTATTTATTTCCTAGTCACCTCCCCACAACTTATCATCATCCCTTGAAACTCAAACCCTCTTTTCTTTGTCAAAAGGTATCTAAAGACCCTGAGCCTAACCATTGGGTTGAGTTTTGTTTCTTTTATGTGAACTCTTGTGTATATAAATGTTAATACAATTTGTGTTCTTTTTCTCCTGTTGATCTATCCTTTTGTTAGTTTAGTTCACAGGCCCCCAGCTATAGAACTGAAGAGTAGAGAGGAAAAATTAAAACTAAACACGCCTTTATGAAGTGCCTATATGCCAAGAACTTTACAAAATTAGAGCTGTTATTAGAGGGTTAAACCCACTTTTCATGTCTTAAAAAGACCCTTGGGGGTAAAAAGAGGCAGATAATTGGTGAAAATGGCAAGGAGGAAAGTAATTTTCTGTTACATTGCTCAAGTTCATTAGAAGGTAAAGGAATAACTCCTTTTATCTACATTTTTTTGTGTGTGGGGGGGGAGTTATTTGTAGATTTCACAACTTTTGTGCTTCTTTCTTTGAGTTTTTTTTTTTCTTTTTTTAATGATTAAAGAGGGAGAGCCAGGTCAGGAATACAGGGTTTGAGATTTTGGGTGGTGGAGGTTTAGTATAAAGAAGAACTTTTTTTGAGGGGTGGGAGAGGATTCCTCATTACCACAGCTTCCTCTAGGAAGTTTCTAGGATAGTATTGTGGATGACTCAGGGAGTTTCTGTGGAAGCCCCTGGGAATGGGTTTGCCATGCCCCTATTTTTTTTCCTACAGGAAGTTGTTCCCTCCAAACCTCATACAGCACAACTGAGAAGGCTTTTGTTTCAAATCCCTCTAACAATTCTCAGGAGGGTCTCTGTCTCCCACCTATATCATGGCATAGAGTTTTTTTTTTCTTCTTCTTCTTTAATTTCTGGCTGGATGGGCAAGTACTTTGCAAACAAAGTACTTGACCTAGTTTATTCATGTTCAAGAGAGCACAAGTAAGATGTTACAGGCAGGGAAAATAAATGCAAACTAAATTGGTGTAAACCATTGTTTTAGTTAGCTTTTGTCTTGCTGTGATCCAAAGCACATGGCAACAACAACTTACCTAGCGGAGGGAAAGTTGCTTTGGGGCTCATGGTTTCAGGGGTCTCACCTCATAGATAGCTGATTCCATTGCTCTGGGCCCAAGGTGAGGCAGCATATCATGGGGGAAGGGCCCACTGGAGGAGAGCTGCCCAGCTCAGAGGTCAGGAAGCAGAGAAAGACAGAACTCTGCTTGCAGGGGACAAAATATAAACCCCCAAGACAGGTCCCCATTGATGTACTTCTTCCATCCACACCCTATCCGCCTATAGTTGCCACCCAGTTAATCCATATCAGTGGATTAATCCATTGATCTGCTTTCAGCTCTCATAATCATATTTCATCTCTGAACATTCTTGCATTGTTTCACACAAGAGCTTTCTGGGGACACCTCATAACCAAACTGTAACAATCGTCAGTCATCATCTAGTTGAGACATCTTCTCTGCTGCCCCATGTGGAAAGGAGATTGTCAAATGTGTTCTGACTTTGGTTTATGTGCTGTCACCCTTCCTGACCTGCCTGTCAGAACGCAAGTGAGTGAAAATCATATTTTTACAGTCAAAACCTGGGATTTGCTCCCGTTTTCAGAGAGAGTACATTTTAAACCTAGTGTTATCAATTATGTTGTAATAATTGCTAATGTTCAATTAGCTTCAGATTAGAACATGGTGTTGGTAAATACTTCCATGCTTTAATCAGGCTCTGCAGACAATGGCAGTAGTTGTAAGAAGAGATTATGCTCAGACTCTGTGGAGGGAAGGGATTTCTTTGAGCAGGCAGACAGGTCATTTGGGAGGACTCAGATGGGACTCTGCTTGTATACAGGTCCAATCCTGTGTGGATTTGTAACACATTCAGAGACCAACACATCTCCCAACATTCTGGGTCCTAGAACTGCTCCCCACATGACCACAGACCAGGTGAAAAGATTTGTTTGTGTCCTGTTTCCTAAGAGAATAAGATTTTGAACTGATTGTCAAGGAATTCTTTCAAGAAGGTACTCCTAGAATAAACAACTCTTGCTTTCGGCTATTGGTATACTCTGTGTCACAGAGATTCTCAGTTAAGCATGAATGAAAACTCAGAAGTCCAAGTTCTAGCTTTGAAAAGTTCTTTGACATTTAAATTCCTCATCTGGTAAAGCAAGGAGCTGAATTGCCCCCGAAGTACTTATCAGTCTGTCTTTAAACGTTGCCAAGGATTTGATTGTATTTGTTGGGTGTTCATGAACTCCAGGCCTTATTCTGAAGTTATAAGTGCTCTGTTGGTAGGATCTCATTCACCCCACTCAGCAACCCCTTAATGAAGGTAGTGTTTTCACTCCTATTTTATGAGTGAGGAATTATATGCAAAAAGAGTCAGAAACCTCTAAGTTCATTGTGCAGAAATGGGATTCTCACCCTTCTTGTATGGCTCTGGAACATTGCTTTTCATCATGACACCCATTAAAGAAACAATGATTCAATGACACTTGTGAAAATAGAATAAGAACACTATTCAGGACCATTGCAATAATTTTGCAGTAGGAGAGGTAGAGGCATCATTGCAATAATTTTGCAGTACGGGAGCGAGATTGGGATCAACTCTGACTACAGCATGGGTAAAGGGGAATTTATAGCCAAGGGAGGGGATGGAGGTTAGAAGACAGAAAATGACTAAAAGGATATATCAAGGAGAAGAGTCATTCTGGTTCAGCTGACCCAACAGAATTCTTGCTTAAGACCAGTGAGGGTAACCAGCCATCGCCAGTAGGATGGTGGAGGATGAGGAACCTGATCAGATGTGGAGGGTGATCAAATATCAAGGATGGGAGTTCTTGCAGAACTGACTTGGCTTGGCTCTTTGCTAAAACTGGATTTTACAAGGAAGTGCACAGATGGTCCAAGAAGTAGATTGGGAAATGTGACTACAGTTTTGCCAAAGAATTATAAAGACATAATAAAGATGAGCCATAAAACAAGTGAAAATGATCATTTATCACTAACAAATCAATAACAAACATTTATTTTCAAAAGCGCATAAAAATTCCTTTAATTTGTAACATAGTCACCTCCTTTGCTTACTTGAACTCTATGCATATTCTCAACAGAGGAATTAATTTCTTTCCTCCCTCCCTCCCTCCTTCCCTTCCTTCCTTCCTTCCTTCCTTTCCTCCCTCCCTCCCCTCCCCTCCCTCCCTCCCTCCCTCCCTTCCTCCTGAGCCCCAGCCTCCTGAGGCAGGAGCCATCACAACAGGTGAGAAATTACTTTCTTAAAGAAAAAAACCAAAACTCTACAAAGCTTTGAAAATTCTCTTCTTGCATAAGAATTTGATTATACATAATTTTGCTATCAGCTTTGCCTTAGGAAAGGTTTTTATTCCCCCTTTGTTCTTTGTATTTAATATTGACCAGTTGATTGATCCTTTTCATTTACTTTCATTCATTACTTCTAAGTGCTGGGTTGTGGCCCTCACCTGCAGAACTCTTATATAATTCCTGGGGATAGCCAGGTGTGCTGATGGAGAAGTTTAATCCTGGCCATGAGTGGTATTTTCGAATATGGAGGCATCCTTATTTGGAGGCATACTTATTTTTTTCCTGTGTTCTTATTGGCACCGTCCAATTACTGCTTCCTGAGCCTGGTGCTCCACCCTGGGTTCCCCTGGATACTGCAGCTACTGCTGCACAATGGGTCCTAGCAGCTAAAGTGGGGAGAATGTTCCTCTCTCTCTATGATAGCTTTCCTTTATTAAGTGGATGACAAAACTATCTTAAGTGCTTCCACCAGAGCACTGGGAGCTTTCCAAATACTGCTTGGAATTTTAGACTCTCTGAAAACCCTATATGAGTATAGTGGGTTGTGTTCCCACAGCAGCTTGCTGAATACACAATCATTTCTCTCCTCTGACAGAGGAGTTCTGTCCTTGGATGGGTCACACTGACTCCCTGCCACTTTCCCCTTCCCTACCTGGACCCTCAGACTTCATGAAAATATATTTCTGGCCAGCAGCCCCCACATTGTGTTTAGCATGCTTGGCTATGCCTCTGACCTTGAAGTAGGAATGTCCAGTCCGAGGATTATAGACCAACCCACATTAAACTAATTTCCTAAAACACAGATTGATTCCTTTTCTTTTTTTCAAACCCCCTTCGAGAGAATTTGCAATTCTTGAATCCACTCTCCTTCTCCTCTGCCCATCGGGGACTGCAGGAAATTTGGGATGCTTAATGAAATTTTGAAAACCAATTAGTCTAAAAGACTTGGTGTGCTCTAATAATCACATTGAATATATTTAACAAGTACTTTTGATTTCTTTAGAAAAGGGACATCCAGGTTTCTTTCTGGGGCAGGAGGATAAATAATAATTGCCTGAGCTCTGCATGTGGGGTGGGTGTGTGTGTGGGGAGGTGCCAACAGATCCATCAAACAGATTTTCAGTGAACCCTGTTCTTGGCACCACATCTTACGATCCCTTCCCCTCTCACTAGTTACACTGCACAGACCACACTCTGTCTTCTCTCCCTCCTCCCCTGGGCTACCGGCTGCTGCTGTCTCTCAGTACTCTAGCGTTTTCTGGAAATTTGTTGAAACTGATGATCTTCCCCCTCCTGTTCTTTTAATTGCTTGAGACATAAGGCTTTTTCTAACTTGTCATCTTGACTCCAGAGGAATCTCAAGAAGGTACTGCAGATTTTGAGGTAGAAGATTTGGGATTTGAAAAGAAGAAAGGTGCTGAGGGAACAGGCTCCCTGTGAAGATGAACTCACAGCATCAACCCTGACGGAGGGTGGTGGGCATGCTGTAGGGGTGTAGGGAGAACTCCCCTCTGAGGTCTATTGGTCTGAGGAAATGAATTGTCAATAGGCTTATCATCAGTGGGGAAAGGTGTACAAAGTTATTTATGTACCTGGAGACTCAGAGGAAGGCAGATAGCCAATAATCCAAAGAGGCTCAGATGCTTATATACATTTTTTCATAGAAAGAGAGGTGATAGGAAAATGTGGGCAGTTTGGAAGGGTAGGAAATTTTTTAAAGAAATGGATTGGGTCCAACACATGCACAGAAAGGTCTATAAACGATTCTCTTTGGAAGGTGCATTGGCTTAGGAGACACACAAGAGCTTCTAACAAAAGGTGGTGACATTTCTCAGTCTTCTTTCCTGAGATATGAGATTAATGAAACCACAGGGAAGGCCCCAAAGGCAATTTTCTTCCTCATTTTCAGGTCCAGTCTTTAAGCAGATACAGAAATAACAGATACAGAAATAACAGAGTTAAGCCTCTTCCAGCATCTGCTGAGCTCCAAGGTCTTTTAATCTAAAATATCCGGCATAATAGGGCACCATGTTTTGGTGTAGAATTCTCTGGTCAGCTTCAATGCCAATGTCCTACAGAGTGGTAAAGACAAAACTGATGAGAACCAACCAGCAAAGGCTGCTTGTTTGGAGCCTACCACAGCAGGGGCATTGACACTTGTATTTTGGGAGAGACTCAAAGGCTGAAGAACTGGAAAGCATTATCTTGGAAAAAAAGAGGAGGTTCAGGGCCATCCCGACTGGAAGTTGTTGGCATCGAGAAGTTGCAGGTGAGCTATTAGAAACATTCCATCCTAGGTGATTGATTAGGGATGCAGATTTGGCTTTAAAGGTTACCAGAATATGCCAGTCCAAAACATGCCTCTTTGGCATACAAATTATTTTGAGCTAAAGCCATTGTAAGTTGGAAGATTTGGGAATGCTCTACAAACAGGACCCAACTTTTTATTTTAAAAAGGAAATCGACATTTGGAAAAGGTGTCCACCTCTCTCTTATCAGGATGAGGAGGACTCTTAACAGCATTATATTGTTACATTCCCTGGTCCTCTTACATAACTTGTGACGGGGTCCAGGACATAATACCCCCAATATATCACCTTGGCATGTTGAATATTTTAAGCTGAAAGGATTTGAGGAAAAGCCTTTGGAAGAAGGACTTTCTGACCTTCCCTTGAAGTGGGTCATAAGACCTCTGGTGGAGGAATCCAGCATCTTAACCTCCTAAGGGGCTCAGGCCTTGCTAAGATTCCCCCAGATCATTATACTTGGTGCATACCTTTTCTTTGCCCTATTGTATTTCTCCACGAGTTTCTGTTCTTCATCCAACCTATTAAAAAAAAAAAACCTCCAACAATTGCAAAGTAAGCCAGTGTTGTCTTGTTAAGCAGATGAAGTCTTCCAGGTAACAAGTCACCAGGGGCCATCTCTCTCTGGCTACTAGCCATTCCCATGTCCAAAGAGATCTTTAGTTTTTCTGAACCCAGCTCAAAGTACATTGAAGAAACACTTTTGTCAGGGGATGTTTTACCCTCTTACAAGCTCAAACTCTTAACCCCGCTTTGGGACACTCGGGACAGGGTGATCCCCTGTGCATGATACCTGTTCATGTGATGCACATGCTAATAAACTTCAATCAGCTTTCTCTCTTATTAATCTGTTGTATTTGCCAGTCTAATTTACAGATACCCATGTGGAGAAACTAAGGTGGATAGAAGCAAAAGGTAACATTTTTTTCTTCTTGCCCTTCAGCTTTTTCTGATTGGGAACAAAAATTAAGAAAACTGTCATGAATGAATCCAGTCTTGGTCACTTTAGGTCGGTGTTACAGGATCATTGCTTGGTTTTTTGAATTGTCGGTAAAGACAGCAGTAATGTGACTTCCTATTCATCTTATTTAGGACAGATGGTCTTTTTGTGGCTATAAGGGGTTGCTTTCCTGGGCAGGTTACTGCAGATTGTGGATAAGTCTTATCTTTTTATTTTAATTTTTTCAGTTGTAGTTGGACATATACCTTTATTTTATTTATTTTTATGTGGTGCTGAGGATCGAACCCAGGGCCTCACATGTGCTAGGCAAGCGCTCTACCCAGCCCCCAAAGTCTTATCTTTATAAACATTTTGCCTCTCTCTTTTTGAGGACTCTATGTGTCCCTTGAGATCAAGGTTAATTTCCTTCTATCTGACAAAACAGAGCAAATGTTTTCCTCTTTGAACTTCTTCAGCAATACGATCCCATTAGTTCCAATGGAGATTTACTACTATTATTGTTGTTTTTGTTATTATTATTATTATTATTATTATTATTATTATTATTATTATTGGCAGTGCTGGGGATTGAACTCAGGGCCTCACACATGATATACATGTGCTTTTACCACTGAACCACATCCCCAGCCCATAGTATTATTATTATAATTTCAGTATGGGATATGGGGACCAGGAACACACTACCACTGAGCTACATCCTTTTGAATTTTTTATTTTGATACAGGGCCTCACCAAGTTGCTCAGGCTGGCCTTGAACTTGAGATCCTCCCACCTCAGCCTCCCATCTAAGAGAGTTGAGTCCTATGTATCTGTTCAGCCCTGTGTAGAGAAACAGAAATCTCTTTCCTCACTATGGTTGAAGTCCTTATAACAAAAGACAGATTAACAAAGAGAAAGTGTACAAATTTGTTTCTTGTAAGTTTTACATAACATGAGAGCCTTCAGAAATGAAGACACCCTGCCCCCCCCAAAAAAAACATGCAACCTGTATATTATTGAGAGTTGGTTTAATGGAGAAATGCACAGTTGTGGACATGTTTGATTAGATTGAAATATATGTAATAAACTGGAAAAACTTTAGCCAGGCTTGTGTATTCAAATTCTTCTCTGTGACCCTGTGTCTTCAAAGGTAAGGATTGCTCATTCTTCCAGGTATTAGGGAATTCGTAATCCTTTGCAAATAAGGATTTCACAATCTGCTTCAGGGGAGCAGAGGCGTGGAGGGTGACAGCTTCTGCTGTTTCCTCAAAGGATCAGGTGCCAGATTTGGGGTATGGGTCCTGAACTCCATCACCCACTCCGTTGTGTTTCAGCCCACAGTGTGGGTACTGCCTCAGGATGGGAGCAAATTCCTTACCCACTCCGCATTACTGTCTCCTTACCTCCCGGCAAATACAGTTCTTTCACCTCACTGTTGCCGGGATTAAGTGAGGTAATGCCCTCAGGTATCTGTCATAGTCTTCAAAAGAACCAGTGGAAAGCAACAAATAAATGATGACTGATACAATTAACATTTCCATGCAGGGCTATGGCCATGAAAACTGGCACAGTACTATGTTCTAGATTGCTAACTTTTAAATAAAAGAGGTAGAAAAGAAAAAAAATAAAGCTTTGAAGGGGTCTGTTTTGAGAAAGAGACAGAAACAATTTGTTTCTCAGAGGGCTCAGCTTCCCCAGAGCATAGACAGGAATTTTCCTGGTAACAAACACAGGGAACATTTAGAGAAACTTAGTTGCATATTAAAAACTTAGGAGGTATCTGAGTTGCTTAGAGCACTGAATCCATCATTGTGCATGTACAGCACCAATAAGCCTCCCTGTAGTTGAACAAAATATGTCCTTTCTCTAGGCTCAAACGCCCAAACTCCAATTTTAAAAAGAATCTTACTTTATTGTTATTTTCTTTAACAGAAGACTTTGAGGTGTGAACTGAAAGTTGTTATTCCTCCCCTGAGCTTGACTGCTGGACTACCCAGCAGTCGTGGTACCCTGCAATCAATGGACATATTATGCCTGCCATTAAAAATTGTGACTCTTAATTAAAAACGTGATCGTGGGTCTTTATGGAGACATTGTTTAGGTTTTCTTTAGCTGTTAACACATAATAAATCATTTTAAAAGGACCTTTTCCCCCTATCGCTTAATGATGAGTGCATTTTTAAAAAGCGATTTGAAAATAAAACTGGGATTAAATTTAGTGTTTGACAAGGTGCTAAGGGGCTCACCACCTCGGCTAGGATAAGACAAGAGGGTTTTACCTGATCAGCTACTGTCCTTCTTGTCTCACTAACTCCATGCTGATGTGGGGAATTCAAACAGCAGCCCAGTGACTTTGGTGTCAAAAATTTAACTTGTAATATCAGGAAAATGTGTCATTAGATCACCCTAACTCACTTTCCCTTTATTATCTTATAATTGCAGAGCGTGCATCTTTGCTGAAAAGAAAAGCCTGCTTCAATTATGAATTCTCCAGTAATACTATAAAGCAAAGAACAGTGCAGATCACTTGTGGGTGCATGTGAATAATTCATGCATGCCAAAGACCTTGCTCTTATTCTGTCTTCCTAACACAGGTTCCGTGAGATTAGAATAAATGGCTTGAGATTTTGGCTTCCATTCCTTTTGGGTGTTCTGACTTGCAGAGACAGGAACCAGCCAGAGTCTGACTGGTGGTCAGGAACATCTTCTGATTTATTGGGCTGGGTTTACTGTTTTGGGGTTGGGAGGCACAGTAAAAGCAAGACTAGAGGTGAAGCCACCCAATGTGGAGGCTTCGTTGTGCATCGTACCCTTTCTGAATGCCCGAGGACTGCATTATTTTGTAAGGAAGAAAAGCCATTCTCCACAGAGGTATTATGAAATGACAGATTTGAAAAGGTTTTGCAAGAGAATAGTCTCTCCAAGCAAATAAGAGAGACTAGGATGATAGGGTATCCACTCTGTTTCACAATCACTTTCAAGAATCTTTTCTTTGCAAAGTTTCTAGTCGCCTCCGAAAACCTATTCCCTGGTGGGATTTCCAAGTACAGAGTGCATATGTCATGCTACTAGTAAAGAAGCTTGCTGTCCACATTTTTCTTGCTACTGCGCGACCATCTCCAAGCCCAGGTTGGGGCTGAGCCTCGGTGTTGCAGTTCCCCTCGGCAGTCAGTAGAGGGCGGGCGGCCCCTCTGCTGCATAGCACTTGGCACAGGGGTGGCTCCTGGGCTTCCCTCTCTCTGTCCTGGCGGTGACCTCCACTTCTGTGTGCCGTGGAGACCACACACGGCGGGCAGTGGTTTTACATCATGTTTACTGAAGGGAAAAGGAATTTAAAAGGGAATTCTGCAGAAATTACAAAATACCAGACTTCTCATTCCTGGTTAAAGTCCATTTCAAAGTTTATCCCTGATGCATCCTATCGTCCATGGGGCTCAGATCTCATTTCCTGGGGGCAGTTTTTTTTTTTTCCTGATTTTTGTCCAGCCTGGTGCCTGTCTGCCTGCTTCCCTTGCTTTCATTTTAAATCCCATCTCTGGTCCCCCTCCTCCTACCCGCTTCCTGTCTCCAAAACAGAATTCTCTTTTTGCATCTCGGGCACGTTATCCCTTTGCCTCAGAGGAAAGGGATAAAGGTTCGTTTCACAGATTTTGATGAAGAGAGTAGCTTTCACCCATCCTGTGAACCCATCCTCCCTGTGAAACTCAGAAGTTACCTCGGAATGCATTGGATGTTCATACCCACACATCCACTTCCACCCTGAGAAGCAAGGAGAGCTGTTGCAGCACATCTCTCCCCCCACCCTCCAAAAGCTCCTCTGCTGCCTTTGACTTTGGACAGGGGGATCTCACAGCAGGAGGTCTTAAAGGTGGTCCTGCATGGGCTGAACTTGAAATCAGTGGGTGGGGATTCCTTCTCCCAAGGTGATTTTCTTCATCCTGAAAGGACGTTTTGTCTCTGCTATAACTGCATTCCTGTGGCCCACTCCTCCTTAGAAATGTACAAAGTGAATGTCATCATTTAAAAAAAAATTCCTTGTATTATTGAGAGACAGTAATCATGTCTCCTGTCCTCTGCTTCTCAGATTAAAAATTCCCCACTTATCTCAATGGTTCCTATTGAGCACTTAGTGCCTGCACTGGTTGCTCACCTCTGTTAGAAAACTGCAATCCTAGCTTCTACTGCATGCTTCCTAAGCACCAACAGTTAAATACTTGATCAGCACCAATTAGGATTGTAGCACTACTGTATTTCTAGTATTGCACTCCTTAGTACTATCATTCAAAAAAGTCCTCTCTATGGAGATGTATAAAACACATGCAGGGTAGAAGATAAAAAGATAAAATCTCTTTTCCCAGTCCTTCAATCTCATTCCTAAGAGGGCATCTGCACAGATTTTGTCTCTTCCTGGATATTTTCTGTGACTGCATGTACAAATGTACATTTTTGTAAGCGCAATTCCCCTGCCTCCTATGATTAGGGTTATAATAATGGGTGCAGCTATGTCTTAATTTTTTTCCACATAATAAAATTGGGGCATTATACTGTCTTTCCGTCTCAGAAAGTAGAAGTCACTCTCACGTAAAAACCCATTTTTATTGTTACCAATATGTGTTTGTGTGTGTGCATTTTATATATATAAAATGCACACACACATTTATGTGTGTATAATTCACACACAAACACACCTAAATGGCATACATATTATTGTTTGTGACAAAAATATTTGATACAAGGAATTAATGCAATGCACATATAATTTATGGAACGTAATAATAAAATGAACAACTGTGACTCTACCACTAATTTTAACATATATTTGTCTCCAATAAATGCATTATTTGCTTTGTATGTTTTTTTATTTTAAAATGTCATCATGTTGATGAGATATCTGACATGGCTTTTTATTCAATATTGTGTTTCAGATATCCATGGCAATGTGTTTAGCCCTATTTCATTTCTACTATTGAATAGCACTCATGTCATAATACAATAATTTATCTATCATTTTGGATCAGTTTCTATTTTCTATTATGCTAAATAATTTCATAAATATTGTGCCTCCTGCTGTATTTTTAAAAATGGCTGTACTGCATGGCTGACCATAACAATTTATTCAGTTAATAACAAATGTGTGTGTGTGTGTGTGTGTATGTGTACACATGTGTTTTGGTTTGAGTGTCTCTCAAGGGCAAATATGTTAAAGGCTTAGTTGGCAGTCTGTGGCACTATTGAAAGATGCTGAGACCTCTAGGAAGTGTGGCCTAGGGAGGAAATGAGGTCATCAAGGGCGTGTCCTTGAAGGGGACAGTGGGACCCCTGCCTCTTCCTCTGGGTGTTTCCTGGCCACCACAAGATGAACAGGTTTCTTTGTGATATGCTCCCATCACAATGTTCTCTGCCTCACTCCAGGACTCAAAGCAGTGGACCAACTGGCCATGTTCTAAAACCTCTGATGTATAAGCCAAAATAACCTTTTTTTCCTTATAAGTTGATTATCTCAGATATTTTGTCACAGTCATGGAAAGCTATTTGTATATGTGTGTGTGTGTGTGGTAGCGCATGTGCACATGCTAAATAGATAGAGTTAGTTTATATCTTTTGAGGTTATCACTATAAAGAGTGTGTTTATGCTAATTAGGAATAAATTCTAATGGTTGACTATTGTTTTTCTGCTTTAAAGATAAGAATTTTCATCATTTGTATCACCACAACCCTACCCCCCAGGTATACTGTATTAATGTGATTAAACATTATTATCCTTTCATCCCATCTCTATTCAAATATTATTCAATCAGTATTTTTCAACAAACATTTAATAAGTCTCTCTTAGGTACCACATGCTAGAAATAAAAACAATGAATACAATAAAAGTTTTCATTGGAGTTTTTCATAATACAGTGGGAAAAAATAAATATATGTAATTACAGCCCAAGGAAGTAAACTGTTCTCACAGTCATAATAGGTACTAAAATATTGACATATATGCCCCTGATAAGGGGGCAATATCCAATAACAAGGAAAACAGATGTGTTAACTTTATTTATTTTTTTTCTTTGAGAAATAGCTGTGGTATAGACTTTTGACATATCTCATTTAATTCTCTCACTAACCCCTGGAGAGAAGTTCTGTTTTTCTCCAACTTTCAGGCTCATCATTCCATGATTTCACATTCCAATCGATGGTCAGTACAAGAAGATAGAACATGGGTGGCTTTCTGGAGCCTTCTCTCTGTATAGGAGCCACATCCAACTCCAGAGGACTTGGGCAGAAGGGGCATCCCTGCTGCTCACATGACTAGCCTACCGAAGTCTGGGGAAAATCTCTGCCCTTCTCCTCTGAACTCTTTCTCTCTCTCTCTCTGACCCCCTAAAGCACACCATCTTTTCAATGAGTCTGGACTCTTCAAAAGCAGGTGGATCTGGTGACTCAAAGCCACTTCCGTGGTCAGCTTGCAAATAACTGTTACAAAGGCAAGAAAATATGATGAGTGAACATGTGGACATGTGGACACAGGACTGTGGATGGGCACAGCTAACTGGGCAGAGACACTCTGGGAGGGGATGGGCCACACCTGTTGATGCTGAAGATGCACGCACGTGTGCTCTGTGCTCGGAGAGCAGTGGGCAGTTTTGTAGATGCTGTTTACAGCTACTTTTTTCCTTTGGCCACAGCAGCAGAATTGAGAAGCTGGGCAAAAAGCCAACAGCATTTCCTCTCTGTTTGGCTGACCCCTGCTGTGGGCGAATGCTTTAGCCTTTTGATCCATGATACGTTTTCTTAAATCTTAATAAAACCAAAAGTCATTGTACCTATCATTTACCTATGTCTATTTATATAGGTAGATATTTGTATCAGTGTGCACACATATATAAAGGGGTCAGAGAAAAATGTGCTATAGGATACACTTGCATAGGGGTTTTAAAACACAAAATATATGTATTGTCCATATATACTTGTATGTGTATATATGCACAGCCATGTGCCCCTTAATAATAGAGATATATTCTGGAAAATGTATCCTTGGGTGATTTTTGCCATTGTAGAAACATTATAGAGTTCTAGATCTGGATCTAGAGAACTTACTCCATGTAAGTATACTCTACGTGGTATCTAGATGACCTAGGTTAATACCGACCTGGCCTTTTGATGGTTTCCAGAGATGCGTGAACCATTGGGTGAGATTGTTGCCAGCATCATGTGGCATACTGTCTCACAGTAAACTTTATATTTACAAGTAGAAGGGGTACACTCCAAAATAGCAATGAAAGTATAACCTAGTGAATATAAACCAGAAACATAGCTATTTATTATCAGGTATCATGTACCATCTGTAATTGGGTGTGCTTATATTTTTTATTTTTATATGACTCACTCAAGTGTCTAAATCAGCATCCCTACATCCCTGTGAGTAATGCATGTGTAGTTATATTAAGATGCTACAAAATCAATAGGTGACAGGAACTTTGCAACTCTGTTATAATCGTAAATGGTGTTACGTGGTGCATGACTGTGTGTGTGTGTGTGTGTGTGTGTGTGTGTGTGTGTTTGTGCTCCTCTAGAAAGAGTAAGGGGTAGCATTTAAAGTAGAAATAAAAGTAATCTATCTGTAATGTTTTATTGCTCCTATTTAAACATTTTTTGAAATTTAAGTGGCTAAAAGTTATCATTTGCTAATTCTGGGCAGTGGATATTTAAGTATGTCACTTTATTTATTTCTTATACTTTAAAAAAAACCTTAAAAAGACCCAATAAGGGTTTAAGAACTTTTTTGGAAATACAGGCAATGAGAATATGGTAAGGGACAAAGAAGGAAGGAAAGGAGGGAGGATAGAATGGGAGAAAGGAAGGAAAGAAGCAAGAAAGTGAGGGAGGGAGGAAGGGAGAAACAGAGAGAAAAAAAAGAAAAAGCATAAGAAGCACAAATGAATGATCCTTGCAGGCACTTGTAAGTTTTTGGCCTGGGTTCATCTCCAGTTCAGTGGCTGAGCCCAGTGGGAGATGTTGCCCCTCCGTGTAAATGCTCCTGGGTTTGTGACTCCCATTCCCATTCCATTCACAGCTGCTCTGCTGTTCTGCTGCAACTTCTTCCCAGCAAGGGTAGCTGTGTGTTGTATTTGTGTCCAATAAAGACATTTGGCTTGCTGGGCTTGGATCTCATACACTGACTTTGCCATTGGTTAAGACTTGATCAATTACCTCCATATATACGAAACTTCAGTGAAAATCCCTGCCCTCTGTGATAGCTTTGATGCTCTAAGGAGTCCAGTGGGGGAAACTGGGTATATTAATATCTCTCATGTCATCAGAACTGTCTGTAGTGTACCCTAAAACTGTAGAGGGAAAACAGTCATTTGAGTTTAATTAGTTTTGTAGGCTATGGTCCTGAGGGTTAATTGACTCTTCAAAGTTCTAGAATTTTGTGGTTTTTGTTTTAGTTTTATTTATTTTTAACCCTGTTAGCAGGTGCATAAGTCAAATGGATATCAGCATTGGCTTGCTTTGTACATGAAAAATATAAAGCAATAATACTTTTTTTTTAAATTGAGGTTTGGGGACTCTCACCTCTTCAAAAGTTAAAAAGCAAACCTAGTGAAACTGCTATTTTTCATCAACTTGGACGGAATTGTGGGTTCAGCAAAACTGAAAGGAGCTCTGGTAGAAAGAAGGTATATTATCTCACAAATTCTAAGAAAAGGGAGCCTAAACATAGTTACACATGAATCTTTGTCCCTAGGTCTTCAAATTTCAAAACCTTCAGGGGGAAAAAAAGCTATTATTCTCAGCCTGAAAAACATTATAAAGAACAATAGCCCATAAAAGCAGAAATGCCCTCAAAAATTAAATTCTAACAATGTAATTACAAATGATTTTGGTAAAAGAGAAAAGAGGGAACATCTCTCTAAAAAAAATCAATGTGGCTAGCTCTCTGATTAATTCACATTTTAAAAGAACATGTACAAGAGATGTAAGGAGAGGTTTGAGTCAAACCTGGGGAAGAGTTATAGGAATGTCTAAAAGTAAGAAAATGCTGAGGCTTGGAAAAAATTTCAAGAAAAAGGGGCTCCCTGAGATACATCCAGAGCAAGAATAATGGGGAATGGGACACAAAAAGAAAAGGAATGACTCAAATATTTTTAAATTTTATTTGTATTCTGTGTCCTGTATTTCCTAATCTCCAGATATAAAAGATAATGAGCAAAATTCTGAATACAGAAACTTAAAACCCTATGAGGGTTTTAAATGTAAACGTTTTAATTTTTATTTGTGAATAAGGTTTTGGTGTCAGAACCATTCTCAGTTTAGAAAATTATTTGACAAGTTTTTCTATCTTTTGTTTTCTGTACTACAAAACATTTAATGGACCTCAATGGACCTAAGTGTTAACATTTCAAATATTCTTTGAACATCTGGAAGAACTCATCTATAAAACTAGTTAAGACTAAGAATATTTGTATATATAGGGTTTTAACAGTTTTATTTAATAGCTTTTTAAAAAATTATTAAACTTTTAAGGTTTTCTATTTATTTTGCATCAACTTTCATAGTTTATGTCTTCCTAAGAGTATTTTCCATTTATTAAAATAAAAAAAACTAACTCATAGGGCTTGTCAAGGATTTTTAAATTGCCTATCGGTAACTAAAAAGGAATAAAAATGGTAATAACTCTTTTCTCAGACTGTATATAATCTGTGTATTTGTGTTTCACTTTCAATTCATTTTTCATTATTTCTACTTTTTCTTTATTTGGTTTATTGATATTTTCTCTTATTTTTATATTCTTTTATCTTTTAATTGAATTTAAAAAATGGGCTTATTTTTAAGCTTACTGAATTTAAAAATGTTTCTTCTTTTATTTCTATTTTTTTAAAATAATAAAGTCCATTGGAGCATAATTTTCCTTCAGGTTTAACTTTGGAAGCACCTCATAACTAAATTTTATTGTCATTTTCTAAAGAGTCTATAATTACATTGACATTTTTCAAAATATTTTTAGATTTAGAGCAAAGGTGCACAAATAGTACGGCTCCTTAGCTTTTTCTAATGTAATGTAGCATGTAATGTCTTCTATAACCATGGTGACGTTATCAAAGCTAAGAGACTGAAATGGGTATGGTCATATTAAGTAAACTACACACTTTATTCAGATTTTATCAGGTTTTCCACTAAGGTTTTTCCATCTAGCGCCCTACTTTGCTTTTAATGGTCCAGACTCAGTGACCATCAATCTGAATTGTCCCTCAGTCTTTGTCTTTTTGAACAGTTCTGAAAAGTACTGGTCACTTATTTTGTAGAAGGTACCTCAGTTTGGGTTTGTCTGGTATTTTCTCATAATTTATTAAGGTAATGGATTTTTATCAACAAAAACATTAGGTGATGCTGCCTTTCTCAGAGATTCATGTAAGAACATGTATGATGTGGATACATCTTATTACAGGTGATGTTAACCTTGACCAGTTTGGATAAACCAGCTAGGTTTATCCAAAATACATTCTGTCTCTTTTTTTTGTTATATACCCATTGCTAGATCTTCTCTATAATAACTTGTGTTTTTTTCCTATTTTCCTCATTTCTTTTATGCATTTACTAATTGGAATTTTTCTGCAGAGAGTAGCTGTCACTTCTTCACCATTTACTTTTTTATTCAATTATTGATTCTTATCTGTATGCTCTCGGATATTGATTTTATTCTATTGATTGTAATTTTTGACATTTGGTATAAAGATATTAATCTTTATTGTTCAAAGTGTCCCAGTTTTGGCTATTTGGAGCTTCCTCAGGTTTGTTCCTGATTCCTTTTGACATGTCTCCTACCTTTTCTTTAGCACTTTCTTACTTTCTTGCACAATGAGTTAGTCAAGGTTCACCTTTATTTTTCTTGTTTCAACCTTGCAATTACCTACTTCTCCATGAAGTACTATCCATGGTTTCAGGTACCTACTGAACATCTTGGAATGTATTCTGCATGGATAAGGGGAACTATTCTTTTGGAATCAAAGGAATTGATATGAACTCATGGGCCTTTTATTAAAGAACGTTATTTAGAAATCAAGATCAGTTGTGTTCAACACATTGGATGTGGGCATTGCTACTGAGATGTTACTGCTTCTGTGTCCTTTGATTGGAAAAGAGCTTTGGAGGACATAAATACATACATCAGCCCTTATATGCACATATATGTATATCTATCAATCTATATAGATCTTTGAATCTATTTTGGAATATCCTATGAGTTCATGTTGAGCCCTCTAATTCCCAAACAGTAGTCTTCCCTCCTCTGTGGGAGATACATTCCAAGATCCCTAGTCAATGTCTGAACTAGTACATAGTACCACACCCTAAATAGGCTATGTTTTCTCCTACATATACACACCTAGGATAAAGTTTAATGTATAAATTAGGCACAATATGATATTAAAAACAATAGCTACTATTCTATTATATTATAGCAATATGCCATAATAAAAGTCATTTTAAACTTACCAATTTTAAACTCACCAATTATTTATTTCAGTATTTTTATTTAATATTTTCAGATTGTGGTTGACTGTAGATAACTGAAATCTCAAAAACTCAAGCCATGGGTAAGAAGAGATGAGTGTACAGTGCCACAGGACTCATTTTAACTTTCCATTTTCTTTATTTGTAACTTCCTTCTCCAGTGGGAGAAACCTGAATCTCTTAGTATTTAAAAGACTTTATTTATTTATTTGCTTGACACTGGAGTGCACAGCAAATCATCCTAGGATTATAAATTCATATCTCTGTTAAAACAAAAAAAATGATAACTTGGAGACAGTATTGATGTATGATTATTTTAGTCTCTAGCTTTACTTATAATATCCAGTTAAATGTTGTATTCCAAAGCTACTTAGAGTAGTGCCTTTCCTTATCCCTTTCATAATGGTTACATCATTCATTTGCAACATATAATTCAGGTTTATTTTTATGGTTTACTCTCCATTTTTTATTGTCCTCATATCTTGATTCATTTTTTAAGTTCATATGCAGTAAAACTTACTTTTTTGTATGGGTTTGGACAAAGACATAGAGACATGTATCTTTCACCATGATTATAATACACAACAGTTTCATCTACCCAAAATTTTACCCAAGCTGCTTCTTTGTATCAACCATTCCAGTTACTAAAAAACTATGGATCTGTGTTTTGTTCTCTGGTTATGTGTATTCCAGAGAAGGCTATACATTTGACCACATAGTATGTAGATTTTGGTTTCTGGCTTTTTTCTCTTTAAAATTGCACTAGAAGCATCTATTTGTTGTGTGAATCAGTAGTTTGTCTTTTTGGTTGTGAAATAGAGTTTCAGTGTATTGAGGTACCACAATTTGGTTATCCATTTCCCATTAAAGGATACTTGGATTGATTTCAATTTTGTGTTATTACACATTAACAATCACATATTAATCTTTGTGAGGGTGTATGTTTTCATTTCTCCAGCATAAATGCCTAGAAGTGGGATTGCAATATCACATGGTAGTCTATCTTTACCTTATGGGATATTGCCAACATTTTTTATAAAGGAAATTTAGAGTTTTCCATTTCCCATCAGCAATGTATGAGAATTCCAGTTGCTCCGTATCCTTTTCACCATTTGATATTGTCATTCACTTCAATTTTAGCTATTCTAGTAGATGTATAATGATACCTCATTCTTATTTTAATTTTCACTTTCTGAATAATTTTTCTTCTGGTGTTGATGGGTTGACCCAGGGCATCTTGCATGTTAAAATGCATTCTTCCATAAGTTATATCCCCAATTGCTCGCTGAACAATTAATACTTCAGACTATTGTTTATTTATGTCTTATTTGGTGAATATTTGTTTAAACATTTGGAGCTTCCATTTCTTCTTACACCCATCTTTTGTAGTTGGAAAATTATTCTAAATCTTTTGATTGGGTGCATTTCCTTGATATATTAATTATTCTTGTGCACCTGGGGCTGTTTTCTTTATCCTGGAAGAATCCGTGGTGTTGGTGACTGACTGCAGCTATGGTATTAATGACTACAGCAGTGTTCATGTTAACAATCTTTGTTTTGAAAGGGGTGAACAAATGGACAGTGTTCTTGCTGAAGATATATGAACTTGGCGTAACTGCTTTCAACTCTGTTGTAGTTTATATGTAGACTTTTCTGTATAGCTCTAGATTTTTGAACAATGGAGAGTAGGCATTAAAAGGCAAGTAGTAGTCAACTTTAATAAGTGGAAGAATTTCCCAAGAGTTATCAATGACCAGCAGCAGAATGATCTTTCAGTGAGGAAACAGGTTCAGGTTTAGATGCAGGCCAAGAAGGAAGGTCACCTGGCAATGGTGCCATCACTTTTATTAGCCAGGGTACAGACAGCAAGAGTGACCTTCATGGTACTGATGGACACAGATCCTGCAATGCTCAGGGTCATGAAAACAGAAAGTTTTGATGAAGCCCAAAAGATTATTGTGTGTACCAATAATAAAAGATTATTGGTATCAAAGTGAGTACCAAATCCAGCCTCTTTTAGAGTGACATGGTTATGAGCATGTCACTATAATCAGATTGCTATGGGGCACATCCTGACTCTTGCTGACTCTGCTAACATGAGCAGGTTACTTCCTCATAGCCTTGTTGAGTGAGTTCCGTGGGATAATGCATACAGAGTGGGGGTAGTCTGTCACCCACTGGGCACATTCAGACTTACCCTTGTCTTGCTGTCTCAGCTCTCCCAGAGAATGTATAGATTACCAATTATGCAGGAAATCTTTCCTCTATTCTGTCACCTTTCTAAGTAAATAAGGATCTAACATCCACTCTTCTTCACGAGTATTCATCAATAGGTTTCAAACCAGGGTTGCCTCCACATAGATGTCTGATGGGGGCACCCGATGATCCCAGTTACTGCACTATTAAGGGGGAAAATAAGATAGAGTCATAATGCATTCTCTTATAGAATGATTTGAAAAAAACGTTAGTTAATATAATAATATAAATAAATAATACTTTACAAATTAAACTTTTAAAATTAAACTGGATAACATTTAGGGTTTATTTTGGTCCATTAAATAGGAAGCCATATGAGCGGGGGTTGTGGCTCAGTGGTAGAAAGCTTACTTTTCACATGTGAGGCACTAGGTTCGATTCTCAGCACCACATAAAAAACAAACAAAATAAAGATATTAAAAACAATAAGCAATTATAATTTTTTAAATATTTTATAACATACATAAGGTCATTATATGTTCAGAAAGATAATTTCTTAGTGAATAATTAGTTTATGGAGTGTTTGGTTTGCACTTTTTAATTACATGGTATTGGCACATATTATTCTTAGTATATTCTCAAAATTCACCTTCTATATGAAAAATGTTTATTTTTTTTAGATTTTATAAAATATTGAAAATAATTAGTTCCTTAATTAAAGATCACTTCTTTCTTCATCTGTTTTCAGTCACTTATACATACATATAGATATTATATATTTATAATACATATACATAATTTGGACTATTATCTTCATACCCAGATGCCTATTAATACTGAAAACAGAAGAGTGCAGTCATCTCTTGATGTCACTTTTTGAGGCACAGACCCTAAGAATGGCTCAATTCCAGAAGAAATGATTATAACCAATTAGTTTATAAACCAGACATATGTCTCTATGCAGCTGTATCTAGACCTGAAATGACTGTTTTAACTCTTCTCCAATAATTTTAAATTTTGTTTGTTTTGGGGCCCAGTGAATGAGGTGACATCATATCTCAATGAATTTATATACATACCCTTTGATAATTATGTTTTATACAATCTAGTTGTATTTGCCTTTGATCTACAACATGCATATGATCCAGAAATGAAGAGAGTTTATTAAGACTGCAGAAACTCTTGGAGTACAGCATTCTCATGTTCAGTGAGGGACTCAGACATAAGTCCAAGAGACAACTCTAGCACCTTCTGGGTTTTGTCTGTTGGGATCTACACTTAACTGTGCTCCAGAAGCCATTGTAAGGCATTAACTTACAGAATGTACCAATGAATTCTCTGTGATTTCAAGGTTGTTATAAACATATGGTATATATTCTTTTATTACCTTTCTTCTTTTATCTGTAGTGTTTTTTCCCCCTTTGGTTTTCTTCTGGTCAATTTGTAATTTAAATAGTTAGAAATGTAGTTTAGAGTCAAAAGTATGCCTGCCTGTATGTGTGTGTGTGTGTGTGTGTGTGTGTGTGTGTGTTTGTATGTGTGTGCTTGCCCACGAGCTAGTGTACCTGTGTCTATATAAAAACGTCTTGACCTTTTGAAAATTGGAAGTAGTTTTCAATAATTTTTACATCCTCAGATATTAGTAAGTGATTTGTAAAAATATAGATTTCTAAAAATGGCCATCAAACAAACAAAATACCTGACTTCATAGAAAAGGAAGCTTTGGGAATAAAAGGAAAATTATCTCTCTTTGACTAAGAATTGAATACTTGGCGGCCATCCTGCTGTTCAGCTTATGGGAAAAACCATAATCTCTTGTCTTCTTTTCTAGCAAAAAAGAAAGCATCTTTTCCACACACAGGGGATAAGAAAAGGGACAGTATCATTAAGGTAGCTTATCATTTTCACTATGCGCATGTAATTAAGACATTCACTCTGGAGATAATCTTTAAAAAATATTTTACCACCATGTTTCCCTGAAGAATGAGAGTTTACTTTGAAAGAAGAAATTTATAGAATAATATATGTTATGTTAGAAGTTATTTAGAAAATAATAATTTTCTTAAGTGAATAGGATGGATTAATACATTTTATTTTATTTTGAAATGTTTTGCTGGCATATTTCAAGAAGAATAAAAATAAGTTTGGGCTAAAAATTAAATCTAATACTTTAAATTAGACTTTAAAAAATAATCTGTCTATAATAATATCAAATTTGAATAACCCTTTCTTCCCACTCTTATTGACCAAGAATTAGGTCAACATTTTTGAATTAACTAAAGAAGAGGAACCAATTGTGGTGACGTCCTCTCACTGTGTAGTGTAAGAATAATTCTTAATATGTATGTTTATATCAAATATGCCTTCATTTTCCTTGATGGAAAATCAATGGGAAAATAGTGAGCAAACAAGACAATTATTTCCAAATATATTTATTTCTAATTTAGTTTGACAAGTGTAGCAGTTTTCATTATTTATGATTCCACTCCGAATGGGTTTAGTAAGTTTCCTATAGTGTATTTTCTAAGTTCAGTAAAGTCATAAAAACTACATTAGTTTCATTTATGAATTATAATCCTTACAAAAAGCCTTGAGAGCATAATTAATAAATTTATTTAAATATTTTAAAACTTAGAAGATTGTTTTATATAAAGCTAGACTTAGCTAAAATAAAGATTGTATTTACTAGGGTGAAAAAGAAAGCATATACTAGATAAAAGACTGTGATAATTAAAAATTATCTTGGGGGACTGGGACAATAGCTTAGTGGTAGAGCACTTGCCTAGCACGGGTGAGGCACTGGGTTCAATCCTCAACACCACATAAAAAATAAATAAAGATATATATATCTTTATTTATTTTATATATATATATATATATATATATATATATATATAATATATATATAATTACCTTGGATGTTCTCCCAATTGTGGTAAATATTAGTTATAATTTCTAAGGTTTTTGACACCTTCCTTTGGTAAACATGGGGATTGAAGGCCCTGAAACACAAACACAATAATCAACACATTTGTCAGTTTCTGAGAAGGATTATTTCCAGAAAGTCTAAAAAAAATTACATATTAGTATAAATCAGTGTAAGAGTAATTAACATGTGTTTAGACAGGAGCGCTAAAACAGGATACCAGAAGAGGTATCCTGTTTTGGTTAAAAAAAATATTATCAGTCTTACGTCCACTCACACTCAAATGAAAACAGAAAATCTTTTTAAATACCCAACATTATTTTATTTATTTATTTTTCTCTACTGGGCACTAAATCCAGGAATGCTTTATCACTGACCTACATCCCTAGTTATTTTTATTTTTTTATTTTGAGAAAGGCATCCAACTAAGTTCTCCTGGCTGTCCTCTAACTAGTGATCATCCCGCCTCAGTCCCCTCAGATACTGGGATTATAAGCACACACTTCAGCACCCAAAGTTATTTAATTTTAGTCCCATTCTTAGCTGCTTTGCCACATTCAGTCAGAGGAGTCTAACTTTTAGTATTGTGAGAAAGTCTGACATAGCAGACAATGGACAGTGAAGGATGTAACATGGATATCTTACTTCCTATGGGTAGTGGCTGAGACAGAGAGATCACTGGGACCAAAGTTTCTTACAAGTTCTATCTTCTCCGAAGTCATTTCCAGATAAATAGGAAATTGAAGATTTGATCACTAGCAGCCAGAACAAATAAACAACAAAAAATTGGACATTATTTTTATTTTTTGGAAAAATTTTATTACTTTGCCCACAGAATGCCAGGTAATAGAAATAGGATAATTCGTAGTCTTTTTGAAAAAGTGAGCAGATAAACCACCAATGCTTTTTGACATAGACTTTACTCCACAAATTCCCTTTGCACCTGGTGTTGGAAAATGTTAGGGTGAAAAGTAAGGAGTAAATAGCTTGAGCAGATTCACCATATTGATTCTCAATCATCATGTCCTGTAAGGTAATCTTCAATTTTATATCAAAAAAATCTACAACTGTAATGCCTTATATAAAAAATGTAAAATATAAACATTACTTTTACAAGACTATACTCTTGGTGATGATTTAATGTGTCCTGTTCACCATTAAGAAATATCAAACAGGTCAAGAAATGTAAATTCATGTTGGATGTGAGACAGGGAACCATAATAGAGAAAGTATATACTGTATAGTAAGACATTGAAGGGTTAAATTGTTGTCCGGACACTAATTCAAAGTGTGCATTCACACAGGACTTTAAAACACTCTGATTTTAATTTTCTTCATTTATTTATTTATTTTTCTTTATACAAAATTTTGTTCTTTTTAGTTATACATTACAGTAGAATGTATTTTGACATATCCTACATATACAAAGTACAACTTCCCATTCTTGTAGTTTTACATGATGTGGAGTTACACTAGTTGTGTATTCATGTATGAACATAGGAAAGTTATGTCCAATTCATTCTATTGTCTTTCTCTTTCCCATTTTTCCTCTAATTACCCCTGTAAAAATCCAGTGAACCTCTACTCCTCCCTCCCCACCTCAACCTATTATGAGTAAGCATCCATATATCAGAAAGTACATTCAGGCTTTAGTTTCTTGGAATTGGCTTATTTCACTTAGGTTGACAGCATCCAGTTCCATCCATTTACCAGCAAATTTCATTCTTTTTAATGATCAAGTAATATTCCACTGTGTATATGCACCACATTTTCTTTATCCATTTATCTATTGAAGGGCATCTAGGTTAAATTCATATCTTTGCTATTGTCAATTGAGCTGCTATGAATATTTATGTGGTTACATCACTATAGTATGCTAATCCTTTGGCTATACGCCAAGGACCACTCCTGGGTCAAATGGTGGCTTCATTCCAAGATTTCTGAGGAATCTTCATACTGCTTTCTAGAGTGTTTGCACCAATTTGCAGGCACATCACCAATGTATGAATGTACCCTTTTCCCCACATCCTCTCCAACATTTATTGTTACTTGTATTCTTGATGATTGCCAGTTTGACTGGTGTGAGATGAAATCCCAGTGTAGTTTTATTTTGCATTTTTCTAATTACTAGTGATGTTGAACATCTTTTCATGTATTTGTTGACTGATCATATTTCTTCTTCTGTGAAGTATATTTTCAGTTATTTCCCATTTATTCATTGAACATTTTTTTGTTGTTAATTTTTTAAGTTTTTTTATATGTCCTTGAGATTAATGCTCTATTTGAGTGCATATGGTAAAGGTTTTCTCCCACATCATTGATTGTTTTCTTTGCTGAGAAGTTTTTAGTTTGCATCCACTCCATTTATTGATTCTTGATTTTATTTCTTCTGCTTTAGGAGTCTTGTTATGGAATTCAGGTCCTAAGCGGACATGATGAAGATTTGGGCCTAATTTTTCTTCTATAAGGTGTAAGATCTCTGGTCTAATTTCTAGGTCCTTCATTCACTTTGAGTTGAGTTTTGTGCAAAGTGAGAGATAGAAGTTCAATTTCATCTTGCTTCATAGGGATTTCTAGTTTTCCCAGCACCACTTGTCGAAGAGCTATTGTTCCTCCAATGTATGTTTTTGGTGCCTTTGTCTAATGAGATAACAGTATTTATGTGGGTTTGGCTTTGTGTTTTCTAATCTATACCACTGGTGATCATGTCTGTATTGGTGCCAATACCATGCTGGTTTTGTTACCATAGCTCTAATTTGAGGTCTGGTATTATAATGCTTCCTGCATAGGAGATCTTTCCATTTTCTAAAGGTCTTCTTAAATTTCTTTCTTTAGTTTTCTGTAGTTACTTTTAATTGTAAAATTCTTTTACTTCTCTTGTTAGGTTGATTCCCAGATACAATCTTTTTTGAGCCTATTGTGAATGGGATAGCTTTCTTAGTTTCTCTTTCAATTGATTCTTTACTGATATATATAGGACTACAATTGATTTATGGCTGTTAATTTTACATCCTACTATTTGGCTTAATTCATTTATGAGTTCTAAAAACTTTCTGATGAAGTTTTTTTGGTCTTCTAAATATAGAATCATGTTGTCAGAAAATAGGAATGGTTTGTGTTCTTCTTTTCCTATTTGTATCACTTTAATTACTTTTATGTGTGTAATTGCTTGGCTAGAGTTTCCAGGACTATGTTAAATAGAAGCAATGAAAGAGGGCATCCCTATTTTGTTCCTGTTTTTGGAAGAGATTCTTCCAATTTTTCTCCATTTAGAATAATGATGGGTTTGTGTTTAGCATAGATAGCTTTTACATTATTGAGGAATGTTTCTAATATTCCTAGTTTTACTAGTGTTTGAATATGACTTGATGCTGTATTTTTTTGTCAAATATTTTTTCAGCATCTATTTAGTTGATCATGCGATTGCTGTCTTTAAGTCTATTGATGATGTGATGAATTATATTTGTTGATTTCCTTATGTTGAACCAAACTTGCATCCATGGAATTAACCACGCTTTTTTTCATGGTGTATTATCTTTTTAGTATATTTTTGTGTGCAAATTGCCAGTATTTTATTAAGAACTTTTGCATCTATATTTTTCAAGGATGTTGGTCTAAAAATCTTCTTGATGTGTCTTTGTCTGGTTTTTGTATCAGGGTGATACTGGCTTCATTAAATGAGTTTGGAATGATTGCCTTCTTTTCTATTTCATAGAATAATTTAAGGAGGATTGGTGTTAATTCTTCTTTGTAGATCTGGTAGAACTCAGATGAGAATCCATCTGTTCCTTGGCTCTTCTTGATTGGTAGGCTATCAATGGCATCTTCAAATTTATTGCTTGAAATTGTTCTGTTTAAATATTCTATGTCTTCCTGATTCTTCCTGATTTCATTAGGTTATATGTCTCAGAAATCTGTCAAAGTCTTCCAGATTTCCGATTTTATTAGTTATACATTTTCAAGATAGTTTCTGATTATCTTTTGCATTTCAGTAGTGTCTTTTGTGATATTTCATTTTTTATTATGAATTTTAGAAATTTGAGATTTTGCTCTCATTTTCTTTGTTAGCTTGGATAAGGGTTAATTCATTTTATTGAATTTTTCAATGAACCAACTTTTTAGGTTTTTTATTATTTCTTTTGTTTCAATTTTATTGATCTCAGCTCTGATTAAATTATTCCCTGTCTTATACCCCTTTTAATGTTGATTTGTTCTTCTTTTTCTAGGGCTTTTAGATGTAATATTAGGTTATTTATTTGTTGATTTTCTATTTTTCTAATGAATGAGCTCAATGCCATAAACTTTCCTCATAGCATTGCTTTCATAGTGTCCCAGAGATTTTGATATGTTGTATTGCTATTTTTTTATTTCACCCCTGATGTCTTCTGCTATCCTTTCAAAATTTAAAATCACGTTATTTAGTCTCCTGTTGTTTTTTTATTTTATCATTGATTTTTAAAGTCTTTCCTTTATGATGTGATAGGATACAAGGTAATTTCTGTATTTTTTTTATTTCCTAAGAGTTTCTTTCTGGCCTAACATATTGTGATGCTGAGAAGAAAGTGTATTTAGTCATTGATGGATGAAATATTCCACATAATCTTTTAAGTCTAAATTATTGATAGTATTCTTTTAGTTCTATAGCTTCTTTCTTTAGTTTTTGTTGGGACAATCTATTCACTAGTGAGAAAGGTTGTTAAATTCACCCTTACTGTGTTATGGTCTATCTGGTTTTTGAAATTGAGAAGGGCTTCTATGATGTACGTAGATTCTTCATTGTTTGGGGCATAAATATTTATAAATAAATTGTTATCTCATGTTGATGAATGATTCCCTTAAGCAGTATGAAATGTCTATTTTTTCCCTTATAAGATTTGCTTGAAGTCCACTTTATCTGCTATAAGGATGGAAAACCCTGCTTGTTTACAAGATCCATGTGAATAATATGGTTTTTCCATTATTTTACCTTCAGTCTTTGGATGTCTCTGTGTCTGTGAAGATAACATACTATTGGATCTTGTTTCCAATAAATTCTGCCAGTCAGTGTCTTTTGATTGATAAGTTCAGTTCATTTACATTAAATGTTATTTTTGAGATATGATTTTCATTGCCTGTAATTTTGATTTATTTCCTGTTTTTAATTTGAATTAGTTTATTCATTGTTTCACTCTTCTTTTAGTGTCATTTCTCCTTTTTTGGATTTGAATTTTATTTTTCATTTTATCTTCATGAAAAATCTTATTGAATATCTTTGGTAGTCCAAGAATTCTAGCTGTAAATTGGGCACAATTCTGGAGCCACTTGTCAAAAGAAACAAACTTTATTTTTAGAACCACACACGCCAAACAAAACAGCTCCTTAGGAAAACCTTCAGAGCCCAACTGCCACCACCGGCTTCCCACAAGCCTTTCAACCTCCCCCACTCCTCCTGCTCTTGAGGCCAATTGGCTGGGTTGTGTGGGTGGAGCCAAAAATAGTCCCCCAATGAGCAGCTTCGTGGTCTGAAAGGGCGGGGAAACAGCCCAATGAGCATCACCGCAGAGGAGCCAATCAGTTGGCAGCTAGAAGTTGCTGGGGCCGCTGTGAGCCAATCATCAGCTGACAGCTGGAAGTTTGCTGGCAGCTGGAAGTTTGCTGGGGCTCCTTCGGCTGTGACTCTCAAAATCTCCCCCTTTCTGTTTAAACAACAAGCATGTGGTTTAGGGACCGTGCCTGCCTTAGGTTGTCCAATAGTACATATGGTTCTTACCCAGTTATCGGATGAGCTGACCTCAAGGCATCAGCCTCCTGTCTTAGGTTGGTATCATTGATCTTACCCATCACTGACTACTGGTCCAGTATACAGCCACACCTGTGGATAGGTCTTTGTACCAGCAGGGGGTTAGGTTCTTTGCCTCACCTCTGTTGGCCCCCAAATTTTAGCTGAACGACCATGACAAGCAGAAGGGAGGAAGATACACCAAGCCAATTGACGGCTCCTTTTGGAAAAATTGTACCACCGATGACACCATCAGCAAAAATACCCCAATATTACCACAAGTCACTGCACCAACAGATAGTTCACAATGCATACAAGAGAGTTCACAATGCATAGAAGTGATACATAGTCCAGGGAAGTTCTGCAAGCAGTTCAGTGATGGCTATTGCAGAAGCTGTAGATTGGTTTTATCTTTGTCTTCACCGGCACTGGGATGAAGATAGGAATTCTGGCAATAATGGCTAAAGAAAAAATTATATAACATTTCAGAAAGCACTAAAAGAAAACAATTTTCTTTTTTTTTTAGAAAACAATTTTCTTAACAATGTACATTATCTTCAACAGAATTATTAAATATAATGAAAAGGAAAGGTGAAAGTAAACAAACAGATCTGTTAACCTCCTTTTTTGTTCATATATTAAAACAATCCTCAACAGCTGTTTACCCAATTTAAATTAAACCATTTAAATCATGTGAAAAAAATATTTGGATCCATTTTTTCATTAGCGCTCATCATATATGATATATGGACATACATACATTCAAACATATAACACAAAACACAAGTGTGCACACATAATATAATACATATAACACATAACATAATAGTAAAGGCCTTATAACATTTTACAGGTGAAATCTCCATTGCAATGTTTCAAAACTCTATAGTCAAAAAATAGAACTGATCAGCAAAACATTAACATAGGTCTGTATGAGCTCAAAAAACAAAATAGAACTTCATAATATGGGAAAGGGCAATAATAAAATAGATATTGAAAAAAGCATCCTGGTTCTGTCACAGATGTAAGAATAGCTAAACTGGAGTTTTGGATATCAGTTGTTATGGATTTGAGCCAAATCATCTTCTTTTTGGTCTGTAAAAATCGCTTTAGTTAATCTTTCTGGAGTCCAAATTGGCTGCTATTCTCCCTGTGGAAACACATAAACAGACCCCCGACTCCAGACAATCACTGGGTCAGGACCTTAGTTAATCTCTCTGGAATGCAAATCAGTTGCTGTTCTCCCTGTGGAAACACACAAACAGACCCCTGACTCCAGACAATTACTGGGTCAGGACCTTTCAATTGTCCTGTTAGAATATCCTTCCAAAGTACTTTGGGCTTATGTACATTTTTTGGACACATATGCCTTTCCGCAGCACTAAGTCCTATTGAATCCAAATTTTAAAAGTTTAGAGTAAAAAGGGTTATTTTAAGTTTAACTTTGGGGAATATATACCCCTTCCCAATTCCTTATTTTTGCTTTAATAAGTACATTTTAATAGTTTGATGAGCTCTTTCAACTATGCCTTGTCCCTGTAGATTGTATGGGATTCCTGTTATATGAGTAATGCCCAAGGTTGAGCAAAATTGTTTAAAAGAGGTAGAAGTATAACAAGTGTCATTATCTGTTTTTAACTGTTTTGGAACTCCCACAGTGCAAAATTTTGTAAGCAATGAGCTATAACATCTTTAGTTTTTTCTCCAGCATGAAGGGAGCCCATCAAAAATCCAGAAGTATCAACTCTAACAAGCAAATATTTTAATTTTCCAAATTCTGGCAAGTGTGTGACGTCCATCTGCCAATATGGTTAGGTATCAATCCTCTAGGATTGACTCCAAGATTAACTTGTGGTAAAAATGTCACACAATTTTGACATTGTTTTATTATTTGTCTAGCTTGTTCCTTAGTTAGTTATTTTAAAATGCTTTTGTAAAGCATTAGCATGGACATGGAACTTTTAATGAAAATTTGTCGCTTCTTCTAGTGTAGAGAAAATATGTATGTCATGTGTAGTTTTATCTGCTAAATCATTGCCCAAACTAAGGGCTCCAGGCAATCCTGTACATGCCCTGATATGTCCTATAAAGAATGGATCTTTTCTGTCCCAGATTAGACTTTGTATAATGGAAAGCAAAGAGAAAACAGTAGAGGAAGGGGAAATCCTACCAGCATCTTCAAGGGATACTATAGCATTAAATATATACTGACTATCGGAAAATAAATTAAATACAGAATCTTTAAACATCACAAAAGCTTGTAATACTGCATTAAGCTCTATCTTTTGAGCTGATTGTTTGGGTACTAAAATTTTCAAAATTTGATCAGGTGTAACTATTGCTGCTGTACCATTATTTACCCATCAGTGAATATATTTGGAGCATTCATAATAGGTGTTTTTTTTGTCATTTCTGGAAAAATTACAGGATGCAATGACCAAAAAAGACAATAAAGGATTAGATGGTAAGTGTTTATCAAATGAAACATTAGATTTACACATGATTATTGCCCAAGTATTTAACTCATTAGCTAACTCATCAATTTCATTCATAGTATATGGAGTAATAATTTTATTGGGAGAAATTCCAAACACTCCCTTTGCTACTTTTATTCCTTTGAGTATTAATTGTCCTACAGCCTCAGGATACCTAGTAAGAATAGTGTTAGGAGAATAAGATAAATGTATCCATAATAATGGACCTTCTTGCCAAAATACTCCTGTAGGAATATTTTTTGTTGGTAGTACAATAAATAATAAAGGCAAACTTATATCAATTCTATCTAAATGCATATTTTCCATATATGTTTCAATGATTTTTAATGTCTTTCTTGCTTCAGGCATTAACATTTGGGGTGAATTTGGATCTGATGGACCTTTTAGGATATCAAATAAAGGTCCCAACTCTCCTGTTGGTATACCTAGATAAGGCCTTATCCAATTTATGTCTCCTTATAACTTTTGAAAGTCATTAAGTGATTTGAGTTGATCTACTCGTATTTGAATTTTTGGTGGCTGGACCATGGTTGAGGATAATTGAACTCCTAAATAATTAATTGGAAAATTTAATTGTACTTTATCTATTGCTATCTCTAGATTATAATTTTTTAATAAGTTTGTAAGTGTGGCATACCATCCTAGCAATGTGTTTTTATCTTTGTGTGCTAATAATACATCATCCATATAGTGAAATATTTGTAGTTCAGGATTTTGATTTCTAAGTGGCTGGATTACTTTGTTAACATAAATTTGACACATAGTTGGGCTGTCAGCCATCCCTTAATGGAGTACTTTCCATTCATATCTCTGATCAGGACCTTTATGATTCAGTGCAGGGATAGTAAATGCAAAACGTGGACCATCCTCAGGATGAATTGGAATAGAAAAAAATTTTTAATATCTATAACTAAAACATACCAGGTTTTTGGCAAAGCAGACAATTGAGGAATCCCTGATTGAGCAGGTCCCATAATAACCATTTCATTATTAATGGCTCTCAAATCTTGCAGTAATCTCCATGTACCAGATTTCTTTTTGATGACAAAAATGGGAGTATTATGGGGAGATACAGAAGGTTGTGTATGTCCTTCCACTAATTGTTGTTTGACCAGGTCATGGGCTGCTTGTATCTTTTCTTTAGTCAGGGGGCCACTGAGGAACCCATACTGGTCTTTCTGATTTCCAAGTAATTTTTATTGTCTCAGTGGCCCTTTCTGAAAATCCAACCCATGTCTGTCCGTTCCTTGATCTATTTGTATTGGTGCTGCTATACCTTGTTCTTGTTTTTCTAATTTTTTTTCTTTCCTAAAACCTTGTATAGTCATAATAGTGGGTGAATTTTGGTTGATGCTATTTGTTAATGTCAAACCTAATTGATCTAAGACATCTTGTCCCCATAAATTTACAGGAAGATGATCCAGTACATATGGCTGTATAGTTCCTTCACATCTTTCAGGATCCTTCCAATCTAATACCATTGCACTTCTATGGGGATTAGTCACCACTCCTAGGCCTCGAAGCATTTGAGTGGCTTGTTATAATGGCCAATGTTTTGGCATTCTTGATGAGAGATGATGCTAAGGTCTGCAACTGTATCCAGTAGCCCATTAAATTCATGTCCTCAAATATTTAGTTTTAGCATTGGGCGAGAATCTAAATTTAAAGAAACCATAGCCCTATCTACACCTGTGGAGCCTAATCCCTTGGAACCTCTTTCTACAGTACGACTGGAAAATTTATCATGTAGGCTGGGTATTATTAGTAACTGTGCTATTCTATCTCCTGGTGAAATTACTGATATACCCTTTGGAGAACTGGCTATAATTTTTATTTCACCTTCATAATCAGGATCAATTACTCCAGGACTTATCATAAGTCCTTTCAGAGTAGAAGAGCTGCGTCCCAATAATAAGCCTACTGTTCCTTTGGGAAGAGGTCCTTTTACCCCTGTGGGAAAGATTTGAATTCCCATCTCTGGAATTAGTACTGATCTGGTCGAGGCACAGATGTCCAACCCTGCTCTCCCTCTGGTTTGTCTGATGAGGGATCTGATGGACAATGTGTCCTGGGCACTACCCTGATGGTGTTGCTGGGTTCCTTCAGTGCTCCGTATATTTGTGGTTTTGGGCCCCAGAGTATTGGACCCCCTGTCCATTTTTTGGCAACAGAGGCTGATGCCTTTCTCCACGATATTGTGGATAAACACCTGGTCCTTGTTCGTTTTTTGATAATGGAGCACCCTCTATGGTGGTTTGAGAACGTCATTCATTAGCCCAATGTCTTCCTCTATGGCATTATTGATTATAGCTTAAAATTTAAAGATCCTGGTTTTCATTTCACCATATTCCTATTTTTCCAGGAATGAACTAGTCTATGTCTATGACTTAGCCTGGACAAGGAGAAAATGTTCCAAATCATATATTCTTTAGCTCTGAGAAATAATGAGTAGATTAATTTATTGCTATCCATGAATGTTAACATGTATGATCTGTAGGCTACTATCTGTTTTCATCTCACAATATTATAATCCTTTTCATTTGACAGTCATTTTATGAAAAATAGTAATATAATTTTGTGAAATCAGAAATTTATCTATCTGTTTTTGCTAATGGGAAGGAAGAAATTTTGAAGAATAAATAATTTTTATCTTGAAGATTTCCTTGATCATAATTTCTTACCCCCAAACCCTTCCCCTGGTGATAAAGCACTGGATACATTTGCTATTGCAAATGTGTCCAGAGACTGAGGACATATACAGGAATGTGAGGAGAGTTGCAAACATATCCAATGGAAAAGTGAAAGATGAGACACTGACAGAATGAAAATTTGTGCACAATGTGGTATCAGAACACAAGAAGTATATGCTGTGGAAATCGAAGTAAAATAAATCTTTAAGAGCAGGAGCTAGAGTGGCACTTAGAGTGTTGCTTTTCTCAACACTCATGAGCCCCAAAAGATAAACAGAACTAAAACTATAAAAAGAGAAATACAAAGAAACTTCACAAAACTTGGTGTTGTTACACTGAAAAGGAAAAATTATAACAACTTATAGCATTTCCTCTATATAGAACAAAGTGACAGTCAGACTATATGCCCATGACAGAAAGAAATAAACTATTGATCTAGTTTGTAAGTCCTCTAAACAAGAGGATTAGATAAGCATACAAAACATTGTGAAGATAGTTCATCTGGAGATTCAACCTGTAGCATAGATATTGGGTACTGAAACAGTAAGATGAAGGGAATGATGACTGTGAACAGAGAATAAAAGGGAGGTAAAGGATGCATAATGTTCAGGTTAGGCTATTAATGTGTTTCTTATGTGGAGCAAAAAGTCTGTTCTCTGTTAAACTGAGTATAAAAAGCATGCACTTTGGTAATTTTTTTACTTCAAGATATAAACTATTGCTTCAGTTCCCTGTGCCTAGTTCATACATATGATTTAACACATAGCAGAAGATTAATTTCTGGGGAAAATTCAGAATGAATTTCATTTTTTGGCAGAAAATGAACTCTAATCCAGAAAGTACTGGAAACTTGATATCAGTGTCTGTTTATAGTCAGCTCATAGAATTGCTATGATATAATGCACATTTTCAGCTGAAGGCATACTTATTTCCACCTCAACTGTTTAGATCTCAGTCCTGTTTCTGTACAATTCCTCTGTGTTGGGAAAATATTCATAGTGTGAGTCATCAGTCATTCTGATTACTTCCAAGTGTACTCTTACTCAAAAGTGAGCAAAAATAATACATCATACATGACAAATTTAAATTCAAACTATCTGAAAGAACTCCTACAATAGTTCAATTAACCTGTGGGTATTTATGTCAGGTTTGTACTTTTGTTAGAAGAGGTATATAAACCATAGTATTTGGAAAAAAGAGTCATTTAAAACAGATCAATGGAGAGTGGATTTGCAGACAGACATGGATTATTTTCATTTACTGTTGAAAATCACAATATTTTCTCATTAATTTTAAGCATTATGGTGTTCTTTATATTATTTTCAGTAAAAGAACATGAATGAATTTAATTTGTTTCATTAAGGTCTTAAGGGGATTATTCATTCTCTTTAAAATCCAATGTTTATGGCAAGATAAAAACTCTATTATGCACATTGAATTTGATCAGTTTCTGTGTGTTAGTATGTTTACTACATATGGAAGGTCCTCATCTTTCACCATCAGCTTTTTCAGAGCTTGTAAAATTCTGGAAAACGTGGCTTTTATAACTCAAGTTCATGCTAACAGGAGAGTAATTGATTAATTCATGGACAAAAACAGTATTGCTAAGCATATCACAGTACTTGTTTTAGTTGGCTTCCATATTATCATCCCCAGTGGGAAAACTGCTTAGTAATCTCTTTAAAATCAATTTTTTTTCAATTGATAAATGTGCTCTCCACATTAAGCGTTCCACTATGCATTTCAACAAGGTGTGATATCTTCCTCAGTCACCTTTCTTCAAAGGAATTTGCTTACCAGAAAAACAGGAAGATGTGTGCTCACGAGTATGATAAATATTCTCCTTTAAAATGTATTAAAGAAACCACAATAAGATTTTGGTTTTTCTAACTATTCTATTTCAGGAATGGTTCACAGAGTTCCCCGTTTTGTGACCTCTATTACTGTACAGCATTTAATGTTACTTCTTTTTTAATTTCAGCATTGACTTATGCCATTATTACCCATAATATGTTTTATACCAAGTATTCATTGGACTCCCCGATACAAATGGCTAATGGGCAAAATGTGTCTGAAATCTGTATATAGAGTTTTCAGAATATATAGAAATTGTCAGATGGAATGTTGAGTTCTACTTTCTGAGTTATTAGAAACTGAAATAGGACCTTCAGACTCACAATATTGTATCATGGATTGTATTGACCTGAATAGAGACCCACACATTTGGTTCCCACAGAGTGACTATATTGTTACATTGTAGGACCTAGAATTCTCAACCCAAAATCCTTTTTGTGAGGAATGATCATAAGTTCATGGACAAACAACAATAAATATCACGTACATCCATACGTGCTTTATTTTTTTTTTCTTTCTGATGAGACAATACATAGCTTTAGTCAAGTTAGTTAGCACAACAAAATGTAAGAATCATTGTTTGGAATTTGTGGTATTCAAACACAAGAAGTATTGTTAATTAGCTAACAAGTGGGATAGAAGAGAGCTTTTAAGGTCTTTTCTATAAATAGGTAGCTCAGTCTACACGTACAAGAAAGTAAAACACAGTTTTGTCAATGAGGAGAGCAAAAATGCATAAAACTCTTGCCTTGATATAATTTCTATCAACAGAAAATTGAATCTGAGAAGGAACTCATACTAGTAGAGCTTATTATGGGAATCAAGCATGCTGGGGATGGCTGGGGATGGTGGCTCATGCCTGGAATTTCATTACTTCTGGAGACTGAAGCAGGAGAATCACAAGTTTTAGACTAGCCTCAGCAACTTGCAAGGACCAAAGTAACTTAGTGAGAACTTGTCTCAAAAAAAAAAAAATTAAAAGGCTGGACACATAGTTCAGTGGTGAAGTATTTCTTGGTTAAATCCCAGGACCAAAAATGAAAGAAAGAAAGAAAGAAAGAAAGAAAGAAAGAAAGAAAGAAAGAAAGAAAGAAAGAAAGAAAGAAAGAAAGAAAGAAAGAAAGAAGAAGAAAGGACAAAAAGGAATGGTGGGGACTTACTATTTGAAGTTTCAAACTTTCATGGTACCACCTAATTATGTTGGACTTCTTCTTAATTAAATTCTAAATGCCAACTTATTAGTGAGAACAGTCTTGATTACTTCATTTTTCCCTCTGAGTGATAGGAGTTTCATATACCCAACAAGGTAACCTAAACCAGAGTACTCCTGTTCTTTCTGGCACAAGGTCTGCAAGTTAATACACTTGAACACACTTGATAATGTTTCTTTATCTTGGCATCAAAAGTTGGAGATTTATTGTGACTGTATGTGTTTGCACCTACATCTATTAAGAAGTAAAAGAGAATCAAGAAAAATTTAACATTTAAAATATGTACTTAAAAATTATTTGTAGGAGGACATTGTGATATGCATGAATTTGTGAGTTTTTGAAAATAATAGACTTTCTTCAGTTAATTACAAAAGAACAATGGTTTCTAACTTATAGAATGTAGCTTAGCTCTAACAAAGGATTTCTTTCAGAATATTCTCTGATAATCTGGTGAAGTATGTGAAAACGTATAGTTATTTCTCTTCTAGCTATTTGGAGTTACAATTGAGTGCTCTTTTTCTAAAACCAATATTTTTTTTTACTTTTCTAAATAAGATAAAATGCATAGATAGGACTTCTCTCAAAGGTGGTTATATTCATGATTTCAAATTTTAGCATTGGAAATCATGGTATTCTCAGATCTGAAGGTATTGGGACATTTTTCCAGTTTTGTTTATATCAAGCTCAATATTCGAATAGTTGAATTTTCTCATTTGTAATTCAATAATTAATATCTTAGGGGAAAAAAACCTTCCCAGACATTAAAGAAGACAATATACATATGACATCTGTTTTATTTGTTCAGTAACATGTTCAGTCTTGTTTAAAAATTTTTGGCTTATATTTTATATCCCAATACTATTTTTAAAAGTGGGTAATAATAATCATAACATTTGGTGTACAAAATAACATTGAGTTTTACTTAGAGGAATGACATAATATATTTTCAATTTATTATAATTATTTGTATAATAATTTTATTTGGAGTACATAATCCATTCGATTTCCTAGAAAATTTAAAAATAAATCAAAAGAATTTAGGTAGCCCCGCCCCCATCTCTGAGTGATAGGTTCCAAGACCCCATGGACTCCTCAAAATGCTGATAGTACTGAACACTATATATATATTTTTTTCCTATATAAAACATACCTATGATAAAATGTAATTTATAAATTACTCACAATTCCAGATTAAAATATGTAATAATAAAATATAAAATATAATGTTATAAAAGTCATTTAAAACTTACAGATTTATATTTCTTGAAAACTTGTAAAATAATATACAAATTGTTTTTTTCTAATAGATAATTGTTGACTATAATAACAGGAATTACTGGAAGCAAAACTGTGGATAAGGGGGGCTGTAGTCACTCTGTATTCATTAATCTGGTGAAAAAGTTATAGAATTTTGTGAAACTATATTTCTCAAATATGCGTATGAAATTGAGTCAGAGTTACCTATATATCTTATTTTAGAATATATTTCTTCCTATGACACAACATCATATGAAATACAGCAAGAAAGTATCATAGTATAAGCATTCCAAATTTATACCAGAATAATATCTATATCGATCTCTCTCTCTCTCTCTCTCTCTCTCTCTCTATATATATATATATATATATATATATATATATATATATATATATATATATATATATTTGTAGTGAACACTCTTCAGAGATAAAAGCCAACTTTCCCTCTGGAGTAAAAGCCCAACATGTCTATTGATTGTTTATTATAAAAGTCTGAGGATCTTTAAACTCATGGTTTCTCTCCTGTAATATTCCATATTAGATAGACAAGTGTCACAAAGCACTTTTGTGTTATCTTGTAAGAATTAGAGTTCAAGAAATTTGTGCTTGTAAAAGACATTAGTGTATCCATTATTAATATGAATATAAAGTCCTGTGTTTCAGTGATCAGGATGGATATTCTGCCCCATCCAGGTAATATGGCAGGTTAAACTGTTAGTATATGAGAAGGTTGCTATGTCAGATCCTTCACAGTTCTTGATAATCCACTTTAACAGACCCAGACACACACATACACAAACACATAGCATGTTGGAAGTGGTTCTCCATAGTTGATGCTAATACTTTGAGGAGGGAAAGAGGGGTGGAGGAGAATGAGATCAAAGGAAGGCTCTCCATAGTTGATGCTAATACTTTGAGGAGGGAAGGAGGGGTGAAGGAGAATGAGATCAAAGGAAATTATAAATGAGGCCCCATTTCCTGGTATTTGTAATGGTGTTTCTTTAAATTAGCTGAGTAAAATGGGAAATTCTGATCTTAGGTTTGGACAAATGACTATTTGGCTTTTTTCTATATTTGTGCCCATTTTTTAGATTTACTTATTTATCATTATAGGCATCATTTCAACATTCCTTAAACTATTGTTGAAAGGTTCTATTTTTATATTTTATTGACGATTTATAACTATACATAAAAGAGGGATTCGTTTCAACATATTAGTACATGCACATAGTTTGCTCAACCTCCTTTCCCAATACTTTTAGATTTATTTTAATATTTTATTACAAATCAAGCAATATGATAAAATCCCATATAGATATTGAATTACAGTATTTAACAAGGGGATCCATTTACCTATTATTTCATTCATTAATTATTGTATTCTCTATTTTTAAGATAATCCTTTCAAAGTATATCAAACATATAATCAAATAAAATTACAAGAATTACCTTTCTAGGTAAGTTATTTCATTTTTAGGCAAAAAATAAAATAGATTTATTTTTAAAAAGTCTACTTTATCCACAGTTCTTCCTTATAGCTCCTATTTATGAAATTTTATTTTATTACTTTGTTTATGTATTCAAGATCTTATACTATATTTACATATATAACTGTGGTCTTGTACACACACACACACACACACACACACACACACACACACACACATACACAGACACATACAGGCAGCATCAGGAATCATAAATGTGATTTCAAATGAAGAATTTGCCATTTGCTAATCCTATAATGTTGCTTAAGGATCAGAGCTCTTCTGACCCTTATTTGTTTCAATTATGATACTGGAATAAGAATTTCTGCCCTTTATAAGTGTTGAGGTTATTTAGAGGATTAATTGAGTTCATTTGTATGATTCTTCATGAGTGTTAAAGTATGATAAAATATAGCAGTTTTTAAATGCTATAGTCATGTTCCCTTGCTTTTATCAATCTCTCCATTTTCATTTTACTTCAGACAAACAAAATTCATTTCACTAACCATTCATCATAAAAGCAGCTTTAATATCATCCCACCATCCTGGTCTTTCTCCTCTCACTATATTGAGCAAAGGACATCTCCTTTCTAACACTACTTAAAATATAAACTAAAAGCAATTCAAGGACAGGAAAAAAAACATAATATGAATAACCCACATTAAAAGAATGATAATCAATCATAAAAGGACAAATGCATTTATAGCTCCTTTTTCCAATTACAAAGAATAAAATATTATTTTAAAATATATCAAAGTGTTTTCAGTCTTTATTAAAGTACAAAAAAAAATCAAAGACTACATTCAAGTGCCCTCAAAGATTTAAGAAAACTTTTTTAAGATAAAGACAAATGAACAACACGAAAATAAATGTAATTCAGCAAAGAAATGAGTGCATTTGAGAATCATGGCTTTTGTGTCCAAGCCAGGTTCAGAAATTGCCTCAGTTTCTATCCACTGTACACTTTAATGTTTTCTATAGTCTCATGGTTACATGAGGTACTTTCAAAGTATTAAGCCTGAAGACTTCCAAATAAGTTAATGGTATAACTTCACACATACTCCTTTATACAGACATATTTCAAAGTTGTAATGATATGTGGAAATTCTTATAGCAATGTCAATTTATTTATCTGTAGTTTACAGTGAATACACTGGATAATTTTTTATTCATCATTCTACAGAATTAATTTCCAAAAACTTTCTCAATTTTCCTTCAGTTTTATTTTAAATAATTGAAAATCTGTGCTGAAGATCCCTAGGACTGAGAAAATTTAATTTTTCTTTCTAAAGAAATTCCATCTATCAACTACCAGGTATCAGATCATTCCTTAGTTTTAGGTTAAATATGAATTAGCAGGCAATTTTATTGAATTGGACTTTTAGAAATGTGCGCAAAAATTTTATGTTACTGTTAACAGTAACAGATTTATGATATTTTAGCTACTGAAGTTTGGAAGAGACACCATTTCTCCTAATAATTTCCATGAACTAAAACCCCCTTTCCTTTAAACTTTTGAAGTGCCATCTCTACACTTCACAGAAAAATCTTACAGCAGCTCCCTGAATGGGAATTAGTTGTATCACTCAGTGTGTGTGTGAGCACTACATTTGTGAATCCTATCTTTGGCTAAATGTCATCTGAGTTTAAAAATAGTTAAATGGATCTCTTTTACTAATTTTTCTTTTGCTATGCATTTTTCATTTATTCTTCTTCAAGACAGGTCATGTGTTATTGATCTTTTTTATGGAAATCAAGTTTATGTGCTCTATATATTGTTATAAGGTCCAAGTCTATAAAAACCTAGATATCTATTAAAGTGAGAATGAGGACCATTGAACATTATTGTTTTTAATAAAACCAGTTTGATATTGATGTACATTAGTAAGTTTTTAAATTAATTGGCCCTGTATCCTAATCTTGGATAGGCCACTTTATTCAAGGTCTCAAATTTTCCTAAGTAAAACAATGGTGTCAATTAGGCTTATACTTTCCAAACTTAACTTTTTAATGTCCCAGTTTTGTCATTGTTGAGACATCCACAGTTATTGCTTATTTGGTTTACTTAGTATTTATTTAATTAACTCATTTTATTACTTAGGGGCCTAAAGTGGACATTATAGTATCCTAAGTGGAAAGCTAGTATTAATTTTTATTAATAGAAAGCAACCTAAAAATATAATTAAAACAGCTGGATAACCCTGCACAGGCAAGACTTATTGTGTTGTTTGATCTCTCTTTGGGGAAAAGGAATATTAGCTCCTATTAGACAAGTGCCAAATATGACTTGAATCAAATCATCTATTTCCTAAACATAATCCAAACACTCAAAAGGGAGTTAAAAAAAATAACCTCTTTCCTGGCATGTATTCAAAGCAATGTCTATTAGGAGCAGGCATTAGGCACCTGCCCCAACACTTTCTCAGGTTTACTCTCTGTCATGGCCAATGCTATTAGGAATTTTAATTGCAGAGACACTCTGAGCATACTAATTATAACATTAGCACTGATAATTATTTAGCTAAAATATATTGAGTTCTTTAATGCCAGGTAATGATCAAAGCATTTCATATGCTTTTTGTGTTAGATCCTCATGACTATTGTATGAGCTAAGTACTATTTTAGTTCACAATTAAGGAAGACACACTGAAGTTGCAATCCCATGGAATAGCACAAGGAGGAAAGAGATTTTCTTTTTTTTTCAATTAAGAAAATTAGTAGTATTTTACAAAAGTAATTTGCAGAAGAAAAAGAATACAAATTAACTTAATAATAGACACATTTCTGAGTGTGTTCTCAAATCACCTTGGAATTAAGATTTTAAAGTGTTTGGACCACGTATTGAACCCAAGGGTACTTAACAACTGAGCCACATTCTCAGTCCTTTTATTTTTATTTTTATATTTTTATATTTTGAGACAGGGTCTTACTGCCTTACTGAAGGCCTCCCTGAATTGTTGAGGCTGTCTTTGAACTTTCAATCCTCCTTCTCAGCCTCCAGAACTACTGGGATTACAGGCATGCGCCACTGTGCCAGGCCCTAAGGTTTTGTATTTTTGAAGTCATTCAAAAGGCATGAGAGTTACTATATTTCTAGTGCTTAGCATAATGAATGACATATAATAGGAGAGCAGATAGGTGAAAAAGGAGGGAAGGAATCAAGAAACTGAAAAAGAAATATCTAAGTGAAGATTTTTAAAAAGACATGAACAGCACGAGTAATGTCTGAACATTTGGAGTCAAGAATTAATCATGATAATATCTAGACTGTGATAAGGAAGCTAAGCTGTTTGATCATCAGTTTGCCAAGACTCTAAATCTTTCCCTTAAGCATTGAGCATGCCAAATCAATGAGTTTCTTTTATCAGTGATAAAGGTTGAGTATAGTGCTGGGAAGCATAAGCAAATCAGCCATCTACAAGAATGTTTTATTGTGTATTACATGTCTACCATTATGCCTGTATTGAAGTAAATTATACTTTGGATTTATATATTGTGGATGAATTGTGAATATGGCCATGAGATGAGTTTGATTTAATTTTCTTGTAATACAAATATTATAACAATGGAAATAGGGTTTCTGGATCTGAACTCATCAATAAAACAAATTGATGGAAATTTACTTTTCATTATATTTTAGCTTCATTTATATTGACATGACTCTAGATAGTGATCTCTGTGAATAGACTAGCCACAATTTAGCACAAGGCTATTTGATCTGGGAGCAAATATTAGAATATAGAGATAAGCTGTGGAATTCCAACACAGCTTTGTATCTGAAGACCTTAGAACTTTTTCAATGTTCTAGAAATATAAGATGACATTATCTGCAAAGTTTCCCAATGTTCTGTTAAGTAGGAACACCCATATTTCTTCATCTCTGAACCACACATCATTTAACACAGAAATAAAATATACTTTTGATATTTTAGTTAACTTGGAATTTTTTGTCAAGTTTTGCTAATTATAAATCAATACTTCTTCTCTTTCTGGATATTACATATCCAGAATTTGGACAAAAAAAACCTTGAGGATAAGAAACAAAATCTTTGATGAATTAAAATGAAAGTAAATAATTAAAATATGTTACAGATTATTCATAAATATCCTAAAGTCCTTCCTTTATTTACTGTCTTTTAAAAATTTTTAGACAGGGATCTAATGAGGTTATTCACCTGCTTTCTTAAGAAAGAATAAAACAACAAATTAGAAGTAGCTAACATTGCTAGAAGCTGGTGTTGTCTCAGAGTGAGGACTGTCTACATGTTGCTAATATGATCAAAGTGTTTTATATTCCCCATGTAATTTTACACTGATTGTGTTAGAACCATGTAGACAGTAGTCATGCTGAGATGGTGCCTGCTGAGATGTTATTCAAAAAACCTGATCAGATTTGGAGCAGTAATTTTAAGGGTGGCAATTTTCGATAAAAAACTTTTGCCTCAAACAAGAGACAAGTACTTTGAAAGGATAAAGACCTATTATTCTTATGACTTAATCTGAAGCACAAATAATGAGTGAAATTTTTTAATACATAATATTTTTTAATCTTTTTTTAACTTTTTTATTGGTTATTCAATACATTACAAAACTCTTGACATATCACATTTCATACATTCAATTCAAGTAGGTTATGAACTCCCATTTTTATCCCAAATACAGATTGCAGAATCACACCATTTTTACCCCAAATACAGATTGCAGAATCACATTGATTACACATCCACATTTTTACATAATGGCATATTACTGACTGTTATATTCTGCTACCTTTCCTATCCTCTACTATCCCCCCTCCCCTCCCCTCTCATCTTCTCTCTCTACCCCATCTGTTGTAATTTAATTCGTTCCCTGTTTTTTTTCCCTTCCCCCTCACAACCTCTTATATGTAATTTTGTATAACAATAATGGTCTCCTTCCATTTCCATGCAATTTCCCTTTTCTCTCCCTTTCCCTCCCACCTCATGTCTCTGTTTAATGTTGATCTTTTCCTCCTGCTCTTCCTCCCTGTATGTTCTTCGTTGCTCTCATTATATCAAGAAGACATTTGGCATTTGTTTTTTAGGGATTGGCTAGCTTCACTTAGCAAAATCTGCTCTAATGCAATCCATTTCCCTGCAGATTCCATGATTTTGTCATTTTTTAGTGCTGCTTAATAATCCATGGTCTATAAATGCCACATTTTTTTTATCCATTCATCTATTGAAGGGCATCTGGGTTGGTTCCACAGTCTAGCTATTGTGAATTGTGCTGCTATGAACATCGATGTGGCAGTATCCCTGTAGTGCACTCTTTTAAGGTTTTCAGGGAATAGTTCGAGAAGGGCAATAACTGGGTCAAATGGTGGTTTCATTCCCAGCTTTCCCAGGAATCTCCATACTGCTTTCCAAATTGGCTGCACTAATTTGCAGTCCCACCAGCAATGTACAAGAGTACCCTTTTCCCCACATCCTCTCCAGCACTTGTTGTTTGACTTCATAATGGCTGCTAATCTTACTGGAGTGAGATGGTATCTTAGGGTGGTTTTGATTTGCATTTCTCTGACTGCTAGAAATGGTGAGCATTTTTTCATGTACTTGTTGATTGATTGTATGTTGTCCTCTGAGAAGTGTCTGTTCAGGTCTTAGGCCCATTTGTTGATTGGGTTATTTGTTATCTTATTGTTTAATTTTTTGAGTTCTTAGTATACTCTGGATATTAGGGCTCTATCTGAAGTGTGAGGAGTAAAAATTTGTTCCAAGGATGTAGGCTCCCTATTTACCTCTCTTATTGTTTCTCTTGCTGAGAAAAGAAACTTTTTAGTTTGATTAAGTCCCATTTGTTGATTCTAGTTATTAACTCTTGTGTTATGGGTGTCCTATTAAGAAATTCAGAGCCGGACCCCACAGTATGTAGATCGGAGCCAACTTTTTCTTCTATCAGGTGCAGAGTCTCTGATTTGATATCAAGCTCTTTGATCCATTTTGAGTTAACTTTTGTGTATGGCGAGAGAAAGGGATTCAGTTTCATTTTGTTGCATATGGATTTCCAGTTTTCCCAGCACCATTTGTTGAAGATGCTATCCTTCCTCCATTGCATGCTTTTAGCCCCTTTATCAAATATAAGAAAGTTGTAATTTTGTGGATTGGTCTCTGTGTCCTCTATTCTGTACCATTCGTCCACCTGCCTGTTTTGGTACCAGTATCATCCTGTTTTTGTTACTATTGCTCTGTAGTACAGTTTGAAATCTGGTATGGATATACCTCCTGATTCACACTTCCTGCTTAGAATTGCTTTGGATATTCTGGGTCTTTTCTTTTTCCATATGAATTTCATGATTGCTTTATCTATTTCTACAAGAAATGTCTTTGGGATTTTGATTGGCATTGCATTAAACCTATAGAGAACTTTTGGTAATATTGTCATTTTGATGATCTTAGTTCTTCCTATCCATGAACAGGGTATATTTTTCCATCTTCTAAGGTCTTCTTCTATTTCTCTCTTTAGGGTTCTGTAGTTTTCATTGTATAAATATTTCACCTTTTTGGTTAGGTTGATTCCCAAGTATTTTATTTTATTTTTTTAAGGATATTTTGAATGGGGTGGTTGTCTTCATTTCCATTTCAGAAGATTTGTCACTGATATACAGAAATGCCTTTGATTTATGCGTGTTTATTTTATATTCTACCACTTTGCTAAATTCACTTATTACCTCTAGTAGTTTCTTTGTAGACCCTTTTGGGTCTGTTAGATATTGTATCATATCATCTGCATATAGTGATAATTTAAGTTCTTCTTTTTCTGTTTTTATGCCTTTAATTTTTTGTGTCTGTCTAATTGCCCTGGCTAGTATTTCGAGGACTAAATTGAATAGAAGTGGTGAGAGAGGGCATTCCTGTCTTGTTCCAGATTTTAGAGGGAATGCCTTCAGTTTTATTATCTTATTTGCATCAGAATCCATGTTCAGGTTCCCTCTTTTTCTATACTACCAACATTATACATAATACTTCATGAATCCCATAAGGGAATTATTATAATGTGTTTACATTGTCCTGGTAATATCTTGCTCTCTGAAATGTGTTCTTTGTGCTACTTGCATAAACATCATTTGAGAGTTTGCCTAAAAGGCAGTTATTAGTTTGTAGCTCAAGCACCAGAATCAGAATTATTTAACAATACCTTCAGTTGATGTATGTGTACATTAACATTAGAGAGGCTCTATACTGAAAAGAGAAAATTTACAGATTTTTGTGCTAAAAATTAAATGTTGTAGTTTATTTCAACATTTTTATTTGAGCTTAATGTTATGATGATTCTTTAAGACTTTTAGGACTGCTGGGCACAATTTTACAATGAGTTTCAAAACAAAAGTATATATCTTTGTAATTTAAGAAGTATCTTCAAAACAGCAACACAGCCACATTCGAAGAGATCACCTTGACTTACAAGGCTGAATCTTTAGGGTTAAACTATATTCATTATATTTTCCAGATGGTTAAAATATTTGTATTAAAATAGTTCTATTTAAAATAGTTATAATAATTTCCTCTGGGTTTCCATTGTTGTATTTGATGTTGTTTTCTGATTTGCCAAAAAAGCAAGGTGATACTTTGATTTATCTAGATCCTAAAAATAAAAAAAGGAGAGATACCCTATTTGATTGTTCTTTAAATACTGCAAAGTGTCTTTCATATAAGATACCATATTAAGTTTTTTTTTTTAATTTGAAGATATACTGGACAAAATAAAGCAAAAGAAAACAAAGAGTATTTGAATTGAATTACTAAGAAATTTCAGTGTGAAATTTTCAAGGTGCTGGATAATAACTTTTCATATTTAAATTGTACTGATTTTGAATTTGTAAATACAGCTAACAGGTATTTTGCCATTTGAAAAATATGGTGCATGTTATTGTGTATCTACATATTTTTTCTATATCTATTTAGAATAATTATATCACTATCATAATAAGCTTCTGTAACAGATAAAATGATACCATTATCAGACAATTATATACAAACATATTAATTTAATTCAGCAGTTTAAACTTCATTAACAGTTCAGTGAGGCTTCCTACACATGCACAATTGACTATCAGAAAATATTTATTGGGTATTTGATATTGAGCTGGATTTTAATAATGAGGAAAAGGTTACAAGACGTATATTTTAACTTCTATGTTCTTTCCCTCCAGGTCCTATAGAAACTCTTTTCACTTCTGAAGGCAGGAGTAAAATTATTCACTGTTTTAGGCAGCTTTTTTGCTACTGTGACTAAAAGGACTGAGCAGAACAACCTTAGAGGAGAAAAGTTTTATTTAGGGGCTCACAGTTTCAGAAGTTTCAGTCCATAAGAGACTAGCTCCATTCCTCAGGGCTGAAGGTGAAACAGAGAATCATGGTAGAAGAGTGAGGCAGAGGGAAGCAGCTCACATGATAACTAGGCAGTAAAATAAGAGATCTCCACTGGCCAAGTACAAAAATATGCCCCTAAACCATGACCCTAATATTCTACTTCCACCAGCTACACCCCACCTGCCTTCAATTACCACTCAATTGATTCCATCAGGTTATTATTTCACTGATTGGATTAAGGTTCTCATAATCCAGGAATTTTTCCTCTAAACCTTCTTGCAATGTCTTACACATTAGTTTTAGGGGGTACCTCACATCCAAACCATACACTCACTAAATAAAACTATATTAATAGCATTTCAAATACTAAATTACTGAAAGCTTAACATGAAAAGGAACCAAGCCTTTTACTTTGTCATCAAGAATTTAAGTGATATCTCGATAAAAATTCATGAAAATCTACAAGGTTAACAATTACAAAAATAAAGTAAAAGATATGTGCTAATATTAAGATTGGCAAAATGGTATATGCAAATATTATATAAGATTGTATACAAATTATATTTCATTACACGATTTGACCTAATCCATTTAAAATTGCACCATGAACATTATAAGACACATAAGACCTTAAGTACTATACTATACTATTTAAAGTTCTTTTTGGGCTCTCAATTAGATAGCTTCTTTGCAATGAAGTTCCACGATTGGTTAAATTGTAATTATTAAATTGCACTTCTCATTAAGAGTGTACTAATTTACAATGAGATGTAGTTTACATTTGGATTCACTTGATAAGATTTAATTCAAAAACACTGATTGGTAATTAAAGACATTGCTCTCTATATGGAGCAGAACAGTGTAACTGAGGATTTTCTGTCTTCTTTCACTTATTAATATCCTTTTCCTCCCCTTAGAGGGAATCAGTTATAGCTTGATAAAAGATTTTTTTTAAATTTTAAGCATACAGCAAATATCTCTGAAGAAAACATGAAAACTTTATTTCTGAATTTATAAAAAATAAGCAAGTATCAGATTTTCTTCTACAACAAATTTCAAAAAGATAATACACCCTGCAGGGCAAAGTATCACACTACTGTGAGCTCAGTAAATCATGAAGCTGAGCAGGAGGACTTCAAGTTTGAAGTCAGCCTCAGCAACTTCGTGAAGCCCTAACTAATTTTGTGAAAACCTGTCTCAAAATTAAAACAATAAATAAATAAATAAGAAAGCTGGAGATGTAGATCAGTGGTAAAGCACCTAGGGTTTAATTCTGGTATATATATACAAAAACAAATCAAGACCTAGTTTTGTGGAGAACTGTTTGCTTTATACAAAACATGAAAATCATTTTGGGGTAAGATATTTTGAATAGAATTCAAATATTTGTGACGTTTTTCTTTAGATAAATTTGTAGAAAAAAATATCACACAAGAAAGGGCTAATAGTTTTTCTATATATAAGATCATATTTTTCACAAACAAGTCCGATATAGCTCCCTCCTTCTCACATAAGATGCACTTTATCTGTTGCTCTGACTAGGACATTCAACAATATATTCAAACTGAGTGCTGAGCATGAACAACCTTATATTTTTATAAATCATAAAAGAAAAGATTTCAACTTCTCTCTATTTAATATGATGATAGCTGAGGGATTATCACATATGAGCTTTATTGTGTTAAGGTGTATTTTTTTCAGTATCTAGGATTTTGGTTTGTTTTTTGATACCAGGAATTGAAGTCAGGGGTACTCAACCACTGAGCCACATCCCAGCCCTGTTTTGTATTTATTTAGAGTCTCACTTGGGTTCTTAGCCCCTTACTATTGGCTGAGTCTGGCTTTGAACTGTATCTCAGCCTGTGTCAGCCTATCAAGCCATTGGGATTATAGTTTGGTTTTTAAAATAGATTTTTATCATGAGGATAAAAGGAGAGAAAATATTTACAAACTATGAAACTGATTCTAAAATCAGTATTAGCAGACCTTGAATATGAAGAATATGCTATGCTTTAGTTTATCTACATTCCATAGACTTCAAAATGCTAGGAATATTTACTTTTCTACATCCCTATTTTTTTCTAACCCTATAGTGGATTGAATTGCTGTCTCCCCAAAGTTACATCTACACTTAATTTCCCAACCTCTGATTTTCATCTTATTTCTGGAAAGGAGTTTTGAAGCTGATGTCTGCTTTGTCGGATTTAAGAGTAGATACTCTTGCTTGCATTTGGCTTCTATTTGCATCACATCTCAATTTTAATCCTTTCTCTTTCAGCTGAGGCTGGCTTTGAACTTGTGATTCTTGTCTTTAGTCTTCCAAGTCTCTGGAATTATAGGCATGCACACTGCACTTGGCTTGGGTCTTGTTTTTTAATCCATTCTGCCAGAGTATATCTTTTAATTGGAGAATTGAGACCATTTACAATTGCTGTTTTTATACAGAGATGTTATTAATTCCAGCCATTTTCATTTATTAGTAATGTTTATTTTGGTACTGTTTCTCATTTTTTAGCTACTTTTCAAATGAGATTTGTTTATTTCTTAACTCTGGAGTTTGTGTTTGATTTCTTCTGTGTGAAGTATTCGGGTAAAAATTTTCTGTAGTGCTACCTAGTAGTCATGAATTCTTTGGTTTCTGCTTATTTTGAAAGGTTTTTATTTCTTCTTCAATTTTAAAGGATGACTGCTGGATAAAGCAATCCTGGTTGATAGTTTTTGTTTGTTTGTTTTTATCTTGAAATAATTCCATTCCTTTCTGGCTTGTTTGTTTTTATCTTGAAATAATTCCATTCCTTTCTGGCTTCTTGTGCAAATAGCAAGGTTATTCTGATGGACTTGCGTGTGAAGGTCACCTGGCATTTTTCTCTTGAAGTTTTTAAAATTCTGTCCTTAATCTGTATATTAGACATTTGAATTATAATGTGTACTGGCGAGGCTCTTTGTTGGAGCTTTTGTATTTGAGGTTTCGAATGCATCCTGTATCTGAATGTGCATCTCATTCTCAAGGTGTGGAGCTTTTTTGTTATTATTTCCCTGGAGAGTTATCCAGTAACCTTCTCCTTACCACCTTCTTCAATTTTAATGATTCTTACATTTAGTCTCTTAACATTATCCCAAAATTCTGGTATGTTCTGATTATGATTAATTATTTTCTATTATTTAATGCTGTCTGAATGTTCAAGGCAGGCCATTTTGTCTTTCAGCTGTTTTCAGCATGCTCTACTCTATTAGAGAGACTTTCAACTAAACATTTTGTTTGATTTATTGTGTCTTTTATTTCAAAGATTTCTGATTTTTTTCTTTTTCAATATTTCTATCTCCTTATTGAATTTCTAGTTCATATTCTGTACTGACTTCCTTAATTCATTCAATTGTTTTTCTGTGTTCTCTTGGAATTCATTGATCATTCTTATTCTTTTTTTCTTTGAGAGAGAGAGAGAGAGAGAGAGAGAAATAATATTTTTAATGTTTAGTTTTTAGTTTTCAGTGGGCACAACATCTTTATTTTATTTTTATGTGGTGCTGAGGATCGAACCCAGAACCCTGCACATGCCGAGCGAGCACACTACCGCTTGAGCCACATCCCCAGTCCTGTTATACTTATTCTTTTGAATTTTTTACCTGATAGTTCATCTGTTGTGAATTGCTGGTGAATTATTAAATTTAGAAGGTATCATGCTACCCCTTTTTCATATTTCTTGGATTAATATTTTTAGTTTTCTGTATTTTGTGAGAGAGTTTTCTTTCACTTTTTAATGTGAGCCTTAGGTCATGGCCTTCTCTTGTTAAAGAAATCTCTCTTGTCCTAGTGTGACCTAGATTGAGATGTTGGAACTCTATCATATGTGTTGTATCCACAGTCTTTGCATTGATTCTCTCTCTCTCTCTCTCTCTCTCTCTCTCTCTCTCTCTCTCTCTCTCTCTCTCTCTCTCTCTGTCTCTCTCTCTCTCTCTTTGCTGTAATAGAGGATATCTGTGAGTGGAACCTGAGTGGAATCCCTGGTCATTCCTACTTAGAGCCCAGCTGTCAGTTTGGGTTTTTGTCTCTTTTATTCTTTGTATTAAAATATAGATGAAGTATAAGTATAATTAATTTGTGTGTGAAGCAAAGAATAACATCTTTTGGCTATGTTTAGTTCTGTAGTAGAGTGTTCATTCTGTGTACTCTCCTTGAAGATTCCTAGCATCTTCTAGAAAAGGGGTAAACAAATAATAGCAACAGCTAATGCAAATGATATACAAGATAAAAATAAATATCCAGTGCCTAATATAATATGCACAACTCTAATTACTACAAAAAGAGGTATGGTGGAGTCAACAATTTCCAACAACAAAAATCATATATAACTGTGAACTACATCTGGCCTTAATGTAAACTGCAAGCGTCAACACAGACCTAATAATAAAAGCAACATAAATGACAGGGGTATTAATTATATAAATCAAATAATTCTAAAGGATAGTAAAGATAGAGTTTCATTAAAAGATAAGAACAACATGTTAGGAAGATAGAAGTGAATTTAGAATATACAAAATGTGAACAGAGAATGCAGAAGAGATGAATTAAGTGATGGTTATAAAGAAGGAGAAAAATAAGGAAAACTAAGTAAAGGGAGAAAGAGAGAATAAGCAAATTTCATTGTTAGCAGCAGAAGAGAGGAAGAGAAAGAAGAGGAATAAATCAGCTTGACTCTAGTGTATTCTTTCTTACACTTTGTTCGATGCACTCAAATTTCTGAGTCTCGCTTTATTCCTATCCATGGAACAACTGGAAATGCAGTCTGCCTATGATCTCCAATGATTAATCCCCCTTGCTGATATCATATAGTACAATATTTTGCTTAAACAAGATGCTAAATATCACATAACTTGCTTCAGTTAAAGAATGTTCAGTGATAAAATATGCACTACACTAGAGTTTTAAAACATTGTAAGCAAGCTTTTGCATGTTATTATTTTTTCTATTAATACTGAAGAATATACTTGCTATTAGTTTTTAATTTGAAAAGAATGTAATTCAGTTTGTAAATTTGAAGTTAAAGATTTGAGAAATAGGAACTGCAAAATAAATTATTTCAACATAATTTCTAGATATAGAGATGCATTATCTGTGCTGATGTGGAAACCAGGCTTCCCGCTATGCACTATATATATCATCCTTTTATGTACTCAAGAACTACTTTCCACACTCACTCCTCACATTTATTCATCAGGAAGATCTCTTCTTCTGAATCATCACCTAAACACTTTTTAAAACCATTAAACAACTTCATATAACATTCATAATGCTACATCCATTTTATTGGGAAATCTTATTGACCCATACTTCAAAATATCATTAGAACAGTACCATTTATTCCCACCTACATATTGCCATACTAGTTTAAGTACAATCTTCTTTTGCTATTTCATTGCCTCTAAATCCACTTTTCCAATATGGAGGCTGAAAGGATCATTATTAGTTATATGGAAAACATGTTACTCTTTTGTCATAATCTCTTTTCCTTCAGAGTGGAAGCCAAAGTCTCTAATATATTACAAATTAGTCTTATGGAAATTGAGCACTTTTTGCAATATAGGTATCATAAACAGTCTGATTAAGCCTGGGGAATCTTTCCAAACTTAATATTTCCAAATAAGTAAAACTTGAAAAATCTCCAAAGGAACCCCCTTTTATGGACATCATTATCAAATATTGAATATATTCAAAAGTTAATGATATAAAGATACATATACTTTTTCATTAATTTATATTAAAGTTTATCACTGGATTTTTCTAGCAGTGAATCTGACAACTATTGTTGTTTTGATGCAATCATGACCATAAACAACAATCTTGAATACTTTCAAAAACTATATGCAATATAAAAATATTCATATTTATTTTTGTGACAAAGTTACATGCATTAAGTCTATTATAGTGAGATAATTCAATCCAGTTAAACTTATGTAGTAGTTGCCTATTATAGCTATAAATCACAATAAATTATGTTGCCAAAAAAACACACAAATTTATCACCTTTCCATTCTGAGAGTTAGAAGTCCAAAATCATTTCACTTACTAATGTCAAAGTGTTGGTAGTGTTTCACTTTTTTGAATATATATATATATATATTTATATATATATTTTAGTTTAGGTAGCACAATATCTTTATTTTTTATTTTTATGTAGTGCTGAGGATTGAACCCAATGCCTCATGCATGCTAGGCAAATACTCTACCACTGAGCCACATCCCCAGCCCTCACTTTTAAAAAAAAATTTAGTTGTAAATGTACATAATACCTTTATTTTATTTTTTTTATTTTATGTGGTGCTGAGGATCAAAACTAGTGCCTCACATGTTCAAGGCAAGTGTTCTGCCACTGAGCCACCAGCCCAGCACAAGTATTTCAATTTTTAGAGGGCTTAAGGGACAATCTACGTCTTTGCATTTTCTGGTTTGTGGACATCTCCTACATTTACTGGATAGGGTTTCTTCCTATCCTATGTCTGCTTCCACTTTTCATATTCTTTCTTTATAATAACCCCAGAGGTAAGTAAGGCAGATACTAAGGGATACTTTCTAATAAACAAAATGAACTCTAATACAGCTAACATGAGACTCAACTTCTACTCTGATAAAGAGAGAAGAGTATAGTATGCTCTGCTCTTTGGTTTGTGATTGATGGCCATTTGTGGCCATTCACATCTTGAACACTTACTTCAAAGAGGACCTCCAGATTGGAAGCATAGCTTGAAATTCCTGATGAAGTAAATGTTCCTGGAGACAGAAGATTTTACATGTATCTGTGGATTCTATGGAAAGGGGGGGGATTCCTTCTTTATCCAAAGTGTCATATGACTTTCTTACTAGGTACCACTTTATATACCACCCTAGAAAAGGGGATAATTTTATAAAACCCTAACCTCTTTTTGTTTAATATTTTTGTAATATTTATTTTAACTCTCATTGTGTAAATTGAATACATTTTTCTTTGATTATTGTCTACCTTCACTAAAAAAAGTGTCAATGATGCATTTAGAAAATATATCTGTTTGCTTTCATTTTCCTTCCAGAACTGAGCAATATACTTGAAAAAAAAATGGTAAGCAAAAGCAATTGAACAAATCTGTATCAAAGTGCTAGTTATCTCAAAACTTTGAAAGTGATTTGCATTAAGAGCAACTCTTTCTTGCATATTGAGTAGTTTTGATGTAATGTGTAATGTAGGAGTCACAGTTGGACTGCAGTCTTTAAAGGTAAAATAGATTCCACACTTACAGCATTTGGAGCTGGAGTTGCACTTCAGAGTATCTTCAAGGTATATTGTTTGAATAGTGAGTCCCAAGGACACAAGAGCTGGGCTGTGCATCACACTCTCATTCTTATAGGGGACGGATTTCCAACAGCTTGTTCTCAGAATGTTTATAATGATCTGCTCTTAATAAAGCCTTAAGAAGCTTACATTTACTTAATTAATGATGTGCCAGAAATAAGCATAAAGCTGAGCTGTACTTTTTGGGGGGGCACGCAACCACTGAGCCATATCCCAAGCCCTCTTTTGTATTTTATATAGAGATAGAATTTCACTGACTTGCTTAGCACATCACTTTTGCTGAGGCTGGCTTTGAACTTGCAATACTCCTGCCTCAGCCTCTGGAGCCACTGGGATTACAATCCTCCACCATGGCACCCAGCTTGTATTATATTCTCAACAGATTGCAGGCCCAGTTATACCCACGAGTATCTTCTCCTTGTCAGCTGTACCTCCTATGGGTTAAATATATATATATATATATATATATATATATATATATATATACACACACACACACACACATACACACACACAAATTAAATTTAAATTTTGTTCAAATATCAGCTTATTTATTTGCTTAGAGACAAAAATAGAGCAACTTACAAGGACAATATGAATAAGTTTTTAGACTATATCCTATTTTGAAAATTATATTGAAATGGCATTTAGATATGCAACTTAGGTACACCATATCTGTAGGAGGTAATATATAGATCAATGTAAAATTCTCTTGCAGAACAGAGAGAAAAACAGGAGGAGACATGAAAGAGAAGAAAAAAAGAATGAGAGAGAGAGAGAAGAGAGAGAGAGAGAGAGAGAGAGAGAGAGAGAGAGAGAGAGAGAGAGAGAGAGAAAGAAATATTGATTCTAAAGTTCCACTGAAGATCTGTTTAATAAGACTGCTGTCTGGGAGCAAAATAAGAAATACATATAAATTAATTAATTAAAGTAAAACTCCCAAGTTATTTTAATGTAGCTAGGCAGTTTGTCAGTATTCCATGAAGCAGCATTTTTATACCAGGGATAGAGACATTCATCCATTAAATTTGGCACTAAACATGGAAATGCAATACATAGATCAAATGAAATTACCCAATATTAAACATGCTCCCAAACCTGCTGTCTTCTCATCCCTTCTACGTGTCACTTTATATCCCGTCCAGACAACCAGCTTATGAAGATTTGGTCCTTTTGCCCTAGTGCTGCTTATAGGTAAACAGATGGGAGGTAAATAATCCGGGCTATCAATGGTAGATAAATAATGGTTTAAGGTTGATGTAGTTGTTGACAATTTTGGTTTTCATTATTTGGATGAAGAGTATTTTTTGAAGTCAAATAATTCAAACATAAATAAAGCAGATATATCATTAATCTATTTATCATTTGCATTATATGTGCATTATCACCCATAGCATTTGCTTTTATAAAACACTACTGAGAATTCAGGCTACTATATTTGATCTGTAAGATCAAGTGCTGCATGCACGGCTGTGAGCCATTCTGTGTCCTAGCACCTTTGAACCTGCATGAACTTGTTCACTGTTCACCAATCTACAGATGGAGTTCCAAGGCCTGGTAAAATACAACTGTAACAAAAACAGAAAAAATAATGTCAATAAAAAATTATTTAGAAATAAAAGGCCTTAAAATCATAGAAATTTTATTTTTAAATATACTAAAATTTTAATTTTAATTAATAATTCTCTTGCTTAGTATGGACCCTAGAGTAGATGAGAGTTTTCACTAAGATATATATTAAATTTATCAAAAACATAAAGTTTTATGGTAAATATAAAATTTATAAATAAAAAACATATAATTTTGTTTTATATATAAATTTATAAAACATAATTTATAAATTATATGTTTTATATAAATAAATATAAAACATTTTATGATAAATAAAGCTACTTTATTTCAGCTGCTCTCTGAGGATTTTAAATGAAACATCTCTACTTTGAGAACCTGAAGGAGTGAGAAAGGATCAGATGCAAAGAGGAAAATGTGTAAGTCAAAATTGCTATTGGATATAAGCACTAAAAAAATTAATAGCACAAATACAAGTGCATTTTTCTCAAATACTAAACAATTTGTGTCCAAAAAGTAATTGCCATGAGTTCTTTCCATATACATAGATTCAAAGATAGTGTGGAGCTTATAGCATCATGATATACTGTGTACCCTCATCATAATCACCATGTTTTTCTACGTCAGAAGCAGGAAAATGTGCTGAGGGAATTATGAGGTGACCCTAGTAACTTTTGTCTGTTTTAGAAGTAAATTGTTTAACCAGATTTCTACTCCCATGCTTTGTCATATGTTTGGTTCTAATAGCAAGAATGGCTAAGAAAACAAATGTTTATCTTTTCTTATTCTTGGGTGAAAAAAAAAGCAAATCTTATATGATCTAGATCAGGAAGTATGGAATCTGAAGTTTAGAATATATGTCATGGAAAATACTAATTTAATTCAGCTTCTGCTTTTTCTGAAGGACCATCAAAGTAGAAAGTAAAGAAAATGAGCATGTTAACGAATGCTTTCTTCCTTGAATCCATAATGGGAAGCACAACAGCTTAGGGGAATTTGAAATGGAAGTCTGACTCAGTATTGTGGATGATGTGGAAGAAATAGCCTGGCACTGATGGGAGAAGGCAGGTAGAAAGAAAAGGTTTTGGCACTATTCCTGACTCCCAAAGTCTTATTCAGGATACTGTGAATGTCTCACATGCTTCAGTTTAGGAACTGACATACTGATCATGCTGATGAAATGGCATGCTGATGAATGAAATGCTGCAGTCAGGTTTTCAGACCTGATAAATTGTCCAGGACATAGGGTCCAGTGATGGGACCTGTCACACCTGACTGGACAAAAGCAGCAGAGATGAACTAAAATGCAAAGAAGTTTGGGGAAGGTAAGTTTCCTTTTGTTAGTCTTCTTAAAGACACAAAAAGACTAACATTTTTCCCCATCTTCAGGTACCACCTTATGAATAAAAAAGAAAAATCATAATGGAGGGGGCAGAAGAGCTGATATACTAAGCTCTTCCAAGGAGATTAAACCAACTCTGACAGGAAGTTGAGAAATGAATTGATAGAAATTTTAAATTGAGGGGAAGCAGTTTAAATTTGAAAAAAATGAGAGCATTATTATTATTATTATTATTATTATTATTATTATTATTATTATTTTCTCATTAGAAGAACAGTGTCTCAACTCTTCAGAATAGTAAGAACTTAAGAAAAACAATCAGATCATTCAGAGACAAAGAAACTATGATTTCTCTACCCATCAGGATATATGGTGAAGAAATTCTTCCCAGGTTGTTGACTCAATTAGGAAGATAGCTGCTAGGTTACAGGCTCTAAATCTCAGGTAGCAGGAATGATAGATGGCCCAAGGGTGTTGTTCTAGCACAGTACTTATCATTTCATTGCCCACACATAAGGCTTGGGGATTTAAATTTTTAATAGACATATTGTTATCCAAAAATACAATAAAGGTTTTATAAGTGGGGAATAGACAGAACAGTCAGTCAGTAGAGTATTAATTGCTTAGACACTACCAATGCATCAGGAGCTCCCAAGATTATTTAAAAATTCCCTTTTAGGTTGATTTTCAAAGAGTAGTGAAAGCAGTGGTGACAATCAGTCATACCAACATTATTTGATTAAAATATAATATATAACCTATCTATTAATGTACTATTTATTTCGTGTTCTAATAGACTTATGGGCTTTATTAGATAACTTCGTATTTAAGGTAACAGTTGTTCTAAGACACCAGATTTTTTCAAGATAATTTTGAATCTTTGGAAAACTGTAGCTACTTTTTTTTTCTATTATGACTGATCCCTAAGGAAGAACTCCAGACTTTTATAATTCCAGCTAAGGAGATATTAATGCTTCAGAACATTTTAATAATTGATTATACCCAACACCTCCTTGAAACACATAAAACAATTCTAGTTTTACAAATGGGATTGCTGAGGTAAAGTAAGGGTCTATTCTTTGTTGAAAAATTTACTTCGTTATTATTAATCCTGAAAATGTTCTTGTTAGTAGATGAACTGCATAAGAGACTTTCTAATTACCCTGAGTTCCATTAAAGTATTTTAATGCTTCATTAAAGCTGACTGATGGTACACACCTTTGATTATTCAGATGCTGATTAGTTGTAAAAAAACACTTACACCACCAAAGTGTCAGCTAAATAGAGTTCACATCTTATGACATGTTAAGGCTGTGTCTGCAAGGAACAGATAAAGCCATTCTTAGGAGCTCTCTTGGACATTATTTAAGAACCATTTTTATCATTATATTTTGTTTTAGTATTTCCATTAATGTGTAGAAATTTAGACTAGGGAAACTATAAAAAGGCAGTTCTTTAAACTTGTAAAATGTGTGAATAAGAAAAGATGAAAAACAATAAAATAAAGAATTACATGGTTATTTTTATACTTGTAATAAGCATTCTAAAACCTACATTTAGCATGTCCCTACTAAAGCATCTATTTTATAATTAGGAGGAAATAACTCTTTTTATTTTTATGTTAGTTGGCAACATGATCAAAATAAAACAGAAGCAAGGAAAAACCCACATGATTATAAAATTTAGTTTATACTAGCAAAACCTCTCATAACATCAGTTATTTTCTCCAGAGTCTGATGATTTGTGACTCCATGGCATCGAGAAATCAATGAATTTTGATGTACAATTAAGAATCAGAACCAGAATCTTTTCTGGAAATAACTCTTAGTGCCAACAGGCAATGGTTTCCCAACTGCTTTTCTCTTCTTGAAATGCATGTGTGGCATCTTTGCATTTTGCAGTTTGCTTTACCTTATCTATTGGGCAGTTCAAACACTGAGTTTTTCTTTAATTTTGTTCCATAACTTTGAGTGATCAAAATTATGAGTGATATTTATTTGAGACAGTTTCATATCTTAAAAGATGGACATCACAGCAAAAGATCCTATGTCAGGATGGCTGAAATATGCCTCATAACACATTCAGTATTTCAAGAATTCCCTGTCTTTTTCATTCTCACGGAGAGCTGGGTACTTCTTCAGTGTTCATGAAATTTTCTTCACTGGAGGGGTTAGTGGGATCTCTTTTGGAGGAATTTAGTGTACACTCCTGTATTGGGAACTGAATCAGATAAACTCAACATGATGGTTTTCATGAGCATTTGCAACTCAGTTCTTTTGTGGATTTGGAACTCATGAAAGGAAAAAATGTCCATAAATTGTTTCTTCAAAAGCTTGGGATATAATTAATCCCCTTATATTATCCTATGGGCAAATCATGTTATAAAATTATTATGATATAATTTGAAAACAGTTTCTTTCAATCTTTCCTTCATTCTTTTTTTAAAAATTTGTACTAGGGATTGAATCCAGGGGGATTTAAACACTGAGCCACATCCTCAGTCTTTTTGTATTTTATTTCAAGACAGGGTCTGGCTAAGTTGCTTAGGGCCTTGCTAAGTTGCTGAGGCTGGCTTTGAACACGTGATCTTCCTGCCTCAACATCCCCAAAAGCTGGAATTACAGGTGTGTGACACCATGCCCAGTGAGATAACAGTTTCTATCATTAAAAATTAGTGGTTAAAATTGTGGGTTTGGGTTTCAGGCTGCTTGGGTTTAAAACCCAGTTCCTTCTAAATTAGTTACACAAATCTCTTAATTTGCAAGATGAGAATAAAGAGAGTGCCTATCTTAATAGAATTGCTATGGAAATTAAGTTGAACAATGCATATTAAATACTTAGCAAGATTACCTGTCTTTAATAAGTATTCAAAAAATATTAATTATTAATTATTAGTAATAGTGTCATTCTTATTACTATAGAGTATTCACTTAAAACAAAGAGTATAAAAAGATGGCATTTAATTAATACTTTCTGTTATGCATAAATCATGAAAGTGGATTAAATAAGAATATATTTAAAATTTTAACAAGGATTTGGTTCATGTGCACTATTTGTATTTTTGATAATTTTAGGAATAAAATGAGATATACTTAGTATGTAAGATTTTTATACATTATACTATTTCTTAGCAATAGAATTTAGTACCCTTAAAAAGATTAGTAGGTTAGTGTTACTCTAAGAAAATTCATTTTTAAAAAATGATCATATATTTTGTAAGATAATAATCCATATATTATGTATTAATCACACAGTTTCAATATTAAAGAAATCTCATACAATGCAGAAGCCCAAATTTCATTAAAACAAAATGACTTATCTTAAAGAAACTGCATTTTTAAAATTTTTTTCTAGTTGTAGATGGTCACAATACTTTTATTTTGTTTAATTATTTTTATGTGGTGCTGAGGATTGAACCCAGTTCCTCACATGTGCGAGGCAAGCGTTCTACCATTCTACCGCTGAGCCACAACTCCAACACTAAGAAATCCAGTCGCCTTCTGATTTTTTTTTCTGTTTTTGTTTGTTTTTGAAACATTGCTATAGATTTATATGTTTCTCTGTTACTGGTGGGAAAAAAGAGAGAGAAAAAAAATATTTAGCCACATTGTTCAACAGCTGCTTTGCAGGACTCCTTTGGGATTCATCAGTGTTCAGGGAATGTTCTCCACTGCTTCTGTATTTGCTTTGCCACATTTATGGCCTGCTTGATAGGGATCTATTATTTGTTTCCTATTGCATAAAATATATGTTACTTTGTTTGTTTATTGTCTGCTGGAAACAGTGAAATATTGTTTACCCTCTATGTGCCTTTCATTTTATAGGAACTGAAAATCAGGGAATGATTTCCCTGGAATTTTTCATAACAATGTTCCATACAGAAAGGCATCAAAAACATACATTGGAGAAAATGTAGCCTCTTCAGAAATGGTGCTGGGAGAACTGGAAATCCATATGCAGAAAAATGAAACTAAACCCCTATCTCTCACCATACACAAAAATCAACTCAAAGTAGATCAAGGATCTAGAAATTAAACCAGAGACCCTGCGTCTAATAGAGGAAAAAGCAGGCTCAAATTTTCATTATGTCAGATGACGCTTTGACTTCCTCAACAAGATTCCAACAAGTGCAAGAAATAAAATCAAGAATTAATAAATGGGATGGGCTCAAACTAAAAGGCTTCCACTCAGCAAAATAAACAATCAAGGAGGTGAAGAGAGAGCAGATTTTTGCAACATGTACATCAGAGCATTAATCTCAAGGATATATGAAGAACTCAAAAAACTTAACACCAAAACCCAAGAATACAATCAATAAAAGAGCTAAGGAGCTGAACAGACACTTCTCAGATTTCACCAATAAATTTTATTTATATTAGATTTGGTAGGTAGAGAAAGAGTAAGCAGGAATTACTTTTTGACAGTGGACACCAGATATCTGAGTTTCATCTGATTATCAACAAGACATTTGCCAAGAAGCTTCTGATATATCATTCATATTTCTATTGTGTATCATGTTACTTGATGTAAAGGTTATAAATTTTTATGAATTGTTATAGAAGCTTAAGTAGCAAAATTAACATCGATATTTTACTCTCTAGTTTGTAAGTAGCTCACATGTATCTTTCTGAGTCCCTTGATAACTCTCTAATAAAATTTAATCTCATTTTAATCTTTTAACGACAGATTCTCTCAAATATTAAAATGCATCCTCCAGGTTAAACAAATGGAAAGTTAATAGAAGGATTGTATGCTCTTTTCACTTTTGTTAAGTGATTCATTTACCTTAGTTTTTTTTAAAAGGCATAAACTGAAAGATTTGTTGTCTGAAAAACATACATATACTGTGTATAAATATGCATGCATTTTCACTCTGCTATTAAAAGATTCTTCTGATGCAGAACCTTCAGTTACTGGCAACCAAGTTGATATTTTAACTTACTTATATTTTATGGGTGTTATTATTAAAATTATTTCCCAAAATGAGGTATCTAATATTGTTCTGTTTTTTGTTTCATGCAAGAAAAATTCCATCTCAGAATATGACAGAAACATATTTCTTTTTTCAAAAGAACAGAAATTCAAACCCCAAAGCCTCAAACCAAATATGCAGCAATATTTTTGAAATTTCTAAATCATAATTTCAATATTTTTCTTTATGCATTCCTAGAGTATATATCCCCAAAAAAGATACTTTTATTAATGAGCTCTTAACTGCTACTTTTCTGCCCTCTCATTCTTAAATTATATGTTTTTAGTCAGAAGATTTATATCTTTGCAAGAATTATTTTTAGCTGAAATATTATCATAGGGAATTCAGTATTAAGATAGTTTTGGTAATTTTTGAGCTGCTTCTTATTAAAAAATTTTATATTCAAACAAATGTGTAAGAAATTGCAGAGAAAATCTATGTAGTATAATTTCATTCAAATTTTAATGTTCAAAATTTGGCTGAGTCATAGTACACACTAATCAAAACCTAGAAAATTCCTTTCCTTGGTACTAGAGAAATATACAGTTAGTCTAAAATTGAAGTGAATTATGAATCTTGGAGCTTATCATATATAAAACAAAATAAGTAATGGAGTTTAAAGTAAATTTTCTGGTTGTGTTTTTCTTCTAAACTTTTGTTTATGACTAATTTATTTAGAGCACAAGACTTGATAGGGAACAGAATATTTTTTGTTTAAGAATAAAGTTCATTTCAATACTATAATAACTTGCAATTTAACACATCATTAAGATAGTCCAGGTGGAATGAATAAGGAGTAAAGTTAGGTACCCTACCATTTCCATCACCTTATTCATTTAAAACATAAAGTAGAGTCTAGAGTTTTGTATGAAATTGTTTTTCTGCAAGATGTATAGACAATCAGTTCATCACTGAATATGCCCTCTGTATATTCTTGCCAAGTAATATATATTTGTTCATTGAAGAAGTACATTGCATAACTAAAATAAAATGTGAATCTCTTTCTGATTTATTTTATTTTTCTTAATACTGGGGAATCAAACTCAGTGATGCTTTACCACTGAGCTACATTGCCAGCCCTTTTTGTTTTGTTTTGTTTTATTTTTGACTTGGAGACATGGTCTCATGAAGTTGCTGATGCTAGCCTAGAACTTGCTGTTCTCTTGCCTCAGCTTCCCCAGTCACTGGGATTATGGCCATGTGCCACTATAACAGATAAACTTCTAATTTTACTTTGAAATTGCTACGTAATTTGTGTGAATATTGTGAAGTAACTGTTGAAAATGTCCATTTTTTATGAGAAAAGTTTAGCGCTTATTGGATAGCTTAAATTACCCCTCTAGTTCTACCTTGATATTTAAATATGACCTATGCTGTCGGCGGTCTGTTGCACTATGACTTCTGGGGACAGAGGCCATTCAATGGGAAAACAGAAAATGAGAAATAGACAAATATGTTCAAAGTGTTTCTTCTCTTAAGAGATCCCCAAAACTGTCTGCTTTTTACAAAGGGGTCACACCAAATCAACTTCTTCCTAAGGCAAATAATCACTGCCTTCATCTGATGCCTATCAGGTTTGGTCTGCCAAAGTTACTAATTCTCAGTAGCCCTATAACTCTGTACTAGCCATTGAGACTTATCTACACCATCATGACTCTTTTGTTTGTGTGTATGTATTTATGTGTCTATATATGTCTATGGGAAGAGAAAGGAGAATTTAGGGAACGATAGAGCCATAGAGGCAAGAAAAGATGGGGAAATAAGAAAACAGTATCCTAAACTTCTTGACATCAGATAACACACTAAAGATGTCATGAGGGAGACTTCAAAAGCAAGAAAATATGATCAGAACCCAAGACTCTGGTACAACGTGGGTAATCATAAATCCAACATTTTCCTAGTTTCTCAGACAATCATGTTTATATTCCAAGATAACATTGCTAAAGACATAAATTGAGGTCCTGTGGAAATTTCATCTCTGAGTGTGAATTAAATGGTTGAAGGGAAGAATGCTGTAATCAAACTAAAAAAGGATGAGTGAACATGAACAGACCCAGTGGTGGCTTTGGAAAAACTCAGTTCTTCCCACTTTCCAGCTTATAGTTATCAATAGTTACTGTAGAATGTGCTGGAATGTAACATCCTGAGATCAGGTATGCTTAGTGAAACAGTCCTAGCTCTATTGTTCCTCCTCTAAAAATAGGATGGCTTTCCATGCTATAACCTGTGAGGATCATAACATTTGAGGTATATAGCCTGGGATTAGGTGTAAGCTGGTGCCATGGGTTGCACAAGGGTCTCCCAAAGGCCCTGAGTTAAAGGCTTAGTCTCCAGGGAAGCAGTATTTGGAGAAGGTGAAACCTGTAGTAGGTGAGACCTTAGCAAAGGATCTTAAGTCACTGAGGATGTGACCTTGAAGGAAATTTTGGTCCCCTGGTCATTCTCTCTCCTCTTGCTACCCAGATAATGAGGTGAGCATTTGGTTCTATAACACAGTTCCCCCATACTGTGCTGCCTCACCACAGTCCCAAAACAATGAAGCCAATCTTTCATGGACTGGATCCTCCAAAGCTGAGTCAAAATAAACTGTGTCTCTTCATAAGTTAATCACCTTAGGTTTTTTTTTTCCTACAGTAACACAAACCTGACTAATGCTATGCCATTTGGCATCTCTCTGCTGTGGTATAAATGGGGTACTCTCAGTCAGGACCACACCCACCTTAGGCAGCTTTCCCAAGCCTTGGGAAACTGGCATGCAATGAACTCTAGGCTTCTCTTGTCAGTTGCTGCTTATTTGTTAATAGCAAAACTGCTCCATGTACCTTATTGTATGCATGGAAGTGTATACTCTTTTGAATCAGACAGTTCAGAAATCAGTGCATGGAACCTGCTTGACATCCAGGAGTGCAGAATCCTAGGTAAGCATTCTAAATTCTCAATTATTCATAATAGTAAATATAACTTAATCTCATAGCTTCATGATCCACATTGATAAAATGTGATATATTTTGGGGAAATTTGATTGTAAATAGATAATTTGTCTATACACTGAAATGTTGTCACTTTAAAGTCATCTCTGTTCCCTTAGTATCCCAACTAGACTCAATGTTCTCTGTCATCTGATGACTCAGCATCAAGAGAGTAATTCTTTATTTGCAAAAACTTTTCAGTCTCTTCTTGCTAAATTATGAACATGATTATTTCATTTCAGTGTTGAAATGAAGATTTAGGAAGAGTGTGTTCGTGTCATGCAGAGCAATAGATGACAAAAATAATCTGAGAGAAAGGTAGGGATTATTATTTTGGGTTTATAAAAACTCAATTGATCTGTGAAGTAGGCTATATTAATTATTTTTTACTCTTCAAATAAGAAAAAAATAGCAGTTATATACATGCATATATATTGCTCAAATTGGTAAGTAAAAATTTTGTGAGGGAAAAAAATTATTAAATTAAAAATTAAAAGAAAAATACTGGTGAATACAATTAGGGAAATTTGAATATATCTTTATTTGCAATAAAGACATCCATACCCCATGATAATAGTGTGACTATTTATAGTGTCCCACTATTATTAAAATAATGAAGTTAACTGCAACATGACTAGGAAATAGTTGTAGAATCAGTTTAAAATATACACTTTGGTTAAAAAAGTTCTGAAGAGAAGTAACAAATACAAGGATAAACTATTAATGTTCAGGATCTGTAGTTGAGATAGTTCAGGAAGTTAAAATAATGTTGCACAGTAAGGCCTTAATGCACATTGGTTCGGTGTGTTATGAAATGTCCTAATGACCTATAAAATCCAAGAGACAATTCTTATGGTCCGATATGAAAACACCAAGTGTAAGATATTGAAAAGTACTCTTGTCATATCTGCCTTAAGTCTTTTCATTGGTAATTGTCAGTGCCTGTGGTTATAGTATCTATTATATTAAGTAGGATTGGGAGAGGATTTCATTATCAATTATTCCAAGAAAATTAAGAGATTGTTTCACTGTGATATATTTATTTTGTCAATTAGAGGATATGTAGTTTCAAAACAGATCACGTTTTTCCCAAGAGTCTTCCCTATTTTGCATATTGCTCATTTGGATTTCTTGGTTCTCAATGCAAAGAGAATATGAATTCATAGAAATTAATCTATCTTATTGTATGACTGTCACATGTCTTGCACTGTGGTAGTCATACAATAAGATAGATTATTAAGGGAAGCACTGTCTAAGAATGTTTCTATGAATGTGAACATTCATGTGCGCACACACACACACACACACACACACACACACACATGCCTCTTGCCTCCTCTCCTCCTTGTCTATCCATCTCTCTCTCTCTCTCTCTCTCTCTCTCTCTCTCTCTCTCTCTCTCTCTCTCTCTCACACACACACACACACACACACACACACACACACACTTACCTCTTCAGTACAAAAAGCAAGGCATGATTTCAAAGTGTGATTGTTTTGTCTAAACTTACCTAAAAACTAAATATGGAACTAAGATTTGAAATGAGGTTCTTCTACAACATGCTGGTCATAAGGAAACTATGATACAAATCATATGTTTTTTATCTACTAGAATATGACTTTAATTTTAGTAGACTACTTTTACAATCAATTTACAAATTACCATAATCTATTGTCACCTTTTAAAATCCCTTTCATTCTACATAGGCACTATTATTATGCTCCTCATTAAAAATAAGCAAATAAAATAGATTTGTGAGCTTGTATCAGGAAGATTCTATGAAGAAAAAAATATAGATTTATGGATATAATCCAAGCAGAATACTGGCCTTAAGCAGTTGGAATAACACATTGGTTAAATATTGGGTCTACTAGAAAAAAGGTTGGGTAGATAAGGAACAGCTTTGTGTAAAAATATGCATCTTCTGGTTCAACAGGCAGGAGACTCTGTGTCTCTGTAGGTTGTTCCTATAGTTTGAGAACATACATGTATTCCCAGTAATGAATGCTGTATAATACATTTAAAATTCAATATTTTTAAGCTTCCAGAGTTTCAGAAATGTTCTTTACATAAATCAACATTTTCATTAGGAAGTTCTGCAAAATGCTTTTCTCACCACACTAAAGATAATTTCATTTGTAAAATAAATGACATGTCATCAGTATTGAGGACTGAGCTGACAAAGACAGGCTTCACTCCCAGCACAAAAGCATATGTAACTGTTTTATTGCACAATTCATCAAAATGAAATGATTTTGATTTTTTTTCTGCAATCACACTCTTCTATTATGCTTCATTGAATCTCTCTCTCTGTTCCCTTAACTACATTGTGGGCAGCTTCTATTACTTTTTTTCATGCTCAAGCATGTAAGAGGCCTAGTCAAATTTAGAATCATATCCCTTGTCCAGTTATTATTAGCTTTTCTCCCTCTTGTGCACATGAGCCAGGCTTCAGTGGGAATGAGTTGGAAATGAGAGACTCAGAATTTGCTCTTCCAGAGACTGATGTTTCCTTTTCCCCTCTTATCTATTTCTACTGTGCTATGTTCACTTGGGCAGAGGAACATATTTGAGATGTTAAGTGGCTCTGACATATTTACATATCCACTGCAGATGACCCCTGTTTGCTGGTGTTTCCTTTTTGATTAACATGTGCAGTACTTCCTGTAAGACAGGGAACAGAAAGCTATTTATTACATGGATGCCTTGTGTAAATACTTCAGGGAACCCTGCAGACTAAAGACCCTGCACAGACTCTACAGCATTTCCTGATGTAAAACATAATTCTGCTCGTCCAGTTCAGTTCCACAATTGTCCATACCACAGCTTCTTTGCTCAGCAGCCAGCATCCTGAGGGGTAGATTATAAGACTTCAGAGTGGGCTTTCTTCACAGAATCCACTGACCACAAAGAGATTTCCTTATCCTTAGCATTCTAAATAAGTGCAATGTTCCTATATCTGTGTGATCCTTTTCAATGATGCTCTTTTCCCCCACATTCAAAGAATAATACAGAGGATAATTAGTATAGTCCTTTAGCAGATATTCAGTCAGAGAAAGATATGTCTGTATATACAATAGTTTCAGAATAGCATATAGAATAATTATGCTGAATTGTCCCCAGAGTTACGTCCAAGTAGCTAATAGTAGTATAATAAAAAAATTCCATTAAATATAATATGTAGTATAAAACAAAAACAATACACTTTAAATTTAAGAAAAAATAAGCCCATTAATTACAGAAACTATGAAAGAACAAAAAGCAAAATTATACCTAGAGGTGAAACTCTTATGGTCTGTGGATATGATTAGAAGCTTGAGAACCAGAATTTTAATTGCTACCTATAATAAAAGGTAAAATATTAGGCCCAGGAAAAGCAGGCAACCATAACAGAGCCTTTTTTACTTTGAGACAAGGTCTCATGAAGTTGCTGATGCTAGCCTTGAACTTGCTATTCTCTTCTTCCCCAGTCACTGGGATTATGGGCATGTGCCACTGTACTAGATAAACCTCTTCCATTTTTACTTTGGATTTTTTATATAATTTGTGTGAATATTGTAAAGTAACTCTTGAAAATTTCCACTTTTTCATGTGAAAGGATGCTTTATACTAGATCACGTTTGAAGCCATGGAAGAGTTAACAATGAGAAGTAGAAAATTCTAGTCTGTACCCACTCCTGGGTGTGAAGGTTGAAGTGTAATTGCATTTCCACTTGGGAATAATCACTCCCAAATTAATGAAAAAATAACTTGCCACATGTCCAAACTCAGTATGACCTTAGAATGATGTAAACTAGAGTTTCATATTGTTTAAAGGAATATCTCTAAGTCTAAGGTGTATGATATTTCTATAAGAAAGTAATAAAAAGAAGTAAAAAAAGATGCTTCTCTCAAGCAGAAGTTAAAAATGTCTCCTACTTCAAAATGAAATTAACTATTATGAGGGAGAGTCAATGTTTATAAACAGGAGCATTAGCACTTTCAGAAATTATGTCTATCAAAAAACCTAAACGAGAAAAGAAAGAAGCATACAAATTAACCAAAAATATGAAAAAAATTACACAAAATCATAGATACCAGTAAGCAGTATTCATTAATTAGAAAATATAAAGAAATATACAAAAGAAGCCAATATGCCTTCTAACATGAATATATATATATATATATATAATTAAATCTTAACAGATAACTGTCTAAAATGCACAGAATTATTGATTGAAGGCCATAACTCATAAAACATTGTATAAGAATCTTAAAAAGTAGAAAATATGGAGGAGAAGTTAAAAGTACTAAGTCTATGATGAGAAACTCTAGATATAAAAATAGATAATGTAAGCAATATTTCAACAAATAATATCAATATTTAAGTTTATAAATAACACTGAATCCTTATATTATCTGGACATCAAGTTTCAAAGAATACATGTATTCTTGATAATGAGAAGCTTTGCGCCAATCTATTGAAGTCCCTTTGCTTTACTCTAAACAGAATGTTTTGCATTCTCCATCTACTATAAAATGGAGAAGAATTGGATTTTTATAACATTTGAAGCATTGAATCTTTGATGCACATTCTACTATATTCATTTGCATATGAGCATTGGGTAGTTTCCTATAAAGTTTTAATTTAATTTTCATTCCCCAGGACTCCACTGAGAGGAGACATAATTTGAAAGATATACTGAGAAATTTTCAAAGTACCATACTTCTATAAATGCTTATTTGGAGAAATAAAAATTTTAAGATTAAAAAATATACCAAGATATTATTTGCCTTGAATTAGTGGACTCTCTTAACTAATAGTGAAGAGTGTTTCAAAGTAAGAAACTAAACTTTGCAGCTTGAAAATAACTAGAACAGATAAATTTTATGGTTACCCAAAGCCAAGAATAGGAAAAGAGTGTATGGGAAAGTCTCACACATGTCCCGTGTGGGCGAGGGACAAGGGTTCCTCTCCAGAGGAATGGGATGGCTGAGAAATAAAAGTTAAGAAAGTAGTACTATGCAATAGCCATAGGGCATGGGAACATAGTTTTAGAGTAGGGGGTAGCAAAGGGCCAAGCTGACCAGAGGGGTGCAGCTTCTAACAAAGAAAAGAACCCACGCCTGGTTTATTTATATCAAATAGGCACAGATCAAAGGATTTGATAGAATTTTCTTTGTAGTTGGGCGGAACTTTTGGCAGAGCTGGTGGGAGTTCATAGTACATTGGGCCATCTCACCAGGAGGAGTGCCCCTTGAGTTCTCAGATATCAGATCTTCCCACTCAGTGGCTTCTATGCCGATCTGGTCCACACACATTTCACGGGTGGCTTCCCTCAGGAAAGGACTTGGCACTGTCTGAAGAAAAAGGAGAAACTCAGCTTACTACTTTCCATGACTCTGCCTTTCATCCTTGCATGCGTTTCGTAACTGTCAAGAGGCAAGCTGTGACAGAGTTGGAGGACAAGATCTGCACCGTGACCTTATGGAATCTAAAAGAATGTAAATCATGGTGGAGTTAGAAGATATTTGGAATTTTGGGCAACTTCCTGTGACGGCTGTAACAAATCACCAAAAATTTAGTGTCTCTAAATCACATAAATTTACTAATTTTACCATTTTATTCCTTTGGAAGTCAGAAGTTATAAATTCAAGGTGTAACTAGATCTGTGCTACTGTCCTCAGCTACAGGGAGAGTCCATTTTTCTGAGTTTTCCAGCTTCTTGAGTCTTCCTAATGGCTTGGCTGGTGGACTCTTCATCCTGTCACTCTGATCTTTGCTTCCATTTTAGCTTCTCCTTCTCTGACTCTGATCCCTTTTACCTTCCTCTCATATGGTCTTTTGTAATTATAGTGGACCTGTCTGAACAGTCAGCAACCTCATCTCCAGATCCTTAGTTTAATTATTTATGCCAAGCACCTTTTGCTGTGTAACATTCACAGAATAATGGGATTGAGATGGGGCAATTTTAAGGGGTTATTCTTCTATGATATATTCTATAATAATTTGTAACAATAGTTAGTCAGTATACTTATTGCCCCTAAAATACTATAAATTATGCAACAGGTTAAAAAAGGATTAAAATAAAATGGGGTAGGGGGAAATGAAAGGGAGATAGTTAAAGGAAATGGACCAGGTGCAAGGAGGAGGAAAACACAAAATACTAAGGAAAGACATTGGCCAGATATTTTATGTTGTGTGTATGTACAGATATGTGCTAACAAATTTCACCATTATATACAAATACAATGCACTAATGAAATATTTGAGGAACCAGATGTGATTGTGCATACCTGAAATCCTAGCACAGGAGTCTAAGGCAGAAGGCTTACAAGTTCAAAGCCAGCCTTAACAACTTAGCAAGGCCCTGTTTGAAAATAGAAAGGTAAGAGGATGTGACCAGCCCCCTGGGATCAATGCCAGTATCAAAAAAATTAAAAATTTAAAAATTAAAAAAGATAACTGTGGTTAATAACAATTAACTGTATGCTTCAAAACAGCTAGTAGAAAATAATTTTTATGTTTTCAAAATTTCTATTTTTTTTTTTGGTACTAGAGATTGAACCCAGGGCCCCACACATGCTATGTAAACACTCTACTACTGATCAACATCTCCAAAATTTTTAATTTAATTTTGACACAAGTTCCCACTAAATTGCCCAGTCCAGAATCCATTATGTGATTCTTCTTCCTCAGACTTCCGAGTAGTTTGGATAACAGGTGTGTGTCATCATATCCAGTTTTCTTTTGATAAGATATACTGTGAATTTTGTCTCTTCATCAGAATATTCAGCCAAGTAAAATGGGTACAATTTTTCCCATTTGATACACATAATTTTATATTCCCCTTCTACCAATTAAGATTCTATGCACCATATTGACTCTTAAATGCAATACTGTATATCTGATTTTTTCCAAGACTTCATTTATTTTTCATATATGGCAAACTTCCTTGATACTTTGTCAATGTCAAACATGGAAAAACCAAAGCTAAAGTAACCTAACTATACAGAATATGAAACATGCCAGAATATGTTCAGAAAGGCTGGTGGAGATAACACACAAACACTCTCTCTCTCACTCTCTCTCTCTCTAATATATATATTTTTCTCTATAATATATATTTCATGTATCTTTATAAATATATCTCACATATATGCCTTTCATATGTATATATTGTTTTTAATATATATCCTTGCATATACATATTTATGTATATTCTATTTTCAGTTTAACATTGTATTAATTTTTAGAAAGCCAGAAGCAATCATTTTAATTCCTTTAAATTTATTTATTCTCATTCATAACCTTTGAGGAATGGGTTATAAATAGAAATCTCTTAGAGTCAAGAGAGTGTAGAAACTTTAAAAGTTGCTGCAGACAGCTGAAATAAATGTTAATTGGGAACATATATACATGGTTTGTGTGGAAAAGTCAGTATAATTTGAAAGCAAAGTATTAGTAACATATGATTGATTGTGTTATCTCCACCAGCCTTTCTGAACATATTCTGGCATGGTTCATATTCTGTATAGCTAGGCTACTTTATCTTTGGTTTTGCTGTGTTTGACATTGACTAAGTATCAAGGAAGTTTGCCATAAAAGTAACGTTGTTTGTGGGATTGCCAATAGGTGCAACCCCTCTGGAATCAGTAGGAAGATTCTTCAAAAATCTAGGAATGAAAACACCATACAACTCAGATATCCCACTCCTTGATATATATACAAAAGGTATAAAATCAGCACACTTTATGTATGCAGCCACATCAATGTTTATAGCAGCTCAATTCAAAATAGTCAAGCAATGAACTAAGTACACTTCAACACATAAATGGATAAAGAAAATGTTGTATACATATTAATATTATTGTATATATATTATATATATGAATTGTTATATATATTAATAATTAAATAAGAAATTATAAACTCTGAAATTTATATATACACACAATGGAGTAATACTCAGCCATAAAAAAGAATAAAATTAGGCCATTTGCCACTAAGTGGATCGACGTGGAGGCTATCATGCTAAGTGAAATAAGTCAGCTCCCAAAAGTTAAAGGTAAATATCTTATCTGATATATGGAAGCTGAGAGAGAAAGAAAGGAAAAGGCTGTGTGTGTGTGTGTGTGTGTGTGTGTGTTTTCACGCAGGGGGACTTCCATCAAAATTAGAACAAAGATCAGCACAGCAGATGAAGGGGATGGCCTGGCATAGATAGCATAAGGGAAGAACAATAGAATGAATCTGACTTAACTTTGTAATGTACATATATAAAAACACTACAGTAAATCTTACCATCACATGTATCCACAAGACAATAATTTACAAAAATAAAACTATAAATAAGTAGCATAAAAATCAGTGGAGTAGAAGGAAGGGAACAAGTGAAGGAAGGGAGGAAGGAAATGGGAAATACTGGGGACTGAATTAGAGAAAATTACATTCCATGCTTTTATAATTATGTCAAGATGAATTCCAATGTTACATATAACTAGTTAGAATAAATAAAAATAAAATTAAAAGCTGTTAAATATTAAAAATAACAAAATTATAAATGTAATGGACTTCGGAAACTCAACAAAAAAGGATAGAAGGAAAGACTGACTTTGATGAACAAATCAGGGGAAAGTTAAGGGTCTCCAAAATTAAATAAGATATAATATGATTAATCAGTGGATGAAAAATGAAAATAAAATAGAATAGGATGCATAATTGCACATGGGTAGTAACATCTGAATTTGGATACAGATAGTTATCAAAGGTAATAATAATCAGATATAGCTGTGGTAATTAAAGATTCTGAAGACCAAAATCTCACAGGGCTAGGATGTTTGTCTATCTGGAACTTTGGATTGTCCCACGTTGATACCAAGAATTGGACTAGCAAAGCAGTCTTTATCTTGAGGTAATGAATTAATCATTAAACAAGAAACTATAAACAGGATACACGTACACCAAAAAGAACACAGACTCATTCCATGAATCTAATCCACAGTTGAAAGCTATGAGGTATGAGGTATGTATACACAGTGTTTGTCTTGAAAGGACTGTGCCAACATTGGAATAGGAGCAAATTCAGAGTGGTTAATTCAGGACTGCGAAGATATAAAGGAGTTCAGAAACTCCTTTATACCTCTAATTTCTGAACTCCTTTATATCTCTAATATTCAACAGGTAACTGTTGCCTAGAATATCAAGTGAGTTAATTTATGAAGTATTAAGTCTAACAAAAAAAAGGAGCAAAAACAATTTTGTGGATTATCTAAAAAATGTAACACCACCCTATACCCTATCTAAACATCAAAACCAATATGTATTATTTGATGGCAAACTACAGCATCAACCAATGTATAAAAGAAAGTGAAGTTAATAGCCAAGAAGCAAGATCAGCTGATACTTCCATAATTTAGAGGCAATAATAAAAATGTAGGTGTACATCAGAATTTTTTTAATTATAGTGAAATATGAATCTCTGTGTGTGTATGTGTGTGTGTGTGTGTGTATATATATATATATATATATACATATATATATATATATGTATATATATATATATATGACATGTTATAAATCTTACATACTTCATGCATAAGGCATAGTATAATATTCGTACCAAGTGTTTTCATATTCCAGAATTACACTGCTTCACTGATTTTTAAGACAGATAGATTACTTTTCCTTTTTTTAAATCATGGGCTTTTCTTTATTTGTCCCTATGCTTCCTTAACTGTTGGATTTAATTCAGTAGTGTTTAATCTTTTAAAATACATGAAGACCTCACACTTGATTTATCAGGAAAAAAGAAACTTCTATATTGATATATTAAAGTTTTCTTTTATATATATTCCTTGCTAGTAGGATTTCAGTGGTTGTAGATGCGGTGAGATCAATACAGAGCAGAAAAAAATATTCTTTAGCAAACATTACTAGGAAATGGCAAAAATTGATATCATAAAGCTTATACTTGATATCCTGAACTCCTACCCTATGGTGGTGATTGCGCTATTGATATAATAGATGTTTGATTGAGGAGGTCAGAACACTTGGGAATAACTCCCAAATCTATTTTCCACTGATAGTAAATATGATGGCTAGAGTGTGATATAATACTCTCAGACTTATGTGTGAAATTTCATAGCAATAAGTCAGTATTCTTTAATTCTTTTGAAGAGTATTTGAGCTCCCTTAGCTTTGTATCTTAGGCTACTAATATTGTGCATGTTGGGATTTTTATAAATATATAAATATGAGTACAAGAAAAGTACCATTCAAAGAGAATATGTTTTTATAAATATGGTATATAATAATAAAAATCAGTGTGTGATGGAATATACACTTTTGGAAGTGGGAAGATTCCAGAGAGTAATGACATTTGTTTTCATCAGCTCAATCCTTTATCTTTATTTTCAATATATGGGTAACTCAACTCATGTAAATTTGCCATTAGTACATTATTCAATAAAAATGTTTTTAAAAATTCCTAGAAAGGATAGTAAATTATAAGAAATAGTTGAAACTAGTTAAGTTTAAAAATGAGCATGTATGTATCAGTATATTAGTGGCTGAAATTGAAAGAAAGGAACATGACCTGGGTTAATGCACTGTTGTAATTTCCTCAAAGAAATTAACTTTACATGACATGGCAGTATTGTTCTAACCAGGATATAGGTCTCTAATATTTTTGTCACATGCTACATTTTCTTAAATGAGTTTATCAAATGATAGACAATTTTGTCTCCCCAAGTTACATTATCATATGTGTGCTTATGTGAGTATGAACATAACATTATCTCCCTGTGTCTGGGAAATCAATTAGGTGTTTTCCCTACTTACTTTGTATTTTGTTTATGTTATTGGAGATTCACAGGGAATTTGAAAAGTTAAATTATCTGCCTAAAATATTTTATAACATATGAGTGACGACGAATTAATACCAAAATTTAGTAGAAACACATATGGTATTAGGAGACAAAATGTTTAAAGGTTTTATTACAGTGGTCTAGAAAATACTAAGCATTTAATGGGAGAATTGTTCAGTAGAGTAAATTAAAAGTGGAGATTGAAGTTGCAAATATTCACAGAGGGAATTTGTGTATAATTTCAAATTGCCAATAGTCTAGCTTAACATTTTAACTCTCAGTCATCTAAGTAGAATCAGACTACTCAACACTGGAGTACAGCGGGAGCATTTTTAGGGCCCTGGAGAAGAGAACTGGCCAATAGTTGATAGTTTCATCTTCAGCATCTTCAATTTCAGTAAGTTTTGCTAATAAAGGAAATAAGATGTTTCAAAATAATTTGTCACTCTTAAGCACAAGTTTTATTAAAACCATAATGATTTTACATCAGCAAAGTGTTATCTCTTATTGAGAACAATTACAAAATGATATCCTTTATTGAGAAAAGAAGAATGTACACTGATTAAGTTGGAGGTTAAATCTGGGGGAGTGGACATATGCAGTGAACTATAACACCAACATTTCAAAGTAGTTGATTGTTGTGAAGCCTGAAGTATAAGCTGTAGAAATTACTAGGTGGCATACTGTTTGCTTAAAAATTATTTTCTAGTGGAAAATTACAGCCCTTTTGTGCCATATTGAAAAAATTAATCGTGTCCTTGTATAAATTTTATAAAGATGAAAGATATTCACTCTCAAACAAGACTGCTTGCTCTCAAATCCTACTGATTTCAATTCCTGTGATGAGCACTCACAGATCCCTTAGAAATCTATATAACTTCTCTTGTTTCAGATTTCCCATTCATAAGACACAAATCTAAAAGTTACTAAATAAATTTCTTCACACAAGCCTGGAACATGAAATATTAGCTATTATTGTTGTTGCTCTTATATCATTGTTGCTTCTTATTTAAGAAAATAAAACTGGCTAAAATATCTTTGCTGTTAAAATGTGTTTTTAATCTGTTTTCAAAACTGCTTCAAGGAGCTCTGTTAATTTATTTGTTAAATCACATCATTTCTCTTATTGAAAGGGAAGAAACGAAAATAAGAAACAAAAATTTAGAAAATGAAATAAGCTAGTACAATAAAATATTTAATTTAAAGAGTTAAATTCAGTTTCAGTCAGGTTTCTGTCCAATTCACTGTTTCTCAAACAGCATATTAGAAGCACATCTCCACTTTCAATGACAGAGCTAAAGAAGGACTGATGTCTAAATAAGTTTTAAAATATTTTCCATATGAATAGATGCTTACACATATCCTTCAGATTCTTATACCTGACATGAACAGGATGAAGAAGCTGATGACATGCATACTGAAAGAATTAATTGAAGCCAAAACAGTGCTATAGCAGTGAATTCTTTGCATTTTACAACACCACCACTTTCCTATTCACTCTTCTGTATATTTTCCAGTAAACCTACTCTGCTTCTTTCTGATAAATTTGAAAGCTACAGTGGTCTATTTTAGTGGTTTGGCTTCACCTATATCCTCAGAAACCATGAACTGCAATCACAGAAAAGGTGATTCAAGCTCATTTTGTCAATGCAGAAAAAGAAAAAAAGAAATGAATGAGCTCCATTTTGCATGAGTTTGAGTTTTCTGTACTTTTAGATATATGCAGTTGACTAACATGAACAAAAATATGTCTCCCTTCACTGTAGAAGGTAGTATCTATAAAATGTTTCTGTAATTGTTCTCCACACAGTTATTTAAACATTTGCTATTTTAAAATTTATTCTTGTCCTTCAGAATAATTTCATGAAAAATGATATATTTCCTATATTCATAATTGATTATGTGAATTTGTAAACCTCTGTTGATTGATCAGGTGTTATATTATAGTTAGCCTCAGATATTTAGTAATAAGAATTTTGAGACCAGTTTTTCCTTAGAAGCAGAATGTCTTGCACTCACACACACACAAAAATACAACTTTTGCATACAAAAATAGTCAACAAAAACATTCTCCAACTTCTGTAGGGGAAACTCATACATGCATTAAACACTTGCACTCAGACCAGAAGGGGAAAAAGGAGTTAGAGAAACCAAAACCTTTGTGGAAGTCCAGATAGAATTTGCAAACACATTCTCATATGCCTTGTTGTTTTATGACTAATAGCACATACATTTGTTTAATGTGTTTAAAATATTTCCTCAACTTAGTACAAACATTTTAAAGCTCATACAATACTGAGATATTCCATAAATAAAAGGAATATCATTACTTTATAGAAATGTGTATGGCATCGCACAGGCACATGTGTATACACATGTGTGTATATGTGTTTGTGTGATATGGAAGGGAGATATTTTTTATATAATTGGTTTTAGAAAGCTGAATTTCATTGTTTACAACTTCCATAATAGTAAAGGTTGACATTTTGAAAGGAAGTTTATCCTAAGAATTTATAAATACTAATTTGAAGTGAATGATCAGATTTAGAAAATTTCTACATTATCAGTTATCCTTTATGAAGAAAATTTTATTACATTAAAATATTTATTTAGTTAATTGATTCATTTATCTCTTGTAACTCTAGAGTACAGATATAGTATTAGAAATAAAGCAGATGTTCTGATTTTATTAGAATGTAAAAAGCTAAAAGACTAATCCTATATTAAAAATGAAAATTGTCAGAGGTTCTACACAATAACATTTTCTTTAACTTATCTTAGATCAGAGTTCAGGAAGGAACTAAGAAACAAAGGTTCCATGAGATGGCAAAAAATGATGCACATCAGTTTCTCCTTGCTTGAGTATAGGAAAAAAAGGTTTCCAAAGAAGAAAATGAGATTAGTACGGGCATAGTGTTGCATGCCTGTAATCCTAGCAGTTTGGGAGTCTGAAGCAGGAGGATCTCAAGTTCAAACTCAGCCACAGTAAAAGTAAGGTGCTGAGCAACTCAGTGAGACCCTGTCTCCACATAAGATACAAAAAATAAGTCTGAGGATGTGACTCAGTTTTGGAGTTCCCTTTAGTTCAATCCCCAATTCTCTACCCCCCCCCCAAAAAAATAGAAGAGAATAAAGTTAGGATAGGAAAAAATGTTCATGAATTTCTAAAGAGTGAATATTGATAAAGGTATAAGAGTAGACTAACTAGAAGTTCTAGAACACCCCCCCAAACACAAATCATCTTCACAGGTCTATAATAAGTGATAATAATGAACACAGGAACAGTAAAAGAAACTAAATAGAACCCCCCTTAATGACAGGAATGGACAAAAACAAGATGACCAGCAGCTATTGAAGCACTATTATAAAATTCTGCACACCTTCTCAAATTTTTCTCTCTTACAAAGCATAAGTCTTGAATTCCTTCAATAGGAGTAGTCAAATTTCTCATCCTACTCAGATCTGCTGATGTAAATAGAAACAAAGTCTACCTGTCCCCAGGATGAGTAGAAACCTTCCATTCAATCCTGAGAACTTTCTCAGACCTAGTGCTTCTGGGAAAGTACACAGCCAGCACTTCTGGCCTGTAAAACTAGTTGGGAAACATATTTGGGTATGCTTGAATAAAAGACTAGTCTCCTACCATGGGCAGAGGGCAGAAAATGGTTTCCTGTCCAAGGTTTGCTATAGATACAAGACACAGGTTGGTTTCTACCATCTCACTAGGGACAGAAAAACTGGCACATCCACAACTTAGAGGTCCAGAGGCTCAGAGGCCTTCCCATTGGCACACATATGTAGGGTCAGGTGAAAGTTGAGGTAGATCAGAAACAAAAAGGATACCTAGAGAAGAACAGCACACCATTGGTAGAATCTGCAGACTGTGTTGTACTGAGGAAAATGACAGCAACAGTAACAGCAAAGACAGGTCAACTATGGACTGTGGTATTCCACTTTTATGTTGCACATCAAACAACCACAAATGCTGCATCTCAAAGCAACATGCCACAGTAATTATCTTACAGCTTTTTGTGGGTCAGGAGTCTGGAAGTGACTTAGTTGAGTCCACTGCAAAGCTAAATCCAAGCTAAATCCCATACAGGACACTCAGTTGGAGGCTGAGCTGACAATTTCTTATAAAGTTAAGCATGCCCTTACTATATGATCCAACAATCTCCCTCTTTAAGTCTTTTCACAAGAAAAAATAACATAAAAATTAACAATTTATATGTGTGCATGAATGTTGACAGCAACTGCACTCACTTAGCAAATCCTAGAAAGACTCAGATGTCTGCAAAGAAATTTTGGTCTATTCATACAGAACAGTATTGCTTAGCAATAAAATGAATTATTTACAATTAAAAACAATGATGACTCTCAAAAAGTTTTTTAAAAATCTAAACAAGACAGAAATAAAGGTTATATCCTATAAAATTTGATGTAAAATATATCCTAAAATAGGATAAAATGAAAGGATAGGAAATCTTCAGCTAAGGAGGAAATAATTTCCCCACAAGGGAAACTAGAGATCATCAAAATGTGATACATCTTAGTTGTGTTGTATACATACAACTATATACACTGCCCAAATACACTGAATCCATACCACTGGAAAAAGAACAAATTTTATTGCATTTAATTTGTACTTCAGTAAATTCAAATTCAATAACAGGAAAAAATAACTAGAAAAATTGTGTCATTTAAGCATTTCGATATTATTTTGTTTTAATATTTGACAAATCAATAAATTTATTATTCAAATCTCAAAGAATTGTGTTATTAATACTCTATGAGTATTAGTTATATATTGTGGTACAATAAATTATCACAAATTTAGGAGTTTAATGTACCACACATATTTTTGTTTTCACAGTTTCTGCAATTGACTTTCAGTCTTGAGCACACAGAGCCCAACTTGGAGAGGATCCCTTTCCATGTGTTATTATTGATAAGATTCAATTTCCATAGGGTTGTTAGATCCAGAGCCTCAGCTCCTGACTTGCTTGTTGGCTGAAGCTCTTAGTTCACTGCCATGTGGGTTTCCCCACTATGGTGACTTGCCTTCTGAAAAGTGACAGTACTGACATGCAGTCACTTTTGTAGTGTTTTATATGCTACAAGCATGCTCAGGTCCCATCCACATTTAAGGGCTAGGAATTTGCAAAAGGGCTGATTGCTAGGAGGTTCTGACTTGTGTGGGCCATGTGAGAAGCTCCCTGCCACACCAGTAGTAATATAAATGCAATGAATACAGTTTGATACATGATATGTAGAAATGATGTGACTAAACTGCATAAGGATAATTAACAGAGTAGATAAAAGTTAAATTAAACTATTTCACAAAGTTGATAATTTGTTCCATATTTTAATTTCCCAGAAATAAATACTAGGAAATCATGCATTATATTGCAATCATTGTGATATAGATTTTCTTTAAATTTTCTTTGTTTTATGACTGTGTTTCTGGATATTTAACACAATTTTGTTCTGTCTCAGGCACACCATATGTTTAATTGTCTCCATTTCACCCAGTATTATGTACAATATTACATAAAAAGATATTTTATCTTAGGAAGTTGTATCTTTGAAGGCAATAATATCTGTCATTATAGTTCTGTGCTTGCTTGTGGTTAGGAATTTTTACATATAATTTTATTTATTGTCTGGTTAAGCAAAAACACAAGAATTTCTTTAGCTACTTTTATTAACATAATATCAAGATGTGTGATAACAGATTAATATTAATTTAAAAGGTCATTCCATATTTGGCCAAAATATTTTATGATACACACTGAAAGGGCTCTAGCAAAAATTGTTAAACAATATTCATTGGCTTTTTTATTCTTATTTTGATTTTTTTCTTTCTAGAAGACATAAAATACAGTAGTTTTTTTAAAAGCTAGCTTCAGATATTTTTGTTTGTTTGTTTTATATACAAGTTTTTTTTGATTGTGTGTGATACTAAGGATTTAACCTAGGGTTTAGTTTCCATTAAGCTACACCCCTAGCCCTGACATATATATAAAATTTTTATCTTGGTACAGGGTCTCAGTAAGTTGCCCAGGCTCTCCTTGAATTTACAATCCTCTTGCTTCAACTTCCCTAGCTGCTGAGATTTCAGGCATGTGCCACTTCTTCCAGAATTATATTCAATTTTTAGGTCAAAATCTAAAATTTATTTCTTTACATTTAATTATTTAATATTAATTTCTATCAGCTGTTTATTTCTATATTTTTGACATAATTTCCATTTACATTTAATTCTATTTTAAGGTCTTTAATTATTTCTAAATAATGTTCCTTAATGTAGAAATTATTCTGTAAAAAAATGGGTTATAAGACTATTTTTCAAATTTAAAAATCAATTGTTTGAAGTCTTACAGTATTTCTAGTCATTTCATTAAATTATTCCACTATTAAACATTTTATCTTGTAAAATTATTATTCTATAAAAAAGATACTTATTAATAAAACCATATAGTCTACTTCCCAAAAGCTAAGAAAAAATTATTCCTCCCACTATATTATTTTGGAAAGCAGGATTTATTAGAGTTGGAATTTGCAGTTATGTTTCTATCAACTTCTTTGTCAGCTTATCAGGACAATAGAAATCCTGGTGCTGAATAGGACAGATCACCCTGTCTGATGCACACAGGGTGCTCTTATTTGACCCTTTGAGTCTTAAATAGTCTTTTTTTCTTTTTTTAACTAGATGCAAATAAAATTATATAAGAGAAAATGTTTAGAAATTGCATAAGTGCTTCAGGATAAAAAAATGATTACTCTTTGTTTTATTTTATGTATATTTTTATTCATTTCATTGTATCATTATTCATTAATTGAATATTTATTAAGTATGTACATATGACAATATTACAATCTCTCAATATGTAACAGTGAATTAAACAAAGGCTGGTTCTCATGGAGCATCCACACTGATAATTTGGAACACTTAATAAATAAATAAATAGATCTCAATATTGGTAAAATGCTAAAAAGGGAATGCACATAGAAAGTGGAGATTTGAAGAGAAACAGTAAATAGTAAGAATGTTTCCAATTTTCCTCGAATGTTTTCAAATTATTACAGAATTTTAGAATCTACAAGAGTTTAGAAGTCACTGGATCCATGCTCTTCACCATACAGATGTTAGTAAAACCACATACAATAGGGTGGTCAGTGAATCCACCAAGGTCTCAGTAAATCACAGATTGGGAATATGGTCTGGAAACAGATTGTATATTCACAAGTGCTGTGACCATGTTACATTACTAACTTGTTGCAGAATGTGCCATGTTTACTTCCAGTAGACTCGATTTGTCACCATTCTCATATGATGATGAGTGTCACCCACACAATTTTGGAATTTTTAGTGGTATTATTCATATGGTTCTTATAGTTTCCATCGATTATTCCCTGTTGTGTGTTTTTCATGTAAATTCCCATCTTGACAAAACACTGGAGACCAAACTTTACATACTCATGGGTACGCATGTGTACATTTGTGTGACCCCCCCACATCAAGTAGCAAAATAATATATAGATCAAACTGACACATAGAACACATTTACCATCTTTTGACTCACCTTCTCATTCAGGGCTACTGTAAGAAAATCACCAAAGATGACATAATATACAGAGGTACTTAGACTATAGACCACCTTTAATGCTTTCAAATAGGCTCCAGGAGTGTACATTTACAAATTTGGGAAGTAAAGATGAGTGGGCTGAAATTGGCTCATTTCTCAGGTTCTTAAAATATCGAAATCAGTCCAAGGTTAGAAATGAAGCCTGAGCTCATTGTTGGCTTCAAGGGAATACACATCTGGGCTGTAACACTATCAATTGGACTCAAATTTACCCTGCCCTTTGAGTACAAGTTGGTATTCCCAGGCATTGGGGAACAGAAAACCTTTTAGGGTTATTTAAGAATGTGCTCAGTCAACTAGAAGCTTTTTATTGAGTAGTCAGTAACCATCTGTAGTCAATAAAAAGCTACCAGTTGGCCTAAATCTGCAAAAGTACACTGGTCACTTGTGTTTTAGAGTAGATTTGGTCCTATGCCCGTGTGCACCTGTTTATCCTGCCCAAGCATTGTCATGTAGGCTGAGGAAGGCAGTGAGATGAGCATTACACCTGAAAGCAAGCATGTTCATATTTTTAATCACATTTTTTTAGAAAGATGTTTCTGCTAGTCAATAAAGGCATGCCAATAAGTTTACATCCACAGGCCCTACTTGAATTGCAAAAATAAAAAAAAAGAGAAGTAAAGATGCATGTGATCTCCATATACTCCCCCCCCTTTTTTTTTCGCCTCCATGGAAATAGAAGTTTAAATCAGGGTTGTGAAAAAACAACTTTATAAATTGTTTCAGGAATTATAGTGATTCAATATGAATGAAATCACAGCTGGCATCATTACAAGACTGCTGTGAAGAATCACTTTGCCTAAAGGGGCTGCTATCACTTGGTCAAGGGTTGTTTAAGAGTCGGAAAAAGGGCTGTGGGAAAAAGGTATCAAAAATGAATAAAATAGAGGGAAAACTATTGGTACAGTATGAAAAATATAAAATCCTTTAAATTAATAGCAGTCCAATTTACAAAATTTCTCCCAGGTATCATATAAAATGACTAGGCATTATTTCTCTTATTTTCAGGTTGGATGCTCTGTAAAAATGGGTTCAGGTTCTGTTGCTTGCATGGAAATATGAAGAAAAATTAAACTCACCATCAGAAAACTAAGAGTGAGAAACTAGGAGATGCTACCATTTGTATGAATTTGAAAACAATATCTGATACTATCTCAATTATCATTAGTTTCCTAATAACATTTGCATATATAAATGTGGAATCACAGAACAATAACCCAATACTTTTTCTTTATAAATGATAAAGACTTTGTTGAGAATCCACATGATATGCTTTATGTCATCAGCTGTGTAAGGATAACTGAAACTAAGTTTATGTTTTGTAACTCTTAATGGGAGTCTTTAGGGCTTTGTTCTTCAGAGTATGTTCCCTGGAAGAACAAGAGCAGCATCACTGAAGAGCTAGGTACCCCTGCAGAAAAGCTGCTTAGATCCAAGACCAACTGATTCAGAATCCACATTTTAATCTCACCCTCATGTAATTATTCTTCCCTTTAGAGTTGGAGAGCACTTGAATAAATGAGTGGGTGAATGTAAGACAAACTATCTTGATTAAATGAAGACTATGATTCCAGGATGGACCTTCACTTAAATGTGTTTCCAAAAGAGCTTTTAATTCAAACTGGAGAAATGAGTAAAAAAGGTCTTTGTAATAATTTCTACTAATAGTCATCTTCTTATTTATCAAAACTACTTACCCCAGTGAATTCAGAGCTTTTAGAAAAAATAAACTCAAAATCACTATTCTAATTAAATATTCATTTGCTATTGTGCTGTATTTAATCTGCAAAAGACAAATTAAATCATGGACACTAGAGGCATTTAATGAATTTATCATTTCCTTCCCTTTCTCAAAATTTGTTTACGTTTAGATAAAAGCAAAGTAACAACCCAAGAGGAGCGAGCAAATTGTGTAAGAGGGTGGCACTTGAATGATACATTTACATGTTTATTTCTAACATATTCACAGGTAGTTCTAGCCCTCAAGGTAATATAAGCAAGTGACTCTTAAATTCTCCTTATTTAGGTAAAACACCTAAAATATCGTAGTTGTTTCTTTCAGATATGCTTCTCCACTGCCAAATATAGTGTCTGCTAATCTAAGAGCTAAATAAATATTATTTAAAGAAAACTGGGGATAGGAGGGAACTAGACTGAAACTTATTTTTTTTTCTGTTCACCTAAGAAAAGACAGAAAGGATTTGGATCTGATTATTGTTATCTTTTATAATTTATTTTTATTTTTTTATTTTTTGTACTTGTAAATGGACAACATGCCTTTATTTTATTTATTTTTTATGTGGTGCTGAGGATAGAACCCAGTGCCTCACACAAGTAGACAACTGCTCTACCACTGAACCATACCCCAGCCCTCTGATTGCTGTTATTACTGGAGGAAAGTTAGGCAACTGCCAACATAATCGAAACTTAAGAAATCTAAGTCTAATTTGGAGAGGAACAGACAGTCTTTTGAGAAATACTACATTAGAGTAACCAAAAAGGGCTCTCTGTACTTTAAATACTGGACAGAAAAAGCGAAGTACAGCATAATATATGTTATCAGATACAAAATCAAGAATAAAAAGAAAGCAAAAAGTAACTAGGATACAAAATACATTGTTATAAGTTAGGCTCTCTTTAATTTTTTTATAATAAATGTAAGTGTGTAAAAATGCTAGGAACCTAGTACTTAAAATCATTTTGATTCTGGAGTGTGATAGACAGAACATTGTTTTCTCAAAGATGTGCTTTTCAAAATCCCTGTGAATGTGTTGAATAACATGGCAAAACGAACTTTTCTGGGATAATTAAGTTATGGATATTAAAGTGGGGAGATTATCCTGGATTATATAGTTTGGCAAATCAATCATCAGTCCTTTAGAGAATTGTCTCCAGATGGAGCCAGAACTGATGTAGCAGATGGTGAAGCCTGAGAAATTTCAAGTGGAAGAAGCTTTGATGCACTGTTGCTGGCTAAGATATACAGAGACACCTGCAAAGACCAGAGGCAGATCTCCAGAGGGCAAATGTGGGGCTCTAGCTTCTAATCATCAGGAAGCAGGGACTTCAGTTCCATATTTGCAGATACTAAATTCTGCCAAACCAAATGGGCTTGGAATTTGGTGTTTCCCAGATTTTTCCAGTTAAAAAAAAATACAATGAAGAACTCATCACATTTCAGTTTTGGCCTTTTGAGATCTAAAGCAGAGGAATAAGCCCAACCATACTGTGCCCAAATGTGTGCTTCCTTCAGCTACTTTTTTGTTGTTATTATTTGTTTTGGTAGCAATAGATACATAATAAATAAGTGAATCTTAAATATAAATAACTTTAAAAATACCCCTTACTGATTTTAATCCACAGTTAGGTGTAAGAAGCCCTTTTTGCTCAATGTAGTAACAATGAAAAAAGAAGAAAAGAATATTAGTAAAGATAAATAGAATAGCCACGAGTAGCTTTATGGTGTGTGTATCATTTGATTTTCTCTAAGAACTAGTAATTAAAAAAAATGGTTAACATAATTTCTAACCAATGTACAAAATTTATTGGCTTTTATAACCTAAAAAATTGCCTTGTAGGAATATTAAGAAACATTTGTTTTATTCCCAGTAGCTAAATGTTCTTAGAAAAAAAGACATTACCATAGTGAGAATTGTTCTGAAACTACATGGAGAATAGAAATGTATCAAAACAAAGCAAAATGAGTTGATCATCTTAATGGTATAACCCTTCAGAAAATTTTTAGAAACTACTATAAAGAAATTCACAAGTAAATTCAGAGTGAAGAAAATAAATCACAGAGACACACACAAGAGAATAGCTCAATGCTGGGATTCTAAGAGAAGAAGCATGCTTCAAGAAGTCGAGTAATTTCTTAAAACCCATTCTTTGGCATCCAATGAAAAAATTGATGAGTGATCAATTCAGAATTATATATATATATATATATATATATATACATATATATGTATTTATTATATATATATACATATATATGTATATATATATATATATATATATACTCTTTCTAAACCATAAAGTCAAATGGTTGTCAAAAATAATTATTCTTTTTACAAAAAAAAACCTTTAAAATGCTAAGAATCATATTTCTGAAACATTATCCTTTAAACCTTTGGCCATGACCAGCCTCAGAGTCAGCAAACCAGGCTGTTGGACACACATGTGCAAGCACAGCAGTGAAAGTCCCCTCTCCCAGAACTGGCAGTGCTCTCACAAATAAATTATAACATTCCTTACATTTTTGACAGTATTACCAAAGTGTAATTAGACCTGACCAATATTATTTTTTCTATGCCATTAAATATATCACTTTAGGTGAGGTTTCCAAACTCTACGCAGTTATTAAAACCTACCAAGAACAAAATTAATGCAAGCCAAAATACTACTTGACTACAGCAGCAATCTTACAATAGGTTTAATTGTCATCTCAATCAGTATCTAAAATTACTGACAATCATCTGATTATTCAGCACTATCCCTTGATCCCTCCTGACTTATAAAATATTCAGAAACATATTCTAAGAAATGTTAGGAAAAACATAAGTAATAGATCATGAAGGCCATCCATAATTTTACTTATTAGGATATCATGTTAGATTTTACAAGTTATTTTCTAACAATACAAATTTTAAATATTTAAAATAAATATTCTATGTCTTACCATACAAATTTAGAGATGCTTTGGGAGCAAAATAGCTCTAATTTGTCAATTTTTACTTGTTAAAAAATTAATTTAAAAACACATTAACATTAATAGCTGGAGACATCAGGTAAAAATGACTTAATTTTCCTTAGACAATATTAACTAGAAGTTATAGCAGTGTCTCTCAAGCAGAATTGCTGTGGATTTATATTAAAATACACATTACTGTGCCTAACTACCACCAGCTAATTCATCAGTCTTGTGAGAGTAGGGAAGTTGAGTTTTGAAATGGGCTAATTATTTTTTATCATATGATTATCTAAACAAATCTTTCAGTAACACTATACCATAAGTACATTGAATAAGTTATCAATGAATTAGAATTAATTATATTTTGATATTTTCATATAAAGTACTTTACAATTTTGAAAATGAACTTCATAGTAATGAGTGATCGAAAGTTATTTTTTTACAAAGTTTTTGTTTATTAATTTATTTTAATGTGGTGCTGAGGATCTAACCCAGTGTCTCATACATGCAAGGCAAGCACTCTACCACTGAGCCACAACCCCAACCCAAAAGTTATATTCAACATAAGACAAAGATAATGATTTGGAAGACTTTTGAACTCAGTGGAATCAGGGCTCAAAAAGAGCACTGAGTGGGAACAAGGGCTAACAAAGTTAAGCAATGGCTGCATCTACAACCTGAAAGAGAATACAATGAAAATGTGTGAAAACTTCATGTTCTATTTCCTGGACATAAAGAACACAGCACTTTCTTTAATCATGGAAACAAATGCGTTAAATGGTACAAAAGATAATAGAATCAAATAACTTTTTGTGCAAATTTTAAAATGAAGTGAGATAAAACTGCATGTTCCTAAGTCAAAGTAGTCTTCTACTTGCCTTGGAAAATTTCCTTCATCTTATTCCACTTAAATAAAATGATAAAATATAACTATCATTGTTAACAATAAAAGATCTTGCCCAGTTCAATTGCTGTAAAGTTTCAGTTATTTCAGGATGGATTACTTCTACAGATCTACTGTCCAATATTGTGCGTATATTAAATATACTTAAAATTATATTTTACATAAGTGCTCATAGTACACTAAAATTTTGTCTAGGGTATATCTCATATGATATATTCTGACCACAGTTTTTTTGAAATAATATTTTTTTTTAATTTTAAAGAAATTTTATACCTGGGGGCTGGGGTTATGGCTCAGAGGTAGAGCACTCACCTTGCACTTGCAAGGCCCTGGGTTCATTCACAGCACCACTTAAAATAAATAAAAAAATTTGAAAAAGATATTTTGCACCTGATTTTTATTTAGTTTTATTCATTTTTGTGGATAGAGAGACTTGCTAAGTTGCTCAAGCTGGTCTGGAACTCCTGGACTCAGGCAGTCCTCCAGCCTCAGCCCCCTGGGTAGCTAATAATATAGGAACACAACACCAGGTTCAGCTAGAATAATTTTTCTGAAATAATGGTTTCATATGAAAAGTTTTAACAGCAAACACATTGTTAAATTCATCAAAACTATATGCATCATTATGCTAAAGAATCTTTGTCTATAACATTTGTTGCACTGTAATAAGAACATAATAACTTTCAATATGAAAAAGATGGAAAAAACAAATTCTATAATTTGTTGCTATACATGAAGTATATCTTTTCAGTAAATTTCAAGATACTAACATTTTCCTCTCCCTCTTCATCCTATCACCATCACAAAGTAGAGATTAAAACAGCAAGAAAGGGGAAATTTGGTACATAGGTGTATGTTACATAATTTTCTGCTTTTGAACCATACTGCTAGTGATAAATAATTTGATAATATATTAAAATTAGCAATAATTATCCCAAAATTATATATGTAGCTATGATTTTTAAATCACTTTAAAGACATATATTTGTGTTCATTTTGATTTCATGACTTTTAATACTTAAAAGAATCATCAAATGGATAATTCCTTATTTTGTTTTCTCTATTTAGGATAAATTCAATATATTTCTCTAATTTTATTATGCATTATAATAAAGGAAAATGTTCAAACTTTCATCTAGCAATAGGTATAATATGTCAAGACTTCCCTTAGGTCCATTTTGAATTTCCATTTCTTCCTTCATATTTTCAGCATGTATCAAGATTATATTTATATTGTACATGAGGCATAATAAAATGGGAAAAGAACCAAGAAGAATTGGGGAGGGATTGTATTCTGTTTCATATTCTTACATATCTATTTCAAAAGTTTACTACTATTCATTCTCCATGAATCCTACTAGTAGTTATATTTGTTCTGAGGCTTAGCATCCTTCATACACTAAATATTAACTTTTTTTACTGGGTATATATTTTGCTACAAAATACAAGTTTATCACTCATGGAACTTGATGATGTTGATAATGATTATAAAAGGAGGGGAAGGTGAGGATAATTATGATGAGGACAATAAGGATGATAATAGCTGTTAAGTGTTGTATTCTTGTTGCATGCTCTAAATTTAGATGACAGATATATCCATCCATCCATACATCCATACATATATGTACATATATAGTTTGTCTTGTAGTCATTTTCATATGCAATACTATGGCAATCAATAAAATATATTCTAATGTTTTTCACATTTGACATTTAAATACATATATTAGAGATGTGCGTTAAATTTAAATGTTGAACAATTTCATTTTTGAAATATATATTTACATGTTCAAATATTAGCTCTCCTGGCCTCAGCACCAATTTCATGTTCACCACTCCACTAAAATCCTTACAAACTTTATTCAAAATGATTCTCAAAAACCCTACTATATATATATATATATATATATATATATATATTCTATTTAACAGTTAATGAAGCAGATTCACAGACATATAATTGCTTAGGAAAAGCATGAAGAATTCTATCCCATTGACCAAAAACATAAACTGTTTATTGAGACACTGCTTCCCATTAGTGAATGCAGCTTCAACTTATAGAAGTATTTCAGAGGATTTAACTATGTCAAAATATGGACACAGTTTATTATATAATAAACCAGAACTATTAAATTAGAGGTGGCTAAATGAGCCATTCATAGTTTGATTTTTAATTTGAAGAAATCACATATATAAGATAAAAGCAAATAACATTTGCAATTTGATCACAAATTATTTTAGACCCTTTAAAATGTATTCAGGGATATTTCAGCCAAATAGTTGTAGATTAGAATTTCCTAGAAACAGTGAATATTGTAGGAAAAATATGTTTCTCTGTTTTTAAGAATAATGCTCTCCAAAGAGCATTAAGTTTGAGGACCAAAGATGATTTAAATCTGTAAGTGATTAGAAAGATCTTTATTTTCCTGGAAAATAAAATGCAAGAATTGTCAGGATTAATTATCTTGAAGGACACAATTCTATACATTCTGTCAGAACTAAGTGTGGCAGCCATGAAAATGTTGCTCAGATCTCCTGCTGCAGAGAACATAATTGACTGACAGCCCCAGCTGCCACTTATGACAGTCCACAACCCTGTTGTCTAAGACTATATTTCTCCCTGCCAATTACTATGTGTGGTGGGGATATTAGTACTACTTTAATAGGTACTTTTGGCTTGAGGACTCCTCATCAACCTGGCCGAAATTTTCTTAGAATTGCAGAATCTGACTCTGCCTATGCAGTTGATCTCCCTCCTGACTTCCTTCACAGGCAGAGAATCTGCACTGTTGTCCATGGGCTCTCCTGGCCCACTTCTGCTCCTTCTCTTTATTATTCACCTCATGTGTCTTTCTTCACCATCCTATTCCATCTTGATGTCTGCATTATAGAGTGATAAGATTAACACCAAATTAATAAATCCATGCTTGAAACCCATGCTTATTTTGAGCAACACTTTTAGGACCATTTGTTAAAGGCAAGCTTGCTGAACTCAGGAAAAACTTAAAAAAACTGATAGGGGCTGGGGCTGGGGCTCAGTGGTAGCACACTTGCCTGGCAGGTGTGAGGCACTGGGTTTGATTCTCAGCCCACATAACAATGAATAAATAAAATAAAAGTCTATCAACTTATATTTTAAAAAAGAAACTGATACATTGTCTGATGAATAAAGTTTGAACCTCCAAACTTGAGAAAAAAATGTCATTCTAATAGGTCAATCTTCTTTTAAGAAACAAAGCTCAAATTTCTAAGTTCATTACTTTGCAAGTTAGGAGTAGCAGTGAGCACTAAAAGGAGAGAGAAATAATCAGTTACGTCCTTCACATAATTTGTTGTTAAATTTGCTGGAAACAGACACTGCTAAAAACTTATTTATCATATAAACTTTGTAAATTTAAACTTTTATTGCTAAGAAAAAAACCTGAAGTATACTTTTATTCAGGAAGTAGAATGAAAAAAACTATCTTTTAAATATCCTTCAATTTTTTTCCCCTTTCCCCTCACAAACTCTTATATGTAATTTTGTGTAACAATGAGGGTCTCCTTCCATTTCAATACAGTTTCCCTTCTCTCTCCCTTTCTCTCCCCCCACTCATCTCTGTTTAATGTTAATCTTTTTCTCATGCTCTTCTTTCCTGTTCTGATCTTAGTTGCTCTCTTTATATCAAAGAAGACTTTTGACATTTGTTTTTTTAAGGATTGGCTAGCTTCACTTAGCATAATCTGCTCTAATGCCATCCATTTCCCTGCAAAATCCATGATTTTGTTGTTTTTGAGTGCTGCATAATACTCCGTTGTGTATAAATGCCACAGTTTTTTAATCCATTCATCTATTGAAGGGCATCTAGGTTGGTTCCAAAGTCTAGCTATTGTGAATTGTGCTGCTATGATCATTGATATGGCAGTATCCCTATAGTATGCTATGTGTCAGCCAATGAAGTTAACATTTTTAAAAGTGGGAAAATATTTGTGATAAGCAAATGAGAATGTGAATGGAACATTAAACAAAGACAATTAATTCATTGTGACAGTATCAGGAAAGGCTTCCCTTAGGAAATAATGCTCAGTATATGTCATGAAAAGTGAACAGAGTTAGTTAAGGAAACAGAGTGGAGGAGGCATGAAAATAATAGTATTGTTGTGAAAGGGAGCATTGGTGCAAAGAACTCAGAAACCACAGGAGCAGAAAAGAGGAAGTGGAAAAAATGAGATGAGAATTCTTTATGTGAAGAGGGAAATAAAGATTAGGAGAGACCCTGCCTAGTCTACTATGTGGAATTCGGTTCTTGGGTCAGTGTGAAATTATTCATCCTGTTTTCATAGGAGCTTTTGAGTGTGAACTTAGAAGACTCCATATGATAAAGACAAGCATCTGACAGCACTGGCAGTTTTCTTTTTCTTAATAAAATTGTCTAGTGTTTTCTCTTGAATTTCTTAGAATAAATTGTTTAGAGCAAGCATCAATTTTTTCAAATATATTTCATTCGTATATACTATCCTTGTTTTATTATTATTATTATTATTATTATTATTATTATTATTATTGTCTATTTTACCTGTGATTAATGTTGTCACCTCTGATTTATATTTGTAGCACATTGGTATTATCATGTTTAAATTATCACTATACTTGAAGTGATTTTCTTAAACAAAGTGTATATAATTGAGTCATGTCTTTTAATCCACTCTGCAATTGTCCATCTTTCAGTTGGTGTGTTGAGAACATTTACATTTAATATAATATTGATATATTGGGATTATACTTGTCAATTTATATTTAGTTTCCTGCTTCTTTTCTGTTTTCTATTTTCCTGCTTTATTTTTTGTCTTCCTGTGCATTACTTTAAAAACAATTTTATAATTAAAACCTCTCTGTCATCTGAGTGTTGGCACGTATTTATTATCTTTTTTTACATTAACCTCAAGCTGTCTCTGATTCTTGTTTTTGTTTTGTTTGTTTAATTTTTCAGTGCTCAGGATCAAACCCAGGGCCTTGGACTTTTAGGTGAGCCCCCTATCAGGGAGCTACATCTCCAACCCAAAAAGCATTTCTTTTTAATATTTATTTTTTAGTTGTAGTTGGACACAATCTTTATTTATTTATTTTCTATGTGGTGATAAGGATTAAACCCAGGGCCTTGCACATGCTAGGTGAGCACTCTACCACTGAGCTACAATCCCACCCCCAAGCATTTGTTTTAATTGAAATATTATCATTGTACTATATAGCTGTATCTCATAGAGGCTTTTTGTTTTAGCTCTCTTTCTGATACTGCTTTAACTTGGAAGTATGATGCTCTTACTTTTCACTGAAAGGTAGTTATAGAAGTGAAGTTTTCCAATAAACCTGCATGGATATCTACAGGAGGAAGGCACTTCCTGCTCCTGGGAAGGGTTGGGACTTCCAGCTCACCACAGGGCCTTCACTTACACTACTGAAGACCAGGCAGGTAGTGAGTGGACTTGTTTCCATTGGGTGGTGGTAATCAAAGTTCTTTTAATTTTTTTCAATAGACCTCCTCTGATACCACTCCTATTAAGAAAGATAAGCAAATTCTTAATTATTTCTGGGTTGTATGGACCTCATGTGGTCTACATTGTCAGTATAAGGATGGGAGCATTCTTAATTATTAGTAGTGATGAAAGTCCTGGTTTCCTATCTGGACTTCTCTTACCAACACCGTGGCAGGAAATTAATGTATCTCATCATATGTACATGAAAGTCAATGGGCTTCCTATTAAGTCTTGATGGCATTACTGAAAACAGAGCCATAATATTGTCTATTTGTTAGGCTGGAAATGAGTGGTTATTTTGTAAGTATTTTCTGTTTTCTGAGCTGTGGCTCTTGGTCTTTGGCTATAAAGCATAGGTATTTTTAATTTTGTTGTTGTTGTTTTGTCTGTACCCACTGATATTTTTAGTTTTCTGCCTTATCCAACATTCAGCCGTGGATAAAAATGTCAAAATTAAGAACCAGGGACACACCACCATGATGCTTTGGGGGTTTTATTTGTGATGTAACAAATTATCCTGACATTGTGTCATGCATGCTGATAGAATACAGGAGACTCCTAGGCCAAAGACAAGAGCTGTTTACTTTTAACACAGAAAACTGCATAATCTTTAGTATACTTTTCTCAGTTTTCTTTTAATGCAAATATCACAAGGACAATATGAATGTGAATGAAACAAGATAGAGGCCTGCTCTTTTGGTGGTTAGCATTACAGTAAAGGAACCATGAACTTTAATAACTGGCAATGCTTTTTGCTCCAGAGAAAGATACTTTGTATATGTTTCAAGACTATAATTAAAATTTATTGTACAAAATGTTGTTTGGAGCAGAGGGTAGTACATGGACAGCCAGTGCAGGCTTATCTGTAGTGAAAAGTTTTTTTATCGCATTTTTATTGCTTTCTTTTTCTCCAACTAAATTTCTAGGGTTGCATACTGGTTTCAAGGTGCAAGTGCAAAATTAGTACTTTTTGCTTTGTTTTTTTTTTCTTTTCTTCTTGCCAACCTACCTTCCTGCTAGCCTGCCTACCTACCTTCCTTCCTGCCTTTCCTTTTCCTCTTTGTTTTGATCTTGTTATTGATGTTAACAACACTTTGTAGTCTAAGATGATTTTGAGTATATTGGACATACTTTCACAGACCTATTGGTAACTCACGTAGTCATTCATCATACTGCTAGGCTTTTTGATTTATGCAAACTTAAGTATGCAAATTTGTTCATGGGTCCACTTTTTTACATTCTTCAGTTGTGTTTTTTTCTAGATCTTCTCTAGCATCTACTTTCTTTGGTTGCCACATTATTTTCATCTACCATTTGTGTCAGCTTAGACTCCATAATCCTGCAGAAGGCAACATCCTGAGGCCTATGTATGTTTATTATCTTGAAATCCCACTGTTTGTTTTGTTTCTGCTACAGATTACTTCTCCATATTTGTGTTTATGATATTTTTATTTTGTTTTGTATGTGGTTATGGCTTTTTAAGTATTATAAAATGTACTACTTACGTATTTTACCTGTTGGAGTAGAAGCAGAATGTATAATCAGTGCTAGTAGTGTTATTTTGATTAAAATTTTGTTTCACTGCTTTAATCAGGAACAAAACATAGACTTTCAATTTTGGGGGAAAAATCCAAAATCATCATCTCATTGGAAATTATGGTGTAATCATTGTGAATTGGACACAAAACTGTACCTAAATAAATAGGCTAAAGTAATTCCCTCTAGAAATACTATTGAATGTCCTATTTAATGAAATCCTTTCAAATGTTAAATACCATTCTTTGGATTTCTCTTTGTATTACTTATGATTTCACTTTGTGTATTTCTCTTTAAAACAGAAACTCTTGATTTACAATTATCTATTCAAATGTTAATACATCAGCAGATGTATGTTATTTTTTACATGACCAGCAGTCTACTAAATGTTGCAATTTTTAAAAACACAAAAAACACATATGCATGTGCACACACACAAATTCCTGTTCATTAAACTTATGTACTGTTTACCTTTTAAAAAGTAAACTTTTTAGTGAGTACATAATAGATAAATCAGGAAAATCCTCAATTATGTAATGCCTTTATATATATATCAATGAGCACAAATTTCCCTTTATCAAAATGTCTACTATGGTTATGAGATCAATCAAATAAGGCTAAGCATACTTATGTCTCTAGACAGCATAATAGTAAAGGATAGATAGGACCACAAAATCTCTGTACATTTTGCTAAACAAAAATAACACATAGTAACAATGCCTGTCTTTGGACCTTTGATCTTTAAATCCATAAGTATTTTCTTTTCCTTTTAAGCTTATCAAATCTGCTTCATATCAACACTTCCCCCACAATTCAGCATGAAAATTTTATAAAATCACTGAAATATATGGCCATTTCAATGAGCACAGAATTTTACTTCAAATCTTCTCCTCCAAGAGCATGATTTCTATAATACTGCAAGAGAATAATTATTTTTTATACTAGAAAATTAAATGAGGTGTCTTGTCCATTGAACTTATTTATGTAAGGTCTATAGCATGTTTGGATGTTTATTGTATTTAATATAGGGTCATTATCAATGTACAGAATCAAAGAAAACATGCCAAATATACTTTCTTAAGCCTTTAGCTGGTTTCCTTTGTTAGTGTCTGCTCATGAAATATCTCAGGCAACAGAAGATAATATGTCCCTAAAATAATGAAAGATAATTCAACAGATTAGTTGAATATAGGAGCAGGTACATCATGAAGATATTCTGTACATGTCAGACATCACTATCTATTTGCAAATATTAAACCTGAAATCCTGAAAATGTCCTTCATTTATGTATGATTTTCTCAGTCAAGAAAAATTGAGGTCTTTTAGGGGGGGAAATAAAGGACAGATAAAGTTTAGATGAGATTGGCATCACTTTTCCTGGAATTATTTGATTACATATGCTTGTAGATTCTGACAGGTTTTATCTAGAGGTACATCAATATCTTTTGACAGTATAAAATTTTAAAACAATATAAAGTGCAGACATGATATTTATATGCACCACACATATATGCAGATTGTGCTTTTGTGTACTTTAGGAACCTGAAACCATTGGGATATTGTTCTATTTTCTGATTTTCTTATAAATAAGAATTATATATTAAAGTTAGCTATGTGAAATAATATTACCTATATAGTTTATACATTTTTTCATAACTGTTAGTAAGCCTTTTTTCTTTGAATCTTTATTTGCTTAGTGTCCTTAAAACTGAATAACACAATTATTTGCTTCTGTAGCTGGTAATAAGAAGGTATATTATAATGCAGATATAAATTTGAGTCCCTTTAATTGTTTCTGTGTCTTTTCAGATACTTTAGATACTTAAATTTACTAGATAATTATGCTTAACATTTAAAATAAAATGAACTAAACACATATAATGCATCTGGGGCTAATAAATATAACATTTTTATATTGATTGGAAATAAAGAAATGGATTTTTTCAGAGCTGTTGTGTCTAGTTTATCTTTTTATCTAGTTGGAATACAGCTAAATTGGCCAAGTAAATATACTACTTAGTCATAACAGTGGCAAGTGATAAAAAATATTTAAGGATGTCTCCATGTGAACTTTGATATAGTCCTTAATAAAGTTAGATGGAAGTATAAAGTATTCAAGTTGACACAAGTTGAGTAGCATTTTTTAAGGTATGGATTTTGACCATGTCTCTGCACCTATATAAGAAGATGATTCTAAATATGTTTATTCATAGGATTGTAATAACTGAGGATATTTAAAGACACAAATTTAATACATGCTTGAAGTAAAATATCAAGTAAATTCTAGATATCATCAAATAGGTTATTACAAACTGGAAAAGCAGGGTTATTGCAACCGTTAATTTCTTGTTAAGTTGATTGTGACCCAGTAAACAGATACATGGTCAAATCATTTGGGATGTTTCTGTGAGGATATTTTCTGAAAAATATTAACATTTATTTAAATCAGTGGATTTTAAGTAAAGCCAATAATCCTCTGTAATATATGTGCATTTCATCTAATCAATTGAGTACCTTAAGTAGCTAAAGGCTACCTTCCCAGAGGAAGAAGGAGTTCGGTCAGCAGACTGCACCTGGACTCAAACTGGAGCTCTTCCTTATGCCTCCAACTTGCTAGCCTCCTGTACTTATTTTAGACTTATCAAGTTTCCATATTCCTCAAAATCAATCCCCCTCCAACATCTTATTGTCTTTGTCTATGTCTACATTTTTATCTATATTTATTTCTATATAGAAATACACACACATCTCTTCCTCTCTCTCTCTCTCTCTCTACACACACACACACACACACACACACACACACGCACTTTGAGAGAGAGAGAGAGAGAGAGAGAGAGAATATATATGTATAATCTAGAGAATCCAAGCAAATACAGATTCTGTAATAGGAGGCACTGTTGTTGCAAATACAGACTTTGTTGAAGGACTCTACTGTAACAAATGCTGAAATACCTGGCAGTGGCTTTGGCAGTGGATTACAGGTATAGCATGGAATGTATTTGAAGTCTTGGGAAAACCCTGGACTGTCTTGAGGAGACTAAGCTGTATTCTAAGGTTGATGGAAAATAGTATTTTTAAGAGATTAACTTGTATATTAAATTAAGGACATTTCTAAGCAAAATGTTGAAGGATTGGTCTTATTTCAAATTACTGTTTGTAGTAAAGTATGAAAACATAATACAATAATTTTAAAAAAGAATTGCTAAACAAAAGGAACCAGAACTTAGAGTCAGGGAACATTCTCAGCCTATCCAGTAGTTGCATCATCATCCTCATCATTTTAAAGGTATTTAGGAGATAAACCAAACCTGTTCATTTGATTAAGAAATTATAGGTATAAATCCCAGGTACAATGAGCCATCCCAGCAGAACCCAGGAATAGGCATGGGTTACACAAGTGGAAGCACTGCCAGTTTGGACCAAAGTGGACAGATAAGAAGAAAGTTGTTCAGTTTCTGAGATTCTACAGGATGGTAAAATAAAGGCATCAGGATGTGAAATTGGTTTACCTTCCATGAAATGAAAGACTAACTGATTAGCAGAAGCTACTACTTTCTCCCCTGATCTCATAATGGCAAGTACAGGTGATAAGAAATCAATGAAAACTAAAGTAATTGAATCAGTGAAACATGACCTTGTTTCTGTATATTACTTTTATCTTTTTCTGTATATTACTTTTAATTGAGGTATGATTATCTTTCTGATAACTTCTACATTTCATACGTATAGATGCAGTGTTTTTACATATTGTTAATCCACTACCAACATTGATAATATTAGAAAATTTGTTCTAAAATACTTGAATGATTATAGAATATTCCTTTGAATGGATATTTCACAATTGACTATTTTTCCAGTGTTATAATTATATAAAAGTGTGAATATATTCTGAAATGGAAATTTAAGTCAAAATGACATAGTTGCTATTTTTTTATCTTGAAATATATTTTAAAAAACATACTAAACATACTTAGAATCATTTAAATTGATACCTAAGGGCTGGGGATGTTTCTTAAGTGGTAGCACGCTCGCCTGGCATGCATACAGCCTGCCCGGGTTTGATCCTCAGCACCACATACAAAGATGTTGTGTCTGCCAAATACTAAAAAATAAATATTAAAATTCTCTCTCTCTCCCCCTCTCTCTCACTCTCTGTATACTATGTATGTGTGTACTATGTAGAATTACAACTGAGAAACAAAGCAAAGTAAACTTATGGAACAAGATTGAAAAACAACTTCATACTAATTAAAATAGAATCAGGCAAAATATATCTGTAGTATATAATTCTGTCTTCTCTAAAATACAAAACTCATCTTTCTTGACAAAATTTTTAAAAATCTGTAGTTACTATTGTGTGAATATAATTGGTAAGAGGCATAGGGAAATTTTGGGTGTGATGGAAATGATCTATGTTGAATGTGGTGCTGAGTATGCTAAATTTATCATGACTCATCAATCCCAAAACTTTATTTAATTTATAAGAATTCATTTTATCAGTGATAAATTTCCCATAAATAATGTTCATTCAGCATCACACCAATTGGGATAAAACTTTTTTTTAAACTTAATAAAAACAAAAGTGAGTCAATTAGCTGGGGAAAAGAAGATTGGTAATAAGACTTTTTGTCAATGAACTACCTTCAAATATTTGACACACCAATATATTTGATTATCTAAAATAAGGACCTATTTGATTGAAAATCTTGTTAGTATAATATAGGGTGTGGGACATAGCTTAGTGTGAGAGTGAATGCTTGGCAGGCTTTTGCAATAGTGAGGATCTGGCCTTGATCCCCAGCACTATAGAACAAAAAAGAAAGTTTATTCTTACAAAATAAATTAGACAAGAGGCTAAAGAGAAAATGCAGAAGCTCGTGAAACATTAGAGGGGCACAGTGAAGGTGCCTTGTAAATGAAAAGTCTCCTAGAATGTTGCAAAGCAATTTTCTGAAGGCAGAGTCCTCCACTCAGCATCTGAGAGATTATGTTGCATGTATTCCTGACTTAAATAAAGAAGAGCCATAACTTAGAGGCACAGGTTTTTTATTTTCTAACATAGATTTTTTAGGAGTATTTGAGTTTAACAAATAGTAGACTTTTAAACTGAGGCGTGTATCCAAAAGTGATTGGTTAATTTTAGAAAGAAGTGCTTCCATCTTTGTAAAGTGAATGATGGGCATTTTTTTGGGACTGTTTTTAATTCTCACTGATGATTTTTATGTACAGCATCAGTGGAGTGATGCTAGCTTAAGTCTTGTGGTAATTATTGTAGATGTGATAACAACTTGAGGAATTTGGAGGATTAAGTATACACTATCCTTTGGAATTAATGATGAGAAAAATTGAAAACTTAAAAACAAGTGTGAAATGGGAATTGATAAGAAGAAAACTAATTCCTGTTAGAGACAGAACAGTATGGGTTCAGGAATATACATAAACAAATGACTACGAAACTGGGCAATGATACATACATTTCCTTGAGGAAAAAGTGTGGACACATGAAATAATAAGTAATTGTTGAAGGGGAAGGAACATAGAACATTACACATTTCTCAATAAGGCAAATATAATGCTCTATATCCCTTCCCCTTCAACGATTAATTATTATTCAAAATTTCTCAATAAGGCAAATTTCTAAAATTGAAGAATACTGGTAGTCATGTTGGGTTGTATTGGGTGGGAAATTATAGACAATATCTATGATTTAGATATGAGGTAACCCTAGAAAACTCACATTAATTAATCATTGACTGTTCAGAGGAAATGAGACTAAGAGACTTGTAATCTAATCAGTTAATTAATTCACTTGATGGATTAATAATTTGATTGCAAAACTGGATGGCAACTGTAAGCAGGTAGGACATGGCTGGAGGAAGTAGGTAGGTTACTGGGTTTGTGCACTTGAGGATTATAATTTGCCCCTGGTTCTTCTTTCTTTCTCTGCTTTCTGGCTGCCATGAGTACAACCTTCTCCAGGACAACCCTCTGCTATTATGTTCTGTCTCATCTCAGACCAGAGCAATGGACTCGGTTGACCATGGACTGAACCTCTGAAACCAAGACAAATAAACCTTTTCTTTTCTAAATTTGTTCTTATCAAATATTTTGGTCACAGTGACAAAAAACTAACACATTTATCAACTTTAAGATTTGAAGAGTATACATTTTCATTTCAGCCAATTTCTGTTATAAAATATCCTTTCTAGATATAATATATTATCCTTTCCTTCAAATATTATTTCACAGACTGTTTAACCTTAGAAATTTAATTCATTATAAAAGTGCCAAATGCCATCAACCTATTTCTACTAAAGGCTGTAATTTATTTATGAACATATTTATATTTTATATGTTGCTAATTGCTCATTTATCTTTAGTGGGAACTTAAGTGGGAACCTCATTTATCTTTCTTCTACAATTTTAATGCAATTTTTGAGTCTGTGAAGATTGTGAAGATATTTTAGACAAAAAGAGTGATTATCATTGGAAGTAATTAAAATTCATTTGGTTAACAACAACAAAGAAGCAAAATAAAAAAAATGTTAGAAATCATAGATGGATATGATATTATTTTGGTTCCTGACTATGAGTTGCTACAAATATTTTTTATTAGCTTTGAATATGAAAGTGTAAATTGATTTTAAAAAAGCCTAGTGACTCAATAGCATATATTTAAGATTTTTTAAAGAAAATAAAATATTAACTGAAAAAAATTTCATCATCTCTTATTTACTTATGGAAAAGAAGACGTTGTTCATTTGATTTTTCTATTGACTTTACCTTGGTTTGGTGTTATGGAAGTTAAAATATCAAAGACAGGGAAAGACATCAAAATGTGAGGAAAAAGTAGTAAAAGTGTTTGCATAAATGCTGGTATTTATTTTAAAAAGTTGTGCAAGAAACATAAATAAACATATAACTAAAATATCAATATTCTACATTATTAAAATATCCTCACAAGCTCTACAGACATACACACTTTTTTTCTGATACTAATATTTACTTTATTTCTTTACTAAAATATAGATATCCTCATTTTAGACTCCTAAATATATGTGATAAATCATTTTGAAGACAAATTCTAAATATAATCCACCACATTGCTCTTTCTCCAACTCAAATTTGGAATAAATTACTGGAAGCAATGGGAAATTAAAGAAGTTGAGAATGGACTCTTCAGAAATATGAAATTTCATGGGCATGTTTCAATTTGAATCTCTGTAGATCCTGGACACCTGGTCTCCCGTATAGTGAGAAGACAAAATCCTGGCTTAATCTGTGCATTGTCAGGCACTAAAATGTTCTAGATCCAAACAAATAAACAAAGCAAAATGAAAATAAGCAAAATGGCTTTGACATTATTAGTCTTCATTCTTTTAATGGATATCTTTTTGAAACCTTATGTGTATGTCAGGTGGTGAGCTACATGCAGACTTTCTATGATGTGCTATCGTAGTATTTTTCAGTGAAAGTATTGTTTGAGCAGTTCTTAATTAACATGTCATTTACTCTGTATTAAAATTCACAAGTTAATATAGAATTTAAACACCAAAAATCATGAAATGTTATTATAATTATGAAATCTTTTCTGAAGCTGTATTTGAGAAACCCTTTAAAAAGGAGAAAAGAATAATGGACAAAGATTTTCTTCCATTCTGTAGGTTCTCTTTTCATATTCTTAATTGTTTCTTTTGCAGTGCAGAGGTGTTTAATCTAGCTATTTTTGCTTACTGATTCTTGATTTTATTTCTTGAGTTTTAGGAGTTAATTAAGGGAGTCAGTGTGTGGATTAGTATGTTGGACACTTGACCCTAGAAATTTCACTGTTTTCTGCTATTTCCTATGTTTTTGATCCACTCTGGGTTGATTTTTGTGCACAATGAGAGATAAATACCTACATTATTTTTTCTATATATGGATATCTAATTTCCACCACCCCACCATTTATTAAAACAGCTATCTTTTTTACAATGTATGTTTTTTGTCTACTTTGTCAAAGACCAGATGACTGTGTCTCTGTGGATTTAACTGTGTCTTCAGTTCTATCCATCATGTTTGCTTTGGTTCCAATATTGTGCTATTTTTCATACTATGGCTCTGTAGTATAATTTGAGATAAAGTATTGAGATGCTTGCTGCATTGCTCTTCTTGCTCAAGATTGTTTTGGCTACTCTGAGCTTTTATTCTTCCATATGAATTTTAGGACATTTTCTAGACCTGTGAAGAATTTCATTCATATTTTGATGTGAACTGCACCAAATCTGTATACCACTTTTGTAAATATGGTCATTTTGACAATATGAATTGCCTACCCAAAACATGGGAGGTCCCTCCATCTTCTAAGTTCTTCAATTTCTTTCTTCACTCTTCTATAGTTTTCATTTTGGATAACTTTCACTTTGTTGGTTATATTTATACCAAATTTTATTTTATTTTAGTTTAGTTTGAATAAGATAGTTTTCCAGATTTTATTCTCAGCAGATTTATTATGGGTATATAGGGAACTGATTGTTGTATGTTCATTGTTCTTGTATCCTGTTATAATAGATATCCTTGTGTAGAAAAATGAATGGTGCTGGTTTTGTCAAAGCTCTTTTCTACATCTATTAGGATAATCATGTGATAATCATGTCCTTAATTTTATTTAGGTGGTGAGTTATATTTATTGATTTATATATGTTGAATTAAGCTTGCATCCCTAGGATGAAACCCATTTGATTAGTGTGTACAATCTTCTTAATATGTTTTGGCATGAAGATTGCTAATTTTCTGTGTGTGTTGGGGGTGCAGACCAGGGATTGAACTCAGTGACACTGAACCACTGAGCCATATCCCCAGCCCTATTTTATGTTTTTTTTAGAGACAGGATCTCACTGAGTTGTTTAGTGTCTCAATTTTGCTGAGTCTCACTTTGAACTTGAGATACTCCTGACTCAATCCTCTGAGCCACTGGGACTACAGACATGCACCACAGTGCCTGGCAGATTGCTAATATTTTATTCAGGATATTTGAACCTTTTAAATCATGGATATTGGTGTGAAGTTTTATTTTCTTGACTTGTCTTTGTCTAGTTTTGGTATTTGTGTATTATTGGTTCTATAGAACAAATTTTAGAGTGTTCCTTGCCTATTTCATGGAATAATTTGAGAACAACTAAAAGTAGTTCTTTAAAGATCTGGTAGAACTTGGCATAGAATCCATCTGGTACTAGGCTTTTTTTTGGAAGACTTTAAATTAGTTCATCAATTTCATTGCTTAATATTGGTTTGTTTAGGTTTCTCATAACATGGTGGTTAAATTTGAGTAGGTCATAAGTGTCTAGAAACTTGTAGATGTTGTCTAATTTTTCCACTTTATTGGAATATGAGTTTTCAAAATAATTCAGGATGATCCTCTAGATTTTAGAAATATTTGTGATATCTCTTTTTTTATCCTTAAGTTTATTAAATTGTTATTAGAAAATTATGTTATATGTATTCATGAATGCATGATTTGTCTCTCTTTTTTGGTTAACTTGGCTAAGAATTTATCAGTAATTTTATCTTTATAGAAGATCAATTTTATGTTGGTATTATTTTTTATTTTTAGTTTAATTAATTTGAGTCTTGGTATTATTATTTCATTTTTCTGTTTGTTTTGGAATTATATTTTCCTTCTTTTTCTAGGGTCTTGTGGTAGAATGTTAGATTATTTATAACAGATACTGTTTTGAATATATATATATGTTACTATTCACATATACCATCAAGGGGCTGGGGATGTGGCTCAAGCGGTAGCGCGCTCGCCTAGCATGCGTGCGGCCCGGGTTCGATCCTCAGCAGCACCACATACCACATATACCATCAAGAATATGTGAATAAATCAAAAAGCCAAACACCAAAAAAATCCCCAAAGATCCAAATAGTAAATTCATAAATGAACTAACAGGTATTTCTCAAAAGAAGTTATGCACATTGTCAACAGAAACGTAAAAAAAAATTTCAAGATCCTTAGAAATTTGGGAAATACAAATCAAAACTTACAATAAGTTCTTACAATAAGTTCTCACTCCAGTTAGAGTAGCAATCATCAAGAATACAAATAATAAAGAATGTTGGTCAGGATGTGGAGGGCAAATTTACACTCATGCATTGCTCGTGATACTGCAAATTAGTACAACACTTTGGAAGGCAGAATGGATATTCCTCAAAAGACTAAGAATGGAGCCACCAATTGACCCAGATTTCTATCTCATTGCTACTTGCCCAAGAAAACTAAAATCAGAATACTATAGTGATACATGCATAGAAATACATAGCAAAATTCACAAGAGTTAGGTTATGGAACTAGTTTAGGTGTCCTTCAACATATAAATGGATAAAGAAAATGTGGTGTGTACACACAATAGAGATTTACTTAGCCATAAAAAAAGAATGAAATTAAGTAATTTACTAGCAAATGTATTGCTCTAGAGACCATCATACCAAGTGAAATAAGCTGAATTGATAAAGAGTTGAATGTTTTTTCTCGTATACAAAAGCTAAAGAGATATGAGAATTTTTTAAAAGAATTTTGTGAAAATGAAAAGAAAAAGTGTACTAGAGAAAGGCAATTAAGGGTGAGGGAGGAGAAATGGGAAAGGGGAGGAGCTTTAGAATAAAATTTCTCAAATTATGCTATGTGCAGTGTAAATATAGCACAAGGAAGTTCACTTTTATGTACATCCATAATGCACCAATTAAAAAAATAAATGAATAGAATAAAGACCAACTGTGGTAAGGGATCAGTGGGAGAGAGGAGGACAGGGTAAAGGCTTTCTAGACATTCAAATAGAGCAAACTATGTTATATGCATTCATGAGTGCATGATTTGTCAAAATCAACCTCACAATTATGTAAAACTATAGGACACTAATAAAAATGTTACAAAGATGAAAAGAGGAGTGGATCCAGATGTAAGAGTGGGAGCACTGAAAGAGGACCCTAGAGAAAAATGATAGACTCATGACTAGCTTTCACATGGTTTACCCCATTGATATTAATTATCTTTACTTCATAAGTATCCCTCTTTTCCATATAGTAATAACTGGTTATGGGTTTAAAAAAATAATCCAAATTTACATTTTTCTGCCATATAGATTTCTTAAATATTAATCCTACAAAAGACTTGGGGGATGGAAAGAAAAGGAAAGAACTTAATTTTTTGTTTCTCCATATAATTATAAGTAATTCAAACTTTTACATCACAAATATATAAGTTTTCTAAAAAAAATGGCTTATATTAAAAATGCAAAATACATTTGGGGTTTGTGTATGGGTACTTAATGACAAATTTTGGGATAATATATATATATATATATATATATATATTATGAGATTATTTATTTTTTGAAACTAATTTAAGGTTTAAAGGAAAGAAATAGCAAATGAAATGATCCTTTCAGGAGAGGTATAATTACAAGCTCAAATATGTTATTTTTTTGAAATCTTTTTACTTGTTTTAATTAGTCATGCATGACAGTAGAATGCACTTAACACGTCATATATTATGGAGTACAATTTCTCATTCTTTTGGTTTTACATGATGTAGAATTCTACCAGTTGTATAGTTATATATGTATATAGGGTGATAATGTCTGATTCATTCTACTTTCCTTCCTAATCCTGTTTCCCCTTTCCTCCCTTCACTCCCCTCTATCAAATATGTTTTTTTACATTAAAATTAACCTTTCAAGTTTTAAAAAACCTAGTAATGATGGAAATGTGTAAAGCATTGAGACCCATTCAATGCTTGATTTCATTCTTCTGTAAGAAAGCTCACAAGATTTCTACTGTGTTTTGTTTTGGTAGAATTTTCCAGTATTCAAATTCCAGTGGTTAAAACTTGTTGGTATAAACCTGTAACTATTTTCAATGATCATTAATCTTAAGAAATACTGATGGTTCAGATATTAGTATTCTCTGATTTGAGAGAATAGGCTGTATAATCTATTGTATATATAGTCTTTGCCCAACTTCCTTTACTGTGTAATTTTTTATTACAAAAATTAATTTGAGCCAGTGATACATGCCTGTAATCCCAGCAGCTCAGGAGGCTGAGGCCAGAGTATGGTGAGTTCAAAGCCAGCTTCAGCAAATTATCAAGGCCCTCAGAAATTTAGTGATAGGGGAAATATGGCTCAGGAATAAGTGTCCTGGGTTCAATACCCAATACTACATCATCATTGTCGTCATCATCATCATCATCATCATCATGGCTGCAGATGAAGCTTAGTGGTAAATAACTTGCCTATCATAAGCAAGGCCTTGGTTTAGATTCCCAGCATTGCAAAATAAAAAACAAATACACAAATATAAACTCTTATTTGACCAGTAGTATATTTAATTATTAATAAATTTAGTTGCTAGAAACTGGTGCCTATTGGTCATATTTCAATTAAGGTAATGAGATACTTGAGGTAATAAACTTTCTGGTGAAAGGTTTATTTTTGCTCATAGTTTTGAGGTTTTCATACATGCCTGGTCCATTGGCTTTGTTTCTTTGGGCTTGTGGCAAGTGCACTTCATGACAGGAGAGAGCATGGTAGAGCAAAGCTATTCACTTGGTAGCCAGAATGTGAAAAAGGGAGAGGGGAAGAGACAGTTTTCACAATACCCCCGAGGATAATACCACAATTAGTCTAAAATCTCTCAGTGGTCTCCATTAATTAAATAATCTACCACCTCCCAAATAAGCATTAAAAAATGGGTCTTTGGTGGATTTTTAAGATCCAAACTCAATCAGGAGAAATCTTAGTTCTATCTCTTATTATTTCTGGGCATCTATGTATATATATTGGAGCCCCAGTTTTCTTTGCTTAAAATTAATACAACAAGACTTATTTTATCTTTAAAGTGATTGTCTCATTCTTAATTAACTTTTTTGTTGTTTCTTAATATGTTCTTTTTGAAGCATAAATCATTTTCAAAGAGCCTAACTTATATAGTTAAATTTGCAGATGTGCATAGATTTTTCTGATAATATTTTATGTCTGCATATACTATTAGAATAGTAATTGGTTAAATACTAAAATTGCCAAATTACTATGTAGGTCATTATTATTATTATTATCATAGAAGATGATGATGATAATGATGATGATGATGATGATTATCATTATTAAGCATAATACTATGGCTCTATATTGGCTCAAGGACATTTTTTAATAAATCTATCACACTTAAAAGAATATATATATATATATATACATATATATGTATATATATATATATACTGAAATATAATCTAAGTCCAAATTTATGAGACAAAATTCTTGGTGTAAATTCACGAACTGTTGTTGGGGAATCATTACAACTGAGTTAATTCTTGACAACTTACAGATTCAATCGGTATAGACTTTCTAATCCAATAAATGATGTGATCTATTTGCAGTTAGGGGCCATTAATTTGAAAAATACAGCAAAATTAATCAATTAGGTTTTTCATTTTTCTATTTATGAAATATAGACTTCTGTTTTGGGAAATTCATCAAAATATGCATATTGGGTTGTGTTTTTTAAAATTTTTATTTATTTTTTATTACTGGGAATTGAGCTCTGGGCCATTCAACAAGGAGCCACATCCCTAGGCCCCATCTGTTTGTTTGTGTGTTTGTTTGTTTGTTTGTTTTATTTAGAGATAGAGTCTCACAGAGTTGATTAGCACATCCCTAAGTTTTTTCTGGGGCTGGCTGTGAACTCGAGATCCTCCTGCCTCAGCCTCCCAAGCCACTGGGTTTAGAGTCATGCACCACCCTTCCCAGCTAAAATGTTCAGAAATTTGTAATACATCATTCATTAACCTATGTAAGCATCTGTTTAATGAAAGACAGTATTCTTAAACAAGATGATTTAAGTATTTGATAAAATTCTTTTAATGTAATTTTATAAATGAAAAAATATTGCATTCACAGCATATAACTTTTGAAGATATTTTTTAAAATTTTTCAAATATTGGAAAGCAATTTCCTTCTAAAAATATTTTCTTATCTGTGTAAATTTATTTAATGACTTTTGCAATTTTAATCATTTCTTGGAATTTGCCAGGACCTGTCTATAGTCATCTTTAAAATGCAGAAATCAGTTGGACATGGTAGTGCACAACTATAATCCTGGTCACTCAAAGGCTGAGGCAGGAAGATCACATGTTCTAGACCAGCCTTGGCAGCTTTAGCAAGAAAAAATAAAATATAAATATAAAGTAAAAAATAAGGGCTGGTATAGAGTTCAGTAATAGAGCACCCCTGAAATTTAATCCTAGAAGGAAAGAGAGGAGAGAGAGAGAGAGAGAGAAAGAGAGAGAGAGAGAGAGAGAGAGAGAGAGAGAGAGAGAGAGAGAGAGAGACAGAAATCATGTTTTTTAAAGATATAAATCATTTGTTTGATTATTCTTTTTTTTTTTTTTTTTTTTTTTTTTTGCTGAGGGGAAGCAAGGAGACAAGTGATTAGCAGGCACACTAGACAATGAATGGCTGGATTCAACAGAGCCCTGACAACTAGAGGAGGGGAGCCGCGTTTCCCAAGCACAGCCACCAGAGGGCCACATCTGGCTGAGTTTCTAGCAGCTGTTTCCTTTGGATAGACTTGTTCTTGTAAATTTAAAACTAAAGCATCCTTCAGCTTTTTGAATCAAAAGCAAGGAATTGATTGATTGTGAGTCAAGATTCGGTTATAATAAAAGCTATACGTAGTCAATTTGACTAATTAATGTTTCATATTAATCTTTGTAGGCCTCAGATAAATAAAGGAAATGGAAATAGTGTGGATCTGCAGTATCTTCTGCAAGAACCTGGGCTGTCTGTGTTTCAGCTAACACCAAGAGAATGTCTGTTCCCTGGACTGGAGTAAAGGGTGCTGAGGATGAGGAATCTCACTTGCTGCCTGGATCTCTGTTTTCAAGTACTGTACCTACCATGGATGTGCTGATGTCCTGTCTCAATAAAAGTAAGAGTCATGAAGTAAAAAGGCAAAACCCATGTAAAATAAGAATGACTTGGATGTATTTCAAGGACTTTTCAATACTGGAGTTGGTTTTGTTTTTATTATCACCATGGCTCACCATTGCTTCAATTGAGCCAAATGCATGTTGAAACCAGACAGTCATTTCATAGCTTAAGTGCTGCAAAGTCACCATGATTCCAGTCCTTAAAGAAGGGTGAGGGATAATAACCTGCTGAAATAGCGCTTGCATTGTGAGGTAAAAACAAGAAGGAAACACAGAGAAAATGTAAGGGAATAGGCCAAAGAGAGGAACCCAGCCTCGCAGAGTAAAGAGCGGAAAATCGCCAGGAGGTGGACAGGTGAAGACCAGCAGAGAAAAGGCCCTGGGGGTGGCTTGGAAGCAGCGCAAAGACTGCGAACCAGATCCTGCTCCAGGGAAACATGCTCGGCTGACAGGTCTGCCCGGGGCTGTCAGTGTCATGTCAGAGACTTACTTTACCATGTCTCACAAAACGTCCAAGCTGTACAGACCAAGGTCACAGAAGGTGCTGCAAGAAACCAGGAGCAGTGACTAATTCATGGGAGGGTCCAGGGGTATTTTTCAAGGAACTCTTGAAAAGTAGGTGATGTTGGACAGATGAGGTGGGACACCGTGGAATTTTCAGGAAGCAGGTTTATTTAAGCCACAGCAGTCCAGAAGGGCTAATACCTAAGTATCTCTGGACCCTGAGTCTGGAAATTCCTTTGGATTTATATTCAGTTGGGTGGTTACATTACAGTGGGTTAGTCTAGACAGAGGTTTCACAAAGTTTTTAGCAAGAAAACAGAGATAGTATCTGTAGCATAGCAACAAGCTCTCTTTGAGACAGACTCCATCACAACTTTAGTCTGCAAACCAGGCACTTACAAGGAAAAGGAACCTTCAAACCACAGTGCTGTCTGCAGAAATCCTGCTGACATCTGTAAAGATCTTGTTGATCAACAGAGAAACTTGTATGCTACAGTTATGGTAGGGGGTCTCTTTGATGGGGGATACCTGGTCTGTATCATAGGTAGATGTCTTTTAGGTAGAGATGGAGGAAACAGTCTGAAAGGTGGGGCTGCAGATGACACCATCTTTGTCATCATCCTTGCCATTGTCATCTTCAGAAATCAGTGATAAGCCAGGTATAGTGCTACATATTTTATATGCACTATCACCTTGACTTTGAAAATGGCCCTGTTGTCCTCATTTTACAGATGTGGACATTTTCCCCAATATGCAAAACTCTCATAAATAATGCATTAAAACTCATAGTGGGGATTGAAAGAAATCAAGGGCCATCTGTAGGTGTCAACACTGAGAGGAAGTAGCTTCAGAGCAGTGAGGATGAAACTGAGAGCAGGAAGTAGGAACTCAGGTGCAGAGACAGGGGCTGCAGCATGCCTGGGCTGGATGGGACAGGCAGACAGTCTGACAGGCGGGTTGCAGTTGCCATCATCATAAGTTGGGCTAGGATTAGATAGACAGCTGGAAGGACACCTACACCATCCTCAGGCCAAGGACGGACTGTCCACACTGTGAATGTGACTGTGTTCATCACCTTTTCATCACCACAGCAAAACATCTGAGACCATCGACATGCCCTGAGAGAAGACTGGCTGGTCACCATGACTGTGGTGTGTGGACACTACTTCGAGCCAGCTGCCCATCTCATCACCAGGACATAGAAAGAAAGAGTAGGAGTAGTGGGCTGGATCCTACCAGGCAGCCCCCAATAACCAAAGACCTTGGGTGAGGCCCCGTTAAGGTGTCCACTTCTTCTCCTTAGGGCCACGCAGGACCAAACCTATGGGCCTGTGGGGGACATTCAGTACCCACACACAGCAGAGACCAGAGAAAACTCCTCCAGTTCTTTAGGAGGCAGGCAGGAAGATTCTGTGTGGAAAATAAAGATACCTGGTTGGGAAATGAAAATGCCAGGCCCAGCCTCAGATTCATGCTACCCAGAAGCTGAGGAGCCCAACATCACCAGTGTCTACATATCTACATTTATACCCGTATTTTACCTAAATCTACATCTGCCTACCTATCATGTAAATCTACATCTGCCTACCTATCATCAAAGCCATATGTTAAAGAGAAAATATATCCAAAAGATGAATATGAAATAAAGTCTAGAGAAGTGAAATTTATTGTCACTTTATTTTTTTCATGATTTAAATTCTTCATCTTTATATTTTTTAATTGGTGCATTACAGTTGCATATAATGGTGGGATTTGCTCTTACATATCCATATATGCACATGACACAATAATACAATTTGGCCATTATCACCCAGTATTTCTGTTTCCCTTTCCTCCTCCCTTATGTGTCCCTTTCCTATGTTCCATGATCTCCCTTTGATTTTCATGAGATCTCTGCCCTCTCCCACCTTTCTTTTCCCTCTTCCTCTCATCCACAGATGAGAGACAACATGTGACATTGAGTCTGGTTTATTTTGCTTAACATAATGTTCTCAAGTTCCATCCATTTTCCTGCAAATGGCATAATTTCATTCTTCTTTATGGCTAAATAAAACCCACTACATTTTTTCCCCATTCATTCGGTGCCAAATACCATACTAATAACTGCAAATAAATGGTGGGGGCAGAAGGTACATAAACCAAATGATTCTATAAGGTTTTTAAAACACAGTTTATTATGAGAAAATAAAATGTGATAGGAAAGTAAAAGAAAGTTTAGAATGTTCAAAATGTGAAAAGATAAAAAGTAGAGAATATGTAGCAGGTGATGCTACAAAGAATAATTTAAAAAATAGAAAAAAGCAAAGGGAGAAAGAGAGAATAGAATTTGGCTGTTAGCAATAGAAGGAAAGTGAAATAAGAGAAACAAGCAATCAAAAGCAAAACCAACAAACAAAATTCCTTAATCTTCAAAAGTCAAGGAAAACTGTCACTAAAAATGAGAAAAAAAGAAACAAATATGTATGTGTATATATATCCACAAGCCAATCATCACAGCCTTGGATGTGAAACCCACAGTCAGCCCAGCCACCCACCCACTATGGTCTATTCACATGGAGGGTCTTTATTCCAACCCAGAGGAAGCTGAAGTCTGTCAGCTGAAGGAGCCCACCTTGTGGTGGACCATTTAGTTTCTCCTTTGGCTGACAGACTTCAGGTTCCCTCCGGGATGGAATAAACTCACCTGTTCAACTCATGAACCCCTGGAAAACGTCCACTGCGGGCTGCTTGAAGAGTTCTGCTGTTCACAGTGTTCCCAGGCTCTAGGTGTGCCTGCCCTTTCCATCAACCAGGATGCAGTCCAACCGAGGAGCTGCCTGCTTACAGGGCAACTGCCTGTCAAACCACCTGGAGCTCCACAGCGGTGCTCACAGTGCCCCCATTCCCATTCCCAAACCCCAAGGATCTCGCCGTCTGCACATCCTTGACAACACTTGTTACTGGCCATCATGGAGTAATATGGATTGTAAAATTAACTCGTAAAAGTCTGCAATAATAAAACCAAAAAGCCTCTCTGGGATTTCCTAGGGATGGAGTTAAATCTATACACCAGTTTGATCAATCTCTGACATTTCCTGAAATTGTGAACCTCCCACGCAATAAAATGAGTGATTCTTGGTGCCCACCTTCCCTGCCTACCCCAGGGCCATACTTCCTCCTTCACACAGTGGGCCTGAGCTCACCTGGGAAGCTCACAGGGGTCAGGATGGCTAGGGAAGCACAGTGCTGGGCTCAAAGCAGGGCAGAGAGTATCTGCAGAATGAGTGAGTGGAAGAGGGAGTGCCAGAAACCCAGGGGCAGGATCCACAGGGCACAATCCTCTCCTTGGGGGGCACCAGCCATTGTGTACAAGCCTGCAGTGGGAAAACAGAGTGTCTGCGTATGCTTCCTGCACTGGCCCCTCCACCTGTGAGGGCCACCTGAGGAGGACATGCTGGCAGGTTGCTCCATACAGGCATCAGCACAAGGGTCCAACTGGTCATTTCTCAGGTGACTTGCTGAGTAACCATCCCAGGACTGTTACACTGATGACCCGTTAGCAGCGATATAATCAATGCAATCATCAGATGTTTTATGAGAGTATCTGTGAGGTCATGCATGCTTAGTGGATCCTTCCTGACCAGATGTTAAAAATTTCCATGTCAAAGAGTAAAATCTCAGCTCAGCCCCCTCAGTGAGAACAGGCCCTTTTGGAGAGCACCTTCTGAGTGGAGAGGGAGTGTTTTGTTCTGCAAACTCCCTCAGGAGGTGAAGTTGAACATGGCCTCAGGGCCTGCTTCTGAAGATTGTTTGGGGTGAGGACAGCAGGGGCCATTTATCCTGCCTGGGACACCCTGCCCCTCTCCTACCATGGCTGTGCCTTCCTGGGCCCTGCACACACCACGAGAGCTCAGAGGAGGGACTGTAGTTAGTGGTGCCAGGGTATGGGGTGAACATAGCTGAGATGGGATGTACCCCTAGGGGAGGGAATTCACTGTCTTCTGTTAGGTCTCTGATTCTCATCTGGAAAATGGGTATTTGATGAACCTGATGTGCAGGCATGGCGTGTGCACTAGGTTTAGGCGGGAGAGCATGTGAGAGAGCTTGCTATTGGTACTTTCAGGGCTGTGACACCGTGAGGCAGGTGTGAGTTCACATCACAGGTTCCAGATGAGGTCAGGCTGGAGAGACCAGGCCACAGCCTGAGGTGACACTCTGAGTGCTGGATCTGGGAGCATCACTGCACCTGGCTCACCCACTTATCTAGGGCCCACAGTCAAGGGTCAAGTGCTAACCAGTGCAGGGAATTTTCATTACCTTTTCTCTGACCATGGTTATGGAGCACCTCAACCTGGGTCCCCTAGGGATGAACCCCAGGCAGTCCAGAAGAAAAAGCAGCAGCAGGTGAGGGCCTTGAGGTGGGAAGAGGCCTCCAGATTAAGAAAGGAGGTGAGCTTTCTCCTTCAGCTCTTCCCTTCTGCTGTGGCTAGGAGAGATGCCTCCAGCACAGAACTGGGCAGGAGCAGGGCGAGCTGGCTCATGGTGACTTGAGTGAGGTGTGGCTGGGACCCATGGTGGAGGTGACTGGGGGCAATGCGGCAGAAGTCAGGAAAGGATCCTTATTGTTAGGGAGCCTGTACAGAGCCCTCAGGTCTCAGGGCTTGGAACCTTTTCCCTGAGCCTCACAGATACCCCACCAGCCTGCCCACTGTGATCGCTGGGCCTGTACATAACACTAGCCTGCCCTCAGGTCTCAGGGCTTGGAACACCCTCCCTGAGCCTCACAGACACCACACAAGCCTGCTCACTGTGAGTGCTGGGCCTGCACATGATCCCAGTCTGCCCTCAGGTCTCAGGGCTTGGAACCTCCTCCCTGAGACTCACAGACACCCTATCAGCCTGCCCACTGTGAGCACTGGCCCTGCACATGACACCAGCCTGCTCTCCTCATGGAGATCAAGGACTGCCTGTGAAAAAGGTACAGGACAGCAGCTGAGCTGGGCTGAGTGCCTCTCAGGCAGTGCCCAGGGAAGGAGACTCAAGTGGATCCTCCAAAGTCAGTAAGGTCCAATGTGGATAACAGTATGGGCACTGTTTCTTTGAGGCTTCAGTTTCCCTGGTCCCTTCTCCAGAGCCCAAAGCTGGATGCAAGGGGGCTGGGGATGTGGCTCAAGCGGTAGCGCGCTCGCCTGGCATGCGTGCAGCCTGGGTTCGATCCTCAGCACCACATACCAACAAAGATGTTGTGTCCGCCAAAAACTAAGAAAAAATAAATAAATATTAAAATTCTCTCTCTCTCTCTCCCCCTGTCCCTCTTTCTCTCTCACTCTCTCTCTTTAAAAAAAAAATCTGGATGCAAGTCCAAGGCCTTTTCATTCACACTGTCTGATCTCCTGACCCTGGCATGAGGGTGGTGAGGATGGGACTAGGAATGCTTCAGGGGGCTTTCTGATGGACTTAGATCTGCCTGCCTTCCAGAGCAGTCTTATTAACTTTCAGGAAATGAAGGAGAGCAGTGGGACCCGGAGTTTAGGGACAGTGGAAATGTGAGAGACCCCCCTGGCTGGGTGAGGTGGCACAGGCCTTCCTGTAATCCCAGCTGCTGAGGAGGCCAAGGAAGGAAAATTGCAAGTTCAAAGGCAGCCACAGTAACTCAGCAAGGCCCTGAGCAGTCTCTATGGCATTCCTGATGCAAGTCCAGTCAGCACCCATCTGCCTCTTTGTTTTGAGATCTTGCTATGCCACCTGCTTGCCTCCTTCCAACTGCAGTAACTCTGTACATAGTGATAAGAACCTCTGACAGGCAGTATTTTCTGGCGTATAGTCAAATATTTTAAAATAATCTCCAATACTATATTCAACACTTTCATTGGAAAATTAACATACAAATTACAGATACTGATAATTTTCCTTCATTACAAAGTTTATACATAAAAAGTCAGAAGGTGTGTTAAAAGCTTTTACAAGTTAAAGAAATGTACGAAGATTTACTTTATTCATAAAGTGTTCATGAAAGTAACCTGCCTGATAAGACATTCTCAATTTGTTACTTTTCCATATGATTGGTCCTATTTTCCATAAACTGACTTGGGAATCAAAGGTGACAGTACAGGTTTCTCTCATGTGGGAATTTTTGCAATAAAAAAGAGGTAACTTCTCTTAGAAACTTTATAAAGTGAATTAACTTCAGTGGGTTTGCAATGAAATGCAAATAGCTCATGCACTGGTCCAACAGAGTATTTCTTGCTCATGTGAAATAAGAATGGAGCATTCTGGGATACAAGTAGAAAGACCTCTGCTCTCTCCAATAAATTACATGTCTCTTAAGTCCCAGTGCCTCTATCTCTGGCTCTCAAGGCCAGCCAGCTGGTATTCATGCTCACATGAGGCCCAAGATGCATGATAACTCAGGGAGCAGAACTTGATGGAAGTTCTGAGCTAGGCTGGGCTGGGCTGTGGGGAATGACTGCCACAGGTACACATTCTGCTGTGCAACTCAGCTCCAGGGCCCACACAGGAGAGGTGCCCGCCTGAGGCTGAGCACCCCAGAGAGAACTGGATTCTGGGGACCACAGAGCCTGCTGAGGGGACTTCTCTCTCTGGCGTCCCTGGCATCTGCTGACGTGCCTTTTCACTAACTCTGTCCCCACACTTGCTCATAGAGGATTCCCCTATGTGCATTTTCTGATGCCTGGTGGAAGAGCTCTCCATATACATCATATTCGTGCCGTCTTCCCCAGGTGTGTTCTCTGATGGACAGTGAAGGATGACTTAAGGTAGAAAGTTTTCCTGCATTCTTGACATTCATACTGCTTCTCATTCTGGTGAGTCATCTGATGCCTGCTGAGGTATGACTTCTGGTGAAAGGCTTTTTCACACTCGCCACATTCATGGGGCTTCTCACCTGTGTGGGTTCTCCGATGCACAGTGAGGTGTGACTTGCAGTAGAAAGCCTTCCTGCAGTCCTCACAGACATAGGGCTTGTGGCCTGTGTGAGCCCTCTGATGGACGGTGAGGGAAGACTTATGCAGGAATGTCTTCCTGCACTCTTCACAGCTGTACGGCTTGCTGCCTGAGTGAGTTTTCTGACGCACAGTGAGGGATGACTTGTGAAGGAAAGCCTTCCTGCAGTGCTCACACTCATAAGGCTTCTCATCTGTGTGAGTTCCCTGGTGCGTGCTGAGGTGGGACTTTTGATAAAAGGTTTTCCTGCACACATCACACTCATAGGGCTTCTCACCTGTGTGCGTTCTCTGGTGCACGGTGAGGTTAGACTTGTGGTTGAAAGTCTTCCTGAATTCCTTACAGGCATAAGGCTTGTCACCCCTGTAAATTCTCTGGTGCACCGTGAGGTGTGACTTAGAGTAGAAAGTCTTCCTGCAGGTTTCACACGCATAGGGCTTCTCACCTGTGTGAGTCTTCTGATGCACAGTGAGATCTGACTTACAGTAGAAGCTTTTCCTGCACTTCTTACACACATAGGGCTTCTCACCTGTGTGAGTTCTCTGATGAATCGTGAGGGACGACTTGTGGTAGAACGTCTTCCAGCATTCCTTACACCCATAGGGTTTCTCGCCTGTGTGTGTGCCCTGGTGCCTGCTGAGGTGGGACTTCTGGGAAAACGATTTCCCACACATATTGCACTCATAGGGCTTCTGCCCTGTGGGAGTTCCCTGATGCCTGCTGAGGTGTGACTTCTGGGGAAAGTGCTTTCCATATTCGTAACCTTCAAAGGGTCTTGCTCTTCTGTGAGTCCTCTGGTGCCCAGTAGGTCCTGTCTTCTGACAAAAGTTCTCACGTTCATTGAATGTATGAGGCTTTCCCTCTGATTCTGATTGTGACCTGTGGAGTTTCGTAAGGTATGGCTTCTTAACCAATAGCTTCTTGCCACCACTACATTCATCACATTTCAGTCTTCTCTGTATTTTCTTATGTGCACTGACTTTAGAGTTTTTACAGAAAGTTTCCCCACACATATTACATTCTGAAGTTTTCTCTCTTACCTGAGTCATCTCTTGGGTAGTAAGTGCCACCTTATCCAGGGTTTTTCCACCTCCACTGAGTGTGCTGGAGGCCTCTCCCACATGAAGCCTCTTCAGTGTCCACAATGCTTTCACTGTGAAGGATTTCCCCTGTCCACATTGATGGCACTGTTGCTGCCTACTTTGAACCTTTAGTAGACTTCTTTGATCAGGATGCCTTGGGGGCTTCTCAGGAATGTTAAGACCACTAGGCTCCTCTCCATCCTGCACCTCCTCAGGCTTGCTAGGGAGAAGCTCCTTCTGCCACACATTAAGCCCCTCTGGCCCACTCTTTGGAGCCGGACTTAAAACCTGCTTTGAGCTCAAGTTAAACCTTGTTCCTAATGTGAACCTCTCCTCAGTTGAGGTTGCTGCTGTTGGGGAGTACAATTTGCCAGAAATGCCTCTCTTGCTTTTCCTGGCTGGTCTCATTCAGGCCATTCACTTTCTGGACATCTAAAATGATACAAAAAAGAACAATATCCATGAAAAACACATGAGCATTTGCTATGAAATTCAAACACAAAGAAGTGCCTTCTTATCCCAATGACATGAAACTGCAAAATAACTGTGTTGATTTATGAGTGTTTTGGCCCTAATGAATGTAAAAATTATAATTAATAATTTTAGTATCTATCATGTTACTTTGTTGCTTGAGGTTACTTTATTCTTCTGAAATGTAAGAAGATATTTGGTTAAAAGACTCACCGAGTGCCTAGCTGAAGGTTTCACTGGTTTCATCTGTTATTTGTTCTGCTCTTTTTCTCTAGTTCTTTCTTACAATATTTGTAGATATAATCCCACCCTGCTGTGTTTCTCTTTCAGGTTTGTAGTGGCCAAGTTTTCTTGGGTTAGCTACTTACATCATGCAGGCATGGCTGATCTGTCTCTCACCTGAGCAGGAATATAGTTTAGGAAAGAACTGCTATCTGTATGTTTTAGTTTTTACTTTTCCCTAATGTAATGTAGTAGAAACCTGTGAGGTTTTAAGAATTCAAGTTACCCTTCCCACACTAAAGACAGCTTCCACTTAATTCCTAATAATGTATCTATGTTTCTCAGGAAGCTCCAATCCATCTTCTTGCTGGAATATAAAGGATTTGGCTCAGTAAACCAAGCTGAACTTGCCATCTTTGAAATGTATGTTGTTTGTATCAGTTGTTGCTACTGCCTTTCTGGCTCAACACTAATGGCATCCTCTCCCAGTCCCAGGCACATGTACCCTAGCTGGCAGCTCACTGCTTCTGTAGGCTTTTGTGTTTGGAGGTTCAGCCGTCTTCTACTTTCACAGAAAAGAGAGTCTCCTGTACAAATATATTGTCTTTGAATGATTTCCACAGAATGAAGGGTAAAGGCTAAGTAAAATTCCATTTCCCAACAGACACTGAAGCCTTTCAACATGAAGTTTCTGATTCCCTTGGCCTGCAGACCCAAGGTCTCCCGGTTGTCCTCCCAGTCCAGGACTATCAATTCGCATACTTTTATGCTGGGTGTTCCTCACCTCATGAATCCTGACGTGGTGCACAAGGCTCCAGCCTTGGACCTCTCTTCTGATTTTCTTATCCATTCCTTAGGTGACAACCTGAATAACTATGATGTAAATATTAGCATTAGGCTATTGATTTCCAAATCTGTATCTCCATTATACTCATGACCAGTCTCAAAATCTAGATTTTACATCTACCTATGTTTTATATACCAAACTTGGAAAACATCATCTCAAAATGAGCCCAAGGGATGACAATTTCCTTAAAACTTTCTTCTCTTTACGTTTCTAAAATCATAACAACATGTTTTTCTTTCTCTCATCCTAATAAAATATTCTTTGTGGCTCTTACTGCCAAGTATTATATACATGTGTTATATTTTTTTTCCTCAACAAAATGTAAAGAGAAGACACATTTGTTTCATTAATGTTGATATCCCCAGAGTTTAAAAAACACTTTATAAAGCGATCAACTAGCAAGTGCTAAAAAAATAATGTGAATAAAATGCCTGAAATAGTAGGCTATGAAACTGGAGGAAAGAAAAGTAACCAATTAAAAAATGTCAAGATCCATATGGGGGTTGGGGGTTTGGGAAAATTTAATGAAGCATACATTATGAGAACATAAACATGGGTGTACATGAGAGAGCACTCCTTGGAGACTGTACAAAGGAAGGGGCTGAAGCACAAGACCTGCTTCCTCAGAATTTGGACCTGAGGAAACACAGATGAAAACAGCTCAACATGGCTGGTATCTGTGGGGCTCTCCTTCTGGTCTCCCTGCGCAGCATGCACTGACTGACCTGGGAGGCGCTGGTGTGAGGCTTCCCCTGCTGTCCACGGTCCAGCCCCTTGCTCCAGCTTGAAGATCACCTCAGGTTTTGCAACGCAGTGCCCTGTTAACAGAAAACAATGAAAGATTTGTGTCAGGCTGCTTGTCAGGTGCACTTAGGGATGACATAGCCTTTCAGGAGCTGTGCAATGATGGGACTGATCTAAACACTTTGTGAGAGCATCTCACTCACATTATTATGGTCTGGAACAATGTACTAGGGCAGAATTAAACAGCTGGAGAGAGAATTCAAGGAATGATTTTTAAGAAAACTGAGGAGACAGAAGAATACAGATGGACAATACAAAGAAGTTAGAAACAAACCTTATGATATGTAGAAGAAATTGGACAAAGACATAGATGAAATAAAAAAGAACCAATCAGAAATCAGGGGAGATAAAAAACTCAATAAAATTAGAAAGAAGAAAGAGAAAAACATAAGCAAACAAGTCAGCTAAAAGCCTAAACAGCATAATTGATTAGAAAGAAGAATCAGTTTCTGATCTTGAAGACAGGTATTTTAAAATAATCATGTCGGATCTTAAAAAGAAAAAGTTAAGAAAAATGAAGAATGCCTTTAAGACTTTTGGTCATCATAAAGAAAGCAAAAATTTGCATTATAGGTATTCCAGACAGAGAATAGACAGACATATAAAAAATATATGCAATGAAACAACTTGTCAAACTTTTTAATCTGGGAAACATATGGGCATTCAGTCCAGGAAGCTCCCTTATAAATTTTAGCAAAAATGGTCCTTTGTGTCATGTTATAGTAAAACTGTCAAAACCATAAGACAAAGGGAACTGTGAAAACTGCAAGAGAAAAACATCAAGTTACCTACAAAAAAATAAATAAATAAATAGAGACCCCCATTAGAGAAGCAGTAGATTCTCAACAGAAACCTCACAGGATAACATTGAAAGTTCTGGGAGAAAAAATGCTAGCCAAGACTATGTACCCAGAAAAGCTATCCTTCAGAAATAAGGAAGAAAGACTTTCCAAGACAAGCAAAAGTTGAGGGAATTCTTAATCATCACATGTACGAAAGTGCTTAAGGGAGGAGGAGTCCTACACTAGAAGTGAAAGGATGATAACTACCATCAAGACACACAGAGTACAGAGCAGACAAAGAAAAAGAATAAATCCCTATCAATACAGAAAATCACCAAATGAGAATTAACCAAAGAGGAAGAAATGAAACGGATATTCAAAACAACCAGGAAAGAAAATAACAATGACAGGAGTAAGTCTGTACATATCAGTAATAACCCTGAATGTGTAAGAAAAAGAAATTTCCCAAGAGATGACTGAAGGGATAAAAAGAAAACTAGATGCAATGATATGCTGCCTAAAAGAAAACCACTTCACGAGGGCAGAGCACAGGGACTGAAAGTGAAGGAGTGGAGAAGGATATGCTCTGCAAATAGGAACCACCTGGAGGAAGATACACCTATACTTGCATCACACAAAGCATATTAAATCAAATCTGAATTATAGAATGCACTGCACAGTGATAAAGGAATCAGCAACTGTAAGGACACATACACCCCATGTTGGAGCAATCATTTATAATGCACACATTACTAGATCTAAAAGGAGAAGCAGATGCTAATACAGTATACATGAGGACTTCAACAGTCAGGTCGTCTAGGTAATCAAGGAGCAAAGAAATACTGGTGTTAAACCAGGCCACAGACAAACTGAACCTACAGACACTTCCAGAGCATCTCACTCAATGGCTGAAAGATATACATTTTTCTTATAAGCATATTGAATGTTCTCTAGGGTAGATCAAATGTTAGGAGACAAAATAAGTCTCTACAAATTAAAAAAAATTTAAAATCATGCTATGTGTCCTTCTCTGACTATGATGGAAAAAACCAGATGTTGACAATAAAATACACATTAGAAATTTTACCAATATGTGGAACTAAATATTCTTTAAATGACTGATTGGTAAGAAAGAAATTAAAATACAAATTTTAAAATTTATTGAGATAAATGAATTTGAAAAACACAGTAGCCAAAACCTATGGGTACAAAATCAGTACTATGGAGCAAAAATGCCACTAAAGGGTAAGTTTACAACAATAAGTTCCTACATCCATACAAAACAAAACAAAAATTTCAAATAAACAACCTAGTGTTGCAATGCAAGGAATCAGAAAAGGAAAAACAAACCAAATTCAAATTTAGTAGGAAGAAAAGTGTGAGCAAAGATAAAAAAAAATTGAGACTGAAAATAAAACAGACAAAAAAAGAACACAAAGGACCAATAAAACAAAGTTTTTCTTTTCTTTTCTAAGATAAATGAAACTGACAAATTTTTAGCTAAGCTAACCAAGGAAGAAAGAAGATTCAAATAAATTACCATAGACATGACAAAGAACACATTTAAAGTGAAATCACAGAAACACAGAGGACTATTAGCAACTATACACCAATTGAAAACCTGGAAAATATGGATAAATTGCTGGACATACAACCTACCAAAATTGAACTACGAAGACATACAAAATCTGAACAGACTAATAATTCACAATGAGACTAAATCCCAAATAAAAAAGCTCCCTACAAAGTAAAGCCCAGGAAGGACTGGAGAGCTTCACTGGTAAATTGTGTCAACTTTTAAAGAAGAACTAACGTGAATTCTAAAGTTATTCCCAAGTCTTGAAAGGGAGGGAACCCTCCAAACTCAATAAATTAGAACAACATTACCCTTGATATCAAAAGACACAACAACAAAAATAAACAAACAGCAACAACAACAACAAAAAAACCCAAAACTAAAGACCAATAATCCAAGGAGATGAACATGAATGCAATTCTCAACAAAAAGTTAAAAAAATTAAAGAGGACACAAGATCATACACTGTGATCATAAGTGACTTATCCCAAGGATGCAACACTGGCTCAATATATGCAAATCCATAAATGTAATTTATCATATCAACAGAATGGAGAATTAAAACTATATGCACAAGCAACAATAAGTGTTGGCAAGGATGTGAGGGAAAAGGTACACTCATACGTTGCTGGTGGCACTGCAAATTGGTGTAACCACTCTGGAAAGCAGTAAGGAGGTTCCTTAAAAAACTGGGAATGGAACCACCATTTGGCCAAGCTATCTATACCACTCCTGGGTCTATATCCAAAGGACTTAAAATGAGCATACTATAGTGATGCAGCCATGCAACATTTATAGCAGCTCAATTCACAGTAGCTTAACTATGGAAGCAACTTAGATGCCCTTCAATAGATGAATGGATAAAGAAAGTGTGGTATACATACAGAATGGAACATTCTCAGCATTAAAAGATAATAAAATTATGGCATTTGCAAGTAAATGGATAGAGTTGGAGAATATCATACTAATCGAAGTAAGCCAACCCCCAAAACCCAAAGACTGAATGTTCTCTCTGATAAGGGGATGCTCATCCATAATGGGGCAGGACGTGGGTGGGCATGGGAAGAATGGAGGAACTTTGGGCAAAGGGGAGGGAGGGGCAGAGAGGAGACTTGGGGGTAGCAAAAAAACCCCCACAAAACAATATGCATATCTCAACAGACACAAAAAGGAAGATCATAAAATTCAACATCTTTTTTATTAATACAACTCTCAAAAACTTAGAAGGAATATACCTTAGTGCCATAGGGACTAAATATGACAAACCCACGGCCTACATCTTTTTATTTCTTTAATGGACACAATACCTTTATTTTATTTATTCATTATTTATTTATTCATTGTATTTTATTTTTTTTTAGAGAGAGAGAGAGAGAGAGAGAGAGAGAATTTTTTAATATTTATTTTTTAGTTTTCGCCAGACACAACATCTTTGTTTGTATGTGGTACTGAGGATCAAACCCGGGCCGCACACATGCCAGGCAAGCGTGCTACAGCTTGAGCCATATACCCAGCCCCAATTCATTATTTATTTTTGTTTGGTCCTGAGAGTCAAACCCAGTGCCTCACACATGCTAGGCAAATGCTCTGCCACTGAGCTACAACTCCAGCCCCAGCCTACATCTTAATGAATGGAGAAAACCTAAAATTGTTTCCTCTAAAATATGTAGTAAGAAAAGGGTCTACTTTTACCACAATTATTTAACATAGTACTGGAAATAAGACAAGTGAACAAAATAAAGGGCATGCAGATCAGAAAAGAGGTCAAACTGTCCTTATAGACAAATGACATGATTTTGTATTTACAGGAAAACCTAAAGATTCCAACAAAAAAAAGTTAGAATAAATAAATGAATTCAGTATTATTTCAGGGAACAAAATCAACATAAAAATCTGTAGTTTTTAAAATACAATAATGAAATTGCTGAGATTAAAAAACAAGAAAACAATCCCATTCATAATCGATACTGAAAAATAAAACATTTAGAATAAATTTTACCAAGCAATTGATGAATCTCTATGTGAAAATTATGAAATAGTGAAAGAAATTAAAGACAAACATGTGCGCGTGTGCGCACACATGCGCAGAGAAGGACAAACCACTGTTATAAATTGGGAGAGCATTTACTGGAAAAAAAGAGTTCTAAACTTTATATGAATGCGCAAAAGTTCCTGAATAGTAAAAGCAATTATGAACAAAATGAACAAATCTGGAATTAGAATAAAAGCTGTCTTCAAAACACACCACAAAGTGACAATAACAAATACATCAGGATACTGGCATAAGAAAAGACAAATAGGCCAATGGAACATGAGAGAAACCAATAGTAAATCTATATATTTACAGCCAACTGATTTTCACGAGGGGCAGCATAAGCATATATTGAGAAAGGAAGCTTTCTTTAGTAAATGCTCGGAAAACTGGACATCCACGAGACAATGGAAGATATTAGACCCCACCTCTCACCACATAAAGAAATCAACACAAAATATATTAAAAATTTCAATATTAAGACTTGAAATTATGAAACTGCAAAGGGAAAACAGGGGATTTCACTTCAGGACATTGATCAAAGCAAAGTTTTTGTTTTTTGATATGGGATCTTGTTATGTTTGCACAGGCTGGTCTCAAAACTCCTGGGCTGGACTGACTCTTCCACTTTATCCTCCTGAATGCTGGGACTAAGGCATGAACCAGCAAGCCCTACACAAAAATTTTTTTTTGACATGATCCCAAAAGCACAGATAAAAATAGCAAAAAATGATAAATTAGATTATATCAAAGTAGGCTGAGCGCAGTGGTGCATGCCTGTAATCCCAGCAGCTCAGGAGGTTGAGGCAGAAGGATTCCGAGTTTAAAGCCAGCCTCACCTCGGCAACAGCAAGGTGCTAAGCAACTCAGTGAGATCCTATCTCTAAATAAAATACAAAATAGGGCTGAGGATATGGCTCAGTGGTCAATTGTCCCCAAATTCAATCCCCAGCACCAAAACAAAAACAACAACAAAAGATTATGTCAAACTAAAAGGCTTCTGACAAAAAAACAATTAGAAGTGTATAGTCAATGCATCTAATGCAGAAAATATTTACCATTTACCCCCAAAACATTAAATTTTGGAATATATGAGGAACTCAAGAGCAGAGAAATAAACCAATTAAAAACTAAACAGATGACCAGAATAGGCATTCTCAAAAGACGACACAAACAATCCACAAGTATATGACTAAACCTCCAGGTCTCTAATCAGAACCCAGAGGAGGAATTAATGCTTTGCAGCCTGCAGCCTGCAGTCTGCAGTCAGCGTGGCTATTATCAAAATGATACAATGTAACACCGGCCTGTAGGATACAGAGGAAGAAGTGCTCTCCCATGCTGTGGGTGGGAATGAGAAAGAGGAGAAAAGCTATGAAAACCAGTAGGAAGTTTCCTCAAAAAATTAGAAATGGAACTATCACATGATACAGTCAGTTGCCCATAGCCAAAGGAGGCGAACCCAGTGCTTTGAAGAGAAAACTATTGTGGGAAGCCATTCTGGCAGGTGATTTGAGTTACCTCCCTGGCTGGATGAGAGGTGCTTAGACAAAACTGTGTCAGAGCCTTCCCCACCCTGTCCCAGGGGCGAGGGCTTGTCCGTATGGAGGGTATGCCTGACCACTGATCCGAAGACCAATCACTGACCCTTACCTTGGACCCCTCGACCTTCACTGGATGGAATTTTCCCTTGAATTATTGGTTCCCCAATAAAAGCTGGCATGTTCCCTCTCTCTCCCTGGCCTCTCATGTTAACCTCACCATCACATTATGTGGCTGGAGGCAGGAGCTAGGAGGAGCTGTCTCTGGGCTGGGCAAATAAGAAAATGAGAATTATGTCTCTTTAATTTTAAAACTCACTAGTTAATTTTTATGCTTCGAACCTCTATTATGAAGCTATCGTGCTGGTTGCGTGGCTGAAACTATGCTTAGCACTTTTATTGCAGTACTATTCACAAAAGCCATGATGAGGATCAACTTCGGTATGCATGGACAGATAAAAGGATAAAGAAATCTCGGTACACATACACATTTAGAAAACAAAATTCCATCATTTGTAGCAACATGAATGTAACTAAGAAACATCATGTTAACTAAAATTAGTCAGGAGGAACAAAACAAATCCTGCATATTCTCACATGTGTGGAGAGAACTGTGTTTACCAGAGCATGGGAAGGGTACAGGGGAAAGAAGGTGGGTTAGTATGTTCAGGGGTGCTTTAGGATAGGAGGAATAACTTCTAATATTCTGTAGCATAGAAGAACAACTATAGTTGACAACAATTAAATGAACATTTCAAAATAGCTAGTAAAGGGCTGGAATTGTGGCTCAGTAGTAGAGTGTCTACCTATCATGCTTAAGGCACTGGGTTCAAAACTCAGCACCAAATAAAAATAAATAAAACAAAGGTATTGTATCTATCTATAACTAAAAATAAAAATTAAAAAAAAGATAGTAAAAAGAATTTTAAATGGGGCTGGGGATGTGGCTCAAGCGGTAGCGCGCTCGCCTGGCATGCGTGCGGCCCGGGTTCGATCCTCAGCACCACATACCAACAAACATGTTGTGTCCTCTGAGAACTAAAAAATAAATATTAAAAATTCTCTCTCTCTCTCTCTCCTCTCTCATTCTCTCTCTAAAAAAAAAGAATTTTAAATGATCCCAATATAAAGAAGTGATATATATGTGAGTGATGAACTTGCCAATTACCCTGATCTGATCATTACACACTATATACCTGTATTGAAATGTCACACTCTACCCCATAAACATGTGCAATTACTATATCAGTTAAAAACACATAATAGTAATATTAAAACTTAAAAATGATTCCTGTATTTGCTGACAAAGAAAATGCTTCTAGTAAGATTACCAGGGCATTTTACTCACCCAAGGACACCAGGCTTCTGTAGGTCTCCAGCATCACATCCCTGTAGAGGATCCTCTGAGCATCATCCAGGTCCTGCCACTCCTCCCAGGTGAAGTCCACGGACATGTCCTCGAAGGACACCATCCCCTGTAATGGTACATGTCTCTTTAGCCCAAGCCTTCTACCCTGGGTCAGAAAAGAAATATGGAGCTCACTCTTGTGTGTGAACAAGTATCTTAGGTAAGATGCAACTTATGTTGTGTGTGGTGGTGCACACCTGTAATCCTAGCAATTTGGGAGGCTGAGGCAGGTAAACTGCCAAGTTCAAAGCTAGCCTCTGCAAATTAGTGACACTCTGTCTTGTAATTAAAAAAATACTATTAAAGAATTCTTACAGATACATAACTATTCTTTTTTTCCTAGCAAGAACAGGATGAATACGATTCTACTCCTGAAAAGAGCTGAATCCAGTCTGAAAACATAAACACATACTAGGGATAATGTGTTAGTTGAATTAAGCCACATGTGCAGCATAGAACAGGGCAATAAAGAAATAGGAAATGACAAAACCAGATTGTTACCAGGTTGAACTTCACTGTTATATCTTCTATCTGAATTCTCATGAATATGAAGCAACAGAAGTCAAGATGTGAAAGCCACAAAACATGCAGGTTAATGGAACTACAAACAGCAACATACACAGGTGAATATTCCTGTTTGAGCTGACCAATGAAATGTGTTCAGACAACTCACAACAGGGTGCTTTTGCATTTCAACCCCTAGCACCATTCCAACGCCTTAAATTTCATGTGCCCACTGTTGGCAAATCACTTACAAATTAAAGTACATAGTAATATTTCTCTCCCAAATTCAAAAGATATACTAGTGTCCACATAAAAGTGAGCATCACCCACTTCTTACACAGCATGTAAATAATGAAGGGTCAGTAAAAAGTTGTACATTACCTGAAAAGGTGTGTGGTGAAAGGAGAATGCAGAAGGACTCAAGGGAGAGCTGGGCAGTGTGGGTGCGGGGACACAAAAACAGAATCAGGAGTAGAATTTGGTGCTTATTTGTTATGCCTAGAGTGGAAATGGGAGTCTACTTCCAAGTTTTCTGGGCAACAGCTAGAAAGGAGCTGAGTGTAAACTAAATTTGAGGGAAGGGATAATGACTAAGATGGGATGAAATGTGAGCACAATGTTCAAGTCTCTGCATCCACATGTGGGGAAGGCCAACTGGCAAGTGAATATTGGCTCTAGAACTCAGAGGAGAGGTTTAAAGTGAGGATAAAGATTCAGGAAACAGTGACTACAGGGCAGCTAAAGCCTCTGGAGTGGGTGGAATGGCTCAGAAAGAACTGGGAGACAAAAGTTGTGTTTTTTAAGATGTAGTCGTGTTTGTCATGGTGTCTCAGCCCGCTGGAGACTGGGTTGGGAGGGCATAAGTAGGACCTATCTCACACTATTTTTCCATAACAGGTTTTAAATCAACCTATCTATACCTGAGAACATGATGCTTCCATTAATATAATGTTAAACTAGGTTACTGGCTTAGGGAGAATGGATGTCCTCACCATGTAGAATTTTACTGTCCATGAATATGGTAGTCTTTTCATTTGCTCAGTTCTGTTTTGCATCCTTTACTTTTTTCCCTTTGGTATACTCATATATTTTTCTTCTTAAATGTATTGCTAGGTTTTTGGGTTTTTTTTTTTTTTTTGCTTTGGTGTTTCTGTTATTGTATTAATGTTCTCTTGAACATGAGGATTTTTTTTCTAATGATGATTTAATAAACAAATTGCAAAAAAGAAGGCGGCTTCAAAATCCATCTTCTAGACTGAAAGCTCTTGAGACTTAGGTTTTATCTCCTCTATTATTGAAAGATGTCCAAGGAGGATTTTGGTGGAAATATGATAGAAGTTAAAAATGATAGATCTCAAAACACAAAGGGAATTCCCCCTGAAAACCACTGGTTGAAATGAGAAATGTTATTTCTCACCCAAGAACAAAGTAGTACAAGTTTTCTGAGACACATTTGGCAAAATGATTCAAGATTTCTAAAATTCAAATTCATTTTAATCAGGAAATTATATATTTAGGTGTTTTTCTGTGTAGTATGATTCCACCTTATACTATATCCAAATCTATAAATTTCTAACTATATTTATATATAGCACATAAAATACCAAAATGTTAACAGTGGTAGGTTGAATAAAGTTCAATTATTTACATTTTCATTTCATTTTTAAATATGGAACATATTTTTCTTATGTGATTTTCAGAAATAGCAGATTTATTATAAAAGATTCAGATTCAGAGGCCAGGATAGAGTACATGGCTAGGATCCTGGGTTCAATCCCCAGTGCAAGTGAACAAACAAATGTATAAATAAAAGATTTATGCTAGAATTCCTACTGAATGTTTCAAAATTTTGCTTAAGATTTCCAACAAGCTACATGGTTACCTGATCTCATCTCCCCAAACCAAGCTTTCTGATTATCTGATCCCAGTTCCTATTCTTTTGTTGTTGTTATTATTTTGTTGAATGTTAATTTATTGAATGTTCTTATTGAATAGTTTTGAGCATACTCTTTTTTTGTTTTTAGGTATAAATTACAAGGGTATCATCATGATCTTTCTCATTTTTGAGTTTCTCTTTTCATTTAAATTAATCAGTACTTTTCCTACAGTGGAAAATAGTTATAGTAAAGCAGCAACTTCACCTTTCTTGCTTCCCTGGTCATGCTGCCTTTTAGGCCTGGAGATTTACATTTATCATGTTAAAAAGAATGTCCTGAGTTCTGTTATTGAGAGTCTTATTTTTTTGGATACCTTCTGCATATTCTATGTGGATCATAGGATTTTTTTTCTATAGAATGATGAATACAATAAAATACATTAATTGACTTTTTTTTTTTTTTTTTTTTTTTTTTTTTTTATTGTTGGTCGTTCAAAACATTACACAGTTCTTAATACATCATCTTTCACAGTTTGATTCAAGTGGGTTATGAACTCCCAACTTTACCCCGTATACAGATTGCTGTTTCACATCAGTTACCCTTCCATTGATTGACATATTGCCTTTCTAGTGTCTGATGTATTCTGCTGTCTGTCCTATTCTCTACTATCCCCCCTCCCCTCCCCTCCCCTCCCCCCCTTTTCTCATCCCTGTTTAATGTAAATCTTCTTCTCAAGCTCTTCGTCCTTGCCCTGTCCTTGTTTACTCCCCTTATATCAAAGGAGTCATTTGGTATTTGTTTTTTAACGATTGACTAGCTTCACTTAGCATAATCTGCTCTAATGCCATCCATTTCCCTCCAATTCTATGATTCTATGATTTTGTCGTTCCTTAATGCAGAGTAATACTCCATTGTGTATAAATGCCACATTTTTTTTATCCATTCATCTATTGAAGGGCATCTAGGCTGATTCCATAATCTTGCTATAGTGAATTGTGTTGCTATGAACATTGTTGTAGCAGTGTCTCTGTAACATGCTCTTATTAGGTCTTTAGGGAATAGACCGAGAAGGGGAATAGCTGGGTCAAATGGTGGTTCCATTCCCAGCTTTCCAAGAAATCTCCATACTGCTTTCCAAATTGGCTGCACTAATTTGCAGTCCCACCAGCAATGAACAAGAGTGCCCTTTTCCCCGCATCCTCTCCAGCACTTATTGTTGTTTGACTTCCTAATGGCTGCCAATCTTACTGGAGTGAGGTGGTATCTTAGGGTAGTTTTGATTTGCATTTCTCTAACTGCTAGCGATGGTGAGCATTTTTTCATGTATTTATTGATTGATTGTATGTCCTCCTCTGAGAACTGTCTGTTCAGGTCCTTGGCCCATTTATTGATTGGGTTATTTGTTATCTTATTGTCTAATTTTTTGAGTTCTTTGTATATTCTGGTTATTAGGGCTCTATCTGAAGTGTGTGGATTAAAGATTTGTTCCCAGGATGTAGGCTCCCTGTTTATCTCTCTTATTGTTTCTTTTGCTGAGAAAAAACTTTTTAGTTTGAGTAAGTCCCATTTGTTGATTCTAGTTATTAACTCTTGCGCTATGGGTGTCCTATTGAGGAATTTGGGGCCCGATCCCACCGTATGTAGATCATAACCAACTTTTTCTTCTATCAGATGCCATGTCTCTGATTTAATATCAAGCTCCTTAATCCATTTTGAGTTAACTTTTGTGCATGGCGAGAGATAGGGGTTCAGATTCATTTTGATGCAAATGGATTTCCAGTTTTCCCAGCACCATTTGTTGAAGATGCTATCCTTCCTCCATTGCATGCTTTTAGCCCCTTTATCAAATATAAGATAGTTGTAGTTTTGTGGATTGGTTTCTGTGTCCTCTATTCTGTACCATTGGTCCACCCGCCTGTTTTGGTACCAGTACCATGCTGTTTTTGTTACTATTGCTCTGTAGTATAGTTTGAAGTCTGGTATCGCTATACCGCCTGATTCACTCTTCCTGCTTAGCATTGTTTTTGCTATTCTGGGTCTTTTATTATTCCATATGAATTTCATGATTCTTTTATCTATTTCTACAAGAAGTTCCATTGGGATTTTGATTGGCATTGCATTGAACTTATAGAGAACTTTTGGTAATATCGCCATTTTGATGATGTTAGTTCTACCTATCCATGAGCAGGGTATATTTTTCCATCTTCTAAGGTCTTCTTCTATATCTTTCTTTAGGGTTCTATAATTTTCATTATATAAATCTTTCACCTCTTTTGTTAGGTTGATTCCCAAGTATTTTATTTTTTGGGGGGATATTGTGAATGGAGTAGTTGTCCTCATTTCCGTTTCAGAGGATTTGTCACTGATATACAGGAATGCCTTTGATTTATGCGTGTTGATCTTATATCCTGCCACTTTGCTGAATTCATTTATTAGCTCTAATAGCTTCTTTGTAGACCCTTTTGGGTCTGCTAGGTATAGGATCATATCATCTGCAAATAGTGATAATTTAAGTTCTTCTTTTCCTATTTTTATGCCTTTAATTTCTTTTGTCTGTCTAATTGCTCTGGCCAGTGTTTCGAGGACTATGTTGAACAGAAGTGGTGAGAGAGGGCATCCCTGTCTTGTACCAGATCTTAGAGGGAATGCCTTCAATTTTTCTCCATTCAGAATGATGCTGGCCTGTGGCTTATCGTAGATTGCTTTTACAATGTTGAGGTATGTTCCAGTTATCCCTAATTTTTCTAGAGTTTTGAACATAAAGGGATGCTGTACTTTGTCGAATGCTTTTTCTGCATCTATCGAGATGATCATATGGTTCTTATTTTTAAGTCTGTTGATGTGGTGAATAACATTTATTGATTTCCGTATATTGAACCAGCCTTGCATCCCAGGGATGAATCCTACTTGATCATGATGTATAATTTTTTTGATATGTATTTGAATCCGATTCGCCAGAATTTTATTGAGGATTTTTGCGTCAAGGTTCATTAGAGATATTGGTCTGTAGTTTTCTTTCTTTGAAGTGTCTTTGTCTGGTTTCGGAATCAGGGTGATGTTGGCCTCGTAGAATGAATTTGGAAGTTCTCCCTCTTTTTCTATTTCCTGAAATAGCTTGAAAAGTATTGGTGTTAGTTCCTCTTTAAAGGTTTTGTAAAACTCTGCTGTATACCCATCCGGTCCTGGGCTTTTCTTAGTTGGTAATCTTTTGATGGTTTCTTCTATTTCCTCTATTGTTATTGGTCTGTTTAGGTTGTCTATATCCTCCTGACTCAATCTGGGCAGGTCATAAGACTTAAGGAATTTATCTATGCCTTCACTATCTTCTATTTTATTGGAGTATAAGGATTCAAAATAATTTCTGATTATCTTCTGTATTTCTGAAGTGTCTGTTGTGATATTACCTTTTTCATCCCGTATGTTAGTAATTTGAGTTCTCTCTCTTCTTCTCTTCGTTAACATGGCTAAGGGTCTGTCAATTTTATTTATTTTTTCAAAGAACCAACTTTTAGTCCTGTCAATTTTTTCAATTGTTTCTTTTGTTTCAATTTCATTTATTTCAGCTCTGATTTTAATTATTTCTTGCCTTCTACTTCTTTTGCTGTTGTTTTGCTCTTCTTTTTCTAGGATTTTGAGATGAAGTATGAGATCATTTATTTGTTGGTTTTTTCTTTTTTTGAGGAATGAACTCCAAGCAATGAATTTTCCTCTTAGAACTGCTTTCAATGTGTCCCATAGATTCCGATATGTTGTGTCTGTGTTTTCATTTAACTCTAGGAATTTTTTAATTTCCTCCTTGATGTCTTCTAAAACCCATTGATCATTCAGCAACCTATTGTTCATTCTCCAAGTGATGCTTGATTTTTCCTTCATTCTTTTATCGTTGATTTTCAGTTTTATTCCATTATGATCAGATAAGATGCATGGTATTATCTCTACCCCTTTATATTGTCTAAGAGTTGCCCTGTGACATAATATATGGTCTATTTTTGAGAAGGTTCCATGTGCTGCTGAGAAAAAAGTGTAACTACTTGATTTGGGGTGGTATAGTCTATATATGTCAATTAAGTCTAGGTTGTTAATTGTGTTATTGAGTTCTATAGTTTCTTTATTTAACTTTTGTTTGTAAGATCTGTCCAGTGGTGAGAGAGGTGTGTTGAAGTCTCCCATGATTATTGTATGGTGGTCTATTAGACTCTTGAACTTGAGGAGAGTTTGCTTGATAAACACAGCCGCACCATTATTTGGGGCATATATATTTATGATTGTTATGTCTTGTTGGTGTATGGTTCCCTTGAGCAGTATGAAGTGTCCTTCTTTATCCCTTTTGATTAACTTTGGTTTGAAATCTATTTTATTAGATATGAGTATGGACACTCCTGCTTGTTTCCGCATTCCATATGAGTGGTATGATTTTTCCCAACCTTTCACCTTCAGTCTATGAATATCTTTTTCTATCAGATGCGTCTCCTGTAGGCAGCATATTGTTGGGTCTTCTTTTGTGATCCATTCTACTAGCCTGTGTCTCTTAATTGGTGAATTTAAGCCATTAACATTTAGGGTTATTATTGAGATATAATTTGTTCTTCTAGCCATATTTGTTTATTGATGTTTCTAAACCTGATTTGTTATCCTCTTTGACTATTTTTCCCCCTTTACTGTCCTATCTCCCATTGTTGGTTTTCAGTGTTATTTTCCATTTCCTCTTCCTGTAATGTTTTGCCAAGGATTTTTTGAAGAGATGGTTTTCTAGCTGCGAATTCTTTTAACTTTTGTTTATCATGGAAGGTTTTAATTTCATCTTCTATCCTGAAGCTTAATTTCGCCGGATACACGATTCTTGGTTGGAACCCATTTTCTTTCAGTGTTTGAAATATGTTATTCCAGGATCTTCTAGCTTTCAGGGTCTGTGTTGAGAGATCAGCTGTTATCCTGATTGGTTTGCCCCTAAATGTAATCTGCTTTCTTTCTCTTGCAGCTTTTAAAATTCTCTCCTTATTCTGTATGTTGGACATCTTCATTATAATGTGTCTAGGTGTGGATCTCTTATGATTTTGCACATTCGGCGTCCTGTAGGCTTCTAGGATTTGTGATTCTGTCTCATTCTTCAAGTCTGGGAAGTTTTCTTGTATAATCTCACTGAATAGTCTGTTTATTCCTTTAGTTTGGAGCTCTGTGCCTTCCTGTATCCCAATGACTCTTAAATTTGGTCTTTTGATATTGTCCCATAATTCTTGGATGTTCTGCTCATGGTTTCTTAGCAGACTTGCTGAGCTGTCTATGTTCTTTTCCAGTTGAAATACTTTGTCTTCATTGTCTGATGTTCTCTCTTCTAAGTGATCTAATCTGCTGTTAGTATTCTCAATTGAGTTTTTAAGTTGGTTTAATGATTCCTGCATTTCCAGGATTTCAATTTGTTTGTTTTTTATTACCTCTATCTCCCTGTGAAATTGATCTTTTACTTCCTGGATTTGTTTGTCAATGTGATCTTTCATTGTCTGATTTTGCTGTCTCATGTCTTCCTTGAGACTCCAGATCATCTGAAGCATATATATCCTGTACTCTTTATCTGACATTCCGTCTGTTGCAGCTATTACCTCTTCTAAAGTTGAGTTGACCTGCATTGCTTGTGGACCTTTCTTTCCTTGTCTTTTCATACTGCTCGCGTTTCTTCCTGCTTGGTGCAACTGTTGTGTTTTTGAAATTTACCTCCTATTTATTTATATTGCTCTTGTATAGTTGGGAAGTCTCCCTTGCAGGGCGGGTAGTGGCTGTGCTCCTCCCCTAATTAGGGTGGTCTGTCTACCACACTAATTGGTCGCAGGTCTGCCCCCACTGCAGGCACTGGTGGCTGTTCTGCTCTGACCCCACTCCAATTGTGGTAACGTAACTACCACACCCTGGGGTCGTTGGTCCTGATCTGGATGTGGGTGGCGGCTCTGCTGTGCCCCCACTCCAATTGGTGTGACGTGTCTACCACGCTGGCAGACCTCTAGGCCGGTGGGTCGCAGTTCTGCACAGCCCCCACTCCCAATGGGGGTACCTGACTACCTCTCCAACGGGTCGCTGAGCCCCCTCCGGACCCGGGCGGCGACCCTGCTCCACCCCCACTCCAACCAGTGTGACGCGACTGCCTCAGTGTTACGTGTCCACCACGTTGGCAAGCTACCTGGCCTGTCTTGCCAGTGGGTCGCTGGTCCTATTCTAAGCGTGGGCTGCTTCTCTCTTCAGCACCAGCTGCATTTGGGGTTTCATGGTACCACGCCGGCGGGTCACTTGGCCTGCTCTGGGCGCAGGTGGAAGCTCCACTCTGCCCCCACAGCACCCAGCAGGACCCTGGCCGAGAAGCAGTCACTGCTGGTTCCCTAGCCTTGGGCCAAAGCAGCTTAGGTAGCAAGAACCCTGCCTTTCCGATCCAGATACACTCTCTCCGCTGGGAGCTGGCCCCAGCAAGCAACCCCCGGGGTTCCCCAGCCCCAGGCCAAAACTGTCTCGGGAGTCAGAACCCAGTCGCCCCAAGCTCAGCGCACGCTCCACTCGGAGCTCGCCTTCACAGGCAGTCTCCGCAGATTCCTCAGACCTGGGCCCGGTTAGCCCCGGGAACCCAAGTCCCGGGAACCCAAGTCCCGCTGCTCAGTGCCCGGCGCACGCCTTGCCAGGCACGAGCCTTCAAGAGTATTCTCCACAGGATCCCTAGTCCCGATCCTGAGCAAGAAATCTGTCTGTTAGACGAAGGCAAATACCAGCCTGAATTCACCTGTTCCGTAGCTGAATGAGCTGAGATCAACAGAACAATGGGATGATTACATCATCTCTCCAAGATGGAGGCCGCCGTCCTCCGTGGTCAGACCGGTGACTGGAACCGCCGCTTCTCTCCTCTGTCTCAAGCCGGAACTCCGCACCAAGCGCTGCCGATGTATCGCTGGCAGGAGCCCTCCGAATCCGTATCGCTGTTCTCCCTCTCCTCGCTGTTCTCCCGCTCCGGCTCCCTGCCGATCCCCAGCGCGCGCCGCAGACAACCCGCCGCGGAGCTATCAGGCTATGCGACCCTCCGTGCGGAGAAACGGAGCTCCCACTGCCGAACCTCGCACAATGGAAACCTGTCTATTAGATTCTGTAGCGCCTCAATTTCACTGGAAATTCCCAACAAGATATCCTTCAGCCGTTTCATATCTTCTTTCACTGGCTCAGTGATGCGGCGCACTGGGGTGATGCACTCCCTTCGCCGCCATCTTTCCTCTCCGGCACCTTTCTTTTTAATGACAACTTGCAGGATCCCTGAACAGAAAACCCGTTGGACCCAGTGACCACTGCTGGTCATAAAAAATTCTCATCAGTCTTGGTTGCCCCCAGCTATTGCATACTGCAATCTCAGGATCACACAGAGATGGTGGCCACGTTGGGAGTGCATGGGGCTCCCAGGTAGCTCGCACCCTCCTTCAGCTGCCCGTGTCCTGGCTCTCAACTTCCCACAATCTAATTGACTTCTTAATATTGACCTTTTCTTAATTCCCAGAAAACATATTTTAAATCTTCAGCTTTCATGGCATGTTTTTCTCCCTTCCTTGTTGTTCACGTTCCCTTGGGTTCCATCAGGTTTCCATTCTTCTTTCAGTCTGTTAGGTTCTCTCTGAGCCATTTTACCCATTCAGGTGGCTTCAGCTGTCCCTGAGGTTTTGCTGCTGTTAACGTCTTTATCTTTAACTTAACCCTCTCTTAGGTTCTCTGAGTAATTTCACCCTCAGGAAGCCTAGGATCCAAGGGCCAGTGTTTAGTCCTGAGAAGGTATCCCTATCCACTCCCTGGCTTACACAGCTACCTTCTTGATGTATCTTCACACAGTGGAGGTCACCAGTCCTATGAGGTTAGGGCCAGCACTGATGGCCTCATTAAGCCACAGTTACCTCCTAAAAGCCTCATCTCCAAAATAAGTAACATCAGGCTTTAGGAGTAGGCTTCATCATATAAATTCCTTGGGGACACACTTCATCCATTGCATTGTTATACCTTTCCTTGAAAAAAGTTTAAGTACCCTCTTGCAGTGAAATTCAAGCAGGCTTGTATTTCCTCACTTGCTTTTAGCTGATCAAAGGCATTTGGATGAGGTGAAATGTGATCTCAGAAGTTGTAGGAGCCACACACAGGTCTCTACTATCTCCCTCTTTCCTGAGGGCTAACAATGCTACAAAAAGAAACAATCCTCTCTCTGGTACTCTGAAGCAAAGAGCAACAAATACTTCTCTGACCCTCAAGCATAGGAACTATAAGTCAAAAAGAAATATTTGCTTCTAATTTACCTAGAAATATTAACACCATTACAAAACAAAACCAACACCATGAACAATGACAATGACCAAGACAAAGCTGGTGATCCATGCTTACTTAAAGCTAATTGAAGGGGCTAAAACAGTACCAAGTGGCTCACTACCTACCCACAGTGCTACTTAAGCAGCTGTCACTCATGAACTTACTTAGAATGACAGCAACTATGCAATATATTACTAAGTCATGTGTTTACCTACAGCTCAAGGAAAATAGGCTGAAAAGTAGAATGATAGCAGTATATTTCAGTTACTTTCATTATTTAGGAAAATACCATAATGCGGAATTCATGAAAGAAAAAGCCACAGAAAAGGCAGGAATAATAAAGAATAAGGAACTATTAGAAATGTGAGGACATGTAAGATTCCAAAACTCTGAAAGTTTTTTTCATTTCTTATTTTATTATATAAAAAACTTTTAAGGTTGTCTCTAATAGTTCTCACAGAAAAACATACACAAATGCCTTCAAATGTAACAAATCTCTTCATGATAAGTAAAAAATTATTTTATGACACTGTTAAGACCTATGAATAGATTAAATTTACCTCCAGAGGTAAAATGGAACAGATTTAGAATGAAGTCCTCCTATGAAAACTGAGGCTGAAAAAAACACATTAACGTTGGGAGAAAAACCCCACAAAGCCAAATCTCAAAAACAAACAAACACACACCCAGAAACAGGTGAAATTATAAAGACATAAATCTATCTATGCTTTCTAAGGGTAATAAAATCATAAAAACAGTCAACCTGGCATGGTGGAGCATGTATTTGGCCCCAGTTACTCTGAGGTATAGCTGAGGCAGGAGGATGCAAGTTCAAGGCCAGTCTAGGCAACTTACGAAAACCCTATTTCAAAATTTAAAAGGGTGGAGGAGGCAGCTCAGTGGTAAAGCACCCCAGGTTCAATCCCCAGTACCAAAAAACAAAACTACCACCAAACCAATCAAAATTTAAAAAAAATTTTTAGCTTTAGGTGGACACAATGTCTTTATTTCTATATGATGCTGAGGATCGAACCCAGTGCTTCACGCATGCCAGGTGAGCACGCCACCACTTGAGCCATATTCCCAGCCCCCCAAAAGGCTTTTTAATGATATGAACAGTAAGTATGTCTAAAGGGCACCTGAGCTGGGTGCAGAGGTGTACACCTATAATCCCAGTGACTTGGAGGCTGAGGCAAGAGGATCAGAAGTTCTAGACTATCCTTAGCAATTCAGTGAGAACCTGTCTCAAAATAAAAAATAAAAAGACCCGGGATATAGCTCAGTGTTAAAGTGCCCCTGGGTTCCAACCCCCTACCAACCAGTTAAAAAAAAACTAAAACCAAACCAAAAACTAAAAGGCACCCTACCTTTGAACATAACAGATTTAAAGGTACTCATCAAGAAGACCAAACTGGGTGACAGAAGAATTATAGAAGCAGAGAGAGCTATGAAGAAGAGTGTCTGGGAGTCCCTGGGTGCAGAATCCAGGCCTCATGAAGTAAGGTGTCCACTCTTGGTAGAGGGGACTGAACCCAGGGTTTCAAATTCCATGGAGATGTCTCTAGTGGTTCCCCCCTCCAGTTTATTGTTGTCCAGCCCACCCACAACCTTCGTATACTAGGTACAGAGTAGATTGCAACTTTTCTTTTTAGGTCACAAGTCCCTGGAACATGATAGCTCACATTTGGGTGACATGGCCTCAGTCAGAGATCCTGGACTTTCAGTGCAAAGTGCTGAACAGTTGGGACTGCAGGGGTGTCTGTGACAAAAAGAGGAAGTGAAAAACGTGTAAAGAGAGGAATTCCAGATGTTGTGATGCCAGCCCATATGTTTTTCATTGCTGTTTTTGAGAAAAGACCGTATATCCTTAATTTCATGATGAAAGAACTCTGGCAAGGAGAGAAACCTCACACTGGGCAGAGGAAATGTCAGTAGAAGTGAACTGTCACTTCTGATGAGCAGTAAAAGCTGGTGTTTAACTCATTGCTCCTTTCCTTCCAGTCACTATGGTCAGAATGCTCCAGAAACACCATCCTGTCGAGCTGTCATAGCCACAGAGATTTGATGCACACAGGAAATGTGTGATCCTTCCATAATTTGCGATTACCAAAACACAACCTAGGTCTCTGCCCCTAATATTCTAAAAACCCACAAAAAAGCAACAATTAGAGAGGACCATTCTAGTGTATGGATGACAACTCAAACTCACAGGGAATCCATGGGATGAACAGATAAGCACTTTAATAAGTGGTACTTTTATTTAGTAAGTGCATAAAAAAGTAAAAGAATTACATGATGAAATGACTCTGCTTTTTATCTTCAGTTAGGAAAGGATATTTTATCAGCATACAACTAAAAACTGAGAAACCTGAGTATAAATGTAAAAACATTTCTTCTTATGACAAAAGGAAAAACAAACAGCAAAGCCAAAAGAAAAACAAGCCACATCACATAAAACCTACCTTTCCCATAATTAGTATTATGTTCATAGTAAAAAACAGAGAAAGAGTGAGCATTTCAATGAAAAGTAAGGAGCCCAAACTGACATGGCACTCCCCACCCTCCACAGATATGAAGTTTTGAAAGTATGAAGACATGCTCAAATTCTGACAAAAATTGAAAACAGAAATTAAAAATACACTGCAATGCATTTTTTCACCTAAAAGAAATTAACAAAATTCCAACAGCTTAAAAAGGTCACAGTCTGTGAAGTAGGGAGAACATGACCAATCTCATGGTTCCACCTTCAGAGAGGGAGTTTTCTGTCTGTGTGCCTTGCACCCATGGATCCAACCACAGGAAACATTTTCCAAATGTGATGAAAATTGAGAATCTGTGAACCAAGAAGCCCTGTCTACAGGTCACAAACTATATAGTGAAGAACTGTTCCCAAAGAAATGTTCTGCCTTTGCCCAGATCCGGGGAATTTCTCTCTGTCCCTGAGTATCTTGGCTGGTTTGAATGTTTGTTCACCTTAAGCCTTTGGACACACAGACAGTCTAAGCATACAATGTGATCTGTGGGGACAGGCCTTGAGTCATGTGATATCAGCTTGAACTCTGAATGTACTGGAGACTAAGGTGTTAATGTGATTGAATCCTAAAAAGACTTTCAAATGGGCCTGGGTAAGATGGCCTTCTTGTTACTATCCCATCGCTGTTACAGGACACTGTTGTTTGGAGAAACAGCCAAAGACAACAGGCTTCCACTGACAGAAAATAATCTGAAGCTCATGCAAAAGGACTCTTGGAACTTGTTATATGTGCTGGTCTCTTGTCAATTTTAGTGGATCCTTTCATAACAATAAACCATAACTGTGAGCATTTGCTAAGTCCACTGATGGTAGTTTGGCAGAGTGTTATATACAGAATCCATACCCAGCATACTGACTATTCCAGTAAGAACCAAGTGCTGACCCTTCCATGCTGGAAGTGGTTCAATGTAAACATAAATTGTGTAAAGTATAGGAGGTGGGTGGGGCTTGGCTTAAGGAAATGGGTCCTTGGGGATGTACCCTTGGGGACTTTAACTTGCCCTGTCCTCTCTCACTGTCTCCCAGATGCCATGGGGTGAGCAGTTTGCTCTACCACACTTGTGTACCATAATGTACCACATCACCTCATGCTCAGAAATGAGGGAACCAGCTGAGCATGAAGTGAAACCTCTAACCCTAACCCTAACCCTTTATTTTTTCTTAGTCTTTCTGTTGGCTTTCTCAGGTATTCTGTCATAGTGACAAATAGATGACTAACACATGTTGCTTCCAAGTCCCTGATCATGCAACCAAACCACTAGCTAAAGCTAGTGATATATAGCAGGACACTAGCCTTATTTCATTGCAAGCAAAATGTACCACCAGGCACAGTGCCCAAAGCTCTGCCCTCTGCAAAACTTCCCTCTATCACTGTCCACAGGGATGTAAGAGAAAGGGTCTGTATTGCTAAAGCTTCTAACTTCAGGTGGTGCCTCCATAATGTGCAGACCCAAATGCACACACCAGGTATCTATAGATCATTTCTCCTAACAGCTGCAGAAAACACATTTTTTCTCAGCAGTGCACTGGAACATTTTCAAGGACCAATTACATCAAAGTCCACAAAACAAATCTCAGCACATTTTTTTAACACTAGAATTATACCAAGTAACCACAATGTAATAAAACTATAAAGAAATAATAAGAAAAACTTGAAATGCTATGCAAATACATGGAAATTATACAACTTACTTCAAAACAAACATTAGCTCAAGAAGAAATTTAAGTTTCTAGAAACAAATGAAAATGGAGATATAACATATAAAAATCTATGGGGTACAAGAAAAGCAGTACTGAGGGAAGTTTATAGCAATCAATGCCCACAGCAAAAAATGGAAAGACCTCAACTAAACAACTTATCATTGCATCTCAAGGAATTAGAAAGAAAAAAAAAAGAATACAAAAAACAAATTAAACAAAGACTTGTTCTTTGAGAAGATAAACAACATTGTCAATCCCATAGACTAAGGAAAAAAGAAATATGACACAAAAAAGATCAGAGGTAAAAAGGGACCATTACAACTGACAATGTAGAAACACAAAAGATCACCAGAGATTATTAAAAATAACTATACACTAAAAAATATGATGGCCTAGAAGAAACAGACAAAATCCTAGACATGTACATCTTACCAAGACTAAATCAGGAAAAAAACAAAACCTAAACAGACCAATAACAAGTAATGAGACTGAATCAGTGAAGCCTCTCATCAAAGAAGAGCTCAGGATCAGATGGCTTCACCACTGACTTTCAAGAACTAATATCACTTTCCTTACATTTTTCTCAAAATAAAACCAGGAGGAATTCTTCTAAGCATATTCTATAAGACTAGCATACCTGTAGAGAACACCAAAACTAGATGAGGACAAAACCATTGTCAGACTCGTTGACAATTTGTAATTTTTAGTAAAGCAGAGATGCTTAAGAAAGACACATGTACACATATGTATTTAGTAGAAAATGAGTACTGTCTTTACTTTTTTTTTATACAGCATTGTTAATTAAAACAAGGGGAAAGAAAAAACATCCTTTTTTCAGCTTAATCCTTATAAGCATGGATAAACATTTTTAGGAAAACTTTGTTTATGACCATAGTGTTCCATATTTTTTATCAATTAATTTGTGATTAGTTATTTCTAGGCAAACACACACATATATATAAATTTTACACTTGGCATAACATTTTTTTTCTATCTTAAGACAGCAACAAAGACACAGTTCAAAGAGTTCATACTTTCTCACAGAACTCCTTGTTTTGCTAAGCACAGCAAAACTTAACTGTGTGTGTGAGCTCACAAACCATAAAAACTACAAACCAATATCCTTAATAAACAAAATCCTTCACAAAATACTAGCAACCACAACCCAAAAGCCCATTAAAAGATGACTCACCAGCTGAGATAGCTCAGTTGGTAAAGTGCCTGCCTAGAATGCACAAAGACCTGGGTTCAAACCCCAGCACCACAAAATAAACAAACAAAAGATGACTCACCAATATCAAGTGAAATTACACTCAGGAATTCAGTATGGTCCAATATATGCAAATCAATGAGTATGATATATAACATCAACAGAATGAAAGACAAACCATATGATCATCAACAGATGTAGACAAGGCATTTAATATAAAGCAAGATTCTTTCCATGATAAAAGCTGAAAAAATTAGCTGAATGTGGAGACACATTACCTCAAATCCTATTTGCTCAGAAGCCTGGGCAGAAGATTGCCAAATTCAAAGTCAGTCTGAGAATTTAGGGAGACCCTGTCTCAAAATAAAATTTTTAAAAATGGCTGGATTGTAGCTCAGTGATAGAAAGCTTTTCCAGAATGTCTGAGATCCTGGGTTTAATCCCTAAAACCAGAAAAACAATAATGATATAAAAACAAAAGGAAGGTATTATTAAGAACTGCTCCCTGTTTATTCTCTGTGTATCTTTCTCTCGACTCCATACTCCTAGGCCTCACCACACCTGCTTGCTATTAGCACAGCCCAGGAGAGTCCAACCTCATCTCTAAGCAAACACACCTATTCATGTCTTCGTAACAGTGACATTTCCAGTGTAAAAAAGGCTACTACTATGTCTGTTTAGACTAATATCTCCTATTTAGGCCTAATTTAGTGCACTACAGGCACTAAGATAAAAATTTAACAAGAAACAACAACAGTTGGATTTGACAACTGATGACTCCAAGACCAGAGAGGGGTGGGAGGAACCAGGGCAAAGTTTCCTTTGATGTTTCAGGTGTAGCTGATGGAAATACCATATAGAAGGGAAGAATGGAGGATGTGGTTTCACTTAAGATTCATAGAGCCTGAGGGGCCCTCAAGTAAGTGAACCATTGCTTTAAAGGCTGGGGAAGAGGTCCACGCAACAGAGAAATATGTAGGAGTCTCAAACCAGTGTGCAAAATATGAGTCCAGGGGTCCATTTTTAGAATACAGTATTTAGCCTTAAATGTAAAGTGGTATAAGAAAGGCAACTTGTAGCCTATCTATCTAACTACCTAGAGCTTCCCAATCTGTATCTAATCATAGCTATTTTAACTTAGCCCTTCTCTTTACCTTCCCCAATTTTAAAATTAACCACAATTGCATAGATCATGACCCCAAGCTCCTCCTGCCAGAGCAAGGGGCAGTACTGCATTAGGGATAAAAACAGGTGGACTGCCCACCAAGTTGTGCTTGCTTATTGGACTTTGTTCAGTAGCACACACTTCTGCAGAAGTAAAGTTTGCCTTGCCCAGCTACTTCTGAGTATGTGTCTGATTCCTTGAGGTACCCTGGTACTTCTAATACCACAGGGCTCAATAAGACAAGAATGGCAGAGTAGGTGAATGAGGAACAGGACAAAACACCTCGATAATCTTTGTTAATGAGAAAAAAATAGAATTCAGGGTAAAGAAGAAAAAAGCACGAGTAAGGTCATGAAAGAAGACTTGAATAAGGCAGATACAAGAACAGCTTTGGAGTTGACTACCATTTAAGTTCCTGGTGAACTTTTGAAAAACTGAACTAAGACTAAGGAAGGGTAGGTTAGAGTGCAAATGAGCACTAGACACATTTATCAGAAAAGACAACTTTGGACACTCTGCATTATGATTTACATACACAGACAATGTAGCAACATACTGGCAGTTATTTAAAATCCTGTACCAGACTCTGTCCTCCACACATTCCAGGTCTTCAAAAGCTATGTGGGACTACATGGTTTTAGCAACTCCAGAAAACTGTTTTAATTGATTTGTTTCAGCACTAGATTCTCTAACACTAGATTCTCTAATACAGCAGAATGCTGTGACTCTGCAGTCTGGCAGTGAAGCACTGTCCACAACATCTATGCAAGCCTCTGTTTTAGATTACATATGCCAGGAGAACTTAGCATGTTCTCCTCTTAGTGTCAATTCCAGCCATATAAAATAGGTCTTTTGGCCATGGTATCAGAAAGATCAGAAACCAAGTTGCATGAAGTTCAGATGGCTCCAAGGTTTTATAATCTGGCTCTATCAACATATCAACTTTTATCTTCTTTGTGATGTTAAATTTATTTGATTCTAATCCCATTTGAATTAAGGAGTAAAAGCTCCTAAAATACACTAAAACAAGCTGAGGAATATAACTTACCACAGTGGTATTCATTTTCTTTGTTCCTGGAGACAGATAGGAGACTATGGAATTACAGTTGGAAGACAAGGTGAATGGAAGGAATCATGAGAGTTGGTGTGCCTTGTTCCTAGGTTCTGTTGTACAAAGATCTCTACACAGTAGCTGGTGGAAAAGGAAAAAACAAGCTAAAACCAATAACAAGAAAGCCTCCTTTTATGAATGTAGTTCCTTATATGTGAGAATTATTGAAAATATCTTGTTAAAGGAACACTAGCGATTCTATTATTGGTGGAGATTAAACATACAATTTATCCTTAGGTTAATGAAAATACTCATTTGCCATTGATTTAGTAATAGTGTTAACATAAAGAAATAATGTAAAATTTTAAGGATGATTGTTTAATGAAACTAAAGAAAGAAACACTATGTAACCACTAAAATTTAAGTTACACAACAAAACTTAGGCAGTGTTAACTGTTTTCCCAATAATACAGATGGATAATGTAGCACTCTGTATTAGTGTTTCTGCTAGAACATCTCTTGATTTTACATATTTAAATTTCATAGAAAGCATGCATCTTACAACCTATTGTCTTTTCCAAAAGACAGCATGGGAATACTGTGCATCTGCTATAGTACACGTTTGAGTACCACGCCCTAGGGTGTGTCTCCCTGCATCTTCATCTCCATATTAACCCTAACCCTTCCACAATGACTGAGCTTCGCCATTTCAGTTGCTCTGGCCAATGGGACAATAATAAATGTGATAAAAATTCTTTTTGCAAAAGAATTTGCCTTCTTAGAAACCTGCCTGACATTTTGTGAAGGTGCCTGGAGCTAAACTGCTGGATACATATGGCCAGCACAAACCAGCAGACAAGAGTAAAGCCATCTTCAAGGAGCCAGTCGTTTAAGGGACAAGATGACTAATGCTTCATTAGGGATCCCAGTCAACACCAGCAAAGGCATTGCCCAGATGCATCCAGCACAAAATGCTGATGCACAGAATCATGAACAAATGACACACTTCCTTTTTTTTAAGCCCAGAAAAATTTTGGTGATACATTATGTAACGAACAGATACCTGTGATCTTATAGTATTCAATGTTTTTAACATACTGGTAGAGCAGTGAGAAATAATTTAATGATATGCCAAAAAAAATCAAAAGAACTTCACAATCACACATGAGTGATTTCATAAGCACAATAAATATTAACCAGAGAAACCTTGCAAGACTTAGGCACTGAGGCCATGGGAATCAAACAGAGAAACTGGCAATCATGTCTACATTTTTATATTGTGATCTTATCACTTATGTGTTGCTAGTGTACTGTTTTAAGAAACTAGAAGTAAAAGCAATTGTGCTTAATTTTGCATTTTAAATAATGAAAAAAATAGGCCCCTATTGGCTGTAGCACTCATGAATTTCAAGAACAGATTATAGACATTAAGTTAAAAATAATCTGTATTATCTCCTTGGGTTCATACAATTCACAGAAAACCACTGGGATTAAAAGGATAAGCATGTTCAAAGCAAAAATCTTCTAAAATAAAATTTGTTTTAAATTGACTGCTGAAACTGACCTCAAAAACAACAGATTTTACTTCATCGTGGCAAAATAGGTAACACTAGTCAAAAAGCCAAGATGCTCGACACCTACAAAACATAAGACCTGGTACTGTTCACTTACTACCACAAATCCAACTTTCTCTACCTTTCTCATCAGCCAGCAAGATGCTGGCAAACTTCCTGAATTACTAGGAAGAACCACCAGGATATAGGGAACACCATTAAGTCTAGAGAACAATGTGGTGAAGATGAGGTTTGGGAACTTAATTCTGTACATAAAGAGGACAGAGTAAAGTTATAGAGGGGTTATGGAGCAATGTAGATAGGATTTGCCAAACAGGACAGGCTGTCCCTCCACCCCAGGCATACCCTCACTGGCCCAAGAATAAGCACTATTTGCTAGGCCCTTCCCTAATGGTCACAGCCCACCTTAAATTGCTCTTCTGAAAGTTATCCAGAACTTCCAAATAGCATCCTGTCTCTGATAGCCTCTGGATGAGGTAGTATTGCTCAAATCTTATTCACACTAGGTGGTAGTATCAATAATTATTTGGTCCACATCAAAGCAGGACCTTCTCTTTTCTTAATCTCCTTTGCCTGGGCTTCTAGAGAGAGGATTCAAGTTGCAAGGATATTCTTTAGGGTGGAATTTCCTACTTCATACTACATAAGGACTACTTTGTTCCAAAGAAAAACAGCGCCATCATCCAGTACCCCAATATGCCTTGTAGAACTCCCTGTCCCTGGAAACGAGGTCCTCTATGAACTCCCTAAACTCACATCAGGAGTGCTAGGCAGGCTATGAAATGTGGGATTAGATTCAAAATTTTCTTGCCAGAGACATTAATAAATCACATGATGGGCTGGGATATAGTTCAGTGATAGAGTGTTTGCCTGGCATATACAAGGCCCTGGGTTTGATCCCTAGTACAAAAACAACAACAAAACTCCCACAAATACTAACTTTGCTTAGGACACTTCACAACTGCTTCTCTGGGAATTCAGTGGCATTCACTAGTAATAAAAATACACTCATCTTACATATGGGTGAACTGAGTGTCAGTCAGGTTATGAGAAGACCCTGCAGTGATAGAGCTAGAATGTGAACTCACACTGCACACCTTTCAGGCTCAAAACCCCATCATCATCCTCATCTTGGACTCAACCACACTATTCCAGAGCTTCTGAGCCAGACTTTGTATGTCTGGAAGCAAGCTCCCAGAACTGTTTTCTGGCAAATCACTAATTTGAAACATGTGCAGCTGCAACTTTATCATCCCCAGACCTGAAGATCCCACACCAATGTTACCCTTCCTGACAGCTATCTGAAACCCTAGGGTTCCTCGAAGCCCCTGGCTTGTCTTCCAACTTTCACCTATCTTCAGGGACACAGAATTCAATTTGGTCTGCAGAGAATCCTAGGGAGAGCCACACAGTAAAAAATTTCTGTGCAGAAGATGGTAGACTGAATGGAGTTGCACATACACAGAAGGAACCTGGAAGAGTCCTCCTCCCTCCTGGACCTCTCCCAGAGATATCACCGTATTTCCTACAAAACTCTGAGCTCTTCCATTAGAAACAGGAAGTTTTGTTATCTTCCCAATAGAGTGTCCTGTTAGTAGGAAACCAGGTCCTAATAAACCAAGAAGGGTCAATTATTCATGTAACAGCCAGGTGGAATTATTATTCCTTATTAAATCTGGTTTAACACCCTGGGATGTTGCAATAGTAATAAGGAAATCTGGATGTTGAGACACTTAATGACATTAAAAACCAGCTTTGTTTTAGTACTCATATTAGTATCACTACCACAGAACCCATGTTTACTTTTTACAGATGCATGCCAAAACATGAAAAAATGTTAGATTTGCTAACAAACAAAAAAATGGCAAATCTCTACCAAACCCACTAATTTGAGTTTTCCTTGGATTATAATACAGTTAGAGAAACTGCTCTTGTGAAAATAATGGAATAAATGGCAGGGTAATATGGCTGTGTTCCACAGTCCACATGCATGTTTAAACTTCCAGTGTCTACATTATTTACCCTAACTATTCCTTCTGTGGCTTCTGCTACAAACTAGACAAGGACATGGGGTTTCTCAGAGTTTCACTGACAATGAAGTTTCTCCTCAAGCAGGGAAATGCCCAGCTTGAGCAGTCGGAGGTGATGTGTGCATTGAGTGGTATTTAGTGAAACGGGAATGAGGTTTGTGGGAGGGGTGTGAGAGGCTTGACTCTTGCATAAGAGCCTGGCTGGCTCTTTTCCTATATATGCATTGCATTGTTCACATGCTTCTATCTCCCTTGATTAAAATGACCCCAACTCTTCCATATATCTAGGGAACCCAGCCTGGATCCTCTCAAAGGCTTCTGTCCTCATACTTTGAAATTTTTATCTCCCTTCCTCAGAGCTGTGGATCCTGGATCTCTCTTTTAAGTATCTACGGGTATGGTACTGGGGATCTGTTAAAGAGGTAAATGGCATTTGGTGAGGGGAGTTGGCAGCACCTCTGGGATATGGGATGTTGTTCCTTCACTTAGTGGGCCTGGTTCTTCTATTGACAGAATTGGAGATGGCAATACACTTATGTGTGCAGACCTCACCCTGAGCCAGTTTGTAATAACAGAAAGGATAATAATACAACCCCTCTCATCCCTCTACAAGAAGTCCTCAGAGGCAAGACATGGTAGCTCAGGGAGGATACCAGGTGTTCTCAGCACAAGCCACAGGTTCTATTATTCAAGGTTCAAGTTCTCACATCTTTTAAAAAAATTATTCCTAAGTATTTTCTTTTTGATATCATTATAACTGGAATTATTTCCCAAACTAAGTTTTTGGGTTGTTCTTTATTTGTGTACATAAACAACTGATATCATACATTGATTATGTGTCTTGTTACTTTGTTAAACTTGTTACCTGCACATATGTGATCCTAGTACTCTTCTTCCAGTCTATATATAATCTTAGAATTATTTTCCTCTTGTCCTGGCTACTACTCCAGTACAATTAAGAACAGATATGTGAGAGCATGTGTTTATCTTTTGTAATCTTAGAAAACAAATATAAAGGGGGCTGGGGTTGTGGCTCAGTGGCAAAGCGCTTGCCTAGCAGGTGTGAAGCACTGAGTTTGATTCTCAGCACCACATAAAAATAAAGTTACATCCATCTACAACTTAAAAAAAAGACTTGCTGGATCTTTGGCTTGAATTCTAATTAATTTCTTTTTTTTAAAGAGAGAGAGAAAAATTTTAATATTTATTTTTTAATTTTCAGCAGACACAACATCTTTGTTTTTGTATGTGGTGCTGAGGATCGAACCCGGGCCACACGCATGCCAGGCGAGCGCGCTGCCACTTGAGCCAAATCCCCAGCCCCTAATTCTAATTAATTTCAATTTAAAAAAATATAAAGATTTCATCATAAAATGTAATACTGATTATGGAATTTTATGAGGTCATTTTCAGCTTAAGTAGTTACCTTTTCTTCCCACATTGTTGAATCATCATGATAGGTTTTGAATTTTGTCATCCTGTTGTCTCCCTCTACTGAGGTGATATGTTAAAAATTGTACTGATAGACTATTATATTAAATGATTTTTGGATACTAATCCATCATATATTCCAGGGATGAACAAACTAGGTGAAAGAATATATTTATCATCATATGTTGATGGGTTCTGTTCACTTATGTTTTTTAAGTATTTTCATCTCTCTCTATATTTTTTCTCCTTCTCTTCTGATCCCCCCTCCCTTTTATTCTACAGATTGTACCTAGAGGAGCTCTACCACAGAGCTACATTCTCAGCTCTCCTTACACACACTTCTACCTTAGGTCTCTTTGGAGGAAAAATGAAAGTAAGACACCAAGAGAACTAAGCAAATCACAACATCCCTTACTTTAACCAATTCCAAGATACTGGTGGGAACCTCAGCCCAACACTAGCCCCTATAAGCCAGAAATAGGGAGGACAGGACTCCAAGCTGACACATTCACCTGACACATGAGATGACAGAACAACCAGGCAGCAAACTGTGCAATTATCAAGAGAAGACAGGAGCTATAAAGATCACCCCATCCCCCAAAACAAATTCCAAGAGTAAGTATGAAATTTCTGATAGTAATAGCCTTCCCCATATGTAAACCAGAATTGTTTAACTGAAGATAATAATGCATGCCTATTAGCTTTAGAAGAAAAGATCTGTTTAGGCAACAGTTATCAGAAGTACTTTAAAACAAAGAGAATATCTCCACATGCAGCCACAAAGTACACCAGGTACCTTACATTCCAAGGTTGCTGCTAAGGAGGAAAGAATCACAGTAGGTGACTTCTACAATCAGACTGAATTGGTCACCTTGTCAAGCTGTTGCTGACAGAATAGTTTTCCAGATTCGCACAGTTTTGACCGCTACCACTTGATTTTGGCTACATTGGCATGATGCAAATGGTCACACAGATTTAAGATGCAAGGAAGCTGAGTTTCCTTCTGCTGTTGAGAGAAACCATCACAAACACAACAGTTAAAGTAACAGAAACTTACACTCTCATTGGGGTGGCTGATGTGCATCTGGATGAGTGATGCTGCACTAAACCAGTGTTAACATGACCACACTCTTTCCAGAGGCTGTAGAGAGATTGGTCTAGCTTAGGGTGACCTGTGTTTGCTTTCTCTAAGTTTTGAGGGAGCCCTCAAGTGTGAAGACAGGCGAGCTTTTTCAAACCCACATACATGGCAGAGCCTCCAGAGAACCTGTCCTCATCCAGTGCTTGCCAGAACTAGGAAAAGGCGGCTCCATGCACAGGAGAATGATGGAAGGGAGGGGACCTTGGGAGTGCAGAATAGAGTAGGTGGTGGAAGACCCAAAAGAGTGAGACATGGGAAGAAGACAGCCACTTACACTGCCTCTGACATCCTGCACAGGGAAAATTTAAGAGATCCCAAACCAGATGAGCTCATTGGACACAGGCAAACCCAGACAAGAGAGCAGAGGACGGAACCATGTCGGGACTGAGGGCCATACTTGTGTTTCTTACCAGACCCTGGAGCCTTTCCCAGCTCCACTAAGCCTGAGATCATCCCAGTTGTTACCCCTGCTATCCTTTGCATACCCATGTTCTTCCCCATACAACCCATGTGGAACACCATATTTACTTCAAACCCCAGGGTATATACATGTCAGTTAACTCTGTGCGTATATTATTCCCTCCTAAACCTTCTCTCAAAAACTCTGTACTGTGAGTTTTTGTGGTCATCTCTGTGAAACAAACACTTTCGTCATGTCACATCAGCATGTCTCCATGCTCTCTTCCATGTGCTCTGCAAAGCTAAGGCAATTGTAAGACCTACTCAATTTGATCCATTAAAAAATAATGTCCTCTTAGTGGCTTCAGAGGACTGACTCCTCAGGTAGAGCAACTTGGGGTATATGGTGCTTCCCTGAGTGACAGAGGAACCTATGCTGGTAGTGGTGTTGATAGGGAACAGACAAACATGAGCAGTGGGAACAGGAAGTTAAGGGCTTAATTCTATAAACTGGGCCCACTGTGCTGATGCCCATATGCTTTCTTTCCTATGAAGCAATTTACTATAGCCCTGCCTGGCTCAAGTTGAGAGTATTATTACCTTCCTCAGCAAACTACCTTTTATATGCAGGCCCCCAAATGCTGAAAATAACAAAAGTTAGCTTGAAGGGGGAGGCTTTTGTGACCTACACACAGATCAGATCCCAGAACTCAGGAAGCTAAGAATAATTGCCCTTAACCATAAAATCTGTAAGAAAAGGTTCCGATCAGAACTGGTCAACATAGGACAAAGTGACCCAGAATTGTCATGGCAGTGTGGACTTGAAACTCTGCTGTCATCTTGCTTAGTCAAAAGTCAAGAGGTAAACCTGAGTGGGTAGGATTCTCTGGAAACTTCCCAGAACCCCCAATAAAACTGGAGGAAAGGAGAGGCACTCTGTCCCTTTCCTTTCTGAGAGGACCCAATTTTCTCCCTTGAGTGTTTGTCCTTTACTTTTTCCCACCCTTATTAAACTTATACCTGTTACTCTGAGTGACATGTCTGGAATCTTTCTTGACTTGACCACAAGAATCAGGTTTTGAAAGGGGGTGCTTTGTGCTTCCTAAGTATTGCAGAAGGCCCCAGCCTATAACACTGAATCATGATCCAGCTTGGATACTGGTACTTTCTTGCTTCCCTTGGAGTGATTCAATTGGACATGGCTAGTCCTCTGGTCCTGCCAAACTCTCAGGGAGCTTAGAGATGTGGAGACTGGGTGAAATAATAACATTTTCAATACTTAGCATGAATGTCGTACCCATACTGGGAAACCTCTGCATTCTCAAAGCAATCCAATAGTCCCTTCTCCCAGCCTGTAAACACGTGATAAAATAATCCTCTGTGAAAGATAAAGCCAGATGTCATTAAATTGGCAAAGAATGGTTTTAATCTGTAATATACTGTTGCATTAGGAAAAAGAGTCATGTAAATTCAACTTCAATTTGTACAGAGGTGATTTTATAAGAAAGCATAAGTGCCCCCTTCAACCTTTTAAAAGCAGGTGGAGAAACTCTAACCTCTGCTTGATCATCATTTCCTTCTTAACTGCTTAGTGCCTTCTTAATATTTGCCCCAAGGTGATCATTAACTCTACCTGAAATCACCATCCTGGGGGCCACATAATAACAAGCAAAAACTGAATGTGGAAGTAAAGGAAATGGGAGACAGTCTGACAACCCAAAAGTGAGGAGGAAGAACCAGAATCTGGGCTCTGAATAGACTGAAGGATTCGGATCCCAGCCTGCAATTCCTGGAGTTCCAATGCTGCATGTGAACCACACATGAGGTCAAAGCAGGGGGTAGGAAGGTTTAGAGGAAGGAAAGGAGAGGCACAGTCAGAGTTGAGGGGAAGGCGATGAAATAGGAAGTTCTGCAATAAAGAGAACACAAAGCTCCTGCTATAGTTGGAGCCAGCACTTTTGGCTGGACATCTGAATTAGCCTTAGTTGCCTCTGTAGTTTTAGGTACCCTAGTCTCCTCTTCGTTCAACCCATCTTCAACTTTTAATTCATAGTAACTCTACCCCCACCGATTCTGTCGGAATAATATGGGCAGATACACTGATGCTGAGATCTTTATTCTAGGTCTGGGGCTGTGAAGCAGTGGGCTACTACAGGACAGGACATACAAGAAGATATCGAATACACACACACAGGCATGAGAAGAAATGAAACTCATTAAGACTGGCCCTTTCCTTCTCGTAGGCAGATGTGTGTATTGTAAACAAGGGACAACACAATGAAGGCAGTTCATAGGGAAAATGAGTTAGTAGCAATTTGAGGCTCAAGGTATTTTTGGAAGGCAGCCCATGGTAAGAAATACATTTTATATCATCCTAGTACACACCTATACATCCTTGAAAATTTCAAAGACATTCAAACAAAATAAAGCTTATCTTTCAACATGTGAAGTTCTCTGATATATTATTTTGCATTGTGCTCTATTTCAATTATAAGTAATCATCAGCTCCCCAGAGTCAACTCTATCTGTAATTTTAGAAATGCTGAGTTAGGGCTGGGGTTGTGGCTCAACGGTAGAGCGCTCGCTTTGCACATGCAAGATCCTGGGTTGGATCCTCAGCACCACATAAAAATAAATAAGCGAAATAAAGGTGTTTAAAAAAAATGCTGAGTTAGAACAATGCATCCAATGGTCAGGTACTGCCTGTTCCACCTTCCCCTGCCTCAGTTTCAGATGGTGAACTCACTAAGCCAGCCCATCTTCTTCTATGTGTTGGGATGGGCAATGTTACATTTTCCTCTAAGACTTTCCGACTTTGGTACCACATACTTTGATTTTCAAACAGATCCCCTTTATCCAGTGGCAGAGTTTAATCTTGCCGGCCTAACAGTCACTCTCCTACTTTACAACATATCTGCACTTAATCCATTTGAGAATTTTATCCGGAAGCCAATTTTATTTCAGAGGTCCTGGAAGGGTAGCTCTCTGTTATACCTCAATATTTCTCAGCACTGCCAATCAAAATAATAATAATAATAATAATAATAATAATAATAATAATAATAATAATAATACTTGGTTCCTATATCATAATACAAAAATTCCACAGATTTAAAAGCAAAATGTAGCCTGGTGGCATACCCTGTAATTCCAGCAACTAGAGGAAGCTGAGCCAGGAGGATCATTAAGTTCCAGGCCTTCATCAGTAACACAGCAAGGCTCACAAGCAACTTGACCAGATTCAAAAACAAAAACACGGGCATGTTTTAAATTTTTAAAAAAATAAATAAAAAAAGCAAAAGCACAGGCAAATTTTACAAAACGAGAGTAAAGAAAACCCAAATTCATTAAACAAAAATTTAAAGATATTTAACATATCAGAGGTAGTATCTTCAAGTTCTGTAGAAAAGCAAGATCTCTCAGGGGGAAAGAAGGGACCATAGAGGTCCCATAGGTCCTCTAACACAGGAATCCACACACAAAGTGAAGATTCTCCCTCATCCTGTCCTCCCCACAGTGTACAGAGGGAGATACACGGGGCTGCAAGCTCACATCCGCCTAGGAGGGCTCCAGCAGGGCTGAAGTCTCCACGCAGAGACCGGACCAGAGACCACGGTTGAAGCTGCTGCCCAGCTCACCCCACAGCCTGAGAGGACAACTCCCAGCTGCACAGAGGGCTCCAGCGGGGCCAAAGTCGCCACGCAGAGAGAGACCGGAGCCCTGGGTTGCGGCTGCCGCCCAGCCCACCCCCGGCCGCGGGTAACCAATGTCCGGTCGCCCAGGAGGACTCAGCGTGCGGTTCCCGACGGGTGTCGCCGGTCTCAGAACTCTGCTGCACACTCACCATATCCGGCTTCCGGTGAGGCTCGCGCACTCAGGGTGGATGACAGGGCGACTGGGGAAGGGCAGAGCCTCTGAGGCCTGCCAGGCAGAAGAACGGATTCCAATACGGCAGAATCCGGGAACCAAGATCCGGGAGGTTAGGAAATCCTGCCTTCTCCTTTCTAGAAATGTGCTTGATTGGACAGTCCTCATGCACGTGTCCCTGATTGGATAGCGCTTGAGACCCCGCCTTCTTATGAGAGTGAATGGATAACCTTCAGCTGAATGAGGCCAAAATAACATTCTTTGCTGGATCTTTCCATTCCCCCTACTACGCAGGTACATTTGCATTTTTAACCTTATATATAAGATCATATCCATTTATCAATTGTATGTGTATGTATATGTTAATCACAAATGGACAGAGTACAATGAAAAGAATTTTAAAATTTCCTGTAACTTTGGTGTCTATTCTTGTGAGGAGGAACTTGAAGGAAACAGTCACTTAAAAAACTATGTGCAATACAAATAATTTAAAATTTTCTTGGATTTTTACATTAAAGATTAAGAAGATTGCCAGGTCGTGGTGGCGCATGCCTGTAATCCCAGCTGCCCAGGAGGCTGAGGCAGGAGGATTGCGAGTTCAAAGCCAGCCTCAGCAATGGTAAGGCAGTAAGCAACTCAGTGAGAGCTTGTCTCTAAATCAAATACAAAATAGGGTAGAGGATGTGGCTCAGTGGTTGAGTGCACCTGAGTTTAATCCCTAGTACCAAAAAAGGATGAAATTGTCATATTTTAATCCAAAATATTATCATTGTTATTAACATAAAATTATTGTGACATCTATACACTAAGTCTTCAAATCTCACATTGTGTAAGGCTCTAGCACTGTCCAGCCGAGCAGCTACATTCCAACATTTTGAGCTATAACTCCCTGACCTCAGGGAGGTGAAGGGCTTGACCTCCATTTCATACCGCATGTGAGGGAACAGAAAATCTATAAGGCACCTACTGTTTGCCAGACAACTTGTAATCAACATGTCACTGAATATTTGCATTTTGCCTATCACTATTAGTTTATCCATCACTAGATGATAGGTCATCCCAAAATATATTAGCTTATAACCAGTGGTCAGCAATTTATACTGAGCTCATCTGGGCTCCTCCTCCTGTATGTGGTTAGCTGGCTAGGTGGCTCAGCTTCAAAGTGTGATCTGGCTGTCATCTGGGATACCTATTCTCCTCCCCTTGATATCTCATCCTCCAGTAGGTAAATGTGGGCTGGTTCTCATGGATAGCAGGGTTCTAAAAGAAAAAGAGAAAGCATTCAAGACCTTTTGAGCCCTGGTACCATACTGATACACTTTTGTCATCACAGCTTTGTATGAGTCGTAGCAAATAAGGCCATCCCAGATATAAGGTTTGGTAAACAGATTCTGTCTCTTGATGGAAGCAGCAGTAAAAGCACATTGCCAAGGTAATTTCCTGTTTCCACGATTTAAAGTTTAATCTTTTGGTAGATACTGTTGAGTTATACAGGCATATATGTAGAACTGCATGCGTGTGATTTGGCTTAAGCTCACACAGTACCCCATGCTACAGGAGAAACACACATTGGTAGCTTGACAATTAAGTCCAAGGCTGAACTGCAAAATAAGTTTACTTTAATCTATTTAAACTCTGGAGGTCAAGTCTTTGGGAAGATCTAAGGACATGAGATTCCCTCCTCTTCCCTTGTTTGCTCTCCCATCTCTGCAAGAGGGATGGGCCTTGGCCCAGCAGAAAATGGATAGAATGATATACCTTTGGAGGCTTCCTGGTGGAGTTCCCTGCCATCTGTCAAGGCATTGTCTTTCCCTGTTCTTGACCCTGAGGAGAAATTTTGGTAGGTAAAAGTGTTTCATCATCTGTGGCATGAAATGGAGCTTCAAGTCCTGCACTTCCTTGAGTTCAGGAGAGGAGTCAGCTTTCAAAGCTGAAATGTGACTGCTCTGATCTGACATGTGCAGGAGGCTTAAAATAGAGTGAGCTTTGAAGATTTATAGCAAAAGTATATTTACTTCACAATAATTACGTATTGATACATACTATAATGATAATATTTTTGATGTATTGTTATTACAATCAACTTTATCTTTTCTTTTAGTATTTTAATGTGAATACTAGTGCCTCCCATTTTATTAGTGTTGGATATTGCTGCCTTAGGGTATTGCTTCCCAGTTCAAAGTTCATGCTACTGCCCCACAAGACCAAAGATCAGAAAAGCTATGGAAACTTTAAAAATAATATTCACTACATTCTTTCCATTTGTGAATAATATGTACATTCACATAATTAAAAAGTTGATATGACCTTGTTGGGCCCGTAAGTTGAAAAGCAGCCTGTTAGGAACTCTTAGGGTTCAGCACTCTGAACCCAGATGTTGCAGTTGGCACACTAACCATGCTCAGCCTTATCACCATGGTAACCTGGCTTCCCTTGTGTGCTCAGCCTGTTCCTTTCCTGCTGTTTTTCTGCCATTGACCTTTTAGTCCATGGGTCGCCACTCCTAAGCATGTTGCTAGCTCATTGGGTTATGTGACCCTCAGATCAATCTGTCCAGTAACAGGATATACATACCTTATATATAATCAGAGAGATGATAAATTATTGTACAGTGGTACATTAAGAATTGTAATGCAAAATAAATAAATAAATAAATAAATATCATTAAAAAAACCTTGCCTATGCAGTAATAAAGTAGATCAAATTCTTTTTTTTTAATCAAATGGGGTATAATTTCTCATTTTTCTTTTTTTATTGGTTGTTCAAAACCTTACAAAGCTCTTGACATATCATATTTCATACATTAGATTCAAGTGTGTTATGAACTCCCATTTTTACCCCAAGTAGAGATTGCAGAATCACATCGGTTACACATTCTCATTTTTACATAATGCCATACTAGTAACTGTTGTATTCTGCTACCTTTCCTATCCTCTACTATCCCCCCCCATCTTCTTTTTCTATCCCATCTACTGTAATTCATTTCTCTCCTTGTTTTTTCCTCCAATTCCCATCACAACCTCTTTTATGTAGTTTTTTATAACAATGAGGGTCTCTTTCCATTTCCATGCAATTCCCCTTTTCTCTCTCTTTTCCTCCCATCTCGTGTCTCTGTTTAATGTCAATCTTTTCTTCCTGCTCTTCCTCCCTGCTCTCTTTTTAGTTGCTCTTATTATATCAAAGAAGACATTTGGTATTTTTTTATGGATTGGCTAGCTTCACTAAGCATAATCTGCTCTAGTGCCATCCGTTTCCCTGCACATTCCATGATTTTGTCATTTTTTAGTGCTGCGTAATACTCCATGGTGTATAAATGCCACATTTTTTAATCCATTCATCCATTGAAGGGCATCTGGGTTGGTTCCACAGTCTAGCTATTGTGAATTGTGCTGCTGTGAACATCGATGTGGCAGTATCCCTGTAGTACGCTCTTTTAAGGTCTTCAGGGAATAGTCTGAGAAGGGCAATAACTGGATCAAATGGTGGTTCCATTCCCAGCTTTCCCAGGAATCTCCATACTGCTTTCCAAATCGGCCGCACCAATTTGCAGTCCCACCAGAAATATACAAGTGTACCCTTTTCCCCACATCCTCGCCAGCACTTGTTGTTGTTTGACTTCATAGTGGCTGCCAATCTTACTGGAGTGTACAGGTTGTAGAATCACATTGGTCATACAGTCACGTATATACACACAGCAATACTAGTGTCTATTTTATTCTGCTGCCCTTCCTATCCGCTCTTCCCCTCCCCTCTCCTCCCATCACTTCTCTCTATCCAATCTAATGTGACACACTTTTTTTTCCCCTCACATCATCATACATGTATTCTGTATAATGATGAGGGCTCTCCTTCCATTTTCCATGCAATTCCTCTTCTCCTTCCCTTTCCCTCCCACATCTCTTCCCTATTTAGTAGTAATCTTCTTCTCATGCTCTTCCTCCCTATCCCATTTTTGAGTCCTCCCCCTTGTATCAGAGAAGACATTCAGCATTTGTTTTTTTAGGGATTGGCTAACTTCACTTAGCATAATCTGCTCTAATGCCATGCATTTCCCTGCAGATGCCATGATCTTGTTATTTTTTAGTGCTGAGAAATATTCCATTGTGTATTAATGCCACATTTTTTAATCCATTAATCCACTGAAGGACATCTAGGTTAGCTCCCCAGTTTAGCTATTGTGAATTGTGCTGCTATAAACATTGATATGGCTGTGTCCATGTAGTATGTTGTTTTTAGGTCCTTTGTGTATAGTCTGAGAAAAGGACTAGCTGGGTCAAATGGTGGTTCCATTCCCAGTTTTCCAAGAAATCTCCATACTGCTTTCCATATTGGCTGCACTAATTTTCAGTCCCACCAGCAGTGTATAAGTGTACCTTTTTTCCCACATCCTTGCCAACACTTGTTGTTGTCTTCATAATGGCTGCCATTCTTACTGGGGTGAGATGGTATCTTAGAGTAGTTTTTATTTGCATTTCTCTGATTGCCAGAGATGATGAGCATTTTTTCATATATTTGTTGATTGATTGTATATCCTTTCCTGAGAAGTGTCTGTTAAGGTCCTTGGCCCATTTATTGATTAGATTATTTGGTTTTTTGATGCTTATCTTGTTGAGCTCTTTATATACCCTAGATGTGTTAGGGGTAAAAATATGTTCCCAGGATGTAGGCTCTCTATTCACCTCACAGATTATTTCTTTTGCTGAGAATAAACTTTTTTAGTTTTAATCCATCCCATTTGTTGATTCTTGGTTTTAATTCTTGTGCTATAGGAGTCTTATTAAGGAAGTTGGGGCCTAAATCCACATGATGAAGATTAGGGTCTACTTTTTCTTCTATTAGATGCAGAGTCTCTCATCAAATTCCTAGGTCCTTGATCTATCTATTTTGAGTTAACTTTTGTGCATGGTGAGAGAAAAAGATTCAACTTCATTTTGTTGCATATGGATTTCCAGTTTTCCCAGCACCATTTGTTGAAGATGCTATCCTTTCTCCAGTGCATGCTTTTTGCACCTTTATCTAATATAAGATAGTTTTAATTTCGTGGGTTAGTCTCTGTGTCTTCTATTCTTTTCCATTGGTCTACCAACCTGTTTTGGTGCCAGTACCATGCTGTTGTTGTTACTATTGCTTTGCAGTATAGTTTAAGGTCTGATATAGCGATACCACCTGTTTCACTCTTTCTGCTTAGAATTGCTTTAGCTATTCTGGGTCTCTTATTCTTCCAGATGAATTTCATGATTGCTTTTTCTATTTCTATGAGGAATGCCATTGGGATTTTGATCAGAATTGCATTAAATCTGTATAGTGCTTTAGGTAGTATGGTCATTTTAATAATATTAACTCTGCCTATCCATGAGCAAAGTAGATCTTTCCATCTTCTAAGGATTTCTTCTATTTCTCTCTTTAGGGGTCTGTAGTTTTCATTGTATAGATCTTTTACCTCTTTTTTTAAGTTGATTCCCAAGTATTTTATTTTATTTTATTTTTGAGCATATTGTGAATGGGGTAGTTTTCCTCAATTCCTTTTCAGAGGATTTGTCACTGATATACAGAAATGCCTTTGATTTACGGGTGTTGATTTTATATCCTGCCACTTTGCTGAACTCATTTACTAATTGTAGAAGTTTCCTGGTCGAGTCTTTTGGGTCTTCTAGGTAAATCATACCATCAGCAAATAGTGCTAATTTAAGTTCTTTTTTTCCTAAAGTTATTCCTTTAATTATTTTCATCTGTCTAATTACTCTGGCCAGTGTCTCAAGAGCTATGTTGAATAGAAGTAGAGAGAGAGGGCATCCCTGTCTTGTTACAGATTTTAGAGGGAATGCCTTCAGTTCTTCTCTGTTTAGAATGATGTTGGCCTGAGGCTTAGTGTACATAGCCTTTACAATGTTGAGGTAAGTTCCTGTTATCTCTATTTTTTCTAGTGTTTTAAACATAAAAAGGTACTGTATTTTTGTCAAATGCTTTTTCTGTGTCTATCAAGATGATCATATGGTTCTTATCTTTAAGTCTATTGATGTGATGAATTACATTTATTGATTTCCGTATGTTGAACCATCCTTGCATCCATAGGATGAATCTCACTTGATCATGGTACAGGATGTTTTTGATATGTTTTTGTATTAGACTTACCAGAATTTTACTGAGGATTTTTGCATCTATGTTCATTAGAGATATTTGTCTGAAGTTTTCTTTCTTTGAGATGTCTTTGTCTGGTTTTGGAATCAGGGCGATATTGGCCTTGTAGAATGAATTTGGAAGTATTCCCTCTTTTTCTATTTCCTGAAATAGATTGTATAGTATTGGTATTAGTTCTTCTTTAAAGGGCTTGTAAAACTCAGCTGTATATCATTTTGGGCTTTTCTTGGTTGGTAATATTTTGATGGCTTCATCTATTTCCTCACTTGATATTGGTCTGTTTATGTTGTATATATCTTCCTGACTCAGTCTGGGCAGATCATATGATTTAATGAATTTATTGATGCCTTCACTATCTTCTATTTTATTAGAGTATAACATTTCAAAATAATTTCTAATTATCTTATATATTTCTGTAGTGCCTGTTGTGATATTGCCTTTTTAGTCCAGTATGCTAGTAATTTGGGTTCTCTCTCTTCTTCTCTTCATTAGCATGGCTAAAGGTCTGTCAATCTTATTTATTTTTTCGAAGAACCAACTTTTAGTTTTGTCAATTTTTTCAGTTGTTTCTTCTGTTTCGATTTCATTGATTTCAGCTCTGATTTTGATTATTTCTTGCCTTCAATCTATGATTATTTTGTAAGGTATATAGGGACAGAATTTTATTTTTCTTCATTTATATCCATTTGATTTAGCAACATTGGTTGAAAGTTTGATAACAATGTGAAAAAGCAAAAAACTAAAAATTTAATAGAACATACATACATTATCTACTATATCAGAAGATGTATCATACACCTCTTTCTATCTTCACAACATCATGTAGTATAAGTCCTTATTTTTAATTGAGAAATGAAGAAAATGATATTCCAAGAGCTGAGCATGCTGCTCAGAAATAACATCTACTAATCAAAAGAGCCACAAATGCAGTGGAGGAAACCAAGCCAGACATTTCCCTGGGGATTACGACTTTATTTGCTCAGTAAAAGTCACCTTTTACTGAGTAAATACTCTATAAGACCTGAGGTAGAAATGTGTGTAAGGAGAGTATTTTTGAAAGTAACCTCAAAGAGTAGGTGCAAGGAAGTAGGAAAAATGAGACAGGAAGGGAGGAAAAGGCAGTGAAAGGTGTGTTGCAGAGTTGGGGACCACTGTGAGAAATCCGGGTTCTGGGTAGTCCCTGAGGGTCCAGGTTGCAGGCATCTCAGTGATCCCCTGAGCCATGGGAAGCTGACACCTCTGCCTCTCATGTGGCAGTTGCCATCAGCCACATTGACCTCCCTGTGGATGAGCCAAGTGAACTCTCTTGGACTTGGGAAATAATTGTGGCAAAAGAATCGAGAGTCAAGGCTTAAATTGATTGGGGCTGTGTCCCTGTGTATGGGGTCTGTCCTCCAAATCAGCAGCTGGGCTGAGGGGCAGAGCCAGGGCCATCAGAGGACCTGTGCACTTTAAAAGTGGCATTCAAACCCCACTGCAAGTCTCGCTTTCCTCTTAATTCCTCAAGGCCGGCAGCACCCTCTCAAGTAGAACAGCAGTTGGAAAGATTAGTAGAAGAATCACGGTCCTGCTGCTGTAGCTGGTGCTGAGGCTGTACCTGATGTGACTTCTTCATACAGTTCTTCAGTTTTAAGTTGGCACAACTGAACACTCACACTTAGGGCTACGTGGCACACAGGGAAGGGACACTTGTAGGAGAAAGCACACATCTGCATGTGCTGCAGCACACCTTTTAGCATTTTCTATTAACCACATGGTATATTAACTAGCAGTTGCAGAATTTTATGATATTTAACAGTTTTGTGAATTATTTTCAGACAGTTTCAGCATTTGCCTGTGAACATGAGAATGACAATTGGGGAATTTAAAGCAAAGCAAAAGTTTCAGCCACCCAGATCATCACAGCATGTGCAAAGCCCACTAAGCTCACAGGTAGTAACAGGACTATTCAGAGGATACCATCACTTGGTTCAGTTTAACTTTGTTTACGAGTTGATGCATCAGTGCCCAGGGTCCATTACAAACATAGTTCCCAGGTCAGTCAGCTTGTTCAATTCTAGGACTTCCAGCATGCCCTGTAAAGAGCTCTGTGCATCTACCCCCAACCCACAGCAAAATCACAGGAAATTGCTAAACAGAGCAACAGCAGCAACAGCCAGTCATGTTCATTCATTGGGAATGGTTCCAGGATGTATGAAGATGTAAAAGGCAGTGTAACGCTCAGTTTCTTCTTTTTACTTTAACTGAGCTAGAAAGCAATAGTATGAAATTACAAATAAAACATACTCTTCTTCCTATACTATATGGAAATGTAACATATTTGCTAATTAGAATACAAAGAAGTTGGGTGGCAGTGAAGCTGTAATGAGTTAATGTGACTCCAGGTGATAAATCAGGAAAAAAAGAAAGAAAAAATTCAAATCAAGAGAACAATGGATAATAAATAAGGTTAAGATGACTAAATTCATAAATACCTTTACCTCTTAGCTTTTTCAAAAGGCAAAACACCAGGGAAAAATAGAAGACTCAGGTAAATTCAGATATTACACAGGAGATGTTACTATCTCCCTTAGAAAAACAAAATTATTACATGAAATGGGCCAGTATCTGGAAACACAGACTAGACACAAGATAGAAAATAATGTGAAGAGACCTATCACAAGTGCAGAGGGTTTCATCAGCAATAATTATCGGCTGCACACCAAGAAGTCTCATGTCCCTGTTATAGTACACTGGAGAATGCTACCAAACACTGGGGGATGTAATATTAGTTCTTCCCCAGTGCTCTAAAACATAAATAGTAGATGCAGTTCTCATCTCATTTTGAGTCAATAGTACAGTAATGCCAAAATTGTACAAAATTATTCACAAAAAATAATAACAAGTGACTGGGGCTGTGGCTCAGTGGTAGAGTGCTCGCTTAGCACGTGTGAGGTCCTGGGTTCGATTCTCAGCACCACATAAAAATAAATAAATAAAATAAAGGTTAAAAAATAATAACAAAACTACTTACTCTGGGCTGGGGATGTAACTTAGTGGTCTAGTGGTTTTGCCTATAGCCTATGAGTTTATGTGTTTCATCCCCAGCATGCAAACAAACCCCCCCCCCCAAAAAAAGCCATAAAAATTCTTTTTTAAACAAAAATATTTATTTTTTTAAATTGTAGTTCACTTGGCTTTGTTGTTTCTGGGCCTTTGGTGAGTCAGTGTCATGGTGGGAGTACATGCTTGAGCTGAGCTTCTCACCTCAGGGTGACTGGGAAGCAGAGAGAAAGCACAGAGACAGAAGATACCCTTCATGGTTATACCCTCAGTGACCTGCCTCCCCAACTACCCCACCTGTTAAGGTTTTACTACTTTCCAGCAGCCCATGTGTCATTGCTAGAAACACCGAGGTGCCACAAGAATTCAGGCATGTAGATGGGCATCGCAGACTCTACTTCTGCCAGAAGAGTGTGCCACCAAACCTGGCTGGCAAGTGCTGGGCGGGCAGTCCGCCTGCTTTTATCCCTGACACAGTGTCTGAAAGGCCAAGGTCCGTCGTCGGAGATTAAAATGCACACACACAGATAGCAGTGACAAAGATGAAGTACTTTACTGCAAGCTGGTTCTAGCTTATATAGAAAGTGAGAGTCAGTTATCTTAAACCAGGAAGCTCCCAGGGCCAATCATACTAAAGGTCAGATCATCACCTATGGTGTATGCACATCTATCCTGCATAAGATTCATGGGGGGCACGAGCTGTCCACGATCACAGAAGACGGGAGGACCAATTAGAAAATTTTCAAAACAACTTGTTATCCGCCCACTGGCAACTTGCCTGCCACCATGTTGCATTAGGGTCTCTTTATCTAAAAGACCCAGGGAGTTCTAGCCCCCCACTGGCAATTTGCCCACCACCATGTTTGAAAGGCCCGGGGAGTTCTCAGGGAGACTCCCAACAGTGTCTCCCATTGCCCTGATAGGAGGAGGTCTGGGTTATACTCTGTCAGTTGGCTAATTTTAAAATTGGGGTGGGCAAAGGGAAGGGCTAAAGTTAAAATGGGTACAATTGGATCTTACCAATTAAGGCTTAGTACTATGTTCTGAAAGTGGACCACCAAACTTTCTGTTTCTCACATTATGAATCTACGTATGGATTAATCCTTTGATGAGGCAGAACCCTCACGATTCTATCACCTCCCAAAGACCTCCCCTCTGAATGCTGCTGAACTAGGGACAACGCCTTCAACATATGAATTTTGGGGGGACATTTCACATCGAGCCATAGCTTAACATGTATAACTTCCATTTATACACCATTGGCCAACCAAGGCAAATGGAAGATTATAAATGATCTTTGAGTTTCACTGTGAGGGGATCTGTAATTCTTTGTCATAGAAAACCACCACAGTTAATACTGTGTAAGAATCGCGCCCCACCCCCACCAGCCCCCCAATATGTGGAAGCTTATTCTAAACACAAATATGATTGTATTTGGAGATTGTGAGAAACACACTCACCTGTCCAAACCCAAAGAATGGATTGAGAGACAAAGGTATGGAGAAAGCAAGACTTTAATGATGATCTTGCAAGATCTGGTGTCTGAGGAAGCAGGCACACCCAGAGAAGTTGCAATCAGCATTTTATCCCTTAGTACATAAGCCCCTCCTTGCCCCTGCACCCTAATGTGGGGTATGCCATCACCTAAGTTTTACTGTGTCTTATTGGGTTTTTTAAAGAAATGCATCTTTAATTGTCCCCCACCTCCCTTTGTTCTCTTGTAGCTGGAAAGCCTTCTTGAGGTGAGTGCATCTTGCAGTTTACCTCTCTGTTGGTTCAGCAGGCCCTTTCCCTTCACCTCCTATCTGTAAAGGGACTGTGAATTTTCCACACTCTAATGTTATCTGCCTGTAACTTTCCATTCTGTTCTCTCCTGCTGCTTTTCTTACCTCCTGTATTTATATTCAAGGCTAAATACTGTATTTTGAAAATGGAACACCAGACTTTCCATTTCTCACGGAGATGTCATTTGGGAGATAGATATGGTAAAATGAAGTCCTCAAAGTGGGCTATAGAATTGATGGTGTTGAAAGGAGATGGGATTCTCTCTCTTATTCCAGGAAAGGATATGTGTAAACCAGGAGGAGACCACACCAGGAACTGAATCAGCTGGCTGCTGGACCTGGGTTCCCAGCCTGTAGAACTGCCAGACCCAAGTTCCACTGGAGCATCTCAGTCTGTGGTATTTGTCTTGGTATCCTAGCCGCTGAAGCAGGGAGGGACACAAAGATTGCCTATCATACATTGTCTGTGTTTGCTTACTTTCTCATAGCAACTTTGATTCAACTTGTTTGCATCTACAAGTGTGTAGTTTGTATAAGATAATCACAGTGACTGGCTTAGGGAACACTGATATCCCTATGCACAATTTTACTCTTTATGAATGTCTTTTTATTTGCTTTTTTTTCATCTTCCATTTTTATTCTCCTCTCATCCACATGCCTACCTTTTGTTGTCTTGCTAGAAGATTTTTCTTTTTAATGTTTTTATTATTTTAAGGATGTTTGTACATAGGTAAAGATTTTAATATGTGGTATTTATAGTCTTCTACTTTATTGAATATTCCTATTTTGAGTCACTTTTCAGAAGGAGATTCTTTTACAATCTTCACTTTTGTTTTTCTCTTTTTGTTTGTATTAATGCCTGTCAAGTAGCACTCAGTGCTGTGATGATGGAGAATGCTTCTCCTCCCTGAGTCCACTTGAACTGTCATACTGCCTTGGGTCTAAGACACATGTGTTCACATTCAGATCATGCCATCATATTGAAGGTGCTCATTACAAGTGGGATATTATTTTTAAAGACACTTCCTCAGAGTCTATAATGGGTGACATTTGGTTTTCCACAGTGCTATGTGTATGATGAAATACATTCATTTATTTCTTAATATTGAACTTGGCTTTCATGCAGAAATACATTTTAAATGTTCTTCTGCACTTCTCATATCTTTGTCTTCCCATCAAATTCTTCTTTCAACTTCTAGGTTTTCTTCAAGCCATTTCATCCACTTAGATGGCTTCAGCAGTCCCTGAGGTCTTGCTGCTTCCTGAATCTTTAATTTACCTTTGACCTCTCTTCTGAGTTGTGGACCATGCATCCACTTACCAGGTGGACATCCCTACACATCTGATCACAGGGACTTCGAACACAGCATGTCTGAGGTCAGACTGCCCATCATGGCCATTGTTGTATTTTCCAGCCTGGGTCTACACTGCTGCTTATGCTGGTAGCTTGGAAGTAAATGCCTGTTTTTGCAGTAGGCATTTACTTTCAAGCTAAAATTAGTACCGTGTTCTATTTCTTCTTTTTCCTTTCTTTTTTTCTTTTTCTAGGATGAGTTCTCTATGCTGCATTCTTAATGCTCTGTTCCCTGGTGTAGGTGGTCATGTGTCACCAGTTTCTTCTCTGACTCTCCTATTAAGTTTTTCCATTCTCTTTAGGGGAAGACTTCCAAAATGCAGATCTGTTTAATCTAGAATGGAAATACAAGACTGCCTGTGAGAGTATTTTAATTAAAAAATTTTAGATGTTGATGGACCTTTATTTTATTCATTTGTTTATCTGCGGTGCTGAGAATCGAACCCAGTGACTCACACATGCTAAGCAAGCATTCTACCATTGAGCCACAACCCCAACCCCTCCATCCCCCACTGTGAGAGTACTTTATAATCTATCAATAGTTTCTAAGAAGAGTGGGCACATAATTTTTTAACTGTTGGAATTAGGCAAGCATTTGTATTCACATCACTAGGTTGTCAGTCCCCGACACACTTGCTGCCTTTACCACATGTCACAGCCTAGGCAGCCTCACCTAGACTGACACCACTGTAGTTCCATTAGCCTGGCGTGGGTTCTTTGTAATTTCACAGTCTGATTCCAGGGCCAGGACACATTCATCTAAGTGAAATACATGCTGGGAACATGGATCAATCTCTTTTTCCCCTTCTTCCCCACCCTATCTTACTACAAATATGTGGCTTAGTTTATTTAACATAGTATTTCAAGTATGTGTTCATATTGAAATCTTCACACTAGCTTTATCTCTTTTTAGGAACAGAAATTTTTTCACCCTGTTTCTGCTGTGAACAACGACACTTCTAAATCTATAAAGGAAATTCTATAATAGTGATGTAGGGTTACCAAATTAGTACAAAGACAAGGTATTTTTATTGGTATTTTCCTCTCCCATAATACAAATCAAACTGTATCTTATAAAAGACATATGTAAGACACACATTCACACAAGAGTGAACTCTGTATTTCTGTTCTGATCCAGGGTGGAGGGCTTGGGTTGAGGAGACATGTTCCATTACAGGGGATGCTTCCTTCAAATATGTGTCTGTGGAGTTCACTTGGGAGGAGTGGCAGGACCTGGATGAGGCTCAGAGGACCTTCTACAGGGATGTGATGCTGGAGACCTACAGCAGCCTGGTGTCCTTGGGTAAGTGAAAAGCCCCAGTGATCTTATTAGAAGCTATTTCATTGTCAGTATTTAGAGGAATCATTTTTAAATTTTAATACTACTATTATCTTATTTTTATTTATCTATTTATTTATTTATTTATTTTAATTTTGAGTACCAGGAATTGAACTCAGGGGTACTTGACCACTGAGCCACATCCCCAGTGCCCCCCACCGTTTCAGCCCCCCAACTTCCTTTTTATTAAATTTTATTCAAAGACAGGGTCTTTGCACATATTTATGGGGCAGAGTGTGGCATTTCTGTACATGTATATAGTGAATTACACAAATTATCAGTAATAAGCAGGTTTGTATTGGGAACATTTAAAAGCTAATAGATATTTTGAAATATTTAAAAAGCTGCTCTGATCTTTTAATTATGCTTCTCTGCTGCAGAATATTAAAATTATTCTCCTATGCAGGTGCACCACCACATACATTACCATCTCTTCTCCACTCTCCCTCCCACACAGCCTTTCCATGCTCCAGTAACCACCATTCTCTGTATCTTTGAGATAAACTTTAGCTTCCACTAATAAATGAGAATATGCAGTATTTGTTTTTCTGTGCCTGACTTATTTTACTTTACATAAATGTCCTCCAATTCCATTCATGTTGCTGCAAATGCATATTTTAAAAACTAAATAACAGTCCCGTGTGCATACATACCACATTTTCTTTGCCCATTCATCTAAGATGGACATCAGAGTTGATAACCTATCATGGATTTTGTAAGCGGTGCCACAGTAAATGTGCAAGTGCAGGTTCCTCTTCAAAACAAGGAATGAGTTTTCCCTGAATACATATACACCATACTGCTATGAATATGGTCATTCTGTTTCTAGGTTTTGGGGACATGCAGACTTTCCCATAGTGGCTGCACCAGTTTGCACTTTTAGAACCAGTGTGGAAGTTTTCCTCTCAGTGCCTCCTGGCCAGCTTTTTTGTTCTGTGTCTTAATAATGAGCACTTAAAAGTGGTGTCATGATGGCTTGTTTAGATTCTGATCTTTTACCTGATAATTATGGTGTTGAACATTTATTCCTGTGCTCATAGGTATTTGTGTGTCCTTTTGAGAATGCCTGTTCAGGTTACTTGTCCGGTTTTTAACTATATGATTTTTTTTTTTTGCCATTGAATTGAATTCCTTATTTTTTCCAGAAGTTAATCCCTTTTCAGATAGTTTGCAAATATTTTTCTCCCATTCTGTAGGTTAAATTTTTACTCTAGATAGTAGAACTTCCACTCTGGATAGTTCTTAATATTAAATGTATTCCTGCATTAAATACACATGAGAACTTTCACTGTAGATAATTCTTAATATTGAACTTGGCTTTTGTGCATGAATACATTTTAAAAGTTCTTCTGCAGTTCTCTTGAGAAATGTCTGAGATTCTTATATTTTCCAGAAGGCAATCCCTTGTCATTTTGCAAATATTTTCTTTACAGTTTTTAGTTTGTAAACTCCATTTGTTAATTTTTGCTTTTGTTGTTTTTTTGCAAGATCAATGTCTGTGTTTCACTGGTATTTTCCTCTAGTAGTTTAATCATTTCAGGTCTTAGGTATTAAGTGTTTGATCCACTTTGTTGATTTCTCTGTCTGGTGAGAATGGGGTCTAACATTGCATATGGATGATCAGTTTCCCACAATTATTGATGAGCTTACTTTCTAAACATATATTCTTGCTACTTTGCTGACAATCAGTTGGAGATTATATATATATATATATATATATATATATATATATATATAATATCTTATATCTTAATAATGGTTTAATATTGGTTTCTGTTATGTTCCGTTGGTCTGGAGTCTGTTTATGCCAGTACCATGCTGTGGTTTAATATTTTTAGTTGTAGATGGACACAATGTCTTTATTTTCTTTATTTTTTTGTGGTGAAGAGTGAACCCAGTGCTTCACACCTGCTATAAATACTCTTATCTATCACTGAGCTACAACCCCAACCCACCATGCTGTTTTGATTATTATACCTTTGTAGTTTGTTTTGAAGACAGAATGATTCCAGCTTTGTTGTTTTTGCTTAAGTGTGTTTTGACTATTTGAGGTCTTTTGTGCTTCCATATGATGTTTAAGACTATTTTTCTAGCTATGTGAAGAAAAGTTATATGAGGATTACATTGAATATGTCAATTGTTTTGGGTATTAAGGGTTTTTAGCAATATTAATTCTTCCAATACATGAAAATAGGATGTATTTCTTTTGTGTGTCCTCCTTAATTTATTTTCATCAGTGTTTTGAAGTTTTTGTTGTAGAGATCATTCACTTCTTTCATTAAATTTGTTCCAAGGTAGTTTTTTAAAATTAACTATTGTCATTGAGATTTCTTTCATGTTTTCTTTCTCAACAATTCTGGTTTTGATGTATAATAAGGCTACTGATATTTGTTTGTTGATTTTGTACTTTTCAACTGAGGATATGACTACATTCATTTATCAGTTCCTGCATTCATTTATCAGTTCTAATAATTTTTTTTTTATTTTGGAGGAATTTTTGTATACAAATCTCTGTTTTCTTCTGTATACAAATTCATGGTGTTTGCTAATAATTATTTAACCTCCTCCTTTCCTACTTTCTTTCTTTCTTTCTTTCTTTCTTTCTTTCTTTTCTGCCCTTTCTTTCTTTCTCTCTTCTTACTGTTTGAGTCAATGTGTTCAGTCCTGTTTGAAGAGCAATGGAAGCCAACACCTTGCCTTATTCCAGATCCTGCCAGAAATAATCTGAGATTTCCCTGTTCAGTATAATGTGGGTTAGAATTTAATATGCAGCCTGTGTGTTCAGGAACATTACTTTTAACTCTAGCTTTTCAAGGGTTTTTATAATATAACTGTGTTGAATTTTATCAAATAACTTTTCTGGGTATGTTGACATACATGAGTTTTTTTGATGCTGAGGAGTGAACCCAAGGGCACATAACCACACTGCTGCATTCCCAGCCTCTTTTTTAGGGTCTTGCTGAGTTGTTTAGGGCCTCACTAAATTGCTGAGGATGGCTTTGAACTCAAGACCCTCCTGCCTCTGCCTTACAAGTTGCTGAGATTATAGGCGTGTGCCACCATGCCCAGCAAGATATATGATTTTTAATCCTCATTCTGTTTATGCAATGAAATTACGTGTATCAACTTTCATATATTGAACCATCTTCCATTCCTGTGGTTCACATGGGGTCATGATTTTTAAACCTTGTGCTGTGCTGATGGATTGAATTTGCTAGTGTTTTACTGAGAATTTTAAATCTATGGTCATCAGGCTATTAGTGTTCTTGTGCAGGTTTTGATATTAGGGCAAAGCTGGTCTCATAGGATACATATGGAAGATTTTTCCTTTATTTCAATATTTCCAAATAATTTGAGAAGAATTGGCAGTTGTTCTGTAAACTTTTGATAAAATTTAGGAGTGAAGCCATTTGGCCCTGGGCTTTAGTTTGTTGGAAGTTTGTTCCTAATGTGCTCTCCTTGGATACATCTGTTCTGTTAAGGTTTCTAGATCCTTATGGTTCAATTTTGGTTGTTATGTGTGTCTAGAAATTCATTCATTTCTGGATTTTCCAATTATGAGTGTGTGGTTTTTCAAGATATTCCCTAGGGATCTGCAGATTAGTTGAAACATCTGTTTTTTTTTTTTCATTATTGATTTGATTTATTTGGATCTTTTTTCCTGGTTAGTATAATTATCAGGTACTTTGGAATAATTTGATCTCACTTTTCCCAAACAATCTACACAGAAAAAAAGATGTTCCTTAATGCGCATGAGGCTTGAGTTCTCCTCATAATACCCTAGAGGCCTGGCAGGGGCACTGAAAATGGGTCCTTATGGTCATTTAGTTTGATTTTGCTTAAAGAATCTCCTACAATTCCACAAGCTTCAGACTCCACCAAACCTGGATCTCTCCTCACTTGACACTATGGGCTTAGCAGTCATATGAACTTTTATTAAAGAAAATGCTATTGTTTTCTGTAAGTATGCAAACACATCGTAGTCTTCATATTTCTGGGAAATGTGTTCACATACTATGAATACAGATCTGTTTACTAGTTTGTCAAAAGTTGTTTTTTAAAAAAACTCCAAGTTCAAATGCCCATAAAGACACTGATCACTGTTTCCAAGGCTATTTCCCCATGCCTACATCAATGCATGGTTTCCTATTCACAGGGAGCCTTCCTATACACACCAGGTTGATACAGATCAGACTCTCTATAGGCAAACAAGCATGTTACTGAGGAAAGAAGAGGCTGACTCAGTTAAAATATCAGCAAAAGTTTAGTCCCTGTTATTCAAGCCTTTATAGACTATATTGACCCTCTTAGCACTCATAGCGTTACGTGAGATTGAACATGTTCCTTTAGCAATAAAGAGTGTGGACAGCATTTATCAAATAATGACAAACAATCCATGTCCACTAAATTACTTGACTACTGAGAGAAAACTCCTGGAGAGTTTGAAAAAACACTATTAAATAAATTTATTAATAAATGCTCAAGACGTTATATTCCTAGAAATGGGAAACTGTTAACAGCCTCCATTCTGCATGTCTGTGATTTATACAAAGTACTTAGGTTTGATTGTGTTCTCAGGTAATAATAACTTATACATGGAAAGTGTGTGGTGGTGCAGCAATGGTGGCGATCGGAACCCTAACGGGTAGTGGCAATTGGTTTTCTGCTTTGGTGATCCGGGTGACTCTCCTCAAATGCCTTTTTATTTCCACCTACCATTCTACAGATTTTGAAGTACACCACAACTGGCTTGCTATCACTCAGTTTGCCAATATCACATTGGTATTATGAAGCAACTTCAGAGTGGACCTTGGCTGATCCCGCTTTTTTGTGTGGTTTGAATATGTCCTGTCACTTGTTGCCAAATATTTTGATCAAGTGATGCATAGTGTTCATAATATGAACTACTGCAGTTTAAGAACCTTATTTTTCCAGAGATTTTCTGTCATCTTTAAAGATGCACTCTTTGTGTATGCTGTCTATGAGATAGAAATATATCACTACATCCAGCTATCTTGATTAATTAAGTTGCCTAGCCTGACCTCAGAGTTGCAGTTCTCCTGCCTCAGCCACTGGTATTACAGATATTCATTTCCAGTACAATGGATTCCTATTGTGATTAATGTTGCTCTCCATTGCACGGTTATTTCAGAAAAGTCATGTGGAAGGAGCATTTTTCTTTGCCATTCTCCTACATTTGAAGCACATCTACTTCTATGTAGCACCAGTTTACAGTATATACCTGCTACACTCTTATTGTTTTGCTGCAAATAAACCAGATGGGGCTGTCTGATGGAATAGTTTTAGCTTTGTCTGTGTTATTTTGCTGGGCCTCATTGTTTTCCTAGTTTCTGCTCTTTCACTCGGTCCTTTCCTAGCCTTAAACCAGCTGCCTCAAGTCTTTTTCCAACTCTTTCCTTTCTAGAGGGGCCTCTGCCATGCATACTGGGCTTCAAACTTCTGGGACTTATACAATGCTTTGGACAAAGTTCTGTCTGTCATTGGTTTGGAATTGAAACTTCTTGATCCCAACAAGATCCCTAAGGCCTCAATGGCAAGTAGCCATACTCCTCGAAATTCTCCCAATGATCCTTTTGTCTGTGGAAAAAGCAGGAGATGCTTCAATTTTTCTGATTCTGACCACAACAGGACATTATTCCCTCTTCCTTCTGCTCTTCACTGCCCCAGAACTTCCCATTAAAATCTTACTCATGTTACTATTCTCCATCTATAGTATTTCTTCACTGAAGATTCTATTCAGAAAAGAAAAACCTCTTTTTAATTGGATGGAAATTTTCTACCTCCTTGGCTTGGGGATTCTGGAAGTCTGCTGTGAATTTGTATTCCATTTTACCTCCTGGAAGCTGAAGTGCTCCTTTTTTCCCTTTGTTACTGACTTCAGTGTATTGTGCAGTGGGCATCACACATGCTTGATTCATACTGTATGTTTCAGTGTTGACTGGTCCTCCGATCAGAAAGACAAAGTAGCAATGAATAGAGGAACTGCTTGAAAGTAGGCAAAGCAATTATTTCATGGGAAATTAATCAGAACTTGAAGAAAGTTGCTTGTGGCATGAGCCATTCTTTTTAGAAGATCTGTTTAGAGAATCATTCTTCCATCATTGGCCTTGTCCAGCCTAGCAACCTGATTGTTACCATGGTAAGAAGCTACTGCTCTCCATAAACAGTGAAATTCATCTGAAAAAAAATCTCATCTTCCTCTGTTAAAATTGTCTGAGATCATTCATACTGCTATGTTTTTCTGAAAGCTAACAGAGTCTAACTAACCGCATAATTATTTGTAGACTATGTCAACCGTTGTCAGGATATAAAGGATAATTAGACTCCTCTACTGAAATAAATAAAATGGCATTTTTTATTTCTGCAAAAAAAGAATATCTTATTCACTACAGTTGTCTTGTTCTTAGGTGACACTGTTCATATTTATACTTGAAACTGGTAATACTGTGCAGGAACTTGTAGGATTAATACACTATAACAAACATAATAAAAAGTAATGCTTTCCATAAGGCTTCAATGAAGAAAGTATACAAAACTTCAAATCAAGGTATCAATATGGAGATTCCTCAGGTCAAGCATATTACTTGAACATCATGGGTTTGCTTCCCATGTAGGCCAACAAAATAGATTGGTCTGCACCCCCAGTCATGGTCAGGGACATTTCCATGAGTGATTTTTTGAACTTAATGGAGAGGAGGGAAGACATCAATGGAAATGGATGAAAACAAACATTATCTCTCTTAGAAGAGTGATTCAAAGTGTACGTCCTACCTATACTGATCCAGAATTTCTTTTCTTGGAATATGAAGGGCATTTTTGACTGGGGAAGAAAGCAAAAGGAAGCTTCTGGAGAAAAATTACAAGTGTGGAGATTCCAAGTCAGCCCTACCTACTGAATTGACTCCATGGATCTGTAAGTGTGGCCACTCCTCAGATATCACCATCAAGGAATAAAATGTACTTCAATATGTACTTCAATCCTCCTTAGAGTAGTGGGGGCAAAAGAAGCTGTCAGGTAGAGTGTGTGCTTTACCTAATGGAGAAAATGATGCAGGTGTTAGATTCTAACTGTGTAGTTGCTACATGGGAGAAGAGTGAACCCCATATATCAGAGTGACAATCCATGAGACAGATTTAAAGAACTGGACAAACAATCAAAACATGGACATTTTATTATTCTCCCTCTTCTTCCTCCAAATACCCAGAAATTAATAAATGGCAGATTCACAGGGAAAATGATGAAACATTTTTTCTTCCTCCAGTTGTATCTCCCAGTAGGAAGTGAAGGAAATGACAACTGCTTATACAGAAAACAGAACTCTAACTCAGAATCTGTGTTCAAAATTCCCCTAGAGTTCCCTTCAAGAGAACAGTTCCACATAAAACACTCTCATTTGACTAAAAGAGTTTTAGAAGGCAGCCCACGCAGTTGCTCATATTTTTTAAATAATAGATCCTGTGTCATAGACTATAGTTGCAGTCCACACAATTTGGTTTATCCTCAGGACAGAGAGAGTATATAGAGAAAGAAAAGATAAAGAAAGGGGGAGGAGTGAAGGGGAAAGGAGGAGGAAAAAGTAAACACAAGCCAATGGTACAGGCTATCTAGAAACATTTTACCCTCTCTGCAAAATTCATCTGACTCAAAAATCTCCTGCTGATTAAAAAGATCATGTAAAAATGTGCATGATCTCTGAGAGTGGAACTTCCAACAAGTCCTGTTCTGGAAGAGCTGCTCTCATGACCAAACCTCATGCAAGCTGACACATAGAGAAGAATGGTTTCCTCCTGAGAACCAGCTATAAATGGAGGAAAAATGGCATTCAGTCTGTGTGGGAAGAAGACCTATGCATTTTTTTAGATATGTATGTGCATCTCATTACATTCATGTTGGTTCTCAAGAACATTTCAGTTTAGTCATAAAGTCTACAGGAAACTACTATTTAAGTTTTAAAAGCACTTCTTATGAAAATAAAGGTTAACCAGCAAAAGCATTGAGCATCACTGAGGTCCATGGTTTTGTATTGGAACCTGATTTTCCACCCTGCAGGCAATATCCTCATTAAAATTTCTCAAACACAGGAGGCTGAGGCAGGAGAACTGCAAGTTTGAGGTCAACCTCAGCAAACTAGCAAGGCACTAATCAATTCAGGGAGACCCCATCTCAAAAAAACAAAAAAAAAGGCGGGGGATGTAGCTCAATGGTAAAGTGCCCTGGGATTTAATCCTCAGTAAAGCAAAATTAATTAATTAATTAATTAATTAAATTTCTCAGAGGATAGCACAGACATGAGAATAGCTCTTAATGACTTGGTAATAACAGATTTCAAATACAAGTTTTAAGTGTCTTACTTGTGTACACATACACACAAACAAACACACACACACAATAATTCCCAAATCCTCAGAAAACAAAGAAATATTAGCTTATCTATCTTACCTAATAAGGTTAATAACATTTATTCATCATTATTTCTTTTTTTATAGTTGTAGATGGACAGAATGCCTTTATTTTATTTGTTTATTATTATGTGGTTCTGAGGATCATACCCACTGCCTCATGCATGCTAGGCAAGCACTTTGCTGTTGAGCTAAAGCCCCAGTCCTATTCTCCATTATTTCTACTTCCACAATTTGTAATATCAGAATGGGAGCCCTAAGGAATTATCAAATGTAATTTTTCTAGTCTCTGTGAAACTTTGAAGCCACAAGCCATTTAAATATAATCTTGACATTTGAAGAACCATCAATAGCCATCTCTTTCCTATGGATATTGACCTTATTATCTAAAATGTTCATGGCAATGTCAATTTATTTTTTAACATTATTTTGAGTACTAAATACAACAAATTAAAAAAGAGGCGATACATGAAAAAGCTAGCACTGAAATTTACAGAGTCATCCAGAGAGCCACAGAAAGCTGAGCATAGAAACACATTCACTGCAGGCAAGTGTACTGCCCCTCCCCACAGAGCACCTGCGCATGTGACTCTTTAGCAAGAATGCTCAGTGTCAGAGGGTCATCCCCTTGGGTTCCAGGGAATGCAGTACCAATGGAAAACAAAGAATAAAACTGTTAACAACATCAATATTATGCAATTAAAACTAAGGAAACGGGAAAGGCAGCCAAGCCGTCTGCTCCTCTCATGGCAAAGTTTTCTGAAGCCACATTTCCTCCAGGTAATAGTGACATCCAGTGACTTAATTTTTAATTGAACTTCAGTGACTGTGTGTGGAATTATCCAGTAATTCATTTCTACAAGCAAATTAATTAGTCTAGTTATTTTTAAATCTTAGCAAAATAACAATGTTTTCTTGCAGGACTTAATGATTAGGTTTTATGTAAATGTTATATTTTAATTAATTTGTGGAGGTGGTTACACAAAACTAAGTTAAAATTGTGTCTGAAATGCAGGTCAGTATTTGCATGTTCATTTGTTTCAGGGACTCACATACACTATGGTCTTAAATGAGTGAGATGAAATCATTAAGCCATTTTGCACAGAGGGATGAATGATGGAAGAGTAACTTTGAAATGCCTTTCCCTTCAGGCTAAACTTTCACATGATGACAAAACTTAATCTGAATACATGGCAGCAAAGTGACTTTCTTGAAAATCACATTAATTTGTCCTCCTGCCCACAATGTGCTTTCTTTCTTTCTTTCTTTCTTTCTTTTTTTTTTTTGAGGGGGGAATGGTACTAGGGATTGAACTTAGGGACACTCAACCATTGAGCCATATCCCAAGCCCTATTTTGTATTTTATTTAGAGACAGTGTCTCACTGAGTTGCTAAGTGCTTCACTGTTTCTAAGGCTGGCTTTGAATTCATGATCCTCCTGACAGCCTCCTGAGCCCCTAGGATTACAGGAGTGCATCACCACGCCCAGCCACAACTAATTAAAAAAACTTAATGAGGAATGAAGAGAGTGAAAGACATGAGGAATGTTTTAAAAATTCCTCAAGAATAGAAAAGGCCTGTGATCCAGATTTTTAAAACTTTTTTTTAAAAAAATTGTCAGATTAAAATGCCTTGAGGTCTGCTGAAAGCATTTGGCTAGCATATCATAGAGTTAATGCAGAGCAGAGCAATCAACATGACTACCCTGAACCCACAAAAATCAGAAACAGAACAAATCACAAAATATAAGCATTTGAACATTTAAAACAACCTGAATGACAAAACATTTTTCAACTAAGCAAAAGCCCTCTAGGGAGAGGAGCTGGTAGTCTCCCAGAAAATGCCAGAAAAATCCAGGTTTATTCTTGTACCTGATGCTGTGCCTGCCAGTGCAGTGCCAGAGTTCTGTGGTCTACTCTACTCTGCAGAGTAGCAACTGCAAGGATCTCCACTATGCAGGACAGAGCCAGTTCAACCTCTATTACTTTTTCTTACATAGTTCCTATGAAACACATTTGTAATGAAATGGCATAAGTTGCAAGTTCTTGTTATGTGCACTCACCTCATCTCACCTGTCAATATTCTAGCGCTAATCTGAGGTTTCACTAGAACTTGGACTTACTCAAAGAATATACAAAACAGCAGCCTACATTTAGATTCACAAAAGTCAAAACATGCTTCTTATACTTTAGATGCAACAAGAGGAAAAAAAATTTTAGTGGTGGGATTTGGAGATACTTTTAAAGCTGCATTTTCAGAAACAGACCACTGATTACATTTGTCAATATTTATTAACAATAACAACACAATTTCTAAGTTTTCAATATAAGTTTAAAATATCTGCTGTACTTACAAGTACTCCCCACCACTACTGTGCTGCAGGTCTGCAATTTCAAAAGAGTGAGCATCCTGAGCAACGTTCCAGGAACAGGGTTCACGTCCACATTATCTGAGGTTCCTCCATCCCACATCCAATATCACACTCGATGCAGAGGACTCTTGGCGCACATCCTCCCCGCCTTTTCTCTCCTCTCTGATGTGGGGCGAAGGTGGAACTTGCAGACACATCCACTCATCTGCCATTTTGCACTCCTTGCCCCACACAACTGCAGAGCCCCACGTCCAGGCTTCTCTGGTGGTAATAAGGGGAAGTGCAGGCAGGGACAGTAAATCTTAAACCTGGCTGGCTGCTAGCAAGGCTAGGGAGGGAGAGGTACACACCCACTTTTCTGGCTAGTTTATCCTATGTTTCCCACTCTCAAGAGAATAACATTTCCATATATTTCAGTCTAAAGAGGCCAAGTATGATGAGTTGCTCATTAACTGGAAATAATTGACATATATAGAATACTTCATCCAACAATAGCACAATTGACATTCTTCTCAAGCTCACATAGAACTCCAACCAAGATGGATCGCATGCTAGGATATAAAACACAACTGAACAAATGAAAAGAATAATGATTACACAAAATACATGCTTGGACAACAACAGAGTAAAGTAGAAAACTATATCAGAATAATACACCAAAATTCCCAAAATATTGAAGATCAAACCATAGACTTCAAAATAACACATAAGCCAAAGTCTCAGGAGATATTAGAAAGCATTTTGAAAATTAAAACTTTTGGTCAAAATTTGAGGGATGTAGAGAAAACAGTACTTAGAAGTAAGAGTTTAGCACTGGAAAAATATAACACTAATAATTTAAGCATCCACCTTAAGAAAATAGAGAAAGAGCCTAAATAAAGCAGGGGAAAAAAAGAAACAAAAATTAGAACAAGAATTAATGAAAATTTTAAAAAGAAAGCAATATCAAAAGGTCAACAAAATTAAAAGTTCATTTTTTGAAAAGACCAATAAAATTGATAAAATCCAAGCCAAGGTAACTGAAAGAGAAGGGAAAACAGCAAAGAGAGAAGAAAAAAAAGGTAGAGGAGAAGGAAAGATAAGAGGAGAGAAAACAGACATAAAATATTTTAAAACTACTAATGTCAGAAATAAAAGAAGTTCATCACCACTGATGTCATGGACATTTAAAAGTTATCAAAAATATTATGAAAATTATGTATGCTTATGAATTTTAAAATGCACTGATTCCTTGAAAGACAGAAAATACCAAAACGCAGTGTCTTCATATATTCATGAAGCTATGTGACAGAAAAACACAAACCGGGTGGATTGATGTTATTTTGAATTGACCAGAAACTTATTTCTCATCTTACTGGAGGATGAGTGGGTTCAAAATCAATGCAAGCCATCAGCAGTTTCAGTGTCTGATGAGGATCCACTTCCTGCAATATGGATGAATGTGTTCTCACATGGCAGAAGGGGTGAGGATCCCTGTGGCTTCTCTTATCAATGCATTAACCGCACTCATGAGGTTCCACCCTCAGAAATTAACTGCCTTTCAAAGTCCCTACCTCCTAATATCATCACATAAGAGACAATGTTTCAACTAATATATCTTAAAGGGATACTAACTCAGTCTACAGCATTCACAAAAGCAGAAATAGATAAAGTTAAGTAGGTTTGGTTTATATCTAAAAAAAGAGTGAATAATCAACAGCCTTCCAATGAAAAACACACCAGGTGCAGATAATTTCACTGTTAAATTATACCAAAAATTTAAGGAAGGAATGATGACAATGACTTATAATCTCTTCCAGAAAATGGAAGAACATAGAACATTTCCCAAATTATTCCATGGGGCTAAATACCAAAACAAGATAAAGGCAAAATTAGAAAAAAATACATGCTGACCAATATCTTTCAGGAACATAAGTTTTTTTTTAAATCCTCAAAAAAAGTATTGGCAAACAGATTCTAGCAATACATAATAACAATTCTACACCAAGACCAAGTGATATTGACTCCAGGTGTGCAAGACTAGCTTAACATTCAAAATATAGTTAAAGTAATTAACTCATCAATCAGACTAAAGAAGAAAAATCATTTGATCACATAAAAAGGTCCAGAAAATGCATCTGACAGACTTCAATGCTCATTCATGACTAAACTTTCAGGAAACTAGGAATACAATGGAAATTCCTCAATTTGATTTAAAAATCTATCAAAAAAAAAATAAGAAACCCAACAGCAATGTAACACATAAGGTGAACAGCTGAATGATTGCTCCTAAGATCAGGAGGATGGCATGAATACCCAATTTTACTGTTCCTGGATTCTTAGCTAATGCAGTAAAACAACAAAAATAAAAAAATAAAATGTATACAAATTTGGAATAAAGAAATTAAATGCTTTTATTCACAGATGACTTGATTTTTTATGTAGAAAATCTCAAAGATTCAACCAGAAAAACTTCTATAATTAAGAAATGGTTATACTATGTTCCATGATATAAAGTTACTATACAAAGTCAACTACTTTCCTATATACCTTCAATGAACAATGGGAATTTGAAATTAAAAACACAATACTACTTGCATTAGTATCAAGAAAATGAATACTTTGATATAATCTGGTAAAATATGGTCAGAGTCTATATGAGTAAAATTTAAAAATTCAATTCAAAAAATCAAAGAAGATTTAAACAAATGAAAAGATGTTTCATGATCATAGATGAGAAAAAGCAATGTTGTCAAGAGGTCATTTCTCTTCAAAATGATCTATACATTTAATACAATTCAGTGAAGACACCAAAAAATTTATTTTGTGGAAGTTAACAAACTTATTCTAAAGTTCTTATAGAAAGGCTTAAGACCCATATAGTCAACAATATTGGAGAAGAAGAAAAAACTTGCAAAATGATTCATGGAACAAAACAGAGAATCCAGAAATGAAAGCACATAAACACAGTTAACTGTTCTTTTACAAAAAAGCAAAGGCAATTCAATACAGGAAAGATAATTTCTCCACATCAAGTAAAATCTTTGTATATTTTATGTTGAAAATAGAGGAAGAGTAAAAGGAGAGATGAAAAAGCAGCAGCAGTGGAAAAAAAAAGAAAAAGAAAAAATTAATCAAGATATGATCTGTGCTATTCAGTTTTTCATTGCTGATACTAAAGTACCTGACACAAATTGGAAGAGGAAAGATTAATTTGGGCTCACAGTTTCAGAGGTTGAAGTCCTTGGCTGGATGGTTCCATTTCTTGGGCCTGAGGTGATGCAGAATATTATGGTGGAAGCATTTAGTGGAAAAAAAAAGCTTTTCAGTTCAGGGCAGCCAGGGAGCAGAGAAAGAGAGGCAAAGAAACAGGCAATGGAGAAGATAATCTCCAGGTTAGTTCACAAGTGACCTACTAGCTCCAACTAGGTCCTGCTTCCCAGAAGTCTATTCAACTATCAATAAATTAATCCTTTGATGAGGCTAGAGAACTTAGGATCCAATAATTTCCTAAAATCCCCATCTCTGCAACTTGATGCACTGGGGACCATGCTCTCAGCACATGAGCCCTTTGAGATCCAAAACCATAACACTAGATCCAAACCATAACACTAAAACAATCCTTACTCCTTTCAATAAATATTTATTCAACCTGCATCTTAGATGTAATTTTTATTAACATTATTAACATTATTTTAAATCGGGAACTCATAATTATAAATATTTATGGGGTAACATGATTTTTTATGTATACAATATGGAATTATTAAGAGGTCAAGCTTATTAACATATCTATCTAGTCATTCAATGATCTGATATTTTTCTGGTAAAACATGGTAAACTTACTTTTAGTTGTTTTGAAATATATAATAAGGTTCTCATTAAATTTTTCTGCATATGTTATCCAGTTTTCTCAAAACCACTTGTTAAAAGGCTGTCTTTTCTCCAATGTATGTTTCTGATATCTTGTCAAGGATCAGATGACTGTACATGTAGGGATTTATCTCTGTGTCTTCTATGGTATTCCACTGAGGACATGTCTGTTTTGATGCCAGTGTCTTGTAACGATCATTTTACTCTCTACTTCCATGAGTTAAACTTCAAAACCCAAATTTTAATATATGACATTTATAAAATAACATCACAAAGTGTCTAGGTGACCTTGAATTTGACAGTGGATATTAAAATTCAATAGCAAAAATATAATTCATGAAAAAATACTAGTAAATTGTAAGTTTGATAAAATGAAAACCTTTAAGAACCTGGAAGGCTGAGGTGGTAGGAATATATGAGTCCAGTAGTTTAAGACAAGCCTGGGCAATATAGTGAGATACCATCACAAATAATGCATGAACCAATCAATCAATCAATCAATAACTAATACTCTGGAAAAAATGTTGAAAGAATAAAGAAACAAATCATAGACTGGGAAAATATATTTACACAACAAATATCTTCTTAAAACCTGCATCCAAAGTATAAAAGTAACTCCAAAAATACAATAATAATGAAAAAACACAATTATTAAATAGATTTTAAAAAAACCTGAAAACCCATTTTACCAAAGGAAATCTACACATGGAACCAAAACTTATTGAAAACTATATAATACTATGTGTCATTAGGGATTTTCCACATGACACTACTATGCCACAATTGAAATGGCTATTTTTTTTTGAAAAATGACAATATCAAATACTAGTGAGAATATGAAGTAAAAGGAACTTTCATGGGTGTTGGTCAGAATGAAAAGTGGTACATTCACTTTGGAAGACCACTCTGAAGTTTCTTGCAAAGACATAGTTTTACTTTACAATCCAGCAATTTCATGCCTAAGTATTTGTCTTAAAGAGTCAAAAATTTATGTTCAACAAAAGCCTGCACATGAATATTTATGGAAGATTTGTTGATAATCACAAAATGGGAAACAACCCAGATGTCTTTGTCCTGGTTAATAGATGAACACACAGTACTTCATGCATACAACAGAATATTACTCAGCAATAAAAATAAATGAGGTATGAATCCATAAAAAGACATGGAGGTATTATAAATAAAAGATGGTAGTCTAAAAATGCTATATACTAGAAAGTTTAAACTACACATCATTTTGGAAAAGGTAAATTTATACAGAGAGTTAGAAAACTCAATAGTTACCAGGAATTTAGGAGGAAAGAGGGGAAGGATAAATAGGTGAATCGTAGGGGATTTTAGGGTGGTGAATGCATTCTATCATTATGCATACTATTAGAAGCCGCAAAACTGTGTAACTCAGAGTGAAACAATGTAAGTTATGGAATAGAGCTAATAATGTAGTGCCAATTTAGGCTCATTAATTGCAGCAAATGTGTCCCACTAATGCAAGATGAAAATCACAGGGGAAAGTATGTGATGTAATAGAGAGGTAGGTATGGTGTGGATACATGTTACTGCATGTATTATCTGACAATTAGTTTGTATTGATAAAATTTCCACCTTAACAGCAGAAAATAAAAACAAACAAGAAATTAATGAAGTCAGAGAAAAAAGAACCATCAGCATAGAAATCAATTAAGTAAAACACTTCTAAAATCTATAAAAACAAAAGCTGTCTCTAGAACAAATAAAATAACCTTGATAAATCTTTAGAAGTATGAGAAGTAAATTTAATAATAGACACAAATTACCAATATTAGGAATATGAGACATTATATCACTAAATATTCTATGGATATTAAATGAAAAGTCAACTTGTCCTATTGGCACATTCTTGTAATCCCCATGACTTAGGAGTTTAAGACAGAAGTATTGCAAGTTTGAGGCCAGCCTCAACAACTTAATAAAACCCTAAGCAACTTAGTGAGACCCTGTTTCAAAATAAAAAAAAAAATGTAAAGAGATAGGGATGTGGGTTCACTGGTTAAGCACTTCTGGGTTTAATACCAAGTGTAAAGGAACACCTGTGGAGGAATACCTGTAAGGAGGTGCACAAAGAACAGACACAGACACACAAGTACAAGCAAACAGGAGGAGTGGAGAGGAGCAAAAGAAGTGATGATGAAGTAGTACAGAAGTGAAATGACCATTCTTCCCTGCCTGGGAGTTTATAACTCAAAGAATATATTCTTCCTGTTACTATGACTATATTCTAATTAGTATTTCTTTAACCCAAGTGCTAGCTAACTGAGATAAGATCCCCTTAATACAAACACAGAGTAATTTCTCTCCAAGGACATTGTTAAGGAGACCAGATAGTGACTGCTTAGTTGTCTAATTACCTCACAGGGAGGAGGCTGGGTATGCCAATTGTGGGAATCAGGGCACCAGTTAACACCCCTGGGAATTTGCTCACCAGGGGAAATGCTTCCATGTCTATTTCCATGGACAGAATATCTGCAAACAAGCACTCAACCACAATCCCCTCAAAAAAAGAATCAGAAAATATTATGAATTACTTTATGCCAATAAATTTGACAACTATTATAAAATGAATAAATTCTTACAAAGTTCAAAATAAACCAAAATTTACTCAAGAATAAATAGATTTGGTCAATTGTCTTGTATCTATAAAAGAAATAGAAATTTTAGTTAAAAACCCTTGTACCAATAGCAATCCAATCTCAAGTGGCAACAATATTGAATTCCAATTACAAAAGGAAGAAGTAATAAAATTTTACACAAAACTATAAAGAAAGATGAAGTGCTTTTCAACTCACTTAATGGGTCCAATATTATTTTCATGAAAAAAAATCAGGAATGAGCATTGCAAAAGAATATTATTTCAAACTAAGATCACTAATTCCCTAATGATTCCCCCCAACACTCCCACCCCAACCCCCCACACAATGATCTTGGATGCAAAAATTCTAAACAAAACTTGGCAAAGAAAATTCAACAATATACGAAATAGGTTATTATATCATACCAAAGTTTTTCATAGAGATGCAAAGTTGATTTAACATTCCAAAATTGATCAATGCAAATCCATATCAATGATATAAAATGACACATATATGTAATATGCATATACATATACACATATATATTCGTAAAATCAATAAGTGTAGAAAAGTATTTCCTAGTAACCCAATATCAACTTCTGTTTAAAATTTTAGCAAACTAAGAATAGAAAGTAAGTGCCTCAATCTGACACAGGGAATCTATTAAAAACTTATCAGAAACACAATACTTAATGACAATAGACTGAATACTTAACCAAATCCTCAGAAACAAATGGGGTTTTGTACATATCATTTCTTTCCATTTGCTACTAAAGATGTACTCAGTTAAGGGGGGAAAAACACTATAAATCATACTAATGAAAAATTAAAAAATAAATTAACTTTATTTGCAGAAAACATGAACATTTATAGTAAAAATCACTGAATCTTTTAAAAATGTCTGGAAGTAATAGTAAAATTGCAGGATTCAAGATCAACATACAAATAAAAATCAATTGTATATATGGTAGAAGTGAATGCTCATAAATAGAGATTAAAAAAAAGATACCATTTTGTTGTGGGTCTATAGCTCAGAAAACACTCTCAACTGAATTTTTTCCAAATTGGAGAGTCTTTATTTAGCTAGCTGGCGACTGCTCCCTGATGGACCCAAACTGTTTCTGCCAGGAACAGTACGGAGTGCAAGTTCTATGGGGTTTATAAGGGGAAAAACAACATCCTCAAAAATGTAGATGCAAGCAAGCAAGGAGGACACAGAAGCTAAAGTTAACAATCAGCCACCCAATGCGTATAACCACATCCTTGTTCCAAACACATGCAGTACAAAAATAAACAACTTTTACAAGAAATAAGTTATATAACTAGGGTTACATTTTGGAACTTCCAAATGAAGTCACTTAGGCAAGGTTTTGTTTTGTTTTTAAGTTGTCAATGGACTTTATTTATATGGGGTGCTGAGAATTGAACCCAGTGTCTTACAAATGCTAGGTAAGCGCTGTACCACTTAGCCACAACTCCAGCCAAAGGCTAAATTCTTTTAAGTACAGTCAGGATAACTTAACATTATTTATCCTATTATCTAATCTTGTCTTATCTATTAATATCTTCCATTTTATAGGGTGCTTATTGGGCTGATCCATAATCTAAGTTGGGCTATAACAATTAAAGAAAGCATCAAAAATGTAATGTGTGTAGGAATAAATTTTACAAACCTCAATCAAGGAAGCAGGGCTAGTGGGACTCAGTGCGCAGTTGCGGGTGCGCCTACTGATGAGGTCCCCTTGGAGCTTCTGTTAGAGGTGCCTGGGCTGCAGGGAGTATCTGGGAAGAATGGAAGAACTTGACCAAGTCCCACAGCTGGACGTGGCTGCTGGTCCTCTGCTTCCTGTTTGGATGCAATGTCCTACTGATCCTCCTTCTGACCTTGTCCTCCTTCATGTCCAGAGTGCTGCAGAATGATGCAGAGCCAGAGCCGCAGATGAGGGCAGAGATCCAGGATATGAAGCAATTGTTCTCCATGGTCAACAAGATGGATGAGTTAGCCAGATATGCCAGGCTGGAATGGAAGATCAACAAAATGATGGACCAGCTCAAGACTTATGTGAAAGCACAGACTGCTCAACTAGCCAAGATAAAATGATTTTTAAGTGTTGCTTTCTGTACATTGCAAGCTACCTTGATGATGTCACTCATTTGGAAGTATTATTCTGCCCCTGTGACTGTTGTGCTGAGGAAATGGATAACACCACTAGACCTCCTGGTAGCCTTCCCTGCTAGAACAGCAGGTGGTGTTGGAATTATTAGTTGGATTTTAGTCTGTAACAAGTTGTGGTGACCCCTTGTACTTTACCCTTTCAGTCGAAAAGAAAGATGAATTCCACTGTGGGATTTTGTTGTTGTTGTTAAACTGGGGATTGAACTCAAAGGTTCTTTACCACCTAACCCCAGCCACAGTCCTTTTTATTTTTAATTTTGAGACAGGTTCTTGGTAAGTTGCCCAGCCTGACCTCAAGCTTACCATCCTCATACCTCTTCCTCTTGAGTTTTTGAGTTACACTTGTGCCCCACCGCACCTATCCCAGCTATTATGACTTCTAAAATGATTCTCTTATTAGGTTAAAAGTCTGATTGCTGCTTAAAAATACAAAACAAAAAAACCCAAAGTACATAGGCTAGTTTTGTATTGAATATGTTCTTGGGCTTTATGTGAGATTCTTGTAAGAATCCCAGTATTCTACAGTATTCTACAGTAACACCAGATTTGAAACAGGATGGGGGCCTATATGCCTTACTCCTGATTTGCTCTATTGGCACATTGTGGTCCTGTTGCCAACTGGAAAGTCAAAATTTTCTAAAAACTTGAATACTTTAAAAAATATTTTAATTTATATATTTTTTAGTTGTAGATGGTGCTGAGGATAGAACCCAGTGCCTCACTCATGCTAGGCAAGTGCTCTACCACTGAGATACAACTGCAGCCCAAACTTAAGCACTTTTATATCTATTTTAGAAAGTTTTATTACAACTACTAGAACTTGAACATTTGGTTTATTGTCTCATGTAGTAAAATTGAAAGAATAACACTAATTGACATTGTGTGTTCTTTGTGTCTAAAGTCATTAGTTGGATGAACACTTCTATAGTGTATATCATCTACTTATTTGCAACTGTTAGTTTTTCATTACAGTGTTTTATAAATGTACTGAAGAGACCATAATGCATTGTTTGGTGATTGAATTGTTTGTATTGAAAGCATTTCAAATTAAGCATGTTTTGTAAACATTTAATATTCATAATATTTAAATATATAAATTTAAATATATAAAATATATAATATTTTTATAAATTTTATAAACCTTAATATTTCTGCTGTATAGACTGGAATGAATTTGAAAAACAAAATAGGTAATCTGATTAAGTTAATTTGAATTGATACTTATTTGACTTCTAACATGTAATCACACGACTTAACATTTTACTCTTCATTGTATCAGAACACGTGTCTATGTTTTCATTCATATTTTCACTTTTACAGTCTTATGAATACTTATGTTTCCTGATATACATATGAAGTCTTTACCCCTAATCCTAACACAAACAAGGATTATATTAACCCTTATCTTACCTCTATATCTAAACCAAATTTTACTTAAATCCATATACCAAAATATGATTTTTTTTTAAAACCAGAATTGAACTCACTCGCACTTGAGGACAGAGCCACATCTCCAGACCTAGTTTGCATTTTATTTAGAGACAGGATTGTTCAGCACCTTGCTGCTGCTGGGGCTGTCTTGAAACTCAAAAACCTCCCATTTCAGCCTTCAGAGTGGCTGGAATTATAGGTGTTCACCACTGTAATTGGCAAGAATATAAATTTTAAAGTGTATTCTGATTTCTATTTTCAATTATCAATGTTAAATTTGCATTTGTATTATGCTACATCTTTTATGGGATATCTATCCTTGTATTCCCATTATTACAAAATGTGTAATTACATGGCTCACTTTTTAATTCTTCCTTGTATTACTACATGTATGTTTTGTACATAATTTCATAGGTGTATTGTTAGAAATATTCATATTTCCACAAACTCTTGCTAATTATAACCCTAACTCAAATCAAAATTTTATGTAAACACTTAACTTATCTCAATTACTAAACCAAATTTTATTAAAAGCATGTAAACTATGATAAAATTTTATGTGTATTTTAACTTATATGTTCAATTATCAATATTAAATTTGCATATATACTGGTATATATTGTTTATAAGATATATTCTTCATCCCCATGTTTACCAAATTTGTAATCACATGACATACATTTTACTCATGCCTGTGTCACAACATGTGTATTTATATATGTTATGAAACATAATTTCATAGTATACTCTTATGAATATTGATATTTCCCAATTCAAATATTCATTCTTTCACTAAAACCTTAGCACAATCCAAAATTTTATATTGATCCTTATATTACTTCTATAAGAAAGCAAAATTTTATTTCAACTTTTACACACCAATAAGAATTTTATAAATTTACATACATATCACTATATCATTTATAGGGTATCTATGTCTAACTCCATATTTACAAAATGTATCATCACATTATTTAAAAAACACTCTCCCTTGTGTCAGGACATGTATCTTTTATGCTTTTTTACATATTTTTACATGTCCGCCATGTGAATACAGATAGTTTCCAGCATATGTGTCCATTCTATACCCTAATCATAACTCAAACCAAAATTTATATTGCCTTTACATTATCTCTATATCTAAGTCAAATTTGACTTGAATCAAAATACACCAATATAAATTTTAAATTGTATTTTGACTTCCATTTTTAATTATCAAATTTAAATCTGCATATATATTAATATATATCATTTATAGTATATATCCTCCAATCAACCTATATGCAGGAAGTGTAGTCATATGACTGATATTTTACACTTCTCTGTGTCACAACATGTATATTTATATAAGTTTTGTACATATTTTCATGTACATTCTTAGGACTATTTATATTTCCACATATACATGCTAATTTTTTAATCCTAACATTAATTCAAAACCAAAATTTCATACTAAACCTAATCTTACTTCTACATATTAACCAATTTTTATATAAATCCATGTACACCTATATCAATATTAAAGGGTATTTTTACTTGTAACTCAATTTTCAATATCTAATATACATATTTTACAACAATAAATCCTTTATAATATATATTTCATTTCCCATATTTATAAAATATATAAACACATGACTCACATTTTATTATTCCCTTTGTCAGAACATGTATGTATCTGTTTTCATACAGAATTTTACATGTACTTTCTAATGAATATTCATATATCCTCATATATATGTTAATTTTTTAACCCTAACTTAAACAAACATTTTACATAAAAACTTACCTTACCTCAGTACTTAAACCAAATTTTATTTAAAATCTTGTATACCAATATGAAATTTTATGTGTATTTCACCTATGTAATCATAATATGTATCAATATTAAATTTGCATTTATATTACTACCCATATTTTATGAGATATATTCTTGCATCGCCATATTTACAGAACTTTTAGTCCTTGACTAACATTTGACTCTTTTCTGTGTCACAACCTGCATGCTTATATATGTTATCATACATATCACAACACATACATTTTTATGAATATTGATATTTCCTGATACAGATTATCATTTCTTAACCTTAACCCTAACCCAAAACAAATTTAAATATTAAGCCCTACCTTACCTCAATACCTAAATCATGTTTTATTTAAAATTATATAAATCAATATGAATTTTTATGAGTCTCTTGATTTACATAAACATTACAATGTACCATTTATGGGTTATATGCTTTTGTCCCCATATGTAAATAATATTTAATCACCTGACTCAAATTATACTTTTTCCTGTCTTAAAACATGTATGTTTATACACACTTTAATGCATATTTCCACACATATAAATGCTTAAAATATTGAGATTTCCCAATTATTGTTCTTTAACCCTAAGCCAAATCCAAAGAAAATTAAATATTGAGCTTACCTTTATATCTAAGGAGAATTTTACATGAATTCATGTACCCCAATTATGAATTTAAAGTTTATTTTTGAATTTTATTTCAATTTTGAATGTAAGATATTAATATATATATATTTTTTTCACATCCCCATATGTACAAAATATATGATCACATGACTCAAAATGTACTCTCCTCTGTGTTAGAAGAGATGTAATATCTTCACATATATTATTTTGAATATTTATATTTCCCAAGGTACATATTCATTCTTTAATGCAAGCAGAATCCTAAGTAGAATGCAATATTAATCCTTACCTTACCTTTATAACTAAACCAAATTTCTCTTAAATCTATGTATAATGATATAAATTTTAAAGCTTATTTTAGGTGTATTTTCAATTATCAATGTTAAATTTGCCTATACATTACATTAAACCATTTATAGAATATATGTTTGCATCCCCATATTTACAAAATATGTAATCCCATGACTCAAATTTTCCTGTTCCCTTTTTTGGAATATGTATATCTATACATATTTTCAGTCATACATTCTTATGTATATTCATGTTTCCCCATATATATTTTAAAAATTTTAATCATTACTCTAACTCAATTCAAAATTTTATATAAGCCCTTAACTATCCTCAATACCTTAACCAAATGTTACTTAAAATCATGTAATATATTATGAATTTTTATGTGTATCAGGACATATATTCAAATACATGAAATTTGTCTATATATGTATATATGCATATCATAAAATGTATATATATGGGCAACCACATATTTACAAAATTTGTAACCACCTGAATCATATTTTATGTTTTTCTATGTCAGAATATGTACAATGATGTTTATATATATATATATATATATATATATATATATATATATATATATATATATATGTATATATATATTCACACATAAATTCTTATGATCATGCATATTTTCTGATGCACATATTCACTTTTAATCCTAACCCTAGCAGAAACTAAATTATAACATTATACTTTGTATTACCTCTATATCTAAACCAAATTTTACTTAACTGTATGTACACAAAACAGGCTTTAAAGTATATTTTTGTCTTCTGTTTCAATGATCATTTTTAAATATTCATATGTATTACTATGTATCATTCATAGTTTATGTCTTTTCAACCCCATATTTTAAAAATGTATAAAAAATTTACTGTCCTCTGTGTCAGAACCTGTTTGATTATGAGTTTTTGTACACATTTCCATACATACAATCTCATAAATATTGATATTTTCTTGTATACATATTCATTCTTATCCCCAACTGTAACCCTAAATAAAATATTATTTTAATCCTTACCTCTAAAACTAATCCAAATTTTACATATCTCCATGTAACACAATATGAATTTTCACATGCATTTTGACTCCAATTTTCAATTATAAATGTTAACTTTGCATATATATTTCACTATATCCTTTACAGGATATACACTTGCCTCCCCATCTTTACAAAACATGTAATTACATGACTCACATTTTACTCTTCACTGTGTCAGAACATGTGTCTGTATGTTTTCATTCATATTTTAAAAGTCTTATGAATACTTACACTTCCTGATATACAGATTCAGTCTTTACCTCTAAACCTAACACAAACCACAATCATATAAACCTTAATTTACCTCATATCTAAGCCAAATTTTACTTAAATCCATGTACAAAAATATGATTTTTTTAAAAACCAGGATTTGAACTCATGGGCACTTGAACACAGAGCTACGTGAAGACACCTGCTTCTCCACCATCTTCCTGAAACAGATGTGCATGCGTGCATATGTGCATGCATACGTGGGTGCGTATGTGCGCGCGTACGCACGCATTCACAGACACACTGCGAACTACTTCTATGCAGTGGGTTTCCTGAAGCCTAGAAGTTTCAGGCAGATGGTGGAAAAGCATATGTCTTCATGTAGCTGAGGACCTACCTTTCGAAGGCTGCCTGGCCTGCTCTGCTCCTGGCCAAGAAGCTTTGTCGCCCTCTGGGATGAAGTCCCTTCCGGCTTTCCACTTTGCGGTTCCTGGTGAGGATGTGAGGCTTCCCACAAAGGCAGCCTGGCGCTCACCACTGTGCTCCTGTTGGACATTGTGGATCCCAGTGGAGAGCCTCAGGTAGGGAGGGCACCAGTGTGTCCAGCAGTTTGTGGGGTGCAACACTGGCTGGAGCAGCGTCATGGGACCAGAGCTGGGTAAGTAATGCATGGGGAAGAGGCAAAGTGTGTCTCTCTCCCTGTAAGGAGGTTCATGGATGCGCTGACCCTGCTGGGTCCTGTTTGGGATAGGAAGCTTGCTGGATAGTTCTTAGGGAACCAGGAGCAGGGTGGGGTAGGAGGTGGGAGGGGTAGGAGGTGGGTGAGGTAGGAGCTCCGTGGGGTAGGAGCTGGGTGGGATAGTGCAGGGGAGGGGATGCCCTGTGCTGTCCCTAAGAGGAAGTGACTGAAGGGGATGACCATGCTGAGGCTTGTGGGGGAAGGGTCCTGGCTGGAGATCTTAAGGGACTTGAGCTGGGTGGGGTAGTGTCTGGGGAGGAGGCGCACTGTGCCTGTTGCCACTAGGCATTACTTGGTAACATTCCTGGGCAAAGCCCCACCCTCAACACACAGGCAAGTGCATGAAGCACACAAGCTTGGGCGGGCATATTGCAAACTGTTTCTGTGCTCTGAGTTTCCAGGCATCCAGAAGTGGCTAGTAGACATGGAGAAGCATGTTCCTCAAGTACCTGAGATCCTTCCTGCTGAACCTGGGAGCAGAGCCTAGGTAGGGAGACCTCCAGTGTCCTCTGCAATGTGTGGCATATGGCCCTTGCTGGAGAGGTGTTGGGGGACCAGACTGGATGGGGTAGGTGCTAGGTGTGGTAGTGTGTGAGGAAGGGGCACGCTGTTTCTGTAAAGTGGTGCCTGGAGAGGAAGCTCATGCTGAGGCCTTTGGGGGCACCGCCCTGGCTGAAGAGGCTTCAGGGGAACGGAGCTGGGTGAGGTAGTTGGTGGGGAGGGGGCACACTGTGTTTGTACCTGTGAGGAGATGCCTGGAAGGGTCGCTCTTGCTGAGGCCTGTGGGAACAAGGCCCTCACTGGAGAGGTGTTAGGGCACCAGGAACTGGATGGGGTAGTACATGGGGAGGGTACTTGCTGTGCCTGTCGCTGCAATGCAATGCCTACAGTGGGTGCTTGTGCTGAGGCCTATGGGGGTGCAGTCCTGGCTGGAGAGTTATTGGGAGACCAGAGCTGAATGGGGTGGAGCTTGGTGGGGTAGGAACTTTTGTGGGGAGAGGTGCACAAAAGTTCTTGCTAGGGGGTAGCTGGAGGGGGCAGTCTTCCTGAGGCTTGTAGGGGCACAACCCTGGCTGGAGAGGTCTTAGGGGACCAGAGATGGGTGAGGTAGTACCTTGGGAGGGCTGAACTGTTTCTATAACTGTGAGGTAGGGCCTGGGAACATCCCTGCACATAGCCCCGCCCTCGACACACATGTGCATGCAGTTTGCACACATTCACTGATTCATGCAGGGACTTATCCCAAACTGCATCTGCACAGTGGATTTCTGGGCAGCCTAAAAGTGTACTGCAGATTGTGGAGAATCTGGGGCCTTCAAATCACAGAGATCCTTTCTACTGATGGCTGCCTGGGCTGCTCCAGTCTTGCCCCTAGACTATGTGCTAAGCACTAGTGCTAAGGCCTGTTGAGGTGGGGAAGTGGGGCATAGGAGTTAGTGTGCTGTTCCTGGGTGCTCTTGGCAGGAGCTGAGTGGGTGTGGCAGAGGTTGCAGGGCAGTGGGGCAGAGGCACTTGGGTGCTGTTCCTGGGTGCTCCTGGAGGCAGCTGAGTTTGTGTGGTGGAGGTTTTAGGGCCGGTACCTGGTTTCAGTATTGGGACCTTGTTGGGGGAGTAAGTGTGAAGAGAAACATTGGTTGGGGGCTGGCCTGAATGGGAGAATGTTAAAGGGAGAAAGCGGAACACCTGGTTTAAATGGGAGTACACATGTACTGTGTGACCACTGCCAGGCAGGCTGCCCTGGGTCAGAGGTGACTCCGTGGGTTTCCCTGCAGGCCAGGGGCAGGGTTCACACTTCCCCACCACAGAGCAGCCTCTCCAGCGCTCACTCCGGCTTCCTGGCCACCTCCACCTGCCCCACAGGTGCTGAGACCAGGTGGCCTGCAGCCTCTGGGCTCCACCCCACAGCCTTCTCTTCTAGCCAGGTCATCTGCCCAAGATGCCTGCCCAGCTACCCCCACAGGAAGTGCACCCGCTCTGAGACATGGTAGGTCTGCTGCCCCAAGTCCTGGCTGGCTGTGCAGCTGTGACACAAGGCTCAAGCCTGAGGACCCACCTAGGCAGCATGGGCAACAGGCTCGGTGGCACCTACCTTCTACGGCAGCCACAGTCTGCTCCCTGTGGCGCTGCTCCCGGGCCGGCAGCACAGGGCTCTGCATGTACAGCTCCCCACCACCACGAGTGGAGCCAAGCCGGTTCACCAGCTGCAGGATGGACAGAAACCACTCAGGACCCCTATCCTCAAGGGACCTAGCTGTCTCTCATCCACTCTGGTGGTCTTTAGTTTGAGGTCCCCACTGAGACTGTGTCCCCCAGAGGGGACAGGGCTCCCAGCCAGGGCCTCGCCCAGGCATCTTATGCTGTACAGATGGCTGCTGGCCATGTGTGGCTCTGAGCCCCTAAAGTGCAGAGCTGGCTGGGTCTCCCTGCCTCCTGGAACTTGCATGTGGGGCCCACATGCAGGAGGCTGGCCTCTAGACAAGAGCCAGAGACTGGAGCCTGGGGCTCTCGGGGGCCCTGCAGCGGGCACACACCTGCTCAATGTCACTGTGTGCCAGGACAGGCCCTGAAGACCAGAGGCTCAGACTGGGCCTTGCCTTCAGGAGCCCCAGCTTTGGGCCTCTGGACAGTGAACACGGACAGGGCAGCTCTTCCCTCTGTAGGGTGCCACCTATGTGACACCAGGAAAAGGTGGAAACTAACACTACTTTTTACATAAATGGATGAAAGTTGAGGTCAGCACTGGGTTCCCTAGAAAGGCAAAAACCAAAGGGCTTCTTTGAGAGGGTGGGAACAATGGCAGGTGGCAGGGCTCAGCCTCGTGTGGAAGAGGAGCAAGGCAAGACACAGTGTGGTGGGTTGGGGATGATGGGTGACAGTGGCCTGGTGTCCCCGGGCCTGTGCCAAGGGCCCAGGCCCTTTCCTTGTCAAGCCCAGTGGACAGCTCGCCATGAGGCTCCTTGCCCACCCATCTTTCCTCGCATTCATAGTGTCCCAGGTCATCCTTGCCAGCTGCTCTGACCACAAGCACCAGCAGGCCGCTGAGGGGCTCACTCAGCATCTGGTATTTGTTGCCCGAGGTCAGCAGGGCCCCATCTTTGTACCACCTAGAACCTGTCCGAAGAGTCCATGAGGCAGGGTGTGACTTTCCCTGTGCTGCAGACCCGCTGCCCTGGCCCAGATGCTACATTCCTTGGTGAACCCACCCTCTGGATGCCCACATCCAGCTTGGTCATGCTATCTTGTGGCAGAAGCCCCATGCCCAGTGGGTCTCAGCCCCACAATGCCCACTCTTCAGTGATCAGACAGTCACTGTGCCCAGCCCCGTACAGCTGCACAACCCTTGTGTTGCAGACAGGAGCCTGAAGCCCCTTCCCTGGCGCCCCACCATGTGCTGGCCCACCTGATCTGAGGGTGTGGGGTGCCTTCGATGGTGCAGGTGAGCTGGGCATCCTCTCCCTCCACAAAGGGTGAGGCCTGGACCTTGTTCACATACCGTGGCGGAACTGCAGGGTGGAGAGAGACAAAGAGCCACTCTGATGGAGCTGGGGGTGTCCGAGCCCCCACATTCTTCCTGAGCCCTAAGTGAGCCCATGACCACATAGGGCTTCCACCCTCACATGCCTGCCTGCCTGCCCTTCCCTCCCACCCACACCCAGTCCCTCATCACAGCGAGCAGAGGGATGGAGGGCCCTTCCACCCATCTACCAGAGCCACATGGTAGGCTTGGTCAGGGTGTCTCCCTGCCCCACGGGCCTCCAGGCTCACCTTGAACCAGGATCTTTCCCAGGGTGCTGCCACTGCCAGCGGCGCTGGTCGAAAAGCACATGTACTGGCCAGAGTCGACCCCAGTCAGGTTGTCCAGGATGAGGGTGCAGGAACCATCTGGGTCTTCGATGAGGATGTGGTGAGGGTCCACTTCCACTGGCTTCCCATCTAGAAAGGAGGAGTGAGGGCTGTTGTCAGGCGGGGACCTTGTAAGCCTGCCCCAGGGGATGAGAGGCTGGGGCTGGCCTGCACCTCTCTGGGTCTGTCTCTGTTTCTCTCTCTTTCTCTCTGGTGTGGCCCAGACCTCTGTCTCTGTGTCTCTATGTCCACCTTGGACATTAGCTAGAGGCAGGGCCAGGTGGAGAGACCTGAACCTGACAGAAGACATCCACATGGACAGCTAAGTCCATGGTCGCCCCACCACCCCAGTGTGACTCCCTGCGGACCTCCCATGTGCTGATCACGCCCAGCTCCCTGGCTATGGGCCCATCCTCACTCAATCCCACCAAGCCTACAGCTACATAATCCACTGCCTAACACCCCTTCCCTCCCACCCACAACTGGTCCCTCATCACAGCATGCAGAGGGATGGAGGGCCCTTCTACCCATCCAACCTGCAGGGGGCTTCAAGAAGGAACTCAGATTTCCATGGCTCTGCTGGACACAGGCACCAGGCCACCCAGTTGTGAACAGGGACCTCTGGGTGCCATGGCGATAATGTCTGCATCTGAACTCTAGCCTGAAACTGCATGTGACTCTGAGTTCACACATGGTGGACTCTTAGCACGAGCCTTCTGCTCAGGGGGAGCCAGGCATCCTGCTGGTCTTCCTGAGGCCACTAGTGCAATGTGCCCTTGTTGACCCAGGGGCTGCTGCAAGTGGCATGGCCATTTGGTTTGACAGTTAACCAGCTAAGCTGGGACAGCTCCACGCAAAGACCTGGCAGTAGAGCGTGGATGCCACATGCCAACTTCCCAGCCTTTGCATGGCTGGCAGAGGAAGTGCCAGGCCTTGCTATAACACAGAGGCAGCCAAGGTAACGAGAAGATGAATCGCAACTTGATATCCTTGTATGGCCAGCAGAAATGGCCAAAGGGAGCTGGCCACTAGAGTGATCACCACCAGCTCTATCCACTTGCTGCCCCGTGGCCCCAGGTGGTAGGCACATACATAGGTCATGCAAGCCCAGCAGCTCCAGATGTGTGGCTCCGAGTGGGGTACCCTGGGAGCACTCCCCTCCTGAGAGGTGGGGCCCCAGCAGAAGTGAATTCAGTCACTGAGGGCACTGACTGGAAGGGATGGGTGCTGGTCTCCAGAGGTCAGCAAGCTGCTATAAAACCAGCCTGTTCCTGAGCCCCTCTCTTTCTGTCACTGCAACTGCTCCTTCCCCCTGACAAGACTCCCAAGAAGTCATGAGGCCACCAAGGGAAACCCCACCAGATGGTACCATGCCCTTTGGACTTTCAATCTGAAAACAATCTCTTCACTTTATAAGTAACCCAGACTCAGGTGTCTTGTTGGCACATCAGGAAATGGACCAAGACATGTCGCACGTTCCTGAGACGGACCGTTTCGCGGCTAGAGCCCTTGATGAGTGAAGCATCCCCTGGGTCTGGGACTTATCCCCTGCCAGACATGGCTGTCAGATACCACTTTTGAAGATCAGCTCTCAGCATGCAGTGGGGCTTTGGAGGAAACCAGATGCCCAACCCAGTGAGGCCTTGTGATCTTCCACTCAGGGATAGGCCAATTGGACTCCCTGAGGAACAAGAGATAAGGGCTGCCCAGCCGCATTCATCAAAAGGAAGAGAGCTTTGTGAATGAGTGGATGTCCCCCAAGGGCAGGGTGGGCTCTGCTCTCCACTCCACTCCCTGATGCAAGGCAGCTGACTCCATGAGAATCTGGATCCAAGGGTCTCCACTCGTGGGCTTGGGTTCGCATGGTCTAGCTAAACTGAAGCCCACTGACACGGCAGCTCGCTAGCCTCATCACCCAGGAAAGGGAAGCTGGACTCATTCATTGTTTTGGGGGCTGGCCAGAGCTCTGGGTACTCCTGGGCCCTCTCTGCCTGGCCGCCCTTCCTCGCTAGCTTCCTGGGGTCCCTCCCATCTCTCTGGCTTGCTGCCCCTTCACTTATGTTCCTCACCTCTCTGACTCTGTGAATCCCAGATCCCAAGCCTTGAAGCCTGAACCTCATCTCTTCATGCTCATTCCACATTCAAACTGACCACAGTCTCTCTCTCTCTCTCTCTCTCTCTGGCACCAGGGATTGAACCCAAGGGCCTTAATCACATCCCCAGCCCTTTCTACATTTTATTTAGAGACAGGGTCTTACTAAGTTGCTTACAGCCTTGCTAGGTTTCTGAGGCTGCTTTGAACTTGCATCCTCCTGTCTCAGTCTCCTGAGCTGCTGGGATTGTTTTGAGGGCTGTGCACTAGACCTGACCCATAGTTTCAGACACACTGTATGCCAAGGACCTGCCTGCCATCTCTCACCTCCAGCCATCTCTCCTAAGCTCTAGATTTATTCTCAAGCTATCTCCTCCATAACCACCTGGAGCCCAATGGGCACCTGGATTCTTCAAAACCTCACAAATATGGGTTTCTTTCCTCCCTGCCCAGCTCAGAATGTACCAGCCTGCCTCCCCGTGGGTCTGCCCCACCTCTGTGAATAGGACCAGTGGCCTCTGCTGTCCACAACCCCTGTGCTGCTCCCTGGATGCCATCTCTCTTCCACACACCCCATGCAACCCATCAGCAAATCTGGCTGGCTCTGCCTTCAAAATGCATCCAGGATGCAACTATGGCCACCACCAACATGATGCCATGTCCCTAAGCAGGCCCTTGGCACTACAGCCAAGGTGACAGATGACAGATCTGAACCATGCCCCCTGCTGCTCACAAGACCATGGGGTTTCCATGTAGTCAATGCTCCATGCTGCCCAAAGGAATCATGTTGATCCCTGGCACCAGCAAGGTGCCTCGGGACCCGAGAACAGTCTGCCAGGGAAGAGCCTCGGATTTTCTGGAACCTTGGGCCACAACAGATGGGCTAGCCTAGGGGTTTGTGGCTCAGGGCCAGACTGGACACTCTATTTTACAATGGCATTCATGGAGGAGGCTGTGGCCCATGCTAGCCTCTACACCAACTAGGAGATTCCTGGTGGGTGACCCGGGCCACGCTGGCTTATATGCCAATGAGGAGATTCTTAGTAGGTGACCTGGACCACACCAGCATCTATGCCAACAATGAGATTCCTGGGGGGATTCTCAGGCCATTCTGTGTCTATGCCATTGAGGAGATTTCTAGTAGGTGACCCAGGCCATGCCAGTGTCTATGCCAATGACGAGATTCCTAGTAGGTGACCCAGGCCATGCTGTGTCTATACCAATGAACAGATTTCTGGAGGATGCTCCAGGCCACGAAGGCTTCTATGCCAATGATGAGATTCCTTGTTGGTGACCCGGGCAATGCTGGCATCTCTACCAATAATGAGATTCCTGATGGATGCTCTAGGCCAATCCAGCATCTACGCCAACAAGATTCCTAGTAGGTGACCCAGGCCATGCTGGCATCTACGCCAATGACAAAATTCCTGTGGGTGACCTGGGCCATGCTGGTGTCTACACCTTTGACGAGATTCCCAGTGGATGACTAGGGCCACGCTGGTGTCTATGGCAATAACAAGATTCCTGAGCCACACTGGCATCTACACCAATGAGGAGATTTCTGATGGATGACCCAGGCCACACTGGCGTCTACACTAACAATGAACTTCCTAGTGGAGCTCCATGCTGTCTTCTATGCTAACATGAGATTCATAGTGGGCTTCAGGCCATTAATCTTGACTTCAGGAGGACTAGAGCCTGAGGTCAGCCACATGAGCGGTCAGCCATGCAGGTCTGACAGAGTACCAGTGATAAATGCTGACGTCAAGTCTCATTAAGCCTCCTGTTGGCATAGGTCTGTTTGTGTTCTCAGGTGTCACTGGGAGGAGAAGGTGCTCTTCCTCACTGCACTGGGAGCGGGAGGTTGGCAGCTCATAAGTGGTGACACTGGACCCTCCTGAAGTGCTTTTCTTTTTTCTCAGGGGCTGCAGTCTTGTCTTTATGCTGAAGTAAACCCTAACCCTGAGCATAATAGCTCTGAACTCCAAGACCTTCTGGTGAATCACTGAACCTGAAGGCAACCTTGGGGACCAGTGAACTGGACGTCAGAAGTGAGAATGGTCTCGGGACCCCAAGCTTATGGTGGTGCAGGAAGTGAGGATGGTCTCGGGACCCCAAGCCTGTGGCAATGTCAAGTGAGACGGGCCTGGGAGACACCTGACCTCCCTTGACCTTGGCAGCTCCCATCCCTGAGCCACGTAAGGCCTGTGCTCCGTGACCCTGAAGGTACAGTGTGATCAGCACCCTTCCTGGCCCATTAAGCTCACAGGCCTCTTCTGCACCCAGGTGCCTGACTGTGGCCCCCTCTGTGGTCCTGGTGCTCTCTCGGCTGCCCTCAGGCATGTCTGTCTCGACCCTGTGCTGACTCCTCACCCTGCTCATTCCCCAGGGTGGACATGGCACCACCTGACTTACCTGTTCACTGTCCACCCCCAGGATGTTTGCCCTTGAACAGGCCTGGACTGTCTCTTGTTCCCCATGCCCAGCCCACTGACCAGACCCCATGCTGTCCTCAGCCCCCGTGCAGCCCACCCCTGGTGGGGGTTCCTGTGAAGGGTCAGTCTGTAGGCCCTGGCAGGTACCTTTGTACCAGCTGACAGTAGGCTTGGGTGTGCCGGTCACGCGGCATGCCAGCTTTACAGTTTCCCCCAGCTCAGCCATGCACTCAGCCAGTTCCTCTTCAAATTCTGGAGGACCTGAGGACACATGTGGGGGTCTGAGGACTCTGAGGGTGGGATGTCAGGCCTATGTCCCCTGGGTGCACCCTGGCAAATTGCCCCCAACAACAGCAGTGGCCCCACATCCAAGGGCCTGGTTATGACTAAGCTGGGTGTGGCTGCACAAGGCAAGGACAGACAAGGGTGCAAGACCATCACACCCAAACATGACCTGGTCAGATACCCCAAGTCTGGAGCTATGCTGTGTCCCAACTACATCCCTTTGTGTCCCCCATTTGGGTCAGGGTCAGCTCAACACCTGCTCTGGGGCTTCCTGGGAGGCCAAAGCCACCGGTCCCTCAGCTAGATCTGACAAGGGGAGAACCAAGGCAGAGGTGCAGAAAGCAACCCATGCCAACATGCCCGGCCTGGGTGCAGCCCGCTGAGCATCTAAGTGATGTTCAGGTCCCCACCCCAGCACAGCACCAGGGACACTCACGCCACACAGGCAGGGCCAGGCGCTGCTGGATGCCGCTGATCTCCTTCACCAAGGAGTGCTTGATGATGACTGTGCACGCCTGCAGCAGGTACTTGCGCATAGTCCTCCCGCTAATGCCACAGCTCGAAGGCACGGTCGTCCCCTTCCACCTGGTCGTTCAGGTCGATGCTGCTTAGCTGTTGAGGGGTGCAACATTAGTGGGAGGACAGAGCTAAGCATCCCCAGACAGACAGGGTCCAGTAGAGCCATGCCCAGGTCACCCCAGAACAATGGCGAGTTCTGCTCCAGTGGCCACCCTGGAGCCCAGGAACAGGGAAACCTACACTGGCCTGCATGACACCCCCAGCCCCTGGCACCACAGACCTTCATCATATTCTGGAACACATAGATGAAGGTATCGGAGCGCGAGTCTCGTCCGGGCTTGCAGATCACCAGGTGGTTCCGAAACAGGAAGACATGGCGATTGTGGCCCTTACAAGGCATGTGGGCCCCTGGTGTGCCCTCCCACACAATGAAGTGGCCCTGGGGTGTGAGTAGATGTGGTTGGACTGTGGTTGCCTGGCCCCATCCCTGGGTGCAGACCCCAGGGTCATCTATGAGCCCAGCACCCACAAAAGCCACACCCCAGCACATGGCAGCAGACGCAATTCCCCCCACCTGGCGGATGGGCTCCCCCAGGGCCTCCAGGGTGCCATGGTAGTTCTCCATGAGGGACACGTGCAGCTTGTTCTCAGCACACTGGGGCAGCGCTGACACGACTGCGTAGGCCTGCTCCAGAAGGGCGCAGTTCTGCTGGTTCCGGGCCTTGTTGCGGATCAGCTCCTGAGGCGGACCAAGGGTCAGGACCCAGACCACTTCAGCCCCAAGGCCTGGCCTGGACATTCAGGGCTGGGGCAGGACAGGGCTTCCCACCTTGAGCAGAGCCTGGTACTTCTGCACCCGCTCCACTGGCTGCTCCAGGTAGTGCTGCAGTGGGGGTGGGGGTGGCTGCGAGGGGTCCCCAGCAGACAGCATCTCCTCAGCGCATTTCTGTAGGCACCACAGGGCGGGTTTCGGGCAAGAAAGCACAGCCCCAGTTAGGGCATCCTGACAGTAGAGGACATCCCAGGGGCACTCTCACACCTGGCCCTGAACCTGGACAATGGCTGTGTTACCATCTAGCCAGAGGCAGATGGTAACACAGAACTTGGGCAGTGAGGTGGCCAGCCCAGGAGCACAGAGCTACAAGGCTCAAGGGGCCCTGGGGACTGTGGGGGAAGAGATCAGGGAATATGAACTAAGGCCATGAGCACAGGACAAGGGCTAAGCCTCAGGGGACTTTCAGGTCAGTGAGTTTTCTGGTGGGAGTCAAGGCCAGCACTAGGCCTGGGAGCAGCCAGGGCAGGGTCTGGTGGCCAACGCCATGGAGCCAGGCACAGGCACCTTGTAGAACTCCTGGACAGGCGTGCTGACAACCACGGACTCTGCCTGCACACGGCCCACCAGGAACTCCAGGTACTTCTCAAAGGCTTCCTGGTTCTTGATGAAGCACATGGCCACATCGTCATCTGGGTCACAGTGCTGTAGGTCCTGCAGGAAGCTGCCACAGGGAGGGACAGGGTCAGGGACAGGTTCAGGCACAGCTCACAGCCCAGTCCTGGGCCCTCTCCTTGAGAGGCTATGGTTCTTGCCCAGGAGTGGGTTCTGAGCCTGTGAGATTGAGTATACTAAGCTGGGTGTGCAGACATGTGGGCACGTACAGAAGTGCATGGGTATGTACACTTGCTCATGAGTGTGCAGATGTGTAGTATGTGAGCATGTATATGTGGGTACATGCATGTACATGTGCACGTGCGTGGGTGCATGTGTGCATGCATGTGACTGTGCATATGTGGCATGTGTGTATAATATGTGTGCATGTGTTTGCCTGAATGTGTCTGTGGATGTGCACATGGCACACACATGCACTCAAATGCTTGTGTGAGTGTGCAAGAGTGCATGTGCATGGAGATCAGCATGCATGTGAGTGCACATATCTATGTGTATCCAGCATGTATGCACATTTTTGTACAGGATTCACATATGTATCTGTGCACACATGTACACTATGTGCACATGCATATCAAGCACATGTGCATGCACATTTGAGGCTGGGTGCGGGAGCATATGTGGTGTGCACATGGGACTTCCTGTGTGCCCGTGTACATTCATGTGCATGCACATGGGCCTGTGTGAGTGCTCATGGGTGGCAGGTATTCTGTAGCCTTCAACCCATATGGCGAGTGTCTGTCACTGGGGCATCACAAAAGTGGGATGTGCCCATAGGTAAATCGAGTTCCTACCCTAGCTGCTGAATGTCTCCCTCCACGAGGCCTGACCCACAGCTGTGCGTTCACCTCACATGCATGTGTGTGGCCTTGCCTACCTGCTGTGGAAGCGATTGATGTCCTGCACATTGCAAAAAATGACTGCCTTCTGGCTGGCCATGGCTGCTGGTGCTCGGGGAGCACGGTCCAGTTGCTGTATGTAGTGGCTTTGGAGGAACTGAAGCTCACCCACGAAGGTCTTCTCTGAGCTCAGCAGCTCCTGGATGACAGAGCTGGTGGAAGAGTGGCTTCAGGGGGTGCCCAGCAGCTGCCCTGCTCCCACTGTCCCTAGTCTTCACATGGGGACTAGGGACACATGGAGAGCTTGCTCCCTTTCACTGCAGTTAAACGGGGTTCCTGTGATCAGAAGCCTGTCACCCAGCTTCAGAAAGTGGGTAGGTGGTGGAGCAAGGGCACCACCTCTTCCCCAGGAAGCCCTCCCGCACGAGGCTCTGGGAGGGCACAGCTGCAGAAACCAGGGGCAGGACCGTGACCTAAGGAGGCTCACACAGCTTCAGCAAGCACAGGTCCCCCATGAAGAAGCAGGGCAGAATGCCAGCTGGCCCATGAGGCCCAGCAGCCAGCTGTGGCTCCACCCTCAACCCTCCGCAACACATACCTCAGCCTGGTCTTGTACTCATCCTCGGACAAGGCCTCGGGGAATTCGGGAGCCTCACTTGGCCCCCACTCAGGAGACAGCTGTTGAGAAACAGGAGTTTGTCCCAGGGCACCAGTTTGTTCCACCTCCTCTGTGGCCACAGGGCTCCTGTCCCTTACTTCCAGGGTTCTCTGGCGAAGGGCCAGGATCCCAGGGCCTTGGCACCCTCCCCCAGCTCCGGACTACCATACCTTGAGCCTCTTGTCCAGGTAGGCTGGTGACACCCAGCCTTGCCTGGAGGGGCTGGACTTGGTGGGCTTGGTGCGCATAAGCCAGCACAGCGGGTGGGCTGAGTCCAGACCTCCACATACTGGCCTTCCCGCAGTGTGATGGCATCCTGCTTGGCTCCCAGGGGTAGGTAGTCGGCCGTAGCCATGTAGATATCAAAGATCTAATAAAGAGAAATGGGCCTAAGTCCTGGGGCCAGGGGGGTGAGGCCTGCCAAGGCCCCCCATGGCCCCCCACCTCTGAGGAGGGAGAGGTTCTCCTAACCCCCTAAAACGCCCAAGAGCACAGAGGGGAGGGTGCTGAGTCCAGGGGCCGAGGAGGTACCCAGTCCAGGGCCATAGGGCAGGAGCCCCCAGGGTAACTCTGCACAGATGGCAGTGAGAGGGCTGGCTCCTGCCCACCTGGATGGGCGCCTAGACTGTAGTTGCTCACAGTGCCTTGCTGCCCACTGCCCCCTGCAACCCAAGGGGCTCTGGAGGCAAAGGTGCACTCTCCACAGATGGCAGTGAGAGTGACATCAGAGGTAGTGCTCTGCAGGAACCCACGTGCAGAGACCCTGCCCTCTGCTCCAACCTCTGGTGTCCCTTGGTGTCTCTGGGGGTGATGCCCCTCCCTTGGTAGCACCAGGCCCTTGCAGCCCCCCATCGTCTCTTCAGCAGGTCAGGCCCCAAGCCCTGTTCCCAAGGGTCCCAGCCCACCCACCTCTCCTTGGGAGTCCCCATCCTCTGACTCCGAGGATGACTCCTGGACACTGGAAGAGGGCCGCGACCGGCCATGCCGGGGGGAGGCGGACAGAGTCTTGGACCCCTCATCACTGTCACCTCCAGGCACCTGCAGCTTGGCTGGGCAAACACAAGGATTGTGATGTCCCAGGAAGGCTGTCCCCCTACTGCCTACCACCCAGCCAGTCTCCAGGGCTCCCAGGCACAGAGTCCTAGCTAGGCCCCATGCGAGGACACAGGGTCCCAGCCTCCCCTGGGGACCCTGGATGCCCATCCTGGCCCCCTCACCCTGTGTGATCTTGGCCGACACCATCTCAGTGATCTGGGAGGTGAGTTTCTGTAGAAATTCCTCTGTGCCCACCTCAGGGAGGGACAGGTGGCCATGGGCCTCCTCAGCCACCAGGGCCTCCCCTGGGGGAACAAACACAACACTGTGGGGTCATGCTTCCCCCAAAAGTTCACTGCAATTCTCCTAGGGGCTGATGGTGAGCAGGAGACCAGGCCCTGGCAGGGAGACCATGAGGTGGTGCCAGCAGGAAGAGACCAGTGAGGTCAGCAGGATGCAGAGCCTGTGACCAGGGATGAGTATGAAGGGAGCGGGTCTGGACAGAAGAGGCAGCAAGTGGCCAGAGAATGGCAAGCACAGCTAAGGTGCAGCAGGTGGCAGGCAGGGCTGCAGGCAGATGATGAGGGAGCTGAGGACAGGGCTGGGCAGGGTCCAGCCTGGCATCAGGCTTGAGGCAGGGTTGGGGCTGTGGGGGCCGGGGTGACTTTGTGGCTCTTCTTAACATAGCCCACTGGGCATGGGCCCCATGACCACAGAGGTCAGAAACAGCTCTGACTCCAACCAGTGCTGGGAGCTGGCCATGAGAGGCCGCCCTTTGGACCTCCCCTGCACCCAACCCGGGCATACCTTTCCTCTGCCCAGCAAGGCCGATGAGACCAGCAGACTCTGACATCTGTGCTGAGATGGCTTGGGTGGTCCTGAGGGGAGGAGAGGTGCCCTGCAAGCCCAGCTTGGACCCCCCACTCTGTTCCCCATAGAGGGGGGGCTAGGGGCCAGGACACCACAATCAGGGGCTCCACACCAGACGGGGCCCATAAAAACTTCATTTTATAGTGTGGAGAAGCTGCACGCGGAAGGGGCTGGCCACCCACAGGGCTACACCACCCTAGCCCACTGGTAAGTTGCACGGACACACGCACTCAAGGACGCACGCACGCAAGGACGCATGCACGCAAGGACGCACGGACGCACGCACGCACGGATGCACGCAGGCACGCACTGCGAACTACTTCTGTGCAGTGGGTTTCCTGAGGCCTAGAAGTTTCAGGCAGATGGTGGAGAAGCACGTGTCTTCACGGAGCTGAGGACTTACCTTCCGAAGGCTGCCTGGCCTGCTCTGCTCCTGGCCAAGAAGCTTTGTCGCCCTCTGGGATGAAGTCCCTTCTGGCTTTCAACTCTGCAGTTCCTGGTGAGGATGTGAGGCTTCCCACAAAGGCAGCCTTGTGCTCAACACTGTGCTCCTGTTGGACATTGTGGATCGCAGTGGAGAGCCTCAGGTAGGGAGGGCACCAGTGTTTCCAGCAGTTTGAGGGGTGCAACACTGGCTGGAGCAGCGTCATGGGACCAGAGCTGGGTAAGTAACGCATGGGGAAGAGGCAAAGTGTGTCTCTCTCCCTGTAAGGAGGTTCATGGATGCGCCGACCCTGCTGAGTCCTGTTTGGGATAGGAAGCTTGCTGGATAGTTCTTAGGGAACCAGGAGCAGGGTGGGGTAGGAGGTGGGTGAGGTAGGAGGTGGGTGAGGTAGGAGCTCCTGGGGTAGGAGCTGGGTGGGATAGTGCAGGGGAGGGGATGCCCTGTGCTGTCCCTAAGAGGCAGTGACTGAAGGGGGTGACCATGCTGAGGCTTGTGGGGGAAGGGTCCTGGCTGGAGATCTTAAGGGACCTGAGCTGGGTGGGGTAGTGTCTGGGGAGGAGGCGCACTGTGCCTGTTGCCACTAGGCATTACTTGGTAACATTCCTGGGCAAAGCCCCATCCTCAACACACAGGTGAGTGCATGAAGCACACAAGCTTGGGCGGGCATATTGCAAACTGTTTCTGTGTTCTGAGTTTCCAGGCATCCAGAAGTGGCCAGTAGACAGTGGAGAAGCATGTTCCTCAAGTACCTGAAATCCTTCCTGCTGAACCTGGGAGCAGAGTCTAGGTAGGGTCCATACTTTCTTCTATAATAACTGAACTAACTACATTCCAACCATCACACTCTTCAAAAATGGTTTCTGTGTGTTGCCTACCACATTTATCCCAATATTTCCCTAATATTATGGCTTTCCAAGTATGAAAATATCTACCTAGCCAAACCGTTATCTCACTGTCCTAAATACTGTCATGTAAATAAAAAGTTTTTACAACTGTTTCTCAAACACACAATGCCAGTTTCTGTCTGGAACTTTACTAGACTTTTATGCAACAATATCTTTGACTTTCTCAATAATTTACATAGTTTATTCCAGTATACTTAATTTTAAGTGTTTATTGTGTTATTATAAAATTGATTTGTCATTTTTACTTTACCATACTTGTTAATAGTACCTCAATTTTACCTTTGTATCCCAAGGGATTGAATCTAGGGCCTTGTGCATGTGAGGAAAGCACCCTAGCAACTGAGCTATATCCCCAGCCACAGACTATATTATAAAAATGGAGAATTTCATAGTTACCATTGAATTTATGTATTGAGATGCAAGAATAAATAAAATGGCCACATGAGTCATGAATAAAGAATAATTTGAGATTATTCAAAAATAATATCAATAATGATGATATAAATTAAGATTTACTAATAATTAAAATGTCTATTTTTCTAGCACTTAAGACAAATAATCAACCTAGTCAGCAAGAAAATGAGCACATGCATTATTATCTAGGCAGTATATATATCCATGTAAGGTCTAAAAATATTTGGCTTTTATTTGATCCTAAAGTTAAGAAAAGTCACACATCACTATTGCTGCATTATTTAAATAAAATCTTTTTGTTAATTTTTTCTTTTTTGCTGGCATTGTAAGGATTTCTAGTAGACATAATGTATTAATTTATTGAGGTATTCTGCTTAACTTGCATCACAGACTCCTCAAGATTTACATTTAATATGTAAAAATATTTTGACATGCATAATCTATTTTTATTTCATTAACACTTTTTCTTAAGTTATGTATTTATGAACCACATAAACAAAAATATTCTACAAAGGTGATAACAAAATGAAGAGAAGTAAAACAATTCCATTAAACATATAATAATAATCTATGTTCACCATTGAGCATCAAATTTTTAAATTATCATATCTTGGAATTTTTCCCTTTGTTTCCTAACACAAATTATATTATTCAATACATCTTATACAAAACCCCTTTATTTCGTATTAATAATGTTTTCCAGCTAAAGCAGAATTTTCTGAATATTTCTCTGTGTGTGTGTGTATGTTTGTGTGCATAAACGTGTATGACTGTGTGTGTGTGTGTGTGTGTGTATGTGTGTGTGTGTGTGTGTAGAGAGAGAGACAGGGGAGAGAGAAGGACAGAAAGATTTTTTATGTTAGGTAAATTTATTTGTATTTGTATGGAAACTCTGGTATAATTTTCCTATAAAATTTGAACTTAAGAATGAAGTATCTGATATAAATAGTTTATAAACAGAAAAATGAAATATCTGATAACAAACAGAAAAATGAAAATTGAAAAAGTATTATCTGTTGGTACATTCTTTATTTTGTAATTGATCTTTTAATATTAGATATTGATCAGATAATATCAGTACACAGTGAGACTAATTATTTGGGAAGGTCATCAATATTAAATGCATTTGAGAAGTCCAAAATAGCAGCTATGTTTCCATTTTCTTTTTCTTTTATTAGTTTTATCTTAGTTTTTTTCACTCTTTGCAGAGTATAAACTATCACCACCTCCTTTTCTCATATACTATAGCTACCTAAATAAATTGTTTAGAAAATTTATAATGTATTCTCCAGAATGTTACATGATCTTTAAAGTTTGAGACAAATGTTTTCAACTCTTTGTATGTTTTTTCCATTGTTGCGATTTTTAAAATTTTTATTAGAATACATGTAATGGGAGGTAATATCACTATATTTCAATGTTGAAAATTTTAAAGGTCTTAATCACAGTACTTGTTGTAATACAGAGTTATATACATACCAGAGAATAACATTAATTTGAAAATATAGGACATAATGACAATTAAACAGGAGGATTGCAAGTTCAAGGGCAACCTCGGCAACTCTGTGAGATCCTTTCTCAAAAATGGTTTCATCTGCTTCACTGAAATAAAGTTGGGGATCTTTCTCAGTGGTAGTGCATCCCTGGGTTCAATCTCCAGTGTTAGAAAATAAATGAATAAAAATAAATGAAAAAAAGAACCAATTAGTTGATAACAATTTCATGAAATGAATGTGTATTTTATAAGATAACACATTAAAGGTTGTTTTTTTTATTTAGGTAGAACAAACAAAAAGATAAGGTTATTTCGTCCTAATCATCATATTTATGACTTATGGGATTGATTTTGATAATTTTAAATTATTGAAAAATTGGTATATTACTTTAGTTATTTATATTTCTTTTTGTTAATAACTAGTTGTCAGCTAGTTATATCTAGTGTATAATGGGCAAGATTTGGCCACCATTCTTTGATGATATAAAACATTTAATCATAAATATGGCTTAAGAATCCTAATCTGGAGGCTTACTGAAGCTGGGGTGTGAGTGGCAAATAATGAACTATGAAAATAATAACAAGGACTCTGGAAAATGTTTATTTTTCTCTCTCTTTCTCTGATTGATATGAGTCTACCTATATGTTTATCCATTTATTTACTAACATGTTTGGAGATTGAAAAGGCAATTTGATATTATTTCTTTTTATATGACAAGGGAGGAAAAAGTCACCTTGTCCTCTACAAAGGACTCTAAGATGGGTGTTCTATCATGACAAGTCATCAAGATTTGAACCATTGGGGCTGGGGATGTGGCTCAAGCGGTAGCGCGCTCGCCTGGCATGCGTGCGGCCCGGGTTCCATCCCCAGCACCACATACCAACAAAGATGTTGTGTCCGCCGAGAACTAAAAAATAAATATTAAAAAATTCTCTCTCTCTCTCTCTCTCTCTCTCTCTCTCTCTCTCTCTCTCTCTCTCTCTCTTTAAAAAAAAAAGATTTGAACCATTTGCTATTTGGGAACTGAGGCAATTTACTTTTTTTTCCTGTTCCTATTTCTCTATCTAAAAGGTAGCAATAAATATAGCAGCTTGTTTATAATTTCCATTAGTTTTAAATAAATGACGTGGAGACAAGCTGCCATGTAGACAGTGCCCAACAAAAATAGCAGCGACTCTTGCCACTGTCATCTATCTTGTGGTCCTTTGTCATCATATCACAACAGTGCTGAAGTATCAGAGAGATTTAATCCCTGACAGTATCATTAATTCTCTATGATCTAAATAGTGACAGCTAATCTTTCTGGGTTTGGTTTGTCATAAATCAGTTGGTGACAAATGGTTCCTTTTCCACACAGATGTTTGAAAAATTTTATGCATTGTTCATACACTGTTGGGTGACATTCTCAGAACACATTCAACTGCAGCTATTTGAAATGTTATTACTAAGAGCCCCTCCCCCAATTGTCTTCATGACACCCCTCTTCTGTAGCTTTTCCTATTATTTTCACTTACATCAGAAATTTCTTTCTAAAAATATTCACTCTTGTCACATTACTTCAGATGTACCTTTAGGATAAAAATACAAACAAAAAAGAAACTAACATAAATATAATGATAATGAATTCTTTTTGTTAGTTGATAAGCTAAACATATAGAAGTTCTCTAATTTAGTCCTTCCAGTGATTCTTCAATATGGGTGATTATTTTCCCAATTTTAACTGCTGAAGAGACTGGCAGAAGTAAGATGAATCATGTTTTAGTGGCATCATCTTCTCTTTGTTATTGAGACTTAATGAAGAATCTGTCAGTTTATTTTCTCCTTCTTGCAACTTAGAACTTAACATGCTTTTATGCACTGAAAATAAATAGTAAAAATAAAAGAAATTCATTTTGTATATCTTTGTTAAGGGAATAGTATACTAAAAATCCTCAGTATCAGCAGTCAGATATAAGGTAAAAATAAAATTTTTAAAAATATCTGTATCAGTATTTCTGAGAATAATTTGAAAAAGTGATCTAAGGTATTTGAAAAAATGTTACAACACTTCACTGAAATAAATAGCACTGTTATTGTTTTTGAGAAAAAAATAAACACTCAGGATATTTTTAATTAAAAAATAAGTTATAAATTTAAGCTATAAAGGATAATACTTAAATAATTTAAATTTAACAAAAACATTTGTATAGGATGCATAAGTGTGCATCAAATATAATTATTCATAATAGAGATACCTGGAAAATAAAAAGGAGTAGTTCTACAAAATATTTAACTGTATCATTATACTATAGTAAAGCATTATAGTATGGACACAAGGTAGCAGGTCTATTATATGAGAATAAAAAAGGATAACTAGAAAATTTCTAATTTTTTGAAAATAAATCTAATAAATTAATTGTAGAACTTGAAATTTTTATACTATTAACTTCATTTCTAAAAATCTTGCCAGAAGTTACAGAAAAAAACGTGTGACATCTTATGGATGAGTACATGCATTGTAAGTTAAACAGTAGAACACATTGGTGTCCAAGTTCTTACAGGCATGACATTAAGCAGCTTGCAGCAGAAGAACAAGCTGTAGGTAAATTCTTCTCCATGACATTATCACCTGTTTCTTTAGTAGAACTGCATAAGCATCTCAATAAAGTTCAAGATGAATGCACATTTAATTAAGGATGACAGTAATTTTTATGTAGTTTTTTATCTGCCATCATTAGAAATGTGATTAATATATAATTTTCCTACAATAAATATAACATTGGAATTTCAACTATTTTGCAGAAATATTATTCCAGTCTCTCATCACAGTGAAAACTTTAGTAAACTTTGTATAATCCTTAAAACATTTTTATAAATATTATGCTAATTCAATATTAATAAGAGATCAGTCTAGTTTATATTTTTCCCTGAAAATGGCATTTTAAAACAAAAGTGCATATTTATACCTACTTCCATCTTATTTTCAGATGTGCATCTATAAGAAAAAGTGGATTTTTGTGAAAAGTAATAAAAAATACTTTTTTGTTAGCTTACAATGTATAATATGCAATTTTCAAAGAACACTGTGAATTATGTACACATTAAATACATATAATCATATATGTAAATATTTTAGTGTATATCTATACATACATATATATATGTATATATATGTACAATATAAAGCAGTGTTTTGATGTTCTAGAACAGATGTATCTAGGGAGTTCTTTCAGATTTCCTTACACTAAATTCTAAATCGGCAAGCTAAAATGGATGTATTTCTCTCAATACAGCATAAACTAATAGAAATAAAGAAAACTATAATTTCTAAATTAATTTAAAAACTACCTGTTGTGTTACAAAATGGCAAGGTTGGGGCTGGGATTGTGGCTCAGTGGTAGAGCGCTCGCCTAGCATGGGCAGGACCTGGGTTCGATCCTCAGCACCACATAAAAATAAAGGCATTTTGTTGTGTTCATCTACACCTAATAAAATAAATATTTAAAAAAATAGCAAGGTACTAAAATTAGAATTCAAATTCATATCTGTATATATTTTCAAATATTTGAGCTCTTTTCATTTTTGCACATGAGTCCAAAATAACAATGAAAATACCTAAATCCACACCATACTAGCTAAAATTTTCACAATATCTAATTACATACTACTTATTCTATCCAGATTCCATGGTAACTCTTGGCAATAACTAAAAGTGTTTCTAGTAGTAGTAGTAATAGTAGGTAAATGTTATTTTTTTAAAATCCAAAATTATTTTTTCAATTTGTAATTTCTTTATGGTTTATTTATTATTTCTGCCCATGTGTGGTTAAGAGTTTATGTGACAGAGCAGCCCTGAATGGGGCTATGTAAGTTTCCTGGAAGTTACATAACAAAATACTACAAACTGTGTAGCTAACAACAGACATTTATTCTCTCAAAATTCTAGCTGTCAGAATCTGAATTCGAGGTGTGAGCAAGGCTGTGCTCCTTCTGAGACTCTGGATAAAATCCATCTGTTCCTCTTCCTAGCTTTGGTGATAACCATTAATCCTCTTCAATTTTTGTCAGCTTGAAGCTGCCTCACTCCAATCTGCTTCTGTTCTCACAGGTCCCTCTGTGCCCATTATCTTATATATAAGTCCTTCAAGCATATTGTTTAAGGGGCAACATTAATTCCCTCATGTTTACTGCAAGTAATAAAAACATAATGGATTTTACCATCTTAGCCATTATTATAGACTGACAGATTAATTTTGTTCAAATTATAATTTAAAATAAACAACTTATAAGAATGACAGGCTTATTGCGTATTTTATTTTACAGTCCCAAGCTCTATTAAGTATCCCATTTTGTAATGCCATTTGAACATTCTTAAGTTAGATATGTAAATAGTTGTTTTGTATTAAAATATGCTGGTATTTTAAATCTATAATTTTCAGTTAGGAATAAATTTTCTTAAATGATACTTAAAAAATCAAATAGTAATTCATTTAAAATAACATCTTAGCCATTTTAAGTGTGTAATAGAGTAATATTAACAATTCACATTGTTGGAACAACCTAGGTATTCTTCAACAGATGAATCGATTAAGAAAGTATGGTATATATACACAATGGAATATTACTCAGTCTCAAGGAGAATGAACATATGGCATTTGCTTGTTAATTGATGGGAATGAAGCTGTCATGCTAAGTGATATAAACCAGTTTCAAAAAAACCAAAGGCCAAATGTTCTCTCTGAGATGTGGATGCTAACCCATAACAAGGGAGGGGAAGTATAGGAGTTCACTGAATTGTACAAAAGGGAATGAAGGGAGGGGTGGGAAGAAGAAAAAGAGTCGAATGAATTGCACATGATTTTTGAATGTGCATATGAACACATGAGCAGTATACCTGCACAAGAATGGGATAAAAATTGGAATGGTTTGCACTCCATATATGCATAATATGTTAAAATACATCCTAGGGTCATGTGTATATAAAAAGAAACAAATTTAAAAAAGGAGAAATAATTTTATATAGGTTTTGTATTCAAATTAACATATTTTATGCTGTCAGTGATGAGAAATATAATAATGTTTTCTGATAAATAAAAAGAATCAGTATTTGCATATTTTCCTTTCCTAGAATGTTTATATGATCATTTGCTTTTTTTGTTATACCATTCTTTTGTTTCCACTTGAAAGACTGCCTGTAGCAATTCCAAAAAGAAAGTCTAGTGGTAATTAACTCACTCAGCTTTTATTTTTTTGCCAAAAAGTTGTTATTTTTTCTTAATTTTTAAAGGAAATTATTGTTGGTGCTCTCTTCTCAGTTGTTAAATTGTTTTTAGTTTGTGTGTGTGCATCCTTTTTCTTTGGAAAATTAATACATCATATCTGACCTAAAGTTTTCTTCCAAAAAATCTGCTGATGTTTTTCTGAAAGCTCCATCTTAGGAGATAAATCACTCTTCACTTCTTGTATTCAAAATTTTTTATTTTCATTTTATGTACTTATTTATTTATTTATTTTCTAGTTGCTGATAGACTTTATTTATTTATTTATATATGGTGCTGAGAATTGAACAGACTTTTATTTATTTATTCATATGAGGTCATGGGAATCAAACCCAGTGCCTCACACTTGCCAGGCAAGTGTGCTTTTGCTGAGCCACAGCCTCAACCCATCAAAAATCTTTATTTTAAAATTTTGATTGTTACAATTTTCCTCACTTTGGGTCCTTTTTGGATTCATCTTAATTATTTTTCTTTGAGTTTCTTGAATTTGGGTATCCATTTTCTTTCTCAGAATTGAAAAAAAATGTCTTTTATTTTTTCAAATGAGTTCTACTCACTCTTTCTCTTCTTTAGAGATACTTGCAAAACACATATTTGTCCTTGTGATGTTGTCTCATGAGTCCCTTACAGTTTCTTTACATTTAAAATTTTATATTTTTAATTTTCTTTTTGTTTCAATCAATAATTTAAAAAAATATTTTATTTCAATTGTTATTTTATTTGAATACTGTCATGTTGACATTTTTACACTTTACATGCATTTTCCTGATTTTGTGTCTTTTTTTAATATTTATTTTTTAGTTGTAGTTGGACACAGTATCTTTATTTTATTTTTTTAATGTGATGCTGAGGATTGAACCCAGGACTTTGTGTGTGCTAGGTGAGTGCTCTACCAATGAGCCAGAATCCCAGCCCTTTTGTGTAGTTTTCTGCTGTTTCCTCATAACACATGTAGGTATTTTTACAAGGACTATTTTTCATTTCATGAAATTATTCATAGACCTTCAAAGTCTTAGGATTGGTCTTTGTAGAGTTATTTCATTTATTTGATTTATTTGTGTTTCTGTGTTTCTTCATGTGTCTTGTTATTTCTGTTATAATTTTTTGTTTTGTTTTTGCGTTGAAGAAACAGCTACCTCTTCCAGACTTTGTGAATCAGTTTTGTATGGGGGACAAGTTTCACAAATTAGCCAGAAATTTTGGAAGCCCCTTGGATCTTTTATGGGAGTGGTTCTTTTCTGGACTTGAAAAATGTTTTCTGAATTAGGTTTGCTGGTTTCGTTAAGAAAGTCTTGTACTCTCTTCCTCCCCCTGGTGTCTCATTGCTGTATGGTAGAGTCTGATGCTTAGACAATCCTTTTGAGCTCTCTCTGGTTCTCAGCCCAACTCAGGTATTGAAAGTAAGAAATTTCCTCATATGAGCCTTGAGACAAGTGAGACAAATCATTTCCTCAGACATCTGTCTCTCCCTAAACAACACCTACAATATTGGAAGCATATCCACCCTTCCTCCTAAGAAAGTAGTCATGAATTATGTTTGTCTTGCTGGGTTGGGCATGGGGTTGAATGGAAATGGCCTTTTTTTTTTGCCTCTTTAAATAAAACTGTGTATTCCTGGAATACCCCAATTTCATAACTGGCTTATGCAATGTTCTTATGGGATCATTGTACCATAATCTTTGTGTGTCAATATTTGTGAGGAAGTGAGGTCTGGGGCTTTATATTCTGAAAAATTTCAGACATCACTCAAGGAAAACATTTTTATTTAATAAAAAAGTTGATACTAGGCTATTCATATTATAATGCGACTTTCATTCAAGTATAATTTCTTAAATGTGAGCTACATTGTAGCATAACATTCATTTTACAGGAAAGCTTCAATATACTTTGGCCACTTTTATCTTATGACCATTGAGTAACTACAAATAATAACATTTATGATATTTGTGGTTTTGTTTAAATATCCTAAACCTTTTGGGTTTTCAAGTTTCAATATTCTTGTGAAATATGTATTATTTAAATTATTTTTCAATGCTGAATTGCTGAATGTATCCAAATAAAATCATATGCATTCTCCAAATTTATAATTCAATTTTCTCAAAAAAGTTTAGTCAAATAGTATTTTTTGTGAGCCCTGAAATAAGGGAATCTGATGAGCACACTTAAGATTTTTATATTTTAAGGTGTTAGAGTATAAACCAAATCTGAAATCAAAAAGAGTTTTCCATTTAATTTTTAATATTTGATATTTTCCTCTCATTGTTTTATTGAAAATATTTTGCATTCCTTTAATTTGTTCCTCAGAGCCCCTATACATGCTAGATTTTACCTTTTAATTCTATCCCATATTTCATGAAATTCAGCTCCTATTCTCTTAACATCTTTTCTTCATGATCAAGTTTCTTTGCCAAGATTATGTATATTACCTTTATTATGTCAATATCTATTTTTCAAATGATGTAGTCTGTTGGTAATGCTTTCCATTAAATTTTTAATTTGGTTTATTGATTCTTCAATTTCAAGAGTTTCCAAATTATCCTTCTTCAAAATCTATATCTCCTTCTTGACATGATCTTTCACTTCTAATATTTTCTCTCTGATTCCAATCTTTACCTCATTTTTTACCTCTTATGTCTTCTTATCTTTGAACTTTCTAAATTTATTCCTTGACATTTCCTATACTGCAGTATCAGTAGAGTCTATTGTTGAATCATTCTGTTTTGGATGTTTTCTTCTCTTGTTTTTTTATATTGTTTATGTATCAACCCATCTATTCAAATGGATCTGAAACAGTGGGATTTCTACTCTACCAGCTTTTAGTTATCCTGTAATTTTCCAGTGCCTCAGAGATTAAGGGAAGTCAAATAACTGCAAAAACCTATGCATATAACATATAGGATTAAATTAAGTACTTAGTTCCTATTATGACATGTACAATGTTGATTGACACAGTAAACAGAAATTGTAGGGTCAGCAATTTCTATCATTAAAGATAGTTAATCATGAATTATGTCCATCAAAAACTCAAACAATTGGTATTACCTATGACTTCCAGTGTTTTAACTGCTTCTATTGCATTGTGGTGGGGTCTGACATTATACAAACTAACCAGTGGTAAGAGAAGTTAAAAATAGAGATAATTAAGAGTAAAGAAGAATATATTAGGGAGACATAGATTTGCAATTTCAAAATAGGGCTGATCCATAGACGACATATTGTTCATTACTTATAAGGGGGAGGAGAAGAAATAAAAGTAAAAGAAAAATTAGAGGAAGAGTGAAAGAGAGAACAATGAGTCTGGCTTCTATTGGTTTAACATCTATTTATAGATTTTTAAATTACTGCATTATAGACATACAGAACATTGAAATTCACCATGCTTTATTCATAGATGTACAAAGAGAGTTTAGTTTGTTTCATTCTACTGTTCATCCGTCTGTTTGTCCTCCATGCCTTCCATGTAACCCCTTCCACAGATATCTCTGTTGAATGCCCTCTTTTCCATTATGTGGTTGAGTATTCACATATGAGGGGAAATATTTGACCTTTGGCTTCCTGAGTATGGCTTATTTCACTTAGAATTGTGTTCTCATTTCATCAATTTTCCACCTAGTGCCATAATTTATTTCTTCTTAATGACCAAGTAAAACTTCATTGTGTATATACACCATGTATTCTTTATCAGTTACTCTGTTGATGGGTTTGATGGCTGGTTTTGTAATTAGATTATTATGAATTGTGTTGCTATAAACACTGATGTGCCTGTGTTTCTATAGTATGCTGATTTCAGATATTTGGGTATATACCAAGGAATGAGACAACTGGGTCAGATGGTAGTTCTATTCCAAGTTTTGAAAGGGCTATTCATCCAGTTTTCAAGAATGGCTGTACTAATTTGAAGTCCTACCAACACTGCATTTCCCCATGAATAATTATTTTTTCTTTTTAAAAATTATTTTCAGGTGTATGTACAGTAAAGTGTATTTTGACATATTATACATACATGGACTATAACTTTCCATTCTTGTGCTATATATACTGTAGAGTTACACAGGTTGTGTAATACATATAAGTACACAGGAAAGTTATGTCTGTTTCATTCTACTATTTTTCCTATTCCCATCCTCTCCTTTCTCTTCATCCTTCTATATCTAAACCAATAAACTTTATTCTTCCTTTCCCCCCAAATGTTTTGTCTGATATGTGGATCTCTGCACAATATTCTTGATAATTGATATTTTGAGTGGCGTGAGATAAAATCTCCATGCAGTTCTTTTTGATTCTAATAGTTTTATTGAAGTATAGGGAAAGAGCAAGGACATTATAACAGACTTTCTCTTCCTTGTAGTTTTGATTGTCATTTCCCTGATTCCTAAATATGTTTTATGTATATTTACACACACACACACACACACACCACTTGTATTTTTTCTTTTAAGCAATGTCTGTTTTAGATTTTGTGCCTGTTCCGTTTAGTAATTGGGGTTTAATATTTTTTAGGTTTTTTATTATTCTGTATATTAATTTCCTGAGGAACAGATGAAAAATAGTTTATCACATTGGTAAGATCTTTGTTTACATTCTTGTTTCCTTTGTTGTGCAGAAGTTTTGAAATTTGATTTCATCTCATTTATTGACTGTTAGTTTTATTTCTTGTGCTTTAGAGGTCTCGTTAAGTTGATGATTTTGTGAATATGTTGGAGTGTTGGGCCACATTTTCTTTAAGCAACTGTAGAGTTTCTGGTTTAATTCCTAGGTCTTTGATACACTTGGAGTTGGCTTTTATGCAGGGTGATAGGGATCAAGTTTTATGTTTTTTACATATGAATATCCAGTATTCATAGCACCACTTGTTAAAGTGTTTCTGTTTTCTTCAACATATATTTTTGGCCCCTTTGTCGCATATCAGGTCACTTTATCTATGTGGGTTTGTCTGTGTTTTCTTTTCCATTCATCTTCAGGTCTGTTTTGGTGCAATATAATGCTGTTTTTTTTTTAACTAAAGCTCTGTGACATAATTGGATATCTGGTACTGTGAAGATCTCAGCATCACTCTTCTGGTTCAGGATACATTTGGATGTTCTATATCACTTCTGTGTCAAAATGAATTTGAGAAATGTATTTTGTTTGCGTGTTATGAAGAATGTGTCTGTTGTGAAGGATGTTATTGATATTTTGACTGGGATTGAACTGAGTCTGTTCACTGGTTAAGGTAGTATGACCATTGGGATAATATTAATTTTGCTTTTTTCAAGATTATTGAAAGTATTTCCACTTCTTAAGATTGTCTTTGTTTTATTTCACCATTTTATAATTTTCATTGTTGAGGTATTTCATCTCCTAAGTTAGATATTTTCCAAAGTATTTTCTTTAGGGGTTTTGAATGAGACATTTTTCTCAATTGTTTTGAAGAGGGTTTGCTATTGCTTATAGGACTGCAATTGATTTATGTATTATTTTCTTGTATCATCTCTTTTAGTAGATTTGTTATCAGCACTATAAATTTTCTGATGGAGCATTTTAAATCATCTAAGTAAAATGTTCATGTCATCAATAAACAAAGGCAACAGGACTTCTTTTTCCTATGTGTATGAAATTAGTTTCTTCTCTTGCCTGTTTTCTCTTGCTGGGGATTCAAGGAGTGGTGAAAGTTTACTTCCTTGTTTTTCTTTTGTTTTGAGAAAAAATGTTTTAATTTTTTTTTAAATTCAGTTTGATGTTGGCATTTGGTTTCTCCTTCTATCACTAGTCCCTCTGGTGTTTTAACCTGAATGGGTGCTGAGTGTTGTGAACAGGCTTTTCTGAATCTACTGATTATATCATGATATTTTTGTACTTAAATTTGTTCATACAGTAAATTTTGTATGTGTGTGTGTGTGTGTGCGCGCACGCGCTCATGCATGCATGTGCGCATATGTATATATGTACACATATATGTACTTAAATTTTTTTCAGAATTGGGAATTGAACCAAGGCATGATTTTCTAATTAGGTTCATGTGCCATTATCCACTTTTTAATTTTTTTCATATTTTTGTAAATGCATTATAGTATTACAGAACAATGAATTTATTGTTACATATTCACATGTAAATCTAATATAAAAATAAGCAATATTATACCCCAGTGTTTCCCTTTTTTTTCCTTCCCTCCTCCAGGTCCTTTTACTCCTTTTTTATTTCTTCTTTTTAGATATATGTGACAGTAGAGTACATTTGGAGATACTATATATGGATGAGATATACCTTATTCCAATTAGGATCCCATTCATGTGGTTGTACATGGTGTGGAATTTCACTGGTCATGAATTCATATATAAACATAGGAAAGTTATGTTCGATTCATTCTCATGTCTTTCCTATTATCATGCTGCTCTCTTACCTTCATTCCTCTTTGTCTACTCCAATGAACTTCGATTATTTCCTCCCTGTCCCTTATTGTGTATTAGCATCCACATATAAAACAAAATATTTGGCCTTTGGTTTTTGGGACTGACGTATTTCACTTAGCTTGATAGTTTCTAGTTCCATGAATGTATTGCCAAATGCCTTAATTTGATTTTTCTTTAAGGCAGAGTAATCTTCTATTGTGTATATATAACCATATATTCTTTTGGATATTTGATTTTAAGAGAGACTAGGTTGAAGGGTCAGAAGCTTGGAAGAGAAAAGCTATTGGTATGATTCTGTAATTCCCAGGTGTCCTTATGGAGAATAAAATTGTCACTTTCACCCCAGGCCATCTGTTCAAGACTACAACAGTACATCTCAAGTAGGGTACATGACAGTCACTTGGAGAGCTCACTCAAACTCAGACTTCTGGGCCTCAACTCAGAGTGTCTGACTCAGGGCCCCGGGTGGCCCTTCTTTATTCCTTACAAGCACTCAGGGTTTGCTAAAGTTCCTGGTCTAAACACTTCCAACTGCTGGCCCTGGTCTAGAAATTTCAGGGACAGTGAAGGTGACATAAGGTCCTCCTTGGATCCAGTCTTCACCTTCTTTCCCTACCTCTTTTCCCAGTGCCCTACAGAGAAACCTACTGTAGCTCCTACTTAGATCACACCTGCATATGTCCATGATAAATTGGAGCATGTGGGATCTTCCAGTCTCATGGGCCTTCCACAGTTTCAGATTTTTTTCCCTGAAGACTGCAAGCTCTATCTCTGTACTTCAACCACTGTCTTCATATCAGTTTTTAGAATCTCATCTTTTGGATTGTTGATTTCCATGTGAATTTTAGAACATCGTTTACTCTTAGAATTCCACACTGCATTTTCATGATATTTTATCCAGGACTTTGTGGACACAGGATGTTGGCTGATGACAATGGGATTCCTCTTTTTCCCTTTTATGAAAGGAAGCTACCAGTCTGGGACTAACTCCTCTTCTGAGTGTCAAGGAGGAGCCAAACATGGGCCCTTTTGGGTTCTTAGGACTACTCTGAAAAATAATACTTACTGGGTGTCCTAAAAAATCAATTTATTGTACCACAGTTGTGGAGTCTAGGAGTCCAAACTGAATTATTATAAGGTATCTGCTCTGGAAGGTCTAGGGGAGGATTTTTCCTTGTCTCCTCTAGCTTTCAGTAGTTGTAGGAAATTCTTGGCATACCTTGACGTGTAGATTCATCTCTCCTTTTTCTGTCATGATGATCACATGTTGTTCTCTCTGCACAGGTATACTTGTCCAAATTTCCTCTTCTAAGGTCATGAATCATTAGATTATAGCCCACTCTAATTGACTATGGACTCATACAACATTTTTATGTGCAAAAACCTCATTTCCAGATGAGGTAATAAGCTGATATGCTGGGAAGGACATGAGTATTCAACCCAGAGCATGTATTGAGCACTTAATGTGCCCTATTCCCTGTATTTCCCATGGCAGCACTGTGAGGTACACACAGGCATCACTCACACCGAATAAACTAGGATATGAAGCTCAGTAAAGTTGTGCTCCAGGCAGAAGCACATGGAACACACAAGGTTGTAGTCACAGTGTAGCTGTAGCATGGGTCCACCTGTCCATTGAAAGAACCAAAGGCCAAATAATCTTTATGATATGTGGATACTAACAAATAATCAGGAGGGAGAAGGAAGAATGAGACATGTGTAGACATGAGACTGCTTCCCAGAAATAGTCCCAGAATACTACAAAGGACTTCAAATCTTTTAGTAGCTGCTTCTTTGAGAATCTTAGAGCAGGAATTGATGCATAAAATAACTGCTCAAATTTACTCATCAATTATTCCAAAAGTTGCAAAATTACTCTTCTAGATTTAGATTACTAGAATTTCATTGAACATCCTATGTGGGTTTATAGTATGGAATTAAAAAATATTTTTCTTCACTATTTAGATATATAAATGACAGTAGAGTGAATTCTGAAATATTATATATACATAGAGTATAGCATATAACTTATCCTAATTAGGATCCCATTCTTATGGTTGTAACATGATATGGGGCTTCACTGTGTATGTGTATTCATAGATGAACATAGGAAAGTTATGTCTGATTCATTCTGTCTTTTCTATTCCCATTTCCCCTGCCTCCTTTTATTCCCATCTGTCTAATCCAATCAATATGTATCCTTCCTTCTCCCCACTGATTATTTGTTAGTTTTCACATTTCATTAAGATTATTTGGCCTTTGGTTGATAGGGTCTATTATGCTGATTTTATGTCCTTTAGGTTTATACTGAGAAGTGGGATAACTTGGTCAATTGGTGGCTCCATTACAAGTTTTCTGAGGAATCTCCATACTGCTTTCAAGTATTGGTTGCACCAATTTGCAGTCCAACCAGCAACATATGAATGAACTTTTTTCCTACATCCTCTCCAACATTTATTATTACTTGTATTCTTGATAATTGTCATTCCAATTGGAGTGAGACAGAATGCCCATGTAGTTTTAATTTGCACTTTTGTATTTTGTAGTGATGTTGAAATTTTATTTCATATATTTGTTGGCCATTTGCATTTCTCCTGTGATGTGCCTGTTCAGTTCCTTTGCCCATTTGGTGATTGGAATGCTTGTTTTTACAGTGTTATGTTTTCTGATTTCTTTATATATTCTCGAGATGAATGCTGAACCTGATGTGCAGGTGGCAACAATTTTTCTCCCATTGTAGGTTCTCTTCACATGCCTGATTATTTTCTTTGCTGTAAAGAAGATTTGTAAATGGGCAACTCATGTCCCTCTTGAAGCAGTTCAATAATAAATGTTACATGGAAAGCAAAATATAAATTACTTGTGTGTCACGCTCATTTAAAGAGTCATAATACCTTCAAGAGATAAAGGCAGTGATAATCCTATTTAAAATCATGAAAGTAGGTTCATAACATGTAGGCCCTTTAGCCAAATCCCAGTTTCAGTAAGTCATAGAGTACAGATAGAAACCTAGTCCTGCACTGTTATTTGTGTTTTCCCTGAGCCAAGCTGTAGTAACAGGCCCAAAAATCTAATGAATTCAGTTTGTTTGAATAGAGATAATAAGACATTCTTATTAAACCCCACTGGCCCAGATAGTATGATGGTTTAGCATTATGTCCTCTTTGCCAGTATTAGATGTTGACAATTTAAAATATTGTATAGGATTCATCATTGATTTTCTAAATACAAATGTTTTGTGTGGGTGAGGTACGGAGAGAGGCTCTGCTTGTAATATAAAAAAAAATTGCCTCATTCAAAAGTTGACAGATATAGCTGAAGGATGTTAGAATAGTCAGTGAAAGAACTCAGAAGTAAGCCTGTATTCTCATTTCAATTGATAATATACATATATATATTATATATATATATATTTATTATATATATATTTATTGTATATATATATTTATAAATATATATTTATTTGTTATTACAGACTGTCATTTGTTTTGCCTGTTTTATTCCCCTTTTTTTCCATTTTGACATCAGAAGAAAAAAATAAAGAAAATACATAAAAAAGACACAGGAATAGATAAGAGAAGCAAAATCGTAAGACCACAAGCATATGGAAGAGTAAGTAAAAAGGGTCTTCTCTCCTGTACCTTATATCTGGGAATGATTTTATTGTGCTTCAGAGTAACAGGTTTATAACTAGACAGGGCCCCTCTCTCTGTGAATTTCTCCACTGATTAACTTTCGAAATGATCACTAAATTCAATAGAGATCAATCAGTGGGTAGTTGAAAAAAAGTTTGTGGCACATGTAGTGCCTTTTATATAAAAAGATAAGAAGTTAGGAGATGGTTAATACACCAGTATCTGAATTGTTCAACATCCTTCATTCAGACCACATGATGAAAACAAAACTAGTATCCTGGGAGGCACCTGACCTTTGTCCAACAGCTGGCAAATAGTACCCTCCTAGGAGTAATAAGAATGGTGGAAGTTCATTTTGAAGTGTGAGGTTCCAGATTAGTTGGTAAAATGATCCGTTGCTTAAGGGAGAAGATAAAGATGGTCTCCTTCACCCTAGAGGTGGTGCATCAAGAGGTATGTGGGCTCATGATTCTTTACACTCTGTAAATGGTGTGTGAGAATTTTGTGAGCTTGTTGAGCACTTATGGAAGTATATACAATGCCTTGCTGTACCTTTTGATCACTAGCAATCTGAAGAGTTGCTACAGGGTGTAAGCACTCCATAATCAGTATTCTTCACAAACCATTATCTGTATAAAAGGGCTACTTTGAAAATAGAAAAGAATCATTTGTTGAAACATGAACCTATAGACATGATGTAAAAGGGAGTTCTTAAAAAGGAATTTGGAGTCATCATCAGTGATAGAGAAGACTGGCAGACTCCAGGTGTTACCAGATCCAGGTCCAGGCTTCTCATTACTGGAAAACCAGTAGTCAGGAGATGTGAATTAGTGGGAAAGAAATCAGGTTTACTGAAGATCCAGCACACTGGTAGAGGGAGGGTGCTGTCATCCTCATAGTGTCCTCTTGGGAATCTGAGGGACACAAAGGATTTTTATAGGGAGAGAAAGATGGGATTGTGAGGCAGTGGAAGAGGTTTCTTTAAGCAGAACTTTTGTCATTGAGGGTGTGTTTCCTTTTCTTTCTGAATGGACCATCACAATGGAGCTTGACTTTCTGGAGCTAGTACCTATACTTTTTTTGAATCAACATATTTCTTTCTGCATGGTAAATGTCACAGAAATTTGCTTGTTTGTGTTGGTATATAGCTAAAGACTAAGAAGAGGCATGACATATTCTGATTTTATCTGAGAATCACCAGATATTCTGGCTTTTGTAAATCTAAAGGAACATTATACAGAAGTTCACATCTTAATCAGTTAGCCACAGCTTCTCTCCAAAATTTAGAAACCTGGGTGGAAGAGAGGGTGTAACTCTGTGGGGTGCACAGGAGGAAAGCTGAAGTAACTACCTAGGACAGCTCCCAGTGGTGATGTCCTCCCCATCTTTTTCCTTATTGTTTAAAGAGAGAGTGGAGAGAGAGAGAGAGAGAGAGAGAGAGAGAGAGAGAGAGAGAGAGAGAGAATTTTTAAATATTTATTTCTTAGTGGTTGATACAACATCTTTGATTGTATGTGTTGCTGAGGATTGAACCCGGGCCGCAGACATGCCAGGCGAGGATGCTACTGCTTGAGCCACATCCCCAGCCCCTCCCCACCTTTTTCATTGATATTTTTAAATGAATCAAGAGGCACTTTACCATACAACTGAACTTATATATTTTTAATTTTAAAAACATTTTTGTTCCAATCCCTCATTAAGTTGTTGAAACTTGCCTCAAAGTTGAGATATTCTGTCTCGGCCTACTGAATAGATGAGGTGACAAGTATACATCAGTGCACCTGGATAAGGGTGGCAACTGTTACACAGAAGCAGTCCTTATTTTTATTTTTTAATATATTGTTATTAAAATGTTTAAACACTCACAAAAATATGAGTACATGGAATACCATCTCACCCTTTTCTGTTATCACACTGTTTAAAAACTTAGCTCTAAAGTACTAAATATGGAAGGATAATTCTTGACCAGGCCAGCATATGATGAAATATACAGCATAGATTAAAAAAACTTTTAATTTAAAGAAATGTACAAGCTTTTGAATTTTTCTGAAAAATGAACCTTTTTTCATATGTACTTTATTATGGATAGAAGAGGAACAATGTAGATGACAAGAAGAGCTCATGGAAAAACAGGAGGTAAACTTTTAGCAGATTCTGGATGGGGAGCCAAGGTAAATACAAATGACATTTAATCTCAGTTCAGTAAGAATTAAAAACTTTCTGCTTCATGTAAGCAGGGTTACATTCCCAAGAGGCTGGCCTCTGGTACCTGGAGTCTTCTGTACCATCCTGGATGACATCACTTGCCAGCCCAACCCCATCCTGGAAGGGCATCCAGCAGCAGGTAGGGAAGGCTCTAGGGTGACCAGGGGGAGTGGGAGGTGTTTCATTCTTTGTCAAAAGAAGTTCCAGGGGACCAGCACAGTGTTGCTGAGGAAGGTTGGGGTGAGAAGGAGATGGGGGAGGGGAGACCATTGAAGCCTGTTCAGGGGTTCTGTGCAGAGCAGAGGAAGTGGAGGCTGGGTGTTTGTTGGGGGCAGCAGCTTTTCAGAGGTGATAGCATGCCAAGCTTGGGAACTGGGAGGGCTTTAGGGTGTGGGAAGCACACTTGGACTGGAATAAAGGAGAGATTTCTTACATAAATAAGTGTCCTGAAGAGGTGTCATTTGAAGTCAAGGTTCAGAATGTGAGCTGACAGTAGTTGTGTTTCCTCTGAAGAAGAACTTGCAGGTTTTTAGTGTAGGTCTATACTTCACCTGATTATTCTCAGGAGTGGTTATTTTCTTCTTCACTGATCATTCATCTCAGTTCAACTGAATGGCAGCGGTCCACTCTTTTGTATGCTAAAGATTTCCACATCCATGTACAACTTAATGTTGTCAGAAACATTTTGTGTACTTGTTTCTTGACTTTTAATTCGTCTTTCCCAATAAGCAGAGTAACTGTCCAATGTTGTTTATTAACATGGTCCCCAATGTCTATACAGACATTTAGACCACTGTAGATCCTTTTTTGAAGTGCATGATGAGATGACTTTTAGTCCAAATAGAATTCACACATGTGCAATTAAGTACTCAAAAGTATTTTGAACCTGAGGGGGACCATGACATTCTCAAGTAGGAAAGAAAAAGGATACTGCAGTATGATCCTTCAAGATATCTCTGAACAGAAAAGCATTATATGTTGTGAAAAAAATTATCTATATATTGAGATTTGTGTGTATCTTTTCTAGGTAGAAGAATCTAGAATTGTTTTAGTTTAGCCTTGATCTGTTAGTACTGTAATAATGGTGAGGACATTGCCTTGCCTTTCCTTATCTTTCTTGCTTCCAGTTTCCTTCTGTATGTAAACCTAAAAAAAAAAAGTCGAATGTGAGTGAAGTTCTTATTTTCTCTCTCCTTCTTTTGTAAATGATGTTTATATTTTGACCAGTAGAAACTTAGATGTACCAGAGTTGTACATATTCATGGTAGTTAAATATATTAACATGGTTATTTTAGCTCATTCTGTTTGTGCTCAGTTTTGATAAATGTATCCGTGTTGTCTGAATGCTTAGTAACACACTGTGTTTGGTATTAGAAGTGTATGGAAATAGCAGCACCGTTGCCTCTGATCCTTGGCCTGGTAGTTTTCAGGGCTTGCTTGCTGAGTAGAAGTTTTACAAGCCTCAAGTCAGTGAACTGGTTTCTTGTGAAGAGTATTTCCTGATAGGGTTGCACTCTAAATTCCATTTCTGTGTATGAAAGGTTGTGTTGATGGGATGGGACACCAAGTATAATGGGAAGAATGGTGCTCCAGTGATAAGGGAATGACTCCTAGAAACATCAGTTCTCACACTCAAACCAAGTGTGATCTTACAGGTGCTGGAGAGAGAATCTGAGGCTGACCATGAATTAGTGGATTGGAGACACTTGGAGACCCTGCTGCAAGCTAGGAGGCACTGGTTTGCAGTTGAGCAGAAAGGCAGTGTGGGCTCTGATTCAACATCCACTTGGCAGACACCATCACCAGTGCTTAAGGATGGAAGAGAACCCCCTGATCTGGATTCTGCTTGACTCCAGGGGAATGATGCAAATTGGAGGTTAGTTGTGGCCTACATGATGGGGAAGTGTGCTCCTGAATATTGCTACTGAGAGGACCACCTGCCTTTTACATGCTCCACAGTGCTTTGGATGCCTGGAAGCCCTGGGATGTGAGTCTAGGTATTAGTGAGCAGCAGGAAAGTGGGAGGCAGTGGGAGCTTCCAGAAAGGGGAATTGATAGAATGCAGGACTCTGTCAGGACAGGGTTCTTGTGGGGATTAGGCTGGGAGTCCTGGGAGGGGAAACAGTGGGAGGCAGTGCAGTGGCAACTGGCTGAGGAGTAGCAGTTTGGGTCTGGACATTGGCTGATTGATCTTTGAAGAGGTTAGAGAATGCCAAGCCTGGGGACACACACCAGTAAGGATGTGTGTCCTCAAGGATGTAGGGCCTGTACCTGGGGGTGAGGTAGGGTTATTACATGGAGGAGGAAGTATTTTATGGTGACTGATTGTGGGCATTGGTTATAGAGAAACTTCCTTTTGTTATTAAGCATATTGAAAGAGCAAATATGAAATCCAGTTTCTGAAAAACATTTAGCACTTTTTTTTTTCCTCAATGAGGAGTCTCCTGCAAACTTGTGACTTTTTCACCATAGTCAATAGGTCATAGCTGGTTGGTAGGGTTTCATTGTTTTGTATACTAGTGACTCCTGTAATTTAAAACAAGCTTACCTTGCCCAAAGCTCTTTTTATATCTCTTCTGGTACTTTGAATTTTATTTTACCTTTGCCAATAAACAGTGTCTTTCCACTGACATTTGTCATCAAGTTGTGTAAGCTGAGTAAGTACTCAGTAACTTTGCTGTCTGTCCCATTCAATGTTTTAAGCTCACCCATCTTAAAAACTACCTTGCCACTGAAAAGCTGAATATCCAGGTGTCCTGGTTTAAATGCCAGTGTGTTGCACTTTGTACCCTCAATCCCCAACAACCACAGCATGCCAAGATGTAGGATCCTATCTTTCTGAGACCTACAGCTTCAGGAGCAAAGCCTCTTCCATTTTTGTACTTGAAGGGAAGAAGGAACCCTCAATGCTGGCAGCTGGCTTGGATCAGAGAGGCCCAGCAATTGAGAAGCAAGATATCACAGTGCTAGAATAGTGTCTGGATCTTCTAAGAGACCCTGCAGTGTAGGCCCCTCCCTCAAATTTCACAGGTTGCTTCTCTGGGAGCTCAGGTGTATGCCTGGAGAAAGTGAGGTTGATCAGCACCGTGAAGTGGACCTTCTCAAAATCACAAGTAGAAAGAGAAAAAGGAAAGACCAATATCTAAGATCAGTGCTGTTAAGAAACAGATGCATAGGGGTTGGGGTTGTGGCTCAGTGGTAGAGCACTCGCCTTGCACATGTGAGACCCTGGGTTCGATCCTCAGCACCACATAAAAATAAATGAGTGAAATAAAGGTATTGTGTGCAACTACAAGTAAAAAATATTTTTTTTAAAAAGAAAGAAACAGATGCTTAGTGCTAGTCTGACTTAGGTTTGGGGTTGAGAGAACAGGAAGTTGTTCTGACCAAGGAAGTAGAAGCTGTGAATGGATGGGGTCTTCGTATTTTTGAAAAAGTAGAATTGTCTGGTGATTGGTCTTTGGCTGACACCATGCACCCCATTTTCCGGGAACATCAACTCTGCTGCTGGTGACATCAGCATTTAGCTCATGGGCTATTATGAATGTGTACCTCTTTGGTAGCTCTGTTTGGATATGTGGAAGTTCCTGCAGTACTGTTTGCTAGTCAAGACATGATGTTGTTGGTCCTGGTGCATCAGTAGCTGATCAGAGCAGACTGTGTACTTGCATCTGTATTGGAGAACTAGCCTTTGAACATGGACTTGAGCATATTTGAGGAAGGAAGCTGTGACATACAGCAGAATTTGAGCAAAAACAAAGATGGCAATATGGTTATTGATATTGTACTTGGGATAGACATTTCAAAATCCAACAATCTACCAATAGATGTGAAAACCATGACTGAAGTGAAGAAAGTGAGGAGTTCTGGCATCTTTTGAGAGAGTGCCAGTAGCCCTCCACTCACTCACTGCACTCTGTACTGCCTTCTGGCGACTTATGAATGAATTCTCTCCATAACCTCAGTTGATACATGTGCAATGTTTCTTTCCTCTGGCAATTAAATCATATGATGTTTTTTAGGGGATAATATTGTTTTTATTTTATTCCTCATTGAGAGAATTCTCAGAAACTTCAGGGCATTTTTATATATTCCAAAGTACATTTCATCCTGTAGCTACTGCTTTTCCCTCTTACGTCTTTGTAACCAGTCAGGTGGCTCATCACTGTGTGATCTTCTTTCTATTTTTATGTGATCCCTGTTTGTTCTTAATTTTTCTCTCTAGCTTTTTCATAGGTTTAAATCCTTCAACCCTTTGCATTCTGTGTCTGATTATGTCAGTGATCATGTCATTCCTTGTTCCGTTCATAACTTTGCTGGACATAGCAGTCTTGGTTGGTAAGTATATACTTTCAAAGCTTGGAATACTTTATTCCAAACCCCCTTGATTTTAGAGTCTGAGGTGAGAAGTTTGAAGTGAAGCTTATAAACATAAATATAATGAAATTTATACAAACAAATATAATTTTATATAAATGTGACCTAATGTTTTTCATGTGTATCTTTTACTATTTTTCTTTATTTCCATTGTTAGATCCTTCGATTATAATATGTCTTGCAGAGCTGCTTTTTGTCTTAATATTTTTTCTTTGGGATTCTGTATGTATAGTGTATGTATATGTCTATCTTATTTTTAATGTTTGAAATTTTTTTAGTGTTATTTTATCAAAAAGGTTGACACCGTTAGCCTGAATCTCTATGTTCTTCTTCAGCTTTGGCCAAGATTTTCTATTTGACCTTGAGCCCAAAGCAGTGGTGTTTGCCAACCACGTACTGAAGGTTTTGAAAATGTAAGCAAAAATAAACTTTCCTTCTTAAAATTGTTGTTTGGTATATTAGTCATGTTAATAGATAATTATTAACAGGGAAGGAGATACTTTTTAATCAAAATTTTGAGCTTTTGTTTTTTTTCAGTTTATTCTTTTCCAGGTTTTAAGGCTATTTTGAAGTGGAACTTAATGTATCTCAATTTTATATATGAAGATTTACATTTTCATTTATACTGGTTTTGCTTCAATGTTGAGTTTCTCTTCAAAGTCAAATTGGAAAAAATTGATTGAGACTATAAATTTGATCCATTAGATCCCCCAGGATATATTCTTATTTAATATACATAAGCTTATCTCAAATGATTTGGAGAGTTCTTCAGGCTGGGCTACTTGATTTGAAAAGAAGGAAAATTTAAATTAAAATCCTTCTCAGCTATATTGGTGTTTATATATTGTGACTTGTTAACCACCTGTGGGAAATTTCACTGAGCTGTTCCAATTATTATCTTGCAACTGTTGTTTTAATATTAAGTGATATTTTTCTCAAGACAAATCGTAAGTATGTTTTCCACTGATATTTTGAGAGCCATATTCACTACACAGTTTTTAAATAACAGATACTTTTACCTCTAAATCTATTTTCTGACAGGTTACAGTAAGCAAATGTTTTGTGGATTTGTATGGAAAATTAAATAACTCTACCCAATGGAAAACATAAACATTTGACCATGTATCTGAATCAAAAACATCAAGGTATGTTTCTATTGTAGATGTAATAAAATAAGATTTTGAAACACTCCTTCTTCATACTTATAAACCATTCTTTTAAAAATGATTGTAGTAGAGTGACATGAATTTAATGAAATTCTTAAAGCTATATGAGCATCTCAATTACAGTTGAATGGCATTCCTTTGTCTCTCATTAATACTTGACCATAGGACACAGAATGAGAATTCAGTAATGAACTTTCCTATGATTGGAAGAATGATTGATATTAGTGTAGAAACAGAAGATCTTTGCTTGAACTATAAATACTCTTCAGCAGGGAGTAAATGCTCATATAATTAATACCTATAACTATAAGCTACCATAACTTCTATATTATGATATGTAAGTAAGTCATTTTATGTTGCCTTTATAAGGTATATGGGTAAGGTTTTATAGTTTTCTATTTTTTGATTCTTATTCTTTGTTATTCAGAAAGTTTTTCCTTGGAACCTATTTTTGTATTTAGCACTATTTTGGATGCTGGAAAATATATAATAGCATTTTTATTTGGTATTTAATATATTTACTTTTAATATTGGACAGGTTGTCTATCCCGTTCTGTTTTAGAACATGAATATATCTGTAGGGATATCAAATTGGGGTTAAAATAAATAAAGGACCCAAACAAAAAGCACTTAAGTTATAAAACCACAAGCCATTATATAAAGAGCATAAATCATGCTGTCTTTTGTTAAGTGGGTCCACATTTAGAAGGTCAGGGGCTCACCCTGATTATGAATAGGTTGAGTTCTTTTGTAAGTCTTGAGTGTCATAATCAATCAATCAATCAATCAATCAATCAATCTATCTATCTATCTATCTATGTTTAGTACAGTAATATAAATATGCAGGAAAACTTACACATACCTGTGTACGTATGTAATAGGGCTTCCAAGAGACAGAGCATCATTAAATGATTATAGATATTTGTAGATTTTGAGGCTGAAACAATCAGTTCAAACTGGCTATTATTTTTTTCAACATTTTTAAAATTTGTGCATTATAATTGTGCATAAGAAGGATTTGTGTTATATATTTATACATGCACAAAATTTAACAATATAATTTGGCCAATATTGCTTCCCAGCACTTCTTCCCTCCCTGCCTACCTCTCAACCCTTGGTCTTTTTCTTTAATTATCTCCCTTTCATCTTCCTGAGATCATCCCTCACACCTTTCCATTTCTTTTTCCATTCTAGCTTGCACATATGAGAGAAAGCATATGATCTTTGATCTTCTAAGTTTGACTTATTTTGTTTAGTATTATGGTCTCCACCCATTTTCCTGCAGATGACATAATTTCATTTATTTTATGGCTGAGTAAAGGTTCATATTATCTCACTTCTTTTTGAATTCCTAGCATTAGGCACACAGGGAAGCTAGTGTTAGTCCATCATATTGATAATAGTAATAGCACAGCCCTCCTTTCTCATTTGCCTCTAATTTTGGTGTTCCTCACGTGTGCCTGCCATGATCCTTTGGGTGATCTTTCATCCTTGTGGTGGAATAGTATAACTTGCAGTAAGGATGAAGGATACTAAGCCAGAGAAAGAAACAGATGGCTGTGGAGGGAACTCCATTAGTTTGACTCCATGTCCATTATCTTTTTTCCTTGAGAAGCGTGGGTGCCAATTTTAAGCCAGAAAATGATGGCAGCATGAGGATTGCCTTCATCTTATAAAATTTTATTCTTCTTGTATGTCACAGTATTTTTCACATGTGAACTATAATTCTGTATGTAGTATAATTTTGATAATTATTTGACTTTCTCATTTTTTTCTGGTTGGGGATATGTTAGTATTGTAATAAGGTTTTTCATTAATGAAATAGGTGGATTAGATCAGGTGATTTCTAATTCTGATTTCATCTTTGATACACATTTTAATCTTTTACAGTTATTTGACATGTGTTTCTTTTTTCCTGAGCACCTAAAAACATTTTTTATTCATTCTATTTAGTTGTACATGGCAGTGGAATGCTCTTTGACACATCATACATAAATGGAGCATAACTTCTCATTCTTCTGGTTGTACATGATGTAGACTCACTGATCATGTAGTCATATATGCACATAGGGTAGTTATGTCAGATCCATTCTGCTATTCTTTCTACCTCCATTCCTTTCCCCCTTCCTTCACTCCCCTCTGCCTTATCCACAGTACCTCTGTTTGTCCCTAGGAACCCCAACCCTTATTGTCAATTAGCATCTGAAGTTCAGTGAAAACATTCAGCCTTTGGTTCTTTGGGATTAGTTAATTTTATTAAGCATGATATTCTCCAGCTCTATTCATTTACCACCAAATTCCATAATTTCATTCTTATTTAAGGCTGAGTAATATCTGGTTGTGTATGTATACCACATTTTCTTTATTCATTCATCTGTTGAAAGGCACTTAGACAGGTTTTATAGTTTAGCCATAACATTGATGTGGCTGCATCACTGTAGTATTCTGACTTTAAATCCTTTGGGTATGAACTGAGAAGTGGGATAACTGGGTCAATTCCAAGTTTTCTGAGGAATCTCCATGCTGCTTTCCATATGATAAATTGAAAATTTGCCTTCCCACCGGCAAGGTATGAATGAACCTTTTTTCCTACATCCCCCCAACATTTATTGTTGCTTGAATTCCTGATAATTGCCATTCTGACTGAAGTGAGATGAAATCTCAGTGTAGATTTGACTTTCATTTTTATAATTACCAAAGATGAACATTTTTTCATATATTTGTTGATGGCATTTTTTTCTACTGTGCAGTGTCTGTTCAGATCCTTAGTCCATTTATTGATTGGGTGGTTGTTATTGTGTTGTTATTATTAATATTATTATTAGTAGTAATGTAAAGTTTTTGAGTTCTTCATATCTCCTGGAGGTTAATGCTGAAACTGAGGTGCAGGTGGTAAAGATTTTCTCCTGTTCAGTAGGCTTTCTCTTCATATTATTGTTTCTTGAGCTAAGAAGAATTTTAAAGGCTGCTTCTTTGATTCCATCCCATTTATTGATTCTTGATTTTACTTCTTGTGCTGTACTGGTGTTGTTAAGAAAGTAAGTTCCTAAGCTTACATTCCTACTTTTTCTTCAGTTAGTTGCAGGGTCTCTATGTTCTAATGCCTAAGTCCTTGATCCACTTTGAGTTGTGTGCAGGGTGAGAAGTAGGGGTTTAATTTCATTTTGCTACATGTGTATTTCAAGTTTTCCCAGCACCATTTGTTGAAAATGCTATCTTTTCTTCAGTATTTGTTTTTGGTGCTGTTTTATAATATTAGATAACTGTACTTATGTGGGTTTTTCTCTGTGTCTTCTCTTCTTTACCATGGTTCTGGTACTGATTGTAATGCCTCCTGCATCACTTTTCTTGCTAATGACTGCTTTGCCTATTCTGATTCTCTAATATTTCCAAATAAGTTTTATGGGTGAGTTTTCTATTTCTACAAAGGAACTCATTGGTATTTTTATAGGAATTGCATTGAATCTGCAAAGCACTTTGGGTAGTATGGTTAATTTGACAATATTAATTCTGCCTAAGATAGGCAGAATTAGGGCCTGGGAGATCTGTTCATCTTCAAAGGTCTTTAATTTCTTTCTTCAGTATTCTGTAGTTTTCATTGTAGAACTATTTCATACCTTTTCTTATATATATTCCAAAGTATTATATTGTTTGTTGAGGCTATTTTGAATGGGATAATTTTCTAATTTCTCTTTCAGTTCATTTGCCATTGGTATATAGGTACATAAATTATTTATGGGTGTTAGTAATCCAATAAATTTTGACTTATTGTATCCCTGTTCCCATTTATTTCTGAATTTTTTTAACCTCCAGGCATTAAAAGGTTTGTTTCTTGTTGTTAACTTCTTATTTCTTTCATTTATGATCTTATAGGGTGCAAGAAGTTATCTCTATTTCTTGTATTTACCTTGTACTCAAAAATATGATTTTTTTTTTTGGTTCAAGGGATTGAACTCAGAGGCTCTTGACAATTGAGCCACATCCCCAGCCTTATTTAGATACAGGATCTCACCGAATTGCTTAGCATCTTTTGTTTGCTGAGCCTGGCTTTGAACTTGCAATTTTTCTGTATTAGATTCCTGAGCTGCTGGGATTACAGGTGTGCTCCACCACACCTGACAATATGAACTATTTCAAAGAATGGTCATTGTTTCATGGAGAAGCAAATGAATTTATTGTTGCTGGATTAAATAGTCCATAGATGTCTGTTCAGTCTATCTGATTAACGTTTTCCATTTAGTTCTGAAGAATCTAGGCTGGCAAGTTTTTCTTTTTGGGTGGGCATGGTACAGAAAGGTTTCCCCAAACCTCAGCAGTGCAAAGAGTATGCAGTGTGGTCCTCACAAGGCCTTTCATCTGCCACAAAAAATCTGTGTTCCATATATGGCTCCCTCCAATTGTCACCTCAACCATCCCCCCAACACTAGACCATTTTATAGGAATCTTATTTTGTTTAAAAGCATTGACCCAGGTGTTGGGTATATGGCTTAGTGGTAGATGCTTTAGCATGTATGAGAACCTGAGTATGGTGCTTATCTCTTTAAAAAAATGACTTGCCAAAATTATTTTTGCCAATGAAAAAGCTTATCAAGGGAGATTGAGGGATACTGGCTGATGTGGGCCATATGTGGAGGTCCTGACCTGAAAGCCTAGAGAAGCAGAGAGTCCATGAGTGTCTCCATGCATCTATTCACTCATTTTGCAAATTTGACTGAGTCCTGGAAGATAAAGTGCAAGTCAGTTATGTAGGTTAGAACAGTGTCCAAGATAGTATGTCTGGTCTCCTTCATTTCAGTTAATATTTAGGGGTAAAATAAATTAAGTACAATAAATACAGTAAAGAAGGCTCTGTAAAAGACACAAACTAGGCATTCAGTGTTCACGGTTCCAAGAATGGATTGCTTCTGAGTGAGGGCTTCATTATCCTGTGATGGCAGGAAAAGTGGGAGCAAGGTGCTACCAGAGGCATTGGATTAAGTGCAGGGATATGAAATAATGCCACAGGCTCTGAGGGGAGGGAGTAAGATCAAGGGAAGGTACAAAAGGATTACGGAGATCATTGCCTGGTCATGGGGACTGTGGACCATGGTGAGTATTTTTAACTTTATTCTTAGAGGAATAGAAAGTCATCTGTGCCTGAATCAGGGTGGGTGTCATGGGTTGGCTCCTGGTATAAACTTTCTTCATTGAACTGATTTTGTTTTAACCCAACTGTTATGTTGTTCTCCCATTTTCATTATATCAAGGTCTCTAATTTTGTTGGACCATTCATTTAATGAAGACTACTTGTGTTCCTGTTGTTACCACGTTTCTCTGATTCTTCTTGACCATAGTAGCTTGAAAAGGTGCATGCACATTTGAAGAAACCATTACTTCTCCCAGACTTAAGGACTTATTTGAGGATGGGAAAGCTTTTTCCTGCAGAGCAGTATGGGAGAACATGCTGACCTAGTATAGCACTGGGTTGTTATCTGAGGTTGAAGGATGCATTGCTTCTCTTTTAGCAGGCACAACTGTTGGTAACATGAGAACCTTCATGGTCATTGGTGGCTAGAGCTATGGGAAATCTAGAGTTGCTATGAGGACTAGCTGGGTCATAGATAGTGCCTCTAGATCCATGCAGAGAAGACTAGAAAAGGTGAAAGACATATGGGCCAGGCAGTGTGCACACTTTGGTGCAGTGTCAGCTGCAGGCATGTGCAATGTAGACAGGCTGCCTGTGGGCAGAGAAGTAGTAAGGAAAATCTAGGACCAAGGACAGAAACCAGGGCTGGCAAAAAGTGCCTATGAGGTGGGACCTAGTTTGTTAAAGCACAGGACTGTAAGATCAGATCTGATTGTAGACACCTAGGGCTTCAGGGAAGGACCAGAAGTAGAGCTTTGCCTGGATGCTGTGTATCTACAGATCTGGGGCCTAATCATGGATGCATAAATCTAGAAACCTCACCTGTGAATTGAAGTATGGTGGCAGGGACATGGAGGTGTTGAGGATGGCTGTAAACATGCACTATTTTTTTGTGAGTGGAACTGAGGAGAAACATGTGCAGTGGCACAGAACAACTCTCTTCAGGCAAAGCTACATGGTGTTGAGGATGGTTAATGGGACTCTGGGTGCTTACATATGTTAATAACACCATGAGCCAGAGCTGGTGACACATGTGTATGTAACATCAGAGGCTGCTAAATATGGCGAGCAGTGGCTCGTGACAGGTGTTGGAAGTGGTATTGTGCATGTGCAACTGCCGGTCCAACATCTGGCAGTGTGCATGGATATGGCTGCAGGTGTACACCCATCACATGGGATTGTGCCTCCAGTATAGGCTGCAGCCTTCATGTTCTCTTGCACAGGAAAAGGCTGTTTGGTGACCTTGAGTCTGGATTTGTGGCAATCTAGCTGAGGTTACCTTGGGTAGGCAGAATCTAGAGGTAGTGGTATAGGTGCTTGGAGACTGTGAATGCAAATACCTTTGAGGCTTTTTGTAGTAGGGAAAGATGCAGGGTTCCTCTGTGGCTATTGGTTTCCTCAGTGGCAAAAACTACTGCAGTCTGTTTGGAGCAAGCACCTGAAGTATGTAATGGCAAACCCTGAGGGAATGCCAGAAATGAAGGCTAGAGTTGTTTACAGAAGGAGACAGTGCAGAGTTTGTGGGGGTTCTGGGCACAGTAGCCACTGGGGACGATGATTTCTTTGACTGCAAGTTGATCCATGTGTTGCACCACTTCTTTGTTTCAGGTCATCTCCAAATAGCTCATCTCTTCTTCTCTGCTCAGTAATCTGGGTCGGGAGAAACCGAATCAGGACATTTTGGTACTACACTGGAAAGCCTAGGGTGATGGTTGTACACTATTCTCCTTTTGCTTTTGAGTGGAACTGGTGGGCTGCTTACTCCCTCTTTGTGTTGATCAGAGCTATGTTAGGGAGTGGATGATGCAGCAGAGTGACACTAAAATTGCTTTTGGCGCAGTTATTCTGTTGTTTTCTTCTAATCTGTTGCTTTAAATTAAATGCATTCCTGAATTTTTCCAGATTTTTTTAATGGACATCTTAAGTCAGGGATCTCCTTTTCTGCCATTTACTGAATAAAGTAATAGGAAGAGTGCAGTATTTGTTTCCTGCTGTGGACATAGGCAGCTGTGCAATGGCAGAGAGGATGAGTCCTGCCCACCCAGGTCTGGGTGTGGGGTGTTCTCACCTGCTCGCCATTGAGTCCCACCTGATTCTGGTGGAGCATTTCACTCACTGTATGGGTCTTGGGGGTCTCAGAGCAGTCCCACCTGGTTCTTGGTGGGGTCTGTACAGAATAGCCAGGCGCTGATCACAGTACAGGGGGCGGACCTTCCAGGAGCCAATCACCTAGGGCCATGCAGATTGTGGAATGTGCATTTGTGTTTATCAGTGTCACCTGGCAACGACTATTTTGCCAATTGGTTGGTAGATAAGTAATGGCAGACCTGCTTTGGTAGGCTACTCGACAGAGGTTGTTACCTAATTGTCTTTAATATGGATAGATCCTGGAGAAAGTTTGTTTATATAAGCCTGGGAGTCAAGTTTTTCGGATATAACCCTCTTGGGAAGATCCACCAGGCTGCCAAAAATTGTGAACTGGGAAGAATTAAGCGTTATCTGGGACGTGGATGTAATGTTGATGGCACCGATCATAAAAATAGGTAATAGGGTCTGGGAGGCCAGGGACTGAGGGGTAAGGGACCAATGGGCTGATGGAATTGAAGCCTGTACCATCCAGGCTGTGCCAATGGGAGCAGAGCAGAAAGGATACCAGTTCTCCTTTCACCAGAATATTTGACTTTAATATTCTGTGGAGTCCTCAATATCCAGGACCTGCACACCTTGGAAGTTCAGTACCCAGGACTTCTAATGGGCAGCTAAACAAAACCAAATTTTTAACTGGTTTCCCAGACACTTAAAATTTCCCTATAAGGTCACTGATTTTTTTAAAAAAAATAAATACACACAACAGCTTTTAATGTACACATTTTCAAAAGCATTGAAAAATTTTCAGATGTAATCTATTACCTGTTGTGTCCCAAGAGCCTCATAAGAACTCTGAATTGGGAAGATGGCTCCATGTTCTTTCTTTTTTTAATATTTTTAAAATTCCTTCACACTAGTATATTTAGGGGTGTGTCTTCCACCTCTAAAAATAAGATTTTACTTATTTCTCACATGCTTCACTCACTAATTTATGAAATTCTTAGGATAACTTGGTGTCATCTTGATCATCCAACCATTTTCATAACAACAGTGTTGACAAGCCCTGAATTTTCTGCAAATACTTCATTAACTTCAGTTAGTGAAGTTAACTACCTTTAACTACCTTTCCACAGAGGAAACTAGAGTTCACTGGCAGCTTTCACACTTTCCAAAACACCAAACACAGCATGCTTTTTCAATTTTGTTATCACTTTAGACTAAAGTAAAAAAGCATCTGCCAAAAGCTTCTCACACAAAATTCCAAAATTGCTGATTCCACTGTTCCAGTACCCTTTCCTATAGTTATCCATTACTGTGTATCTGTACAAGCATGAAGAGTAGAGCATTGGTTGAGAGCATCCAGGCATTGCAAGCTCTCAGTCACCAGGGCCAAGGGAGTAACACACAAAGGGTGCCTACAGTGCTGCCTGCTGCTGCCCTACTGTAGCTTGCCCTACTCTGTTCTGAAGGAACTAAGAGTATGAAAGGTAGGCCTTTCTTGTGGTTTGTGCATTAGAATACTCACTGACCCCAAATGTGTGCTCTCTCTGTGGTTATCAATTTCACAAAAACAAATAAAAGTATCTGTACATTTTTTAGTTCCACACGCAGTCTTTTAGGGTCATGATGACACTAAGAAAATGTTTGTAATAACAAAGACTTGCCATTCTGTGTATCAAAATACATTATTAACTTTCACAAATTACTTGTTTGCCAATGGCCAAAAGATCAGTGACTGGAACAGGATAAAAAGAATACTCAAATATCTGGAAGGGAGAGTAAAATGGAATTGGTAGGTAGTGGCATGCACAGTTTTAAATGTGGCACAGCAGTTATCATTAAATCTTCTATTTGAGGAGCAATAAACAGCTCAAGCCATAATCAGCATCCCAATACCACTACTCTTCATCTTCAAAATATTGTAGCTGCGAAATTTATTTCATTTGTTAGACTTAAATTCCTTCTATTGCCAAGGGCATAAATATTTTTTCTATGTTCATATGTCACTTTTACTTGAGCATCTGTAAAATTAGAGTATTTTATCTGATTAAATTAGAATTCCAAGGTTGGAAATGTAGCTCAATGTTAGAGCACTTCTTGCATGTCAAAGCAAAGGGTATGGGTGTAATCCCCAGCAAAACAACAACAATAACATTGTCATCATCATCAACATAATAAATTTTAAAAAGAGAGGTAGGAAAAAAAGAGGTCTTCTTTCAAATTCATTATTTCTTAGAATGCCTTTGCCAACATGAAGAAAGCATTTATGTTTTTTTCTTATGCATTTCTATATAGATGTCCTATAGTGCATTTCATGTATTGTAGGTATTACTATACATACATTTCTTATATATGTATATTTTATTTTACATATGCAATTATAGGTTAATAATTTTGTTTTGGTGAGAATAGAAGAGAGCAAGTATAAAAGATTATTACTCCTGAAAAATATTGCTTTACTTTATAAAAGTTTCCCATAAAATTACTAAACTTCTCAACTTTAATATTTTTAAGTGAAACTTTTATAAAGTAAAGCATTAAAGAATTATTCTTTAATTCTATTCATTTGTACTCATAAAATGAATACGTTTTTAATGCGCAAGAACTGCACAGCTACTTATTTTGTATTTGACATATTCTACTATCTCAGAGAACTCTTACATAAAAACTTTCTAGGTGTGACCAGTTAATTAAAACTGACGTGATAGGACTCAATTTCAAATGAAACAGTTCTTCCTCCTTTTCAATCATGCATTCATGGAGGTAAGAAATTGTAAATGTCCCTTGTGAAAAATTAAGACAGTATTAAATACGGAACATTGAAAACACCTGATTCATATATAAATCCTGTATATATAAATACTGAATTAATTTAACCATTCTAATTCATTTGGGTTCTTTTTCCTTTGGCATTAAGTTTGCTTTCGGTTTGGCCTTTTACTGTTATTATTCAGCCTACTTTACCTATCATACATATTTAAACTGAATTTAAATGCCATCCATGTCATGAGAACTGCCATAAATGTATTGTTTGTCTCACATTTCACTTAAGGTAAGGCACCATGAATTATGATGGTTCTTTATTTTGTTTATGAAGAAAAAATTAAATGCTGCTAATTATAGTTGTAATGCAGCCTGAATTATTAGTGGGATTCCATTGTCAGTGTTGTTAAAATGATAAGAAAAAATCATCTTAGACTCATTGAAATACATAGTTTTAAAAATATATTTTTAAAAATCACTACAATACTACTAACTTATTAATTGAAATACTCTTAGTTGATAAAAAGCAATAATATTGATTACAATAGCTACCAATTATGGAGCTGTTGCTGGTGCTACAAAACCTTCAGATGTTTTACATAGATTCTCCATTAAGCATCCTGGTGGTATCCAGGGAGATACTCATTTTAATCCTTACTTTTTTAGGAATTTGAGGGAGAGTAAGACTGTGGAATAACTAGTACATCACAGAGTCTAAAGTAGAATTCGTACTGAAGATGAGCTAAATCTCAAGTCCATATTCTTTCTAGGCAATTGGGCTGCTCTGCTCTGGGGGTGTGGTTCTGTGGTAGAGCCCTTCCTTCCTTAGAATGCTTCAGGCCTGGGTTCTATCCCCAGCAATATGAAAACAAAGCAAACAAAAATAAGTAAAATCAATGGAACAAGGCACAGTTGCACATACCCATGGTTCCAGTGACTTAGGATGCTGAGGCAAGAGCATTGGAAGTTTAAGACTACAGTGGGCAATTTAGTGAGACCCTGCATCAAAATTATTTATATAATAAAAATGTGCTTAGGATATGACTCATTAGTTGAGTAACCCAGGGTACAATCCCCAGCAGTATCAGAAACAAGAAATAAGAAGAAAATGTCAGTGGCATAGGCTGATCATTTATTAATAAAATAAGTAATGACAGCTACTAAATATTGTACTTTCTTCATAAGAAAATAGAGGAATTATGAGCTACTTAATGTTTATAATTGCATAAATAATTGTATATTTCAAAAGGTACCTTATGAATTCCTAATAAAGCTTATTACTTGCACAGAACCCCTCTACATTATGCCTGTGCCTATGGCAGACCAGCAGTGGTGGCTCTTCTAGTGAAGAGGAAATGTAATGTCGATTTGTGTGACAGTGATGGCAACACACCATTGATGAAGGTAGATATACCAGTGGTTTTGCAGGAAATGAATTTGATGAAATGCTTAGAAGAAAAATTGGTTAATGCCATTTAGTTATAACTAATGAATAAAACGTGAAATATTTTTCTTGGATTTCCAAAATTTACAATCTATTTCTTGGTTAAAACCAACAGGCCCTACAATATGAAGAAGAGGAATGTGCAATTATTCTTCTAGAACATGGTGCCAATCCAAATGTTCACAACAACAAGGGTGAAACTCCGCTCCACTATGTTATCTTTTATAGGAACACATTAATAGCAACAAAACTGCTTTCATACAACGCAGATATTGAAGCCAAAAACACGGTATATACATCAATCACTATTATTTTCAAAATATTTAAAATTTTTCTTAAAATTAACAGTAATGCATGTTAAAAAATACTGATCATAAGCAAATTTTCCTTTTATTAAAATACTAGCAAATGTTGGAAGTTCTCCTCGTATTCTTCCTCCTCCTTTTGTAGCTCATGTGTGTATTTAGTTTGCCTCCATCAGTTGAATCCACACTTAGAATTCAAGAGACTCATGCAGAAATCTGAACTTCAAGCTTCTGTGAAGGAATCTGATGCGGTCCCCTTGAGCCATAGTACTGTGTGGTGTGGTGTGCAGGGTTTGCCTCCCACATGCTGGGCACACATGTTCTTCAGTTTGCTTCTGGCAACTGCAGCACTTACTCCAATCACCTACTTTGCCTCTATAAATGAGGTTACAACTCCTCTTTTTTAATATAGTGTGATAAAGATTTCATGGTGTTTTCTACTGATATACAAGAATATGGACTACATAATATATTATGAATCTTTTTCATATGGGATTAATTGTTTGAATTTAGAATTTGGAAGTTAAACAGTTTTCTCTATATATACTATAAAAATCATGTTTCCACTGGAATTTTTGAAAGGCTGATTAGGTCACTCATTGCTAGAATGGATAAATTATTGCTAGAAGTAGATAACTCATGGATTTTGCCAGCTGTACTATGTATCAGTCTTCCGCTTTGTTCCTTAAAAATGCAAATGTTTAGTGCCTTTCATGATGCTACAAGTAATATGTGTAGATCAGCATAAATCTTGATGATACACCAAATTTCTGAATTAAATTTTGCCTAAAATTATAAGTAACTTTAAGGAGCAATTAAAGTGGATGAGAATAAAAAGAATTTTGGAAAATAACCAAGCATTATGTTACCAGGATTGTCGTTACAAGTGAGAATACATTTTCAATGTTATTTTTATTAGAGTTTATAGTTTTACATAGTAGTTGAATTCATTCCCCCAAAATCTTACATGCATGGAATTCCAGTTGAGTCATTGATTCCCTCTTTTCCATCTGTCTACCCCTCCTCCTCCGTTCTCCCCCTCCTATTCTCCGGGACCTCCTTTCACCTGTCTATTTATTTATATTTGGTTGATTCTTTTTACTTATACATAAGGGTGCAATTACCTGTGGTATATTTATATATGCGTATAACATGAATTTTAAAGATTTCCTTCTTCATTGCCTTCCCTTTTTCATTATCTCTGTGCCTCTCAATCTTCTTTTTCTACACTAATGATCTTCTTTACATCTTTTGATATTCTGTTCTTCATTTCTTTTTCTTTAATTAACTCCAGCTTCCACATATGAAACATTTTACATTTGAGTTTCTTATTTGACTTATTTCACTTAGCATGATATTCTTGGATACCAACTCATTTACGAACAAATGACATAATGTATTTTTATGGCTGAGTAATACTCCATTGTATGTAAGTGCACCAGAATTTCTTAATCCTTTCATCCATTCACAGGTACTTGGGTTAATTTCATAATTTACCTGTTGTGAATTGTGCTACTGTAAACACACATGTGACTGTATTAATATACAGTTACATGTAAAATTTTGTTTTACTAATTTGGGGAAAATACTGTGTCGTGGGATAGTTGTTTCATGTTGTGGTTCCCTTCTTAGATTTTGGGAAATCTCCAAACTGTTTTCCAGGGTGGTTGTACTAGTATGTAGTCCCACCAACAGTGTAAACGTGTGCGTTACCCCCACATTCTTTTTTTTTTTTTACTATTGTGGCTGGAGTAAGATAAAGTCTTAGTGTAGTTTTTATTTGCATTAACATAATTGCTAGAGATGTAGAAGACTTTTTTATATATAGTTGGGACATTTGTGTTTCTTTTGAGAAATTTCTGTTTAGTTCTTTTGCTCAGTTATTGGCTGGGTGGTTTTTTTGTTTGTTTGTTTGGAGTTTTAAAAAATATTTATATTTTAATTCTTATTGGACACAATACGTTGATTTTATTTATTTTATGTGCTGCTGAGGATCAAACCCAGGGCTAGGTGAATGCTCTACCACTGAGCCATAATCCCAGCTCTGTGTTAATTTTTTTTGAGTTGGTTATTTCTCTTTGTTAATCCCCTCTCAGTGGATTAGTTGGGAAAATTTTCTCCAATTGCATAAAAATAATATATTTTTGTATTGAACTTTCTGACATGTAAGATAAATATCTTTCAACTTATAATAAGAGAAGAAACAGGAACAATTATGAAAAAGCAACATAGTTTACTCAGACTCTATCAATTTTAAGCAGAAATTCCTTACATTGGAATCTGGGATTCTGATTTCATAAATAAAAAAGAATCAAGTGGACTTGTATAACATGGAGAAAACTTCCATGTTGCTGGAAAGCTCTCAGAAATATATTCCTGTAACTTCAATTGTTCACATGTGAATATCTCCAATAAAAAATCAGTGTCAAGTAGGTGTTAAGCAATGGAAAAGCTATTTCTGTACTACTGGACATACAATGCACAGTTGTGTAAATTTTCTCGAACAGTAAAACAAGGAATCTTTTCTATGATGCTTGGTATTACTGGAAAAGTAGACGTTCTTCAGAATATGATTTATACACCCTACTAGTGAGTTGAGAATTTGGCTTGTTAGTGAAATATAATACTTATATCCTTTACTAATATGTATTAGGGAATGGGTCTATTGGGATATAAAATACAGTTTATGTTCTAAAGATGCTCTTGGTTGAGGAGGGTTCATGTTACATAACTCCAAGATGCCAGGATGAATGGTTGACAGCAGCAAAGATCCATGGAAACAGTAAATGTATGAAGCAGTTTTAGAAATGCTGGAGTTCATGTGGCCACTCTAGGCAGAGGAGAGGCATCTCAAAATGAAAGAGCAGCACGTATGGAAGCAGAATGGGAAGAGAAGAGAGTGGCTACTCTTAATTTACATTATTATTATATGCTGATGTTCATACAGTATTTTGTAAGGTTAACTTCAGTAGAAAAATAGTAATTTTGTGAATAAACTATATTTGTTGTTTTTCAGAGTGGCCAAACACCACTTTTACTTGCCATAAAGAAAAACAGAAAGATGATGGTAGAATTTTTTATTAAGAATAAAGCAAACATACATGAAGTTGATGATAAGGGAAGGTATAGTACTTTATATTTTTTGGAAAAAGGTTAATATTGTAGTAAAATCACTCAAGTTAAAAATATTAAATTAATGGGAATGACATAATCATTGGAATAGAGTGAAATTTATGAACATAAACTAAAATTAAGGAGAAAAGCAATTATTCAAACTGAGCAACACAAATAAGAGTATGTAGTATGATTCACATGCCCTTATAATTATTGGCTGATGATTACTATTTGATTTTGTTGATCACATAATCTTGTGTTAGCTAGAGTTTTCATGTTAGTTTTGTAAAATATAGACTTTTAGTTTGTGCTTTTATTCAGTATTGAACTTTTTAAATTTTCTGCAATATTTCATCTTCTGGTATAGTTTTCTTTTGGAAATGCTGTGTTGAGTATAGATAGACATTGAGAATTATTTTTTCCTTTATATGACTATTTGCTTTAAATTACTTCATTTGTAGAATATTGATTTCAGATTTTTCCTAAGTGACGTCTAATTAGTCTTAACAAATTTTGAACATTTATAATGAAAAAGAGTGTAACATATGCTTGAAATCTGGTTGCAAGATTATACATGTAGCATTGATTTCAATGCCTGGCATATGCTTCTCAGAGTGAATGACTGAAGCAACAATTATTATTAGTATCACCAGTGCTACTATTATTATGTTATACCTGCAAATACCTTTTTTACTCCTTGACCTTTGGCTGACTATGAGTTGCAATATATTACATCACTCTAAGAAAGAAATGGAGCTTTATTCATTGAAATCTTTGCCAACTCCAGATGAATGACCTCATCATAATTAATGTTCTTTGAAGGATTTTAAGTTTGTAACTCTCCCCTTTTGGGACACGTGATTTATTTTTTTATGTGTTTGTTTTCCTTTTAGACTTACAAATGATTTAGAAAGATAAAGATTTGATCTTCCAAGATGTATATGTCTGTTAGTGTATGTAAAGCTAGATGTCAAATTGGTAAAATGTGTTACAATGGCTTTTTTAAATAAACTTATTAAAATACCTAAATTTGAAGTTATCTCTCTTATTTTAGAACAGCCCTCATGTTGGCTGTGGAACATAAGTCAACACACATAGCTGAGCTGTTGCTTCAATGTGGTGTTAATGTGTCTGCTTCAGATAATTGTGGAGAGATTGCCTTGTCTTATGCCATTGCTAATGGAAATACTGAGTAAGTATTTACATTACAATACTAATCAACATTAAATGTACATCCACAATGGTTACACCTGTTGCATCTTATATATGAGGTGAGATTTCATAGCATTACTATGTATGGAACCGTAGTGAGTTAGGACAGTTCATTAGTCAGAAACACTTCAAAGTCTAGCCAAGAAGCAATGATGATACTTTGATTGGGCAAAGAGAAGGATGGGGAGGAGTAATGGAGGCAAGAAAGATGGTGGAATGAGATAGACATTATTACCTTGGTACAGGTATGACTGCATATATGATGCAATGGTACATCCTGTAAAATCAGAAATGAAAGTTGTTGCAGTTGTGTCCAATGAATCAAATTGCACTACTGTCATATATACATAATTAAAATGGATTAGTTATTTAAAAAAATAAGTAGTGATGTGTGCATGAGTCACCTTCAAGGTTTGTTCTCTCCTCTCTCTTCCCCTCTCCTTTCTTTTTCTTCTCATGCATGCTGGGAAATTTTCCTACCACTGAGATATACCACTAGCTAATATCTTAGGACTTTGTAAACCTTTATCCTTAGGGTTTCCAGCATTATCCAATTCATTTCAAGCATAACCCCTCCTCACAGGGAGAGATAGTATCACACCTATGATTTTATAATTTGATATTTGAGTCTTGAAATTCTCTGTTTAGCTGAAGTTAGCTATTCTACCAACCCCCTTTAATTTATCAGGGACCTAATGATATCCTTGAAGTGTAAGGAAGAAAATTCTGTAGTCAGATGGAGGGGAATAAATAGATTTTTAAATTGTTCCTTTGTCTCTGTCAGTTCTGTTGCTGTGGTGTTTCTGCCAGACCTGGCCCTGCAGTCTGGTAGTGAAGAGCTTTTATTTCAAAATATCCTGACTGATCCAATCCCTGAGTCTTCATGGTAACCCACACTTAGACTCAACACTCTTTTTAGTTCTCATGCACTTATGCTTTTTTATTCAACAGTTGTTTCCAAGCAGAAGCACTCGGCTTTGACAGCTTGGCCTCTAGCTTTGGCCAACAAATACTAAGCACTCTGACCCTTTCCCTCTTTTAGGAACCTTATGTGGAATCCCCATATTAGCCTTGCCCTTTCTGGTGCATTATCCTTTTAGGACTTTGTCTTTTCTGTCATAAAATTAAAATCATTCAAATCTATTAGAAAACTTCAAGTAAAGCTTCAAGTAATCTCTGGAAGAAATCAGAGTTTTCTGTCATCCTGGCTAACAGATCTGTGCCCCAAATCTTTCCATCCCTTGAAATAGATTTCCTTTGACTGCAGCGGGTTCCACATCACTGTTTTCCATGGTGAGTGCCAATTTAGATTGGCACTTCTAGTAGTTTTCCCAAGTAATGGAAATTTCCAAGCTGTTGGAATTGCTGCCTAAAGTTTTCAGCATTTATTAAGGTCTGCCTCAAAAGGAATATATTAAGCAGATTCATTGAATCTAAGAGAGCTGAGCCCCATCATGACTCCTCAGTATCCATTGTGTTAAAGAAAATTTTGTGTTCCAAGTCAATTGGAGATCAACATGGAAATGTAGCTACACTTATCTGCTGATTCTGTTCAATTAGGTAGAGTAGAAATAGTAGTAGTCCAAGTTTTTGGCATTTGTTAATTTCTTGCTTTTGTTATTATTGATTAGTCTCACAGAAGGGGATGATTATATTCTCTAATTTAAGGAGATATTTATAAATAGTTATAAATTAATTGTTGATTTGCTTTGAGTTATAAAGCACAAAGAAGAGCCCAATTGATCATGAAAATTAGGACTCAAGCATTTTTTAAAATAATTTTAACTTTTGAATATTAGAACCTATGAAAATGCACATTAGTTCTAGCTGAGATTGTAAGTAGTTAAGTATGCCATTATTTTACTATTTTGCTTAACATGTTTTAATATTATCTTAGTAAATCTCCATAACAACCTGGTGAACTAAAGTGATACAACCCTTATTTTTTAAAAGGCCTTAAGTCTAAGAGAATGAAGTTGTGCAAGAACAAAAAACTATTTTGTACAGAGACAGGGCATTTTCTGAGTTCAAGCTACACTAGTTAATATATTTACCTGTCCTGTTCTCAATTAATGATCATTTCATCTTTTTTCTTCTTTAACTTCACGCTGTGGGTGCAGTGACATACATTTACCCCAGCTACTTAAGAGCCTGAGGCAGGACAATTGCTTGAGCCCAGGTATTTAAGATCAGCCTGACCATCATCATGAAATACCATCTCACAAAACAGAAAAAAACAAACATTGTACAAATAATTTTCAAGTTAACAAAATGTTTATAGGGCATACAGATTAGGAGAGCATATGAAAAAGTTCTGATACTAGATCTAAAACATTATAAAGTATTGAATTATATTTGGTCAGTGTTTTCATATGAGTGTTAAAATACCAATTTTATTACTTTTTTCAAATACAGAAACAGGAATTTAATTCTTCAATACATGAAAGAACAATCTAGAACATCAGTAAATTTCAATCCAGGTAAGACTTTAAAAATTAGTTACTCTTGGTGTTCATGCCCTGTGTAAATAAGAGTAAGAATGTTTGATCACAAAAGAAGAGTGGAAAAAAATAAATGTTCAAATTCCATTCATATTTTTATATCTTTCTTGCTCATATAGAATCCAGGATATCTTAATAATTAACTATAAGAAATTTATCATCTAAATGATATTGTCTGAAGAAATTTTACATTAATTTTGACCCTGAAATTTTATGTCTTTGCAGAAGTAAGAATATTTTTAAATTATACATTCTGTTTCGTATATGGTCACATGATAGCAGATTGGACTTGTTATAATGTCAGCTGTTAATATCAGCTCCTATTGAGTGCTTACATTAGTGAATTTCACAGTGATATTTCTATACACACATATACAATACTTGAATCCTGACCACTCTCCTTACTTCCATTTTCCCCTCTACTCCCTTTTTCATCCCCAGTTACCTTCCCTCTTCCTTAATGTTCCCTCCATCATTTTCTAGTCATTCTTATTTTCTTCCCAGATTCCATGTTATGGAGAGAATGTGATAATTGGGGTTTTGTTTCTGATTTTTTCACCTTAACATGATGACCACCCTTTCCATCCATTTTACAATTATTGTCTTTGTTTCTTTTTTAACATTTTTATTTGGGGTTTGAAATATACCATTTCCTGGGCCTTAAAATTTCTACTCAGAAATCTAATATTTTTCTGATATGTTTATAATTGCTTTGGCCCTTATTATAGATTTCAGTTTACCTTTGGTAATTTTATAGACTATGATTTGGAGAAATACTTTTTGGGCCATGTCCATTTGGTATTCTAAAATCTTATACCTGGATGTCCATAACTTTCACAAGATATAAGAAATAGTTTCTTTTATTCACTGAGAAAGCTTTCATTGCCTGTAGCCTGTACCTCTTCTCCATTATGTGTACCAGTGATTCATAAAAGTAGTTTATGAATTGTATCTAGTGGTTTTGTAATTTGTTTACAATTATTTTGATTGTTGTTGATATTGTCTGAATGTGATATTTCATCATCAACTTCAAGCTCTGGTATTTTTTTCTTTCACTTCATCTAGTCTATGGGTCTAACTTGAACTGGATATATTTATTTGAGGTATTGAGCTCTTTATTTTCAAGATTTCTAATTGATTCTTTTTCAGAATCTGTATTGAATTGTTTTTTCATGCCATGCATTGTTTTCCTTAATCTACTCAGTTTTTCTTTGCTTCATCTTTGAAATAATTCACTATTTTAACATTTTTTTTGAATTTTATTCTGGCATTTTTTATATTGCATTATCTTTAGAAATAGTTTCTAGGGTAATTAACTATAAAACAGTCATGCTACTTTGCTTTTTATCTTTCTTATTTTTCTATATTGAAATTTGTACATCTTCAAGGATATATATCTTTTCCACATTTATTTGAGTGTCTGCTTAGGAAACTGTTTTCCCTGGATGATGTGTCTTATGCTATTGATTAAATGTGTGATGTTGAATTATTTTCCAAATGGTGTCTCTATTGTAGTTTCCTATGTCAAATCTGTGACTCCTGAATGGTGATAGCTTGCACTGTTAAGTAACAACTTTTTTTGTCAGTGTTGTGAGAGTGGAGTCATGTTAGTGAAATAGTGATATAGGGATTAGAGTATCTGAAATGCATTTTCTGTGGTGGTTCCTCCATACTTGTCAATAATATGGTGTCTGCAAATATATGGGAGATACCTAGGCTGAGAACCTGCATAAATGAAGATCTCAAACTCGCAAAATTCTGTAAGAGTTTCTTCATTTATTTCTAGTCTTGCTTTAGTGTGTCCAGACCACTGAATTTTAGTCATCTCTTTCCACTACTAAATGTGTGTGTTAGGTGAAAGCTTTTTATCGCTGTTCTTATTTTTAATTTTTTTTTCAGCACCAGGTTTTATTTTATTTTTTTAGATATGTATGACAGTAGAGTGTATTTTTTACATACATGGGCTACATCTGATTTTATTTAGGATCAGAGAGAACTTTTGGCCTTTGTTTTTTTTGGTATTGGCTTATTTCACTAAGTATAATAGTCTCAAGTTCCATCCATTTACCAGCAAGTGCCATAAATTTCATTCTTCTTTATGGATAAGAAATACTCCATTGCGTATATGTACCCCATTTTCTCTAACCTTTCATCTGTTGAAGCTCACCTAGGTTGTTTCCTTAGCTTAACTATTGTGAATTGGGCTGCTGTAGACATTGATGTGGCTGTGTCACTGTAGTATATTGATTTAAAGTCCTTTGGATATATATATATATATATATATATATATATATATATATATATATATATATATATATATATATACATACACATACACACATACACACACACCCAACTTCCATCATGTCAACTTAGGAACTGATTTCCTCAACAAGACTTCTAAATTGCAACAAATAAAATCAAGATTCAACTGGGGTGATAACGCCTTGAATGGTGTTTTCATTCCAAATTCTTAGAGGAATCTCCATACTGTTTTCCAGAGTACTTGCACCAATTTGCAGTCTCACTAGCAAAGTATGAGTGTAACTTTTTTCTCACATTCTCTCCAGGATTTATTGTTACTTGTATTCTTGATAATTCCTATTTTGACTGGACCACGAATGGAATATCAATGTAGTGTTGATTTGCATTTTCTAATTTCTAGAGAAATTTAGCATTTTTTCTACTTTTTATTGATTTTATAATTTTTTTAATTGCACAATAACAGTGGAATGCACTACAATCCTTATTATACATATAAAGCACAATTTTACCTCTGAATATAAAGTATGTTTATGTCAATTTATGCCATTTTACATGTACTTTTTTGCACTACAATTCGTTTTTTATTTTTATTTGTTTCAGTTAGTTACACATGACAGTACAATGACCTTGAATGTATATCTCATTTTTCTGAGTATACAGGTTGTAGATTCACATTGATCATGCATTCACATATATACACCAATAATAATAATGTCAATTCCATGCTACTCTTCTTACAATCTTTCCAACCTCTCCTCTCCCCTCCCATCACTTCTCTCTTCTTAATCTAAGGTAGCACTATTCCTTTTTTTTCTCACATCTTCATACATGTGGTTTGTATAACAATGAGGCTCTCCTTCCACCATCCGTGCAATTCCCTTTCTCCCTTCCTTTTCCTCCCACCCGTCTTTCCTGTGTATAAGTAATCTTCTTTCCATGCTTTTTCTCTCTTGCCCATTTTGAGTCACCCCCTTATATCAGAGAAGACATTTGGCATTTGTTTTTTTGGGGACTGGCTAAATTCACTTAGCATAATCTGCTCTAATGCCATCCTTTTCCCTGCAAATGCCATGATCTTATTATTTTTTAGTGCTGAGTAATATTCCATTGTGTATATATGGCACATATTTTTATCAATTCATCCATTGAAGGGCATCTAGGTTGGCTCTACAGTCTAGTTATTGTGAATTGTGCTACTATAATCATTGATGTGGCTGAGTCCCTATAGTATGCTGCTTTTTGGTCTTTTGGGTATAGTCCTAGAAGAGGAATAGCTGGGTCAAATGATGGTTATATGCCCAGTTTTCCAAGGAATCTCCATACTGCTTTCCAAATTGGCTGCACCAATTTACAATCTCACCAGCAGTGGAATTCTGATTAAAATCCCAATGACATTCCTCACATAAATAGAAAAAGCAATTATGAAATTCATCTGGAAATATAAGAGACCCAGAATAGCAAAAGAAATTCTAAGCAGGAAGAGTGAAACAGATGGTGTCACTATACCAGATCTTAAACTATACTACAGAGCAATAGTAACAAAAACAGCATGGTACTGGCACCAAAACAGGCTGGTGGACCAATGGTACAGGATAGAGGACACAGAGATTAACCCACAAAAGTACAACTACCTTACATTAGACAAAGGTACTAAAAGCATGCACTGAAGAAAATATAGCATCCTCAACAAATGGTATTGGGAAAACTGGAAATCCATATGCAACAAAATGAAATTGAATCCCTATCTCTCACCATGCACAAAAGTTAACTCAAAATGGATCAAGGGTCTAGGAATTAAACAAGAGACTCTGCATCTAATGGAAGAAAAAGTAGGCCCTAATCTTCCTCATGTGGAGCTAGGCCCCACCTTCCTTAATAAGATGCCTATAGCACAAGAGTTAAAACCAAGAATTAACAAATGGGATGAATTCAAACTAAAAAGTTTTTTCTCAGCAAGAGAAATAATATGTGAGGTGAATAGGGAGCCTACATCCAGAGTAAATGTCTTATTCGTTTGTTGTTGTTGTATTGTTTTATAGTTTTAATGAAGTGGGAAAGAATTTGTTCTATATGGAGAGACAATGTTTGGCTCATTCTGAAAGCATGAGTGAGTTCATAGCCTATTTAAATGTTTTATCATATCAGCTATTACTACATGACAACTTGCTGCTACCTCCGTAGTGCTTCTTTCTGTATTTCCCTATGACCATGTGGTATGGATAAGAGTGTATAAACTCTGAAGGTTGTCATCTTTCAACACTTTTGTCCCTAGGGGAAGTAAAAGTAAAGTTTTGTTTGTACCACAGATAAGATAGAAAAAGTAGCTGTAAGTAAGAGCTGAGCATATTTGCTGTCTCCTACACTGGAATGTCTTTGTAAGCTTTCTGTTCCTGATCTGTTTACTGCTTTTCTCTAATTTCTGTAGATGTTTTTTTTCCCATACATTTGTTGACCATCTGTATTTCTTCTGTGAAGTGCCTGTTGAATTTCTTTGCTCATTTATTAAATGAGTGGAGGTGGGTGATGGTGTTATTATTAGTTTTAAGCTTTTTTGTTATTATTATTATTATTATTATTATTATTATTATTATTATTTTATCTATCCTGGAAGTTAATGTGTTTTCTGAGGTGCAGGTGGCAAAAGTAATTTTTCCTATTGTGTTGGCTCACTTTTCATGTTCTGTTTTTTTGTCTTTGCTGTGAAGAAGCTTCTTAATTTGATGGAGCACCATTTATTGAAAATTGATTTCACTTTGTGTTGAGGGGCCTGCCCTTTCAGCATCTACTTTTGGCAGCTTGAGGGCATACAGAAACCCCTCCAAAGACAGTTGCAGATAATTGCTTTTGCTATATTATGCAGCAAAACTAGCTTTCATAGTGGCTATGTTCCAATTTACATATAGCAGTCATGAGAGGCCAGAGGGGATACACAACATATAATATTATGGGAGTCCTGCCACCAAGAGTCTAGCAACTGCCTTGTACCAACTGGGGAGTAATTTCTTGTCAAAGGAGCAGGTAAATGGTGCTTGCCAGTGTTCTGACAACACTCTGTTCCAAAGCATAGTGTTGTATGTTAGGACATCCCTGCTGCACAATGAGAAAGATGAGCATTCCTCCATGTAGATCCAAGGTCAGGCCCACCAACAACTTCTTTTGCTTTAGAGATTTTATTAATAAGTCAGTTCCTGAGCTGATATGTTGGAGTTTTGGGCCTACGTATTCTTCTCTCCGGTGCAGGTATTCTGGTCTAATACCTAAGTAATTGATCCACTTTGAGTTGAGTTTTTGTGCATGGTGGGAGGATTAGGGTTCAATTTAATTCTACTACATATGGATTTCAAATTTTCTCAGCACCATTTGTAGAAGAGGCTATTTTTGCACAAGTATATGATATTTATGCCTTTGTCTAGAATGAGGTAATTGTATTTATGTGGATTTGTCTCTGTCTTCTGTTTCATTGGTGGTCTTACCTGTTTTGTTGCCAATACCATACTGGTTTTGTCTTTATAGCTCTGTAGTGTAATTTGAAGTCTGATATTGTGATACCTCCTGCTTCATTTTTCTTGCTAGGTGTTGTTTTCGGTATTCTGGGTTTCTTGTTTATCTCTTTCTGTGGGCTCTGGAAGGGAGAGCATTTCTTTGGGCTCTGGAAGGGAGTTGCATTGAAATTTTATAGCACTTTTGGTAGTATGGTAATTTTGACAATATTAATTCTGCCTATCTAAGAACATGGGAAGTCTTTCCATTCCTAGGACCTTCCTCAATTTATTTCTTGAGTGTTGTGTAATTTTCATTGTAGAGGTCTTTTACCTTTTTTGTTAGATTGTTTCCCAAGTGTTTTTTTATGCTATTTTGAATAGGATAATTTTCCTAATTTCTCGTTTAGCTCATCTTTTATTGGAGTATAGAAACAAAGTTGATTTATGAATGTTACTTTTGTATCCTGAAATTTGATGAATTCGTTTGTGTTCTAGAAGCTTTCTAGTGAGTATTTTTTTTTGAGGGGATCTTCTTAATATAGAATCACGTTTTCTTCAAACAGTGCTCGTTTTAGCCCTTCCTTTCCTATTCATATCCCTTTAATTACATTCCTTTGCCAAATTGCTCTGGCAAGAGATTAAAGTACCTGATTTGTTCAGCTCTCTATTTATCATTCAGTCATGAATTTGGTCTTCTGGTGTTTTATTCACTTATGATCTGATAGATTGCAGAGTATTGTCTCTACATTTTGTATTTGCTAAGAGTTGCATTGTGTGCTAATAGAAGTAGTGAAAGTGGGCATCCCTGTCTCATTGCAGTTTTTAGAAGAAATTCTGTAGTTGTTCTCCCTTCATAATTATGTTGTCCTTGGGTGTGTCATGTATAGCTTTTACAATGTTGAGGTATGATTCCTTCATTCCTATTTTTTCTAGTGTTTAAAGCATGAATAGATGGGGTTTTATGTAAAAAAATAGATGCTGCATCTATTTTGATAATCAAGTGTTCTCATCTCTGTATCTATTTGTGTGATGAATTACATTTATTGATTTCCATTTGTTGAATCAGTGTTGCATCCTGGGATGAAACCCACTTGGTCATGTGCACTATTTTTTAAAATCTATTTTTTGTATGAGATTTAGCAGTATTTTATTGAGTATTTTTGCATCTATGTTCATCAAGGATATTAGTCTGAATTTTTCTTTTCTTCATGTATCTTTGTCTGGACTTAGTATCAGTGTGAGATAGGCTTCATTTAATGAATTTGAAGAATTCCCTCTTTTTCAATTTCATGAAATAATTTGAGGAGGATTGGTATTGGTTCTTCTTTAAAGGTTTGGTAGAAATTGGCTGAGCATCCATCTGGTCCTAGGCTTTTCTTTGTTGGTAGAGTCTTGATGACTTTTTTATTCTCATTATTTGAAATTGATCTCTTTAAATTTTCTATATAACCTTGTTTTTAAGATCCATGTGAATGATATGTTTTTCCCATCCTTTCACAGTTAGTCTGTGTATATATTTGTCTAAGAGGTGAGTCTCTCGGAGACAGGCTATTGTTGGTTAAATTTGGGTAGCTCATGTCTCCTGGAGTTTACTGATGTCTTTTATATTTTCTAGCTTATTGGAGTTTAGATTTTGAAAAAATAGCTTCTATTTATGCTCTGTTTCAGTTTTATCTGTGCTGATATTTCCATTTTCACCATAGGTTTTGGCGCTTTTTATTTTTCTCTTATAGCTTGGTTAATATTTATATATTTTGTTCATTTAAAAATTTTTTGATTCATTTCTTTTTCAGTTTTTACATCTTGATTTTATCAATTTCATCTTTGATTTTTATTTTTTCCTTTATTTTGCTAATTTTAGTGTTTTTCTCTAGGTCTTTAAGATATAATATTAGATTATTTTACTCAGTAACTTTCTATTCTTTTAATGTATGGGCTCAATGCTATAAACATTTCTCTTAGAACTACCTTCATAGTGTCCCAAAGGTTTTTATATATTGTATCACTATTCTCATTTACATTTAATTTTTGTATTTAAACTCTGATTTGTTCATCTATTTGTTCACTATTATTCAATAGTGAATTTAGTCTCCTAGTATTAGTTTTTTTAAAAATTTTCATCTTGTTGATTTCTAGTTTTATTCCATTATGGTCTGACAGAGTTCAAGGTATTAGCTCTATTTTTGATATTTGTGAAATGTTGCTTTATGTACTAAAATATGGTCTATTTTGGAAAATGTTCCCTGTGCAGCTAAGAAGAAAATGTATTCAGTCATTGACGAGTAAAATATTCTGTGTGTTTCTCTTAAGTATAAATTATTTATTGTGATCTTAATTTTATATGTAACTTTTGTTGGTATGATCTTTCTAGTGATGAGAGACACATCTTATAGTTCCCAATATTATTGTATTGTGATCTGTTTGATTCTCTATATTGAGAAGGAGCTCTTTGATTACTTAGATGCTTCATAGTTTGGAGCATATATATTTACCACTATTATTTCTTTCTGTTGTATTACTCTACTAAGCAGTATGAAAATGGAATTTTTTATCTGTTCTGATGAACTTTTGCTCAAAGTCCATTATATCAGATATGAAAATAGATAATCTTGTTTTTAAGATCCATGTGAATGATATGTTTTTCCCATCCTTTCACAGTTAGTCTGTGTATATATTTGTCTAAGAGGTGAGTCTCTCGGAGACAGGCTATTGTTGGGTTCTTTTTTTCCAAATCAATGTGCCAGTGTATGTGTGTTGATGAGTTGAGTCCATTAACATTCAGTGTTATTATTGAGAGATGATTTATGTTTCCTGTTATTTTGGTTCATTTCTAGTTATCAAGTTGAAATAGATTCTACTTTGATTAACTATTCTTTTAGTTTTAGTTTCTGTATGTTTTTATTTGCATATTTTATTTTTTCTTAATAAAATATTTATTGAGTGTGTTTTATAATGCCAGCTTTCTAGTTGTGATTTTTTAAACTTTTGTTTATTATGGATGTTATTATCTCATATTAAAATCTGATATAATTTAGTATTCTATGCAGAATCCATTTTCTTTCAGAGCTTAGTATATATATATTTTTTAAGACCTCTTAGCTTTTAGGGTATTTGAAAAATCAGCTGAGATCTGGATTAGTTTGCCTCTGAATATAACCAATCATTTTTCAGTATCAGGTTTTAAAATTCTATTATAAGTAAAATTCTATATTTATTCTGTATGTTAGGCATTTTCATACTATTTTGGCTAGGAGTGTTGTAGTTCTATATATTTGGAGTTGTATATACCTCCCATGTTTAAATTTTCATTTCATTCTTAAGATTTTGGAAATTTTCAGTTATTTCATTGAAAAGATTGTTCATTTTTTGTTTTGAAATTCAATACCTTCATCTATCACAGTGAATCTTAAATTTGGCCTTTTCTTATTGTCCCATATATATTTTTTAAAAATTCTGTTCATGGTCTGGTAACATCTTTTCTTCATGATGAACTTTATTTTCAAGATTATGCACTTTATTTTATTTTCTTTATTACCTGAATATTTGTCCTTTAAGTCATCTAGTGTATTGATGATGCTTTGCATTGCATTTTTAATTTGGTTTATTTATTTCTGAATTTTGAAAATTCCTTACTGATTTTTCTTTAGAACTTCTATTTCCTTATTGATATTTTACTTCTTGTGTCTTCTCTGTCATTTTACTTTGTACATTATCTTTTATCTCATAGATCAGTTGAAATATAAACTTTCAAAATTCCTTCTCTGATATTTTCTTCACTGTTGTTTTTGTGGAATCTGCTTTTGAGTCATTCTGGTTTGTTTGGGATGCTTTGTTCCCTTGCTTGTTCATATTGTTTGTGTGTCTATTCATGTATCAAAATGGATCTCTAACAACAGAACTTCTATTCTGTGCATTTCTAGTGATCCTGTAGATATCTTGTGGCTCACAGATTGGGGGGGAGCCAAGTAATTGCAACCAACTGTGCACAAAAAAATATAGAACTAAATTGCATACTTAGTTTTTATTTTCACACAAAGTTAGCTGGCACAATAAATGTATCAACTTATATCAGTAATGACAGTAAGTAATCATGAGTTATATCTTTCATAAAATAAAAGAATAGGTGTTTTCTATAGCTTCAATTGTATTAATTGTTGCTTTAGCATTAGTGGTGGTGTGTGGAGTGTTATAAACCAAGAGTTCTGGGAGAAATTAAAAATAGAATTCATTATGAAGAAAAAAGCATTGGTGATAGAAAAGGATTAGCAGTTTCAAGATGTGAGTAGGGCAGAAGCAAAGTGATATACAATGTATTGTTTATGAGGAAGAAGGAAAAACAAGTAAAAGAAATAAAGAGTAAAGTGAGAATAATGGAATTTGACTGTTTGTAGGAGGAAAGAAATAGAAACAAAAGAAATAAAAGATTTGAAACAGAACACAAACGCAATCCAAAATAGGCTAATTGAAAACTTTACCCTTAACAACAGAGTAAGGAAAAATAACTATGTTTCAGAATAGTACAAATGAGAAAGCATAAACAAATATGTACAAGTGTATGAATGTCCTTCATGTATCCATCAGTACACATACAAAAACTGAAAAGAAAAACAAAAAGGATTGTTACTGAGAGTATGTGCTTTCTGTCTCTTCCAAAGTGTCTTTTCATCTCTCAGTTTCCATTCTCCATGGGATGGTATGGGGAGCTGTGAAAGGTGCTGTCAGCTCCACATCCAGGGTATAGGTCATGCTAGGTTCTACAATATGTTCTCAGGGGAGGCAGTGAGGTCCTTTCTTTGCCCCAGGTGTTTCACTTCATGGGGAGTTACTGGGCATAAATAAATCAGTGCACACCTAGGACTCTACTTTACTCTTCTCCCTAGGCTACATTCATGGGACAGGGATGCCAGTCCTTTACCAGTTCTGTTTTTTCAGGGTACTGTTCTTCCTTACCTCCTTAGGTCTGCCCTCAAGCACCAAGGTCCATCACTTCTGCTCATTGAGATTTTGAAGCAACTGCCACTGGTCTTGGGCACAGCTGTGTCAAGGGAGGAGAGGAGGACAGGCTCTCTTTGGCCTATCTGACTAATGTTACCACCAGGAGAAATACTGTCCATGCCAGAAATTCTCCTGATTTGCTAGGCTCAGTTTATGTCTTGTGGATGGTGTCTGCCAGATTTATATATCGGACTGAGCCCCAACACATGGATCTACATTCCCAGTCTGAGTTGGTGCCATTGCAGTTCAGATGTTTAAATATGTCTCCAGCTTCAACTCTGTGTACATTTCAGGCAGACTGGTGGTGACTTTCCTGCCACAGTTTAATGAGTAGAATAGCTTGACCCTGTGGTCCCACATTCTGCATTTCAAGACTGTCTGCTGTACTTTTCATATATATAATCAGTTTTAGGTAGACACAGTATCTTTATTTTATTTTACATGGATTGAAACCAGTGCCTCATGCATGCTAGGCAAACACTCTACCACTGAGCCACAACCCAAGCTCCTTTTCTGCATCACTTTTCAGTCTTTTTTTGTCCTAATGTACTGATTTCTCCCAATCACATCAGATCCTAAGCTCCAGCTCTGTTTTTCATCTTTGTCTGATATACCCCAAATTCCCCAGTTTTCAAGGTCTCTGTCCAATATTGAGTATCAGTGGCATGCTTTTATCTCCCACCTCACAGAGAAGCAGTTTTCTAACTCTCTGAGTCCCATATGGTGGAGCTGTAAGAAAATCCACTTCCTGCTAATTCACCATCATGTCTTTCCTTGTTTGACACTTATATATTTATGCTACTTTATTTGACAATGATAAGGTTTTCTTTCATTTTTGCAACTTTTAATAAGGATTATGATTATGGGACCAATGATTTACTTTTAAGTATCAAACTTTTATAATTCCTGTTGTTTCTTCCTTGCATTTGATAAGTACAAAGTGGGAAACATAGGAGTTGTTAATGCATTCATTACTTACCTGTCATAAATACAATTAATATTTATTCTAAAAAATTTCTCCGAGTATGGGTCTGGAGGAACATTTTATAACAAAACATCATAAAATTTTATATTTTATATTTCTGTTTTTGATTAATTATATATTTTACTGTTTTATTTAATAGTGAAAGAAAGTCCTAAAGATGACTCATTAAGAAGGTATGAATTTATAGATTTTAAATAAAACATGTCTATTAACTAAGTGGAGAGTGAAGGTAGAAGGATTTGTTGAGTATTCTAGTATGGGACAGACACCACATTCAGTTAACACTTGTTTCCTAAAGGTATCTTATAAGCACTTTGAAAGTACCTGTGCTATTATAATCTGTTAATTACTAATAAAGAGCTGTCATTCATAGAGGTTGACTATTTGTTCCATATTTGTGTAATTAATAAGTTTCAGGCCTGTGTTTAGACTGTAGTCTTACCTGGCTGACAACTCCATTGTGTTGTTCCACTGTACAGGTTGATACCAAGTGGGACCTATGTAGGAAAAATCAATTTTACAATTTATTTCAATGTGTCTGACAAATGTATCCTAAATAACATATATATTCACATTTTAACTTTCATATTGTGTATCATCAATTTAGAAAGTCAAAGGCAGTTGTGTGTTAATTCTGATTTATATTTCACCTGATAATCCAGGTTGTAGTCCAAGAATTTGTCCTGATATTGACAGTTCCACTAGTAATCAGAATTTTTTCTTAATATATCAAAAGCTTTTATGGAAAATCTCACAGAGCTATGGCCTCATAGTTTCTAATAAACAAGAAGATCAGGCAAGTGTTGTAGAGAAATTATTTTAGTGAAAGTTATGAATAACATTATTTAGACAATGTTGTATTACTTGTATTAATCCTTATAGGACATTCTAATTTCTCTACTTCCTGGTTTCAGAATTTTTAGGAATTTTAGAGACCTTCTAGTCTTTCAGCATGTGTTCTATATGCCAGCCAAATGATAGTTTTGAGTATGTACCTGGAACTTAAATATATTAAAGGGAGTTTTCTGGGTACAAACAATGACAACAATGAGATTTAAACTCCAGTTTCTTAATTCTAAGCTCAGTACATTTTCTGGTTATCATTTTTAAGGTGATTTTTTAAATAATAGATTGAAGATTGACTATAGGAACCCAAATAAAGAGAACTAGACTAGAATTTTTAAGTGAACACAGTGGTAGAGGATCAAAATTTAACTGGTGAAGGAAAGAGCTATAAAAGTATTCAACCAGAGTAACAATAGTGTGTTGGGTAGGAATAAGCATTTTAAAAAAGAGACCAAAATCTTAGGGTTTATGATTAGTTTGATGATCACAAAACAAGAATGAAGGACACAGAATATTAAAAGCTCTCTATAAAGTCATATTAATACAAAATTTAGAGGAAGTCTTAATAGCTTGTATTTTGCCTGTTTTCATTTCTGCGATGCAAGAATGTATTAGAGACTAGTGAAACAGACTGTGGAAATTGCTAGAATACATGAATCTGTGGCACAAAACAGGTTTTCATTCACCTTCACTTTCTTTCCAAATTGCTGATGTCCTTAAAATGTACATGTAGTGCTGGGCAAAGGAGTTATTGGCAGGGAAAGTTATTATAAAGCTTTAGTTGAGTAGTTGGAAAGGGATTCAGACAGGCCGATGATTGAGACTCCATTTAGTTTAACCTTGTGTCAGAAATCTGAATATTCAAGGATGTAGATTTCAAGTTTAGAGACTGCCACTGAGTGTTGCACATGAGTGACTGGGAAATGGATTCCCAGAGGAAGGGAGGGTATTTACATAATAGCTAGGGAAACAGAGGTACAAATACCAAGACTCTGCTTTTCTGGCAGTCTTTTCCCCTGGGTGTCTGAGTGCTTGTAAAGGTTTTAAAGGGCTTGCTAGTTTATGAGGACCTGAATAAAGTGAGACCTGTACAGGAAAAATCAATTTTATAATTTATTTCAATGTTTCTGACAAAGGTATTCTAAATAACATATATATTCACTTTTTAACTTTCAGTAATTTTTAAAGTTCCAGAGAACTCTTTGCATTATTTGCGGGTAGAGGGAATAAATAGTGTATTATTATTGGTGATTTCCATGCTGAAGAACAACATTGCTTAGTATTTGACTCCTGGATATTCACAAGAGAGAACTGTGCCTCTTGTTATCTTGTCTTGTGTTTCCAGAGGTTTGTTCCAGTTCAAGTGAAAAAAAAAATTGTCAGCCATTAATTGGGTTTTAAATTCAGCCTTCAAGACAGGCAATTTGCAAGAAGAAATTATTATCCGTTTCTGCTCATGTACTGGCTATTGCTCTGAATTGGAACTAAGAGTGTCTTAATATCTATATTGAATATTTTATAGATTAACAGCAGTAGAGTCAGAAAGAGGTGAACACAAGCTATTTTTTTAATCGTAGGTTATATTTTAATTAATCAATCAAGAAACACCATTTAATAAGTTATACCTTAAATTAAACAGAGTTTATTTTTAAAAGAAAACTATTCACCATTTTTGTTATACATTTTTGCTTTAAAGATCTATCAAAAAATCACACTCAGATGATTCCTTGTTTGCAATGGTTCGGGACAGCTATGAAGCTCCTATTAAGGTAAAGTGATTTTTTGTAAAAAACCTCATGTTCTTGCTCTGAATTTTGTGTTTTAAGATGTTAATGCTGAAAATTTAGCTATATTTTTTCTTATATTTTATATGAATATTTGCTAAGAATCCATTTTAAAGAATTATGTTGATTTTTTTTTAAAAAAAAGTGCTTTTTGTATCACTGTTCTCTCAAGTACTTGGGGATTGTGGGGGCTGGAAGTAACAATGGGCTGTGAAATACATAGTGAAAGAAAAATTGCATTAGAAACAGCTTTCTAACTGTAGAGGAAATATAATATTTATTCAAGGATTTTTTTGTATCAGTTTTCATTACTTTGGTTTTTAAATCATTCTTACATGAGTTACAATACTTATGCCTAAATTAATTTTTATAAAATTGTGAAATTTCCCTGGTGCCTTTAGTTTGGAATATATAATATACATTGCACATAACTTTTCTTTTTTTACTTGGACCCTTGATATTTTGGTATCATAGCATTTGAGGAGACCTATATTCTCTATTTCTTTCCATGGCTCCATATTTATACTAAAGTAATATTGTGAATTATGGCAACCCAGAAATCTAGAATCTGTATCTTAATACTTGTATTAAAATGGCTTGCATATCCATACTTTGCATCTTTCCACTACAAGTGACAGTAATTAAAAAAAAAAAAACTCTAAGTAAATAGCAGAAAGATCAGAAGAACAGAAAGAAGTACTAGGTCCTGAATTAGAACAAATTATATTCTATGCTTTTATAATTATATTCTAGTATATAACTTCTATTTTGACGTATAACTGAAAAGAACCAATAAAAATTCTAAAGAAATTTGAGGTAATGAAATTTTCTAAAAATTTACTCTTCATCTAACCAAAGAATAAATGGTGTGTACAAAGTAATACCCAGTTCTGGAAGCAGAAACACTCAATAATTGTATGGTAATACTTTAGTTTCAGAATTGTTGTTTTTTCATTATAGTTTCTTAAAATATATAGATTCTATGTCAAATTTTGAAATTTCAAATTTTAGATGTTTCTGTATTTACTTACTTTAATGTTTATTGTAAAACACTACTATTTTTATGAACTATTCCAGGTTAGGAAATATATTTGCAAATATCCTGAAGAAGCTAAAATAAGGTTATATGTAAACAATATCTTTTGTTTTTGAAATTACTTTAATTTTATTTCAGTTATGAAGAGCAAATGGATAAAATTTATTATTCATCTATTTTTATGTTGAACATTTCCACCTCTAGTTTTCCATGTGAGAGAAATATATGATAGTTGTTTCCTGAGTCTGGCTTATATTATTTAACATTATGCTTCCCTGTTTTATTCATTTTCCTAAAATTAACTTAGTTTTATTGTTCTCTATGCATAGAAATCTTCCTTGTTTATATATACCACATTTTCTTTATCCATTCTTTTATTAACTAGCATCTAGCCTGATTCTATAACTTGCCTATTATTAATAGTGTCATGGCAAGATGGGCATATGTATATTTCTAATATAAGCTGACTTTAATATTTTCTGGTAAGTACTTAGTAGTATATTTGAATAATAAAGTAGTTCTATGTTCAGTTTTTGAGTAGCCTTCATATGAATTTCCATAGTGATATAGTAATTTATGTTCCTGCCATTCACATGTAAGAGATTTTTCTCCTCATCTTCACAGTATTATTTGCCTTCTTGATGATTGCTTTTTTGAATGGTGGAAAATGGGAGCTTGATGTTGTTCTGATTTGCATATTCCAGATTGATAAAGATGTTATGGTTTTTATTTTTTCCCCTGAAGTGTTGGCCATGTGTATCTCTTATTTTGAGAACTAGCTGTGCATTTGCTCATTTAATGAAAAGGTTTTTGTTTTTCTGGTAGTAAGATATTTGCATTAATATTTTTAGGATATTAATCCTCTGTCAGAAGAATAGCTGGCAAAGCTTTTCTCCATTTCTGGAGGCTACCACTTCTTACTGCTTTGTGTTTTACTTACTATGCAGGAATTTTTCAGTTTGATGCACCCTCTCTTTTTTTTATTGGTTGTTCACAACGTTACAAAGCTCTTGACATATCATATTTCATACATTAGAATCAAGTGGGTTATGAACTCCCATTTTTACCCCAAATACAGATTGCAGAATCACATCGGTTACACATTCACATTTTTACATACTGCCATATTAGTGACTGTTGTATTCTGCTACCTTTCCTTTACTCTACTATCCCCCCTCCCCTCCCCTCCCATCTTCTCTCTCTACCCCATTCACTGTAATTCATTTCCCTCCTTGTTTATTGTCCCATTCCCCTCACAACCTCTTATATGTAATTTTGTATAACAATGAGGGTCTCTGATGCACCCTCTCTTATCCATTGTTGCTCTTATTTTCTGAGCTGTAGGGGGCTCTATTCAAGAAGTTATTGCCTACATACTGAAGTGTTTTCCATATATTTTCTTCTAGTATTTGTGAACCTTCTAGTCTGGTACATATGTCTTTAGTCCTTTCTGAATAAACTCTCGTTCAGTGTTAGAAAATAGGCATCTAGGTTTCTTCTATTACATATAGATATCTAATTTTTTCAACACTATTTCTAAAATGTTGTTTGTCTTTTCTCCAAAATATGTTTTTGGTGTCTTTGCCTAGTATCACATGACTGTACCCCTGGGTTTGCTCTCTGACTTTTTTTCTATCCATTGGTCTATGGGTCTTTCTTTACACCAGGACCATGTTTTTTATTACTATGGCTCTGTTTTATATTTTGAAATTGGGCATTGTGGTTTATCCATTGTTTCTCTTATGATCAGTATCACTTTGTCTAAGTATTTTTTTGTTTGTTGGTTTTCTTCCATACAAATTTAGAAGTAGTTATTTTCCCCCCATTTCTGCAAACAATATCATTTGAATTTGAATGGGAATACATGGAATCTATAATTCATTTATGGTACTATGCCAATTTTCACAATATTTATTCTGCTTCTCTATGAACATAGCAGATCTTTTTACTTCCTATTGTTTTCTTATTTTTTTCTTCAATGTGTAATTTTTCTTGAATAAGTCATTCACTTTCTTGTTTGGGGTTATTCCTACCTATTTTTAAAGTTATTTGAATGAGCTATTACTCTTGCTTTATTCTCTCTAGGTTTGCTATGGTATATAGACAGTTTATTTTTATATGTTTATTTTGTATCCTGTTACTCTGATGAATTCATTCATCAAAGTAGAATTTTCATAATATATTATTTATGTTCTTATAAGAATAAGACTAAATCATTTGCATATAGAAATAATTTAACATTTTAACTTTCCTATTTGAATCCCTTTTATTTCTTTCTCTTTTTCTAAAATTTTAAGTACTGTGATTAGTGAGATTGGCAGCAATGAATATCCTTGTGTATTTCCTGATTTTAGAGAAAATATTCTTCTTCATTTTACTATTGGCTTTGGATTTGGTATACTTGGTCTTTATTTTAATAAAATTCTCCTATTTCTAATCTCTCAGGGCTTTGTCATGAGGGCCATTGAATTTGTCAAAGGCTTTTCCTGCCGCTTCTTAGAAGATCATGTAATTTTGCTCTTGATTCTATATGTGATGTATTAGTTTTATTGATTTGCATGTATTGAATCACCCTGGATCAAAATCAGCTTTTATGGATTTTTTTTGTATGTGTCTAGAGTCTCAAACCAGGAACATGGTACGAAGGAACCACATCCCCAGCACCTTTTATTGTTCATTTTGATAACAGGTCTCACTAAATTTCCCAGGCTGGCTTTGAAATTACAGTGTTCCTCAAACAACCTGATGCTTTTCTGAGAGTATATACCTACACCACTATGCCTGATATGTATGTTATTTTGTAATGTGTTGTTGAATGTGGTTTGCAAAGATTTTTTGAGAATTTTTATACTATGTTCCTCAAGGATATTGATATCTAGTTTTTTCTTGTTCTGTCCAATCTTCACTTTTCCAGTCAGGGTAATACTTTTCAGAATTGCTTTGGAAGCATCTTTCCTTTTCTCTTAAATGTAATGGGGGATTAATATCAGTTCTTATTTAAATATCTGATAAAATTTAGCCATGTATTCACCTCTGAACCTCTGGTCCATAAGGCTTTTTATTATTGCTTCAACCTAATTGCTTGTTATTGAGCTATGGTTTTCTCTATCTATTTGATTGAACATTTTATGAGATATTTCATTAATATCACTTAGATTTATTTATCTTTCGATTTTATTCTTTAAAATAGTCTAAATTTTTTCCCATTCATTGAAATATAAGTTCTCTAGTAGTCTCTAGAGATCTTCTGGATTTCAATGGTATCTGTTTTAATATTTCACTTTTTTTCTAGCTTTATTCATCTGTATCTCCTTTTTTCTTTTAGTTCCCTTGGCCAAGGGTTTATCTAGTTTATTTACCATTTTAAAAACAAACTATTTGTTTCATTATTACTATGTTTTTTAAAAAAAATTATCTATTTTATAATTTTGGCTCTGACTTTAATGAATTCTTTTCTTATATTGGTTTTAGAATTCATTTACTGAGGTTTTTCTTAGACCTTGGGATGCATTATGAGGTTTTTAAATTGAAATATCTTAGATTTTCAAATGGAGGTAGCCCTTAGTATAAACTGTCCTCTTACAACTGCGTTTGGTGGATTAGTGGAGAGATATCGGAAGGGTTAGAAAATGTACTGGGCAGTAGAATTTGTCTAAATATGTTATATGCATTTCTGTATAAGTTATAATAAACCCCATTATATATATATAATATATATATATATATATATATATATATATATATATATATATATTCCACAACCCTAGCCCTCGTGTTGATAGTTCTCTATTGTCCTTCTATCCTGGTTTTATAGAGTTAGTAGACAAATGAATATAATATTTGGCTGATTTGCAGAGTATATATAACACTGTGATATAAAATATTTCAATTTTTAATGTGTACTTCTCTAGTTTTTAATCTAATTTATTTCAAATCTGGAAAATTAGGTGTCTCCTTAGAATACTGATTAGGCAATTTTCATATAATTCATTAGTTGTTTAATTTTACCAGACGACTATCTCTCAGATTCTTCCTCAGAATAGTGTTGGTCATTCATTTGGTGATGCACATCAAAGAGAAAAAGATGGTATAAATGGACATACAGAAGGTAAGAACCACTCATTATAAAATCATTGGATATAATGCATGTTTAAAACATGAGCACTAGTATGATTTAATAGTGGAAGAAATGAAAATAATAAATAGTATGGGAGTTGAAAGAGTGTATCTTATCAAGTTGCAACCACAGTGTAAGTTGGAGTGGTCCTAGAGGAGCTGAGTTATTAAGTCCAGACCTGCTAAAATTAGAGAAAAGTTGGGACATAAGGAAGGGGAGAGAAGAATTCAGAAATGAAGAATGAGAAAAGACTATAGACAACAACAACCAAAAGAAAAAAGAAAGAAAAAGAAAAAATAAGCAAATGCACATTGATGATGGCCTCATGAAACATTCCTTGAAAAGATTATGACTTCTAATACATCTACAAATTAGAGGACAAAACAGGGAGAATTTTAAATAGGTGAAATAAATGGCCAGGCACATGGTGCATGTCTATATTCCCAGTGGCTCTGGAGGCTGAAGACGGAGAAATAATTTTTATTTTAAAGCCAGTATACTTTTCCCCTTTGGATTACCATATATTAATATTTTATGATTATTAAAATTATTTATTAGATATAGTTCCTATGTCTTCTCAAATGAATAAATCAAGAAACTTTGAGTGGGTCAGACCAGAGGATATATTAAAAGAAGATACACCACTGTCCTCCATGAGTATGGAAAAATGATTATTTTAATAAGTGTATACCAAAGCTGATCATTTCTCAGAACTTTCCTCAATGCAAATGAATTATACTTTCCACTTGACGGTTATCACAACTTTGGACTTACTATATTGTAGGACAAATGGAGGAACAGGATACATACCTGTAATAAAGTTAATGAAATGATAGTGATAGACTACATTAAACATACCTGCTGTTAAATTATTTTCTTTATTTTATATATTTATGCCCCCAAGTTTCTCCTTTGCTCCTCTGATTAGATATCCCCATTCCCTCAATCAATCTGCACCTTTACTTGGCATGTGTGCATTCCCTATTATATTTGTGGTAATTGGAAATGTAATCTCACTTTTGAAAACTTAACTCTATGCTTAATTAAACTAATATTGGATGTTTTTTTCCAATATATTTGAATCATGCTGCTGTACTCAACAAAAACCAGCAAACACAGAAGTCCAAATGTTAAAGTATTATTTATCAAAGCTAACCTTTGGAACTTGACTCCATGTCAATTCAGCAGGAAGGTGTGGGTGATTTTGTCATTCATGTTTTGTGAATTGACAAATTGTATTTCTTTTGCTTTTCAGTATTTCAGAATTTCACACATCCTGTTGTGCAGGTAATTATAAACTTCTATGTTTATCTTGAATTATTAACTGTGTATAGTATAAAATGTACAACATGTGTTTAATATCTACTTTCTAAACCCATACAGCCTATCTTAGACAGGAGGTATTTTCTTCAAAAGAATACAGTGGGGACAACAGAAGAAAGGATATGCAAATCAGGTAAAAAATATATATATACATATACATACATACACACATGCATACACATTCCAGTGTCTATATTGGCATACAAGTTTAAAATAATATCTTTAAAGTCACAACAAAATGATTTCTAAAAAAATCTTTATCTCAGACATTTTTAAAATTAAATTTCCCAGAATTCTTATACCTGTTAGGTGAATTATGAGGCTCTATTTTCCTCCAAAATTTTATAAAAACTTATTGCATAGCTGCCAATAATTTCCAAATCTTGGGAGATGAACATAAAAATATGTGTCTGAACCCAGAGATTAAGTATAGTGTGTGAAACAAGACCCAATCAAAATTTAATTTCAATTCTAATATAAGACCCACTTTATTGAATAATTACCTTGAACCCGTGTTGTATTTTATGCAGCTGTGGATTCTATGTCCTTCATCAGTTGTGATTATCTCTGTATTAAACCAACAAAGTATTATTGTGTATTCTTTATATTATTCATTTTTTATAAAACTAATAGAGTATTTTTAGGAAATTAGTCTTTTATGATTTTTATTGACCCAGAGTTGTAAATTCAAAACTACTTACACAAACCACTTTATATATTCCCTCTTCATGCTTTTCTTTTTTTTTGTTTACTTTTGTTTTTAGTTTACTTTTCAATGGTGGGGACTGAACACAGATACTTTGGCATGCTAAGCAGCGGCTCTGCCATGAAGCTTTTTCTCTTATTCATTAGAAGGTTGGGTAAATCCAAGATTCAGGAAACTGACCCCAAGCACTAAAATGAGTCCCTTAACATACAAAAATGAGAAATTCAAATATTACATGGTAAACCCAAAGAACTTAAACAGTTGGTGTGTTTTATTCTACATGCCATTTGAAACCTTGTGTAACAGTACAGAGCCTCTTATTCCAGAGATCCAGCTTTGTCCTTCATTACTTAATGGAACTTCATTCTACACTGGTCCCAGAAAATGATATATCCTCTATTTTTCATGGAACATTTCTTCCATTCTGGCCTGCTTCCCTCTATTTGGCACTCCTGCCACCTTCTTATTCATTTCTGCTCATGCATATGCTCTCCACACTCATCCTATCTTCAGCATTTGGAGCCATCTAGCTACAATGCAAATGTGACTATGAACCTCTCTAGAAGATAAAAGGCCAGCTTTTAAAATTACCCAGAAATCTTTCATGCGTTCAGCCTAACACTTTATCCTTTCCCTTAATTTTACTGTCATCTTGATGGCTCCTCACCAATCCCTATATTTTCAGACAAATACTGACCCATTTAATGCTTCACTCTGTGTCTAGCTACAGCCTTTTAAGCTTTCCCCATTTTCTGCCTCTTACTGGTAACCTCATTCCTTTAGTCTCTGCTGAATCCTAGCTCTAGGAAAGCCATTATTCCTGGCACCTTTTTACTCTATTCTCATAGGGAACATAATAATTCTCAGTTCAAATAAACTGTTGATGCTAAGGTGATATAAAAGAGGTCTTCTCAAGTTCAAAAGCCAAAGGGCTAGACAGGGGAAGGAGTGATTTACAAGTCAACTGGTAGGAATCCAGTTGAACAGTGGCTGAAATGCTGAGACATCTCAAGAGGGTAAAAAGCAGTTTATGACAAGGAGATTGATAATCATGCAGGACTGAACAGACTAAGTCTTACAGAAGAACACATTTGTTTAGAGTAATGTAGAAAAAATATTGCATATGCAAGATGTTCATTGATAACAATAGAGTCTAAGTCACTGTGGAAATGACTATTGATGAATAGTTGTTTTTAAAAGTTACTGTTATGGGGAAGAGAATACCAAATTGTGTGTATCCCTACATTTCAATAGTGTTTTTAAAATTTAATTCTGGCAAATTTTCATTCATCTTGAGTGGATATACCTTTGAGATATTCTGGTTTCTTAAACCTGGTGATACATAGTGTCTCCTCAGATAGACTATTGAAGTTTTATACCACTAAAAACATTCCCTGAAAAAAAATTCTCTGCTGGGTACAGTGGATCACCTCTAAACACAGCTATTGGGAGACTGAGACAAGAGAATGGCAGTCTCAGGACAAAACAAACACTTTAGAGAGACCCAGTTTCCAAAAATAAATAAATATACAACTCTTGGCAGAGCTCTTGCCAATGTTGCAATGTTCTAGGTTTAAATCACTGAGTACACACAAGTATACCCCACCAATAAACAGTTAAAGAGGTAATAGCACCTAAAATTCAAGTTTATTATTACTTTTTATTTTTGGCAGACTATCATTCTCTCTAAATGTTCTAAGTTGTTTATGTGAATCTACATACATTTTTCAGCTGAACCACTTTGGTTCTCATCATCTGAAGAAGAAGGTCTTGATGACACCAAAAATAAGCAGCCACAGGTGTGTTCACTCAGATATTTTTTTTTAAAACTTCTGATTTCTTACTGTATTCCTTGTTTTAAGAAAGTCAATATGGGCAAATTTGATTACCTTCCATAACAGTGGTTTGAAATCTAAAGATGATAATTTAATATTGAAACCTAATTGAATTTAACTGGTTATGAATCTGAAAGTAGCATTAAAATTCAGGATAACGTATAGATAAATATTATCCTTGTGATTCGGGCAGATTATTTTTCTGAATATTATTTGGGTTTCTTTTTTTTAACCCCTGAAAATGATGAAGAAGTTAAAATTAGTGGTTTTGCTAATAACCATTTTAATTAATGAACATATATAGTGGTGATGGTCATTAAGTACATTTATGGTAAAAGATGGTCCTTCCCAGTGGCTCAGTTTTAGTTACATATAAACATGGAAAATCATACCCATCTCAGGTGCTCTGTGGGTATCACAGGCAGAGTGAGTAAAAAGACACACATACATGCAGATCCTAATCAGACAGTAATTTCAGACCAGTTTTTCTCATACACTCAAATGTGCATAGCTCACACACCCAGCCCATGGATGGCTGGTGAAATCCTTGAATTCATTTACTATTCTAAAAGCCAAAATTCTGGGTTTTATTTGGTCTGAGGCTCTCTATGGTGCCTCTCCAGGTTTTCTTTTTTCCATAGCTGCTCTTTTTTTTATCCAGAATGCACACAGCAGCCAATATGACTCAAGCTCTGAAAAATAGTCAGGAAGTGCTGTACATTTTTGTGCTGTCATTTTTCTTCATTGGTGTACTTTTTAGTTCTCTCTCAGAGGAATATGTTGTTTACTCTACCCAGATCCTGTGTGTTGGTTTCTAACAGTACCATAGAAACATTCCTTCACCCTACATTGTCATTTTATTAAACTGGATTTTCTCTCAAAGAAACAATTACTATAAGCTCTTTAGATTCTGTGAGAAGTGATGACCAAAATGAGGCAAGTCCAATAAAGTCTTATTCCTGCTCAACATCACATAATTCCAAATCTCTTTATCACACTGAGTCTCATAAGTCTGTTATTTAAAACATGTAATGCAACATAATATTAATTATATTTCTCAAGAACGTTTAATTAAGTATTTAATGCATTCTCATCTTGTGGGGTTGTGATATATGGTTGTTTAAACTCTTAGAATACATGCATTTATGTTATTAAATTTTCAGGGAATACCTTTTCTATGATATCCATCCTGCTTTTACCAAATCAGGAGCCATTGGAAGACAAGAATTCAGCTTCATCTGAAATACAAATTCTAGGTTTCCCTGTGGAAAATATGACTGTACTTATCTACATTTTAGTTAGCTGCTTTCAAAACCAAAATTTTGGTGATGTCTTAAAGAGTGATAGTGAAGTTTTCATGTAGCTCATTGGGGTCCTTTATTTTGCAGGTATTTTCTGAGGGTGGTCCACAGATGTGCATTTCTTACTTATCTGGAGAGAAACATTATATAGCAAAAGAGAAAGCAGATGGACATGTCCATGGTAAGAACTACATACTCTACACAGTTCTTTGGACAGAATATTGATTTCTAACATGAGTGCTGATTTATTCTAATACTTAGAAAAATGAACCTAGTAAACAGTTAATAATGAAAAAGTGAGAAAGATAATGAGTTGTCTCTCTTAAGACCAAAGTCCAGCAGCAGGTTATAGTGGGAGTGTCCCTCTTAGTTTCTATACATGACAGGCATATATCATAGGGGAGTTGGAAATTGTGGAGTAGAGAGGATAAGGGTGAATACACATTGAGAAAGGCAGAGAGAGTGAGTGCAGCGAGTAAATGAAAGAAAAAGAAGCCATGAAGGCTGATAAATTTCAGTGATGTACCAGAATAAAAAGACCACCTGTTCAAAATGTGGAAGGAAACTGAGAGTTTCCAGTTGTGCAAATGACTCAAGGTGAGAATATTTTTTCTCACCAGTCATTTCTGAGTTGTCATTAGAAAGAAATTGACATGTGAAGAACTGATCATGAAGAAAGGAAGTTTTTTTTCTGTTTAAGTGAAATGTTCATAAATCCACGTGTCTGGTCATAAATTTATGTAAAACAATATTGTAATTAAAACAAATAAAAAATAAAAATACCTATATCGTAGACATTCTTGCCACTACCTGGGATGAAGAACAGATGGCAGACACAGAAGTATGGGAAGTGGAAAAATGTGCAAATTGTTATGGACTGATACCTAAATTCATAGGTTTTTAAAATATTCTTTGGACAATTTGGAAAGGAGAAGGGAGAATAGATACTGAGAAAAGCAGAGAGAATACAGTGAGTAAATGAAGGAGAAAGGATTTCTTCTCATCGTTCAGGTTTGGGAACATCATTGGGTGGAAAACTGGCTCTATTATTGTAAGGCATTTGAAGGCAGGGAAATGAGAAGCAGACTAGGTGCAGATGCAGACTCTCAGACTCTAATAGATCATCTGTGGTGATCCCTATTCAAAATGTATACTCTGACTTACCTGGCCTGCACATCTGTTTTCTTTCATGTAAGGTGATTTTAATGATCACTATCTGCCGGCCACCATGTAAAGAGGTCAGGAGAGGATTTCCTTTTAGCAAAACTAAATGCAGAGCCACTGGAACATCAAATGTAATAAAGTTATTGCATACATCTAGTTTTTATTCTCATCTTGTCTCTTGGCAAGTGATAAGAACTCAAAGTATAGAATTTATATTTCTTAGGTCTAATCCTTTAATTGGGAATTAAGAAAGAGTGGTGGACTTGGGTTGTAGCTCAGTGGTAGAGTGCTTGCCTTGCATGCCTGAGGCACTGGGTTTATCCTCAGCAACACTTATAAATAAATAAATAAATAGATAGATAAATAAATAAATAGATAGATAGATAGATAGATAGATAGATAGATAAAATGAAGACATTGTGTCCATCCTCAACTAAAAAAAAAGTAAAGAAAAAGAAAGAGTGGGGATAAATCATTGACAAAATGGAAAATATAGAGAATCAAGACCAGAGATCAAGATGTTGCATTTGAAACGTTCCTGAGAAGGAGAAATGTGGAAGAAACAAAATAAGTTAGCTGGGTAATCTTGGAGGGAATGAAGGGAAAACTGAGAGCTTGTAATTCAGGGGATATCAGTGTATCTATCTTTCACAATATGTGAAAGACTGTAACTTGTCCATCATTTGAATCATGAGGGGCTTGTAAGTTGGGGAAAGATTTCAGCCATGACCATCTTTTCTCCATACCTCTCAGACATACTGCTTGCTGTGGTTTAAATTGAGTCATTCTGAGGAGCAAAATTACATTTCAGAATCATTAGTGATTTTTAATGACAGCTCTATTCTTTCTCTTCTTTTCTCTCTTCCTTCCTTCCTCCCTTCCTCCCTTCCTTCCTTCCTTCCTTCCTTCCTTCCTTTTTTCCTTCATTCCTTCCCTCCCTCCCTCCCTCTTTTTCCTTCCTTCCTTCCTTCCTTCCTTCCTTCCTTCCTTCCTTCCTTCTTTTCTTTCTACTTCCATACCTCCCTCTCTTTTTTCCTTACATAATTACTTTCTGTATTTCTTTCCTATTTGCCGGAAAATAAAATTTTGATGATGGGCATTCTAGAAATTCACTTCATTACTGAGCTACATCCTCATCCTTCAAAAGCTAATTATAATTACATATATATATATAATTATAATTATAATTATATATATATATATATATGTAATTATATATAGGCCTGGCCTTTTGTGAATACACTTAAAACACTGGCAAGTCACACCAAACCAAATTCATTTGCAAACAGAACTCTTTATACAGTTTACTCTTTGAATACCCAAAATCTTTGTCATATATGAGTGTGTTTGTGTGTGTAATAATATATTATTGTTATCAGATAAAGCTGTGCTCTTCCATTTCAACTTTCCCTTTAAATTTTTATGTCTCAAAAGTTTAAAACAATTAACCCTTATTTCTTAGATGTAGAAACTATCTGTTCTCACACAAGGGGATCATGAAAATCTAATCTGTTTAAACCAGAGAATACAGGAATAGAGGATGCACAAGAAAAACCAGCATCCCACCTGAATATAAGAAACAAATAATAGATGTCATAGCTTTCAGTGTCAAAATATGTATATCAACTGACTCCTTCAGATACCTTTGTTGAGAAATGAACCTAACATTTTCCTGGGATCTGAACACAGCTTTGGCCTTACTAAACAAAAATGAAAGGACAAAGGCAGTAAATATATACATACTTAAAATTATAAAGATTAAATCTTTTCAATAGTATTTCAGTAAGATAGGTTCTATGGCTTGTTTTTGTTCTGACTTCACCTTTGCCATTGAATCTCTTAGGGACCTTCTTTGCTTCTCCACTAGAGGATTGTTGAATTCTCCATCAATCTGTATCTTTGCATTGGTATATGTTTTTCTGTCTGTTTTATTTATGGTCCTTGGACAAATAATCTCAGGTTTGTGAAATGAACAGCATGTTTCACAAAACCTATTCACAAAATTTCTTTAGTCACATGATTGTTGTCAGCCAAACCAGCCAGCACAGAAACCCAGGAGATAGCATAATTTTTAGCACAGCTGAACCATGGACCTCAGATGTATGTGGAGGCATCTGTAATGTATGAGTTGTTTTGTCCTCTTCAACTTTGCTTGATTATATACCTCTTTTGTTTTTCAGCCTCTAGGGATTCATCTGATTTCAGAAAGGTAATTAAATTTCTATATTTATTCTAAATTATTAATTTTGTAGTCAATGAAAAATACACTCTTTATGTACTATCTTCTTTCTAAGCGCACGGATCCCATCACAATAAAAGAGGCGCTTCCACGGAAAGGATTAGGCAAGGTGAAAGAAAAGACAGTCAAATTGGGTAAGATTTACATTACAACACTCCAGGGAACACAATGTTAAAACACTTGAAATACTACCAGTGTTCTCACATGTAAGGTGGTTTTCCCAAAGAGGGGAGAAGATTTTCCTCACAATGTCATCAGTAGTCACAGAAAATGATCTCTCCTCTGTTTCTGCGAATATCCCCTCAATTCTGAGTTGTTTCCCCTACGTATCATACTATTACATTCTCCCTATTTCCAGCCTTTGGAGTGAACTAGCTACCATGCAAATGTCACCATAAGCATCTCTTTAGAATGTGAAAGGTCAACCTTCTGAAATTTCTTAGAAATATTTCCTGACATGAGCCAAGCCTCATTCTGTATCTTTATACCTTTCTTCTGCCTCAACTGTCCTCTGGCATTAGGCCTCACCTATCCCTTTATTCTGAGACAAATCCTGAACTATTTCATACTTTTCTCTGTGTGGACCTACAGAATTTCATGCTCTCACCATCTCCTGCTCTCTGGCTACTCACCTCTTACCTGTCTTTTTGAGGGGTGAGTAGCCAGAAAAAACACTATCCCTGGGGGCACATTTTCTCTGCCTTCTTAGGTCATTTTCTCTGACACTTCAGCTGGTCACATTAGCTTCCAGACACATAGGTTCCCCTTTGCCTTTCTCACTGGAGTCACATGGATATAGTCTAGCCTGCACCAGTTTTTTCTACCTTCCATGAGGCACAACCTAGGTCCCTTGATAGGCACTTCCAGGATCCTCATGTGTGTGTGTGTGTGTGTGTGTGTGTGTATGTTTGTGTGTGTGTGTTGTTTAGAGGAACTGAATCAAAGAAATTACTGTTGCACTCTTTCCGAGGATAGCTATGGCTTCAGCACTCCCATCACTCATTGAGAGAAGAGCATGCTTTTTAAGCACCATTGCATAGTGCACCTTTTGGTCAGATCAGTTAAGGCAATATTTTTGATCTCAGGTTTCTCCATAGCAGGGCACATCATGGTACAACTTAGAATGCAACTTCCTCTTCTCTCTCCCCCTTTGTCTGAGGCAGATCTGCATGCAGGTTGTAGGCTTTTTTTGTTTATGGTACACATTTTACTGAATCTCTGGACTTTTTCGGTGTTCAGAAATTTTAGGGATTTGAATAAAACCCCTCTTTCACTCACTTTGCTGAGAAGCTCTTCACCAGCTCTTTGGTCTCCATGCAATAGTGCAGCTTAGAATGCAGCTTACTCTATACTAACATTTTCCCAGAATCAGCTCTTCTTTCCATGTGTATTTTCAAGCTTGTTTCTGAGCAAATTTCATTGATCTTGAGTAGACAAATCTTGGCAATATGGTTTGCACTGAACCTTGTATCCTGTCATGTCTCTATAAGATGTGTGTTGAGGATTTGGATCAAGAAAAAATACTCCCTGAGAACTCAATGTTTGTTGGGTGCAAATGGGTACATCTTTATTCACAACTACTTGGAAGTTGAAGCCTTGAAGGATGGCTGTATTCAGTCCACTCAGAGGACTCCAGTTGCCAATTAAAGTGGCCATGGGATAGAACTAAATGGTAGAGTATTTGACAAGAATGCATAAGTTTGTGGGTTCACTCCCAAGGTGTATACACAAAGAAAGAAAAACTGTGGAAAGTTGAAACCAGTAATTATTTACCAAATATTAAACTTAATTGGAAATCACATTTGGGAATATTAAGTTGTTTTGGTGTTACAATTATCCTTTTCTATTTGGATTGATGTTCACGCTTTCTAATGCAGTTCTAAGGAATGTGAGTAAATGTATTCATTTATCAGCAGAGACCCATTTTGACATGACTTTAGAAGAAGAACAAAAAAGTTTTGATGACGCTCAATGTACCCAGTCTCAGGTATGCCAACATATAAAGCATTTCTTCCTATTTCTTCTTGTTTTTCTTTCTTGAGGAAAGTAAAGGAGGCCAAATGAAAATACCTTTTAAATAGTCTTTTGGAATCCAGGCATTATATATTACTAATTACATCTAAAACCACTCTGAACTGGTTAGAATCTGAAATTAGCATTAGTAGTCCTGTCAACTTATAGCTAAATTTACTATGTAATGGAGGCAAAAAAATTCTAAATGTTTCTTGTGCTTCCACTTGCATAAACATTTTGAAAAATAAAAAGTTGAGATTAAATTTGAGACTGACGAATAACCACCTGGGTTATGAATGGTAATGGTCACTGACTACATTCATGTGAAAGGGTGATGTTGTCAAAGGCTCAAAATTCTAGTGAAAATCAGTAGTTATTTGCTACAAGTTGAAATGTATATATATTAACTTTACATCCTGGTTAATGTTTATTTGTTATTTTTTGTTTATTTTTTATTGATTTTTTAAAAATAAATGACAGCAGAATGCATTATAATTCTTTTTTTAAGAAAAAAGAGAGTGAGAGAGGAGAGAGAGAGAGAGAGAGAGAGAGAGAGAGAGAATTTTTAATATTTATTTTTTAGTTCTCGGTGGACAGAACATCTTTGTTGGTCTGTGGTGCTGAGGATCGAACCTGGGCCGCACGCATGCCAGGCGAGCACGCTACCGCTTGAGCCACATCCCCAGCCCTGCATTATAATTCTTATTACACATATATAGCACAAATTTTTATATCTCTGTTTGTGTATAAAGTATGTTGACGCAATTTCTGTCTTCTTAGTTGTATTAAACAATTTTTCTGTGGTGACCTTTTCATTTTGTTTCTCATCCTTGCAGAAAATTCAGTCAATATGTTGAATAATTTTATCAAAATGTCTTAGTATATTAAAGAAATGTATTTGTGTGCATTAATGGGGAATGATGGAATTTAGAGATGCTATTTCATCTTTTTTCTCACATTGCCAACATTCCTGGTGTGAGATTTAGCACACATCTAGATTTATTTTATTTGGCTGGCATATGTATGTCCTTGGGTTTACAGCTTTCCCTTTGGGGTGTATACTTGGCAGGGGCCATATCTCAGTGTCAAATCCCCAACTGAACACCTAAGTCTCATATTTTCAAACAAAAACTTTGTTAGTTCATTGTTTAAAAAGTGTAATCCTATTTAATATGAAATATACTCCTCAAATTTTTTTAAAATAAGACTTGAAAGCCTTCTCACATTTGATGGTGAATGCAAAGTTGGATGAGTTACAATGAATATCATTCCTCCCGTCCTTTGGGGTGTATACACCTTTGTTAGCATGTTGTCAAGGAATGCCTTTTCTATGACATCCACCCTGCTTTTACCAAATCAGGAGCCATTGGAAGATAAGTGTTCAGCTTAATCTGGAGCACAATGCTAAGACACGCTATGGAAAGTATGACTGCTCAGTCTGTAGTTATCTACATGTTAGTTAGCTGCTTTCAAGACCAAAATTTGGGTGATGTCTAAAAGAGTGATAGTGAAGTCTTTATGCAGATCATTGGGGTCCTTTATTTTGCAGGTATTTTCTGAGGATTCTCCACAGTTGTGTGTTTCTCACTCATCTGGAGAGAAACGTCATAAAGCAAAAGAGAAAGAAGATGGACATGTCCATGGTAAGAACAACATATTCTACACAGTTCTTTCTTTGGATAGAATATTTATTTATAACATGAGTGCTGATATATTCTAATACTTGGAGAAATGAACCTAGTAAACAGGGAATAAAGAAAGAGAAAGAAAGAGAAAGAGTTGTCTCTCTCAAGCCCAAAGTCCAGCAGCAGGTTATAGTGGGAGTGTCCCTCTTAGTTTCTGTACAAGACAAGTATAGACCACAGGGGAGTTGGAAAACTTGAATTATTATGTTGGAAAGAATAATGTTCTTCACATCCTACCTGCTTTCTGTTCATCTCTCACTGTGTTTTTATTTTCCTCAGGGAATCTTTTCTAAAGATCAGATTTATGTATTTGATCACAAACCTCTTTTCTAATATCATCTGTCTAAAATTATAATGATCTTTTTTGTGTCTGTCTTCTCCATTAGATTTTAAGCTAAAGAACAATAGGGGTCTAATCTCATCTGCTATATCTTCAGAGTTCAGCATATTGTTTCACGTGTTTTATGCACTCATTGTTTTAGTGTATAAATAATGCATGTGAAATATACAGCATTCATATATTTAAATTAGTCACATATTTTATTTCTATCTTCTTTTTTCTAACAGATTCTGTTAGCCTATCGAAAATCCAGAAAGCAGTTCTATCACTTCAAAGAATAATAAAAAGCAAAAAAAGTCACTGCACACAGTGTTCACTACATTTTGAAAAAAATGCACAGCTGGAAAATGAGATTCATGAGCTAAAAAAGAGGGTATCAGAGTTTAAGCAAGAAAATATAGAATTGAAACAACAACTCCACAATTTGAGGTATTATATTCTAGGTTGAAAGAAGGAGTGGAATCTTTTCCTTTAATCCAGTAAAATAAGAAGGACAATTTTTTTAACTACTGCCTCATCTGTTAGCACTTTGCAAAGGAGAAAACGTGAATAAATTATAAAATTCTTACAAATATGATAGCATATTATTAAATGTGATTACTTCTAAAAACTAAGTTCATATTTTTCCCCATCACAATTTTAATGTCTCTATGGAACCCCATCTGCTAGTAATCTATTTATTTAACAAGCATAATTTGGGATTGTTATTTGTTTATATTTTTAACTTTTTATTGCAATTAATATTTCAAGAAATATCATTTATAAAAAAATCATTTCCTACTCAGACCATGGCATGTGCCTATAATCCCAGCAGCCTGGGAGACAAAGATAGGAGGATCAAAAGTTCAAAATATTCCTCATTAACATAGCAGCAATGTCCTAAGCAAATTAATGAGACCCTGTCTCCAACAACAACAACAAAAAAAAAAAATGAAAAAGACCTTGGGATGTATCTAAGGGATTTAGCTTCTGGGGGTTCAATCCCTGGTACCAAATTTGGGGATGAGAAGAAAAGAAAAAAAAATAACTTTCTATATTTCTGTTTACTTTTTAAAAAAATTTCAATATAGAGTTATTTGGTTAAAGTTGGGAAACTTTAAAAAGATTACATGATTTTTAAATTTCTCTCAAGAAAGTTTGTATTCCACCAGCGAGGTATTTTTCACTGTCCTGAAACATGTTATACATTTATAGTTTTTAGGCTGATTTTGGGGATCAAACTCAGGGTTTTGTGTTACTAGTGTGATGTGCTAGTGCTGAGCTAGATACTAGGCTACACTTCTAACATTAACATTCATTAAAAAATGAAATGAAAAGAGATTATTTTTTATTCAAATTCATTCTCATTCATAAATTTGTTCATATTTCTATATTGAAATAACATATACTTTTTATGTTTTTTAGGTATACATGACAGTAGACTATATGTTGACATAAATTTATTTTTGTTATGTCTTATATTCCATTGTGTATGTGCACACACACATATTTTTTATCCCTTCATCTGTTGAAGAACATTACTCTTCATTATTATCTTAAATATTAGGTCCCATCTTGTTCAAAAATGGATTTTGAGTTTTTTGTAAAATACATAATGATCAAAAAGGTAAGTTGAGAGTGTTACCATAAAAGAAACACAAAAAGCATAATAACAGGTATTAAATTATTTATCCCAGTTCAGGGTTATAGTAATACAAAAGATATATATTTTTTATATCTTTATTTTATTTATATGTGATGCTAAGGATCAAACCCAGCACCTTACTCATGCTAGGCAAACACTCTACCACTGTGCTACAGCCCCAGCCCCAAAAGACACATATTGAAAAAAGAATGTCTGAATATGCTGTTACACTATAGGCCAATTATAGGTATGCCTGACATATTTTATGAAGATAAATGATATTACTACTGAATTTATAAGTTTGTATATAAACAATGACTTTAAAACTTATTTGACATGAAATTATCTTTTTAACTGGGGAGGACCTATGATTGTGCAAAAAAAATTACCTTAAACTTGTCAATTTACCAAATCATTTCTAATTTACTTTTCTGTGGTATCTAAAAGATTTGCTAGTAACAGAAACTTATCAAATAACAAAACAATCTTTTATTATTGACTTTCAATTATGTATGTTTTACACAAGATTAAAGGAGAAATTTAAAATGTTAAACTAGAAAAGCTTCAGAGAACATAAAATTTTTATTAAGATACTAAATCAGCATACAAAGAGCCAGAACATAAAAAGACATTTTTGGTTTTTGGCAAAAATCAATTAAAAGGCATCCATATTAACTTCAGATATACCTTAAAAGAAGATGAGGTGAAGAGAAAAAATGATGATATGTTACATGAAAAAAATAAGAACCCATTAAAAGAAAAAGAAACAGAATTTAACAAAGAGGATCAAGTGAGAAAGCAAGCTGAAATCTCTGTTTGTACAATAGATACAGAATTGGAGACTGCAAGAAATCATTTTAATCAGGTAAATGAACGTTCAGTAAAGTTTCAAATTTTTACTGTATTTCATTTGAATTATTTATAAAATCCCTTTAACTTATTTATGTGGCCATGTTTCACTTAATGATGGCATTGTGGTCTGAGGAATGTGCTGTTTGGCAATTTCACCAACATGCAGTCATCATGTGTGTGTACTTCTACACACTTCAGACATCTCCCACAATGCCAGGAAACACAGACTTATAGGACCTCCATTTATATGCAGTCTGCTGTTTCCCAAAGCATGGGTATGTGGGGTGTGAACTACTATTTTGACTTAAAACACAATGTTCATTATTTGGCAATAAAAAAAATTTTAAAAAGATCTGACAAACCAGAAAAATAATACCACAATGTTATCTGACTCTAAAATTAAATGATGATATTTATGACAAAACTAGTTACAGCAAAACTTTGCATCTGGTAGTTGTTCAGCATTTGTTTTCTGAATGAAGAAGTTTACTTTAATCACTGACATAAATACAAATTTAGGTGTTTTATGTTAAAATACAAACTAAATATCTATGCACCTATTTAAATCATTTTTTTAAAAAGTGTTTCACAATTACACTTCTGTCTGCATTTAAGAAATGTTTTTTTAATTTTTAATTTTTTTTAAAGATAGAGAATTTTATTTTTTAGTTTTCGGCGGACACAACATCTTTGTTTGTATGTGGTGCTGAGGATCCAACCTGGGCTGCACACATGCCAGGCGAGCGCACTACAACTTGAGCCACATCCCCACCCCAAGAAATGTTTTCACTCACCCAAATTTATCTGTCATTTGTGCAAGTGAAATGTAAGACATTTACTCATAAAGAATAAATCTACCTTTTGAAATTATTTTTTTATCTTGAAGGTCCCACTCTTAAATTAATCTTTTAGACTTCTGTCACCTGCTGATATACAGCCAAAACCTTGCTGAAATAAATTTGTAGATTTTAGCAGAACAAAATAAAACCTACAATTTCCATGAGACCATAATGCCAGAATTTACAATATGAAATTTCAGTAACACATTTTTTGCAAACAAAAAAGAAATGTTTCCTGAATTGTTTTCTTCTGTTTTCAAATGATAGAGAGAGAGAGAAAGAGAGAGAAACATAGTTAAACAGTAAATCTATTAATTATGGAAAAGTATAGAGGGTTTTAAATCCATATATTTATAACCATAATGTACATATTTTGGAGGTGAGGGGTGCAATTTTTGTCCCATTGAATTAAGTAATGTTCTTAATTCAACTGTATTTCTCCGCAGCAGTCCCATGATGACTTTCAGAGTAGCCTTATAAAGAGAAAAGACTTTTAATATTTTCCAGAGGAATAGTTGATTTTTCTATGATCTCAAAACTCTTGCTTCTAATAGTAGATCTTCTAGTTTGGGGAAGTGACTTTGCTCTCTTGTTGTATTAATGTGCATTACTACTTCCACTGTTAAGTAAGGAGGAAAAGTGGGGCCAGCAAATACTCTGGTTTTGTAAATCATTTTCTCACTTTTAAGAAGAGAAACAAACACTTTGCTTCAAGTAATTTCCTACTTCAGTACAAAACACCTTTGGAAAAAAATGGCATACCATAATATGTTCTTAGAAATAAATTACTGATAAGTATTTGTTTCTAATACATAAGATCTGTTTATTTCCTTTATTTTATATTGACTCATGTTTCAATGTTCACTGAGATGAAACAAATGCTTCTGAGTAGAAATCTCAGGATTTTCTGAGTAGAGCCTTACACATTTTGCCTTATTTGTCATTTGTATTTTAAAACACAGGCCTTCTTTGGTGTTTATCCATTCATAGGACAGAAGTAACTGGCTTTGTGGATGAGCACTAGAAGCAGAGACAAAAGACTTGGAGAAAAATCATGCAATTTGCCTATGTTTTTAGCCTTATGCTCCTTTTCAGAATTGTGACACACTGTTCATTGATATAGATCATGTATTTAATGCTAATCCTACATTTATAATTTATCAATAGATGCAATTCTCATTCACAGCTACAAAATAATAGAAAACAGAATATGCTAGGAATATTTTTAGGAAAAGACCTTGGAGAACTTTTGTTATGTCTCAGTAGATGTAGAGCTAAGGCTCTTACTATGGACTGGTTGAATACATGAGGTGTCAGATTGCAAACTTATTCTTCTTAAAGTTAAGTGTTCTTTTATTTGCCACTGAAGCCATCCCAACAGATAGGTACATAATAAAATATTTGGAATTTTTAACTGTTTAAAGTTAAAAGTGGATCAACAAAGAAGTAGTGAATTCTAATTTTTATTTATTGTTTTTAGGTATACATTACAATAGAGTTCTTTTGGTGTATTACACATACATAGCATATAACTTCTTCTGTGTAGAGTTTTTCTGGTCATGTATTCATATGTGAACATAGGAATTCATTTTACTATATTCCCCTCCCCTCTCAGCCCTTTATTCACTTTTGTCTAACCAACAAACTTCTATTCTTTTATCCTCCACCCTTATGTGTGTTACCAACTACATGTTAAGGAGAATATTCAGACTTTGGATTTGGAGGACTGGATTACTTCACTTGGCATGACAGTGTCCAGTTCCATTTATTTGCGAGCAAATGCCATAATTTCATTCTTCATGGCTGAATCCATTGTTTATATATAACACATTGTCTTTATCCTTCCATGTGTTTAAAGGCACCTAGGTTGGTTCCACAGCTTAACTTTTGTGAAGAGCTGCTATAAATATTTATGTGGCTGTGTCACTATAGTATCATTGGAGTATACACTGAGGAGCAGAATAACTGGGTCAAATGGTCATTCCATTCCAGGTTTTGTGAGAAATCTATATACTGCTTTCCTGAAAAATTGCTTGGTGCAATGTATGAGTCAATCTTTTCCCCACATTCTCACCAACATTTATTGTTACTTGCATTCTTTATATCTCAGTGTAGTTTTAATTTTCATTTTTCTAATCGCTAAAGATGTTGAACATTTTTTTCATATACTTGTTAACTGTTTGTACATATTTTTCTTTGAAGTGCTTGCTCAGGTTTTTGTTCATTTATTGATTGGGTTATTTTTTGTTTGTGAGTTATTTTTCGAGTTGTTTATATATTCTGGAGATTAATGCTCTATCTGATATGTCAGTGACAAAGATTTTCTTCCATTCTATATGCTGTATACTCACATTCTTGATGGTTTCCTTTGCTGTAAAGATACCACCCCATTTATTGATTTTTTGTTTTACTTCTTGTGCTTTAAGTGACTTTTTGAAGAATTCAGTTCCTACACTGACAAGATGGAGTGCTGGGCCTCTATAGTCTTGTAATAGGTCTAGGGTCTTTTATCTATTATCTAGGTCCTTGATCCACTTTGTTTTTGAGAAATAGGGGTTAAATTTCTCCTACAACATATGGGTTTTCAGTTTTCCCAGAACAATTGGTTGAGGAACCTATCCTTTCCCCAATGCATGTTTTATAGTGTGTTTGTCTAGTATTAGATAACTACATGTGTGGGGTTTTCTCTGTTGCTTTTCTTCTGCAAAGTTATTTTTCTTTACATTGGCAAACTAACTAATCACTTAATCTGTTCTTTCATTCTGGTATAATGCAGATTTTTTCAATCTTTATTTTTTTTCTTTTTTTTATAACCAGGAATTGAACCAGGGTGCTCAACCACTGAGATGCATCTCAGCCATTTATTTATTTATGAATGAGTCAGGGTCTCACTGAATTGCTGAAGACTGGCTTTGAACCTGTGATCCTCCTGCCTCAGTATCCTGAGACACTGGTATTACAAGCATGAGCCCCTGAACCTGGCAGTTCTTACATTCTTTAAGTTATAATTTTCTTTTACTCTCATAGGTCCATCTTCTTGTATTAACTTTTGAACTATTGGGAATTTATATTTTTATAAGCTCAGAAGTTTACACCTAATTTTTCTTCTGTGGTATCTATTTATTGAAACCCTTTCACCATATAAATAAACAGGGTTTTCTTTAATTTCAGTGAAAATTATGAAACATCATTTTATTGAGTGCTAGCTAAATGTATCCTTGGTTTTATTTAGGTTTCTCCTAGTGATGGGACAGAGAACAAGCTATTGCATAAATATCACAAGAAGAAGGATGAGGTCTCTATAAAGAGAATGAGAATGGACACAGTAAAATATCAGAACCAGGAAAAGAAATGCTTTGAGGATACTAAAATTTTAAGAGAAAAGAATACCAGCCTTCCATGGACACAAAAATTGAATGAGGAAACACTTATGGAAATATTTCAGGACAATGAACAGTTGGGAATTTGGAAAGTTGACAATACATCCCAAAATTTCACACCTGAGAGTGAAAAACAAAGCACAGAAAGACCAGAAACAGATAGTTTACAGGAAAAAAAGAATATTGATGTATATAACCTAAACGGTAGTAGTGAGATTCCTTCCCAACAGGTACCAAAGTCTGAAGTAAAAACAAGTAACCTAGAAAATGAGCTGCATCAGACAAGAGTAATGCCTTTGGCTACAGATCAAGTAAACAGACATCTGAAACAAAGACAGTGCCAACTGAAGGAGATTGAACACAGGTATCAAAATGAAGACAGAATAAGGAATGAACATCTCAGAAAGCAGGAAGCTTCTAAAGAGAAGATATCTAAACTACAAAGAGTAACTACATTGCATGAAGACCAGTTTCATGACTATCAGAACAAAGGTGAAAATATAATAGATGGAATTATTAATGTCCAAACCCAATTTTATGATGTTATAAAAAAACTTCAAGCTCAGAATGACAGATATCGTCTCATGCTGAAAACAAGTATTTGGAATTAATCAATGAAACTAATCATTTAAAAGAACAACTGGATCAATATGGAAAGGAGAAAGCAGAAGAAGTAAGTATCAAGCAAGATATTTTTATAAAGAGTCTTCAAAGGAATACTCAAAGTGATATCTGCTCATGGCTAAATGTTGAATCTTGATGAATATAAAAATGTAGATATTATGAATGTGTTTCTGTATCAACACAGAACTACAACCTGTTGTCCAGCCAAAATAACTCAGACCTCATTTGCAGCACAACCAATCTGTGTTTGAAGTGCTGAGTATTCCAATTTCCCTGCTCTGATTCTTACACACTGTGTACATATTTTAAAATAACTATAGGTACTCATGTGTCAACTAAACACAAAAGACTTAGTTAAAATGTATTTTAATATTTAAAAAGGAGGAAATTTTTAAAACTTGGGCCTGACCCTTCAATTTAAGAAATTGTTTCTTATAAAGATTTAAGAGGTTGAGTTAAGATTTTTTTGTAGGTTTATATGCTGACATTAGTAATATGGTCTCAATAATGCTGAAACAATATCTAATTTTGGTGCTATTAATTCAACCCAAAGTTTGCACATGCTAAACACATGTACTCCCAATGAGCTACATCCCATTACTGAATAACAATTTTAATGTCTTCTTGTTGCTATACTTGAAGATCACAATGAAACACATAATGGAAATGCTCATACCTAGTTTCAAATAAATTAGTTACTTTTACAGTTCATTCCAGATTTTACAGTTGAACTGAAATGTAGATGCTGTATTTTGTAATAGACTTTCTTCAGTATATTTTTGTATATTTCTAGTTAGTAAATTTATTTTTAGTCATTTAAGTTTATCATAAATCTGAAAATAACTGTCCTGATATTTTTGTTTTGTTTAATTTTCATTCATGTCTTGTCCACCTCTTTAAAGGCATCTATTTGTCATTATCATAAATTGGGACTAATGTGATGAATTGCAGCAAAACCACATGTTGACTTCATGTGTAATTTGATGCATATATTCATTATAACTTGCTAATAGTTTTTTTCATTTCATGGCCTAATTTCTATTATATAGTGACAAAGATAATTGTAGCCATCTAAAATTCATTAATTTGGCACTGAACCCCCATGTCCAGACTAATGAGGGTGACAGGTTTATGTAAAGCAGGAGTGGTGTGAAGACCAGTGAGAAATCTAGGAGATGTGGACAGGCAGTGAGGTGGAGACAAGGTTACCTAGCATCTCCTTTATTCTTTGTGAAAGTATATTAGAATTATTTTAGCAAAGCTTTAAAGATGTGAGGATGTGGAGTATTAACTTGAGTCTCTAATAAGAGAGGAATAATAACCTCTGTAGAATTCACCACTACCAATGAGACCTGTGTAACCATTTTTGATTGAGATTTCAGTAGTTTGTTCAACATTGCAACTTTATCAAGGGCAGTATGTAGAGATACAAGGCTCACCCTGTTGTGTAAAAAATGTGATAGAGACTAAGCAGGAGTACACAATCTTCTATTTTCTTAAGGGAATTCAGAAATAAACAGCAGCTTACTGTTGTATGTAGTGATATTTTTTTCAGAGTAAACATCATTAAATAATAATAACAATAGTATAATAATAACAATAACAATAATAATAATAAATTTTAAAAGTGAGCTGAGTAAAAAAAACATTAACAGAAACATCAGGTAGTTTGGAGACATCATGAAAAACAGCCAGCTGGTACCCTGAAACTACAACGTGTATCAGAGGCTTCTCTAGAAGATTTAGCACATTTTCACATAAATTTAAATAAAAATACAGGATTTAATGAAGAAACTAAGACAAATGACAAGTCAAGTATGTAGAAAATTGAACATGTCATCTGTAAATCAACACCTGCATAAGTAATAAAAGTTATTCTGGGATACTAATTTCAATGAACAGCTTTCTTTATATTTTCATTATAATTGATTTTATTATATTTGGGGATCTTTATACAGCACTTATTTCTTACACTTAAAATTTTCTTTTAGAATTTTTCTCTTACAAAATCAGCATCTTTCATTAAAATATCTAGTCTGAGGAAAGCTGAGACATTTTTCTATAACCCAGCAGCTTTTCATGCTGTCTCTACTTCCATGGTACAACAAGGAAAACTAAATAGAGGTACTATTTAATAAAATGTTTCAGGAAATTTTGTTATTTTTACTTCATTTTTTTGCATCTATTCAAAATCTGCAAGTAATTACTAAATTGACTTTAAAAATGTGTACAAATTTTTTATGCTTTTCTCAAAATACAGATATGTTTAGGTTTTAGTTTAATTATTGAAAAGCGTAGGCTATTTCTTTATTTTTTCATTTATTTAGATACATTATTTAGCATATAAATATTTGTATTATTTCTGGACTATTATCCAAACTAGACAATGAAAAATGTTAGCTAAGTTTTTTCTCAGTACGTCTCTTAAAAGGCATTTTTATGATATATGTAATGCACCTGACATCGAATTCACCCATATAACATGTAAAATACAGTGTCTCTTAGTACATTAACAGAGTTATGTAACCATTTATACAGTCAATTTTAGAACATTTTCATGTTCTTGAAAAGAAACCTGGAACCTCTTATCTGTCAGTTTTCTAATCCCTACATGTCCAAAGTCCTAGAAAACTACCAATATATTATTTTAGTAATTTACAAATGTAAACCATAGTACTTTTAATTAATATATTTATTTTTTAACTTTAGGCAAGACTCTATTTTATTTTTATGTGATTTTTAAATTTGTTTTAATTAGTTACCCATGACAATACAATGACCTTGACATATCATACATTTGAATCACATGGGATAAAATATCTCATTTTTCTGAGTATACAGGTTGCAGAATCACATTGGTCATGCATTCACATATATACACATGGTAATAATAATGTCCGTTTTATTCTACTATCCTTCCTAACTCCCCAGCCTCCCCCTCCCTTTCCATCACTTCTCTCTACCTAATCTAAGGTAGCACTATTATTTTTTTCTCACATCTTCATACATGTATTTTGTATAACAATGAAGGTCTCCTTCCACCATCCTTGCAATTTCCTTTCTCCCTCCTTTTTCCACCCCTCTTCTCTGTGTAGAGGTAATCTTCTTCCCATGCTCTTCCTCTCTTCCCCATTTTGAGTCACCCCCCTTATATCAGAGAAGACACTCGGCATTTATTTTTTGGGAGGATTGGTTAACTTCACTTAGCATAATCTGCTCTAATGCCATTCATTTCCCTGCAAATGCCATGGTCTCATTATTTTTAGTGCTGAGTAATATTCCATTGAGTATATATGCCACATGTTTTTATTCATTCATCCATTGAAGTGCATCTAGGTTGGCTCCACAGTCTAGCTATTGTGAATTGTGCTGCGATAAACATTGATGTGGCTATGTCCCTGTAGTACGCTGTTTCTTTATTGTTCTTTTTAGATATATATGACAGTAGACTGTATTTGAATATTTACATCATACATTATAACTTCATATTTTTATATTTGTACATAATGTGGAGTTACACTGGTCATGTATTCACATGTGAATATAGGAAAGTTGTTTCAGATTTATTCTACTGTCTTTTCTGTTTCCATTTTCATTCCCATTCCTTTTGTCTTAATTCAATGAACTTCTATTCTTTTTTCCCACTTTCCTTACTGTGTGTTAGCATTCACTTATGAAAGAGAACTTCCAGCTTTTGGATTTGCAGGATTGCCTTATTTCACTTAGGATGATAATCTCCAGTTCCATCCATTTACTGGAAAATGCCATAATTTCATTCTTTATCACAGCTTATTAATATTCCATTTTGTGTACATGACACATTTTTTTAAAATCTGTTCATCTATTGAAGGTTTCATAGCATGAATATTGTGATTTGAGTCACTTTAGACATTGTTGTGGCTGTGTCACTGTAGTATGATGATTTTAAGAATTTTGTGTGTAAATCAAGGAGTGGGATAAGTGGGTCAAATGACAGTTATATTCCAAGATTTCTAAGGACTCTCCATACTGCTTTCCAGAGTGATTGCACCAATTTGCAGTCCCATCAGCAAGGTGTAAGTGAACATTTTCCCCACACTGCCACCAACATCTATCATTATTTTATTCTTTTCAGTTGCCATTCTGACCCAAGTGAGATGGAATCTCAGTGTGGCATTTGCATTTCTCTAATTAAATTTTTTTCATATATTTTCTTACCATTTGCATATGTTCTTCTGGGAAGTGCCTTTTCAGTTCCTTTGCCCATTTATTGATTGGATTATTGGTTGGGGTTCTTTTGGTGTTAAAAAATTTGAATTATTTATACATCCTGGTGATTAATTTTCTATCTGAGGTGCACATGGAAAAGATTTTTTCACATTTTGAAGGTTCTGTGTTCATAATTTGTGATGGTTTCCTTTGCTGTGAAAAAGTTTTTTAGTTTGATACCAACCCATTTATTGATTTAAAAAAAAACAGTTGTACATAGACCACAATATCTTTATTTTTATATGGTGGTGAGGATCAAACACAATGCCTCACACATGGAAGGCAAGTACTCTACCACTGAGCTACAGCCCCAGCCCCAGCCCCATATTGATGCTTTTAAAAAATGTTTTTATTTGTAGATGGACACATTATCTTTATTTATTCATGTGTGGTTCTGAGGATCAAACCAAGAGCTGCACACATGCTAAGCAATCACTCTACCACTGAACTACCAGCCACCATTTGCTGATTCTTGATATTAACTTTTACTTTTTGGAAATCTTGTTTGGAAGTTGGCTTATAGTTCTAACTCTAAAATTACTTTGTAGTGGATATTTTATACAAGTGAATTTATACAACAGTAGGTCTTTTGTTTTTTACCAGTTTCATTGACTTAGAATACTTTTTTCAGGGATCCTCTGTGTTGTAGCAAGCATCACTATTTTATTTCTTTCTGTTGTCTAGTAGAATTTTGTTTTATGACCATGTCACTTAGCCAGTTATCAGTTGCTAAACCATAAAATGCTTCCACCTCTTGACAACTCCAGTACTACATGACTAGGGGCATCTATAAGTTAATATTTGGACATGCTTCTATTACCCTGCCTCATTGTGGTCTTCATGAATTGTGCCAATTGTACCATATCTCTGTCTTATTCATGCTGTACTTTCTGACTTGTCTGTTTTTATTCACTTGATCATGTTTATTCAGAGATCACATAAAATGAATTTTTATTTTTCATGCACTTTCTCTGACTTTTCTGTCACCAACAGTGTTTGCATGGTGATTATCTTGTTGAGATATAAATTCTCTGAAGGTGAGAGTAATATCTGATATCCACACCTATTCTAGAATGAATGGAAAATATTAATGCCTAATGGAAAATATTAATTCCTAATAGTAGTTTTAACAAAATTACTATTTGATATCAATCAATATTTTTTGTTAGTAGATTGGCCTGTTAAGACTTTTATTCTAACTATATTTCAGTGACAAAATATAAAATTAAATTCACTTAATCCAATAGTAAATTTAGTATGGGAAAAATCATCTTCTATATAGATTTCCTCAACATTTATTATGTAGCCAGAATTGGGATTTATAGATGTGTAATCCTTACCAACTGAAAAGCTAATATACCTTATTATAGAAACTTAATCTACTCTTCATAATGCTAGTATACATTGTTTTGTTGCAATTGAGTTTATGTAAAATTTGTTGTTTGAGTTTGTGTCAAATATTTTCAGTATTTTATTTTCATATTGTTTTTTCATACTTCTTTTATTCATGCAGATGGATGATCTCACTACAAAGATGAAAAATGCATCTTCAAAGCATTTACATTTGAGAACAAACTATGAATGTTTTATGCAGAACTTGTTTTTTATAAAAAGTATACAAGATACATTTGAAAAAATAGAAAGGAATCAAAAGAAGTTGGAAGAAAATGTAGTAAACTTTCCAAGGCACATACGGAGCACTCGAGTAGAACGAGGTCAAGGAGTATGGTGGGAATGTGACATTGAACATGGAGCAAGATGGGATTTAGAGGAGAAGCAAAAACAAGTATTTCTGATTTTACAGGCTATCTTACTTATCTGCAATTTGCTTTAATTCATTTCATTGTAAACTGTATTTTGGATATATGTATCGTAGGTGTATTCTATATCTCTTGAGGAAAGATGTTGTGTAGATTTCTAAGAGAAGGAAGATATTTGATGCCCCTTCAAATACCACAATTTACATCATCCTTTCAGCTAATTTGATCTGAGTAATAATTTTCATCAGATAACTTGGATATTTGATAATAGTGGGCATAAGTAAGACTATGAGGAGAAAAAATATGATGCAAAAATATACTTTTGAATTGTTAAGTTAAAATTTTCAACTTTCATATTTTGAATTGATTCTATTATTCTTTAAATTATCGGATGATCTGAGTGCTAATGTGAGAATGATTTATTACTTTGAGCACAGATCAATGGTAGATAGCCTAGCTAGTGCAACACCCTGGGTTCCATTTGCAGTAGAAAGGAGGAAGAGGAGGGCAGGGAATGAGGGGGGAAAGGAAAAGAAGAAGAACTCAATTATTATTGGTTCAGATTTAATGTAATTGATACTGATGACAGAAGTTTACAGTCTAATATTTTTTTCTTCACATTTAAAATTGCTGTCTGAATTTTTGACTCAGAAGTAAATAAAATAACTACATAATAATTACTTGGGTTCTAATTATTTTTAAAATATATTCTTTTTATGTTCTTTAGACACAAGAAGCAGCTCCGGAAATTACAGAGCAGTTCAGAATGACTAATTTTACTTCAATAAGAAGTCAGATGGAACTCAGAATTAGCCATCTGGAATCTGAACTAAAAATTCTGAGAAATGCAACTGAGAGAATATAGGCACTTCCATATAGAACAATCCGGATTCCACAAGTATGTCAAAACCTAGACTGAAAGAGAGCAACTTCGTCTCCTTAATTTGTGTCTACTGCATAACTTTGAGACAGGTTGATGAGATCGGTAGCATGCAAAAGCGAATTAGACCCTATAATTTGTGGAAGTAATGTTAGGAAATGAATGTACTCTTGAAATATTAGTCTAGGAAGTTTATCTTTCACTCACCTTTGCATTTTACATCTGAAGGTAAACTATTAAGCTTTCTTCCCTTAGTTTTCTCCTATATATAATCTGGTCTATTAGACTTTTAGTTAAGTATTTTTGAAGTTTTGCGATTAACATAGTTATATTGTGACAAAACTGCTCTCCATGGGAACATGAACAAGTTTCACAATTTTTGAAAGATTATAACTGAAACCTTAAGTATTCAGTGTTGCTATAACTACACTCTCGGCACATTCTGACACCTGACAGATTAACTGATTTTTATTTTAATTTTTAAATATTATCCTTACATGGTATCTAGAGACAAAATGTTCTATATAGTTTTTCCTCTCTACATTGTCATACTTGTGATGATGGGAAGTATAATCTGCAAAGTAGTTAAAAATATTCTGATGATAAGCGTTGGGGCCTGTGAATGACAGAATGAATGGGCAGTCTCCTGAAGCCCTGGTAACAAATTCATGGGCCAACTTTCTAGGCAGCAGCTTTAATCTATCTTGATCACCCACTCACCTATCTTGTTCTGAACCAGTGGCTGTTGCTCTGAATTGTCTCATTGTCAAATGCTTAATTTATCTAGGTAATAGGTAGAATATACATATGATGGTAATAAATGCTTGACAATATCTTCAAGCACATTCTTTAAGTTCTTGAACTGGTTCGCTAAATATGAATCTTTCTAGCTTTACTAAAATTTTCTAGTTGCATGTGTTTAAGGAAACCATGATGATTTAATATAATTCAACATAGTAAAATGGCTTTGGTAGTCAAATAAACTAAGGTATACATTATCTGCTATATTTATCTTTAAAATATCCATATTTCTAATGGCATCCTCAAGAATCTTCCAAGGAGAGTCTTTCAAGAAGGCAGCATTGTTACCTGCAAAGTCATACATCGCTGATTTCTGTCTCTCTTCCACCAACATTGCTTTAATTGGAAGTTTGAAGCCCCCTAAAAATATGTACAATTCTTTAGAGAAATTACAAACCCATAATTGCATACACTGTCTCTGTTCTGATTCTTTTAGTGTTGTGCCCACATATGGAGAATTTCTACCTACTCTCTTTTTAAAATATTTTTTTAGTTATATATTTTCTTTATTTTATGTGGTGCTGAGGATTGAACCCAGTGCCTCACATGTACTCTACCACTAAGCAATGATCCCTCCACTTACTCTTATGGAAAATTTAAATTATTCTTTTATTTGATGAAAATTTTGAAAGTGCATTTAGACATAAATAATACTGAGGTTAATTTTGAAATAATTAAACAAGCATGAAATATAATGTGCTCTAATATAATGTGCTCTTTCTTCTGCTCTACTGATCTTATACTTATTTGTAGTTTTTAAGTTTCTTTTTGAATTATGCATTATGAATATACATGAAGGTGAAATTCACTGTGATATTTTCATATGGATTCACAAAAAAATTTGATCAGATTCATTTCACTTTTCCACACTGAGTGCTGTCCCCAACTCCCTGGCTTGGGTTGGGTGAGGGTTAGGGTTAGGTTAGGGTTAGAGTTGCATTGTATAACAGGAGCCCTTCAGTACAACCCAGTGATTTCCTTCATACTAAGACTTCATTTGAGCGAGTCAAATATTAGTCCAAAAATGATGAGCTATATTTTTAAGAGCTAATAAGAAAAACAATGTCCAGCTATTTTGAACCCATTTGAAGATATTTCTATAATATTTGACAATTTTTTTATCAGGAGTATTATTACAATAATGAAATATCTGCTTGAAAATGAACAAATAAAAGATACCATCTTGCTTTCATTGCACCTTGGTTTAGAGCTTCCATGGTTTTATTTATTTATTTATTTATTTTTTGGTTGTTTGTTTCTTTGCACCAGGGATTGTACTCAGGGACACTTGACCACTGAGCCACTTCCCCGAACCTATTCATGTTTTATTTAGAGACAAAGTCTCAGTGAGTTGCTTAGGCCTCAAGGTTGCTGAAACTAGCTTTGAACTCAAGACTGTCCTGTCTCAGCCTCTTAAGCCACTGTGATTACAGGCATGTGCCATCACACCCTGCTACAATGGTGTTTTGATGAACTTTAACACATAGTAAAGCCATGCATATCTATGTTAAATGTGGCCTCAACCTTATTCTTTTATTTAGCATTTTGACCTAAAAAATCACAGGAGAACAAATCTAAGCTTTATAAAACAATGCTGAAGTTAAATAGTTATGACAGAAAGAAATAATTTTAACATATAAATTACAATTTAATTTAATAGCTGATATATGGTTTTTTTTTCAGTTTCTTTGCTTACATGAATATCTTTCTGAAAAAAAATGAGAGAATCAGGTTTGAAGTGCTTCAGAGTCATGAAATTGGATAACTATTTACAAAAAGAGAATGAAAGTTAGTTGTTGTGCAGGATGCAAGTATAAGTTCTTATTAGTTCTTACCAGAAAAAAATGAGATAATTTACCATTTACAAAACAATGATAAATTGTGTATGAATGTAGACATAATGCAAAGGGGATTTTGGAGGCAACTCTTTTTCCAATGTATTTCTGGGAGAAAGTGATGTTTTTTTTTTTACTTATGCATAAGCTAGTTTATTTAAAACTTAATGTAATAGTTCTACATTTCTTTGTGGAACATTAGTTTGCCATATCATGCTAGCCTGAATAGAAGAGTGTTTTTTAAACTCTTTCATCACGTTTCAAAGATATGTCTTCATAATCACTGCAGAATGCCTTGAAAGGTGAAGGGAGAAGAAGAAAAAACTACTAGAGAGGAAGAGTGATCAAATTATTTTATGTGCATCTGTGAATATGTCATAATAAATTCCTCTATTATATATAGTCAAATGCACCAGTAAAAATTTTTGTTTAAAATAATTTTCTTTAAAAATAGAACATAAAGACAGGAATGGGAATTCTGTCAGTCGAAATCATTTGTTTTCACATCAGATGTGTAAAGGCATTAGACACCACCTTATTGTTAACACTATAACATACTTACTATGTTCAGTAATATATTTTAGACCCTATTTGGGGAATTAGTAAGAGAAGAGTTTTATACAAAGAACACTCCACATGGTGATATTTATATAAATGTTGGAAGTATTTACCACATAACTCATCAAGTGCACATCTATAATGAGCCAAATGTTTAAAAACTGCTGGTCATAACTTCTGAAATAAATTACAATTAAAGAGCTATGTATTTTTTTCCAATTCTGAATATCAACAAATTAAAGACCTTAAGTGTGAAACTGCTTTTTTTCCCACTTTTGCCTCTCTATGAAACTGTCAGCCTATACACTGACATTCTTTTGTGGGAAAAAATGGCATCACTCATTTTCTGTGGTTTATGGCCAAAATCCCAGACTGACTTAGTAACAGTCACACATTTAAAATACCCTGTCATGACTCTGTCATAAGTTTACATTTGCCTCAATAAAAGTATGAAATTTCTTAGCCAAAAATTAAAATATCCAAACAACTGGATTTTTGTCAGGTACTCAGGCTATCTCATCTCACTTGCTTTATTGGCACTTTGCTCTAGATTCTAGTGACACTGGGCCACGGTGATTCCACAAGTGTTGTTTTTCATCTCGGTGTCTGCATGCACCTCTTCCCTTTCTCTCACAATTTCTCCTTTTACTTCAGGTGTTAACTCATGTATCACTTCCATTGAAGGACCTCAAACACTGACACAAATTTGGGACAGAAGCCTCTTCTAAGTGTTCCAGTAGTAACCTGTTTTATCCTTGTCCTAATGCCAATGACTCTGTATGGAAATTGCCTGATTGTCTGCTTTTGAAGCTATTGTATATGACTGTTGAGAGGTGTCCATTATCATCTCCATGTTGTCATCCCAGTTCTTGCCAGAATACCCTAGCATATGGTTGTCAAATTTATGCATAAAGGGTGGAAAACCCAAAGCTCTGAAACTCAGTCATAATGACAACTATGTATGAAAATATGGGCGTACTGCATTCCATAGTGATTTTGTATTGTGGACATATCTTTTTTTCTTCTTATAAACAATGAAAAGTTCTAAACTTCTTTACTGATTTATACTTATAAAATATTTGAGAAAAAATATAATTCTTTTTCTTTTGCTGCAGGATTTGAATCCTGACCATGGGAGCTTCTGCCTTAAGAAATACTAATATGACAAGACAAGATTTACTTTGGGAAACATCATAAAGATATACAGATATTTTAAGAAAAAAATATGAAAGCTAATATTGTGTTTTTCAGACTGTTAATATAATATTTACATTATTTATGAAATGTATGATGTAAATACTTTATTGAAATGGATGTGTGTAACATATATAATGAAATTATCAAAATATGAAAATTGTTTATATCTGTAAGAAAATTTGAAGTGCAAGTGCAAACCAGTTTTTATTAGATGTGTTTTCAGACTATCTAAATGTTAGCATTTAAGCTCAATTCAGCAACCAAGTCAACACTAATTTGGTAGATCGAAATATCACATTAATGATGGATTATTTATATTATATCACTGAATATGGGTCCAGAGAATTAGGCAACATTATTTTTACATGCTGGTTACTATATTCAATAATGGATTAATGTATTGCAATTATTATACTGCCATCTTTAAATTTATATTTCAGGCACTGACTTAATAATTTTTCTAATAAGAATATTTGCTTAGTGTTTTATCTTTATTTTTTCCTTTTCTCTTTGTTTATACAATCTTGGGAAATAATAGTAAATTTACAGGTTCTAATATAAAGTACTTTTGTCTGCTGAAACATTTTAAAATGAATTGCTTACATATGCTATCATTTATGATATTTTTAGTATTTTGTACAAGTCAGAACATGCTAGATAACTACAATTCAACATTCATTTATTATGAGTATATTTTTTAAATATTAACAGGTAACAGCATAGTTGTTAATTGTATCAGTTTCATTATGAAGGTTATATTGTTATCTAGCATGTTCTGACTTGTAGGAAATCTAAACCTATCTTGAAAGATGGCATATGTTAACAATTAGTTTTAAAATGCTTCAGTGGGAGAAAGTACTTTGCATTAGAACCTGCAACTTCACTAGTATTTTCCAAGATTTTATAAAGAAAAGAAGCAAAAAAACCCCACACACACATTAAGCAAATGCTATTTCTCAAATCAACACTTATACATTCTATCATAATGCCTTGCACCACTTAATCCTCAGATTATTTTCATGTTTTTCTAGTAGCCTAATATTGTTCTTTTTTTAAAAAAAAAATTTCCTTCAGAGACATGAAATGCTTAATTGTTTCATTTTATAGATGCCTTCTGAATTAAATGTTCATTAGTCTTTTTTTAACCTTCATGACCTTGAATTTTTCAGAGGGAAACCTTGTAGAATGTGCTTAAAATGGATTGAAGCTAGATTACATGTTTTTGGCAAGAGTACCAGAGAAATCAATTCTATGATTTTCACTTTGAATCAAATCTTGTGACCTATAATATCATTACTGCTGATGTTAATATTGGTCATTAATGTGGTATTTGCAGGATTTTACTTTGTAATTATTATTTGTGTGAAGATAGTTTGAGACTATAAATATTAATATAAATGTGTATCATTCACCACCAAATTTGTTCATTTATTATACCTATACAGATTTATGGTTTATTTTAAGACAGCAGTGAAAGGAATTCATAAGAAACATTCCCTAAATGTTATTCTTCATTTTTAGATAAGTCTACGTACATAACAGTTTTTATCTCTGAAACATTTGATGCACACAATGTCTTTTTATTTGTAAATTAAAAAATCTCACATTATCTAAAAATGAGAAATTATCTCTGTAACTATGGTGCAATGATCAAAATAAGTAAACTATATTATGAATATCTACTCTACAAACCTTATTCAAAATTTGACAGTTATTTTAACAATTGTTTTTGATCCAAAATAAATCCAATTTTTGGAAATTTTAATATCAATTATTCACTGTGTCCAGTGGTCTTGTTTCTTCTGTTTTTTTTTTTTAATCTGGGATGGTTCATTTAGCATTTCTGGGCTATTCAGAATATCTTTGATTTTGATATTTGAATGGTGTACTTCAGTAGTAGTTCTATAGATTTTTCTTCAGTTTATAATTAGATTTTAATTTTCATAACCAGTGGATAAATGCTCAAATATTTGACTCTCAAGTTAACTTAAATGCTGCTGGTAGATTGCACATAGGGATCCCTGTTCCATCAATATGTCAATATATTTGGTGATATTAAAATTAATACCAGTGGAATTTGCAAATATTTCTTTAGAGGAGCACATCATGAAGACTTTAGGCTTTGTGGACCAGAAGTTCTCTGTGGTCATAGCCTAAAATCTGCAAATATAATAATTGAATGTCTGATGGCATTACAATATAACTACATTTTCAGTGTAAGGGGGTGAGACTCAGTGGTAGAGTACATGTATAGCACATATGAAGCCTGAGGACAAATCTCAGTGTGGCAAAAGGAAACAACAATAGAAACACTTTATTTGCCAAAACAAGATACATTCTAAATTTAGTCTTGACTTGTTGATCCAATGTTCCTCTAATGCTGTGAAACTTGAGTGGTGACCTGCATGTATGTTTTTTCTTTTGTATGCACAACACACTTCATATGCACCACATCATTCTTCTATAGACTTTCTGTACAATTCAGTTTATGAAATAAAAATATTTTCTGAATTTGCCCTCAGGTTTTGTTATTGAGTTCACCATTTCAATATTAATAAGCACTTTGCATATCTGCCCTTGAAACTTATTCTGTTATCTTTTTAAAAATGTTAATTGTTGATAGATCTTTATTTTATTCATTTATTTATATGTGGTGCTGAGTATCAAAAACAATGCCTCATCCATGCTAGAAAAATTCTCTTACACTGAAAAACGACTCCAGCCCTGTGTTATCATTAAGAATGAGAAAATTAATACTCAGTTTATTTAATAAATCAGGAAAAAATTTTCATGGTGACTGTAGATTAAATTTTTATGAATTTATTTTTTAGCATTTTTGGTATTACATATGTAATTTTTTAAATGTTCAAAGTTTTACATATAATCATTATGTATAGGTTGAAAAATACAGTTAAAAAAGAACAAAGATTATTCTCCATTATTCCACTTAGATACAATGTCTTTCAAAAGGAGGGTCTGCAAACACTAAATTAAAATCAGTTTTTTTTTATTTGATTGATTGATTGATTGATGATATTCCAATCTAATCCAGAATATGCTCTACCCTAAGCCGTATCCCAAGTCTTCCATTCATTTGTGAATCTCACTCTTGTGTTTTTCTCTTCCTGCATAACTCCAAGAATTACTTTTTCCAAAGTTACCATTGAATTTTACTTTTAACACATCTACACTTAATTTCATGCACTTAATTTTACAATTACTCATTCATCAATGGAACATTTCACTTCTAATAACAAGAACTCCCAAGTGGATGAAGGGAGTTTAGACTCAACCAAAACAGCTATACAAATGATTTCACTTTCCCACAACCACACATAAATGTATATAAACAGCCTCAATACCCAGCCAAATAGTTGTAGTAAAACTAATAAGAACTGGAGATAGAAGGCAAAACCAAGAATAGCCTCACTAAATGGTAAAGGAAAACTTTTGCCTTTCTCACTGATCAGTTTTTCCCCCAAGTTGACACACCAGTATGATCAGGAGAAACTGCCCAATTCTCATTTTCCCCTTTTGGTGTCAGAGAAAGGAGAACATAGCTCCAGTATTCTGGATTTTTAGGGAACTGTTTTCTGTCTACTGTGACACAGAACTGGTGGCATATTTTGATAATTAGTCACATTGAGAAAGAGAAAAAACCATTGAACATCAAAGAACCTACAGTGAAGAAACCAGGCGGAAAAAAAATTATGTACTTTTGATAGAATTCCACAGCTTTCTTCCTAGAAAGCTAAGTGTCTGGAGAGAGTGTATCCACAGCAAGGGCGACAAAGCCCTTAAATACTTAACTGGGCTTGCTGGTGAAGATCTTCCCCTGTGTGCAGCCACCAGGAGGGAGAAGTTTGAAACTAAAATTCTCAACCAAAGGCAAACTAGTTCAAGGATCACCCCAAGAAAAGCCATAACACAGAGCCATGTTATCCTGTAAAATCTGTGGGGCCTAGAAAATGAGGTTTCTTAGTGTTTCTGTTAAGAAACAAGAATGTCAAAAACTACAGTTTTAAAAGTATTAAGAAATACTAAACAATAAAAAATAAATGACAATAAATTAAATATTAGGGGAAAATCTATCAAATATATAATTGAAAATACAAATGATCATTAAATTTGTGGTTCTCAATCTCCTTGACCCCCAGTACTGGAGATGGAACCCAGGGGTACCCCACCACTGAGCTGTACACACCATCCTTTCTAAATGATTACTTTTAATTTTGAGACACTAAGTGCCCAGGCTGGCTTCCAATTTAGGATGATCTGCTTCTTTCCACCTCTACCATGCTGGGATTAAGGGCATGAGGCATTGTGCCAAGCTTCTCAACCTTAAATAAAGGGAAAAAATAAGGCAAGTGAAACTTTAATACTAGTATTGAGAAAGAATAATAACCACAGTCCAGTAAAGAGAATTTAACAAACAAAAAGTTCAGGAGATTGACGTGTAAATTTTTCCAAATGATTTTACTTGGGAGGCTGAATCAGAGCACAAATTCAGGGCCAGTTGCAACAATTTAGCAAGGCACTAAGCAACAATGAGACTCTGTGTCAGATTAGTATATGAAAAAGTTTTGAATGGAGCTTGGTGAAAGACTACCACTGAGTTCAATCTCCTATACCAATGAATAAATTAATCAAAATCACAAAAGAATATGTCAGGTAATTAATAGCAATTCACTTGAGAATCAAGAAGGAGGACTATTTTTAAAATAAATTTCAAACAAATAAAAATAACTCAGTAAGTAACAAATATGAATGGATAAATTATATCAGAAAGCAGACTATAAGCTACCATTAGGTGGGCATGCAGACAGTATAGGTTAATAACTGAGTTCTAGGTAAATTTAAGGATCAGATCATTAGATTCTAAGGTGCTTCAATATGTTCTGGACTGCAGAATTTTATCATGGAAGTCTTGGTGTTTTATTTTATTAATATCAGAAAAACATGAATATAAACTCAATGGCATAAAAGTTCTACAAATGAATGGAAGTGGAAAAATCTAATTAGAACATCTGTAAAGAGAATCTATAAAACAAGAAAAATACATTCTAGATATAGTAATCCATAAGTTAAAGAGATTATTCTCATGTCTAATCAACACTTCAATGAGGAGTACAGATAAAGGTGCATCTTGGTGAGTACTTCTAATTAAAACAGCACTAAAAGTGAAAAAGAAATGAGCACCATTTCTGCAAATCAGGAGATAGCGCCATTTTTAGATGGCAAAACACTTATTTTTTTCAATTAAAATCTTGAACCTGAGGCATGCCAGCTAATGCTGTTTATATACTTAAATAGAGAATAGAAACATTTAAGCAGAAAAAGGAGATAAATGACATATACACAAGAAAGATTAAAAGTTCTTTATTATTAATCTTATAATTTGTCACTTAGAAAACCTGATATATTGTTAAAAAATCCTCAATATCTTAAAATCACAATGAGATATGAATAAGAGATAAATTTGGAAAATAATAATTTTATTTATGTTAGGAATTGGGATGCAATAAATTTATGTTGCTATTTTCTGAAATCTGTAATAGACAATAAATGAATGAGAATGGACTCATTCCAAATCTGTTTATTACTAGAATAGTGGCAGGGTGATTGCCTACTATGAGTGTGCATGAAAGCTCCTGAGGTTGATGCCTAGCAGCTATAAAATAAAACAAAATAGTCAAAAAGGTGCCTTTATTTACACATATGAACATGCTGTGGATATGTCTACAGGCATAATTTAATGGTCTTCATGCAATATCCAATTTTCTGCTAATGTAGCAGATCACTTTAAAGGTACTTTATGTACCTTTCTTGCTCCTTTGTAAGCATATCTCAACTTGTTTCACACAATATTTTTCAAATGACTATGTAAAAATTTCAAAAATTCAGATTTCTAAATGACTTTACTTAAAAATTTTCTCCACTTTTATTTCTGTTTTTGAATTCAATTAATCCATATGACCAATTTGTATATTTGAATATCCTGGAATAAGCTAATTTGTGTCTACAAAGAAATATTGTCTTTGAAATATTTATTCTTCATGGAGCTTTTATGTGCACATATGAACAAAATTTTAAAATTAGCTTTTATAATATATTACAAAGAAATATTTAAGGGCTGGGGATGTGGCTCAAGCAGTAGCCTGCTCGCCTGGCATGCGGGTGGCCAGGGTTCGATTCTCAGCACCACATACAAATAAAGATGTTGTGTCTGCCGAAAATTAAAAAAAATAAATATTAAAATTCTCTCTCTCTCTCTCTCTCTCTCTCTCTCTCTCTCTCTCTCTCTCTCTAAAATAAAAAAAAATTTCTCTCTCTCCCTCTCTCTCTCTCTCACTCTCACTTTAAAAAAAGAAATATTCAAGGGGTCTTTTAGTTAATTTATATCTTTTTGAATTTATTATTAACTATCTTGGTCTATTGTGGTTTCTGGGCCACATGAATATAATGTTAAAAAAAAAAGTGACTGGCTATAATGGTGCAGGCCTGAAATCCTAGTAATGGGAAAATAAATCAGGAGGATCACAAAATCAAAGCCAGCCTCAGCAACTCATTAAGAACATCAGAAACTTAGACCCTGTTTCAAAATAAGAATAAATAAATAAATTAGCTCAGAAGTAATGCAATCTTGGGTTCAGTCCCTAGTAGCACCCAGAAAAAAATGCTATATATACACTTCACTATTATCCTGTTATAATTGAAACATATAATCAAACAAGAACAAAATGAGATCTGTCCCCACTATGACATTTTGCTATGAATTTGAAAGAAAGCCTTGTTGTCAATCTTTAGCAGTGAAAACAAATATAATATGACTCATCAATATTATATATATATATATATATATATATATATATAATTTGTATATAAAGTATTTTTGAAATTTTGTATATAAATTATATATATATATATATGTATAAAATATTGATGAGCCATAGTGTGTGTGTGTATATATATATATATACTTATATATATATATTATTCATTGCAAATAATGTAGATGTAAGTATGGCCAAAACAATGCTGAAGAGACTATAAAAATGGGTACATTATCTTTAATGGATACTAAAATAATGTATATTTTATGAGCTAGTTAATATAGGGGTGTCTTAAGCAAGCAGGAAATCACTGAATAAAAGAGAGAAAAAAACAAAAAATGAATATTTCTGAGTATTCCCTGAGTATTAAAACATAAAAGAATAAATGTGACATGGTATTATTTTATTTATATATTTATCTACTTATTTATTTCTTACATACATGACAGTAGTGGAATTCATTACATTCATATTTATCCATTTACAGAACAATTTTTCATAACTCTGTATATAAATTATGTTCATGCCAAATTATGCCATTATACATGAGCTCTTTTTTGCATTACAATTTTTAATACATCTTTATAACACAAATTGTCATATCTCTGTTTTTATATAAGATATGTTGACGCCATATTCACATCTTTATACATGTATTTTGTATAATGATGTCTGTCTCCTTCCACCATCCATGTTATTACCCTTCTTGGCAGCTGGAATAAGAACCTTAATACTAATATTTGTGAATATAGAGGTTTCTTAGACCTGGAAAGAAAAAGAAGGAAATGTGAGGCCTCCTTGTGACAGCCCAGTTAAGTGAAAGCAAAGCAGCATGGGGCAAGGGGAGCTCAGCTTCCCCTCTGCAGTCAAGTCTTTAAAAGACAAAACAGCAAGGAAAGTAAAGGCTTGGCTTCCTCTTCATAGCAAAGCTAAGGGCAAGGACAGGAACAATGAGACAAATTTAGCTTCCCAATGACAGCCATCTCAAGGCAATGCATGGCAAAATGCAGAAAGGCCAGGCTTGTTTTCCCCTCAGCAGCCAAGCCATAGCAATGCAAGAGAAGAAAGGTAAGGTGAGGAAGAAAAGCAAACAAGGGTTGGCTTTCCTGATACAGAAGGCAAGGTCAGGTCAGGCAAAGCCTGGCTTCCCTCATGACCAAGCCATGAAAGTTTGGGCCAGACCAGGGAAGATTTGGCTTTTCTTAGTTAGCTCAATCACAGCAAGGGATATCAAAGGAAAAACAAATAATAATGCAAGGCAAGACTGGTTTTCCCCTTCATAGCTAAACCATGGTCGGTCAATGAAGTGAGCCACCAATTCAAGTTAGGGCAAGCTTTGGCTTCCCCTGATGCATAAGCCATGACAAAGCTGGAAGGACAAGTCAAGGTCATGCTAGGCAAGGCCAAGCAAGTCTTAACTTCTCAGCAGCCATGCCACGAAGAGGCAAGGCAAGGCCAGATAAGGCAAGACCAGGCAAGAGTTAGTTTTCCTCCAATAATCAAATCTTGGCAAGAAAGTCAAGGGAAGACCAGACAATACAAGTATCAATTAATAAAAAAACACAAAACATCAGACTGTGTTTCACAACTGATTCCTCAGCTGGGTCTGTCAGTGAGATCACCTAATATGGCTCATCAATATGGTCTCAGCTACCTTCAGCATGTGGTATTTGGGTAGCCAGACTTTTTTATGATGGCTTGGGGTATCTCAGGATATAGGCAGAGGTGTGTCTATTGTGTCATTTGATTTATTCTTGAAGTCACAAAGCTTCTTTAACACTGATGCAATTGGTCATGGTCCTGCCCATATTCAATACAGAAAACACACTACCTAATTCTTAGTGGGCAGGTAAGAAGTGGTCAAACAGACTGCTCACTCTGCCTAAAGTTGTTAAAACATCAAAAAGCCCTGTGACTCCACTCTTCATTACATTTTGATGTCTTAAACTATCACTATAATGTGTAAGTCCCTGTGTATTCTAAAAGAACCAAGTTATGCATGATCCACTAAAGGTCTTAAAATATCTTGGAATAAGATGCAAATTTTGTACTTTATGTATCTGCCAGAATACTTAGTTGCAGGACTTAAACATTTATTGAAGGGCATTAGGTAGCTTACAGATTTTCTAAAGGGGTCTCAGAATCTGGGTTGGAAACTATACGGTTGGGAGAAACCATGAAGTTATACTGCATATTGCTTAGGGAAGTTCCTGATGCCACTGATACTGAGCAGACATTGCCTCTCACCCAGCACAATGTTCCAGAACCTCTGGCTCTTGCCATCTCTGAAATCTCATGTTCCATGCCTTTATTCTAGCCAAGGTGGATCTGTGCAGAACCTACTTCTGAATGTTATTTGCATCCCAAGAGGTGTCTTATGCATATGTACTCAAATGGCTGATGTTAGCCCTTTTTTTGTGTGTGAGATGCAGCCATGGGAAGAGAAACTGTGTCCCATCGTCCCAGATGTGGAACACGTATGAAAACCTAAGTACAGTATATGACATATAATATGTGATATGTAATGGTTATAAGACTGTAAGTACATTAAAATAAATATAATGTTGATTAGCAGCAATATGATAATATATAAGCTCTCAATGATAAGTTCAAACCTATTTTAATGCACCTGTATCAATTTCATTGAAATAGTCATAGAATTGAGTTCCTGGGAATTTAATGGGTTAAGTCTGAAAATCTACTCCAGGTCTCGAAGGGATGCATAAGGTTTTACTAGACAGAACAGAGCAGTAGGGCACTCATTTAAAAGTCATTACAGAGAGGTAGAAGGCCAAGAGAGGTCAAGAGCAAGTGTTACAGCATATAGTAAAGGACTTTGCACTGAAATTATGCAAATATGTGTATAGTGATGTTCAAGATAGGAGGTTAGTATAGTTTTTCTCATTCACTAGTGTACTTTTCACCCTTTACAAATCATATTTTCTTTTTAACTATTTGAAGGTAGTGTGTGCCATGACCAATATACATGCATTACTGATTTTGTTACAAGAAACAATTCCAGGTACTCAAGAGACACTAGCATAAAGGTTCAGATAAACAGGCCTTAGTTATAAGTAAGACTTTATAGATTTTTAGTTTCAGTTTTTGTTGCAGGACCTGACCTTGGAACTACATGGAGGAATGCTTATCTTGCTCATTGTTCAGCAGGGAAATTCTAACATAGAATATTATGTTTGGGTACAAATTTCTGTCAGAACACTGTCAAGTGCAACTTCCTTGTTTCTTTGACAAGGAGTTATTGCCCTGTTGGTGCAAGGTCAGCCTAAATGTCAGTTTATAGACTCTTGATGTCTGGACATCCATAAGATGGTCTGTTGTGAATCACCTCCGGCATATCATGACTGTTATATGTAAATTGGCAAATACTCACTCTTAAAGCTATTTTTGCTGTGAAATAAAGCATATGTTGTTCTATGAAACAATCTCTGGAGGGGTTTCTCCATGCTCTCAAGCTCCCACAGTAGATGTTGGAAGGGTAGGCCCTTCAGCATTCTGGTGCTCAAACATTGGATAACCAGGTGATTTTGCTTGAGGGATCCCTGGCTATAAGGAAACGCAAAGCTCAAAACATAAGCGGTCAGGGCAATGGGTAATTTACCTGGTTAACATAAACATGCTCATCTACTAATTACACAATATCTTTTAAATGCCCAGGGTATAAAAGTAAACTATGAGGAATTAGAAACTTTTTGGCAAAAATTTTTAGCTACAAATCCATGGTTTCCTTTGGAAGGAATATTCAATACTGATGTCTGGTGGCCAACTGGCTCTGAAAAATGCTCCTCAGCAGGAGTAGCAAACACATAAACAAGCCTCAAACTTCTTTTATGTTATATTGCTAGCTGTTAGTGGCTCACTCTGGGTGGAGAAGAGATTGCAGCAGCGGCCCACTGTTGTTTGGGAGAGACAGCTATTGCAAGAGAAGATTAGAAGGAAAATGGGGAAAGCTAACAAGAAGAAAAGATAGTGAGCAAGAGGAGGGTAACACAGATGTAGAAGAAAAGGGGTATCTGATATGAGGTGTTGAGATTTAAGTAGAAATGGAGAAAGAACAGGAGAAAGAATGTAGAAAGAGCAAGGAGTCTCCTATTTGGCTATAAGCTCTTATATTTTTTCTTTTTCACAGATGTTGCAACAGTGCCATATAGAGGAGTTGACTCTTTCTGCATATATTAAATCAAGCTGTACCATGTCAGAGATGGCAATGTTAGGCTTAACATAAGGCATGAAAACCAGTTCTATTATTTGTCAATATTATATATTCCAGGCCTTGGTGCCTTTCTTCAAGGTACCAGACCTCATGATTATACATTATATGGATGACATTATTTTAGCCCACCCCTCTGCACAAGACCTAGACTCCATCTTCCAACAAGTCCAATTAACACTTAAAGAAATTGAATTAAATAGAGCTCCAGGAAGTGTTCAAAAATTAGCCCATTTTCACTTTTTGTGAATCATTTATTAACTCTTGCAGAGATCTTAGTACAGGCTCTCAACATTTAAATAAAATCTCTCATTACATTAAATGATTTACAAAAGATTTTAGGAAACAGAAATTGGCTTACATTTCAACAGGTTTTCTGAAGGGCTCTACCTCCTCTGTTCCAATGTTTGGAGAATGATCTATATTCTTTGTCTTTAATAAGATTAACTCCTGAAGCTTACAAAGCCTTATAAGAGGTTAATAATCAGCTTGCTGATTTGCATCTTAGCCAATGGGATCCTGAGAAGGACATTATTACTATAGTTTGTACACCTAACCTATTCCCACTGGTCTTCTTTTCCAGGAATAAAGTAGCCATTTAGAATCAGTGCATCTTTCTGCTGCTTTTTCTTTCAAAATTACCCCCAAATTAGTATGTTTTGTCTAGTGGTATTCCAACTACACACTAGGACTCTTCAATTATTTGGTCTAAAACCTGATACATTTGTCTTGCCATTAATTAAAGAGGAAGTAAACCTCCATTTGAAAAATAATATCCTATTTCAACATTCAATTATGACTTTTTCATTGGTTAATCATTACTCCTTGCAAACCTATTCAAGATTTATTTGATAAAACAGTTTATTTTTTAAAGATAATTTGTGATAAACAAATTCCTGGAGCTGACCTTATCAATACTGATGCCAGTTATTCTGGTGGCCTATTAATTCTTATTTATAATCTTACCAGGGATGAATACAAAACCTGAACTTACAAGGAGATACCTGCCTCACCCCAATTATTAGAGTTATAGGCAACCACTTGGGTCATTGAAGTTAAGTCACTGATAGTGTTTATTGTGCCAAACTTATAGCCAGGTTTCCCTGTTTCTTTATTAAAGGGAAAGCAAAATCAGCTTTGAATATACTCCTTCTTTCTTCTCAAAGAGTGCTCCAAAAATATACTAACTCACTGTTCATCACTCATATCAGAGCTCTTATGTTGAACCCAGAATGCAAAGCAAAGCCCATTGATGCTAATTCTAAACCAAATTAAAACAAGCTTATATTGAGTTCACAAGAGAGCTGATCAGTGAATTGCCTCACCCAAGAGTAGGGCCAGAGGACAGTGCCTGGTCTAAGAGCAGGGAAGTTTTTAATAACATAAAAAGTTACAAAGATAGATGTCTAGGCAGCTTACAGCTGACAGGATCCTGGGAAGCATAATGCAAAGGCAGATAGCAGGTTAATAATCCACATATCTTAACATCTCAAGGTAGGGAGTAAACTCAGATTTCACCATCAGAATTAATGAGGAGAAGCTGAGATTTTTAGGAAGCATTGTTATCTAGTGAGGGAGAGCCAGGTATAAGTAAGTTCAAAGCTTGGGCAGGAGTTCCAAGCAAGTTTAAAACACCAAAGTGTGATCAGGGCAAATAGAAATATTAGTATTTTACATTAAAACAGAAATGAACTTTTCATGACCTTGTGACAGATAGCTCCCAGTCTTAAGATGAAAATAGGCTGGATTCATCACATACTGTTTTACCTGGATTTATCTCAAAGTTTAATAATTTAACAGATCAAGCCATGTGAAGTGAATATGGCACTGATTGGGAATCTGCAAGAGTTACATGCTTAATTCCAACATTCAGTCCACTCCCTTAAACATTTTTTTTCCTACACTCAGTATCCTACAAACTAAACAGATAGTGAAAACTTGTAAAAGTTATGCTTCTTTTTTTTGGGGGGGGTGTCTTACAAACTCAAGAAGTCATTTCATGGGGTTTAAAGGCATTGTCTTTATGAAAGATTGTTGTCATACACATACCATTGCTTGGTAAATTAAACTATTTATATGTCACAATTGACACATCTTCTGGACTACTTACAGCTACTCCTATGGTTGGGGAAAAAACTAATCATATCATTCAACATATGCTCAAATGCATTGTGACAAAATGTTTTCTACATAATGTAACAGCACACAATGGTTCAGATTATACTTTCAAAATGTTTGCTGTATTCTGTGTGAAATACAACATTAAATATTTTCGAAGAATTCCTATTAACCCCAAAGCACAAGCCATTTTTGAGACAGCCCATCAAAATTTTATGGCTCAAAACACAAAAATTAGAGATAGAATCTCTTGCTAACTGATGCAATTCCTCATATGTTAACCAATATGGCTTTATTTACCTTTTGTTTTTTGAAATTTGAGGATGTTAACCATAACCCAATACAGAAATACTAGGAGCCATTAACAAGTCCCTCAAGTTACCATAAGTGGTCTGGAAATATCCTCAAAAACAACAATGGCAACCATGAGCTTTTTTATTAACCCTAGTGAAAGCTTTTGCTTGTGTTTTTCCAGAATATGTAGACCAATATGGATCCCAGCAAGACTTGTGCAACACTTGATGGCTGATTCCCCAGATGCAGAAACTGACTCTCAAGATGAGAAAGCATCATCAACGACAATAAACCACAATATCCAAAAACCTGTGGTGATGTCAAAGTGTTGGTCAAACAATCTGAATAGATGGGATAAATTCACATCAAAATGTCTCCCAGCCTTCTATATTCTTAATTTATTCTTTAACTACTTTAATCATCAATAGTACACAGACTATTTCTTTGTGGACCTTCATGGCTCATGCTCCTTTCCTTAAAGGTGTAGAAAGGGATGGACCATTTCCTAAAATCTTTAGCAATATTTCTCAACTGTTTGCAGATATTGATTATCCAATAGGTTTCTCCAAATTACCCTGGAACTTCTCCATTCCCTTGCCAGACAGAGCTCTTTTCCTTGTTGTTGTTGTTTTGTTTGTTTAAATTGATTTAAAATAAAAGATGACAGCATAATGCATAAAAATTTTTATTACACATATATACCACAATTTTTCATATCTCTGTTCTTATATAAAGTAAGATGAAAACCAACTTGTGTCTCTATACATGTATTTTGGATAATGATGTCTATCACATTCCATCATCCTTGCTAATTCCCTGTCTCCTCCCCTTCCCTCCCACCCCCTCTGTCATATTTAGAATTCATTTGTTCCTTTCATGCTTCCCCTCCCTACCCCATTATGAGTCAGCCTCCTTATATCAGAGAAAACATTAACCATTTGGTGTGTTTGGGGATTGGCTAACTTCACTTAGCATTATCTTCTCCAATGCCATCTATATACCTGCCAATGCCATGATTTTATTGACTTTTATTGCTAAGTAAAATTACATTGTGTATATATGCCATGTTTTTTTAATCCATTCATCCACTGAAGGGCATCTAGGTTGGCTCCACACTTTAGCTATTGTGAATTGTGCTGCTATAAACATCGATATGGCTGTGTCCCTGAAGTATGCTCTTTTTGAGTCCTTTGGGTATAGACCGAGGATAGGGAGAGGTGGATTACATGGTGGTTTCATTCCCAACTTCTCAAGAAATCTCCATACTATTTGCCATATGGGCTGCACCAATTTTTAGTCCTACCAGGAAAGGATGAGTACCTTTCCCCCCCACATCCTCATCAAAACTTATTGTTGTTTGTCTTCATAATACTTGCCATCTGATGAAAGTGAGATAATATCTTAGAGTAGGTTTGATTTGCATTGCTCAAATTGCTAGAGATGATGAGCATTTTTTTAATATATTTGTTGATTGATTGTGTATCCTCTTCTTATATGTACCTGTTCCAGTTTTTAGTCCATGTGTTGATTGGAGTTTTTTTTGTGCTTAGCATTTTTATTTCTTTATATGCCCAAGAGATTAGTGCTCTATCTGATGTGTGAGGGCTAAAAAGGTGTAGGCTTTCTGTTCACTTCACAGATTATTTGTTTTGCTGAGAAGAAAGTTTTTAGTTTGATTCCATCCCATTTATTGATTCTTGGTTTAACTTCTTGAGCTATAAGAAAGTTGTGTCCTAATCCCACATGAAGAAGATCAGAACCTACATTTTCTCTTATTAGATACAGAGTCTTTGGTTTAATTCTTGGGTCCTTGTTCAATTTTGAGTTAAGTTTGGCTCATGGTTAGAGACAGCACTTTATTTTTATTTACTTTTTGCTCATAACAAAATAATATAACAAATAAGCACTTCTTTTGAGATTCAAAAAAATCAATAAAAAATTACATGCTGCAATCTTGGTTCTCCTGAAATAAAATAAACTTCAAGAAGAACAAATCAACAATGGCTTGGTGGTCCCAGGCTCACAGCAATCCCATTCCACCCTACCCTGGTGGAGCAGACACCCACCAGAGCCTAGCCTCAGGTGCAGGACAACCCCTTCTGTCCAGCAGAGTACTATGGGAGCCAAATTTCAGCTCAGACTACCACAGTCACCTGACTGCCAATAGAGGTCAAGCCCAGTGGCCCAGATTCACCTCTCATGTTTCTCATGATAAAAACACCAAAGTTAACTCCAGGTCAACCGGGCTGCATGAAATAACCACACAAAAGACAGAAACACATTTTTTTTTGGGGGGGGGGTCTTGTGATGCCTCCTCTGACCTTAAGTGTCTTCAGAGAGAAAGAGTATGTGCATACTGAACATTTTTGTTGAGGAGAAGCCATTCAAATGAGGCAAGGGATCTGGTTTCAGGGATTGAGTCTATTTTTCTGAAGCCTGCTGTCAGTAGGTTGGATGACATATAAGAAGGCCATACCCAAAACCAGAGCAAGAGGAATGGACACAAAAAAGGCATTTCCATGGAACATTCTATCCCAAACTGAGCTAAGGGGTAATATCACAAAAGAACAAGTGAGCATAGCTCAATCCATGGGGTGGCATGCCTACTTCTGAATGTGCATCCTTAACCTCCAGGACTGGGGCAATGTCCAGGTCACTTCATAATGTAGTGATGGTGAGAGCCTCTCTGCTCCAGGGAGGAGAATGTGAAACATTCAGACTGGCTGCCCACATTTACCCATGCCAACTTATGTAGGACCCAGATTCAGTATGCAGAAGCATTCATTGAGGGATACCAGTAGAATCTGAAAGCTCAACATCGAGTCAAGGTACAGATAATCTGCACAGGTTCAACAAGAATATACGTAAAAATGTAATATCTCATATCCACACTGCAATAAAGAAGACACAAACACAACTTGAAAAACTAATAGAGGAAAGTGTCCCCCAAAAAACAAGGACACTAAAATTCAGAACCCATGGAAAGTGAAGTTGATGAAATGTCAGAGAATGAGTTCAAAATGTTATAATTAAAATTATCTGTGAATTTATAAATTACCTAAAAGAGCAAATACAGGCAGAAATTGATCACTTCAACAATAAGAGAAAAAAATACAGGTAGCACAAAATTACTTTAAGAGAGAGAGATAGAGACTCTAGAAAAAAACAGAAATCCTTGAAATGAAGGGTACAATAAATCAAATAAAAATTTCAACAGAGAGCACAACCAATAGACTATATCACTTAGAAGAAAGAATTTCAGATAATGAAGACAAAGTATACAATCTAGAGAATAAATTTGATAACACAGTGAAGATAGTTAGACATCATGAACATCCAAGAATAAAGGGACAGCATCAAAAGACCAAATTTAAGAGTTATTGGTATAGAGGAAGGCACAGAGTTTCAAATCAAAGAAATGCACAATCTTTTCAATGAGATAATATCAGATAATTTTTCAAGCATGAAGAATGAATTGGAAAACCAAATACGAAAGGATTCAGGACACCAAATATACAAAATTACAACCGATCTACACCAAGGCACATTATAATAAAAATGCCCAGCATACCAAATAAAAATATAATTTTTAAAGTAACAAAAGAGAGAAATCAGATCACATATAGGGAGAGACCAATTCATATCTCAGCAGATTTTTCAACCCAAGCCCTCAAAACCAGGAGACTGTGAATCAACATATACCAAGCTCTGAAAGAAAATGAATGCCAATGAAGAATCTTACATCCAGCAAAACTAAGCTTTAGATTTGATGAAGAGATAAAAACCTTCCATGCTAAACAAAAGTTTAAAAAATTTACAGTTAGAAAGCCTGAACTACAGAACATCCTCAGCAAAATATTCCAAGATAAGAAAATAAAAACAATGATGAAAATCAGACAATAAACCAAGCCACATTAAATATCATAAATTAAAAAAAATGGCTGGGAACACAAATCATGTCTCAATAATAATCCTGAATGTTAATGGCCTAAACTCACCAATCAAAAGACATAGACTGGCAGATTGGATTAAGAAAAAGAAGACTAATGATCTGCTGCCTCCAAGAGACTCATCTCACAGAAAAAGATATCCACAGACTGAAGGTGAAGAGTGGGGGGAAATTGTACCACTCACATGGATTGTGGAAGCAAGCAGAAGTTTCCATCTTTATATCGAATAAAGTAGACTTCAAACTAAAGTCAATCAAAAAGGATAAAGAAGGGCACTACCTTCTACTCAAGGGAACCATACACCAACAAGACTTAATAATTTTAAACATATATATATATATACCTAAAACAATGAAGCCTCTACATTCCTCAAACAAACTCTTCTCAAGTTCAAGAGTCAAATAGACCACAACACAATAATTTTGGGTGACTTTGACACACCTCTTTCTTCACTAGACAGACCTTCCAAACAGAAGCTGAGCAAAGAAATGATAGAATTTAATAATATAATAAATAATTTGACTTAATTGACACATAAAGAATAATTTATCTTTCAATGAAAGAATATACTTTCTTCTAAGCAGCACATGGATCCTTCTCTAAAATAGACCATATACTATGCCACGAAAAAACCTTTAGCAAATATAAAAAGTAGAGATACTACCCTGCATTTTATCAAATCATAATGGAATGGAATTAGAAATCAATGATAAAATAAAAGATCCATTCCGACACCTGGAGACAACATAATATTCTATTGAATAGACAATGCGTTGCCAAAGACATCAAAGAGAAAATTTTTAAAAAAATTAGAGGTAATTGAGAACACAGACAAAATATATCTAAATTTCTGTGGCACTATGAAAGCAACTCTAAGAGGAAAACTCATTGCATGGAGTTTATTCCTTAAAAGAAAAAAAGTCAACAATTATATGAGTAAACATTATTATATCTCAAAGCCCTAGAAAAACAAGATCAAATCAACACCAGAAGCAGCAGAAGGCAGAAAATAATTAAAATCAAAGCAGAAATCAATGAAATTGAAAAAAAAAGAAAATAATTGAAAAAATTGACAAAACAAAAAGTTGGTTCTTTGAAAAAACTAAATAAAATTGGCAGACCCTTACTCATGCTAATGAAGAGAAGATATGTGATGAAAATAGAAATATCACAACAGACACTACGGAAATACAGAAGATAATTAGAAACTATTTTAAAAACTTGTACTCCAATAAAATAGAAAATATTGAAGGCATCAAAAAATTTCTAGAGTCATATAGTTTTCCCAAACTGAATCAGGATGATATAAACAATTTAAACATATCAGTTTTGAGTGAAAAAATAGCAGATGTCATCAAAAGTCTACCAACAAGAAAAGCCCAGAACTGAATGGATACACAGCCAAGTTCTAAAAGACCTTTAAAGAAGAATTAGTACCAATACTCTTTGATTTATTTTGGGAAATAGAAAAAAAGGCAGAACTTTCAAACTCATTTTATGAGGCCATTTTATGAGGCTTATTTCAAAACTAGGCTAAGATACATTTAAAAAAGAAAAAAAAACTTCAGAACATTATCTCTAATGAACATAGATGCAAAAATTCTCAATAAAATTCTGGCAAATCAAATAAAAAACATATCAAAAAGATTGTGCACCATGATCAAGTGGGATTTATCCCAGATATGCAATGTTGGTTCAACATATACAATCAATAAATGTAATTCATTATATCAATAGGCTTAAAGATAAAAATCATATGAACATCTCAATAGATGCAGAAAGAGCATTTGACAAAATACAGTACCCCTTTACATTCAAAACACTAGAGCAACTTGGGGTAACAGAAATATATCTCAAAATCATAAAGACTATCTATGCTAAGCCTCAGGCCAATGTCATTCTAAATGAAAAAATATTGAAGGCATTCCCTCTAAAAACCAGAACAAGAGACTTTGTTGAACTGTCTTGAACAAGATCTGATTGTTGATATTAAGCATATCTTAAAAATGTCTTCACTTCAACATTTAAAACACTAAGTATCACACTTATGCAAGTTGACACAAATAATTTATTTCTCACAATTTGTAGCATATTATCCATAGTTATCTGAATTTATGAGTAGAGAAAAATCATGAAATAAACTTATAAATCCTAGTTCAGTGGGCACTTGTCAGTGGTTTGAAATCTTCTCAAGTTTCTCAGCTCCCTCCCACCCCCACACCTGCCTGTTGATGTGAGAAAAGATAGAAGGGGATGGAGTGATTTTCCTACCACTACATTGTCACAAACTCTGACAAAATTGTTTTCTCTGTGGACAGGCAGAGAAAAACAAATGCCTTGAAAATCTCTCACAATGGTTTCATTATCATGAGCATATTCCACACAAGTGAATTTCTCTGCCTCTTTTGGACACATAAAATTTTTTCAGAGTTTTACCATTAATTTTGGAAGAGCTTCTGGAGCTACAACTCTGCATGAACAGTGAGACTGAATTCTCAGGAGTTTGTTGCTCTCAAGCTATCTCACACAAAGCAATGATGAGTCTCAACCATTCCTCCATTTCTGCTCCAGCATCTTCTGTTCCTTGCAAGCTATTTTTCTCTGTATTTGTCAACCTTTCCAGTTTTAAGAGCATCTCTTGGTCATAGAATCTCATTTCTGTGATGTACTTAAGAAGGCTTTTTTGATTTTCAGTTTTTAACTCTTTTCTCTTAGTTGAAGCATGGGAATGATGACTTATAAGTTCTTCACACACACTGGAAAAAAATAAGTTCCAAATAAGTATGTAAATTAGAACTTCAGAAACTACAAATTGTTCAGAGACTTTAATATATTTTCAAAAATCATCTAATCAAAATCCACAACTGGAATTAATTTCCATCCTTCATTTTTATGTTAGGAAAGTATTTCAGAGTATGACTCAGACACTTATGAGCAGATTATAAGATAAAATTAAGGTTTAAAGCTCCGAAACAATACCTCTGTTTTCCATAGCCTAAAATCTATTATCACCACAGCATGTGATATATAGTATATTTTTTTCTATGATGCTGATTTGTATATGATAAATTATCAATTCAGTTAATATTAACCTACTTATTATTAGGAAAACTAGATTCAGTGTCTTACATCTTGATTTCGGTCAAGATATTTTGCAAATGTGCAACCATGAAATGTATGTATTATGTATATGGTACAATAAATGGGAAAACATTCAATGTAAAAGAAAGTAATTTTTCCCATTAATTCATAAAAAGATCACTTCATGATATGACAGTATGCTAGAAAAATAAAGATCAATATCTAAATTATATGATTTCTTTTAGCTAGGAAGACAAAATTAAGTTAGGCATTATAAATCATGAAGTTTTTATTAAATGGGAAGTGTAGGTATAAAACAGCAAAGCTGGAAAAGTGAGTATCAGAAAAATAAAAAGAATTGGAAGTTAACAGGAGCATTGAAGAAAAACTTCACTTGTGATCTGATGTTCTGAAATGAACCAGAATGTTCTTCTTGTTCTGCCAAGATTCTCAACCTTTATCTTCCCCAAATTTCCTGATTTATATAGATTTCAGATTTGGTTTATAATCTAACACCGTAGAATATAAAAACCTTCAATGTGCTCATTAGGTTCCCTTATTTCAGGGCTCAGAAAAAATACTATTTGACTAATCTTTTTTGAGAAGATTGGATTATAAATTTGGAGATTGCATGAGTTTAATTGGATATATTCAGCTATTCAGCATTGAAAAATAATTTAAATGTTACATATTTTATAAAATATTTCAACTTGAAATACCCAACAGGTTTAGGATATTTAAACAATACCACAAATATCATGATATTATTATTTATAGTTACTCAATGGGTTACAAGATAAAAGCAGCTGAAGTGTATTTAAGCTTTCCCATAAAATGAATTTTATGCTCACATTTAAGAAATTATACTTCAATGAGAGACACATTATAATATGAATAACAGTATTAATTTTTCTATTAAAATAAAATTTTTTTCATGAGTGGTGTTTGCAACTTTTCAGAGTAGAAAGCTCCAGAACTCACTTTCTTACAAACACTGACACAGCAAGATTATGGTCTAATGATCCTGTAGGAACATACCAGAAGCCAGTTATGAAATTGGGTTATTCCATAGAATATACAGTTTTATTTAAAGAAGGGAAAGAAGCCATTTCCTTTAACCTGTTGTCAACCCCATGCCCAACCTAGCAGGATAAACATAATTCATGACTACTTTCTTAGGAGGAAGAGTGGATATGCTTCCAATATTCAAGGTGTTGTTTAGGGAGAGACAGTGTCTGAGGAAATGATTTGTCTTACATATCTCAATGCTCATATGAGGAAATCTCTTACTTTCAATACCTGAGTTGGGCTCAGAACCAGAGAGAGCTCAAAAGGACTGTCTAAGACTTTACAATAGTGCAATAAGACACCAGCGGGAAGAATAGAGTACAAGACCTTCCTAAAAAAAACAGCAAACCTGTCTAATTCAGAAACCATAATTCAAGTCCACCAAGAAGCACTCTCTTAAAAGATTTGTGGGGCTTTCAACATTTCCAACTAATTTGGAAAATTTGTCCCCCATACAAAACTGATTCACAAAGTCTGGAAGAGGTAGCTGTTTTTTCAAATGCACAAACAAAAAAATTGTAACAGAACTAACAAGACACATGAAGAAACACAGAAACACATATAAATCAATAAAAAAGACCAATCCTAAGACTTTGAAGGTAATATGAATAATTTAATGAAATGAAAATAGTCCTCTTAAAAGTACATACATGTGTTATAAGAGAATACAGGCATAAAACTACACAAAGGAGTTGGGATTGTGGCTCAGTGGTAGAGCAGTTGCCTAGCATTCACAAAGCCCTGGGTTTAATCCTCAGCACCACAAAAAAAATGAAAAAATAATATAAAGTTACTGTGTCTAACTACACTAAAAAATAAATATTAAAAAGAAAAAGAAAACTAGGGCTGGGGACGTTGCTCAAGCAGTAGCGCACTCGCCTGGAGTGTGTGCAGCCCAGGTTAGATCCTCAGCACAACATACAAACAAAGATGTTGTGTCTGCAAAAAACTAAAAATAAATATTAAAAAAATTCTCTCTCTCTCTCTCTCTCTCTCTCTCTCTCTCTCTCTCTCTCTCTGTCAAAAAAGAAAAAGATAAAGAAAAAAACTACAAAAAATCAGGAAAATACATGTAAAATATAAAAATGCCAACACAACAGTATAAAAGCTAAATAAAACAATATATGAAAAAAAATTCACTATATGTGTTCAGTAACAGATTTGATCAAGCACAAGAGTGAGTCACTGAACTAAAATACAGGCTTTTTGAAATTACTGATAGAAATAAAAAGAAAAGCAAAAATAAAATAAAATTTTATAAGTGAAAAAACTTTACGGGACTTATGAGATAATTTCAGAAAAATTAATATGTGTTTTGCATGTATCTCTAAAGAAGAGAAAGAAAAGGGGGAGGAGAACTCATTTGAAAAAATAATAGAATTTTTTTTCAATTCTGAGAAAGAAAATGGATACTCAAATTCAAGAAGCTCAAAGAACAATAATTAAGATAAATCTACATAGGACCCACAGTGAGGGAAGCATATCCACTTTTCCTCCTAATTGTAACTACCAAATTGTAACTACCAAAATTTAAAAATCAAGATTTTTGATGGGCTGTGGCTGTGGCTCAGCAGTAGCACACTTGGCTGGCATGTCTGAGGAACTGGGTTCAATTCTCAGCACCTCCTATAAATAAATAAACAAAAGTCTGTTCAATTCTCAGCACGACATGTAAATAAATAAGTAAAGTCTATTCACAAACAAAAATAACTAACTAAATAAATAAATTAAATGAAAATAAAGAATTCTGAACAAAAAAACTGAAGAGTGATTTATCTTTTATAATGGAGCTTCCAGAAAATCATCAGAAGATTTTTTGGAAGAAAAATTTAGGTAAGAGTTTATGTATTAATTTTTCAAATAAAAAAGATGCACACACAAATTAAAAACAATTTGACAACAAAGAAAAAGAGCACCAGCAATAATTTCCTTTATAAACTTAAGAAAAAATAATATCTTTCTTGAAAAAAAAATACTGAGTGAGTAAATCACCACTAGACATAATTTATGGGAATTGTTACAGGGAGTCTTTCAAGTAGAAACTTAAGAATACTAGGCAGTAACAAAAATAAGCAAATGACCATAAAAACATTCTGAGAAAGAAATATATACAAATACAGACTTTTTTAATCAGAAAACTTTGTTTTATTTCTCATCACTGACAGTATAAAATATTCTAATTTGAATAAAATTATAAAATTATTTCTCCTTTTTTAAATTTGTTTTTTTATCTGCACATGACTCTAGGATGTATTTTAACATATTATAAATATATGGAGTGCAAATCATTCCAATTTTTATTCTATTCTTGTGTGGGTACACTAGTCTTGTGTTCATATGAACATAGGAGAATCATGTCCAATTCATCCTACTTCATTTTCTATACTCTCCCTTTATTTTCTTTTGTCCAAGTAAGTGAAATCCTATACTTACCCTCCCTTTTTATGGATTAGCATCCACATCTCAGAGAGAACATTTGGCCTTTAATTTTTTTGAGACTAATTTATATCACTTAGCATGATAGTTTCAGTCCCATCAATTAACAACAACAACAAAAAATGCCATATGTTTATTCTCCTTAAGGCTGAGTAATATTCCATTGTGTATATATACACCATACTTTCTTCATCAATTTATCTCCTGAAGGGAACCCCAGGTTGTTCCAACAATATGAATTGTTAATATTATTCTATTTCACACTTAAAATTGCTAATATGTTATTTTAAAGAAATTACTATTTGATTTTTCTTAAGTATCACTTAAATTAATTCAATCTGAACTGAAAATTGGAGATTTAAAATGCCAGCATATTTTAATGCAAAACAACTATGTGCATATCTAACTTAAGAATGTTCAAATGGCATTACAAAATGGGGTACTTAATAGTGCGTGGGACTGTAAAATAAAAAAATGAAATAAACCTGTCACTCTTGTAAATTGTTTATTTTAAATTATAATTTGAAGAATATAATCTGTGAGTTTAAAAAAATGGCTAAGATGGTAAAATCCATTATGTTTTTATCACATGCAGTAAAGATGAGGAAATTAATGTTACCCTTAACCAATATGCTTGAAGAACTTTTATGTAACAGGATAATGGGAAGAGAGAGACCTGTGAGAACAGAAGCAGATTGGAGTGATATAGCTGCAAGCTGACAAAAATTGAGGAGGATTAAGTGCTTTCACAAAAGCTAGGAAGATGAATGAATGGATTTTATCCAGAGTCACAGAAGGAGCACAGCGTTTTTAAGTTTCAGGGAATAAGTTAGCTGTGAAAGTGATGATAGGATCAGCAGTAGGAGGTAAATGACATATATTTTGTTAGTATAATTGGGAATGGCAAAACCCTTTCAAAATGCTTAAGCATTCAAGTGGTATGTGCAGAAAGTTTCATTCAATAAAACATTTTAAGAACTACCATGTTTATCAGTCTTTGATGAAACAATGTCAAATTTCTGAAAGTAAATTTAGTAACAAAAGAACAAATTTATTTGCCCCTTTTCCTTTATATGTGAAATATACAAGCAAATTTTCAAATCACATTAGATTCTTTAATGCAAATTATCTCTAATTCTTTTTTGTGTAGTTTGAGAATTGAAAGGGAAAGGATTGTGCCTGGCCCATAGTTTTAGCTAATTGAGGAAAATAAGTCAATTTTACAAGAAAGACATTATCAATAAACAATTCACAATGCAAAATTCTTCATTTCAGACAAAAACTATTTCAATTGTATCTTCTGAGGACTTGCCAAGTTTATCTATACCTATATTTAAATTTATTTGATAGCTTTGTTCTTCTGTTGGAAAAAAAAAGTGTCTTTTTTTTTATTCTGACAACTTATGTCAATGATCTACTTGGAAGATTTTTATGACCTCAAAAGGTCTAGGGATATTTTCTCACCATCAAGCAAGCAATTCTGCAGGAAAAACAAAACAAAAACCCACCAGCTACGTAGCTAGGTGTTCTCTAATCCAATTCAGTTCTGACACTCAATCTACCTGGAGATAGAGTTAGAATCTACCAGTTGAGTGCAAAGTCTCCAAGACTTCCTGCACTATCTAATGCTAGTCACAAATCCCAGGTTGTTTCACATGTGCTCCTGACAGGTAAAGTATAAATCAAAATTTCTATAGTCATTTACTTGGGTTCAGTTGATTTGACAGAGCAGCTCAAAGAACTCAAAGAAACAATAATGTGTACTGGTTTATTATAAAAGGTATTATAAGTATAGATGAAGAGACACATGGGGCAAGGCACCTAGGAGGTAACAGAGAGCTTCTGTATCCTCTACAAGTGCAAAACCCCCCAGGAACATCCATGCACTGGGCTTTCCAAAAGCTCTCTGAACTCTGTCTTTTTGAGTTTTTATTGGAACTTCACTGTATATACACAAATGAAGTGTAAACAATCGTGCAGAAAGGTAAGTGAACCACAAGAATAAGACTTATTGCTAATAGGGGGGTTAGGGAGGGCAGAAAAATACAACTGACACTAGGATTACTGTATGTATACACATGGATGTATATCCAATGTGATCCTTAAATCTGTACATGTGGAAAAATGAGAATCCATACCCTATTTGAATCAAATGTATGATATGTCAAGATCATTGTATTGTCTTGAGCAACTAATACAAAAAAATAAAGAACTAATATAAGAAAAAAAGAGGAAACCCAGAAAGTCCAGTACACATTCTTCTTATCCTTCCTATGTAACATTCTTCCCTGTAAGTTATGGGACAGAATGACTTCTAGAATGAGGGGGGTCTTATGACATTCTACCAACCAAATGTAAGCCAGAGAATTTGTTTATGACCAGCTCTAAGATAAAAAGGTTAAAAATCTAGAGTTTTTATGACCCACATTTGGGAAGAGAAATTATAGTTCTGTTGCCTGCCTTGAGTAGGGTATGAGCCATTTATCATGGATGACTCACCCCTGCTTAAAAAAATGAAATCATATTATAGCTCTTTAAATATGTAGATTATAATCAAACTTATATATGTGTCATATGAATATAATAATTAATGTAGGATATTAAGTTGATGAATTTAAATTTATTCACATTATTAATGTTGCTAAATAATCACCTATGTATTTTATATTATAACAGAATTACTATTCTGTAGAAAAAGTTGTTACCTTGCTTGTACACATAAAGCATAAGACTTTTTAAATAGGTGATTATAATAAAAACACTCAGTTCTTTTTTCTTCCTATACTTGTATATTAAACTAAATTTTATTCAGTAATTTATAATGATTCAAAATGACAGTGGGTATTTAATTTGTGGGGCATATGTTATTACTTATTCCATATGTCACTTTCTTAATTCTATATGATAATACATCACTTTGGACATTAAACTCCTTTTTTTGTCATGGTTTTTTTTCTTTTGAAAATCCAACCCAAGTGGTGAGTCATCCAACACCATGGAAAGTATCACACACAGGCAATACAAAAAATCCATAAATTGAGAAGTTAAGAAAATCAATGTAAATATATTGGTTTTGACTTTTACTTGATTATGAAAATCTTTGCTTTCTCTGAGACACATATCAGTTTGTTATTTATTTAGAACATATTGTCAAAATAAAAATAGTATGGTATCAGAGAGAGGAGAGGGCTGTACTATGGCATGGTGCAATCCTGCGTTTCAATCTTGCTTTTCTAGTTTCATGTTGATAGATTTGGGCCTGACTAGTAGTCAATACTTGACTTTCTCATATTGAAATACTATAAAATATATTGATTTAGAAAATATTTCATAGTAATAAAAAAAATTATAAGTAGTCTAGAATGGCACCTGCTCCGTAAATATTAGATTAAATATTATGAATTTTTAATTTAAAAAGATAATGTTATCATTGACTTTCCTCTCCATAAAACAAAAATAAAGAGAAAGAAAAGAGACCTAATATATTTTGGCACTATTTTCTTCAACTATTGCATTGGAATTACCATTTTGCTCCATAGTTCAAATCACTCAGGGTAACTTAGATATTTGTATAAAACACAACAGTGTCCCAATTACATCCCCTCCCCAAAAAGTACAACATAATTTAATTAGTTCATGGCACCAACACACAGGCAAGAAATTCCATATCTTTCTCATACCAAGATTTCATAGTACTTTAGTTTCTGCCACCACAAAACCAAATACACTAGTGTTTTCCTGGGGAATGTCACTCCTCTTCCCTGTTACTAGCCTAAGTCTTTTTCCAATGGCTATTGGGGGGTTGGGGAAAGCAGAGGGTTGCACTTCTCTTTTACTCTGCCTCAACCACCATTCTTTCTCTATAATTTTATTTTATATTAAAAGATTTTCTTTTCACTAATCCGTATCTCCAATTCTAGGCATCTGATACTTGGAATTTCAATTCGTAATTTTTTGCCTGCCTCAGTTCGACTCCTAAATTGCTCTTTTAATGACAAAATGAAAAGTGTAGCCTTACTTGGCAGTGCAAGTTCTACATAATTTGTCTACTTGACATAATAATGCTGAAAGGACTAGAGTACTGGATTTGAGAAAATCTTATAAAATGTGGAAATAGGATGTAATTGCTTCTGGAGCCATTATATGTGATCAAATTTTGTTTTTTCCACACTAATAAATATGAAGTAATGACAATGGAATAAATGAACTCCGACAATAATCTGCTGAAAAGCAGAGAAACATGCCATCATTCTTAGGGTTTGAAACACATAGTTTTTAAGAATGTGGTTGGTATAGCTGACATTCTTCTAATAGTCTTTACTAATCTGTCTGATGTTAAACTGTGCTCTCCTCCTCCTCTTCCTCCCCTTTCTCTCCTTCCTCCTCCTCCTCCTCCTCCTCTACCTCCTCGTCCTCCTCTTCCTCCTACTTCTCCTTTATAGTTTCATACAGATTAAAGCACAAGAAGAGATACTGGATATATAGAATGTTGACCTATATTTTTATCTAAGTCCAAGCTAATAAAGGAGGTAATACTAGCATGGCTTATTGAAGTAATGAATCTAGATTATAATATTTTCCTGATAGTAGCATATAGATAACTAGAAAAATAATGATAACATTAATTTAACCCATCATTGCTATAATTTTTCTTGAAAACAATTTTTTACTAGTTCTCATTAGTTATACATGACAGTAGAAAAATCTTTGATCCAATTTACACAAATTGAGCAGAATTTTTTTGCGTCTCTGATTGTACATGAAGTAGAGTCACACCATTCATGCAATTATACATGTACCTAGGGTAATGATGTCCACCTAATTTCACCATCTTTCCTACCCTTTTTTTCCCTTGCCTTTGCCCTATCCAAAGTTCCTCCACTCATCCCATGCAACCCCCACACTTATCAGAGAAAACATTAAGCTTTTTTTTTTTTAAGTTTGGCTTATTTTACTTAGCAAGATGATTTTCTCCAACTCTATCTATTTACCTGACAATACTATAATTTTATTCTCTTTTAATGCTGAGTAATATTCTACTGTATATATGTACCACGGTTTCTTTGTCTATTCATCTATTCATCTATTGAAGGACATATAGATTGGTTCTATAGTTTAGCAATTGTGAATTGTACTGCTATAAACATTTATATGGCTGTGTCACTGTAGAATGCTATTTTTTAGTCCTTTCGGTACAGAATGAGGAGTAGGATTGGGTTAAATGGTCGTTCCATTCCAAGTGTCCTAAGGAATCTCCACACTACTTTCCATATTGGCTGCACCAATTTGCAGTCCCAACAGCAAATTTGAGTGTGCCTTTCCCCCCACATCCTCACTAACACTTAATGTTGCTTGTATTCTTGATAACTGCCATTCTGACTAGAGTCAAATGAAATCTTAGAGTGGCTTTAATTTTCATTTCTCTAATTACTAGAGATGTTGAACATTTTTTCATATATTTGTTAATTGATTATACATTTTCTTCTGAGAAGTGTCTGTTTAGCTCATTAGCCCATTTATTTATTGGGTTGTTTTTTGTTTTTGTTTTTGTTTTGTTTTGTTTTGTTTTTGTTTTTGTTTTTGTCTTAAGTTTCATGAGTTCTTTATATATCCTGGAAATTAGTGTTCTACCTGATGTGCATGAGATAAAACTTTGCTCCCAAAATATACATCTCTCTTCACCTCATTGATTATTCATTTTGCTGAGAAGAAAGCTTTTTAGTTTGAATCTGTCTCATTTATTGGTTCTTGATTGTATTTCTTGTGCTTTAGGAATCTTATTAAGGAAGTCAGGGCCTAATCAAACACAATGAAGATTTGGGCCTACTTTTATTTGATTAGGTGCAGACCCTTTGTTCTAATTCTGAGGTTTTTGATCTACTTTTAGTTGAGTTTTGTACATGATGAGAGATAGGTATTTAGTTTCATTTTGGTGCATATGGATTTCTAGTTTTCTCAGCATAATTTGCTGAAGAGGACATATTTTCTCCAATGTATGTTTTTGGCACCTTTGTCTAGGATGAGATACTTGTATTTATGTGGGGTTTTTTTTGCATCTTCTATTTTGCACCACTAGTCTACATGCCTATTTTGGTGCCAGTACCATGCCATTTTTGTAGTATGGTTTAAGGTCTGGTATTGTGATGCCTTCTGCCTCACTCTTATTTGATTAAAAGATTGTTTTGGCTACTTTGAGTCTCTAATTTCACCAGATAAATGTCATGATTTTTTTTGTTTTATTTCTATAAGGAATGATGTTGAGATTTCAGTTGGAATTGCATTGAATCTTTATAGTGCTTTGGAAAGTATGGCCATTTTGACAATATTAATTCAGTCTATATAACAGTATGGAATATTTTTCCATTTCTAAATTCTTTTTCAATTTCTTTCTTTCGTGTCCTGTAGTTTACATTATAGAAGTCTTTCACCTCATTTGTTTATTCCCAGGTATTTTATTTTTTTATTGTTTGAGGCTATTATGAATGGGGTAGGTTTTCTAATTTCTCTTTTGGAGGATCAATCACTGTTATATAGAAATGCATTTGATTATAGGCATTGATTTTGTATTCTGATACTTTGCTGAATTTATTAATTAATTCTAGAAGTTTTCTGATTAAATTTTTTTGGAATCGCTGAGTATAGAATCATGTCATCAACAAATAACTATAGTTTGAGTTCTTCTTTTTCTATTCATATACCTTTAATTTTCTTCCTCTAATTGCTCTGGGTATAGTTTTGAGGACTACATTGAATAGAAGTGGAGAAAGAGGGCATCCCTGTCTTTTTCCAGTTTTAGAGGAAATGCTTCCAATTTTTCTCCATTTAGAATGATGTTGGTCTTGGGTTTAGCATAGATAGCTTTTACAATGTTGAGTGATGTTCTTACTATCACTAGTTTTTCTAGTGTTTTGAACATGAAAGGGTCTATTTTGTCAAATACTTTCTCTGCATCAATTCATATAATCATTTGATTCTTAAATTTAAGTCTATTAATATGATAAATTATATTCATTGATTTCCATATGTTGAACCAACCTTACATCCCTGGAATGAACCACACTTGATCACGGTGCACTATTTTTTTAAATACGTTTTTCTATGTGATTTTCCAAAATTTTGTTGAGAATTTTTACATCAATGTTTATCAGGGATATTGTTATGAAATTTTCTCTTTGATGTGTCTCTGTCTAGTTTTGGTATCAGGATAATACTAGCCTCATAGAATGTGCTTTGGAAGGGTTCCTTCCTTTTCTATTTCTATTTCTATTTTGAGAAGCATTAGTATTAATTTCTCTTTGTTTATCTTCTAGAACTTGGCTGAAAATCTGTCTGGTCCCAGGCTTTTCTTGGTTAGTAGGCTTTTAATGGTGTCTTATTTTCTTTGCTTGAAATTTATCTGTTTAAATTGTGTATGTCCTCCTGGTTCAGTTTGAGTAGATAATATGCTTCTAGACATTTATTGGTGTCTTCAAGGTTTTCTACTGTACTGTAGTATAATGTTTCAAAATAGTTTTTAATTGTCTTTATATTTCACTAATCTATTTCATGATATTTCCTTTTTCATTACAAATTTAAGTGATTTGAGTTTTTTCTTTTCTTATTTTCATTAGGGTAGCTAAGAGTTTGTCAATTTTATTTATATTTTCAATGAACCAGATTTTTATCAATTTTTATGAATTGTTGCTTTTGTTTCAGTTTCATTGATTTCAGTCCAGATTTTAATTATTTCCTGCCTCCTACTACTTTTGGTGTTGGTTTGTTCTTTTTCTAGGGCATTGAGATGTAATGTCAGGTTGTTTATTTGTTGACTTTTTCTTCTTTTAATGAATGTGCTTAATTACTCATTACCATATTGATATAATTTTATGGTTGTATTCATATGTAGAAGAATGAAACTAGATTCCCATATCTTAACCTGTATAAGAGTCAATGCACAATACATCAAAAACTAAGCAATTGTTTGAAGAAAAAATAGGGGAAAACTTCAACACATGGGCACAGACAATAAATTCCTGAACAAAATATCTGTAGTAATTATAATAATCAATAAATGGGATGGTATAAAATCAAACAGCATCTACATAGCACAGGGAAGAATTAACTCAATGAAGAGAAAGCCTAAAGAATAGGAGAAAATCTTTGCTAGCAACTACTCTAAGGGAGAATAATTATCAAGGACACATGAAGAATTTCAATAACTCAATATTCTCCCACACCAAAATAAAATAATTCAATCAATGAATTGGAATATCAACTAAACAGACACTTCTCAAAAGAAAAATTTAAAATGCCCAACACTTACATGAAATAATAAAGATTACCGTCTTTATCAGGTAAATTCAAATCAAACTATAATGAGATTCTATTTCACATCAGTCCTAATTCTTGATGAAGAATTCAAATAATAATAATATTGGTGAGCATGTTAGGAGAAGAATCTCTTACATATTGTTAGTGAAAATGTAAATCAATACAGCCATCATGAAATAAGTATGAAGGCTCTTCAGAAAGGTAATAATTGAACTATCACATTCTCTATATCTACTGCTAATTGGCATTAATTCCAATGAATTAATCACATTATATTTGGTTATATGCATATCCATTTTATCATAGCACAATTCATAATAATCAAGTTATGGAAACATCCTAGGTGTCCATCAACAGAAAAATGAATAAAAAAATATGGTATAGATACAGTAATGAAGTTTTATTCAGTTATAATGAAGAACAAAATGATGTCATTTGCTGGAAAATGGATAAAACTGGAGAGCATCATGTTAAGTAAATTATATGGAAGATACTGGGAAAATAAATTTTTAAAAAGTGCCATCACAAAAGTAGAAGGGAGACTTTCTGGATAGAGAAATGAGGGCCAGGGGAGGAAGGAAAAGAGGATAAGAGGAGTTTCTGAGTAGTAAAATTGATGTTATAAGCATGTATCATTATATCACCATGAAACCCACTGTTATGTGTATTTAATAATCTCTAATAAAGAAGAAACAAAACAAAATCACCAAAACCCAAATCATTTTATTGCTGTGCTTCCTGGTACATGCTCCTAACCATTTTACTAGTTGCTACCTCAGTGTCTACCCAGAGGAATTGAAAGACTGCTTGACATGATTGCCATGCTCCTTGTCAACTATAACCATTCATGACTTAATCCTACTTTTCAAGATAAAAAAGGTTTACCCTTTACAAATTTATTTTATCTCATTTCTTGTTTAATCAGCATCATTAAAACAGTACAAATATAAATAACTTCAACATTTTTCTTGAGAAACTTTGCAGTGATCAGTGTCTCATAAGCAGCCAATCACTTACTATATCAGAAAAATAGAGCTTTATAATTTATCCAGTGTTCCTTGCAGCATCCCTCCAGAGATCTCTTGTTAATCATTAGCTATTTACTTGTAAAATTTCTCATCAAATACACATGGATTAAAAAACACATGAAAATATCTCTTCAAGTACAATCCTGGCCCATTCTTTCTCTATAGAATGTATGCAGGCCAGGACAGGCAAGTAGTTTAGTTTTGTTTATGCTATGGAATAGAATTCTCAGAGGTAAAGTAATAATAATAATAATAATAATAATAATAACTCTCAGTGGAATAAAATTTTGTTTTACCCTAGTACAATGCTGTAAGGGGTATTCCAACTTGTCTGTGCTCAGTAAAAGATTTTAAATTTATTTTGTCTAACCTCACCTTAGACAGATCCAACTGACTGTTTTCACACCATGAGTTCATTGATATGAGTCCAAGATCCTATTCTTATACTTATTAGAGACAGGGAAGAAGGTGGTGCAGAGTTTTCACCTACCGCCACCAGTATGGGTAACTGAGCAATGTCTCAGGTCCAGAATGGTTGTTTACAGACAGTAAAGAGGATTGTCTTATTCGAAGAGCACAAGATGAAAATGTGGTAACTATTGTGGACACAGACAATGTAAAATGGTCAAGAGAAAAACACAAATAGAAACTGGGCAGTCTGTGGGCTTGTGCAACTGCCAAGTGTTTCTGTGACAGTGGTGTCAAATGGTACTTGATATTTCAGTTTCCAGAGCCAAGGATTGACAACTTTGTTTTATGCTCCATAAAATTCACCACTCTTGCTTCCTTGGGTGGAGATAAAGATTTCAGAATTAGGGTACAAACTTGAAGACAAGAAATCATATTAGTTAATGAAAATCAGTGTTTCACTCTGATATACTATTTCATACCTTCACTATTCTATTGGAGTAGCTACTATATTTTTCTCCTTCCTATGTTACCATTTTAATCATGCACATGAGACACATTGTCTAAGATCCCTTATAATAAATGTTCATTTGATAAAATACACTGCTAGTTCTACACAAGAAGGCATACCTGAGTGCCTGAGTGAGAAAGGCTTTAAGAATCTGTTTATGGTCTTATTCTTTTGAAAAGAAAGCATTTGCTGATTGTGGGCATAAAAACATTGCAATGTGATGACACAATCCTTGTAATGCCCAGAAGGCTAGCCCCAACAGGTAAGAGATGGTCAAATGATTAAAATATTTTTCTGCTCAAAAATCATTCTAATCTTTCTAATTTAACACTAGACTCCCTCTAATATTGTCATACTTCATTAGACACACAATGCCTCTTACAAGATGGTCACAACCTATGTTCATAGCCTTTTTTCCACTCTCTCCTGTGTTTCTTCAGCCCTAAGAATAAACAGCTACTTGCTATGACTACAATGTATCATATAATTTAATTTCTAGAAGCTTTGCTTATGTTTCCCTATTAGATTGGATCACCCTTTACCCATATTCTATGCCTAGTAATCTTTCAAATTTTAAGTCAAATACTACTTTTTCCAAAATAGCTATATGCACAGAAAGAATAAATACTTTTTTCCTTCATGTAGCAATTTTAATTAAGTCTCCTAGAACAGTATCTGTTTTAGTCAACTTTTTCACTCCTGTGCCTAAAAGATCTGACAACAATTTTAGAGGAGGAACACTTTATTTAGTTGCTCACAGTTTCAGATGTCTTAGTCCATAGAAGACTGGCTCCATTCCTCTGGGCTGGAGGTAAGGCAGAACATCATCGTAGAAGAGTGGGGTTGAGAGAAGCGGTTCAAATAACAATCAGGAAGTGGAGAGAGACTCCACTCTCCAGATACAAAATATATACCCATAGCCACGCCCCCAATGAACCACTTGCTCCAGCCACAACACACCTGCCTCTAGTTACCACCCAATTAGTCCCATCAGGGATTAATTAGCGGATTAGTTTAAGCCTATGAACCAATCATTTATCATCTACACCTTCTTGCATTGCCTCATATGTGAGTTATTGGGGGACACCTCACATCCAAACCATAGCAGTATCATTATTTTTTAATAAATCTATTATTGATATTACATAATTGAATGCTTTGTGATGCAAGTAATAATACTTCCCATTACACTTTGAACATGATGTCTGTGATTTACAAATAGTTTAATGACTATTCATTAAATGAGTAACTAAACTGCAAACAATTCTGTACTAATCTCATACTATAACTAATACACACCACTTTTATACTGGGAAATTCCATAAGCATTTGCTGATTATATCATTAATAGAAGCAGAAAATAATTTTGAGGACTAAAAAATTAGTGATATGATTTGGGGTCAAATATAAAGGAAAAAAAGCATGGTTGAATAGAAATGAATGGTCTTAAGCTAGACACATCTAGATCTACACCTAAATTTTATACTTCTAGTTGTGAAGTCAATAATTATTTAACCTGTCTGAAATTCATTGCTATTTTTTAAATGTGAATAATAATAAGGAAAATAAAAATAAGAAAGAGATAAGTGCAGGTACATAGTAGGTTATCATTTAACATGAATGTTTCCCTTTTCCTGAGATCATAAGAACCTAACACTTTAACTCAGTGGGCTGTGGAAATGGAACAGAGCAGCTTAAAACTGACCAGAGATAGAGAAAAAAAAAAACCACAAGAGTATGTAGTTATGGGGTTATATAATTATAAAGAGAATAGAATGGCATTTGCCACAATAGAATTAAATCATTTTACAAGGCATGTTTTTTACTTCTTTTTAATATTGTTTCCTAAACTCATTTCATAATATTCTGATTTCTAGTGCAAAAAAACTAGTGCTAAATTTTTTTGAGGTATTTAGAATTTTATTTTTTAAACATACCTCTTATCTATTTTATTTCTGTAGCTATGCATGGAAGCTACCCTCTTTATAGTTTCTTCTTTTGGAAAATATCTCAGCTTCTTCTGTATCACTCTATCACATTTATCTTAAACTTTCTAGTATTTTATGTAAAACAATACTAGTACCTTCTGCTTGATGCAGATAAAAATGATAGAATGAAAAGCTGACTCTGAGAAACACCCCTAGCTCATTTGCAAAAGAGTGAAACATTTTCAACTGCTTCAAAGATTAAAAAAAAAATTGAAACAAAGCATAGCTTTTCTTCATTTTTATGCTGAATAAATTTCTTTGAGTATGTAAATCATACTGAACAGGGCTTACAATAAAATTAATACTTTGGGCAGCTAATTGACTGACTACTTCATTGACTATTCTACTTGATTGAAAAATATGTCTGGATATGAAAACTATCTTTCTCTTAAGGGATTAGGAACTTGGGTTAAATATGAAATGATTCTGAAGGATTAAAAAATAAAAGTTAAAAGATCATCTAAGTATCCTTAGCAATTTAAAAAGGCTGTCCCTATCTTGACTATAATGATGCAAATATTGAAGCAAATACCATTCTCAGGAAATTGTCTCAGGTTAAGGTTAAATAGATATATCTAAAGTTATGGTAGTAAAGAAATCCAATAGCTATTCCCTTGAGGGGGATCAGAGAGACTGTTGCACACTTACCCCTATGCAATTTATGAAGCTAAAAAGTCTTTACTTTTTCAGACTTTACCAGAATATGGTCTTCTACAGACAAATGATATCAATAATAATAAAATATCTAATATTGCTGGAGGCTTATATTTAGCACTCCATACAATTACACTCCAGGAGAGGAAATGCAGGAGCATCTACTAAAGGAAATCATAAAACTTACCGTGTGGTTAAACATTTATTGAGACATCAGTTATAGGACAAGATGGTTAAGCATTAATTTTCCCTGATTCTTACTGTTAAGGTCAACTAAAAAGCATGGAAATTACAGAAGAGACAATACAAGATTTCTGAACATTGGCAAGAAAAAAGACAACTGGTCTGGGATTTTAGGATTAGAGAAAAGGGGGACATGGATCTGGCATTTTTTGATACCTAAACTGGGAACAGAAGACATTTCAGAGAAACCCACTACTCTGAGACAGATTACTGGTCACATCTAAAACCCCAGGTCAGTCCTGGCAGAGCCAGCAAAGGAAATGGATCTCGAGCTTCACTAAGAGTAAAGCTACTTTTCCTTGAGACTGCCGACTACAACCTATTTTACTCACCCCACTGACCCTATATCCAGTGTGGACTACACAGGAAGACAGTGTGACCACCTCTCAAATACAGTGGAACTCCAAAGAACTCTGTTTGCTTTAACAAGACCTTCCTAAGAACAACCTGCTTGGATAGTGTCCTAGAACCCAAAGTCTTCTGCTCATAGGCCTGACTCTCTCACATATTCTCCACCAGCTAGTGGAGTGTGTGTGTCCCAGAAAGCAACTGCCTTCCTGTGGGACCAGTGAGCCATGATGCCCTCTCTCCTCTGAGATCTGTAAGCAATGAAAGAGCTTCTGTCATGTTATACATTTTTATGTGTACCCTCTCAGTGTCTCATCTGACCACACTTGTCCTAAATATTTTCCTAGGCCAGGGTTCTCCTAGAGAGTGACCATCTTGGTATAAGTAAATTGAACACAAGTCAGACAAAAGACACAAGGGTATTGTGCAGTGCTAACAAGTCTTTTGTGAGAGGGACACCTAGTTAAGTGTTGGAGGTATTAGACCCTTTTCCAGGATGAAGAAGTATTCTGTGAAAACTATACTATAAACACCCAAGATAGGTTCCATAGGAGCCTCATTAGGGCAGGTCTAAAGTTGTTAGAAACTCAGGAGAAAAAACTCAAAGCCAAATTAGGGGAAAAAAATCACATCACAAGAGGCAGTCAGAGAATTAGAAAAACTTCTAATCCATGTATATATAATATGTCAAAATACCCTCTACTGTCATGTGTAGCTAAAAAGAGCCAAAAATAAATAAAATAACCAAAAAACAATAGCAATAAAAAATTTCCCAAAAACCAGCAGCCAGGGAACCATTCTCACCTAGACCAACAGATGATCCTGGCACAGCAAGCTTCCAGCAAGGAAGCATCTTCATCCCACAGACCAGAGACTGCCCTACTCCATCAAAAGACACCAAGGGTCCATAAGTGGAGAGGCCATTTATACCCCATAGGTAGCACAAGCAAGAAATGGTGGTAGAAACTGTGGAACCACATAAACCAAAGAGACCAAAATGATACAGTGAGATTGATGAAAATTTAACAGCTCACAAAAGTCAGCCAAGGCTTGTATGCAGAAACCTAAGTATTCATCATTAGTTCTGGTGATAACTCAGTCCATCTAATTCAGCATACATTAGTTAGCCATTTTCTTAGTTATAAAAGCCTGTAGATATAGAGATCAAAGAACTGAGTTGAAGACCAGCACAGTACAAGTCAACAAAAAACAAACAAAAAAAAAACACCTCATTTTCTATCTATAAAAGACATTAAAGAATGCTTATGAGTTAGGTGCTGGGTATTCTGTCTACCTGGAAATCAAAGAAAATAACACTTCAAAGTTTGAAGCACTCATATAATCAGTTTTGTGTAAAATAAAAGAAATGGCTTTTGAAAGAAGAGTTTTCCAATATTCAATAACATCAAAGGAAACAGTCGTCGTTTCCCTGGAAAATTCAATAAATTAGGGTAACTCTATCACTGTAAGTCTGGTATTTATTTACATCAGTTCTAATAAATTAATTTTCTGTGTATATTATTTTAGGTTCCTAGATGAGGGGATAAAAAATATATAGTCAGAGAACATCAACATTAAAAGTCACATTGAACCCTCATGATGGGTCCAATATCTGAACCAACAGTGAAAAAAAAAAGTTATCCTCTGTTCACCTTCTGTCAGTGTATAGGCACCACACTAGACACCAAAGTGCTTTCTGTCAAATTGAGATGATCACCCAGTAAGATTGCAGTGAACATAAAGAACACTGTTGGAGAAAAACTGTGTTTTGACAACTTTTCTTTTCTTTCTTAATAAGAAATGTAGTTGAAAAGACTTAAACTTCAAGATATTTCCAATCCTGTTAAAAACAGAAGAAAGTCAGATTAAATGTACGTTTATTTAAGACTGTTCTTAAAAAAGCACTAGATGCCTGGCTAAAGACTCACTTCTTCAGGTGCATAGCCAGAAGACTGGCATATCAGTTCCCACAAGTTCATAGAGCTTGATATGCAGAAAACCCCCACCCCAAGAATGTGTTCCATTTATTTGTCTTCACTCTTGATTCTCCTACTCTTCCTAGTATCCCAGTTTCTGAGTTTTTGTGACTGAAGGTATTACTCATTCTTGGGCATTCCGTGAAGAGTTAGATTATACTATGCTACCATATAAAAATATATTTGTATTTATTGTAAATTGTTTTTTTCATACAAATGTTTTTATATTAAATAGTGATCTCCTTATTTCCATTTAAGAAACTATCTTGTTTTGTACAATATCAGTTCATGGTGAGACTTCCCTTTTTTTCACTGGTGGGCATATGGTATTTTTCTCTTTCGTGGTGTACCACGATGTATTTAATTTGCATTCAACTAAATAGCATTCGTGGTTTTTAAATCTCTTTTATAAAAACTCTGTAATTAATGTTTTTAAGCTTATTTCTTCATGAATATGTATGATTGTATCTGTAATATATATATTCTAAGACATGCATTTTTGGAGTCAAAAAGTATGTTTATTAAAATAGGGACTGTTAATGAGAATGCTTTCTAATAAGAACTAGTAACATTCCTGTAAGCACTCAAAAGAGCTTTGCTTACCTCACTATTTTTTATTAAAATATTTATTTATTCTAATTTGTTATATATGATGGCAGAATGCAATTCATTTCATATTACACATATAGAGCACAAATTTTCTAGTCTCTGGTTGTATTTTCACACCATTCGTGTCTTCATACATGTACCTAGAGTAATGTTGTCTAACTCATTCCACCCTCATTCTGACTCCCTTGCCCCCTCCCTCCCCTTTGCCCTATCTAAAGTTACTGCATTCCTCCCATGCTCCCCCACCTCAATTGCCTTTGAGTCAGTATCCTCATATCAAAGAAAACATTCAGCTTTTGGATTTTTGAGATTAGCTTACTTCACTTAGCATTATATTCTCCATCCATTTAACTGAAAATACCATCATTTTATTCTCTTTTAATGATGAGTAATATTCCAGTGTGTGTGTGTGTGTGTGTGTGTGTGTGTGTGTGTGTGTGTTTGTGTATACCAAAGCTTCCCTATCAATTCATCTACTGAAGGGCATCTGGATTGATTTCACAAAAAATAAAAAACAAACCTCATTTTCTATCAATAGTTATTGTGAATTGTGCTGCTGTAAACATTGATATGGCTGTGTCCCTATAGTATGCTGTTTTTAAGTCCTTTGAGTATAAACCAAGGGGTGGGATAGCTGGGTCAAATAGTGGTTTCATTCCAAGTTTTCTAAGGAATCTCCATATTGCTTTCCAGATTGGTTGCACGAATTTGCAGTTCCACCTGAAATGTATGAGTGTCTCCTTTTTCCCACATCCTACCCAACATTTATTGTTGTTTATATTCTTAATAGCTGCCATTCTGACTGGAGTGATGTGAAATAGTAGAGTAGCTATGATTTGCATTTCTCTAACTTCTAGAGATGTTGGAAAATTATGCATATATTTGTTGATTGATAATATATCGCCTTCTGAGAAGTGTCTGTTCAGTTTATTGGCCCATTTATTGATTGGGTTATTTGGGGTTTTTTTGATGTTAAGGTTTTTGAGTGCTTTATATATCCTAAAGATTAGTGCTACATTTGATATGCTTGTGGTAGATATTTACTCCCATTGTGTAGGTTCTCTATTCATCTCACTGATTGTTTCTTTTGCTGAGAAGAAGCTTTTGAGTTTGAAACCACCCCATTTATTTATTTTTGGTTTTAATTCTTATGCAGTAGAAGTCTTATTAAGGAAGTTGGGGCCTAATCCAACAAGATGAAGATTCGGGCCTACTTTTTCTTACATTAGGCACAAGGTCTCTGGTTTAATTCCTAGATCCTTGATCAACTTTGAGTTGAGTTTTGTGCATGGTGAGAGATAGAGATGGGATTTAATTTTGTTACATGTGGATTTCCAGTTTTCCCAGTAACATTTGTGGAAGAGGCTATCTTTTCTTCAATGTATGCACCTTTGTCTAATATGAGATAACTGTAATTATGTGGGTTTTTCTCTGTGTCCTCTATTCTGTACCATTGATCTACTGGTCTACTTTGGTGTTGATACTATGACATTTTTGTTACTATTGCTTGTAGTATAGTTTAAGGTCTGGAATAGTAATTCTGCAGCTTTATTCTTCTTGCTAAGGATTGCTTTGGCTATTCTGGGTCTCTTATTTTTCAAAATAAATTTCATGATTGCTTTTTCTATTTCTATGAGAAATGTCATTGGGATTTTGACTGGGATTTAATTGAATCTGTATAGTACTTTTGGTAGTATGGTCATTTTGACAATATTAATTCTGCCTATCCAAAAAGAAGGTAGATCTTCCCATCTTCTAAATCTTCTTTAATTTCTTTCTTTAGTGTTCTGTAGTTTTCATTTTACAGGTCTTTCACCTCTTTCTTTAAGTTGATTCCCAAGTATTTTTTTTGAGGCTATTGTAAATGGGGTGGTTTTCCTAGTTTCTCTTTGAGCCTAATTTTTCTGTACAGAAATACCTTTGACTTATGGGTATTGATTTTATATCCTGTTACTTTTCTGAGTTCACTTTTTAGTTCTAGAAGATTTCTGGTGGATTTTTTTTTGGGGGGGTGTATTCTAGGTATAGAATCATATCTTCAGCAAATAGTGATAATTTGAGTTCTTCTTTTTCTCTCTGTATCTCTGTAATTACTTTCATGTGTCTAATTGCTCTTGCTAGAGTTTCAAGAGGGCATTTCTGTCTTGTTCCAGTTTTTAGAGGGAATGCTTTCAATTTTTCTCCATTGAGAATGATGTTGGCTTAGGGCTTAGCATAGATAGCTTTTATAAGGTTGAGATATGTTTCTGACATTCCTACATTTTCTAGTGCTTTTAACATGAAGTGGTGCTCTATTTTGTCAAATACTTGCTCTGCATCTATTGAGATGACCATATGATTTTATCTTTGAGTCTATTGATGTGATGAATTACATTTATTTATTTCCATATATTGAACCAACCTTATATCCCTTAGTTGAACCCTACTTGATCATGGTGCACTATCTTTTTGATATGTTTTTGTATTCAATTTGCCAAAATTTTATTTATAAGTTTTGTAACTATAACTATATTCATTAGAATATTGGTCTGAAGTTTTCTTTCTTTCATGTGTCTGTCTGGTTTTGGAATCAGGGTGATACTGGCTTCAAAGAATGTTTTTTGAAGTGTTCCCTCTTTTTTTTTTTTTTCCATGAAACGGTCTGAGAAGTATTGGTGTTAGTTTTTCTTTAAAGGTCTTGTATAACTCATCTGTTCGTTCCTGGGCTTTTCTTTGTTGGCAGGTTTCTGATGGTGTCCTCTATTTTTCATTCTTGAAATTGATCTGTTTAAATTGTGTATATCATCCTGATTTAATTTGGGTACATCATATGCCTCTAGAAATATTTTCAATGCCGTCATTTTTTTCTATTTTATTGGAGTACAAATTTTTAAAATATTTTCCAATTATCTTCTGTATTTCTGTAGTGGCTGTTGTGATATTTTCTTTTTCATCAGGGATGTTAGTAATTTGGTTTTGTCTCTCCTCTTTGATATCATGGCTAATGGTTTATCAATTATATTTATTTTTTGAAAGAATCAACTTTTTTGGTTAATTCTTTTCATTGTTTCTTTTGTTTCAATTTCATTTATTTCAGGGCTGATTTTAATTATCCTACTTCTGCTGCCTTTGGCGTTTGTTTGTTCTTCTTTTTCTAGGAATTAACTCCATGCAATTAACTTTCCTCTTAGAACTGCTTTCATAGTGTCCCAGATATTTTGATATGTTGTATCAGTGTTCTCTTTTACCTGTAAGAAAATTTTTATGTACTCCTTGATGTCTTTTGCAACTCATTGTTCATTCAATGGCACATTAATTAGTCTCCAGATGTTGAAGTAGCTTTTTTAAAAATTTTATTATTGATTTCTAATTTCATTTTATTGTGGTATGATAGAATACAGGCAGTATCTCTACTTTTTTGTATTTACTAAGAGTTGCTATATGGCATAATAAATGGTCTGTTTTAAAGAATGATCCATGTGCTGCTAAGAAGAAAGTTTATTTTCTCATTGATGAATAATATATTCTATATATGTCTATTAAGTCTAAGTTATTGATTGTATTTTTGAGTTCTGTAATTTCTCTGTTTAGCATTTGTTTGGAAGATATATCCTGTGGTGAAACAGGTGTGTTAAAGTTATCCAGAAATATCGTGTTGTAGTCTATTTGACTCTTGAACTTGAGAAGACTTTAATTGATGAATGTAGATGCTCCATTGTTTGAGGCATATATATTTATAACTTTTATGTGTTGTTGATATATGGTTCCCTTAAGCAGTATGAAATGTCCATCTTTATCCCTTTTGATTAACTTTGATTAAAGTAGTCTTGAAGACTACTATATTTGAGGATGAGGATGGAAACTCCTGCTGTTTTATGCAGACCATGTAATTGATATATTTTTCCCCAACCTTTCACCTTCAGTCTGTGGACGACTTTTCCTATGAGTTAAGTCTTTAGAAGGAAGCATATTGTTATGTTTTTTTTTTAAATCCAATCTACCAGCCTATGTCTTTTTATTGGTGAGTTTAGGCCATTAACATTCAGTGTTATTATTAAGACATGATTTGTATTTCTGGTCATTTTTGTTTATTTTTTTGGGGGGGGTAACTTGATTTCTCCTTTGGTTAGCTTTTATTCTATAGTAGTTCTTCCCTTTGCAGATTTTCATTGGTGTTTTTAATTTCCTACTTGTGCAATATTTTGCCAACAATATTCTCTGTAGTGCAAGTTTTCTTGGTGTAGTTTCTTTTAGCTACTTTTGTTTATCATGGAAGGATTTTGTTTCCTTGTCAAATTTGAAGCTTAATTTTGCTGGATATAAGATTCTTGATAGGCATCCATTATCTTTTAGAGCTTGGTCTATGTTCTTCCAGGATCTCCTAGCTTTGAGGGTCTGGGTTAAAAAAATCTGCTGAGATCTAAATTTGTCTTTCCTTTTATGTAATCTTATTTTTCTCTCTTGTAACCTTTAAAATCCTATCCTTATTCTGTATGCTACACATTTTCATTATAATGTGTCTTGGTGTAGACCTCCTGTAATTTTGTACATTTGGTGTCCTATAGCCCTCTTGTATTTGATTTTCCAATTCATTCTTCCGGCTTGGGAAATTTTCTGATATTATTTCACTGAAAAGATTCTGCATTCTTTTGGTTTGTGTCTCTGGACCTTCTTCTATCCTAATAAATCTTAAATTTGGTCTTTTGATGATATCACATAATTCTGGAATAGTCTGCTCAGGGTTTCTTACCATCTTTACTGTGAGGACAACTTTATTGTCAAGATTGTATATTTTGTATTTATTGTCTGAGGTCCTGTCTTCCAAGTGATCTAATCTGTTGGTAATGCTTTCTATTGAGTTTTGTATTTGGCTTACTGTTTCTTTCATTTCAATGACTTCTGTTTTTTTTTTCCAGACTATCTCTTTTGAAGTAATCTCTTGCTACCTACATTTGCTCTCTTATCTCTTTGTTGGATCATAAATTTTTGCTGGTATCTGCTCACTTGGGTCCTTCTTTAATTCCCAGATAATTTTTGTTTTGTATATTCTGAACTCCTTCTCTGACATTTTGTCTACTGTGCTATCTATAACTTTTATTGTTGTAGTATCTTGGTTTATTTGGGGCACTTTTCTCCCTTGTTTTTTTTTGTGATGGCTATGTGTCTTCCTCTGGCAGTGTAGATTTGAGGTATTACATATTCTGCCCTATTTTCTTATATTGTCCCTAAAGATTACCTATACCTCACCTTTAAGGGGGAGATTAATATCACTGCACTCAATGTACACAATGTGCAGCTATAGATCAGTTAACTTCTATTTTTACATTTACAGTTTTGTTGTTATAATCAGAAATGATGAGTTCGGTTATCTTCTAAAATATAGTAAATAGGTTTATGTAATGGATTAGAGTTTTCAATGATAGAAGGGGGGCTGGGGATTGTCTGAGATATTTATGATGTAGGATGTGAGAATATAGAGGTATTAAATTATATGACTAGTGAAAAGAAGTCGGCTGTTAATAGGATAAACAAGAGAAAGGCAACCCCATGGAAGACTCCCTGTTACCTCAGCAACAGGATAACTGTCAGCACCCCTAACAGAGACACCTCTGGTGCAGCCAGATCCACAGGGACCTTTGTGACATCTTTCCAGGTCCTTATTGTTGTCCCTCGATAGAAGCAGGGATATCCCAGTTTCTCAGCTGCAGCATCCTCAAGGTTACATGTACTCTGATGTTGGGCTGTGGAGCCATGCTTTGGTGACTAAGAAGCCCTAGTATGGAGTGGCTCTCCATGTGGGTGTAGGGTTGCCTCTATCCGAGTGGCCTGATGGTGGGGTGGGAGGGGTGCCTGTCTTCTTGCAGGCCTCCTGGAGTTGGGGCAGGCCTCTCTGCCTCACTGTGTTGAAATATTCAAAATGTCCATCTGTAATTTCATCCTCCTTGCTCTATCCAGTTTGACAAATATTGTTTTTCTTTAATATAATAATGATAAAGCTCTAAGTCTCCAACAATAATAATCTCTTTTTCTTTAATAAAATTTATTTTAATGTAAAATACATATATAAAACATAAATATTACAAATATTAATGGGGAGCATGCAATATGTCAGTATATGTGCACAATGTATAATGTAAACATATCCATATCTTCAAACATTTAACAATTCTGTATGGTGAAAAACACAGTGCATTATTGTTATTTGCAGTCATTCTATCATATAATAACATGCTGGAGCTTCTTGCAGCTATCAAAATATAAATTAGGACCCATTGATGACACTTCCCCAAATTTACAATGTGGGGTTTTGCTGTGCATTATAATAATATTATTTTCACTTCTGTCAGTTTCCTGCTCAAATATACGTTCTTGGATATTATGGCCATATCAAGTGAGTTTCTCCTACCTCCAAGATAAATAAATTCATTTTTTATTCAATTACCTGCTCCAGATTCTAATGGCCACTGGTTTTCTTGTGAAAGACATGATGCTTTAGATGTGTTTATTCATGCCAGGATATTTCCATGACCAGATATAGCTCCATAAAATAACTCAGAACAGAATTTTTGAGTCTTCACTATCAAAATATGCTTTTATATAAAAATAACTAAAATACATTTTTATTTATAAGCACTAAATACAATAAATTCTACAATTATTGCCTTCTCTTCTTTGATAAAAATTTGCTTCTGAGAAGCTGAATGTGTATATGGTAAAAATGATCTCTTGTAGCCACTTGTAGTCATTATTTTCCACATGTGACCAAGCAATCAATCATTACCAGGGCCAGAACACACTGTTAAATACCATTTTCCAGCACTTGGGTAATTTGGAGATAGTTATCTATGGAAATATTTGGAATCAATTGCTCATATAAGAGCTATCTAAAAATCCAAAAGGCAAACATAAAATTTGGTTTTATATACAGCTAACCCTTGAACAACGTGAGGGCTAGCAATGCTAACTCCAACAAAGTAAAAAATCCAAGGGCTAACTTTGACTTCTCCAAATTTTAATAGGTTGTCATTAACTAGAAGCATTACTGCTAACATAAAGGGTAAATTAATATATATATATATATATATATAAATTTATAAATAATATATATATTTATAAATAAATAAATTTATAAATAATATATATATTTTATATCTAACATATATATTGGATATAAAATATATTCCGTATTGTGAAAACTGTGTGAAAACTGTGAGAGATGACTTATAATTCACTGGAGAGATGAACTATTCATGTTAAAATGATTAGTATCACATGTCTGTTTTAAGTGGATACACGCAATGCTTGATCTCACTAGGAAAGCAACCGGAGGTGGCTGTGAAATTATTATAGTATTACTTTATGTACTAGAGTTAATTTGATGCAGGCATGATTTAATGAGGAATCTTCATGCTTATTTATATTACTTCAATTTTGGTGCCATGTACAAGTCTTTGAGTGTGTAAATAAGTTTTGATAAAATTTTTATAATAAATTTCTGTATATCTTACATCAATAACAAAACAGACTATTATCTATATTCTGGGGTATTCATGATATACCTGAATTTTTTAAATTGTTTTTGTATCTCTATGAACTTCATTGGTGAGTTTTTCAAATTGTCATAAATCTCTAAAACAAAATAAAACAAAACAAAAATCTGCAAGTAAGTGGTTTCATGCAGTTTAAAATTGTGTTGCTTAAGGGTGAAATGTACATGCATAGGTAATAATGTAATCTCCTTTGTTTCAGTTTTAAAAATTTGGCTCCCAACGAATGGACAAAATTTTGTGTGATTTCTGACTGGGTAACCACAAAATTGAACAGTCAGGATTCATGAAATAAAATCATAAAGCCCTCTGTTGTTTAAATACCATGGAAATTACTTTCCCTTTATATTTGCTCATAGAAACTGATTATTCATCTTTAAAAAAATATGATTTGAAAATCCTCAAAAGTTTCAATTTTGTACCTGTTGAGAAACAGATACACTCATAAATTATTACAATATCTATAGATTAAAAAACATCACAAATTTATTTACATTTATCTCAGAAATTATTCTGGACATACACATTTACCAGTTGATGAAACATACAAAGTTTTGTTGTGGTCATTGAATGTATTGGTAAAAGGTTGTCAATAACATGATGCCATTACTTACATGCTCATAAACATAATGTAACTCTATAAAGAATAAGGGAGCTCTTCACCTACTGAAATAGAAATATCTACAGATATATTGTTAAGCAAAAAAAGTTAAAGTCCACAACATTTGTTGTCACCATTTCTGTAGAAGAGGTGAGTGAAAGAAGGTATATACTGATTTTCATATTTCATAGTTTCATTTACATAGAGGCACTCTGGAAGAACATCTAAGAACTAACAACAATTATATCTTTGGTTGAGCATGGAGGAAAAAGTAGGTGACCCAATAATCGGAGCTTAGTTTAGAGTTTTTTACTACAGTTTATTTATATTGGTAGATATTCATACATTGGAAATATCTTATCTATTAAAAGTCATCTATATAATTAACATCTGCAATGAATGGTGTCCTGATATGTGAGCAATGAATTGAAAAATAAATCCCATATTTTTATTTCCATAGAATTATTTCTTCTTAGATAACCTGTAATGGCAACTTTGCTGTTGATCACCTTTGGGAAAATAAAAATGGTAGCATAGGAACTAGAAGATCAAATTCAAGAAGCTTTGTGTAAATTAATTTAAATAAGTTATTTTACCTTCTAAGACCTCAATTTACTTACCTATATAAAGAAGGACAATATAAAAGATATTTTCATGATCTTACTGAGCTCCTGAATTCCTTAAGTACTTCACAATTGAGTATTTTTTCTAAGCATCAAGTTTCACCATGTGGAACATGCTTATATATAAAAAGATGTCAGAGTTAATGAATGGTCTTCTAATAAGTTTAGTATATTCAACCAAGGTTCCTTATGCAAGATTCCATGTAACTAAGTCACATTGATGTCATTTTTACTTTAAAAATGGGAGAAAAAATATTTAACATTAAATTTTTTTCTTTTAATTTTTTTTTGTGTGTGTGCATGTGTGTGCTTGTTTTTGGTATCAGGGATTGAACACAGGGGTGCATAACCACTAAGCTACATCCCCAGGATATTTGAAAATTTATTTTGAAACAGTGTCTAGCTAAGTTGCTCACGGCCTCACTGAGTTGCTGAGGTTGACTTTGAACTTGCAATCTCTTGAGCTACTGTAATTACAGATGTGAAATTAAACTAGTTCAAGTAGCCTGGCTTTTTTCCTATTAATCAAAGTATAACATTCTACTTATAATATAAAAATTACTGATAAAGGGAAAGATGAAATTTTCTGTCAGAGATGCTGAATGGATGAATTCAGTATTTTTATTTATACATAGTTTGTGATATTCCACATTTCTCTCTTTTCAATTAATTATTTTTATTATATTTCTACTTTATTTCATTAGCTTAATAAATGAGGTACTATGCTCTAGTAAAACTCAGTGATTATTGATCTTCCTTTGGGTGTACTCAACATGTAGTAATTATCATTCTCTTCTACAATGATTCTTAAAGGCAGTGATTTTGTAATGATATCACTTATATCCTGAAAATGCCACTGAGAGTATATAGTGATATGAGTTTTAATAAGGTGAGTGGTTTAGTGTGCCTTTCACATTTGCCCCTTTGCTACTTAAATCCAGAATTCTTCAGACCAGTGAGTCAGAACAAATAAACAGATACCTGTCAGAACTCTTGTGTTGTTTTCATGAATTTGAACTTGTTAGAAAGTTTAACCAAAAAAAAAAAATATGCTGAAGAAAATGATCAATCTGACAAATAATTCAGTTCAAAAAATGAGGAAAGTATATGGTGATTATAGATCCACATTTGCATGTTAGTGTATCTCAAGATTTTTAGGAACTTTTTGGTTATTAGGAAGCAAATGCTCAATGATTACACGTGCATTGTCTTTTCATAACTTATATTTAGATCTGAGTGTTTTGGGGGGCCAGGGCAAGGTCATAGTTATTTCCTGAGATTTGGACATCATTACCACCTGCATGTTTGCCACCACCATTTACAAACCAAATGTTTGATCTTAAAAATATTCCTCGTTCCTTACCTGTAATATATAGACATTACAATAGGATAAATAATGTTATGAAAATGACTAAATAATATAATGTAATTTAGGGTCTAGGGTTTTGGCTCAATGGTAGCGTGCTTGCCTAGCATGTGTGAGGCACTGGGTTCAAGTCTCAGTACCACATAAAAAATAAATAAAATAAAAGTATTGTGTCTAGTACTAAAAAATTAATATATTTATATATATAGCAGAGTTTAAATAAGTTTTATAGTTTCTGACATGTGTTAAGTACACATGAAAATTATTACTTATTTTATATATTGTTTTAAGTTGTAACTGAATCAACCTTCATCCTGACAAAAAGTTTCATATAGAGCTGAAGCACTTGGAAATATTGCATCAACTCCATTATTTCCATTCTCCTAAGGAATGATAAAAAGTGACATCTGCTATTCAGGGATCATTCTATTTTTTTCTTTGCAGTTTTAAAGCTGTACTGATGAAACATGAGGCTAAGTCTTTTCTCCTATGAAAGCTGAAATAAGACAGTATACGCTAAATGGGAAACTACTGTGACACCATCATTGTGGCATCACAGTAGTTTCCCTTTAGTGTATACTAAATGGGAAACTACTGTATACACTAAATGTATACAGTAGTGTACATTTAGTGTATACAGTGATCTTCTACATTTAGATCTTCTACATTTAGATCTGTATACTAAATGTATACACATCTAAATGTGTATACATTTAGTATACAGACTGTTGTGTCAGTCATAGGTAGCAGGCACCACCCACATGGTTTCCCAGTCATCTGACAGAATTAATGGATCCATTCATTTTCCTTACTTACTAACCAGTAGTACCTTAGATTCCATGGGAAGAATTCAATTGAGCGGTATCCTTCAGAGTTCCAATAAAGTCTCAAAGCCAGGGTTTTCTAAGATAATTCATAAATCACTGGTCTCTAATAATCAGTCATTGTTTAGTGTTAAAAAAACACTTATTGTAATTTTGTCTTCAAAATACATTTTTATAGAGAGAAATTATTTTGAAACTATTAATAACTATGGAAGTAGTAATAAAATTTTCATGAATAAGTTAGACTATGCTTCCAGAATTACACTGATCTATTTCAATAATTTAAGTTTTTTATATTGTACAAAACATCTCCCTTACTATAAAGTAGACATTGTCTTCACATGTTAAATGGAGAAACTGAGGTTATAGTTATGTGATTTCTTCCAGCTCATGCAGAAAATTGGTTAACTGAGCTGAACTAGAAAAGTTAATTGCTTATGAAAGTATGGTTCTTGAGTTCCCATTGTGTGCTTTGTTCTCAAAAATAGATGAATAAGAAAGTCTCTAACTTTCAAGATAAATTTCTCATAACTGCTTGGCAGAACAAGGCAATGACAGATGAGGTGATCAACTCAGCCCAGACCAACATTGAAACAGTCTGTTCTGGAGAAGGCATATGAGCTGACACTACTCAATTTGTGTTATTTAGTGACTTGTATGTTGAATATTTGGACACTCTATGTTTGTAATAGCAATGATGACTAGTTGTAACACCACACCAGAACCACACCTGCTTAAAGATACATGGGAAATTCAAGTTTTGCTTTTTAGAAAATTTCCCCCAAAATATCTTCAGTCTATTGTTGGTTGAATCTACAGATGTGGATTCCAGACTGGATATATGGCGAGTTTTGTAAAAATATTTGGTGTACATATCTGCTTTTTTTTACTTAGTTGCAAAACTTGAGATGGATTATATGATTAAAAATTAAGTTACTAAAGATATTAATGAAAAGTAAAAAATGAATAATATTTCATAGGGCTGTTGCTCAAACTTTATAAAATAGTGAGTTCTTTTGGATTTGATTGATTAGTTCCCTTCCCTCTTATGACATATTTGCCCTAATTTTTAAATCTAAGATGCCACACTTAGAAGTAGCCATTTAATATTACATATGTATTTAGTTTTATAAATAATCTTTCCTACCATATCTTATGCTTTTATTTTTAAAACCTCCATTGGCCACTAGTGTTGTTTAGTTAGTCAATATATTCTTGATTGTCAGACTTCACTTAATATATGACCACTAGATATTGAGTAGTTCTTAATTCTAAAAACAAAGATGGCTTTTGGATTAGGAAAGTTGATAAAATAAGACTCTTATTGGAGACTAAAATATGTATTTTTAAGAAATAAATTTCCTGTGGCTTTCTCATGGACATTGCTTGCTTTTCTTTTACCTTGTAATACTTGCGATTCTACTTTAGTGATTTGTGTATTGTAATCAAATGAATTAGCAAAGATTTCCTGACACTGATGTATAGAAGAAAAGTATGAAAGTAGATACTTTCTTGGCATGAGAATTTTCCACACAGGGTTGTGGTTTTCTTATTTGACCCAATGAAGTTCTGCCTTTGAGCAATAATGATGTAATAATGAACAATATTGTGTAGGTAACATAAGGCACAGAGAATGAATGTCGTTAGATAAAACTTATAGATTATAGTAAAACAGTGAATCCAGGAGTTTTAAGTATACAGTAAACACTCGAAGTGAGAGGGATATATAAAGTATCCTAACAGTTTTAAATAATTTCTTCCAAATTCTTACTGTGCCAGGACAAAGGATTAGAATATAGCAAGTCATTGTTGAGTTGATTCTGGATGCCAGGAGGCCTACTAGACATATTCCTTAGGTGATTCTTCTACATAGCCACCTTACTAGAGGATCAAATACATGCCTTAGTAAAACTAATTGCTTCCCACCTACTTCCATAATTGCTTAGGAATAGATGAAACTACAGTTAGAAAATCTTAGAATGGCAAGGAAATATTAATTGCCCTTTTACTTTTTTGTATCAAGTTGTTTATTTATTCTTGCCAAGTACCCAAGTACTGAAAAACTCATTTCTTTTGAAGAATTTCACTATTATAAATTCTCAGTACCCTTTTGGATCAACCAAATATTTCACTGTCTTAATTTCTTTTTTTAAAAAAATGTATTAGTGCATTATAGTTGTACATAAAAGTGAGTTTCATTTTGATATTCATAAATGCATATAATATAGTTTATTCCATCTCAATCCTCAGTATTTGCTGTTTCCCTTCCCTCCAACCTCCCCAATTGTGTTCTCTTTATTTATTTTTAATTGGTACATTATAGTTATATAAAATTGGAATGCATTGTAATATATTCATACCTGCAAAAAAAAGATACATGGGAAATAGAAAGCTGTTGAATGATAGAATGGATCATAATCTGTTCTTCACTCATCTGCACTGAGGAGACTCATGGAATCTTAGGGCTGAAGAATAACCTAATTATAGTTATTCTCTGGTTTAATCACTTTGGTTAATCCTTGGATCCTTCTCTTACTAGCCTGTCTTCCTTGTTACTAATTTAAATGCCTCTTTTGCAAGATTAAAGAATTTTCACAGCCGGTCTTTTTTTTTTAACCTATACTCTCTGCTTTGTGTGAAATATAAGCTATTCATCATTTCTAAAATTATTGAGCCTCTAGTTTGTTCAAGGATTATGGCAGGCTCTGGTTAAAAAAAACAGGCATAAATTCAATAATTTGCTGACTTCTCCTTTAAGTGAGAAAGAAAGAAGTATGTTGGGAAGGGAAATGCAGGCTTATTCTATGGGAAAATGTTATGAACCAAATTAAATTGATAAGACAACTAGAGAAAGTATTCCTTAGGTGATTAAAAAACAAATTAGTTTAAATAAATTAGTTAAATTATAGTTATATTCAATAGTATATCCTTGAGCTGTCTTTAAAAATATGATGCATTTTGTTGTGTTGATAAAATTTTTGTCTATAGATACAGCAAGAGAAAGTTACCTGTGAAGAAATCTGCTGCTGTTCCTTTCTGCCCACTTTGATGCCAATGCTAAAACACCCATATTGTCTTTTTAAGTCAAATTTATTTTTTAACTAATGTATCAAAACATAAAAATTGTACATCCTACTAGATTATAATGGTAATGCTTTGATGTGTGTATACATTTTTCAACATCTATCATTTCTTTATATTGAAAACTTTAGTACTTCCTTCTTCTAGCCTGTATAAATGTACAGTAAATTATTGTTTTCTATAGTCACCCCACTGTGAAATAACATTCCAGAACATCTTGCTCCTACCTAAATGTAGCTTTTGGACAGCTCTCCTCATGTTCTCTATGGTTTCTGGTTAACCACTATTCTGTTCTCAATTTCTATGAAGTCAGTTTTTAAAGATTTCAACATTTGAGTGATGTCATGGTTTACTGAAAAATCTTGATGTTGCTCATTGTCATGTAACATCATATGAGCATTGAATGGCTGTATATTTATTCCAGCCTTCCTAATTTGGACTTGTTTGTCTCTGTCTATCCAGAATTTCTAAGCTTGCTCTCTATTTTCTTTGAGCCTACAGATTCTCCCACTGTGTAAACACTGAATGGCACTCAAGTCTGTGTTCAATGTGTTGTCACTGTTTCTGCACTACAGGGAAATCTAATCCCAAATTTTCCCTAAACCATAGTTGGTGTATAATTTAGAGAGAAATAGGGTAGTGCTAAAAGGATAATCCATTCCCACAAGCCTCTTCCTGTGGCCTATGTAGGCCCAGAAACCTGGTCTACATTAGCCATCCTATGGTTAAGAGCTACAAGATTCTTCCCAGCTCTGAACACAATTATGGATCATCTAGCGCCAGGTCCCTATGCCATACCTATGGCTATCAACACCACCAAGAAGTGTCACAAAATTTGAGCCCAAAACCTGATAAGATCAGCATAGTCAAGGCCCATACTGCTATGGGAAGCCTACTGCTGAGGAAGATATATAGACCAAGTTTCATATGGTGTTGGCCTTAGAAGAGGTGTGATAGACTGAGGCCATGTGTCTTCTGGTGTGAAAGCTATTCTAGAGGCTCAGTCTTTTGTCAGGCCTGCAATAGGGGCTTTTAGGAACTTCCTAGTATGAGGCTTTCACTGACTGGCCACTAAGTTTCAGGTAACAATCTTGTGATTTCTACCCTATCTTACCTAAACCAAATGAGATCTCACTCCAAGGTATGCTGCCCAAGATTTGAGTAATGTTGGTTAAGGCAGTTCCTTGACAACGCAGGCCACTACTAAGCTCAGTTACACCTTAATCTCATAGCCAGAAAGACCTGTACAATTTCACGGACATGCAAAGGCCCATGCTGCAGCAGGCCTTCATTCTAACAAAGTACAGGTCTCTGATTGGCAACGGGGCACATCTCTAGTGCTGTCTGCAAGCATTGGCCCGGTGATAACTATGCTGCTTGAGGTTGGGGATGGAATGAGAAGAAAGTACTTTGGCCAACACGCTATCACTCAACTGGGTCACACATCTCACAGCTGTAGGAATGTGCACAGTATTGTGGTAAGGTAGTGTGCCAGAGGAGCTGGCAATGATGCCAGCCCAAACTTGAGTCTGTCCCATCAGTCACAGGTCTCCTGATGCTTGGGCAGATTAAAGCCTCCATCTGTGAGCTCTTGCCTGAGTAAGGGAATGTCAGTTTCTACTGTGTGCTGGATCTCACTGCATCAGCCTTGGCATTGAGCTCCAAGACATAGTCCTCTGCTAGCTTTTTTCCCCTGCCCCTCAAAAAGTGAAGTCTTGCTCTCCAATCTGCTGTGAGGTGCTTGACTGTCAGTGCTGGAGAGTATCCTTGCTGCCCATTCCAACAGCTTGGCCCACAGATGTTGGCCTGGCAGAAGGGATTCTGGAGCTCTGCCCTGCATGAAGCTTCACTGCTATGCACCTGGTACTGGCTTGTAAAGTCTAAGGCCTACACTTAATTCTTTCTTCCTCCTTGAAATAGGAGGATTTCTTCTTTATGATGGGCTAGAGTGATATGGGAACTGTTTCTTCCCTGCCATTTTAAATGTATTTTTTCTTATTTTTATGCTAAAAAAGGCATCATTGTCCTTCACTTGACTTCCTTAATTCCTATGAATATAGTCTGGTGCATGAATATCTGTTCAACTTGGTGTGTCTGTGTGGAGACAACCATTGGAGGATCATATTTTTCTGTGTTTTTATTCTATCTCACTCAAGGTCCATTCAAGTTTTTGTTTCTGTTTAACATGGGAATATTGAGACCTAAATAAAGTGTGAGACTGAAAAGTCTTTCACTTTCTCTGCTAATTTTTATTGAAGTTATGAGGATTCTTAAATGGCATCATTCTTACTAGCAGTGCCTTACAAGATTACACTGAAATTCATTTGCAAAATATTCTATCTCAATTTTAATGCTTTTCTGGATTTTGAGAGTCTATGACTGTAACTTATAACAATTTTATTAAAATTTGAAAGGAAGTACTAATATTCTTATAGATACTAAACTTTGAGGATCAAAATATATGAAGTATTATTTAAATATCCAATTAAAAGACCTCATTTCTTCTAGAATCCCTACATTCATTTAAATAATGTATATCTTTTCAAAATGCTTTTCTATAAAATAAGTTTTTCTGCAGTTGTATACTCATATTTTATATCACAAGTAACTTTATTAGACTATCAAGCTTTCAACTAAAACAGCATTGAAAAAAATGCTGAACAGAATATAAAATGGAGATAAAAACATCTTTTATGACAGCTAAAACACAAGGTTCTCACAAGGACATTTTTGGTATTGATTCTTGAAAGCAAAACTATTTCAACAATGGGGAGATCCTATTGGGTCCTATTTAGCATCTTCTTCTGCTTTTCTTTTTTTCCCATTGCCGGACTCTATCAGAAGAGTGTAATACAAAAGACAGGCTTTCAAGAGAAAAAAAAATAAATTGAAGAAAACTAAAATTGATTAAACTAACAATTTTTTAAAATGGTGTTCAATACAGTTAGAAGAAATTTTTTCCTGATTTAATCTCAAATTACATTAGAATGCATTTGACATTTGCACATTACCTTCATTCAAAGAGATGTTTTAAGTTGTTAAAGAAAAAGACAAGCATGCACAAATGCTCTGAGACCAGAAATTGTTTTCAAAAATCACTGATACTGCTATTAAACTATAGTAAAGATTGATTATTCTTTATACAAAATGCTTGGAACCAGAAGTGTCATAGATTTGGGGATTTTTTAAAATTTTAAAACATCTGCATATACTTAATGAAAAATCTTGGGGATGAGAACTAAGTGTAAACTTGAAATTTATTTATGATTCATATACTCCTTATAGACATAGACTGACAGTGATTTTACACAATATTCTTAGATGCCCTGCATTTTGACTACATTTGGTTATATGAGGCCAAATGGAGAATTTTACACTTATGAAACGTGTGAGCACTTGGAGCATTTCAGTTTTGGATTTTCAGATTAAAGATGTTTATCTTTATAGTAATATGCACAGAGAATCAGGAGGAAAGCTGATGTGGAGGAAAAAGTCTTTGAAAACTAGCTGAGAAAAAGATGAGGAGAGAATACTGAAGAGAAGGAGAGATGACTATAAGTAGAAACAGAATATTTGAGAAATTGAAGAAGAAGATAGTGATATCAAAGAATTCAAGATTTCTTCCTCTATAAAAATCAGAGAGGGTTTGTGCCTTTTATATTTGAAGTTTGAATACTCACTGAAAATATTTGAAAGCTGGTATCTATGCAAATCTATAGAATTTGGGAGGGCTGGGAGAAGTGCTGAGGACAGTGTGGCATTGATATTTATTCTATCTGGTGGGAAAATGAAGTATTTGTCACCAGATAACAAAAGCAAAAAGCAACAAGAAGAGATTGGAGACCTTCATCACGTTAAGAGGGGGAGAACATGATCATGTAAATGCTGTTACTGACTTCAAAGTTAATATGCAATTACTAGGATTTAATTATTACCAGTATTTGTGAGATATATGAATGACATATGGTTTCCATTTCAGTTAGATAGGAGGCTACAATTTATAATGAGAAACTTTGGGATTACCTTAGTGTGAAAGCTTCACTTTATATTTTGCTTCTCCTGTAAAATTCAGCAAGAGCCAAAGAAAATAACACTTTGGAATAAAATCAATCTAGATAAAAATCTCACTTTTGTGTCCCACTTGTATAAATCATAGACCTCTCAATTTACTCCTGTCTTATATTGAAAAATACATACTTATGAAAACTATTTAATGTAACAAACAATGAAAAAGGGCTAAGAAGATTATCACACAGATTACATGTAGCCATATTTTTTTTCTCCTTTCTATTCCACTCCATGCCCACTGCCTCATTTACATTCTCATATCTCCTTTTGTAGAATATAGAAAATTATCTCCATGCTTATTGGCTATCTCTCAGGACAGTTTTGTAACTATATATACATCTCTAGTACAGGCAATCAATCACATGTATTTCTCAATTCATTAAGTCAATTCACAATCACTTCCTCAATGAGTTAATTACTTTGTAAAGTTTTAGAGGCCTTTTAAAAATTTATTTCTTACATTCCCATCCATTTTTATATTTCAAACTACCATCTCCTATGAATCTTTAGTCAACTCTTTCTCTGTAATCCAAATTGTCATTATCATTTTCCCTTTCATCTTCCTATCATCTCACATTTTCAAAATTCTTTGAGGCATGATTTGAACTCTCCCTTGAAGCTCTACCAGAAGATACTAGTTCTAATTATTTTCTCTAAGTTGGATCCCATATTTATATGTAGCACCATAATAATATTTTCTTCATTTAAAAAATTAAATTATTCTGCTGTATTCTGCAGAATGCAACAGACACTAGGATGGCAATATGTAAAGCAATGGAAGTGTAACTGATGTGATTCTGCAAGCTGTATAAGGGGTAAAATGGGAGTGCATAATCCACTTGAATCAAAATGTGAAATATGATATATCAAGAACTATGTAATGGAGGGGTAAGACAAGATAATGCAAATGGAAGAAATGATTTACAGTAGAAGGGGTAGAGAGAGAAAAGGGGAGGGGAGGGGAGGGGAGGGGGGATAGTAGAGAATAGGACTGACAGCAGAATACATCAGACACTAGAAAGGCAATATGTCAATCAATGGAAGGGTAACTGATGTGATACAGCAATCTGTATATGGGGTAAAGTTGGGAGTTCATAACCCGCTTGAATCAAACTGTGAAATATGATGTATTAAGAACTGTGTAAAGTTTTGAACGACCAACAATAAAAAAAATAAAAAATAAATAAAAAAAGATAAGATTCTCCTTCAAAAACTATCTCTCAATATACTTAACCAGCAGAAAGTGAATAAGGTGATGTATTAGGTGTTTTCATCTGAAAAACTACAAGTGGAAAGTGCTTTCTATTCAAGATCCCTTTGTCTGATTCTCCAATTATTTTATACAACCCAATACACTTTTTCAAATTATGTATTTTTTTAAAAAATTCTAGCTTTGTTTTTCCTTCAAAAAAAATAAAAAATAAAATTAAAAATTAAAAATTAAATTAATGTGTCACAGAAATTGATGCAAAATTCTCACAGGCTGGGCCCTTCCATACTACTTCGGTATCTATTATAGAGCTTAGCAGAGTTCTGGGTATGTGATCATTAATTCAATAAATATTTTCACATTGATTTCAGATAGATTTTGAAATGTTAAAACTGGACGGCCCTTGAAAGACTGTTCAGCAGTAGATACTGATTAAAATCATTTGCTCATTTACAACAAGGGGAGGTTTCCAGCTGATAGATTTTATTGCCTGTCATTTAGACAATGCAAACACTGTAACAGGGTGCATCTTGTAAACAAAATTCGCCTTGACTATTGAGCATAACCAGCTTTAATTGCTACTTTCAATCTCCTTTAAAGGCTCAGGGGGGAACTGAAATGGGAACTGTTTAGCAGGGAGATGGACCAAAAATTAAGTTAGAGCAGAAAATAACCTGGGATAGAAACCGAGAAGCACAGAAACTATGCCAACTAAAGGAATTCAAACAATACTGTGTCTTTTTGCCTTTTCCATTTATTCATGTTTCTATGTCACTCATGTTATATCCTCATTCTTTTTAATACCCACAACTCTAACAGTAGTTGATTACAAATCTTACATTGAAAGGGGTTTTTACATTTTAATATTCCATCAAAATATGCATACCCAGTTCTTATCATTTTAATAATCTGAGCCATTCCAAATTCTTCTTTTATTTCATCAAATAGTTAAACCAGAATTTTTATAGCTATTTACAGGATTGAAATTTAGCCAAGGAAAAAATAGGCAGGAATCTATATTAAGTTACTGGCAAGAGTGAATAAGATTCACAAAATGGAAATGTCTCCAAAGGTATGAGAGAGCCATCGGTGTTATAATACATAAACTAAAGTTTTCTTTCTTTTCCAGGTTATAAGAAACACTAACCAGGCATGGAAAGATGGAGCCATAATAAGGGAACTTGAAGATGCTGCTCAGTGCCTTGAAAACAAAAATATATGTAAAATCTACCATGTGGATCTCCTCAAATTTTAGAATAATAGAATTTCAGGTTCAGAGTAAATATTAGAAATAATCTTCTTGAACCTGGTGTGGTGGCACATGCCTATAATCTCAGATATTCAGGAGGCTGAGGCAGGAGAATCATAAGTTTGAGGCCAGCCTCCTTGACTTAGCAAGACTGTGCCACACACACACACAAAAAAAAAAAAAAAAAAAGAAAAGAAAAGAAAAGGCTGTGGATGTACCTCAGTAGTAGATTATCTCTGGGTTTAATCTCCAGTACAAAAAAGAAATTTTTATTAAAACTATGAAATAATACTGAGAACTTGATTAATTTAATTAGGTATTAGCTTCTACCCCTGTAACATAATTACTCATATATATGAGAATATAATTACTCATGTTTTACTTCTATAAAACATGAGTAATTATACTTGTTCCTTGATGTTTTGATGAGCAAATGAGGCAACACATTTAAAGATAGCTTCTAAATCATAATGTGTTTTATAAATGATTTATTATTTTAAAATATACTTTCTAATAAAAATAAGCATACTTACTATATTATTCATCAATTCTACCCTTAGCAAAGTATGCAAAATGATTGAAAAGAGGTATTTAGATACAATTTTTATACAAATATTTGTAATCACACTCTACACAATTACCTAAAGGTGGAAACATTCAAATATCCATTAATAGATGAGTGGGTAAACTAAACTTGATATCCAAACAATGAAATATTACTCATCTACAGAAAAAGAATAAAGTACTACAATGTGTTACAATGTGGTTGTGGATGAACTTCAAAATATTTTCTAAGTATCTAAACTCAAAAGTGTTATGGCTTGGAAATGAGATGTCCCCCAAAAGCTACTGTATTAATGCAGAAATATTCTGAGTTTAAATATTGAAATTATGAGATGTGTAATCTAAATAGTTCATCCTAGTTTGAATAAACTAACTGAAATGGTAACTGTAGGCAGATGGCATATGGCTGAAGGAGGTAGATCCTGGAAAATTCACTTGCCCTGGGGTCCCTTCCCTGTGCATTTTGTACTTCCTGGCTTCCATGATAGGAGTAGCTCTTCTCTGCCATGCCCTTCTACCTTGATATTCTTCCTCATCTTGACCCCAGACCAGTAGAGCTGACTGAACATGAACTGAACCTCTTAAACTGTGAAAACCAAAATCATTTTTCCCCCTAAGCTGTGCTTGTCAGGTATTTTGGTCACAGCTATGTACAGCAGCTTAGCAGATGATATACTATATTATCTATCTATCTATCTTTATATATATATATATGAAATGTCCTAAGTAGGTAAATCTGTAGAGAAATAAAGAACATCAGTAATTTCAAGGGTCTGGTGGGAGGTAAGCATGATAACATGTTTAAAGGGCATGCAGATCCATTTGTAGGTGATGGAATATTTTAAAGCTAATTCTTACAGAACAATTTAGTAAGGATTAAAAATAAATGAATGGTTTGCTTTAAAGGGGTTAATTTAATGTCATATACATTTCATCCTGATTTTTCAAAAGAGAAACATCAGAGGTCAAAATGTGTTTTCTGGGTTGCAGCTGACACCGTTACCTGGAACAAATGTTGTAGCACTACTTTTTTTTTTTAATGGTCTAACTACTTTAATATTATAACCAATAATTTGTAACAATTTCTATAACATAAATACTGCTCTTGTTTTTAAGCACTGTCTTGTTAAAATAGTTTACTTAAAATGATAAAAAGTATACATAAATTTAATATAAAGATTATAACTCTCAGGTAATGGACATTTGAATGTACTAAATGTTGAATTTGAATGTCCTTTGAGGAAAAGCTTACATGCTTCACTTTGTACTCAGCAATATCTACCACTTTAAATTGTTGGAAAGGAATAGCTATTTAGCATTACTCATTCTGAACAATTTATACCATAATGATTGTAATCCAGCCGAAAGAAAAGAGTATTTATATTGCCAAGAATGGAATTAGACTCACATTTATCTTTAATAAAGTAATATATTCTATTTTTAAAAAGCAGAGACAAATTATACAGTCAGAGAGAGTCAAAGTTGGCGGAATCTGTTATAGTCTAGCATAGGCATCACTTTTCAACCGTTTGAGCAACTAGTGAATCACCTATGACAACTCTAATTAGAATAAGCTCAGCTCTGAACTGGGATACTAAGCAGATGGTAGAAATTAAGATGTCCTAAACTAGCCATAAATAATTGAGACAGGAAAAGGTACAGGGGAAGTTAAAGCTAGTCCCAGCAGTTTGTGTGAGTATTCATAGTATTTTGATATGTTAGCATATGCCTTTAGCATTGTATCTTCACAAATACACATTGTGAGATATATGGCATTATTATTGGAAGCCAAGCTTTTTAGATGCCATAAAGATAATCCATAAAATGTAGCTAAGGCTTATGACATAACAAACTATTGATAATATAAGAAGGAAAGCATATGAATAGAATAGCCAATTGGAAGGCAACACAATGGTTCATAGTCTCTAAAAGAAGTAAATCGATAGTAATAATTTGATTATATCATTTATCATCATAATGCCAATGTTCATTATCATTGTGAAATCCGTTTCCCTTTTTTTCTGAGCTTCCCACCAGAATAGAATATGGCTGTGATAGGGATTTAAAATATTAAAGCAAAAAATGAGCCTTTACAGTTCTCCTGTCCAAACACACAACAGTCAGAAACACTACACAACATAAGCACATTATATTGTGCTCACATATTATACATTTCCAAAGTGCCTCTGCCTACACTATTATCCATGACACCCAACCAAGAACAGCATGTTGAGGTTTCCATCAAAAGAATGTGTGAAATAGACCTAGGATCTGATGTGAAAGAAAAAGTTTTTGGGTGCTGGCATGTAAACAAACAAAGCAATAATCCTGATTATCAACTATATTCTTTACTTTCTCAACACATTTCTCAAATAATGAAGTTTACATATGAAACTGAAAGAGATTTCATCTGCTCATGGACCTCCGGGCAATGGCTGGTCTCAAGATAATGCTATCTTGGGTGAAAGTATGTGAAAACAGCTATTAGAAGACATGGAATTCCAGAGGAATATTATTTGGTGTTTTCTTCTTTCTCAAAATGCTTCCTGAATGAACACATAGTGTGATAGGAATAGTTGCAATATGAAGCAATGAAAAAACAAGCTTTAATTGAGTTCCAGGAAAGCAAATCATCTTCAGTATGAAATCCTTACCAACACTACTATTGGGGTCACCTTGACCAAGTTTTTACTTTAAGCCTTTAGTATTATTTCTCATTATCAGCATGCACAACCATAACTAAAAAATCTTGAATAGCTTAGGTTATCAAAAAAATTAAAAATAAAATAAATTATATATTTGCATTCAATTATCTCATGAACTGACTGCCCACAATGATATTTTTCTTTTAAACAATGTGCAGTTCTTTAATATCTACTGATCATGAAGGGACTTTTGTAAAAAGAAGAAGAAGGGGGAAGAGGAGGAGGAGAAGGAGGAGGAGGAGGAGGAGAAAGGAATAATTTAGATATTATTTCCACTTTGCTGTACTGTGATATCTGCTATCTGCATTTTTTGCTCTTTCAACTTCTAAAATTTCTTCCTTGAAGCAATAATCCCTTGGTCTTCGATTTCTTAAAGAATGAATGGTAGTAGGTATACATATTAACTTGATTACCTGAAAATTCATCAGTAAACACTTTTGCGGAAATATGTTTGATTCTTGGTCTAATTAAAAATAAGTAGAGAACATCTGAGGTTTACTTTGGGACACTGAGCTGATGTCAGGGTGTAATGAGTAGAAGAATGCCACTTAGCTAAAGCCATTTGAGAGTTATCATAGAAAATTGAAAATAAAAGACACTTCAAAGTTTGAAATACCATGTGCTGCTGCATGAAAGTATAGTCATTAAGGAAATAAACAATGATCACGAATAAAACAATACTTACAGTAAAATCAAATTCTTTGTAAAATTTTTGCTTTTAAATAACCTTCAAATTACCTACTTAGAACGTTTTTAAGCTAATTTTTGGCTGTGTAATTTGACTTTTAAATCCTTTGGGGATTTTGGTGCTGCCTTTTGAAAAAAGTGGCCTTAATTTTACTCAGCTGGATATGCTTCTAACATGTGTTTCACTGATTGTAGAATATTTATTTTTCTTTCTAGATAATATAGGTTAAAGAAAGCTGCAAGCCCCTATTTTTCTTTTTAATGAATTCAGCTCTGTGAAACTGGTTAATAGAGAATCTTAAATGGGGCGGAAGGAGGAAAAGTGGAATAATTGGAAGTCTAAGAAGTTGCTGAAAGTGAAAACAAAAAACAAGGCAATGGTGAGGTGTAATTTTGCTCTTATGAAGGCTCATAGAATGCTAGACTTTATGAGGATGATAAAATTAAATTTTACAGGTCGGGAATATAAAGGTCTATAGAGGAAGACTTATCCTTTCTGTTAAGACTAAAAATGATAGCTCTACTTAAATTTCTTTTGGCACTAGAAAAATCTTGCGAAACTGAGTTTCATATTCCATTGACATGTCAAGATATCTTATTCACCCAAGAAACAGTTTCACCTAAATATATGACTTGTTCTGCACCATCACTGGGCTTAATTTAAGCATAGCACTTCTACTTTCAAGGAGCATCATGCTTGTATCAGCACCATCAGGGTTACAAGGCAAGTGAAGAATTGCAGCTATCAATTTTAAGGCCACAGAGTTGAAAAGTCTAGATTTTAGAAATTGATTTAAAACATCTTCTGTGGGCTGTATTTATTCGTTTGGTATCACTGCATAATAAAATTTCAGAAACAGTTATTTTAAGTCTGACTTTATGACTAAATGGCTTAAGATTAATTTGCCATTAATTTACAGAAAGGTCTCACATGGGAGTTTGTTATTAGAAAAGACAGAAGTCATTTTAAAATGCAGCTGCAGGTCACTAGTTCCAAGCTTTCTTTTTCATATAATAGGGGTGAGGACGGTCCATGTTTTAAGTAAAAATAAATTTATAAATGAAATAAAAAAAAACAAGTAAAAAGCAAGGCTGAAATGAAAAGTAATGCTTTTGTTGTTGTTGTTCAAAACTAAACTAGTTGTTTTAATTGAAATATCACATCCAAATAGAGAAAACTAAAATCCCAAATCACCAATATGTAACCTCTCTGACCCTAAATAAGTATGGCACAAATTCACTTTCATGGAGCATAATCAGTGATTCACTTGGATGATTTGTTTTTGTCTCAAATGTATAGGTGAGAAAATATAGGTAATTATACTTTGACAATTATAGTGGTCTGGGAAATGTTACTGCTTTCTTCAATTTTTAGTACTAATGAATATTCTGAAGGTCATATGAGCAATCAGTGAGATAGTATTCAGGAAAAACTGCTAGTGGATCTTTTATTGTACAAAAAGTTTCATGGGGCTAATATCTTTTAAATAAAATGTAAAGCATCTATTTTCCTGTTGGTCACCCCTGATTACCAGGCTGGGCTATAGAGTAATATACTATCCTACATACCATAGTGTCTTTTCCATTACTAGTACCCACTCAGTGAAATAGATCTTCTTCTTGAGAAAGATATAACATTCTTTATTCACAGATATTAATTAATTATCTTTATTCAAAAAAAATGACTGATCAGGCATTTATTTTACCAACAAATAATAGGCTTTGAAAAGCAACCTGATTTGGAAAATGTCTTCATGGAAAAGTGTTACTTATGGAATTTAACTTTTAAAAGATAAGAGTTATTTCTATTTATTGGTTAGAACTTTTGTAGTGCCATTTCAACTCATTTACACCCTGGAACATCATTATTAATTTAGTTTTTCTGAACCTGTTTACTTTCTTTCTAGATTTATAAAGACCAATGGGACACAAACTGACAATGTTGAAACAGAGAAAGTAATATATAGACATTCTTTATTTCCCCCTTAAATCTGGATAATATGTAATCCAGTATTTTAAATGGTATTCAGCCATGGGTTAGTAAGCATAATCCACTCATGTTTTTGAACATGTAATAACATGTTTAGCAGAAAGAAATCTGAAAATCCTGTTTACAGACTTTTTCAACCATCTCCTTCCGAGAATCCTTAGTAGTCAGTACAGTCCTCTCAGACCAGGCATTTGCTCAAGGTGATAAGGTATAACTGTGACAGTCTGATAAGTTTTGTGCACTCAAATTCGTTAAACACTACTAGAGCAAATGTAGACCCTTGGTCAAAACCAATAATTCTCAGCTACCCATGTGTTGCAAATAACTGCTACAGAACTGTGAGTTTAGAGTTTGATATGTTAGGTAGAGTAAGAAGCACACACCATTACTTCAAGAGAAAATTTATTACAAGAAAGATATAATTTGTTTTGGATTGGTGCAACTCTATCAGTATTAAATATTCACAGAAATATTTGGTAAATTTTCATTAAAAATTTGGATATTTTGTTTGGTAATTATACCATTCTTAAAAAATAGATAATTAAAAATGGCATTGAGTTTAAGCATGAGTTAGTTCTTTTACATGTTATATGGTAATTGAGAGGCTTTTTAATAACATATTAATTTGAGCTCCTTTAAAAAAAAAAGAAAAGAAACAGTTCCCATCTGGAATAGTTCCCATCACTGGACAAGGATACCTCAGAACAAAATGTGACTTTTCAAAGTGATGTTTTTCTTAGATTAGACACACACCAAACTGAGTCTCATGGTCATAACTGACTTTGCAGGATGAGAATGTCAAATCTTTTCAGAGAGAAAATACCACAAAAAAAGGAAATTGGAATATGTAATGCATAAAATTTATGTCTAACTCAGTTGTAAAGTGCTGGAAAGTTAAATATCATACTGTCATGGGATATTTTACAGCCAATCTTTTATTTACCAGTCCTGAGTAAACATCATTAGGGAGAAATAGAAGTTTATATTTACTTAAAAATCATGATACTTTTACAGAAAACAAGAAAAAGAAAAAGCTAGATGTTATGGTTAGAGGTAAAACTTGGTAAACCTACTTAATACTGTTAAAATAGTGCATCATGAAGTAGTGTAATAGTCGGTATATATTTGCAAAGGTGGAAAGCATACTTTCAATTAATTTAATAGTAATAGAAAGATCTGGAAATGATTTATTCATTATTAAAGGTAAATTATTGAACATGTGCTTTATATCTAGTGAATTAAATTTCAGAAGCATTGATGTGACAGCTGGAGTGATGACACAAGATAATATAATTTCAATTTTTTTTTCTTTCACTCCAAAGCTCATACATTTTGTGCATATCTATATGAAGTTAGTCTGATGTATGACCATCTACCTGTTGAGTGATCATGGATGAAATTTGTGCCATACTTAAAAGCTGAAAAAAGTGAAGATGAAGATGAACGAATTCTGGGATGTTTTCAAGGGAGGAAACCTTAATAAGTGATGATAATAATCCATTTCTAGCCTTCTTCTATGCTTCCAGTGAGAAGAAAATGACACTCTAAGTAAATTTAGCACTATGGTAATAGGATGACAATTTTGCTTACTTTCCTTCTAATTAAATGTAACCCTGCATCATAGTATGTAGCTTGGACAGATTTAAGTTTGCCCCACCCTCTCAAATAGACAATTTGAGTCATGAAAAGCCATTAAAACAATTATAGGAGACCTCACCACTGAGTATGTTTTCTGGTTTAATTAAAGATAAATCTTGATGAGCTTAGCAAGGTCAATTTCCAGAATAGTGTTGAGTATAAGTAGTGCTCACATGTTAATTTCACATTGTATTTCTATTCTCAGTGATAATATAGCGTCTAGCTGAGCTTCTAGCTATATCTCCTCAACCTCTGACTCAAGAAATATTCTAGTACTTATTGTACTAAATCATAACTTTCCTTAATATGTCAGTGCATTTGCAAGTATTAGTTATTTGCTTTAACAGCTACCATATCATATTATATTGGTACAAAAATGCAGCACGAATTTTCATGCTTTCTATAGTAGACAATAAAATATACCATAGAGATATTCTGCTGCAGGAAGAGTGATTGACGAATGGCTATGCTTTGCTCTCTGACAATCCACCACAACGTTTATACCAAAACCATGCTTCTCATGGTACAGGTGCAAGATCATTTCTGGAAAATAGGTGTCCTCAGACAAATGACTTTGGTTCATTGACTTTCATTGGCATGGCTAAATTTTTCTTAGAAATGTACTAAAATCTAAATAGTGTTTCTACTACATACTGCCCCTTTCCTATTGTCCTTTCTAGGACTCAGTTCTGCACCACACCTTCTCTGGATCCTCTCCTTTCCCAGTAATATGTGTTTCTCTACAATTCTTTTTCACAAATAAGCTCTTCTTAGCACCTTTTGTCAAAGAATCTGAAGTTACATAAATGATACTGAGAGAGACTCATAAAATGAGATGAAAACATGGGTGTTGAAAAGAGGATCAGTTGCCCCCTCTTCAGGAGAAAAGGATGCCATTCTAAGTGATAGGTGAGGTAGAGTCTCAGGAAGGAGATTATAACACAATCACTGTTTTATCATTTGCCATCTGGCAACAGGTTCCAATGGAATGACATGCCTCTTGAAGTACAAGGATTCATTCATTTGAAAAATAAGAGCATAAGAAGCAGCATAAAAAGAAAAATCATCAGTGGCCTTCTACATTACAATGGTCGTATTCAGAGGAATAATGAGAAAGGGAGGGGTATAAACAATCAGTTAACAGCTAAATGTGAGCACCAGAGGACTCCCTTGGTAACTTGAAAGAGATCCTTAGGTCTTAAAACAGAAGGAAATACTCAGCAACAAATTGAAGACAAGGTAATAATAGTTTCATAACTCCAGAGACATCTGAAGTCTTCTTCAAGACAGATCTTTTGTGTTGAAAATGACTGACTGGGAAAATCTGGGGCCCTGAGACATGGGTTGTGGATATTTGTAAGGATGCTCAGGTATTTGATGACTCTTACAGATGTCTCTCATTGATAAAGATTGAAGAGGTGGTCAACCTTTGCTCAGTAAGATTAGAGTTCTTCCATCCTGTTCTAAGATATTGTATAGACCTCTTCCTCACAAGTCAACAATTGCTACTTTATGGTGCTGATCCAACTTCTCTTGGCTGCAAGCTAATAATTAGAGTTAAATATTATTATAGCCTAAGTAATAAGACCTGATAAGAGATGAATGGGATGATACACTTAAGGAATTTCAAGAATTACATAGCATGCAATGACAGGAGCATGCATTGCCACAATGACTGGAATGTGATAGTAATTTATCAAAAGAATGGCATGTAAGACCAAAAGAACAAGAAGTCATTCAAATGGTGTCTATAACTGAAGCTGGAATATAATATCTTCTCAACTACCCTTAGATATGCAGCAAACTCTCTGCTAGGGTTGCTTTCAGAAACCCAGAGAAATTGATGGTTAATATTAAGCAAAATGGAAATGGCTGAGTGGGGAAGAAAGTAGGGAAAATAATAACAAGCTTGAGGCAAGTGGAATGGAATTATTATGTGAGGCTAGAATACCTACTATATGGTTAGTTTCCACAGGAAGACTTAAAGATCACACTATTCATCATATACATCAGGGTGTGCCAGTGAGAGTAGCACATAATCACTGAGAAGTTTGAGGATGGCTGTTCTTGTGAATGCATGAATGACAATGAAAAAGGTTGTCTCAGAGCTAAATATTATAATATCTGTGGGGTTTTAGTGCTCCAAAATAAGAGGTCAAGTTGGTCAGCACTTACTTGAACATCAGAAATCATGACAAAGTCACATAAGGGGACAAAAAATTCATCCCTGAATTTTTCAGCCCATAGAGACAAAGTTAATGGGAAGATAACAAGGGTGATGTTTGACATGCACAGCCTCCCAATTTAATAAACAAATCCATGAAAAAGTCTTTAAAATCTCTAGCAATTGGAGAAATGGAAATCAAAACTACTCTAAGATTTCATCTCACTCTAGTCAGAATAACAATCATCAAGAATACAGGCAACAGTAACTGTTGGTGAGGATGTGGTGAAAAAGGTACACTCATACATTGCTGGTGGAATGGCAAATTTGTGCAACCACTATGGAAAGTGGTATGGAGGTTCCTCAGAAAATTGGGAACAAAACTACCATTTGACCCAGCTATCCCACTCCTTGGTTTATACCCAAAGAACTTAAAATCAGCATACTATGGTGACACAGCCATCAATGTTTATATAAGCTCAATTCACAATAGCTAGACTATGGAACAAACCTAGGTGTCCTTCAATAGATGAATGGATAAACAAAATGTGGAATATATACTCAATGGAATATTACTCAGCTTTAAAGAAGAGTGAAATTATGGAACTTGCCAGTAAATGGTTGGAGTTGGAGACTATCATGCTATGTGAAATAAACCAATCCCACAAAACCAAAAGCTGAATGCTTTCTCTAACATGTGAATGCTTATTCATAATAAGGCAGGGGGAACTAGGGAAGAATAGCATTACCTTAGATTAGGTAGACAGAAGTTATGGGAAGAAAAGGAATGGGAGTGGGGATAGGAAAGATAGTAGAATGAGACAGATATTATTATTATATGTATATATGTGACTACATGACCAATATGATTCTGCAACTTGTACACTCAGAAAAATAAGACATTATATCTAATCTATGTATATTAAAGTGCATAAATGCATTCTATTGTTATGTATAACTAATTAAAACAAATTTTAAAAAATTAAAAATGTGAAGTGAGCACCCTAGTTATGGCTGCTTTGCTAAATGAGGCATCATTAGTAAATTGATAAGATCTCAGGAAATTGGGAAACAGAATTGACCTGGAGAATGTGTTCTATCCATTCAGATAATAGGATAATAAAAAGTTCCCATTTGTGTTATAATATGATGAAGAATATTCACATAATGTTTTGCTTCAGTAATATGTCATTCTCTTGTCATAACCTCTGATACAAACTTCTAGGAGATTCCACAGAATATTGCACAGATTCATCACATCAACACTATCGTACTGATCAGACAATATGAGCAAAAGGACTGAACGTATTCCTTAGACATATGTTTTACATATCATGGGGGGAAAAAAAACCTCTCAAAGATTCAGTGATATGCTACTTCAGTGATATTCTCAGGGCTTAGTATTCTGGATGTCCAGAGACTCAAAATGAATTCATCCTGCATTGTCTCTGAAAAATAAGAAAGCAGATAACCTCGTAAGTCTATTTGTGATCGAAAAGCAACGTGTTCTAGGCTCAGGATGCTGCCCTGGATGTTATACTTGATGACATAGTTAGCAGCTAGTTTTGTGGCCGCTCAGAGAGGATACGCATACCTACCAAGCATTTAGTTGCAGGCCATGATTTCCACCATTAGCTAACATCAGTTCAATTCACTTACATTCTGTTTTCCCCTTCAACAAGGAAGGCCAATGAGAACCAAAGGAGACGAAACTGAATTCAGAAATAGGTCTTTGTGGCACAAGGGGTAGACTGAAGCCGACATAAAAATATTCTTCTCAGGGTTGGAACTTTAGCTAAGTGGCAGAATGCTTGCCTACTATGCACAAGGCCCTGAGTTTGGCACTCAGCCCTGAAAAAACAAATAAACAAACAAATAGATAAATGTTATTCTCCAATCTCTTGTTCTGGGGAATGCAAGTGCTTTATTACTGCATTATTATTATTATTATTATTATTATTATTATTATTATTAATTTATTTTTCACATCTTCATACATGTATTTTCTTATTCTAGCACCACATTCAGGCAGAGGCCATGCTTTCAATTAGTTCCACCAAGCCTATGACTGAGCATGAGGTTGATAGTAAGGAAAGCCAGTTTCTACAAAACGCAGGACACCTTTGAGAGCTAATGTTGACTCAAGGACTCTCTAGGACCTAGCCAAAACTTTATTACAACTGTGCTTTTGCAATCGAGGACTCTTCCTGCTTTTCCTTTCTGTGTCTCTGGTCAGACTTTCACCATGCTTCTATGGTTTCTCCTGAGTCCTCCCATTTCTCACATCTTTTTCCTCAAAATCATGTTCTTTTTATTTCAAATTAATTTTTCTCATTTCTATAATTGTTTTGGCATGTGTTTCTTAGAGAATCTGTACCAATATTTTTGTTAAATTTATTTTTAATTCAATGTTCTAATTATGCCTCTGAGGTTCAGTATGATACTTCAAGAAATGTGTACAGTGTACAGTAATTAAATCTAACTTCCTTTACCCTTCCACCAACCCTTCCCACCCTTTAATAATCACCATTCTACATTTAGGTTAGTTCTTTTTAACTTCCACATATGAGAGATAAACCATGTTAAAGAAAAAAAAGAATATATATATATACATACATATATATATATATATATATATATATATATATATATATATATATATACAGAGAGAGAGAGAGAGAGAGAGAGAGAGAGAGAGAGAGAGAGAGTAACTTGTGGCTTATTTGGCTTAAATAGTGTCTTTCAATTACATCCATTTTGTTGTAAATGATTAGCAGCAAGATTTTATCCTTCTTTATGTCCAGATAACATTTTATATATATAATGTATATGTAATACATGGGCACCTAGGTTGAGTCTTTCTATCTTAGCTAATGTGAATACTGCCAAAATAAACCTGAGCATGTAGATATCTACTTAATACGCTGATTTCATTTTTAATGGATATATATTCCGAAATGGAGTACCTGAAACATAGTTTTCTGAGAACTCTCCATACTGTTCTCAAAATGACTATACTAATTTACATTACCTTCAACAGCATATTAGGCTTCCGTTTTCTCCACAAAATAATTTGCATTTGTTGCTGTTAATTTTTGATAATACTCATTCTAACAAAAATGGGAAGATATATCATTGTGGTTTTAATTTGCATTTCCATCATGGCTAAGAATATACAAAATTTTAAAATATATATTTGTTAGCCATTTGCATTTCTTTTGAGAAATATTAGTTCAGATTTATTTGCCCATTTAAAAGTAGATTATATGTTTTTTGTAAATTTTTTGAGTTTCTACTACATTCTAAAAATAAACCCTTCATCAGGTGAAAATTTGACAACTATTTTCTTCCATTTGATATATTACATTTTCACTTTCTTAATGATATCCTTTGCTATGCAAACTTTTTTTAGTTTTATGTAATACCATTTATCTACTCTTGCTTTTGTTGCCTGTTCTTTTGGAATCATATCATTAATTATTCTAATAACTTGAAGTGATTCCACAGTGCTTTCCCCTAGTGTTTTTATAGTTTCAGATCATTTAGTTAAGTCTTTGATGTTTTTAGTTGACTTTTACACATTGAGAGATAAGTGCCAAATTACAGTCTTCTGCATATGAATAGCCAGTGTTCCCAGTACAATTTAATGAAGAGCCTGGCCTTTCTCCAATGTGTGTTTTGGTGTCTTTGTTGAGTATCAGTTCACTATACATGTGTGTGTTTATTTCTGGGATCTATATTCTGTTCCATTGGTCTTCATTTCTATTTTCTTTTTCTCAGTACCATGCTGTTTTGAATACTATGGTTCTGTAGTTTGAAATCAGGTATTGTTATGCGAAGGCATTAATCTTTTTATTCAAGATTTCTTGGGCTACCTGCAGTGTGTTATGCTTTCACATAAATTTTAATATTATATTTCTATTTGTATATTATATATTTTCTCTTATGCATTCATTCCTACAAATACATAACTTTGACACTGTTCCTGAAACCCAATCTCTAGGTAGTCACAGTCTTCTTGGACTGGTATATTGAAAAATACATCTAAAATTTATATCAAATAAAATTTATTCTTCATGTATTTAAATAATTAAAATTGATGAACATTGATTATATATTCTTAAAAAATAATCAAGTTTCAGCCAGGCACAGTGGCAAATTTTTATAATCCCAGCAATCACTGGCAATTGAGGCAGGAGAATTGCAATTTCAAAGCCAGGCTTAGAAACTTAGCAAGGCCCTAAGCAACTTAGGGAGACCCTGTCTCAAGATAGATAAATAAATAAAAAGGTCTGAGGATGTAGCTTGGCAATAAAGTCCCACTATTTAAATCCCTATTACTAATGAAAAAAATCAAATTTCAATGTTCCTTTCAGATGGCAAATAAGTCTCTTTACATACCCATGCCCTCAACTATTATTATACTTGTGTGTCCATTCTCCTCATTTACAAATAAATATGTACACTCATATTTTTCATATAGGGTTAAATATCGCTCAGTATTTCCAAGTGAAGAAGAGTGAATGTGTATACAACAAAAATTGAAGAATATATGTATAATTTTGTATTCCCTAGGATCTAACCACCCTTATGAATAAAACCATTTTAACAGTGCTGTCTCACATCTCAATGAAATATGAACTTCAGAATCTTTTCTCCCAGGAATTGCTGTACTTCCAGCATCACAAATATGGTATTATATTCAGTATGGCGCAGGCACTTCAATAATTGGGGAATAGGAGTGAACCTTTTTTTTTGTCAAAATAGATTTGTCTTTGTTGTTTATTTCTCTTCATTATTAGTCCATACAAAGAACAAAAGAGGCCTCTCAAAAAAGCTGAAGCTGAGCCAGGTCAAGCTAACTGCATCTATGTGTATGAAAACTGTAGTAACTCTTCACATAAAGTATAACAACATGTAGCATATGCACATTTCCTCACATACATGAGCATCATTTTTACCCAGAGGATTAGTTATTAATATTATAGTATTTTGTGCCTTGTGCATGTATAGATAATTCACTCTCAAACTATATATATTTATTTTCTGCTACTATATAATCTTTTATTCTAAAAGATGTCTAATAAGTTGATGAACCATAACTAGGCAGGAGCTTCTCCTAGAAATATCCATATCTTAATCTCTGAGTCTTGTCAATTTATTGCATTACATAGCAAAAGGAACTTTGTAGATGCAAATAAAACTGTGAATTTTAAAATGCAGAGAGAATTCAGTTTTCTTTGAGTAAGTCTAATCTACTAGCATGTACCTTTTAAAGTAGAAACTTTCTATATAAGGACCAAAAAGGCATCTGTTGTAGAAATGAGAACTTCAATTCTATAAACTCAGAGAACTGGACTTTGTCAACAGTCTGAATTAATATGAAAGAAAATCTTCCAAGAGGCTCCTGATAAGAGACCAACCACTCACTACATTAATTGTTTTGTTAAAGCAGGAGCAGAGAATCCAGCCAGGTCCACAGATTGCTGCCATATGCATTTGTATTATTTTAAAACACTTGAGTTTGTAATAATAGGTAGAGCAGGAATAGAAAAGTAACAGATAGACCTATCATACTCATCTTCTTTTGCCTAACCTAGGTGAAAATAATCTTCTGCTGTTTTATGCAACCTATGTATGATATACACACACATTATTTTATTAGACTTTATAACTTTAGAAAAATGGCCTTCATCCTTCTTAACTTTTATTTGTGAGATTCATGAGGGTCTCATAAATTTATATTTAAATTTTGTGTGTCTTAAATGGTAGTAAACTTTTGAAATAAATAAAGGCCATGGTATTTAGCATTGAAACAAGTGGTATATTTCACCTGTAAATAAAGTGTTTAGCTATATCATAAGAAATAAGGGTGTAAATAATTTTCTCAATTTACATATTGCAAAATATTTTGTCTTCACTTAAGTCAGTCAGTGATGTTGTTTTAATCTAAATGGTATTGGCTTTCCTATATAAACCCCAAAGAGCTCAGACAATCTTTTTTTAGAAATCTGTTTAGATATTTCTTAGAAAAAATGTACTATGAATCCTTAGAATATTTTTTGCCTCTATACTTCTCCTTATACTGGTGAAAGTATGGTTCTCTATAGAGTAGTCATATTTCATAATTTAACACAGTTTTTGATAGTATCAGTGGGATGGTTTTTAATAATTCATTATGGCCTCCACAGCTGATAACATAATATTATAATATAGACTGAATATTATGATTAACTATAGCTGAAATCTCAAAACAAATAAGAACTTCCATCTTGTATTGTCAAGGAGTCATATTTTCTAAGTTCCTTGCTCTCAATTTTCTGCTTTTGATATGATACCTGGAGTTATCTATCATATGCAGTGTATATAATCAAGGTAATGCGATTCTTATCAGTTACTCACAAAATATGTAGTCCCATGCTTGGAAAAACCAAACATTCAATAAACAGAAGCAAATATTTTTGTGGCTTCAATAACTGATAATTAATAATGCTTTGGGAATTTTATGTGACACCTTTATAGGCAGTGTTTTCTCTGGATATTTGACTGAGGAGTGAAACACCTGAAATCATTTTGATATATGTTTTTATGTATTTATTACTGTAAAAAAACTCTTTCAAAAGATAATGACTCAAAGGTACAATATGCTTAATATAGTCACTTACTTGTGGGACAGAGTTCTGGCAGTAGTTGGGTGGAATACTCTCCTGTTCCATGTGGTTTTATGTGGAATCACTTTGTGGTAGTCAGCTGGCAGAAGCTACTCTGCAACATTCCAGATGGCCTCACTGACATATCTGGTGCTTTGGCAGAACAGCTGGAAGTTTGGTCTTAGCTGACATGTTTTCTTGAATACCAATAGAATACTTCTTCAATATGGCTGTCAGAAGAAGTCAGCTTTTTTAGAATTTAGCTCACAACTCTGGTACCAAAAATTCTAGTAAACAAGGCAGAAATTGCATGGCTTTTTGAAATAAAACTTGGAATTCTCATGGCATACATCTATTGTACTTGACTGGTTGATATAGTCACAGGTTCATCATATTCAAGAGAAGGGGTTTTTGAATGGGAGGAGTATCAAAGAATTAAGCACCACTACTTACATGGTTATGTACTGAGGTCGGGAGAGGGTCACTGCTATACTTGGTGAACTATCTATTGCTAAAATTAAACCAGGAACTGTGCAGTGTCTATAGTAAAAAATAAAAAGTGAAACTTCTTTTTATCATTTGAAGTATTTTATTTGTAATTCTAAAATATAATTGAAACACTTCATGTATTCACATGTCATTTTATGGCATTTTATATTTCTAATTTCTTTCAAAATATGCTATTAGAATACACAGTATAATTCTATCATTGTAAACAATGTTTTTCTCCCATCTGAGTTAAGATTATTTTTTATATATACATGAACTAAAAAATGATATTATACATGACAATATTTCTTTAATATAAATTTACTTACTTTTCATCTTAATGGGAAGAGTAGCAATAAGTTCACATGATAAACAATTGTATGCTGCAAAAGTCAGGCTCTAGTTTTTTTTCTGAGAAAAAAAGGATTGAAAATATTTTTTTATATAAATTTTAAAAGGTAGAGTGAATGGCACCAATGTTTTCCAAAATAATTGTTTTGTAAATAGTATAAAACAAAGTTTTGAGTTAGATTTCACATTATGTATTTTCAAGCAATGTGAAATCCATGGATACAGAAGCTGTAGATATAGAGGGCTAACTGTGTATAGTGAAATGTCCATAATGACCTATTGTTCAATGACACACCACATATATGAAGATGGTCCCAGAAGAATATATTGCTTAGTGATGTTATAGACATCCTAGTTTGAGTAAATGTATGATGTTCACACAATGATGAAATTTTGTCTGGAGACATTTCTTTGAAAAAACTCCTCTTAAGCAATAGATGACTGACTCTCTCTCTCTCTCTCTCTCTCTCTCTCTCTCTCTCTCTCTCTCTTTCTCTCCACTAACATTTCTCCAAAGTAGAGATAATCATTTAAACTGCTGTGCTGTGAACTAATCAATATAATCAATAAGTCATAGACATAGGTTATAGGTTATAGATTATAGGAATAAGGTAAGATAACATAGATAAGCAATAGTAACATAGAAGTTTGAAGATAAGTTTATCAGGAGTAAGCCTAAGTAATAGCAATAAAATCATGTAACCATAAGACATAGGATTTAAGCCACAAAAAATAGATATGGAACAGTGAAATGTGATACGTCAGTATGCCACTATAGTTATGGATAAATAGAGGCTGATAGGCTAATACAGATATAAACAAGGTTGAATCACTATAGTTGTAAACAATTGTATTAGCTTGATCATATAAACATAAAGCTTATAGATATCAGTAGTAAAATGATTAGTAAATGAGATAACTGTAAGCATCAAATAAATCACTAGTACTGGAATAGCACAAATGGAGTCACTGTGGCTATATGAACAAAAAGTGTGGCCATAGGAACTCCATCTTAGCTCTTCTAGACTCCACATTAGTTTTCTGTTACTGCTCCTGTGAAAGAGGGAACTGCATGACCCATTTCTGAGAAACAGAATTGAAGGCTGACTTTTTTAAAAATATTTATTTCTTAGTTTTTTTTAGGTGGACACAATATCTCTATTTTACATTTATGTGGTCCTGAGGATCGAGCCCAGTGCCTCATGCATGCTAGATGAGTTTTCTACCTCTTGAACCACAACCCCAGCCCCTGAAGGCTGTCTTTTTAAAATTTTTTGTCCTGTACTTTGTAATGTACAGAATGTACCCATCAGAATGTACCCAGCTCAGGATATGTTTGTGGTCATGGTGAGCTACATCCTGGGCTTGAGTTCATTTATGGTCTACATGACTTTAAAAGAGATTATTGCCCCTACTCAGCTGAAACTCAGGATACAGTTGTCTAACACTTGTTTGGACTGAGGAGGGGTTAAACTAACAGCTTTTTTTAGCTTCTCTAACTTGCTTGCTTGCATGAAGTTGAGGAAAGCCCCTGAGTTGTGGTTTTCATCCTTAAATTCCCAAGATACAGACTAGGAAATTGCTGTTCTCCCACAGAGCTTCAGTGTCTATGGGTGGACAACAGTCCCTGGCCAGATTAATAAAGCTCTCTTTGATTTGAATTCAGACTCACAGTGTTTTCTGAAGTGGCTCCTCATAACAAAACTTTCAAAGCTATGAAGCACCTGCACCCTACAATCTTGTATTCTTTCCAGAATGTAAAATGTGTGTGTATAAATACAATTTAGTTAATTTATTATAAATTTGAAAACATACCCTAAAAATTGGAAAAGGTACATAAAATCCAAATAAATCAAACCAATAAGAAACATGACATATGTATAATTAATGTATAATTAATGAGAAATTAAATGAATACTCAAACATTTTCTTCTTAAAAAATAGAAGACATTACACTTCATGAAGCTGGTTTTATTTTTCTTATAAATAATCTAGTGAATTTTTTAAAAAAACAAACACAAAAGGCATACAGATTGGAATAAAATATTGTAAAATAACTAACACAAAAAAAATCAAAATTTGAAGCTTTTTTTTCAGATAAAATTTTGAAACCTGGTCATCTCAAGTAGTTGTACATTAGTTGTATACATTTTGTTCTTCTTCAGTTTCAAAATTGAAACATTGATGATATATTATTATCCTATTTAGTAGTTTAGAAAATAAAATTTATAATTTTGATTCATCCTTTTTATAAATTCTTACCTATATTAAGCAAGATTATACCTTGCTTATGATCAATTTTATGTCATATTTTAGAATACAAATTAGTGTTTTCTATGATGTAAGGAAATGTGATATTAATTAACTCAAACTCTTTTCTATCTATCCTCTGCAGACAAACCCAAATCTGAATCTTCTCCTACAGATAATGGTTTTGGATAATCCATTTTGCTTTTATGACTTTTTCACTTTCCAAAGCAAATAATAAATATAAAACATATGAAAATATTGTTTTAAGGTTTTATGAAGTGCATACAATTGTTAATGTACAATGCACTTAAGCTATCTGAGACAAAATAACTGAACTTTGAGATTCAGAAATGCTGGACTGTCTCCAGAGGAATCTACTACAAGAATTTACTTAACATTGTTATAATCTATCTGGTACCATGAGTATCCTTGAATTCTAATTCTTTTCTGTATCTAATCAGAATATGGCGGAAAACAAAACTTCACTCTTCTTTGGAAGTGACTTTATGTAATTGAACTCAGAGATACCAAAGCATATTTTGTTATAAAGATTGAGTCAGCAAGATTCCAAGGAGCAAAGTTTTATTGAAAAAGAGTTAGCAGGTTTTAGTCATAGATTTGCTATGTCCATCACCTCTTCTATCACAGTATAGTAAATTTCATAGAACTAATTTCTCAGGTTGAAGTTCATCCATACTTTGCTTTTAATAAGGCAATATTTCTTACAATTGTTGCTTCTGTGATCCATCAGACACATAGTATTTGTGTAACATAGTATAGGACAAAATTGCTAAGCCTATGATAATCTGGGTTTATGTAAACCAAATGTTAAGATTTTGTTTGAAATGTGTAGAAAACACTAATAATTTTGTTGTTGTTGTTGTTGTTGTTTTTATATCCCAATGGGCAGTGACCCAGGAAAGAATGGAGATTGAGATATCGGTAATTCTTGCAAATTCTTAATTTCCATATTTCTAGTTTTCTAGGAGAAATAGGAGAAACTTTGATAAGAATACCTAAGCTAACCTTGCTGAACCACCATATTGCAAGAGGAAAAACATCTAAACCAGTAGAATGATAAAAACATAGGAAGTGTCCCAATGGAAAGAACTTAAGTTAGAAAAACTCTCTGAAACTTGAAAAAGGGCAGAACATTTTATTTAGTGCTCTTTCATTTTGGTTCTGACCTTGAACCTTTGATGTAGTTTCTATTGACTGGGCTATTTCAGATTTCCACTGTACAGTTTTACTTGTAGATTTTTGTTCAGAAGAGAGGGAAGTAACACTTTTAGATGGAGAAGAATCTTCTTCTCCATCTAAAAGTGTTACTTTGAGTAATACTCAAGGGCAAATATTAAGAATTTTTGTATCTAATTCAACATTTTTATGTTAGCATTCCTTTATTAAAATGCCTATAAATACTAAGTTCCTCAAGTGTTTGTGTATGTGCATATGCATTTAATATATCTTTTTGGTTCTCTTATTATTTAATGAGTTGAATAAAATCAGGTGTTTAGTTTATAAGTCTATGAGCAACAATATTCCCATCTTAAAAAAATTATGCTTTAATTATGTCTGTATTGGCAACTTACCAAAAAAAAAAAGAAGAAAAAGAAGAACCACCACCACTGCCACCACCAACAACAAAAATCTAACCACACAACTACAGAAAACTAAAATTGTCAAAGAAATATTCAACAAAGAGAGAGAGAGAGAAAAAAAAAGGTATTTTATTTGTTAATCAGCCCCTGGGCTCTTCAGTATTATGATGGGTCTGGATAGAAGCAAGAGGGGATAAATTGGTACACATTTCAAAGAGTTGAGGAGTTGAGCCAGAGTGCTGACAGGCCAGTTGGGGAGACCTTCATAAGCTGCATTCTATATACTTTGTATAAGAGTTATTGAGGTGAATTGGGAGTACTAATAAGAAGACGGAAATATAAACATTGATATTAATATCCAAGAGATTGTTAAAAAAATTATGAAAATATAGCTTTTATAATTTTGTAAAAAGCTAACCAAAGAAAAATCACATGTAAGATATTTATTTTCTGTGATTTCTTTGAACATATTAAAGAAAATTCTCATAATATTTGGAAGCATATGACTAAAGTTTTATTTTAAGTATACCATAGGAAATTTATGCATCTAAGAAAGCAATTTCAAATATTTATATTTGATAGAACATTTTATAAGAAAAAAGTTACCAGTTTACATTGTTAATAGAGAAATAAAAAGGAAAGAATTTGCTAAAGATTTTTAGAGTAGTAAGTAGACTTGTTAAAAGAGCTTACTGTTGGGCTGTGGCTGTGGCTCAGTGGTAGAGTGCTCACCTAGCATGCAAGAGGCACTGGGTTCAATCCTCAGTACCACATAAATGTAAGATATAGTGTTCGCCTAAAACTTAAGAATAAATGTTAAAAAAAGAGCTTACTGTTATAAGGCTAGGGCTTTGCAGGAAACTGAGGCAGTATAAGGATCCCCTCCCCACTTTGAACCCTTATTCTTGCTAACACATCAAAAAGATTTCAGACACATCACTCAGGCTTTATTGAAGGAACAGGAAAAAGAAAAGGGGACACCTTCAAGGAAGACAGAGTGGGTGTTCCCAGTGAGAATAGGGGCAGCATGCTTCTCCTGTAGTCCAGTTTTATTGGGCATTCCAGAGAATTTTCCAGAGAGTTTCATCCATTTCTACCTCTTGATTTTTGACTGACAGCAGAATGACCTCAGACTTTCAAGTCCTCACTACCACGACAACTCTAGATCACTTTGACCCATGCTGACTAGTTGCAATTAGATTGTAAACCACAAATTCTCACAGATTTTATGGTTAAGAAGAATTATTCTTATCTCCCTGAGTTCTGGGATTTGTTCTGTGAAAAGTGTTACAAAAGTCTTCCCCTTCAGAGTAATTTCCTCTTGTTGACAATATTGTGGGCCTGCATTTCTCCTGCAGATAACAAGTAGTTTGCTAAGGAATTTGACATATACTATCCACTTAAGCCAGGCAGGGCTACAGGTAAATTGCTTCTTGGAATAGAAAGTATGTGTAGTTCAGCACAATGGGCCCATTATAAAGAATTATTCCCTTAACCTCTTGTTCCCACCACTCACATCTCTCTGTCCCTCATCATCATCTTTAAATAAGTGGCTTGATGTTGTGGGGCTGGGCACAAACATAATAGTGCCTCTCTTATTACCTGAAAAATTTTTTTCATCACTTCTAACAATAAAGTTGGCCCCTGATTATCTTTAGAACATCCATGCAAACTTTTTTTTAAATGATTGATAGCATAATATTTTTTTGTTTACAGGTTTGAGAAAATACATTTTTCATGTGGTAAGTTGTTGAACTTCATACATGTCAAATATAGACAGAGTGATTAATAGCCTGCCTGACAATCAACATTTCAAAAGCAAACAAATAAACAAAATGGCCCAAATGTAGATCTTCACCAACATAATTTGTGTGAATATGAACAAGAACAAAATTCTCCAAATATAAGCAACAGTAATAAACATTCAGACACAAACGCAAACAAAATGTGTTTTATAATCAACCTTTCATCAGTAGCAATAAAGTCAAATGACCATCTGTAAGATGGAAGGTAAATCAATTAATTCCTCTTCCATGCATTTCAGGAGTACACTGGAGAGCAGACTGTATTTATTTCTTGCCACAATATCTTCTAAGAAGTTGTTCTAAGCTGAATCCTACATTGTTAGGTATTATATGCCTCTACCCACACACTTCTAGCTTACTGTTTCTCAATTCCCAATTTCTTTATGGTTTTCAACACCTATTTCACATAGCAGAGTCTCTGTTAAATGCTCTCTGACCCTCTAGCCTTAGGCAATTTCTCTTTCCTAGGTTTCCTGGCACCTTTTTTATACCTCTCTTAAGCAAGAATCACTTGCTATCATCTATTAAGTGTATTCACATCTTTTCTTCCCTGTTGGACCAGAGCCTTCTGTTATACGAGAGCATTTCATTCTCCCAACAAGTGTGCTTTAATTTTGCTTTGTTGTCAGAATCAATATGCCACATCCATGAGGTATGATTAAGATTTTGCAGAACACGAAAAGTCATCAGACTGCCTCTGTAGTTTGCTAAAGACATTGTGTGGTGTTGGTCATTCTTCTCAGAAGTGGCAGTTATAGCTGTGTCTGTTCTTTCTGGGTTACTAGAGAATACAAGCCTGAAAAGCTGAAGGTGACAGTGGAAGGATGGTAGCAGTTAGAAGTAACCTGTAGTTCTAAAAACTCTTGATAGGATCTCCTTCCTCCCAGGTCAGAGGGCTGAGAGTTAATTCCCTTTTACAATCACATGCCCCAGAAACAACCACAACTTTTCAAGCAAGCAGCAGTATTTTTTCTGGCTGACAGACACCCTCTGCAAAGAGTTTCAAACACTCAGGCGAGAAGCACTATCTATGCCTCATTACCATTTAAATAGGCTGATCAATGAGAATTAGCATGTAATTTGAATTACAACACCCACCTCCTGCTTCTTAGAAACCATGGTCCTCTAGCCTCTGTAAGTGGTGCTACATTTTCCAGTGAGGATTCCCTCCTCTCCTCTTCAAATCTGAAAGCAGGTGTATTCCTTTGTTTTAGTACAAGAATTTAAATGGAGCCATTTCTCCCAGTTCTGACTATACTTCATCTACATTCAGTATAATCTATTGTCCTGCTGAAACACCAAGTGAAATAGCATCCAACTCACTACAATTAATTTTTTTTAAAATTCAATGTCACCATTAGCTTTATGTCCATAGCTTCATCATGTTGATTTAGCCATAAATAATAAATAATCATAAATAATGTTAGCAGTATAGGTCAGTGAGCACACTATGCTGACCAAGATATTAAAGAATATTATATGAAGGCTATTGAGCTATAAAAACTTCGATTATTTTTTTTTGGGGGGGGAGAGAAAAATAATACCTATTCACTAAAATTCATTTAATCTAAGTATAAATTATTTATTTTCATTTTTCCTATCTTTTAAGTCATAAATTTATGTCATAAATTTCGTGAAAATTAGATATGTGTGAAAAGACTACATACATGATATTGCATTGTAAAAATGTAGGTATATATTGCCTTTTTTAAAAAATATTTTTTGGAGACAGTTTCTAGCTATGTTACCCTAGTTGGACTCAAATTCCTGGTTTAACAGTGGTTCACTTCACCTGTTTGAATATAGGTAGCTTTTGTTGTTTATTTTAAAAGGGACATGTTTTTCCTTTCCTCTTCTCCCTCTCTCCCTCCCTAACCTGGGAGCAGGAAGCAAGATTATCTTGAGTTATCAGTCCTTGAGCACACACCTACCACTAGAAGGAGATGTCATGTGAAGATGTAGGAAATGACTGTCTCCCAAATTAACAAGTAAATTTCAACACACCATCCTGGCACACCTGGGATCCCCTCTCAAGGCACACCTGGAATGCAGCCTTTAAAGAACATCTTTTAAAGCCCTCTGTTCTCCTGATGGGCAGAACCACAGCCTCTGGGACAGAAGTGCCCTGTATTTCTTCTTGGCTAACAAAGCAACAAACCTACTTGTTCCTTTTTCTCAAAAATGTGTCCTCAATATTAAATTGACATGAATTGGCATCAGGGACAAGGACCACACTTTGGATAACACTGGGATCAAGTGATGCAGCATTCTCAGCTTCCTGAGTATCTAAAACTACAGGTGCACATGACTGCATCTTCTCTATAATGTCATTACTTCAAATACAGATATGTTTATATAATTAATTAACACTTATATTGGTTTATTTTACATTTGATAGATTTTGTCATCATTACTTATATAGACCCTAACTTCAACAAATTATTCAGTTTATATAGTTAGGATATTAAAGTAGTTTCTTGGATCCAGATGTGATTGCAAATCACTGGTATGTACTATGGAACTATAATTTCCAGCTGAGAGCTCACAGATTATTATTTAATGTTAAGATAATATAAAATTCTCTCTCCCTACTAAACAGTAATTCTTTTGGTCCTCAAGTAACTTTCCAACTCTAGGGATACATAATTTCAATGTGGTTGGAAATAGAATGATAGTGTTATGCAGTAATATACAATTCTCTAGGATCTAGGGTTCATAAAATATTTCTATACCTGTATACCAATACTGTATTTTTGGTCTCATCACATCATTTTCATTTACAAGTGCAATTGCTTATTGAATTTTCTCTTTCCCTCAAATATTCCATGTATCTCTGAAGACATAGATCTCATCTTTTATATTTCTTATTTTATTTTAGTGTACTCACAGTTTCTGAATCTCAGATTCACTGTGAAAAATGGTGGCCCTGAGGGTAATTTGAGTAGGCGTTAATTCACTACTGAAGTTCATTCGTTACCTAGGCTACTCAAAGTAACATAGTATACACATAAATTTTGATGTTAATTTGAATATATACCCTCAGAAAAAGTTACATAGTCTACTTTTTCATCCAAATTGTAACTTGCAAACTTTTCCTACATATAAGCAAATGAATAAAAGTAACAATGCATGAAAACTTTATGACCAGGAGATAAATCAGAGAGACTTCTAATGTCTAAATGTGGTATAATGCTGCTTACAGCCAGTTTCAATGATAATAGGGCATTGGAATCTATACTTTATGAACAGAAATCAAGGAATAAAAAATGGGTAAGCGAGAAATGAAAGAGGGAGACCAGGCAGAGATATACAGCAGAGTTTTTTTTTTTTTTTTTTTGTCAGAGTTAACAAATAAAGGCCATCTCTGTATAGTGGAGAGAGGCAAAACAGGCTTGGGTTCCTGCCGCAGTCTGGCTGGGCACCAAATAACCAGGAGGTCATGAGCCACTTGTCGATTCAAACAGGAACTACTTTACTCCGAAACCCATGCGAACTCAACGGGAACTCCAGGAGAACTCAAAAGTAGCGGGCACCTGAGGTAGCAGGAGCCACCCTATTGCTGGACAGCAGAGGTCCATATACACAACTGAATACACAGCCTGTTTCAATTTAGAGTCATCCAATTACAGCAATCAGTCATTATCTTAATAATTATACACAGCTTAAATTAATTATCATCATCTTAATGGCTCCTTGGTGTTACTTCTCAACCACTTTTTCTGGCAAAATGCCAGGCACCATCCTGACTTGGTTGTGGCTCTCAACAGGTTCCAGGACTTTTATAGGGCAGGCTCAGGAATCAGAGCTGGGACTCCTAATGCTGGGTCGGGGATGGGGGTTAGGGGTTGGGCTGGTATGAGTGAGTGGTGAGCCTCTCTCAGAAACGCCTTTGAACAGGAAAGTGTAACTCTTTCCTTAAAATGGTGGTTGCCACTTAAGATGGCAGTCCAGATGCTAAGCAAGGACCTTATACTTTATCTATTTAAAAATATAGGTTGAAGACTTCATCCTTAAGTAAATATCTACTGAGAATGCTTTTAGTTTTTTAATTTTGAAATATACACACAGGAAAAAAATAAAGGAATATCATATAAAGGTATATTTGTCATTATTTTGCTTATTTTTTTTTCTTATTAAGAAAATGGTGCACCATTTAGCCTTTGTTTTAATCTTGTGATTGTAAGAGATTGGAAGAGCAGTGCTTATAGGACCATTCAAGAAGGCAATGAAATGATAACATCCAAACAACAAGTATTGAGAACATCTCTTTGAATTTCTCTGCTAAACTCACTTTGTTGTGGTGATATAGCAATGTATTTAGTGAAATAAGAATACGAGCTACTTTTTTTAGTTTTATTTACCCATTATTCTGTGTATACATTCATATGTAAAACTGAACTATTCATTATTTTCTACATATGACCTTAGGTTCATGACATGGTTTCTTATTGAGACTGAAATCACTGTCAAAAACACTTTCTTTAGTGTTTCATTTAAATTTTAAACTCTTGCCTTAGAAAGCTGATTATTTAAGCATCCTATGCTCAATATGGTTTTTCCTAATCTCATTAGCTTGATAAACTTTCTTGCTCCTCTGAAACCCCCCTTTTGAACATGCATACTCTTTTGAGGGCAAGGATAACTCCGTAGAAGGCTTATTTACCAGCATCATCATCTCCCCTTTTGGACCATAATCTCCCTGAAGGCAGGATGCATCAGTTAGTTCCTTTACATTTCTCAGCTTTTTATTAGAAATCAGCATTTTTGAAATAGTTATTGAGAACTTAAATTATGTCCCAAAATATCTAACTTGGTTTTCTAACAGGCATGACTATGCCTCTGATTTTGCCCAATTTAAATATTTTATATTGTGTTGTCCTGGAAATAGAATCCATGCCAGCAGGTTCAAATTTTATATTATTTGAAATAATTGTTATACTAAGAAACTACTATATATAAGGTCAGAATGGTAAAATTATTTTTGTTAGAAATCACATTTAAATTAAAGTCATTTATTATGGATGTCGCCTGTACTCTGGAAATGCTGAATATAGTACTTAGTCAGCTGGAGTTCTAACCAAATTTATTTCTTCACCAGTAATCACTCTGAAAGTAGCAGAATATCTGGGGACTCATTGTCTGAACAAATAATAAACTTTGTTGCTTTTTTTAAAAACACAATCCTAAAACACAATATTCATAGTTCTTATTATCTCTATATATTTCTACAGCACAAAGAAAATTTTACTATAAATCATTAACTAACAATATATAATAAATTATTAACCTAAAAAAGTGTAAAAAAAATTAACCAGCAATAGGTATTGGAAGAAAATTCATGGAGGACAAGTTGATATAGCCAAAGGGTTTATGTCTTTTTCTCTTCTAAACCATTTTTATGATAGCTATTATTAAAGCTGAAAAAGAATGACATTTTCAATTTAATTATATTAAAACTGTGATTAGAGGTCTTCATTTTTTTTAGGTTAAGTAGACTTTCTATAATTTTGGAAGGTTTAATCAAAGTAAATATCTACTGTTCCATTGTTAGAACATGATGTTTACAGAATGATTTAATTGATTTAACACTGAGAATTTTGATGAATTTATGTAAAATGTACTATACTTAGATTCAGGTTGTGATTTATTTAAGGCCCATATAAAATTTAAAATCACTGGAGAGGGCAGAAAAATGGACAGAAAATGTGTTAAAACAAGACTAACAGAAATAAATTCATAAAAATATTACTCTCATTTACAAAATGTATGAGGTCAAAATAAAAATACTTTAATAGGCTGTAGCTTCTTTTCCTCTTTAAGTATTTTAGGGTCTCTATTATTCAGGAAGTAATTTAACTAATTTAACCACACAATAGTATGTAGACAGTATTCTATGATTGATCACATGACTTTAATTTTTAGTCAATGTTTAAAAAAACAGTAAAAAAAAAAAAACAGCAGAACAACAAACTAAATGACTATATCTATATGCATTATACATTTTTTCTCTACATTTAAAACACTTAGAAGAAAATAAATGACCAAAACTATTATACTACATTGCTTCTGGGAGTTAAATTTCTAAAACAGGTAAAAATGCCTTAGTAAACTCGCTGTTTCTCATATATGCATGAAAGAGGAAGCTTTATCTTCTGTTTTTATTAATTTCCAGTGTGCCCTGATTTTTGAAAGATAAGCAGATCCTTATATTCTTTAGGACACGAACAGAATTATTTGAATCCTCTCAGTACTGACTAGCTCAAGTTCTCACACATGGAAAGCAGTCAGTAAATTAATTCAAATACGTAAAATTCTTCCTAAATAAATATTTTATTACAATAAATTTGAACACTTTTTTATTCAAACAATTTATATTTATAGTAAAAATAAGAAAATTAAGAGACTTAATTTAAAATAATTCATTTTTTCCTGGGATGATTTCTGTTAAAATTTTGTTAGTAATTTCTGTGAATTTTTCAAAGACATTTGGAAAAATGATACTGGGATACTCCTCTAATCTCAATTTTCACTCTACCTATCTATTTTTTCTCCTTTACATTTGGCTATGCATTATCATCTTAAAGACTTCATCATTTTTGTTTTGAGAAGTTTGATACTGTTAGTAACAAGGTTCACCTATAGTTGTCGGTATTTATTCAATTATTTCCTTATGATGTATTGAGTAATAATATATTATATATGTACTAAAAACAGATACATATATACTGATATACATATCTTGAAAGTCATCACTTATTTAGTCATCACATAAAAAATAGAACAAATTAAAAATTAACATACTTAAATCATCAAAGAATTGAGTTCACAGAGCAAACTGCAGTGCTCACTGACATGGAGAGGCAGGTATGAAGAATCATTGCACAATTGAGCATGGTGGCACACACCCAGCAGCTTGGGAGGCTGAGACAGGAAAATAGCTAGTTCAAAGCCAGCCTCAGCAAGGGCAAGACACTAAGCAACTTAGTGAGACCCTGTCTCTAAATAAAATACAAAATAGGGCTGGGGATGTGGTTCAGTTGTTGAGTGCCCCCGAGTTCAATCCCTGGTATCTCCCAACCCCAAAGAAAAATAATCATTGCACATTTTATCAGAAGAGAGGTCCAGGAAGAGAAATCACAGCTAGAGTAAAACCGGGGTATGAAAAAGTTAATAACTATTGGAGCCTCAGTATAGATAAAGAGAGGAAAAAAGACTGTAGGAAGGCCTCATATTTAAAAAGGTCCATATTTTTGTGTATTTTGCCTTCAAGAGCTCTGTTAGGTTCTAACAACAAAGATAAAAAGAAATATTTACCATGTTGCTGGTAGGGGCAGGAGGAAAATGGACATCTAAAAAATTTATTTATTTATTTATTCCTATTAGGTCTATATAACACAGATAACATTTTGATTCATTGTACACAACTGCACACAAGTTTTCATTTCTCTCATTGTACCATAGCGTCACACCCTATGTGTAGTCCTACATGCACCTAGGGTAATGATGTTCATCTCATTATACCTTCTTTCCTTCCCCCATACCCCCACTCCTCTTCTCTCCCTCTCCTTTGCCTAATCAAAGTTTCTCCATTTTTTTTCATGCCTCTGCCACCCCCATTATGGATCAGCATCCAGTTATCAGAGAAAAAAATTAGACCTTTGTTTGTGGGGATTGGCTTACTTCATTTAGCATTATATTCTTCAACTCCATCCATTTATCTGCAAATGCCATGATTTTATTCTCTTTTAATGCTGAGTAATATTCCATTGTGTATATATATAACACAGTTTTTTTATTCATTCATCTATTGAAAGGCAACTGGGTTGGTTCCACAGTTTATCTATTGTGAATTGTGCTGCTATCCACATTGATGTGGCTGCGAATATTTCAGGAGGAGAAAATAGAAAAATGAACATTTTGAAATGAACTCAGAGCTTTTGTTTTCCTTAACAATATCTGTATTTAAGAAAAATGATTTTAGCAGATACTGCATGAGTGGGATCAGGAAAATACATAAACCCTACCCACTCTATACATCCATGTGGGAAAGGAATAAGCCCAATTTTGTCCATTGTAACTTTCTTGTTCCAAGTAACTTTTGGGGTTGCCTACAAATACAAAAAAAAATATACAAAATGTAAAAAACTGAGAATCATGTATGAGGGTTCTGCCTTTAGGACCCAATCATCCTGAAGTACTGATAGGCATAAAGGATGATTCACCACCTCTTGCAACAATATCTATATGTCTTTTTTATAATAATAAAAGTTTAGAGTTGAAAAAAACTACAAGTCTTAGAAGTCATTTAATAAGAAGTTTCTGTAGGATTGCAAAGATAAAAGCAAGACAGTAACGGTGGCACTAGTAGAAATTTTATGCTTTGACACCTTTACCAGAAGCAGATACTAAATAAGCACTAACTTCTACCAGAAAATCATAAAGCACCTCATTAAGGGCAGTCTATCTCAGTTCCATTTTCCATGCACAATAGGTACTATTTCAACAACAACCAACAAAATCCAAACACTTTCTAAAAGAAACAAAAGAAACACAGTTTGAAACAGAGAGAACATAAGAACCTGGTTCAAAAATGTGGAGGACATGTAATACTGGAAATTTAGTGCAATTATGACTAATCTGCTACAGGCTCTAATAAATAAAGGGGAAAATGCATAGTAACAGACAGGTAGTATAAGCAAGAGAAGGCTGTCTTAACCCATTTTCTGTTGTTACAATTGAATGCCAAAGTTTGGTTTTTTAGTCATTTTTTTTTCCTGTGACTAAAGGATTTGACCATCACACTGTAGGAGAGGAAACATTTATTTGAGGGCTGAGGGTTTCAGAGGTCTTAGTCCAGAGTAAGCTGCTCCATTCCTTGGGGCTCAAGTTGAGACTGAACATCATGGCAGGAGAGGGTGACAGAGGAAAGCAGCTCACATCATGGTGATCAAGAAGTAGAGAGACTCCAGCTCCAGATACAAAATCTATACCCCATAACCACGCCCCCAGTTAATCACTTCCTCCAGCCACACCCCACCTGCCTCTAGTTAGCACACAATTAATTCCATCAGGGATTAATTCACTGATTTGGTTGAGACTTCCACAAACCAGTCATTTCTTCTCTGAAACTTCTTGCATTGTCTCACACGTGAGCTTTTGAGGAGTACCTCATATCTAAACCATATGATGGGTAATTTATAAAGACAAGAACTTTCTATAATTCACAGTTCTAGAAGCTGGAAAGTAGAAGTGAATAGTTGTGATGAATGGTGAGGGCCTTTATGTTGCATGATGATATGGGAGAAAGTGAAAGAAAGGACAAAGAAATATATGCAAAAAAAAAAAAAAGAAGCATGAGGGGCAGATTCAATTTTATGATAAACCACTCTTACCATACCTAACTCACTGTCACAATAACTGCATTAATAGGTTCATGAGGGTTTTGCCATTGGGACCCAATCATCCTTCATTGAGGCCTCACCTCTCAATACTATTACATTAGAAAATAAGCTTCTAATACATGAATGTAATAAAAAAATGAAAAAAAGGTAGCATGTGGAAACTAAAAAATTCAGAAGTGTTACAGTGGAAACCTATCTACAGGGATGAAGAGGGATCACAAGCCACTAGTTCTTGTGATCTCGGTCTCCCAAAGATTCCAGGCTAGTTGCATATATTAGCAGGCAGGAGTTTACTTGGGAAAGTAAGAATAAGAGGAATACACATGCAGTGCATATACTGCATGTGTATCTCTCTTATTCTCACTTTCTGTACTCTCTCTGAAGGGAAGAGCATCTTCCATTGAACCCTACAGAATTTATTCCTCTTCCCCCAGGCTGGGACAGAACTTAATTTTAATTCTTCTTGAGGCAAGACAGACCTATCTACACAAAGTCAGGACACAGTACAAACGTCTCCAAAGTCAGGAGATGTCTGAGGAGCAACAGGACCACTAAAGTCCATAGTTATTCTCAAGAACAGCTGTGATGAAAAGCTGTGTCTTACCTCCTCGTTTCTTCCCTGAGCTGGAGTATCTTTTGTTTATTTTTATTTAAAACAAACAAAAAATGTAGGGAGATAAAGGCAAAAAGAGAAGATGAAGAACTGGGGGAAGAAGTTGACAATATTATGCTATATGCATGTATGTATATATCACAATTTATTCCAATTCCAATTTTGTGTACTTCTAGAGTGTACCAATTACAATAAATATGTAAATAAAATATCAACAGTGTACTAGAAGGGCGTTGGGGAGGGAAGAGAGGAAGGAGTGGGGAAGTTCAAGGGATTGCAATAAAGAAAACTATTTTATAGGCATTTCAGAATAATGGGTTTTTAGGAGGTTTGAGTTTCTTTGTCCTTGTTCTATTCTCACATGTACACTTAACTGATTCGTTATCCCTTTAAAATTCCTTATTTGAGGGTCATGATGACCTAGTCTCAAGGATGGTTGTGACATGGTATCTGTGATAAGAAAGAGTTCTAGTGACCTAGTCATAAGTGATGGCAGTGACATGGCCTGAAACCAGTAGTTTCCTTAATGGATTGTAAATAACTATGGCTGGGGAAGGTTCTGACATATCAAACCCCATTTTCATGAAGCTTCAAAATGTTCCCCACAATCTCGAGTAATAATCCCTTTAAGGGGTCACTGTTATCTAAAGATTGGGGAGGGTTGGGCATTTGGGTTCCCATTTTTCAAATGTTTGCCTGTCCCATGAGGCTTCCTGTGGTATTGATTTTGTGATAGATGGACTTTTTTAAATGCATATTTCTGATGTCTTCCCTGGGTTGTTACTGCCCTTCATTGTTCTTTTTCTACCCACCTGCTCATGAATAACTAACTTACCTAACAAAGAAAAATGCTAGAAATAAGAAATATTACAATAAAAATGAAGAATATCTTTAATGGATTCATCAATAGACTGAACATAGCCAAGGAAACAGCAATCAGCTTGAATATACCTTAATAAAAACTCTGAAAACTAAGTTGCAGAAATAAGAAAGAATATTCAAACTGGGATAAAATAGTCAATACTTGCAAAGTAATTACATAAGGTACAGTATATACATATAGGACTATCAGGAGAAGGAAGAGAGAAACAGATAAAATGATTGAAGCAATAATGGTTTAGAATTTCCCTAATTAGTGGAAACAAACCATAGATTCAGCAAGCTCATAAAACATTGAGCAGGATAAATGACAAAATACTATACTATAGAAAATAAAGGATTAAGAGAAAATTATGATATATCAGAGGCAAGAAAAACTTTATTCATACAGAATTAATGATAAGTTGCTTTGAAATTCACCTCAGAAATATGGACTAAAGAAGAGTTAAATAAAGTATTTGAAGCATCAGCTCTATTAATATCCCCTTCATTTGTCCCATTTCTTAATAACTACTAAAAGAGTTCTTACCTCTGGGATGAAATACTTTACTCTCCATTTTGTCCCCTTGTTCCCCATTCTCCAGTCACTTTAACTTTTCCAGATGTCATTGCTCCAAGATCCTTTCAGCTGAGAGAATTTTTATATTTATATTTATGTATTTATATTTATATATTGCCATAGTCCAGCTGGGCTGCCTAAGTCCGGCTGGGTAAAATAACTGAGAGGTGACAAGCAACTTGAAGGTTTATTTCAAGTGAACTCAGCAGGAACTGAGAACTCAAAGTAGTGGGCACCCAAGGTAGTAGGAACTGCTTCTCTGCCAGACCACAGAGGTACTTATACCCAACTAATTACACACAGTTTAACTTAATTGACATCATCTAGACACAGCAGTCAGTCATTAAGGAATCCTCATCATCTTAATGGCTCGCTGGCATTGGCTCACAAACCACTCCTCCTGGCATACTGCCAGGTGCCATCTTAACTTGGTTGTGGCCCTCAACAATATATATGTATTAATCCATATATTTTATTCAAATTTATTAAGATTTCTTTATGTAGCCAACTATTTAATTTCACGTGATGTCTCCATTTCTAACCCAGAATCTCATCCTAGCTATATCCCCTGGTTTTTGTGTGAACTTGTATTCCAAAAGCCAGAAGGCAGTCCTCACTGTCCACCATTCATTTGCTTAATTGTTCATGTGCATTATATTCATATAGAAATATAAGAATCATTGTCACATGCCCCAGAGGGAGACAACTTTGTCATCTGGATCACAGTGCTTATGTAGCATTTCTCATACTTGGTTTTTTAAGACTCTACGCATTTCCAAAACTAGGTAGGCCAGTACTATTTGTGCTCACCCCCTTCAGTAAGGTTACTTTTTGCATTTACAATATATGTATTATTTATTTTTTTCCATTCATCTTGGGTTATCTTAACTTCTTAAATTAGTGTTGTCCCAATTTGCATGCATTAAGGTTAAATCTTTGTGCTGTGAAATTCTATGGGTCTTTCAATGAAAAGTCAGATATTCACCAGTAAAACATAATACACACTTATTTTGACACTCTAAATATTCTTTCTGCTTCACCCACTCATTCCTCCCCTTGATCCTTTGGTGAAGACTGAAGTTTTCCCCATCTTCTTAATTTTTCTTAAATCATTTACATGTATGTATACGGCATTTCTTTGTGTCTTTTTAATGACTGAATAGCTAATTTTTTAAAAGTTGCTGAATAATATTTTCCATCATATTTGTTATCAGTTTATCCATTTGGCCATTTTAAAACATCTTGGTTGCTTCATATTTTTGGTGATTATTTTTAAAGCTGGTATATATTTTCTCTGCAGGCATTTGTGCCCATGTATTAGTCACACCAAACCTACTTCCAAACAGAATAGTGACAATTGAATTTCATTCCTAATCATTAAAGGTGCTTTGAAGAAGGCATACAAATGTAGTATTTTGAATATTGTGCTATTTTTAACACAAATGTATGATCTATATTGAATCTTTCAAAATGACTATTTTTATAAAAATTATATAGAATGTGTGGAGGGAAAGTAATTTACTACAGAATTATTTGAATATAAATTGTACCATGTTTTAAAAAATACTGTCTTAACAATACGTATATTTTCAAAAATGTCCCCATTAAAGTCAGGCTTGTATATGTTTGATTTTAACATGTTGGAAACAAAGAAAATGTTTGGGTCAGGCGTTCCAGGGATGCCAGCATTGAACATATGAAGTTATTATAACGAAGGTCTACAAAAAGTCGTAAAGAAGCCGACTTGAGAAAAATGAAAGGAGCCTCTGAAAGTTACTGTACTATTTGTTCACAGGGAAGAGGTTGGGGAATGATCACTGACCTCTAAGTAAGAGAGAATGGAACTCATCTTTCACTTCTGAATGAGCTCCTCGCTGTAATTGATGGCATCTCCTGAAATGGCTGCGATCATTAGGGCTCCAGTGACTGAATTAAAAGAAAATGAAAGAAGCAGATGGCTGTAATAAAGCAGGAAAATGCATTTCTTCCTAGTGACAGATACAACTGCTCATTTTACAAGGAAGTGCTTTACTAAAAGTGTTTCAGCAATGTAGTTCTCAGGGAAAATGAAGAGTAATGTAAAAATTGGACAAGATGAAACTAGCTGTTTCATTTCAGATATTGACTGCACAAGTCACTTTCAATAAATCAGCTGCTTATTGTACCTAAGACAGCAGTTTGTTAATATTATGAAGGGGCTGCAAAATGTTCTCTTTGGTTAGGCAATCTTTGAGTACCGCATTATAAAACAAAGTTTTATTTAAATTTTTTAATTTTCTCTGTGTTTTCCAATTATCAATACGTTAACTCCCAGGCATGATGGTTTAGAAATTCCTTTCACTATTTGAAACAGTCAAGGGTCAGCAATCATTTTCTGAAAATGACCAAATAGTATATATTTAAGTCCTTTGGGGGTCATGTAGTCTCTCTAATAACTGTCCATCTCTGTGTTATAAGAGGAAAGCATCCATAGACAATGGTAACATAATGGGTATGAACTTTATTTATAGAAACAAAGCACAGGGGCAGGGATTGTGGCTCAGCAGTAGAGTGCTCTCCTGGCATGTGTGAGGCCCTGGGTTCAATCCTCAGCACCACATATTAATAAATAAATAAATATTAATGAATAAATAAAATAAAAGTGTTATTCCAAATACACCTAGAAACTAATGTGGTAAAGAGAACCTAACTTTGAAAAATAAACAAACAACAACAACAACAACAAAGCATAGCTGGATTTGGCATTCATATTGTAATGTGTGCATTATTATCCTAAAAGAAAAAATGAGCTATTCAGGATACCAGATTATGTTGTAAATATGAATAATTAGAAATCTTAGCAAGTTGTTACAGTAAAATAAATAAAATGATAAAGTCATACAATTTAATCTCCCATTAGAAGTGAGGGAATAAAAAAGTAAGCCATTCATATAAATACGGAATACTGCTATAAAAAAAAACCTACAGGTTAATGATAAACTGTATTTTACAGCCATACAAAGAAAAGAAATCATGTTATAATAAGTACAATGCACATGGAAAGTTTTTTGAACACTTTTACTAGATACATATGAGTCCAATTGCACATTTATTTTTGCCTTGTAGACATCTAGCAAATGTAGACATCCTTTACAAATACCATAATTTTTAAAATGTCACTAATTCTCTTTAAATGTAAGTAGGGATTTTCCATAAAATTTTATCACAGAATTTTAATCATAAGTTATTTTAAGTTTTCAAGAATTTTGTGAAAAATTGAAATTATTAAGTTTCATGAAGTCATCACCACAGCCAACATTTCAAATGTCATGAATTTTTCAATTAGAAGGAAAGAAACACCACTGCCAGAACTTGATTAAGGGGACTCAACAGGAAAGAGTTTATGGAATCATTAAATATTAAAAATTATTAAATATTTCCAGCACATAGGAACACTTGTCTCACAGCAGTGATCCCTTGCTATGCGATTGTATCATTACTTTGTATTGAACAGAAAGTAAGAACATTATCCCTAAATTTTACTCTCATTCCTAGAAAAGATTAGGAACTTGATAGTCAATTTGGTCAAAATGCTTCCTGATGACTAGCAATTACTTCACCTAAGACATCTATGTCAGGGTTACTTTTCTGGAAATACAGAGACATAGGATCTGTATTGCCTTGGTTTCTAATCTGATCTTTTATTTCATTCTTATAAGTCTACATCCATAAAATGCAAGCTATTTTATGGGACAATTACTAAAAGTAGATTTTGTTTTGTTTTCTTTCTTTCTTTCTTTTTTGTTTTGTTTTTTTGTTTGTTTGTTTGTTTTGTTTTGTGTCAATTTGTTTGTTTTTTTGGTAATGAGAGTTACCAAAAAAAAACAAAAACAAAAACAAAAACAAAAACAAAACACTCTGAACCACATCCCCAGCCCTTTTTGTTTTTTATTTTGATTAGGATCTCATGAAATTTTCCAGGCTGGCTTCAACTTGTGGTCCTTCTGCTTCTACCTGGGATGACAGGTATATGCCACCATATCTAGCTTGTTTGATTTAGAATCAACAGGGAGTCTGTGTGTCCTACTCAGAAGAGTCATAATTGGTTGTCCTATTTATTCCTATGTACTGACCTTCACTCTCCTCTACTACTTCAATGCCTCAATTAAGAGACATGCTTCCACGGATTTGTAAAGTTCAAGGACTCTCATGTACTGTCTTATTCTTAGGAATGTGTATCTGGGAAGTCCTTTAGTTCTTCCTCAAGGCTGAGGTGATAATAGCTGACTTTTGTTTGATTATTATACTTTCTTAACAGCTAGGACTCTTTTTGTTTCATTTACTTGGAATTCAAGCAAAGATCATATCTTCCCTGATATCCACATTGCCCATCACCAACATATTAGCAAGTAAAAATGGATAGAAAAACATTTTTTAGGCCTGAATCTTTTTCTGAGACAAAAGATGAAAATATATCCTCAAGAAACTTGCTAGAAACATAAAATGCTACTTGAAAGTATTTATGTAGTATCTACTTTGTCAAAAAGAGTAATCATTAATGTTTCTTTGGAGAAAATAAAGACTCCAAGTCTAGTATTCATCTTATTTTAATGTTAGAAGATTCCATTAATCATTTCTGTTTAGTTTCCAAGAAAGATATTTAACCACCTATACAGGTTCACGGTGAACAGAGCATAATGTAATCTTATTGAATCTGAACTTTAGATGCTTTTTCTATAGAATATACAGCAACTTGTGAATAAATCGTTTTGTGAAATATTTGAGAGCATAATGTTTTATGTTTTATACAGTAGAATTTGGAAGGACTCTGTTAGCACATATTCTCTCTATCAACTCCAAATATTCCATGTATTAAATACCAACAATCTCACTTCTGCCTCTGCAAACTACAGACTACTGCTATTAAAGGCCCATGAATTGGTATTCAAAATATAAGTTAAGAAATTCAATTTTCTCATTATAAAATCTTCATGTGTTAATTGCAGAAAGAATACAAACTAAAAATATCATAAATTGTACATGCTAGTATCATAGTTACAAAGGAAAATAAATGTAATTGTAAAAAATGGTAGAACCAACTCACTTGGGAACCATCCTCAAGTCATTTAGGATATATTTTATGTACATGTACAGGAATTTTTATCTATATCTCATTGGTAAAGTTCTATGTAGTCGTGACTCTGGGAATGAGAGTTTATGAGTACATAGTACAATTAATAGAATGAAGAAAATACAATTTGGTCATACTGTCTATATACATATGTTTTTTTTGTGTGTGTGTATGTATGAGGAGACAAAAATAGTGAAAGACACAGAATGTGATAGAGTTCTTAGGAAAGTAAAAAACTACTATTTAATGATTTAACTATTAATAGATCCATGCTGAATTTATTCAGTTGTAGGTTTATGCACAACAAATGCTTTTATATTGTTAAATTATGCAGAAAAAAGAAAAAAATGTTCAATGGCATAGGAAACATGAAATTCAGATTTTAGTGTTCATAAAATTTGAATTTCATAAATTCAAACTAAAAAAGTAGAAACTTTTTTCTGATATAACTGTCTCACTCTTCTTCATTTTGACTCTTTGCACTCCAATTAAAAAATATTTACTGTCATCCATTTACAAAACATAATTTTTTTGACTCTCACTCCTGAGCTTATCATTAAGGATTAGGTTTTTCCACAATTCTGATTTTTATCATAAATATTTATCAGTCTCACACTTTATAGAAAATTGATGACATTTATTCTTTTCTACCTATAATGTCTTGAGGAGCTTAGAATTACATTAAAATTCATGGATAAACTTGTTTTCCAAAATCATGTCCTTGTAAAATTATGATCTTTACTGATATTTTTCTTAAAAATATGTCTGATATTTGAACCATTCATGAATATGTTAAAAATAGAAAAATAAGCCAACACTTTTGAACCAGTGTGGAAAAGTTATAATACAGTCATTGGATCTCTTTCTTTTTATATATTATAAAAAGAAATTTATTATTATATTTATTATATATATATATATATATATATATATATATATATATATATAATAAAGCTATCAGCCACTGGATAATCCCAAGTCTTAGGAAGATTTTCTGGGGGCCATCTAGACATACATATAGACATAGAATTTGAAAGGGTAAAGTTTCTAAGCTGAAAAGCTTGAATTAAAATTAGGTATTATTAAGTTCCTTTGTTACACCCAGATTCCTGAGATAGTTAAGACAACACCCTACTGGCCATTTAGCCTAGGGCCCTGTGCAGTTTGTCACAAGGCCTGAACCAATCAGTTTGAATGTGTACCCCGCTTAGGAATGACCAATCACCCCCACCCAACCTGTTCCCGCCAATGAATGTGCCAATCACATCTCAGAGTTGTTGTTTAACTTTCCCGCGCCTCATGATGATTTGTTCTGATGTATGCAAAGCCCACCGCCCTCTCCAGAAAGTGTACTTAAGCTCTGCTTGACCTCAGCTCTGGGCTCTGGGCTGCTCTCCCTCCTTGAGTGAGCACAGAGTCCCAGCGCGCTGGAATGGATCCCCAATAAATATCCCCTTTTGAAAATTGCATGGAGTCAGTCTCTTGGGTGGTCTCTCCCTCCAACATTTCGCCAGACCTTTACATTTGGTGTGTTGGCCGGGAACAGGGCATCGCCGGACAGGGAGACCCCAACAACGGACTGCTTCAGGGGGTAAGTAAGGCGCCTTTCTCTTTCTCTCTCTCTCTCTCTCCCTCTTTCTCTCCCTCCACTTTCTCCTTCTTGTTTTTCTTTCGAGATCGCTCGGGTTCGGTGTCTGGCCCAGTGGAGAGAGAGTGTGAGCTCTCTCAGAGGGCATTCGGGTTCGGTTTCGGCTCAATGGCGGGCGTAAGTCCCCAGAAGGCGTAAGCCCTCAGAGCCTCGGGTGGGGTTTGCAGTGTGTGTGTGTGGCTGTCAGTGGAGAGCGTAAGTGCCCCCTGGCGGTGGCAGGCAGACATGTCTAAGGAGCCACAGCCCACCCCCCAAGGGACACTTTGGGGGACTCGGGGGGACGGAGGTGCCCCCCATCAGGTAGAGGGGCGAACCCTCGTTGGTGTGTTTTGCTGCCAACCCGTCTGGCTTTTTTTTTTTTTCCTCTGGTTAAGGCCACTGTCTGTCTTTAATTTTTGCTTCTGAATTTGTGTTAACATTTACTGTGTGTCCGTGTTTGTGTCACGTTTGTATTGTCTCTCTGTGCTTCAGAGTGGCCCACCCTCAGAGTTGAATGGCCCCCAGGAGAGTCCCTCCATCTCTCTCTCTAATCTGCAAAGTCAGAGATATTGTCTTTCAGCCGGGGCCACATGGCCATCCAGATCATGGCTTCTAACCTTTCAGGACCTCTGCGAATCTCTTCCTGCATGGGTGGGGTCCGCGCACTCCGCTGGGAGGATTCCACCTGGTGGTATGGCAGATCTGTTCTGTTCTTGTTGCCAGATCTGTTCTGTCCTTGTTCTGGCCCCTCCACCCGCCTGTCCTCTCCGCCCCCTGGTGGTCTCCCCTCCCGGAAGGGGGGGGTGTGTTCCGGTGGGGGCAGGGGACGGGCGGACTGGATGGAATCAGGGGTGAGGTCGGCGGGGGACCGCCCCTCCTCCCGCTCCTCTGCCAGCAACCGGCTGCCACCACAGGAGCCACAGCCCACCCCCCAAGGGACACTTTGGGGGACTCGGGGGGACGGAGTCGGAGAGGGAGTAGGCAAGGGACTGCCCCACCCCCTGTCCGCCTGGCGAGCAAAAAAAAGAAAAGCGGCTAAGGGGCACCTGGACCTCTCCCTCCCTCATGGGGGGTAGAAGTGACCAGGTCCCCAAATCCCCCAGTGTTACAGCCCTCCCCGGCCGCAGTGATTATGGGGTCAAGGAAGCAAACGGGTCTTCCTGGAGTCAGGCTGCTCGGAATTGCAGCCCAAGGCGGGTGATAAATTCTGTCTAAGGCTAAATACTGAGACTAGGGAAGCAATGTTTTCTTTCCCACCTGTAATAGGCTTGAGTGCAAATAGAGATGCCTGCTGGGGATTTAACAACTTTGACATCTCACTTTGACTTTTCTCAAAGCCCTGTCCTCATTATTAAATTGGTGTTAATTGGCTTTAGAGATGGGAACCAAATTTTCAGTAACAAATTTTAACACTCTCGAGGGGACTTTTAAGGAGTCCCCACTCTGTTTTTTTGGGGAAGCCTAGCACTCGAAACAACTGCAAGCAGAGGATGAGCATTTTGGAGCTGGCTACTAAAAAGTTAGGAAAAAAAATATGCCTAGTGCCTAAGGTCAAATCAAACTGGAGGAGAGCTAATCTTGCAAGTGAAAGGGAAAACTGAAGAATTCCCAGCAGCTGCCAGAGCCTTTTTCGCTTTGGGGAAATTTCCTCATTTTTTTCTCTACACTGTAAGGATTACTCCACCTAAATGCAGTAAGTCAGTCACACCGAGAATTGCCCCTATGTGAAAATATTTGGTCCACTAATGGGAAATCTAAGGTGCCACTGATGGGAGTCATAATTAAATGAAAGTTCAAAACCTGGAGAGGTATATTCTTATCTCATTGTCTGATTGTTTTTTAAAGATAATCTAGGTTAAATGTGTGTCTAACAAAATTATTTTTTTTATTGTAACAATCTGGTATTTGAATGGGTTTCTAAAATATTGCACTATCTTGCAGTTAAAAGTTGGGGTTAGGTAATTGTTAAGTTTGTGATTTCAGGTAATTCATGTCAGAGAACTTAAATACTTAGGATAGAAAATTAAAAGAACTCTACTTCCAAGTTGGCAAGTAACTCCCAATCATTCAGTTTTATTTTTTCATCAATTTTTGAACTGGGTAGCCTAAGGAGATTTCACTAGGTATACAGTGCATTGATTTGGGAAAGGATAGTAAATTATGATTTGGTATCTGTTTCTCTGTGTGTAAGATTTAGGAAAAAAGTGTTGAATTAAAACTTTGGTCTGGCTTATTGAAATGACATTAATTAGCAACAGTCTTGGAAATTTTCAAAGCTTAATTTCAGATATGCATGTTAGTGTGTGGTTCTCTTTTTAAAATTTTTCAGGCAAATTTAATGTAACTTAATGCTACTCTAGGAATTTTAGAACAAGGAAAGTGGCTTCAAAGACCTAAAGAAATTTCTTCTGATGGTAGAGATCCTATTTCTAGTTTTATGTGAGCAAGTTTTTCTAGTGTAAAAAGATATAAAATTTTGGGAATCGCTTCTTAAATTTGTATCATAATTTTCAACATCCAAACCTGGAAATATAACTTAAGGTTAAAATGCCTTAGGCCTAAAGTGTCTGCTCAAAATAGCAGTTTTTTTTTTCCATGCTCCTTCCAGACCTTGGCCAGGGCTTAAGCTGATATGCAAAGTGAAGCAGCTTGGAGCTCAGGCCCAAGAAAAAAAAAAAAGAGTAAAAGTGTCTTTTTACCTGAACTCAAACTAGACCAAACCAAAAAGTAAATTGTATGGTATTTACTAATTACTGGCTGGTCATCTTTTTTAGGACTCTTGCTTTTTCTTAGATTTTGTATTTTTTTTAGCTCAATATTTTGATCCTACAGACAAGTTAATGTTTTCTGATCAGTTCTATTTTTGATCAACTGTGGAGTTTTTAAACATTGCAATGGAGATTTCACCTGAGAAAACAGCTACAAGGCCTTGTATATGTGTGCACACTTGTGTTATATGTTGTATGTCGGTATGTCTGTATGTGTGTATGTCCATATATCATGCAGTTATATGACAATTGGCAGACATATGAGGAGCGCTCATAAAAAATTAAAAAAATGGATCCAAATATCTTTGATTCACGTGATTCAAATGGTTCAATTTAAATTGGGTAAACAGATAAAAGTAAAGATGTCTTTAAAATTAAGCTTATAAGTTTTTCTAAGTGTTCAAAAAAAGGCCCTAATAAAACGTTGATGTCTATGAAATAATCTGCTCAGATTCAAAGGTTTACAAGTATTGTTTAAAGATGTAAACAGGGAAAAGGGTTCCAACATGGCGGCCGGCGAGCAGGCAGCATTTTCTGTACCTCCGCAGTAACGGGATCAGAGAGACACATAAATACATTTGCATGGGACCTGCTGAGGAACTTCTAACAATATTCCATTGAAAGGAGACCTGCCGATAACTAATAAGTCTGTGGGAGTGGTCAGTTTGTCTCAGGCGAGTGAATCTAGGCAACGCGGATCAGGGACACAATCCCGCCGGCCGCCTCCGAACTGCAGCGAACATACAAACGGCCGTGGCCGGACTGGGCCCCGCAGGCCTGAGTCTGTGAACTGCCTCTGGCGGTTTGGCGCTACAAACAACACCCCCACCCCACCCCCAGCCGGTTCAGAGCAACACGGATCAGGGACACAATCCAGCCGGCTGCCGCCGAACTGCAGCGAACATACAAACGGCCGCAGCGGGACTTGGCCCTGCAGGCCTGAGTCTGTGAACTGCCTCTGGCGGTTTGGCGCTACAAACAACACCCCCACCCCCCCACCCCACCCCCAGCCGGTTAGGAGCTGCAAACCACGACCCCCCACTCCCACCCCCAACCCGCTCCTGTGAACAACTCCCGCCCACTGGGCTCTGCAAAGGGCCCCGCCCACATGGCAAATGGACAAATAGTCCTGACCGCTGGGCACTTCGAACAGCCCTGCCCGCACGGGGGAATCAGGAGTGGCGCGGGACCCACCGCACAGAACTCCCGGCTACGGCTCCCACCAGAGGTAACACCTGAGGTCTCTTGCACCAGTTTCCAGGGGCATGACTACCAGAGGGCAAGTAAATTCGCTGTGGGTCCTCAACCCCAAGCCCTACAACTTAGGATCCCAGGGAATGGCAAAAAGGGAGAGCGTGCCCAGGTGGCCATGAAAACAGGGCACACAGGAGCAGCAGACCTGGCATGTAGCCAGTATTGTGGTGAGCATTACCAGTGAGCAGACCCGCCCAGTCCGGGAGTAAAAGCTGCTGCACAGTGACAGGCTCCCGCCTACTGAGAAGAGAAGCTTAGCCCGGTGGGCACAGCTTCACCTAATGGAAGAATAGTGAATCGGACTCTAAGACTGCATTTATTAATTTTTTTTTTGTGGATGTTGTTGTTGGGTTTTTGTTGTTGTTGTTGTTGTTGTTGTTTAAAAAAAGTGTTTTTAAAATTCATTTTATTTTATTTTATTTTATTTTTTAATTTTAATCCTTATCTCTATTATTACTATTGTTATTTTTTTTAAATTCTTTTAAATCTTCAATTTTTTCTTTCTCTTTCTTCTCTTCCTCTGTCTTTCCATTTCTTTTCAATTCTCTTATTCCCCCTTCCTTGAATTCTACCTGGTTACTATCATTGTCTTTGGTGATTTCTTCCCTTCCCTGCTAATACCTTTCCTCCCAAGCATCAATTAAATTTATAGGAGTAGACAGTAACTCAACAGTCAAACAGAACAAAAAGCAAAATGAGCAGTATGAAAAAGCAAGGAAGAAAAGGAGTACAAACAACACAGGACAGCCCAAATATTCAGGACGACACAGAGACATCAGAAAAGTGGTCATATAAAGAACTCAGGGAACACCTTAGACAGATGGAATGGAACCTTAAAGAGGACACAAGACAGCAAATTCAAGCAGCGAAAGAACACATTGAGAAGGGATTACATAAACAGATAAAAGAAGAAGTTAAGCATCTTTATCAGGAGATAGAGATTATAAAAAAGAATCAAACAGCAATCTTAGAAATGAAGGAAATTATAAACCAAATTAAAATCTCAAATGAGAGTATCACTAATAGAGTGGAACAACTAGAAGCCAGAACGTCCGATAATGAAGACAAAATATATCAACTTGAAAAGAGTCTAGCCAACTCAGATAAGATGGTTAAAAATCATGAGAGAAACATACAAGAGATATGCGATAATATAAAAAAAACAAATTTAAGAGTCATTGGGATAGAGGAAGGGATAGAAATTGAAACTAGGGCAATGAGTAATTTACTAAATGAAATAATTACAGAAAACTTTCGAGAAATAAAAAAGGAAACCGTTATACAAATTGTAGATGCATACAGGACACTGAGCATACAAAATCACAGTAGACCAACGCCAAGACACATTGTTATGAAGATATCCAATATACAGAACAACGAGAAAATATTAAAAGCTACAAGAGAAAGGAGAAAGATTACATTCAGGGGTAAACCAATAAGGTTAACAACGGATTTTTCAACACAGACGCTGAAAGCAAGAAGATCCTGGAACAACGTATTCCAAACACTGAAAGACAATGGATGCCAACCAAGAATCCTGTATCCAGCAAAATTAAGCTTCAGGTACGACAACGAAATAAAAATCTTTCACGATAAACAAAAACTAAAAGAATTTGCAGCCAGAAAACCAGCATTGCAAAGCATCTTGAGCAAAACACTCCACGAGGAAGAAATGAAAAACAATAACCAAAGCCAACAGTGGGAAGTACCTCAGTAAAGACAGACAGAGGGGGGGAAGCAAATCATGGAGAAACAAACTAAATTGAAAAAAAAAGAGATAAATAATCAAACATGGCTGGAAGTACAAACCATATATCAATAGTAACTCTAAACATTAATGGTTTAAACACTCCAATAAAGTGACATAGGCTGGTAACATGGATTAAAAAAACAAATCCAACAATATGCTGCCTCCAGGAGACACACCTGACTGGAAAAGACATACACAGGCTGAAGGTGAAAGGTTGGGAAAAAATATATCATGCACACGGTCCTCGCAAGCAAGCAGGGGTGGCCATCCTCATATCGAATAAAATCGACTTCAAGACTAAATTAATCCAAAGGGATAAGGAAGGACATTATATTCTGTTAAAAGGAACCATTAAACAACAAGATATAACAATTATCAATATTTATGCACCTAATAATGGTGCCGTGAAGTTCATAAAACAAATTCTCCTCAAGTTCAAGAATCAAATAGACCACAACACAATAATTATGGGCGACTTCAACACACCTCTCTCACCATTGGACAGATCCTCCAAACAAAAGTTGAATAAAGAAACTATAGAACTCAATACCACAATCAATAACCTAGACTTAACTGACATATATAGAATATACCAACCATCATCAAGAGGATATACTTTTTTCTCAGCAGCACATGGATCCTTCTCAAAAATAGACCATATATTATGCCATAGGGCAACCCTCAGTAAATATAAAGGGGTGGAGATAATACCTTGCATTTTATCTGATCATAATGGAATGAAACTGGAAATCAATGATAAAAGAAGGAAGGGAAAATTCAATATCACATGGAAAATGAACAATATATTACTGAATGATCAAAGGGTTACAGAAGACATAAAGGAGGAAATCAAAAAATTCTTAGAGATAAATGAAAATACAGACACAACCTATCAGAATCTATGGGACACAATGAAAGCAGTTTTAAGAGGGAAATTCATCGCCTGGAGGTCATTCCTCAAAAAAAGGAAAAACCAACAAATAAATGAGCTCACACTTCATCTCAAAGCCCTAGAAAAGGAAGAGCAAAACAACAACAAATGCAGCAGAATGCAAGAAATAATTAAAATCAGAGTGGAAGTCAACAAAATTGAAACAAAAGAAACTATTAAAAAATTAACAAAACTAAAAGTTGGTTCTTTGAAAAAATAAACAAGATTGACAGACCCTTAGCCATGCTAACAAAGAGAAGAAGAGAGAGAAATCAAATTACTAACATAAGGGATGAAAAAGGCAATATCACAACAGATGCTACAGAAATACAAAAGACAATTAGAAATTATTTTGAAAACCTATACTCCAATAAAATAGAAGATAGTGAAGACATCGATAAATTCCTTAAGACATATGATTTGCCCAGACTGAGTCAGGAGGACACACACAATTTGAACAGACCAATATCAATGGATGAAATTGAAGAAGCAATCAAAAGACTACCAACCAAGAAAAGCCCAGGACCGGATGGGTATACAGCGGAGTTTTACAAAACCTTTAAAGAAGAATTAATACCAATACTTTTCAAGTTATTCCAGGAAATAGAAAAAGAGGGAGCTCTTCCAAATTCATTCTATGAGGCCAACATCACATTGATTCCAAAGCCAGACAAAGACACATCAAAGAAAGAAAACTACAGACCAATATCTCTGATGAACCTAGATGCAAAAATCCTCAATAAAATTCTGGCGAATTGGATACAAAGGCACATCAAAAAAATTGTGCACCATGATCAAGTAGGATTCATCCCTGGGATGCAAGGATGGTTCAATATATGGAAATCAATAAATGTTATTCACCATATCAATAGACTTAAAAATAAGAACCATATGATCATCTCGATAGACGCAGAAAAAGCATTCGACAAAGTACAGCATCCCTTGATGTTCAAAACATTAGAAAAACTAGGGATAACAGGAACTTACCTTGACATTGTAAAAGCTATCTATGCTAAGCCCCAGGCTAGCATCATTCTGAATGGAGAAAAATTGAAGGCATTCCCTCTAAAATCTGGAACAAGGCAGGGATGCCCTCTATCACCACTTCTATTCAATATAGTTCTCGAAACACTGGCCAGAGCAATTAGACAAATGAAAGAAATTAAAGGCATAAAAATTGGAAAAGAAGAGCTTAAATTATCACTATTTGCAGATGACATGATTATATATCTAGAAAACCCAAAAGGGTCTACAAAAAAACTACTAGAACTAATAAATGAATTCAGCAAAGTGGCAGGATATAAAATCAACACACACAAATCAAAGGCATTTCTGTATATCAGCGACAAAACTTCTGAAACGGATTTAAGGGAAAACACTCCATTCACGATATCCTCAAAAAAAATAAAATACTTGGGAATCAACCTAACAAAAGAGGTGAAAGATTTATACAATGAAAACTACAGAACTCTAAAAAGAGAAGTAGAAGAAGATCTTAGGAGATGGAAAAATATACCCTGTTCATGGATAGGCAGAACTAACATCATCAAAATGGCGATATTACCAAAAGTTCTCTATAGGTTTAATGCAATGCCAATCAAAATCCCAATGGCATTGCTTGTAGAAATAGACAAAGCAATCATGAAATTCATATGGAAAAATAAAAGACCCAGAATAGCAAAAGCAATTCTAAGCAGGAAGTGTGAATCAGGTGGTATAGCAATACCAGAATTCAAACTATATTACAGAGCAATAGTAACAAAAACAGCATGGTACTGGTACCAGAACAGGCGGGTAGACCAATGGTACAGAATAGAGGATACAGAGACTAATCCACAAAGTTACAACTATCTTATATTTGATAAAGGGGCTAAAAGCATGCAATGGAGGAAGGATAGTATCTTCAACAAATGGTGTTGGGAAAACTGGAAATCCATATGCAACAAAATGAAACTGAATCCCCTCCTCTCACCATGCACAAAAGTTAACTCAAAATGGATCAAGGACCTGGATATCAAATCAGAGACTCTGCGTATGATAGAAAAAAAGGTTGGTTCTGATCTACATATTGTGGGGTCGGGCTCCAAATTCCTTAACAGGACACCCATAGCACAAGAGTTAATAGCAAGAATCAACAAATGGGACTTACTTAAACTAAAAAGTTTTTTCACAGCAAGAGAAACAATAAGAGAAGTAAATAGGTAGCCTACATCATGGTAACAAATATTTACCCCTCACACTTCAGATAGAGCCCTAATATCCAGAGTATACAAAGAACTCAAAAAATTAGACAATAAGACAACAAATAACCCAATCATCAAATGGGCCAAGGACCTGAACAGACACTTCTCAGAGGAGGACATACAATCAATCAACAAGTACATGAAAAAATGCTCACCTTCTCTAGCAGTCAGAGAAATGCAAATCAAAACCACCCTAAGATACCATCTCACTCCAGTAAGATTGGCAGCCATTAGGAAGTCAAACAACAACAAGTGCTGGAGAGGATGTGGGGAAAAGGGTACTCTTGTACATTGCTGGTGGGACTGCAAATTGGTTCGACCAATTTGCAAAGCAGTATAGAGATTCCTGGGAAAGCTGGGAATGGAACCACCATTTGATCCAGCTATTGCCCTTCTCGGACTATTCCCTGAAGACCTTAAAAGAGCGTACTACAGGGATATTGCCACATCGATGTTCACAGCAGCACAATTCACAATAGCTAGACTGTGGAACCAACCCAGCTGCCCTTCAATGGATGAATGGATTAAAAATGTGGCATTTATACACCATGGAGTATTACTCTGCATTAAAAAATGACAAAATCATGGAATTCGCAGGGAAATGGATGGCACTAGAACAGATTATGCTTAGTGAAGCTAGCCAATCCCTAAAAAACAAATACCAAATGTATTCTTTGATATAATGAGAGCAACTAAGAATAGAGCAGGGAGGAAGAGCAGGGAGGAAGAGCAGGAAGAAAATATTAACATTAAACAGAGACACGAGGTGGGAGGGAAAGGGAGAGAAAAGGGGAATTCCATGGAAATGGAAAGAGACTCTCATTGTTATAAAAAACTACATATAAGAGGTTGTGAGGGGAAAGGGGGAACAAAAACAAGGAGAGAAACAAATTACAGTAGACGGGATAAAAAGAGAAGATGGGGGGAGGGGGGATAGTAGAGGATAGGAAAGATAGCAGAAAACAACAGTTACTAGTATGGCATTATGTAAAAATGTGTATGTGTAACCGATGTGATTCTGCAATCTGTATTTGGGGTAAAAATGGGAGTTCATAACTCACTTGAAACTAATGTTTGAAATATGATATGTCAAGAGCCTTGTAATGTTTTGAACAACAAATAAAAATAAATAAATAAAGATGTGAACAGAAGGAGGTTAACAGATGAAAGAGAAACTAGAATGTTCTAGATATGGATTTAATAGAGGGAAAATGTGTTTCTGGATAAAAAAGTCTATGTAATTGAGTAATTAAGAGGGTTTAAGTAAGTGATAAAGAAGGTCTGTGCAAGTTGGTTATAAGTGTAAGTTTTTGAGCAAAGTAATCTTAAAGAAATTAAACAGCTGGTTAAACAAGTGCTGTTGTTTTAGAGAATTGTGCTATGTTATTTCTTTAAAAGCTAAACTTGGTTAATATAAAAACATCAATGTAATTGGTGCCATTATTGTGTTCATATCTTCTAGGTATACAAGTCTGTAAGGTAGAAGCTTTAAAAAGAGCATTATATCAAGCTGGTATTCTAAAATTGTATGATAATTTTAGACTTAAAAGAAAAACATGTTGGAAGTTTATTTATCATTTGTGTTCTATAACTGTACTTATTATCAATAAGTTATGTAAAGTTCCATGTTACTTTTTACACTGAGATACAATTTAAATGTATTTTTAAGTTAATGAGAGCCTAATCTATGTAAAGGTTTTATTGCAAAACACCAAAGTACTTTGCTACTTTTCTACAAAAGGTTAAAAGCTTTCAGCCTTTCTTTAATTCTTGTTTTAGATGTGATATTATGTTGTGTTTGCTCAAGTTCACAACAATTTATGTAGGCTTTGTAAAATGATGTCTAAAAGCAAAGATCAGCACCAGAACTATAGTATTTAAGATTTATAAAGAGCCCCGCCTTACTTGAGATAAGACTCTATGTACCATCTCACTGCAAGTGAAAGTGACTATGAAAGAAGTAGGCCAGATTTCAGTGTATTTAAGGTTGTGTCCAAAAGTTGTTTTTTGTCACAATTGCCAGGACCTCAAACAGGGGATTATAATGTATAACTCTGCCAGAATTCAAGGTAGCTATTACATAAACTAAATATGTTTTTATCCTAGTTAGTTTTGTTTTGTAATTTGCTTTTAGATGGTCTAAGGATTGCCTGTTAATGTTTTAAAGAAGTACTGCTTTAAGAACTCACAACCTGGGTTAACTTAAGATAAGGAGTTATCACCTACAGGATAGAGAGATAGACATTAAAGTTTAGCACCCTTAATATAAGGCTGTTGACTTATTTGCTAGATGTTTAAGATTAAGTTTTAAAATTAAAAATTTGGCTCTTGCACTCTGAGTCAGTCTGAATCAGGGAATAGGGAACTTTTTCAAAGGGCTCTGCAACTCTAGGCCACATAACTTCCTGAGAAGGGAGATTAATGAGACCAGTGGAGGACAGAAAGCCAATCAGTGCATTTGCTGTAAAATGGAGGGTCATCAGAGAAGGGAGACATCCCTGATGCTTCTGAGGGAAGCCCTATGGTCAAGCAAGACCTGGACCCATCCCAGCACAAATGGCACTAGCAGAACTGAGAAGCTGCTGTGAAGTTCCCGAGGACTCCCAGGAGACTCAGCTGACTGTTAATAGGTAGTAACAGAAGTCAGTTTTACTTGCTTCATCTTAAACACTTACAAAGACAGTCAAAGCCAAAGCATAGCTGTTCCTGGACATCTTAAATGATAATAATAGTTAAACGTAACTTCCATAAATAAGTAGACTGGAGGCTACAAAAGAGATTCTTAGACAGAAATGCCTGATAACTGTCAAAGGGACTGTTAGAGTAGTTTTAGTCTAAGGCCTTTATTTCTAACCAACGCAGGTAGGCTTGATGTTTGCTAATATGGTTATTCAGCCTGTAGCAAAATTAAAGATTTCTCTGTTAGACACAGAGGTCATACTAGTAAAAGGATTTTGCAGGATCAGATGGCATTAAATTATTAGACTATATTTTAAGGGAAAAGACATTTGTAACCCTAGATGTTAGTTGTTGTGTTGACATCCCTGACATTTCTAACAATGTGACAAATATCCTTAAAGATTTGCATGCTCAGATAGAAGCCATGTCCTCAGCAACATTGTCGTGGAAACAGTATCTTAACTCCTAGTTCCTGGTACTGCCTGATAGAAAACATTGTTGATCTTTGTCTTGGCCATTATACTGATTGGCATATTTCTGTGCTGTGGCATTTCTTGCTGCATTAATCTGGTTTCAGTACTAATGAATTCTTGTTTCTCTTATAGACCACCTATCACTTGAATGGCCCTCCAGCCTATTACTTCTCAATTGGACTTTTAGCATGGACCACTCGATAGACCCGATATTTTTAAGGGGGACTCCAAACTGCTTGCCCCACACAGTCCCTTTTCAGCCTGAAGAAGCCAGAGAGATCCTCTTCGTCCCCCTTCCTCACAGCAGTAAGGAGTTCCCAGATTAGAGGGGGGAATGAAGCCAGATTTAAAGTTAGGTAGTCAGTGTAGTTAGATAAATCAGGGTCTAATACCGAGTGAGGTCTAAAATGGAGGCCATGCTAAAAATGATTCCAGGAAACACAGGACAACCCATGGTAATTAGAAGGCAATATGCTCCACTGACAGAGATGAAAAATGAGACTCCCCAATAATTATGATTCATTACTTTTAAGATTAAAAGTAGTCAGAAAAAGGTGTGGGGAATGAAAGGGTAAAGTTTCTAAGCTGGAAAGCTTGAATTAAAATTAGGTATTATTAAGTTCCTTTGTTACACCCAGATTCCTGAGATAGTTAAGACAACGCCCTACTGGCCATTTAGCCTAGGGCCCTGTGCAGTTTGTCACAAGGCCCGAACCAATCAGTTTGAATGTGTACCCCGCTTAGGAATGACCAATCACCCCCACCCAACCTGTTCCCACCAATGAATGTGCCAATCACATCTCAGAGTTGTTGTTTAACTTTCCCGCGCCTCATGATGATTTGTTCTGATGTATGCAAAGCCCACCGCCCTCTCCAGAAAGTGTACTTAAGCTCTGCTTGACCTCAGCTCTAGGCTCTTGGCTGCTCTCCCTCCTTGAGTGAGCACAGAGTCCCAGCGCGCTGGAATGGATCCCCAATAAATATCCCCTTTTGCCAATTGCATAGAGTCAGTCTCTTGGGTGGTCTCTCCCTCCAACATTTCGCCAGACATTTACAAATTAAGACAAAAATTAGGTTGAACATCTGTCTTAGGGAAGTTCTAAGATGTCCTCAATATCCCCCTTTTCTTTTATGCATGTCCTTTATAATTCCATATTCTTTCATGTGAAAAAACCAGTGAGTGTGATTTCACTCTAGTGACTTTAGGGAAGGGATATTCTGTGTATCACCTGATTGAAGCACACAAGCCTTTTATATCTGGGTCTAGATGACAGAAAGAAAGGAAGTCAGAGATTCAAAGCAATAAGAACAAACATTAGGGTTGAGAACTGAGATCCAGTCAATATCCATTGATATGACAGCTGTCCTATAATCTCAAGGAAGGAATTCTGCCAATGACTTGGATTCAGCTTTGAGGACTCAGATGAGACAGAAGCCCTGCTAATCACTTCATCTCAGACTCTTGAGACCTTAGCAAAGCCAACATGCTGTACTGTGTTGTTGACATACAGAAACTGAAATAATGCACTTGTGTACTGGTGAATTTGTTGTCAGCTTATTATATAGAAATTACGAGTTGTTACACAGCCATGAAAAAGAGATACCCAATTCATTTTCGAAGGGAAATTCAATCCTTCCTCTTGGGGAATTTCATTTGGCCAAATCATCTCTAGCTCTGTTAATATCTTTGTAACTGAATGTACATTTCTCAGTATGATTATTGTCTCCTTCCTTTAGTTGCCCTTTCTTCTTCCTAGTTAAGTACTTACAACTATGGCAGTTTTTAAAATTATTTAAAGTACTTGAAGAAGCAAAAGAAAACAAGCATGGCACTAAACAATAGGAAAGGAAGCATAGATATCCCTTCAATGATTATCACTTGCTCAGGTGATCATGAAGGAATTTGGGGTGTTTTCTACACGGATTCCAGTGGAACCCACATTGCTGGAATTCCTCTCCTCAATTTGCATTTTATCTTCAAATTCCTGATCAGAGATTATGAAAAACAATTTGTCTATTCTTAGTTCTTTCATGGTTTTCTTAGAGGTCTTCTTTTCATAACCAAATCTATTCATATATGTTTGTTCCAAGAAAATAATATTTTCAATTAAAAGAAATTATTTTATTGACACAAGTATTCAGAAATTGGGAGGAAGGAGGAGACAATATATTGTAGGATTATGATATCTGAAAGAAATATTTAGTGTAAGGCACTTAATATAACAGGTTTGTGATAATGTAAGAAAAATTAAAAATAACATGAACTTTGCACAGAAACTTTAAACAATTTCTACAATCTTCTTAGTGATAATTTTATTATGTATTAATAAAAGATTGGTCAAAACTTAATTATATCAAAACATTAAAATTGGCTTGTTTTCCTACTAATTTTGTTTGGTTAGCTAACAATTAAATATTCTAACAAATTTGTTGTAACTGTGAATAATTTTCCAAATGTTGGACTAGAAAATTTTGGGGAAAAGCTTCATAGAAGCTTATGACATTTTTAATTGCTCTAAATAAAGATTTTCTTTCTATGCCTTTCAATGCTAAATTCCCATATATTTTCATCAGCTTTTGTGTGTGTTATGCTGTGTATCAAACACAGGGCCTCGTGCATGCCAGGTAAGCACTCTAACATCAAGCTACACTGCCAGGCCCATCTTGTCTACATATGCATTCCATAATTCAGCAACAAAGCATTTTGTTTCTTTCATTTTCTGACTTGTTATATTTCTATCAACATATTTGGATTTTTTTTCTGTAACACAGATAGCTTTCCATTACTCTTGTTCATTGCTAAAAAACATGATTTCATTTGCATTTCTACAAAATTGCTCAACAATTATACTAACTGGTTATTTTCTTAGCCATGTATCTTTAGTATAGGTTATTTCAATAAATAATAAATTGTTAATATTTGGTTAAAACTACTTTTGCATGCTACATATGAACTGGTATTGGCTTCTCAATTGCTTTTATTCTTTTTGATGAATCATGGTTTCTTTCCAGGTGTAAATGTACTACCTGTATGATTCACTATGGGGATATGGATACAAAGGCTTAAACTGAGTTTAATTTACTTTCAAAAAATGCATTCAGTATTTTTGTTCTCCCACATTGTTAGTAGAAGAAAAGAAATGAGGCTTCAAGTGGTTTTTTATGTATTACTATTAAAATATATTTCAAACACTTGTTTTAGTTCTATTTTCTTATGCTTTTGGAATAAGGCTACATTAATATTATAATGTCACTCTGCACACTTATCTGAATGACAGTATATATTTGTATAGCTACTCAGGTTAGGAATTGACAAACTAATAAAAATTTAAAAATATAACAAATAGTACTCTTATTTATGTATTCTAGATTAAGAAAAATATAGCAAGGTAGATATCACTAACATCTTTATGAAGCTTTTAAAATTCTTATAAGATTTATTTAATTGCTCTATTTTTATATCACTTCAGAATGTTGCCTATTTTATCTTGAATTAAATCTTTTTATTTATTTAATTAAATGACAATGTGATTTTTAGTCAACTTTGTTGCCTACTGCTCTTACGAAGTTTTAGTTGGCTCAAGAGAGGCTTCTTCTATGCACGGACAAACAAATGGCAGCTTCTTGGAAGACTGTATACACTTGGCTGTATTCCTGTATCCTAATCTAGTTATGTATTCTGGCAGGGTTTATGCCCTCTCTTTCTCATTATAAAGAAAGCATACCCATAAATTCCAGATGATTGGAAACCAGTCATTTTTATGGCTACCATTAATGCTATATTTTTTTCTCTTAGTTCTCCATTACAGTCATTTGATCAAATTAATGTTGAGTAGTTGATGTGCAAGTCATCAGTTTATAAACCATAGTAAGCAAGCTAGCATTCATTGAATCATAATACATATAAAATATACTCTTACTAAAGCTTTATATGTTTTCTATCCAATGATTTATTAACATCAGAAATTATATTCATGTGATTCTTTTTCTATTTAATTATTTGCTAAAGATAAAAACTTCAAATTTCTGCTTCTATATGCAGAATACTCCAAAGGCTAAATTTCTGAATCAAATATCCAATTTTAATTATATAGTCGTGCAGGATTGACCCTCCACAGAACTTTGTGTGGACATGGAGGGAATACTCCATACTGTGATTGAACTTTTATTTTTTCTGGTTGTTAAATTATATATCTTATTGTGTATTACAAAGTTGATGTAACAACTGTATCCAAAACAAAATTATTGAGCATGAAATAATGAGATTGGGTTTTCTCTGTTACTCTTAAAAGAAATTGTCCAGATTTTTATCTAGAATCTTTTGGTATACAAAGTGTAATTTTTTCATCACTTAGTAGTGATATTATAATGAAAATTCATTAACTTTGATATGGACTATGCAAGGTCTGTTTTCCTATGGATCATGGATTATCTCTATATTCTTGTTAAATGTGTTGTTAGTCCCCCATGTATTTAAAGTGTCTGTCATATGCCAGTTAGAAAATGGGATCATTAGTAGTCAGCACTGAAAGATAAGATAAATGATAGGAATAACAATGATGGAAATGTTTTTTTTTTTTAAATCCTCTGGTCTTCATTCTGTTTGTATTTTAACATGAATTAGATTTATCAGTATTTTCCAGCTTCCACTTATGTGGATACTTTCAAAACAGCCTTCCTTTGCAATGAAAAATTTTCTTCTTCGTTTCCCCAAGTACCATATAAATAAGGAGAATGTGGACACAATTCTGAAGACAGAATTAAGGAGAAAACGTTTGTTGAAATTGAAAACCTAAAATTTTTAGTTTTAGTAAGAGAAAAATTTACTAAAAATGAGCACATATTAAAGAGATCAAGAGATTGTTGGAGTTTCTCAATATTTCAATAAAAGCAGGCACTTTTCCTATGCTCACTTTGCCAGCTTAAATTTGTTTCAAATGATGAGGGTGGGTGTACATTATAAATAAACAAACTATCAATGGAAAATCATGAACCAGTCTTTAAGCTTACTAATTGTGAGAGTGTTTACTGATTTTATTGGAGATCTAGTTTAAAAAACTTGAATGAGAATGATCATAACACTTGCATTCATACAGCTAAAAACTAAAAGCAATCAAATTTTCAACTGCATTAAAATGGGTAAAAAGGGAAATAGTCAATGAATTCTTCTCAGCAATAAAAATGAATAAACTAGTAATACAAACAACATGAGTACATCTTAAAAACGTAATGATAATAGGAACATGTAATTAACATAAAGCTACATTTTAGAAATTGTTTTCCTTATTATCTCACTTTGATATTTAGAGTGAAGGAAACCTTCCAGGAATGCTGAGAAATACATATGAAAGTTTACGAAAGTTTACATTTTGGCAAGCTGATTTCTTATTTATACTTACACAATGAAAACATTTCAATCGTATTAAGTTTTGCTGTTGTAGTCATACTGTATTTATTTTTAAAGACTCATTGTTTTAAAGTTGGTTGCAAATAACCCAATCAATAAATGTACAAAGGAAATGAACAGACGCTTCAAAGAAGAAAAAATACAATTGGTCAAAAAATATTCAACATCTCTAGCAATTAAAGAAATGCAAATCAAAATTATACTGAGATTTCATCTCACTCCCAATCAGAATGGCCATTACCAAGAAAATGAGTAACAATAAATGTTGGTGAGGATGTGGGGAAAAAAAGTATACTCATACATTGCAGGTAGGACTGCAAATTGGTGTAACCACTCTAGAAAGCAATATGGAGAATCCTCAGAGAACTTGGAATGGAACCACCATTTGACCCAGTTATCTCACTCCTCAACCTATACTCAAAGGACTTAAAATCAGCATACTACAATGGCATAGCCACATCAATGTTTAGCTCAATTCACAATAGCTAAACTATGAAACCAAGCTAGATGCCCTTCAACAGATGAATGAATAAAGAAAATGTGTAATATATGGTATACATACACAATGGAATATTATTCAGCCTTAAAGAAGAATGAAATTATGGCATTTTCAGGTAAATGGACGAAGCTGAGAATATCATGCTAAGTGAAATGAGCTAACCCCAAAGAACTAAAGGCTGAATGTTTTCTCTGCTGTGCACATGGTAATTCACAATAGTGGGTGAAAGAAAAAAATATAGGTACTTTGGATCAGACAGAGGGGAGGGAAGGGAGGCAAGGGGATAGGGAGGTATGAAGGATAGTAGAATAAATCAGACATTATTACCCTATGTGCATATATTATTACATGACTGTGTGATTCTACATCATACACAACCAGAAGAATGAGAGGTTATACTCCATTTATGTATGATTTGTTAAAATGCATTTTACTATCATGTATAACTAATTAGAACAAACAAACAAAAACAAAACAGTTCATTTTTTGTCATTTTTTTTATTGTTAGTAGTTCAAAACATTACACAGTTCTTAATATATCATATTTCACAGTTTGATTCAATTGGGTTATGAACTCCCATTTTTACCCCGTATACAGATTGCTGTATCACATCAGTTACACTTCCATTGATTTACATATTGCCATTCTAGTGTCTGATGTATTCAGCTGTCTATCCTATTCTCTACTATCCCCCCTCAATAGTAAATTATTCCTCCATCAGGAAGCATGATTAAAAATGAACTGTTTTTTTTTTTTGGATAAAACAGTTCATTTTTAATCATGCTTCCTGGTGGAGGAATAATTTACTATTACTATTACTATTTACTATTATTACTATATTATTACTATTATGTACCAATCTCATTTCATATTCTAGAAATTTATACTTTTATTGAACTCAACTAGTCTAGCAAGTAACATCCAGGGAAAGTAGGTTTTAATGAGGTGAATAATTTACATGGAGCAAAAGGCAGATATGTTAAGTACAAATTCCATGGATGCTTGCAGTTGCATTTACTGATGGAATCTAAGCTTCTGTATATTCAGAGCAGTGTCCTTAACAGTAGCCCTTAGGTCCCTTCCCGGTCAAGATACTCCCTGTTTCCTGGTTTCATTTACCTTCCATAGTTCTGCTTTTCTTAGAAACATTATGCAGGCTGAAATATACGTACTATTTTATGGCTGGCTTCTCCAAGTTAGTATCATGTTTATGAGATTCATTTATGATGGGTGTGTCAGTAGTTTATTCTTTTTATTGCTACAAATATTCTCACAGAGTAATTACATTTTTACCCACTTTAGTGTAGAAGAGCAGTTGTGTTGTTCTCAGTTTTTACCTGTATGAGTAAAGCTGTTATGAATGCAATTGTTCCAGTTTTGTATAAGTATATTCTAATTTTTTTTTGGATAAAATCCTAGAAGTGTAATTGTTGGATCATAAACTAGGTACATGCTTAACTTAACAAAAATTTTAAACTGACTTCCAAAGTGTGGTTATACCTTTTTGTATTCAGACTAGAAATGCATAAAAATTCAGAAAGTGTTTTTTTTTTCTCACTAGTCTTTTGTATTTTTAGTTTTAAACTATTTTATCTATTTTGGTTAGTCACTTTGAGTTTCTAAGACTAGATTAGTGTCCATATCAATAACCATTTAAAATTGGGCAAAGGTGTGTCAATGGAACACCAGGTTCCACTCATATTCCTCCTTGCCTTTATTGTATATTAGCAGTTCTACTTATCCCTGTTAATCATGGTCATCCTGCTTATCATGGCCAATTAATCGTGTCTTCATCTGGACTACAGACTATGCTTCTTTGTTACAGTGAGAAAGTTTTCTTCCATTGCAGTTTATTGATGGATTTTGAAAAATGTATGTGAATGTTAAGTCCTCTTACATTTTCTTTGTCACTTGAGATAATATTATATTTGTTGTTGTTGTTTTATCCTATTAATACAGAGACTTGAATTAGAAGAGTTTAATTGTTAAATCAAGCTTTCATTCTTAGAATTAATCTGTGGACCTAGTTTATCATATTTTTAACATATTATTGAATTATATTTTGTTGTCTTCTGTTTAAAAATTTTATTTTTATGTTAATGAAGAACATTGGTCTCTTTTGGATGTGGCCTTAGGATTATGCTAGTATATAAAATAAGCTTGAAGTTTTTTCTCCATTATTTTAAAACAAATTTTTGCAAGATTGGTATAATATCTCTCTCAAATGATTAGAAGTCATAAATGAATAAATAAATATTTATACTTTTCTGCTCCTTGTGTTATTTTCAGTTCTTTAATACATTTGTCCACTAATGCCATTATAAAATTTATTGAAAAAGAGTCAATCATTATTATCCTTTTAGCACTTGAACGCTCTATGTGATAGCCTGTCTTTCCAATCTGATTATGGTATTTTGTTGCTACTCCAGCTTTATATTATGATATTTCTCTCTCCCTTAATCAGTCCAGATTAAGGGTTTATCAAGTTTATTTTTTTTTCAAAAACACACATTATATTTAACTGATTGTTTGACTATATTCCATTACATTATTTCGGCACTTACATCAATGTGTTATTCCTGTTTCTCACATTGTGTTTAAATTGCTCTTCATCTATCCTCTTAGGATCAAGGTTATGTTAATATTAGTTTTTCTTCTTTTGTAATATAAACATTAACAGATTGCAGTTTATATCCCAGAATCTCTAAAGTTTGGATTTGTGCTTTCATTTTCATTCAGGTGGAAATTTCATGGAATTTCTGGAAATATGTGTACATTTACAACCAATTAGGATTATTCCCCATGTCTTCTGCAATTGATTTTTAATATAATAACATTGTTTGCAGAAAATATTACCTGTATTACTCATTGTAAATATATTCAGAATTGTTTTGGGTCAAAATCTGTTATCTATCTTGATACATTTTCCCACTCAATTAAAGGAATATGTGTCGTGGTTATTGTGTATACTATTTTATAATTACAGTAAGTTGGTTGATAACATTGTTCTAGTTAATATATGTATACATATAAATATATAAATACTTTTTTCACCCAATCTTGATGATACTTTCAATTAATGATCAGTACACCAATCCCACATGGCTCTCCAAATTTCGTTGTTCTAGATTTAAGAGTTTTTTTGCAGTATCAGTTTGAATTTTTAGATTTCACTCTGTTTTCTCCTATATGTATAGATGTATTTGGAACTCTAAATCAAACACGGTTTGTGCTAGCTATTTGAAACTTGACACAATAAAGTACTTCCAATTTCTATCTCTATGGTTTGTTTCCTATTGATGTAGCCCTAAGCAGAGACTGTCGAAAAACACGTTCATTGAAAGGGGTTGTCATGCTTCCAAAAAACTACGAGTTTTCTGAAATTGTAGCAAATATTTTTTTACCCAATCTTGATGATACCTTCAGGTAATGATAAGTACACCAATTGCACTTTGCTCACCAAATGTCGTTCTTCTTGGTTGAAGCGTTCATTTGCATTTACAGTTTGAATTTTTAGGTTTCACTCTGTTTTCTCCTATATTGATAGATGTATTTGGAACTCTAAATAAAATACGATTTGTGCTAGCTCCGTGAAACTTGACACAAAAAAAATTAGTTGTACATTCTCTCTCTATGGTTTGTTTCCTGTTGAAGTAGCCCTAAGCAGAGACTCGCGAAAAACTCTTTCATTTAAAGGGGTTGCCAAACTTCAAAAAACTACAAATAATGATATCCTTAACCCTAACATTAACACTAACCCTAACACTATCCATAATCATAATCCTAGACCAAACCCTAAATAAAACTTAGCACTAGCACAAAACCCAGTTCAATCCCTAAACAGTATCTTAAACCTAATCCTAACCCTAACCCTCTCCCTAACCCTGACCCCAACCCTAGCTTTAGCCCTAATGCTAACCATAACACTAGCCCTAACCCAGGTCTTGAAAGAATCCTCTATGCAAAGACACTTTGCCGGGAGTGTTTCAATTTTATTGCAAAAGGCTGTGTGCTTATATAGATCTAAGGGTAGATGGCAGGGCTTTAATAAATGGCATGACACCCGTTTATTGGCAAGTTCTTCCAGATAACACCTCCATAGCCCAGGAATTAGTTCTTATTGGGGCTAAGGTTTCCCACCAGCGAGATTTGAAATTGGCGCCTGTGGGAGAGTTCACACTTGCGGGAACTTTTTGCACCAGTGAGAAAAAGGGGAAAGTAGAAAGAGGAGGTCATTAGGCGCCATGTTGGGGGTTTTCTTTGGGGTGCAGCTGCCATTTATACTTTTCTCAACATTTCTCCCTTTTTGTTTTCTTAGGAACTAGGGCGTTGTTGGTCAGATCTGGCTGCTTCCTGCTGTGTGGGGGTGGTGTGGGGCCTAGAATGAGAAGTGGAGGAATGTTCAGGGAGCGGGACTGGGGATATCATGGCAGCCAGAAATAAAACCCAGTGGCTATAGACAGCTACATCCATAGGGGTGAAGTCTATGAATGTTCCTTGAAGCCACAAGTCATCAATGACATCAAACCAGTCCTGGATGGAGGAGACTGTTGGTATCAGCCACTGGTCCTGTAATAGAGACTCTAGGAAATACTGTAAGTGTTGTCTTCACTGGCATCATGAGAACCTGAAGCAGATCAGAACAAACAAAAACAGGATGAAGATAAAAATTAAAGCAAAGGTCAGTTTTTGCCAGAAGTTCCATGTTGGGGGATTGACAGAGAAGAGGCCAAGGGACATGAGGAGGCTTAAAAAGACATAAAGACTCAAGAATCCAATCTTAAGAGGTTCTCCGGACTCATTGTCTCCTGCTTTCTGATGTCCATTGCATTCATTCATGCCTGGTAGTGAACTTCAGCACTGAGTGAGCTCTTCTTTTGAAGATGTTGGGGGTTCATCAGTCTTCAAAGGATGGTAGTTCCTAAGCAGAAGCTGGTTGAAAGTTTGATTAGAAATTTTCTGCAATTGGGCTTGAAGAAACTTCATTATGCAGGGCAAGAGAGTGCTAAAAAGGAGCATCACAATAAGGGGCCCCAAGACATGTAGCAAGTACGAGGTGAGAGAGGATTGGAAGAACCCCATTATGGGATTAAAGGAGGTGTGTTTGAGCAATTGGGTCGATAATTCCTGCAATTTAACAACATTCTTTTCTATTAGCCCAGACTCATTAACATAGTAACAATATTCCTCTCTGAGAAATAGGCATGTACCCCCTTTTTCTGCAGTGAGAAGATCAATCGCCCTTTGGTTCTGTAAAACCACTTGTGCCAATGAAGAAACCTGCCACTGCAAGGATCCCAGAGACTCAGCAGTGGTATTGAGCGCTTCTTGCAGTTTTTGTTGAAGGTCATTGGATGCCTATAGAGCATGATCTATAGCTCCACCAGAGAGTCCGAGACTCGCTACTGAGGTTGTTAAAGTGAGGCTTACCAGAACCGGCAGAAAGACTGCCCTAAGGGTGCAGGAAGTTAGGGCCAACTGTCAGAATTTGGTGGGAGTATACAAAGACAGCTGAGGAACTACAGTAACCAAGAAACAGGTGCCAGAGACATTGATTGTTGAGGTACTTAAAGACCTGTTACACCAGAGGAAATGTCCAGGTTGCATAAACACAGGGCTTGATGGGGTGCTATAGCTCAAGGAACAAATGGGTAAAGGATTTATTGTTGGCAGGTGGAAAGAGATGATAGAAAATGAAGTATTGGTGGAATAACTTTCCCATAGTGGGATACATGTCACATGTAGGGGTTGTCCTTTCTTAGAGAAATTGTAGGTTTTTGCTGAAATATTTCCTGCCACTAATGGGACTGCTGCTAGAAATCATCCAAGGTTTCCAAGCAATTATGAGCTGGTGTGTCAGGTGTGGGAGGAGTGAGGCAGAGTTTAGTGTAGGGGAAAGGAGGAAGATAATATTAGGGTTTTCCCGAAAGGAAGTGAGGAGAGACAAGACTCTGGATGGAGGAAGGGTTTGAAGGCCCTTATAAGCTAAAAGATTCATCAAATGATGCAGGGAGTGGATAGTTAAAGGGGCCTGAATGTGAGCTTAGAGGATTCTTTGTGTAAAATTTGCCCAGCAGCCAGAGCTCTTAAGCAAGGGGGCTCACCCACGGATGGTAGGGTCTAGTTGCTTTGACAAATATGCCACAGGTGCAAATGTAGGCCCATAGTTTTGACCTAAGACCCCAAGTGCTTGCCCCCCTTTTTAATGGACATATATATGAAATGGTCTTGAAAGATTGGGAACGTGAAGGGCAGGTGCCTTTAAAAGGAGTTGCTGAAGTCTGAGGAAGTGGTAGCAGGGCAAGAGGCAAGAGATTCACCAGGGGGTCCCTTTGCTAGGTCACACAGGGGTTTGGCTGGAAGAGAGTAATTTGGGATCCAGGCCCTAAAATAACCTGCTAGTCCTAGGAATGATGGTATTTCGGCTTTCCTATGAGGCACCGGAAGATTAGAGAGGAGTTGCCTTCTATCCAGTGTTATTTCCTTTTTCCCTGGTGCAAGGCAAAACCAAGGTATGTTACAGTAGACTAGGAAACCTGGGCCTTGTGGGGAGACATCCTATATTCCTTATCTTCTAGGAAATTGAGAAGCTGGGTGGTGTGGGATTGAGAGTGTTTCCAAGAGGGACTACATAGAAGAAGGTCATCAACATATTGAAGGAGAGGAGAGGCAGGAAAGGTGGGGTGAAAGTATGTGAGGTCCTGGGCAAGAACTTGGCCAAAGACATGGTGACTATCCCTGAATCCCTACGGGAGGATGGTACAGGTAAGCTTATGAGAATGGCAGGTGCGAGGATCAGTCCACATAAAAGCAAAGATATCCTGAAATTCTGAGGACAAGAGAATAGAAAAGAAGGCATATTTTAAATCTAGGATTGGGAAGTGGGTAGTAATGTGGGATCTGAGAGAGAAGGGATCTGAGTAGTAGCAGGGATATGAGAGAGAAGGATGTAAGGGTTGGGCACTAGCGGGTGGATGGAGACCACAGAGGAGTTGACGAGGCCAAGGCGAAGGTCTTGAACAAGCCTGTAGGACCTATTAGGTTTCTTAACTGCCAGAATGGGGGTGTTGAAAAAAGACTGTGTAGGCCTAAGATACCCCTTCCATAATAAATCCTGGATGATGGGTTCTAATTCAAGGAGGGCTGTGGTTGTTAGTAGATATTGTGGTTGAGTAATATATCTTGAAGGACCCCATAAGACAATATGAATAGGACTGCATTTAGCCATAGAGGGTGTAGTTCTGACCCAAACCTCAGGATTCACTGGTTTAGATAGTCGTGGTGGGTGCATGATGGAGGTGTATCTGTCCCTAGGATCATCATGAGGAAATGAGATGTGGGGGGAAAAGAGGGTGATATGTGAATGGTGACCTTCAATGATGAGAGTATGTCCCTTCCCATAAGGGGAATGGAGCAATGGCTCATAAAGAGAAAGAAGTTTGTGAAGGACAAAAGGGATCCCTGCATATAACATGATAAGTGGGGGGTTTTTCAAGGGAAAATCTGTTTACCTTCTACCTGGACAATAGGAGTTTTTGAGGGTATAGTACGACCCCAATACTCCCTCAAGACCAAAAAAGCAGCACCAGTATACAAGAGGAAGATAATGAAGAGTCCATCCACCGGAAAGGTGACCCTAGGCTCTTGCTTCTTGATGGTAATAGTCAGAAGGGAAGGCCCAGGGCTCCGTCAATCCTCCTCTGCCAAGCACAGGAGAGGCTGGGGTTTCAGGGCAGCTGAACAACCTCCCCTCAGGATTGATGGGCAGTCTACCCCCAAGTGCCCCCTTTGATGGCATTTTGGGCAGGGAGTGGAGGGTGTACTCAGTGAAGGACAAGCCCTGGCACAATGTCCCTCCGTACCACCTTTGAAGCAAGCTCCAGGGGGTGTCTTAATAGGAGGGTGTGGTAATGACCTTCTATGAATGACCAGGGCCAACATTTGATATTTGGCATTTTCAGCCCTCTGCCTATGGCATTTGCTTTCGTCCTCTCTACCATGGAAAACCTTGAAAGCGACTGCAAGGATTTTGGTCTGAGGATTTTGATCTTGAACAGCAGGGCCCTGTTCAAGCTTCTTAAGCTTGGCTTTAATGTCAGGGTAGCTTTGGGCCAGGAAATATGTCATTAAGACATGATGGCCATCAAGGGTTTCTGGGTCGAGGTTTGTGTACTGTTGGATGGCCTTGGTTAGTCTATCCAGGAATTCTGAAGGTGTTTCTTCCTTCTTTTGAATGACCTCCTGCACCTTTTAAAAATTAACAGCCTTGCAGGTGGCCTTCTTCAGGCCCACCAAGAGGCAGGATGCAAAAAGATAACGAGACTGTAATCCTCCAGGGGTGTTGTAATCCCATAGAGAATCCTGCTCTGGGACAGCATGAGGGCCCTTGGGGTTGTTGGAATTAGTTCTATGATTTTCATCAGCTTGGGCTTGGGCTAGCTCCCAGGCCCCTCGCCTTTTCTTGGGGAGAAGTGTATTCACCAAGAGCATGTAGATGTCATGATGAGTGAGGCTATATGCTTGCAGGACCCATTGAACCTCCCGAATGTAAGTGGTGGGGTCAGTGGTGAATGAGACTAACTTCCACTCTAGCTGAGTAATGTCCGACATGGAGAAGGGCACATGTACTCAGATGACACCCTCGGGACCAGCTACCTCACAAAGGGGTGTGATAGTGATGAGGGTAGGAAGGAGTCCCTTAGACCTGGTAACAGGAGGACTGAAAGAGGCAGTTGGCAGTGGACAGGAAGAAGAGGGAGAAGAAGAAGATGTCACTGGAGGAGGAGGTGGAGTGGGTGGAAGAAGGAGGAGGGGAAGGGGATGAAACGGAAGGCTGAGGATCCCTGGATTCAGGCAGAGAAAGAGGAGGGTATACAGGAGATAAGGGGCAGATGGGGCTGGGGGATAAGGTGGGAGTTCATCTGCTGGGTGGAATGAGGAAAAATCTGTGAAGTCAGGAGTAGAAGTAGGGGAAGGGAGGGGTTTGCAAGCAAGGAGGACTTGAGAGGGAGAACAGGAGAAGTAGAGAGCAGGGTTCTGTGTGGAAAGGCTAAAACCTTCAACTCAGGGAATCACCCTCCACTTTTTCAGGTGCTGGCAATAGTTTAAGGTCCTGGAGGAGATTTGGATCTAATGAGCCTTCTGAAGGCAATGCTTGCCATTATCCAGTGGATATGTAGGCCAATCTTGGGTACAGAATTTTATCAGAAGTTTGGGCTTGATGTCTGGTGTGAGGGAAAGTGTGGCCAGATTTTTTATTAGACATTTGAGAGGTGAGGTTTCAGGTAGAGAGGAAGAGGCACCCATAGTCATACAGATTGGAGAGAGAGAGAGAGAGAGAGAGAGAGAGAGAGAGAGAGAGAGAGAGAGAATGAATAAGAGTAAGAGAGAGAGACAAAGGAAAACCCAGGATGGAATGGCTTCTTGGAAGCTCAGAGCGAACAGGGGGTCAAGTGGGCATCCCCAAAATGACTGGCTGTCACGACTGGCACTACTCGGTAGTCACCAGTGAAGTGTGATCTGTGAGACCCAAAAGGATTGGAGCCACGGGCAATCTGACGTCAGGAAAATTTTGACTGTAGCAGGAATGAAAGGCTTCAGCAGAACGCAGCTCCAGGCCAGACGTTCAGCTCTGAGCAGAAAAGAAGCTCCAGAGGGACACGGCTCCAGTGCGATGCAGCTCCTGCAGAGGAGGAAAAAAAAAAAAAAAACAGAGGGCCTCTCATGTAAACCCAGAAGCCTCACGCCTCAAAGGGAAGCAGATCGCCAGAGGGTCCACTGCGATGAGTGAAGGTCTTAGTGGGGTGGGTTCCTTCCTTCTTACCGGGCGTCAGGAGTGTGCCGGACAATCATGGTCAAAGTCCCTTCATCATCCTGAAGGGAGTTGGCGAGCCTGGAAGGGGAAATTTACCTAAACCAGATCAGTGATTAGTGTAGGGAGCCAGCATCTGAAAGAGCAGATGAGGGCAGATTGTCTCCGCAGATCCAGGGACGGGACTCTTGTTAGAAACAGCTAACCCGTATCAGAGTCACAGCACCAGAATAAAAGAATCCTCCACACAAAGACACTTCGCTGGGAGAATTACAATTTTATTGCAAAAGGCTGTGTGGTTATATAGATCTAAGGGGAGATAGCAAGGCTTAGGTAAATGGCAGGCCACCCATTTATTGGCATGTTCTTCCAGATATCAGGTCCAGAGCCCATGAATTAGTTCTTATTGGGGCTAAGTTTCCCCGCCAGGGAGATTTGAAATTGGCAAAAGCGGGAGAGTTCCCACAGGTGGGAACTTTTCGTGTCAGTGAGAAAAAGGGGAAAGTAGAAAGCGGAGGTCGTTAGGCGCCATGTTGGGGTTTTTCTCTGTAGTGCGATTGCTGTTTATACTTTCCCAACGGGTCTAACCCTATAAATTACCCTAATAATAACCATAGCCCTAATGCTAACCCTAGGCCTAATCCTAACCTATCGCAAACCCTAAACATATCCATTACCCTAAGTTTAACCTGAACCCTAAACTTAAGCCTATCCACCACCCTAACCCTAACTCTAACCTTAATGCTAATTCGAGCTAATGCTTAATGTAACCCAATCCAAAAATCTGTTCCTGACCCTAATATATACCCCTGTATTTAAACCTGAACCTTTCCCTAAATTGAAACTTTAAATTTTACCTAGCCATAAATCTAACCCTAAAACTATTCCTAACTCTAAACCTAGACCTGAGCCCTAGCCCTAATTTGTGCCCTAAACCTAACACAAACCCTAGCCCCTATCCTAGCCTTAGACCTAGCCTTAATTCCATCACGAACCCTAACCATAGCATTAAAACAAAACCAAGCAACAGGTATAACAATAAACCTTAACTTAAACCAAACCCTATTACTACACCTAGAACTAACTCTAGCCCTAATTTGAGTTTTAACCCTAACCTTAAAAATAACCCTGACCTTGATGCATATCCTCATATTCACTCTAACTTTAAACACCACCCTAAACTTCAACCAAACTCTAACAATAATCATAGACATAATTCGAATCCTAAACCTAACTCTAAAACTAATCCTTACCTTATTCACATCCTAACACTAACCCTAGCTAGAAATATCACCCTAACCATATACCTCACCATAACACTTGACCTCCCCAAAACCTAACCCTAAAACTAACCCTAATTATAACCCTAGTTCTTTTACTAGCCATTTCCCTAACACTAGTCTTAACCCTAGTTAAAAAAACAAATAGCCGTAATCCGAGCCCTAATCATAAATTTAACTCTAGCCCTAACCGTAACCCTAGCGCTAAACCTAGTTCTAATTCTATACTTTACACTAAGCAAACCCTAACCCTAATGGTAACACTAGACTGATTCTTAATCCGTAGGCTAACCTACTCCTAACCCTGTTAATAGTCCTAAACCTAGGTCTCATTCTAGCTCTAACCCTATCCAAAACCCTAACCCTCACTCTGACCCTTATTCTGACCATAATAAAAACCATCAATCTAAACCTGACACTTAACCCTAAACCAAACCCTACCATAGTACTTCTTATAACCTTATACCTAAACCTAACCCTACCATTAGCCCTAGACCTAAACCTAATCCCTAATTTCTCATTAACTCTACCTTTAGACCTAAATATAACCTAGCTGTAACTCTAACAATAATCCTTAACCTAACCCAAACACTAACCCTACCCCTAGACCTAAACCTAGTCCGAACTCTAGCTTTAACTGTAACTTTAACCTGAATACTGACCCTGCCTTTAACACTAAATATAACTCTAAACCTAAACTTAACCAAAAACTAAACCTAATTCTACATCCAACCATAACTCTAACACTAAAACAAGCCCTAATCATAACCCTAGCTTTTTCATTACCTATAGCTCTAACCCTAGGCCTAAACCTAACACTAAACATAGAGCTAATCCATTGCCTAAACCTAATCCTAAGCATAACAATAACCCTAATCCTAGCCCTAACCTAACCCTAGTCCTTGCCTTAGTCCTAAACCTACCTCAATACTTGCCTTTACCCTAAACATAAACCTAGACCTATCCTTAACTCTAACCCTAACCCTAGCCCTAATCCTAAACTTAACCCTAGCTCTAAACCTAGCTCAAAACCTACCTATTACTCTAACCATAAACATAATCTTATTGATAATCCTAGCCCTAAACCTAACTTTAAAACTAAACATAAATGGAAAACTGTCCCTAAACATAACCCTAAGTTAAACACTTGGCATAACCCTAACCCTAGCTCAAACTATGAACCTAACCATAAACCTAAACAGAACCATAACCCTAATCCTAATCCTAAACCAAAATCTAACCCTAACCCTAACCTTAACCCTGTATCTAACCCTATCCATTACCCTAACCCGAAACATAAACTTAATGATAACGCTAGTCCTAACCATAACCCTAACACTGACTCTACCATAATCCTATCCCTAGTCCTAAACCTAAACCTAACCCTCACCCCAGTCCTATCCCTAGCTCAAAACCTAACCCTTACACTAATCATAACCCCAACCTAACCTAGTTCTAAACCTAAACCTAACCATAACTCAAAACCTATTTCTAACCATAACCCTAGTTCTAAACTAAGCTCAAATTCTATCCATGATCCTTTCCATATCCTTTACCCTAATGCTAACCCTAAGACTTACCATAACTCTGTTACTAATGCTAAAGCTATCAATTAACCTAAACCTAACATGAACCCTAAACCAAATCCTATCGTTATCCTAACACTAAAATAAGGCTGATTCGAGCCCTAAACCTAAATCCTAATGTAAAGCAAACCCTAACCTTGACAATAACCCTAATAATTCCCATAGCTATAAACATGACCCTTACCATAAACCTAACTCTTATACTAGATGTACCATAATCTAACCCTAAAACTATTTTTAATCATATTTCTATACCTGATATTAGCCCTAGCCATAATCCTATCCCTAAACCTAAAACAAATACAGCCCTCATTTTACACTTAAACCTTGCCTTAATCATAAACATAACACTAACCTTAGCCCTAACCCTAGTCTAACCCTCACCCTACCTCTAAACCTAGCTATAATGCCATCCCTTATACTAAACATAAACCAAATCATAACCCTACCATTAGGCCAAGCTAGCCCTAATCCAAGCCCTAATTTAATCCTATCAGAAACCCTAAAACTAATCCTAGCCCTAAGAAAAACTCTAACTCTCACAGTAGCCTTACCCCTAGATCTAACCCTATCACTTACCATAACTCTAACCCTAGCCCTATCCTTAGTCTTAGCCTAAACCTAGATCTAAACCTAACTCTAAATATAACCATAACCATAAGCCTGAGCCAAACACTAACACTATCCCTAACCCAAATACTAATCATAAAACTAGTACTAACCCTAACCTTAGGCCAAAACAAAACCGAGCAATAGACCTAACCCTAAATCTTAACTAAAACCAAACCCTAAATGACATCGAGAACTAATCTTAGCCCTAATTCGAGTCCTAATCCTAACCTTAAAACTAACCCTGTGCTGACTTATACCTTAACACTCAACCTAGATCTAAAACACCACTGTAATTTAACCAAACCCTAATAGTCAACCTAGCTATAATTTGTGTTCTAAACCTAATCCTAAAACAAACCCTGTCCCTGGCTCCTATCCTAACAATAACCCTAGCACTAAATTCATCCTAACGTTAAACCACCCTAAGACTAGAACTACCCCTAACACTAACCGTAAAGCTAACCCTAATTCTAACCCTTATTTTTACATTACCTGTTGCCCTAATCATAGCCCTAATGCTAACACAGAAACTAGCCCTAATCTGAGCAATAAACCTAGCTGTAACATAAACCTAATCCTAACCCTAACCCAAACCCTAATGCTAACATTAGCTCTAACCCTATCCCTAAATCTAAGAAAAACCCTAACACTTAAGGTAAAAGCCCTACATCTATCCCTAATCTTTATCCTAATCAAAACACTAACCCTATTAAAAGTCCTAACACTAGTCCTCTTTGTAGCTCTAACCCTATCCCAAACCCTAACCCTAATCCTGACCCTTATTCTGAGTATAACACTAGGCCTAGATCTAAACCTGACACTAACTATAGGCCAAACCCTAACACTAGCCCTAGACCTAAACCTCATCCTAAGCCTAAACCAAACACTAACCCTTCCTCTAGACCTAACCCTAGTCCTAATTCTGGCATTAACACTAACCATAACCCTAACCTGAATACTGACCCTGACACTAACACCCTAGCTCTAAACATAACCCTAACCCTGAAAATATACCTAGCCTTAACATTAACCATTAAACTAGCCCTGATCATATCACTAGTTCTTACATTAGTCATAACCCTAACCTATCAAAAAACCTAGCCCTAATCTAAGCCCTACCCTAGAATTAAACCTAAAGCTAACCCTAAACCTAACCATAGTTTTAACCCTAACACTAAGCCTAACGCTAGACCTAATCCCTAAGCATAACCCTATCCCTAACCCTAGCTCTAACCTATCCATTACTCTAATGATAACCCTAACACATATGCTAATCCTAGGCCAAACCCTAATCCTATACCTAACGTAAATCTGTCCATTACCCTACAATAACCTGAACCCCAAACTTAAAACTATCCTTACCCTATTCTTAACAATAATGCTAATTTGAGCCCTAATCCTAAACTTTAACATAACAAAACGCTAACTCTTACCCTAACCCTAATAATAACCCTAGCTCTAAACCTGACCCTAACCAGAAATCTAACCCTTACAATAGACCTAGCTATAAACCTAGCCCTAAAAGTATTCCTAACTGTAACCCTAGACTTGACATTAGCCCTAGCTCTAATCATAGTCCTAACCCTAACACAAACCTTACCCATATCCTAGCCATAAACCTTGCCTTAATGATAAACCTAACCTTAACACTAACCTTAATTCTAACACTCACCCCGCTCTATAACTAGCTATAATCCCTTCCCTTACCCTAAACTTAACCATAACCCTAAACCTAACCCTAGCCCTAACTCTAGGCCTAACCCTAACACTAAACCTATCTCTAATCCCAGCCCTAATTTAGCCCTGTCCCTAACACTAACCCTAACCCTTGCCTTCAGACGAACTCTAACTCTTGACCTAGCCCTATAGCAAGTTCTAAACCTATCCTTTACATCACACTAAACCTAGCCCTAAACTTAGCCCTAATTCAAACCCTAGATTTAAACGTAACTCTAAATCTTACCCTAAACCTAAGCCTAAACCTCACAGTAACACTAGCCCTAACACTAACACTCATCCTAAAACTAGCTGTAACCCTACCCTAGCCCTAAATCAAAACCGAGTCATAGCCCTAACTCTATTGCTCAACCTAAACCAAACCCTTACCCACAGCTAGCCTTAACCCTATCTCTAATTCTAGTCCTAACCCTAACCTGAAAACTAATCCAGACTCTGATTCTGACCCAAACAATAACCCTAGCTCTAAACATCATTGTAACCGTAAACCTAACTCTAACAGTAGATCTAGCCCTAACTCTAACCTTATAACTAGTGCTAATCATAACCCTACTCCATACATTACCCATAGCCTTAATGATAGCCCTAACCTAACCCAAAACCTAGCCTTAATCCAACTACTAAACCTATCTTTAACCCTAAATTTGAACCTAAAGCTAACCCAAACAAAGCCCTAATCCTATACATAATCCTAGCCTTAACATTAGGTCCAATCCTATCCATTACTTTAATGATAACTCTAATCCTTTTGCTATTCTTAAGCCTAAACCTAACACTATCCATTACACTAAACCACCTCTAAACCCTAAACCTAACCCTGTCATTACCCTAACACTAAAATTCATGCTAATTTGAGCATTAAACGTAAACCCTAACCTAAACCAAACCCTATTCCTGAACCTGACCCTAATAATAACCATAGCTCTAACCCTGCCCCTTACCCTATACCTAACCCTTACAGTGGACCAAGCCATAAACCTAACACTAAATCTATTCCTAACTGTAACACTAGACCTGACATTAGCCCTAGCCCTAATATTAGTCCTAACCCTAACACAAACACTAGCTCACATCCTAGCCCTAAGCCTACCCTTAATTATAACTCTAACCCTAGGCCTAGAACTAACCCTAATACTAATCCTCACCTTATCCCTCAACCTAGCTATAACCCATTTCTTTAACTTACACATAACCCTAATTCTAACCCTAACCTGAGGCCTAAACCTAACACTAACCTAGACCTAATTTAGCCCCATCCCTATCTATAACCCTAACCCTAACCCTAAGACTAACTCTATCTCTCACAGTAGCCCTATCACTAGTTCTTACCCTATCCCTTACCATAACTCTAATCCTAGCCTTAACCCTCATCCTTACCCTTGCCCTATCCTTAGCCCTAGTCCTAACTCTACATCTAACCTTAAACTGAAGCCTAAGCCTAACAATTATAAATACATTTATATTTAAAATCTATGTCTACAGATGTTGACTTCAATTATTATTTAGAATATAGTCATTAGTTTCATAAAAGGCATTTCATTTGTGGTGGTATATAGAGAACTGGTGGTGAGGGGTAGGATGCTATGTTAAGGGAGAAAGGAGTGAGGGTATGGAATTAATCTATCTTAGCAAATTGGAGGAGAACTCAAATGAATAGACAGGGGTAATTTATGGGAAAAATATATAAATTCAAATTCCTTTTCTGTATTCATAATATCACCCAGTGTATAAATAGTAAAAATTAGGAGGCTGAATGTGGGATAGAGGGGGGAAGAAAAAAGAAGCAAAAAATAACAAGGCAACAAAAAGAGGGAGAAAAAAATAAGAGAAAACAAAGGGGGTTAGGTGGGGCCTATGCAATTCCTCTGTATTATACTATTCTTGTGATTCAGTTATTAAAGTCCAATTTTATGCAAAGTTATTGCTTTCACATTTGTTGAGGTTGTGAGGACCAGAGGGGAAAGGCTAGAAGAAAATGGATGAGAAAAACTAGAAAAGAAAAGTAAGAAAGAAAAAAAAAGTCTCTCAGAACTCTGTTTTCTTTTCTTACAGTAAGTGGAGATGTCTATTTCTAGCTTGAGTCTCTGTACTCAGGGTGGTGGAGGTGGCCAGGGTGAGAGGGCTCAAGCATCTACCTGCAGCCTCCCTACTCTAGTCTCTGAGTTGAAAATCAGGTGCCTGTACAGTTGCTGTTCTGCATTGATAGCTATGGCCCCCAAAATCATGTGTGAAAAATCTTGATTATCACAGTGGAGGGTAGGAAGTTGGAAACCAGGAACCTGAGCAGCCTCAGAACTGAGCTGGTAGCCACGCTCACCATTAGATTGTGATTAATGTTTTCCAAGATAGATTCCATCTGTTACCCATGTAGGGTATTTGGAGAGGTGGATGTTTCTGAGGTGACCTTGTGCCCTGTCCAGAGCTTCTGTCTGTGATGATAGCTTATGCTCCACTGAGACTTTCTTCTGCTTGGTCTGCGATGAGAGCAACACATGCTGTGCCTTCCCTCTGCACCAAGAGCACCCAGGCAGCCCTAGTTTTCCTCAAATTTTTATGATACTGGGAAGGATTCATCTTTAACTAAGCCATGGTTGGGATTTTTTGGTTCAACAGTTTGCTGTCAGGAACAGTTTGTATTTTAATGTTTTCCTACATTATGGCGTATTGATGTAAATAAAAACTGAGCTGGAAATGAACAGGGTTGGTAGAAAGTGCTTGAAACTTCACACAATCACTTGCTTCATCTCTCTGGTTTCTTTCTTTTGAAGGTAGGCCAAAGATAAAGCATGCAAAAGCAACTGTATCTGAGAGCCCTTAAGGAGAAAACAGAGAAATACGTATGCACTGAAATAAGTCTCCCAATGATTTGGTCAGATTTCATTGATACAGCTCAGTATTCATCTTTTAGCTTTTCCCACTAGGCTTCCAAGTTTGAGACTTCTAGGATCAATGGTTCTCTATACAGGTAAGTGTTAGGGTTATAATTAGGGTTAGGTTATGTTTAGAGCTAGTGTTAGAGTTATTTTTGTTCAAATTTCTTTGATACTGGGCTGTATTCATCTTTTCGCTAGCCTTACTATGCTCACCAGGTTTGGGCCTTCTGAGTTCAATGGTTTTCTGTCAGGAACATTTTGTATTTTAAGATTTCACTTTACTTTGACCTATATGGGTAAATGGAAATAAAGCTTGAAATCAAACAGTATTGGTTTGAAAGTTTGCTTGAAATTTCACACACTCAATCAGTTCTCTGTGTGTTCTCTCTGATTTCTTCCTTTTGAAATTAGCCTAAGCTGAAGCATGCAAAAACAACTTTATGCAAAAGCACTTCATAATAAAACACGGAAATATGCATGTACTAAACAACCTCAACCAAGTATTTGATCAATTTTTTTTGATCCTGCACTGGAATCATCTGTTACTTTTCCCCACTATGCTCCCCAAGTTTGGGACTTATATGACCAAAGGCTTGCTAAATAAAATATGGTTAGTGTTAGGACTAAGGTTAGAGGTAGTGTTAAGGTTAGAATTATTTTTTTTTCAAAATTCTTTGATACTGGGCCAGATTTCTCTTTTTCCTGACCTCCCTATTTTCCCCGAATTTGGGCCTTCTCCGTTCAATGGTTTTTTGTCAGGAGGAGTGTGTATTTTATAGTTTCACTTCATATTGCCCTATTGGGTAAATGGAAAAGGAGGTGGAAATCAAATAATATTGGCTCTAGCTGCTTGAAATTTCAAACACTCAATCAGTTCTCTGTGGGCACTGTCTGGTTTCTTCCTTGTAAAAGTTTCCCAAAGCTTAGTAATGAAGAAACCACCACCACCACCACCACCACCACAACAACAACAACAATAAAACATTATCAGACAGCACTTTTGCAGAAAACAGGGAAATATGCTTGTACGGAAATACCTCCCCCATTTACTTAGTATGATATTTTTAATACTGTGCAGGATTCATCTTTTAGCTTGCCTTACAATATTCCCCTATATTTGGGACTGCTATTACAAAGGTTTTCTAAACAGGTTAGGTTATATTTAGAGTTAAGTTTAGGGCTAGGTTAAGAGGTAGTGTTAGGTTTAGAGTTAGTTTTGTTCAAAGTTCTTTGATACTGGACAAGTTCAACCTTTTACATAGCCTCACTATTTTCTCCAAATTTTAGACTTGATTCAATTGTTCACCGTAAAGAACAGTTTGTATTTTAAGGTTTCACTTAATTTTGACCTATATGGGTAAATGGAAATGGAGCTGGAAATCAAACAGTGTTTGTGCTAGCTGTTTGAAACTTCACACGCTCAATCAGTACTCTGTTTGCACTTTCTGTTTTTTCTTTGTGAAAGTACCCCAAAGATTTAGCATACAAAAACAACTCCATGCAATAGTATTTTAGAAGAATATGCATGTGCTGAACTACTTCCCCCAATCATTTGGCCAAATTTCTTTGTTAATACTCAGGATTCATCTGCTAGCTTGACCCACTAGGCTCTGCAGCTTTGAAACTTCCATAATCAAAGGTTATCTAAACAGGTTAGTGTTAGGCTTATGGTTAGAGTTAGGGCTGGGTTAGACCTAGTGTTAGGGTTAGAGTTTGTCTTGTTCAAATTTCTTTGATACTGGGCAGGATACATTTTTAACCTAGCCTTACTATATTCCCCAGGTTTTGGCCTTCTTGGTTCAATGCTTTGCTGTCAGGAACAATTTGCATTTTATGGACTCACTTCATTTTGATCTACATGGGTAAATGGATATGGAGCTGAAAATCAAACAAGGTTGGTGCTAACTCCTTGAAACTTTACACATTCAATCAGTTCTCCGTGGGCACTCTCTGGTTTCTTCCTTGTCAAAGTAGTTCTAAACTGAAGCATGCAAAACAAATTTATCCAAGAACACTTTAGGAGACAACAAGGAAATATGCATGTACTGAAATCCCTCCCCCGATTATTTGGTCAGATTTCTTTGACACTGAGCAGGATTCATCTGTTAGCTTCCCCAATAGGTTCCCCAGTTTAGGACTTCTGTCATCAAATGCTCTCTAAACATATTAGTGTTTTATTTAGGGTTAGGTTAAGGCTAGGTTTAGAGCTAGTGTTAGGGTTAGAGTTCATTGTGTTCAAATTTCTTTGATACTGGGAAGGATTCATATTTTTCCTATCCTTACTATACTCCCCATGTTTGGGCCTCCTAGACAAAAGGGTTTGCTTTCAGGAACATTTTCAAATTTCATGTTTCACTTCATTTTGCCCTATAGTAGTGAATGGAAATGGATCTGGAAATCAAACAGGGTTTGTGCTAGCTCCTTGAAACTTCACACACTCAATCAGTAGTCTGTATGCACTCTCTGATTTTTTCCTTGTGAAAGTAGACCTAAGCTGAAGCATAAAAAATTATTCAAGAGCATTTTATGAGAAACAGGAAAATATGCAGGTAGTGAACTACTCATCCAATTAAATATTTATTTGATACTGCACAGGATTCATCCACTAGCCTGCCCCTCTAGGTGCCCCCAATTGGGAGTTTTATGTCAAAGGTTCTCTAAACAAGTTTGAACTATTTTTAAAGCTAGAGATAGATCTAGTGTTAGAGTTAATTTTGTTAAAATTAATTCAATACTGGGAAGATTCTTTTTTACATTGCTTATTTTGTTAACAGTTTGGGCCTTCATGGTTCAATAGTTCACTCTCAGAAACAATTTGTATTTTAAGGGTTCACTTCATTTTGACCTATAGGGGTAAATGTTAACAGAGCTCAAAATGAAACAGATTTGGTTCTCAATGCTTGAAACTTCACACACTCAATCAATTCTCTGTGCTCACTCTCTGGTTTGTTCCTTCTGAATTTAGCGCCAAACTGAAGCATGCAAAGTCACTGTATCCAAGAGCATTTTATGTGAAAAGCAGAAAATATGCATGTACTGAAATACCTCCCACAATTATTTGGTCAGACTTCTTTGATACTGTACAGGATTCATCTATTAGTTGGGGACTTCTACGATCAAAGGAACTCTAAACAGGTTAGGCTCAGGGTTAGGGATAGGGCTAGCTAGTGTTAAGGTTAAAGTTAGTTTTGTTCAAATTTCTTTGATATTGGGCAGGATTCATCTTTTGCTTAGGCTTACTATGTTACCCAGTTTGTGGCCTTCTCAGTTAAATGTTTTGCTGTAAGAAACAGTTTGAATTTTGAGGTTTCACTTTATTTTGAGCTATATGGGTAAAGGAAAATGGAACTCAAAATCAAAGAGGCTTGCTGCTAGCTGCTTAAAACATCGCACACTCGATCAATTCTCTGTGTGCACTCTCTGGTTTGTTCCTTGTAAATGTATCCCTAAGCTGAAGCATGCAAAGCAACTTTATCTGAGAGCACTTTAGGGGAAAACAGGGAAATAGGCGTGTACTGAACTATCTATACAAATTATTTGGTCATATATCTTAGATGATGCACATGATTCATCTATTAGCTTGCCCCAGTAGGCTCCTCACATTTGGGACATGTAGGATCAATGGTTTTCTAAACAGGTTAGAGTTAGGTTTAGGATTAGAGTTAGGGCTAGCTTTAGAGATAGTGTTACTAGCGTTAAGGTTAGAGGATTTTTTTGTTCAAATTTCTTTGATACTGGGAAGGATTTATCTTTTACCTAGCCTTACTATGTGCCCCAGTTATGGCATTCTCAGTTCAATGGTTCACTGTCAGGAATAGTTTGTTTGTAATTTTTCACTTTATTTTTACCTATATTGGTAAAAGCAAATGGAGCTGGAAATCAGAGTGTTGGTGCTAGAAGGTTGAAACTTCACATACTCAAGTAGTTTTCTGTGGGCACTCTCTAGTTTCTTCCTTGAGAATATAGCCATAACATGAAGCATGAAAAATAACTTTATCCAACAGTACTTTAGGAAAAAACAGAGAAATATGCATGTTCTGAAATATGTCCCTCAATTATTTGGTCAGATTTATTTGATATTGTGCAGGATTCATCTGTAAGCTTTCCCCAATAGTCTCCCCAAATTTGAAAATTTTATAATCAAAGGTTCTATTACAAGTTAGGGTTAGGGTAATGGTTAGAGATAGGGCAACAATTATAGCTAGTGTCAGTTTTACAGTTAGTGTTTTTTTGAACTTTTTTGATACTGGGCAGGATTAATCTTTTTCCTATTCTTAATATACACCCTATGTTTGGCCCTCCTAGGTAAAATGGTTTGCTCTCAGGAACAGTTCAATTTTCATATTTCACTTCATTTTGCCCTATAGGGGTGAATGGAAATGAAAGTGAACTCAAACACTGTTTCTGCTGGCTGTTTGAAACTTCACACACTCAATGAGTTCTCAGTGTGAATTCTCTTATGTGTTTCTTGTGAAAGTAGCCCAAAGATAAAGTAGAAAGAAACAGATTTATCTGTGAGTACTTTAGGAACAAGCTTCAATTTCTTTTTGCTTGGATTATTTAGATACTGTAGAGGATTCATTCTTTTCCTAGCCTTAGTAGGATCCCCAAGTTTGGGCCTTCAAGGTTTGCCAGTTCACTGTCAGGAACGGTTTGAATTTTTAGCTTTCACTTTATTATGGCCTATAGATGTGAATGAAAATGGAGCTGGAAATCAAACAAGATTAGTACTAGCTTCATGAAACTTCACACACTCAATCAGCTCTCTGTGATAACTCCCTGGTTTGTTCCTTGTGAAAGTACCTTGACCTGAAGCAGGAAAAAATAGTTTATTCAAGAGAACATTAGGAGACAACAGGGAAATATGCATATACTGAAATAGCCCCCTCAATTATTTTCTCAGATTTCTTTGATACTGCAGAATTCATCTGTTAGCTTGCCCCACTAGGCTCCTATTTTAGAGGAATACTATGATCAACTGTTCTCTAAACAGGTTAGGTTAGGTTTAGTATTAGGTTAGGGCTAGCGTTACAGCTAGTGTTTTGTTAGATTTGGTTTTGTTCAAATTTCTTTGATACTGGGCAGAATTCATATTTAACCTAGTGTTACTATTTTCCCAGGTTTGATCCTTCTTGCTTCAATGATTCACTATTGGGAACAGTTTGTATTTTAAGGTTTCTTTCATTTTGTACTTTTCGGGTAAATGAAAAAGGAGCTCAAAATCAAACAATGTTGGTGATCAGTGCTTGAAACTGCACATACTAAATAACTTCTCTGTGGACACTCTGTTTTTCTTCCTTGTGAAAGTTTCCCAAAGCTAAGGAATGCAAAAACAACTTTATTCGAGAGTACTGTAGAAGACAACAGAGAAATATACATGTACTGAACTACCTCCCTGAATTATTTGATCAGATTTCTTTGATACTGCAGAAGATTCATCTCTTCACATGCCCCACTAGGCTACCTTAGTTTGGAACTTCTATCATAAAAGTTTCTTTAAACTGATTAGGGTTAGTGTTATGGTTATGGTTAGGGCTAGGGTAAAACCTAGTGTTAAGGTTAGAGTCAGTTTTATTCATGTATCTGTAATACTGGGCAGGATACATCTTTTACATAGCCTAACAATGTTCCCTGGTTTGGGTCTTCTTAATTCAATAGTTCACTGTCAGAAACACTTTGTATTTTAAGGTTTCACTTCATTTTGAACTATTTGGGTGAAGAGAAATGAAGCTCAAAATCGAACAGGGTTTGTGCTTGCTGCTTGAAACTTTGCACAATAAATCAGTTCTCTGTGGGCACTCCCTAGTTTGTTTTTTTGTGAATGTTGCCCTAAGCTGAAGCATGGAAAGCAACTTATCCCAGAGCACTTTAAAATAAATCAAGGAAATATGCATGCACTGAAACACTTCCCCAATTATTTGATCAGATTTCTTTTATACTGTTCAGGATTCATATGTTAGGTTGCTCCACTAGGCTCCCTTAATTTGAGAATTCTATGATCAAAGGTTCTCTCAACAGGCTAGGGTTAGCTGTAGGATGAGGGTTAAGGATAGCTTAAGAGCTAGTTTTAGGATTACAGTTAGTTTTGTTCAAATTTCTTTGATATTGGTCAGGATTTATCTTTCACCATGCTTTACTATGTCCCTGAGTTTTGGGCTTTCTAGGTTCACTGATTTTTTGTCAGGATTTCAGTTTTTATTTTAAGATTTCAATTCATTTTTATCTATATGGGTAAATGGAAATGGAGATGAAAATCAAACAGGGTTTGTGTTAGTTGGTTGAAACTTCACACACTCAATCAGTTTTCTGTGGAAAATCTATTTTTTTCTTTTGAAAGTATTCCAAATATGAAACATCCAAAAACAACTCTATGTGAGAGCATTTTAGGAGACAACAGGAAAATATTCATGTACTAAACTACCTCCCCAAATTATTTGGTCAGATTTATTTGATACTGCACAGGATTCATCTGTTAGCTTGCCCCACTAGGCTCCTCAACATTGAGACTTCTGTGATCAAAAGTTCTCTTAACAGGTTAGTGTTAGGCTTATGGTTAGAGTTAGGGCTGGGGTTAGAACTCGTGTTGGGGTTAGAGTTTATCTTGTTCAAATTTTTTTGATACTGGGCAGGATACATTTTTAACCTAGCCTTACTATGTTCTCCAGGTTTTGGCCTTCTTGGTTCAATGCATTACTGTAAGAACAATTTGCATTTTATGGATTCACTTCATTTTGATCTACATGGGTAATGGACATGGAGCTGGAAATCAAACAAGGTTGGTGCTAACTGCTTGAAACTTCCCACACTCAATCTGTTCTCTGTGGTCACTCTCTTCTTTGTTTCTTGTGAAATTAGTCCTAAGCTGAAGCATGAAGTACAAATTTATCTGTGAGTACTTTAGGAGAAAACAGGGAAATATGCATTTGCTGAAATACCTCCCCTAATTATTTTGTCAGATTTCTTTGAAACTGCCCATGATTCATATGTAAGCTCGGCACACTACGCTCTCCAATTTTAAAACTTCTTTGATCAAAAGTTCTTTAAACAGATTAGGGTTAGGGTTAGAGTTATTGTTAGGACTAGGGTCAGACTTAGTGTAATTTTTTTTCAAATTTCTATGATACTGCGCAGGATTCCCTTTTTCCTATTTTTAGTATACTGCAAATATTTGGGCCTCCTACGTAAAAGCGTTCACTCTCAGAAAAATTTTGAATTTTCATGTTTCTCTTCATTTTCCCCTATAGGGGTGAATTGAAATGAAGCTCGAATTTAAACAGGGTTTGTACTAGCTGCTTGAAAGTTCACACACTCAATCTGTTCTCAGTGAGCATTCTCTGGTTTGTTTCCTGTGGAAATAGCCCTAAGCTGATGTAGAAAAAAAACAGCTTTATCTCTGAGTGCTTTAGGAACAAGGTGAATATACTGAATAAGCTTTGAATTTTTTTGGTCAGATTATTTTGAAACTGTTCATGATTCATTGTTGACCTATCCTTAGTAGGCTCCCCAAATTTGGGCCTTCAATTTTCAATGGTTCACTGTCAGGAACTGTTGGAATTTTTAGGTGTCACTTCATTGTGGCCTACAGGTGTGAATGGAAATGGAACTGAAAATCAAACAGGATTAGTACTAGCTTCTTGAAACTTCACACACTAAATCACTTCTCTGTTGGCATGCTCTGCCTTGTTTTTGTGAAGTACCTTAAGCTGAAGCATAAAAAAATTATGCAGGAGCACTTTAGGAGAAAACAGGGAAATATGCATGTGCTGAAATACTCCTCCCAATTATTCGGTCAGATTCTTTTTTTATACTGCTCAGGATTCTTCTGTTAGCTTGCTGAACTGGGCTCCACAAGTTTGGGACTTGTAATGCCAAGCTCTATTAACAGGATAGGCTTAATTTTAGGATTAGAGTTAGGACTAGGATTAGAACTATTGTTAGGATTAGAGTTAATTTTGTTCAAAATTCTTTGATACTGTGCATGATTCCTCTTTTACCTGGCCTTCCTATATTTCCCTAGTTTGGGCCTTCTCATTTCAATGGCTTGTTTTCAGGAACAGTTTGTATTTTAAAGTTTCACTCTATATTGCTGTATTGGACAAATTTAAATGGAGCTGGAAATCAAAGAGTGTTGGTGGTATCTGCTTGAAATTTCTGTATCTGTTTTCTGTGGGCACTCTCTGATTTCTTCCTAGAGAAAGTTTTCCAAATCTGAGACATTTAAAATAACATTATCCCAGAGCACTTTAGGAGAAAACAGGGAAATATGCATGTACTTAACTACCTTTCCCAATTATTTGGTCAGATTTTTTGATACTGTGCAGAATTTGTCTGTTAGCTTGCCCTACTAGGATCCCCCAAGTTTGGGAATTCTATGATAAAATTCTATGAAAAAATTCTGTGATAAATGATAAAAGGTTAGAGCTAGTGTTAGGGTTAGGTTAGAGCTATGGTTAGAGCTGGTGTTAGGATTAGAGTTATTTTTGTTCAAATTTCTTTGATACTTGGAAGGATTCATCTTTAAATATTCTTACTATGTTCAGCAGTTTTCGGCCTTCTTATTTCAATGGTTGACTGTTAGGAACAGTTTCTATTTTAAGGTTTCACTTCATTTTGACCTATATGGGTAAATAAAATAGGAGTTACAAATCAACGGGTTTAGTGCTAGCTGCTTGCAACTTCACAATCTCAATCCGTTCTCTGTGGACACTCTCTGGTTTATTCCTTGTGAATGTAGCCCTAGTTGAAGGATACAAAACAATTTTATCTGACAGTGCTTTAGGATACTAGAGAAAAATATGAATAATACCTCCCCCAATTATTTGGTCATATTTCTTTGACACTGTGTAGGATTCATTCATCTGTTAGCCTGCCTCACTTGGATCTCCAATTTTGGGACTTCTATGATAATAAAGAAATCTCTAAACAGTTTAGGGTTAATGTTTGGAATAGAGTCAGATCTAATGTTAGAGTTACAGTTATATTTGTTCGAATTTATTTGTTACTTGCAAATATTCAACTTTTTCTAACACTTATTATGTACCCCAAGTTTGGACCTTCTTAACTCAATTTTTCACTGTTAGGAACAGTGTACAATTTAAGGGTTCACTTCATTTTTACCTCTATGGGTAAATGGAAATGGAGCTTAAAATCAAACAGCATAGGTGCTAAATGCTTTAAATTTCACATACTCAATCAATTCTCTGTCAGTACTCTCTGATTTCTTCCTTGTGAAACTATTCCAAAGCTGAAGCATGCAAAAACAACGTTATCTGAGAACTCTTTAGGAGACAAAAGGAAAATATGCATTTATTTAACTTCCTCACCCAATCATTTTGTCTAGGTGTAGGCTAAGTGTTAGGTCTAGGGGTAGATTATGTGTTTGGTTTAGGTTAAGGGTTATTTTCAGGGCTAGAGCTGGGCTTTTGTTTAGGGCTAGGGCTAGAGTTATAGCTATATTTAGGATTAGCTTTGAAGTTTGGTATAGTGTTATGGTTAGTATAAGTTTACCTGTAGGGCTAGTTTTAGAGTTTGGTTAGGGTTAGGGTCAGATTTAGACCTAGGGTTACAGTTAGGGTCATAATAAGGGTTAGGTTTAGGGTTAGAGCTAGAATGAGGGCTATAGTTAGGACTAGTAATATGCTTAGAGTTTAAGTTAAACTAAGGATTAGGGTTAAAACTAGGATTAGCATTTGTGTTAGGGTTTTGCTTAGGGGAAGGGAAAGGGTGAGAGCTAGGTTTAGGGCTAGGTTTAGGGCTAGTGTTAGGGTTAAGATTAAGGTTAATCTGAGTTTAAGGCTCAAATTTGGGGTAGGATTTGTGTTAGGGTTAGGGCCAGGGTTAAGAAAATAACTAATGTATGAATTAGGGTTACAATTAGGACTAGTTTTAGGTTTAAGCCTTAGCTAGGTCTCGAGGTAGGGTTAATTTAAGGATATAGTGATGTTTAGAGCTAGGATTTTGTTTTATGGCTAGAACTACGGGTAGGCCAAGTTTTAGGATTAGCATTATTGTTAGGGCTAGTGTTAGTGTTTGGTTTAGGATTATGGTTATGTTTCAATTTAGAGTTAGTTTTAGATTTAGAGTTAGGTTTACATCTAGGATAAAGACTATGGCTAAGAATAAAACTTGTGGTAAGGCTAGGGCAAGAGTTAGAGTAGTCTTAGGGTTAGAGTTACGGTTAGGATAGGACTAAATTAGGGCTAGGATTAGTGTTAGGTTTAGTGTTAGTATTCAGCCTAGGGTTAGGGCTAGGTTTAGGGTTAGGTTTAGAGTTATGGTTAAGTTTAGGGTAAGGGATGGCATTATAGCTAGATTTAGGTCTGGTTGAGGGTAAGAATTAGGGTTAAAGCTCAGGTTATGATTTTAGTTAGGATTAGAGCTATGTTTAGTGCTAGAATTAGAGATAGAGCTAATTTCAGAGCCAGCTTTACAGTTAAGGATATTTTTAGGTTTATTTTTATGGCTATGTAATTGTTAAGTTTAGGGTTAGGGTCAGGTTTAGAGCTAAGGGTATTATTAGGATCAGGGTTGCAATTAGTGTTTGTGACTTATGTTTAAAAATTGAGGTATTAAATTAGCATAAGGTTAGAATTAGGGTAAAGATAGGTTTAGGTTTAGGATTCAGGTTAGGTTTAGCGTAATGGATAGGGTTCGGAATATGTATAGGGTTAGCATTAGGGTTAGGGTTATGGATAGGGTAAGAGATAGGATTAGAGCTAGGCTTATGGTTATTATTAGAGCTAGGGTTAGGGTTAAGTTTAGGGTTAGTGTTAAATCTCAGGTTAGGGCTCAGATTAGTGCTAGTTTTTGGCTTAAGTTAGGGCTAGTGTTAGGGTTATGGCTAATATAAGTACTAGGGTGATAATTAGGGCTAGTTTTAGGTTTTTAGGTCTAGGCTTAGTGTTAGGGTTAGGTTTAGAGTTAGGGTCATGTTTAAAAATAGGGTCAGTGTTAGGGGCAGAGTCAAGGTCAATATTAATTTTATGGTTTGGCTTAAAACATGAATTAGGGCTAGGGTTATGGCTAGGTGTAGGGCTAGGGATTGGTTTAGATTAAGATTTAGCATTGGGGCTATGGCTTGGTTTTGTATTAGCGCTAGGGCTAGAGTTAGGGCTAGTTTTAGAAGTAACCTTAGGGTTAGGATTAGGGCTAATGTTAGGTTTAGGTTTATTCTTAGCATTAGGGTTATATTTTAGAGTTATAGTTAGATCTACAGTTAGGGAGGGGGCTAAAAAAGAGTTAGTATTAGGCCTGGGTGTAGGGTTTAAGGAAGGAATAGGTTTAGAACTAGTTTTAGAGATAGAGTGAGAGTTAGACTTAGTCTTAGGGATAGGGTTAGCTTTAGGTTAGTGATAGGACTAAGTTAGGTCTAAGATTAGGGCTAGGGTTAGTGTTAAGTTATGCCTAGGGTTAGAGTAAAGGATATGATTAAGGCTATGTTTAGGGTAAGGATACGGACTAGGGTTTGTGTTATTGTTAAGTTAGGATTATGTCTAGGGTAAATATCAGGTCTAGGGTTATGGTTAGGGACAGTTTTAGGGTTAGATTATTGGCTAGTTCTAGTGTAAGGGTTAGGTTTAGGGTAAGTGTCAGGTTTAGAACTAGGGAAATTATTAAGGTGATGTTCAGAATTAGGATTTCTTTTAGGCTTGAGTTTATGGTTAGGGCTTGAATTAGCATTAGGTTTAGGGTTAGGGTAATGATAGTGTTAGGTTTAGGGTTCAGTTAGGTTTAGGTTTATTAATAGGGTTGGAGTTAGTGAGAGGGTTAGGGTTAGGACTAGGGTTAGCATTAGGTTAAGGTTTAAGTTTAGGGTAATGGATACAGTTAGAGTTACGTTAGGGCTAGTGTTATGGTTAGGATTAGGTGTTGAGTTAGGTTTAAGGCCTAGAGTTAGCATTTGGATAAGGTTTATGGTCAGGGTAATGGATACAGTTAGAGCTAAAATTTTGGTTAGAATTATGATTAGAATTAGGCCCTGAGATAGGGTTATGGTTAAGGTCAGGACTAGGGTGAAGTTTAGGGTTATGTTTAGCATAAGAATTAGATTCTGAGCTATGGTTAGGGCTATAGCAAGGGTTTGGTTCAGGGTTAGTTCTGGGACAGAATTGCAGTAATTTTAGTGTTAGGATAGGACTGGGGTTATCATAAGGTTTAGGGTTAGTGCTAGGGTAATGAATACGGTCAGCTGTAGGTTTAGGTTTAGAGATAGGATTAGATTTAAGTTTAGGGTTAGGATTAGGGTATGGTTATGTTTAAGTTTATGGTAAGTGTTAAGGTTTGAGCTATGGTTAGATTGTAGCGAGTGTTAGGTTTAGGATTAAGTCTATGGTTATTATTTTTCTCTTTAGTGTTAGAATTTTTGTTAGGGTAAAGGCTAGGGTTACAATTAAGTTTAGGGTTAGGGTTAGGGTTAGGGTAATTGGTAGGTTTACACCTAGGGTTATGGCTAGTGTTAAGGTTAAAAATAGGGCTAGGCTTAGGGTTAGATTTACGGATAGTTCTAGGTTTATGTGTATAGTAAGGTTTAGGCTTTGAAATAGGGTTAGGACTAAGGTGAGGGTTAGGTTAGGGTTAGGGCTAGGGTTTTGGTTAGGGTTACACTTAGGGCTAGATTAAGGCCTAGGATTAGATCTAGGTTTTGTGTTATGTTTAGGTCTATGGTTAGGGCTGTCGGTAATATAAGAGCTAGGAATGTGATTAGGGGATAGTTTTAGGATTAGAATTATGGCTACTTCTAGTGTTAGGTTTAGAATTTCAGTTAGGGTCAGCTTTAGAAGTAGGGTTACCCTTAAAGGCAGGGTTAGTTTTCAGATTAGAGTTAAAGTTAGAGTTACAGTCATAAGCAGTACTAGAATTAGGTATAGAGGTAGGGTTAGTATTTGGATATGGTAATGATTATTGTTAGGGCTAGTACTAGGGTTTTTTAGTCTAGGGCTAGAGTTTAGGCTAGATTTAGGATTAGGTTTAGGTGTAGAACTAGTTTTAGGGTTAGGTTTAGGCATAAGGTTACCAGTAGGGCCAGTGTTAGGGTTTTGTCTAGGGTTAGGGTCAGGTTTAGACCTATGTTTAGTGTTAGTTTCAGAATAAGGGTCAGGTTTAGGATTAGTATTTAGGATAGGATTAGAGCTAGAATGAGGGTCTATAATGGGGTTCAGATTTTGGTTAGTATAAGGATTAGGATAGGTCTAGTGTTACCATTAGGGTTAGGGTTTCACTTAGGGTAAGGGATAAGTTTAGAGCTAGGTTTAGTGATAGAGTTAGGGTTAGGGTTAAAGCTAGGTTTAGAGCTCAGATTAGGTCTAGTTTTTGTGTTAGGGTTAGGGTTAGTGTTAGGACAATGTCTAATATAAAAACTAGGGTTACAACTTGGGTTAGTTTTAGGGTTAGGTTAGGGGGAGGTCTAGTGTTAGGTTTAAGGACTAGTTTTATGATTAGCATTAGTGTTAGTTTTAGTTTTAGGCTTAGGCATAGGGTTAGGGTTAGATTAAGAGTTAGAGTTATATCTAGGGTTAGGGCTAAGACTAAGGATAGTGCAAGGTTTAGGGCTAGGGTATGGATTATGTTTATGAACTAGGTTAGAACTAGAGAAAAGGCTAATGTGAAAATCAGAGTTAGTCTTAGGGTTAGGGTTGGGTTTAAGTATAAGTTTACCTGTAGGGCCATTGTTGGGGTTTGCTCTAGGTTTAGGGTCAGGTTTAAACCTAGACATTTTTTAGGTTAAGAATAAGGGTCTGGGTTAGTTTTAGGGTTTGGGATTCAATTAGAGGTAGAATGAGGGCTATGGTCAGGTGCCACAGTCTGGCTGGGCACAAAATCAGGAGCCACTCACAGCCTTGTAGATTCAAACAGCAATTCTTTATTCCAGAACTCTCACCAACACTCTAAATGCACGTTCTGGAAAAAATCTACATACTGGGCAAATCCACGTTCTGAATGCCCAATACTCTGGGTGCGGGTGTGCCTGAGGCAGCAGGATACGCCCTATTCCCAGCAGGGTACACCTTAAACCTGAAACAGCCCTAAACCCAAGGAGCAGGATACTCCCTATTCCCAGCAGGATACACCCTAAACCTGGATCCGCCCTAATCCAGTAGGATCCTCCTTAAACCAGGATTCACCCTGGTCCTTGAGCAGGGTCACCTTTCTCAAACATACATGCAATGTCACTGCAAATGTCAAAGGCAAGTCCATTTCCACGAGTCCTTCCTTTAAGCAACATGGGGTACACTGGCAAGGAAATTGTCATACCTACTTGGCTAATGGCTCTCAGCATCTCCCCCCTTCTGATTAATTAAACAACAAGCAATGTGGCTTAAGGACCGTGCCTGGTAGGCTGTCCAATTCAACATATGGTTCTTACCCGTCATGGGAAAAACTGACCTCTAGGTGTCAGCCTCCTGTCTTAGGTTGATACCACTGCAATTGAATCATACCCGTCACTGACTACCTGTCCAGCATACAGCCATACTTGTGGATAGGCCTATGCACCAGTGGGGGGATGAGGTTCTTGCCTCACCTCTGTTGGCCCCCAAATTTAGCCTTGGTGCCAGTGGAGGGGTGAGGTTCTTTGCCTCACCTCTGTTGGCCCCAAAATTTTAGACCATCACTAGCAGAAGGGAGAAGGATACAGAAATGCCATGACACCAAGCCAGTTGATGGCTCCTTTGGAAAAATCGCATCACTGGTGACATCATCAGCAAAAATATGCCAGCACTACCACAATTTGCTGCACCAAATGATAGTTTGCAATGTATACAAGTGATACATAGTCCAGGCAAGTTCTGTAAGTAGTTCAAAGCGGAGGAGTCTATCAATATGTCTATATCCTCCCAAAGTAATTCGAGTCCTTGATTGAGCATTACTTGTTGAGTTATATTCATTGATGCATCAGTTTATACAGTTTACTGTGATAGCTATCATAGAAGCTGTAGTTTGGTTTTATCTTAGTCTTCACCAGCACTGGGATGGAGATAGGAATTCTGGCAATGATGCTAAAGAGACATTATCCAGAACAGAATTATTAAATATAATGAAAAGGAAAGGTGAAAGTAAACAAACAGATCTGTTAACTTCCTTTAAAAACAATCCTTAACAGCTGTTTACCTAATTTAAATTAAACCATTCAAATCACGTAAATAAAAAAAATAATAATTTGGATCCATTTTTTTATGAGCACTCTTTATATATGATATATGGACATACGCACACACAGACATACAACACAAAACACAAATGTGCACACAAACGTACAACACATAAGACAATAATAAAGGCCTTGTAGCTTCACCTAGGTGAAATCTCCATTGCGATGTTTAAAAACTCACAGTCAAAAAATAAAACCAATCATAAAAACATTAATCTAGGTCTGTATGAGCTCAAAAACTAAAATAGAACTTTATGATGTGGGAAAATGCAATAATAAATAAAATAGATATTGAAAAAAGCACCCTGGTTAATCACTGTCACAGATTTAAGAATAGCCAAGCTGGAGCTCTGGATATCAGCTGTTATGGATTTGAGTCAAATCATTTTCTTTTTGGTCTGTAGAAATTGCTTTAGTTAGTCTCTCTGGAATCCAAATCAGCTGCTGTTCTCCCTGTGGAAAAACACAAACAGAACCCCGACTCCAGACAATCACTGGGTCAGGACCTTTCCATTGTCCTGTTAGAATATCTTTCCAAAGTACCTTAGGCTATGTACATTTTTTAGATACATATGTCTTTCCACAACACTAAATCCTGATGAATCCAAATTTAAAAAGTTTAGAGTAAAAAGGGTTATTTTAAGTTTATCTTTGGGGGATATATACCCCTTAAACATCCTTTTTAAATTTAAGTCTTTCAAAAACATTCTGCCTTAGTTTTTAGAATTATTTTAGTCCTTTTAATTTTTTGATGTGGTTTTAAATCAATTTTCTTCTAGTTTAACATTTTCTAAATTGGCTCTTCTCTATAAATTTTAACACCCTCATTGGAGACTTCTAAATTCTTCACCACCAGAAATTAAATTGATGGGCTTTTTGAAAAAATTACTAATAATCTCCTTGTTCTTTTATTTAATATTTGACTTTAAACTTTTTTCTTTTTTCTATCTTGAATGTCTGTATCTAATAGTTGTCTTAGTCCTTGAGCATGGTCACCTTTCTTAAACATACATGCAATGTCACTACAAATGTCCAAGGCAAGTCCATTTCCACGAGTCCTTCCTCTAAGCAACATGGGGTACGCTGGCAAGGAAATTGTCATACCTACATGGCTAATTGTCATACCTACTTGGCTAATGGCTCTCAGCAGTCAGGACTGTTAATATGGTTAGTATTATGGTTAGCCTTAGGATTAGGGATAGGTCTATGGTTACCATTAGAGTTAGGGTTTCACTTAGGGTAAAGAATAAGATTAGAGCCAGAATTAGTGCTAGAGTTAGGGTTAGGGTTACGTTAAAGCTAGGTTTAGGGCTCAGGTTAGGGCTAGGTTATTTGTTAGGGTGGGGGCTAGGTTTAGGGCAATTACTAATGTAAAAACTAGAGTTAAAATTAGGGTTAGTTTTATGGTTAGGGTTAGGTAGGTCAGGGGTTAATGTTAGGTTTAAGGTTAGGGTAATATTTAGAACTAGGGTTAGTGTTAGAATATGAGTGAGGGTAAGGATTACGGTTAAAACTCAAATAAGGGCTAGGGTTAGTGTTAGGTTTTGGTTTAAATTTAGGATGGTGTTTAGAGCTAGGGTGAATTAAGGATATGAGTCAGGGTCAGGGATAGTTTTAAAGTTAATGTTAAAACTCAAATTTAGTCCATGGTTAGGTCTAGGTGTAGTGTTAGTGTTTGGTTTAATTTAAGGTTTAGGGATAGGGTTTTGCTCGGTTTTGTTTTACTGCTAGGCTTACGGTTTGTTCTAATTTTTCAATTAGCATTAGGGTTAGGGTTAATGTTAGTGGTAGGCTTAGGCTTACGTTTAGGGATGGATATAGAATTAGGGTTAGATATAGGGTTAGGACTAAGACTAAAAATAGGGCAAGTGTTAGGGCAAGGGTTAGGGCTAGGTTTAGGGTCATAGTAAAGTATAGGGTTAGAACTAGCAATAGGGCTAGTTTGAGAATTAGAGTCAGTCTTCAGGCTAAAGTTAGGGTTATGTTTAGGGATAGGGCTAAATTAGGGCGAGGATTAGGTTTAAGGTTAGTGTTCAGTTGAAGCATAGAGTTAGGGATATATTTAGGATAAAGTTTAGCATAAGAGATGGTGTTATGGCTAGGCTTAGAGGTAGGATTGTGTTTAGAATATGGTTAGTCCTATGGTTAGGGTTAGGATATTGATTAAGACTAGGTTTAGGGCTAGGATGAGGGTTATGGTTTTTTTGGGAGTTAGGGCTAGGATTAGAAATATGAATAATTTCAGATCTAGAATTATGTATAAAGATAGTATTAAGGTTAGGATTATGGCTACATGTAGTGTAAGGATTAGGTTTAGGGTTAGCATTGGGATTAGGGCTAGGCTTATTATTAAGAACAAGGCCTGGGTTAGGATTTGGGATAGGTTAAGGCTTAAAGGTAGGGATAGAATTAGCATAAAATTAGGGTTAGGGTAATGATAGGCTTAGTATTAGGGTTCATTTTAGATTTAGTGAAATGAATAGGATAGGTTCAGAGGTAGTGTTAGGTTTAGGCCTAGGGTTAGCATTAGGGTTAGGGTTAGGGTTATGATAGTGGATAGGGTAAAAGCTAGGTTTAGGGCTAGGTTTATGGTTATAATTAGGGCTAGAGTTCGGTTTAGGGTTAGAGTTAAACCTCAGATTACTGGTAGGTTTTGGGTTAAGTTAGTGCTAGGGTTAAGATTATGGCTAATGTAATTACAAGGGTTACAATTTTGGCTAATTTTAAGGTTAAGATTAGGGCTAGGTTTAGTGTTAATGTTAGGGTAATGTTTAGAGCTAGGGTTAGTGTTAGTGTCAGAGACAGGGTCAGGGTTAATTTTAGGGTTTGTCTTAAATCTCAAATTAGGGCTAGAGTTAGGTCTAGATGTATGGTTAGCATTTGGCTAGTTTAAGAGTTAGGGTTAGAGCTATGGCTCAGTTTTGTTTTAGTGCTAGGGCTAAGGTTAGGGCTAGTTTTAGGATTAGTGTTAGGGTTAGGGCTAGTGTTAGGGTTAGGCTTAGGCTTCAGTTGAGTGTTAGATTTAGAGTTAGATTTTGTTTAATGTTTGTGCTAGGGCTATGGATAGAGCAAGGGTTAGGACTATGTTTAGGGTTAGGGATTTGGTTATGGTAAAGTATAGGGTTAGAAATAGTTATAGGATATTGTGAGAGTTAGAGTTATTTTTTCTGCCGTGCTTGTAGCATGCTACCTTCATACTAGAGGTTCAAAACATAGAAGTTAACTAGTGAGATAAAAATAAAGACACAAACTCAATTTACCTTTTTCTTGCCCAGCTCAGAGACGGCCCTTCCCAGCTCCTGCCTTGAGCCACCTGGTGGTAGCAGTGTTTACACAAGAGACCAGCAAGTAAAAGGAAGGAGCACACCAGAGAGTGTGCTTTTATTCACAAAGAAAAGATTCAGGGGAAAATTCTATCGAATGAAGGGCAAGGGAGACAGCATTCCAAAGTCAGGGTCAGTGATTGGTTTCCAGTTTAATGATAAGCCACATCCCCAAACAGACAAGCTCTCAAACCCAGAAAAAGTGAGGAAACCTCAATATCAGCAGGTTTGAAAGCCTCACACCCAGTCAGGGAGGTATCTCAGTCACGTGCAAGAAGGGCTTCCCACATATCCCCCCTTTTTCTCTTAAAAAAACAGGTGGTCATTTACTCTCTGGAGCTTCGGCACTCTTGCTCCAAATACTCACCAACCTATAATTACAACACAAAAGAGAAATAACAGCAAAGAGAACAACCCAATAATGTACTAGACCAAGTGTTTAAGAATATTTCAAGCGTTAAATCCATTTAACTTCTTCAATATTTGGTTAGCCAAGGAAGAAGGATCCAAAAAAATCAACTTTATTACTTTGAATGTCTTGGATATGATGATGAAGTTCCAAAAGAGCCAAGTTATTATTATTATTCTGCAAAATACCTAACAAATGGTTCTTAACCTTCTCCCAATCTCAGAGAGAAGCATTGCACTTGACAGGTGTAACACAATCATATTTATAATTTGTGTGGCATATAAGCTTTTCCTTAAACTTTAAAGCTGAAAGTTCATTACCTATGTCTATAACATTCTCCTCTAAGGCATTTAACTTAATCTCAATTCTTTCATCAATATTTACTAGATTACGCAGAGCCTTGGAAGTATCTCGAGCTAAATTATTAAGAAATCTTGCATGTTGAACAATTTGAGACAAGATTAAAGAGCCATAACACTGGATGCAATAAAAGAAACCAGTGCCAGAACACCAACAATTATAATTCCAATAGCACATTTAGGTCTTGCTAGCTGGGCATGAATTTGCTGCAAGACTTAAAAACCAGCATCAGCATACCATGACTCTGAAATGTTAGCAGAAACTAAAACAAAAGAGGGCTAATGAAGTATCAGCACTCCTTTTCCTCCATAGTATTAAAATTGGTTAAGTTACATTTGTTACATGTAACACATATCTGTCATCTATCCATTTAAGTTTTACATTTCCTATAATTAAAATGTAAAGAGATTGGACACAGGCTCATAATCCATAGCAAGATACCACCTTACACCTCTTGCCAATAAATTTTGGTAAAGGCTTGTCAGTAAAATGTAAGAATTCTGAGGCAGCAATTAAGTGCCAAACATTTTTTTGAATACCACCCACACTGTAAGTCAAAATATTACTAACAAATCCTGCAGATGTCATAGCAGAATTTTTTCATAATTGTCTCTTGTAAATTATTGGAGACCAGTCTAAAATATACCCACTATCTTTAGACACCTTATGTTGTACAGGAAAATTATTTACACAATCTATCCATCTAGGAAAGGTACCAATCTCTATTGCAGAACTATTTTGACAGTGGAGTATTCATTGAGGATTTGCAGAAATAACTGGTTTATTATGGTAAAGTTCCATCTTAATCACTGATCTAGTATAAGGTTTTAAGTCTCCATAAATAGTATGATCAGTCAGTCTAGGTCTACTAATCACTGTCTTTTCCTCAAATAATACTTTCAGATAGTCATCATGTTTATCCTGGGACCAACACAAAAGTAATTGAGCACTGTAGCCAGAATAATTAAATCTAGTCACATGATTGGGAGTAATATGAGTATATGTATATTCTCCCATCATGAATGAGACATTAGTAAACACTGGAATAGATTCTCCAGTCCACACGGCTGGGTGTACCAGGGATGGATCTGGGAAATACATCCAGTGAGTGTCTGTTTGGCTTCCCTTTACCTGACAGCCCAGCAGGGCAATCACAGTAGCTACCATCATCACTGGGGTCTTGTTTTTTCCTAGGAGTTGAATTATTTGGGAAGCCTGTGTTGTTAGCTTCTTCACATCTTCCCATTAAATCAGCTTTTTGGCTTGGTCAATCTGGTTTCTCTTTGTCCTTCTTCAATATCTCTTCCTTTTGAAGGGGGGGCTCTTCAGGGTCGATCTTCAGTTGCTTGAATCTCGGTTCTATCTCTTCCAAGTCTGATTGCCCGTTCAGGCAATAGGACAAAAAGCACCTTCTGGATAAATACAAGCATGACCTCTGCCCCACACAATCACTGGATCTAGGCCTTTCCATTGACCAGCCTGTAAATCTTTCCACAAAATTCTGCCTAAGGGCCTGTTACTGCAGGAGACATATATCTCTCACCTGTAGGGTGACCTTCTGTATCACAATTTAAAAATATTAAACAAACAAGGCATGATTGAGGCTATTTTGGGGAGTCATAAGCCTATTTTATTTTTTGTAATTGAAGCTTAATAGATAAATTGAATCTTTTCTTAATGGCTTGACCTTTGGGATTATAAGGAATTCCTGGTTTATAATTGATTTGAAACTCTTGGCAAAATTGTTGAAAAGAAGAGCTTGCATAAGCTGGTGCATTATATGTTTTAATCTGTAAAGGGCACCCTAACTCAGCAAAGGCTGCTAGGCAATGAGAAATTACATGATAAGTATTTTCTTTTGTACGTGCTGTGGCAAAAATAAATCTGGAGTGTGTATCAACTATTACATGTACATAACATTGCTTACAAAATTGAGGAACATGAGTTACATCCATTTGCCATTTTTGATTTGGTTTTAATCCATGGGGATTTACCCCTGATGGCAGAGATGGAGAGTGAATGACACACTTAGGGTAGTGACTTACAATTTGACTAGATTTTTCTCTGGTAATATTAAGTTTTTTATGTAATCTAGAAGCATTTTGATGATGCAAGGAATGGGAAGCTTGTGCACAATCATATGGAGGCATCTGTTGACAAACAGCTACTAATTTATCAATGTTTTCATTATCTAAAACTAGAGGTCCTAGAAGATTAGTGTGAGCTGGTATGTGTCCTATGAAACATGGGTATTTTCACATTTGCACTGCCTTTTGTAAATTATGAAATAATTCAAATAACTCTTGTGATGAAGTATATCCAATAACTGAAGTTTCAATGTTTTTGGTAACTGACTGCATATAAGCTGTCAGAATAAATATTAGTAGGCTAATTTGTAAAGTAATTTAAGGCATGAATGAGGGCTTGATATTCACTTTGGGCACAAGTATATGAAACTTGCATTATCTCTGTGTGAACACATCTATAAAAACCTGCTTTACCTGAGCTTGAACCATTAGTGAACACTGATAGGGCTCTAACTATAGGATGGACAGGTACAATCTTTGGAAAAATAAGCAGTGTTAATGATGCAAAATGAATAATTTTATCACGAGGGTAATGACAATCTATCTGGCCAGGAAAATCAGAAAAAGCTATCTGCCGTAAGATAGAAGTTTGAAAAAGCCAATTATTTTTTTGAACAGAAAATGGAATAATTATGATATCAGGCTCAGATCAAATTAATTGTAAAACTTTCGTTCTACCTTTAATTACTAATTGAGCAATAGGGTCATGAAAAGGAATCAATGATTTTGAGGGGAGTGGGCTAAATAAATCCACTCAATAACTCTCAATCTTTGCCATATGGCTCCTGTTGGGGTATGCTTAGTTGGGAATATTAATAAATACACTATTTCTGTGGGATAAACTCTAGTAACTTGTGCATTTCTAATTGCACTTTTAACCTTTTTAAAACTGCTCTAGCCTCTATTGTCAGTTGATGTGGAGAGGTTGGAGAAGGATTCCCTTGTAATATCTGAAATAAAAGACTTAAGTCAGAAGTAGTTAGTTTTAAGGATGGCTTCAGTCAATTAACATCTCCTAATAGCTTTTGAAAATCATTAAGAATCTTAAAGAAACTGTCTGTCAGTTTCGCTCTGGTAAAAAAAAAAAAAAAAAAAAAAACAGAAGCCCTCATGGTCAGCGCAATGACGTCAAATTGCGTGACCATTATTTACTTTCTCATTCTCGGGCCAGGGGAGGGCCCATGGGAAGTTTGTGTTCTGGCCAGGCGGAAATGATTACAAGAAGGCAAGCTGATCAGCACCATCTTGATCTGCCAGGTGGGGTTGAGTCCTTTAATATCTACTATCAACTCCCTCATATACTGTAAATTCATAATCTGTCTTTCCAAATCAGTAAATTCCTAAAAGCATTTCCACTGGTGTCTGGAGATTTTGTCTCCTATTTATTTCTGCTTGTTCAGCACAAAAATCAGACCAGTAAGACTTCCAAAGCAAGAAATCTTCACCACTCAGACAAGATCTGGCTAATGAAACCCAGTCACTCGGTGGGAGCAGTTGTGAAGCTATAGTCTCAAGCAAATTTTGCACAAAAGGTGAATTTGGACTGTAAACCTCACAAGTGCTCTTTAATTCCTTGATAGTCTTAAAAGGAATTATCGCGTGAACGAAAACCCATTGATCTTGCTCATTACTCTGTTCAAAAATTGGGAAAAGCTGAAAACCCTAATATCCTCTACTGCTTCCTGTGCCTTCTTAATACCTCGCTGGAACGGGGTAAGAAAAGTCATTGTTAGTTCAGAGTACCTATTAAATATTATCCTTTTAGCAGATAGTGGCCATTTCCCCGTAAGTCCTGAATTTCAATGTCTGATTTCTCATCCTCAGATTGCAACTCGTGGGAAGAATTTCTGCCATCACCATTTTGAAATTGGGCTCCTAAGCCACATGGTGGAAAAGGGCTTTGTACCTCTCTAGGAATTATTTCAGGATTTTCCTCTCTGGGAGGAATTTTTATGCCTCTGTGAAGACTTACTATGAATCTGGGGGTTTCCTCTCTATAATCCTCATCTCTATGATTCTCCTCCTAGTGTTAGGTTTAGATATTTGATTAGGGTTATGTTTAGAGATAGGTTTACTGTCAAGGTCAAGTTACCTTGACCTTGTTCTGGCTAGCTTACATTTCATAATTTAGGCTTAGCCTCAAGGACTTTTGTCTTTAACCTGCTTTAGGGAAAGGCAATTACCTTAGCCTCAGGTAGGTTTTACATTTAAATAGACTTAATAGCTCTCTGAATGCCTTTCAATAGATCATCAGGGGGCCACACTATGGCCCATATAGTGAAAAAGACAAATTTCTAAAGCAGTCCATACTCTTTGAATTTTATCAATATTTCCAGGTAATTCATTAGAAAGGCAGATTTTTTTGTAATTTCCTTCTTAATTTGTCCCAAGTATGTAAATTTGGCAAATCTTGGTAACAAAACAAAGGGCAAAATTCACCTACAACCTTTAAGAATTGTAACAATTGCATCTTTTTATCTATTTTCCTTTCTGATTAGTTATCATTTCTAAAATAGCCAAGTCCATATGCTTATCAGTAGTATTTTTATTTCCCATTATTAATAATTTAACGTCTAATCGCTTCAGTACCTCCTGGTACTTTTGTGACCCAAAATTGTCACCAATTCCTTATTTCTATAGTGCAATCCCACTCAGTCTTGTTAATATAATATGTTCCCTCATGAGCATCAAATCTGCCACACAACCAGGATGCTAACTTTATACTAGAGGTTCAAAACATAGAAGTTAACTAGTGAGATCAAAATAAAGACACATAAACTCAATTTACCTTTTTCTTGCCCAGTCCAGAGAGGGTCCTTCCCATCTCCTGCCATGAGCCACCTGGAGGTAGCAAGGTTTACACAAGAGAAGAGCAGAAAAAAGGATGGAGCACGTCAGCAAGTGAACTTTTATTGGGAAACAAAAAAAAAATTAGGGGAAAATTCCTTCCAATGAAGGTCTAGGGAGACAGCATTCCAAAGTCAAGGTCAGTGATTGGTTTCCAGGTAAATGGTCAGCCACACCCCCACAAAGACAAGCCCTCACACCTGGAAAGGGTGGTTAGGTTTAGGATAGGTTTAGGACTCGAATTAAGGCTGGTCTGAGTGCCTCACACCCAGTCAGGGAGGTATGTCAGTCATTTGTGAGAATGGCTTCCCACAATTCTTAGGTCTTTGGTTAGGGTTAGGGATAGGGCAAAATTAGGGTTAAGATTAGGGCTAGAGTTAGTATTAGGGTTAGGCCTAGGGTTAGGGTTAGATTTACGATTAAGACTAAGATTAGGGCTTGGGTAGGACTTGGGTTTTTTTTTTTTTTTTTCGGGTTAGAGATAGGATGAGGTCTAGGGCTAATGTCAGCCCTAGGGTTACGTTTGAGGATAGTTTTAGGATTATATTTATGGCTAGGTGTAGTCTAAGGGTTAGGTTTAGGATAAAGTTCAAGTTTAGAGCTAGGAGAATTAATAGGGTCAGGATCAGGGTTAGAGTTTGGTTGAGGTTAGGGATTAGGTCTAGGTTTAGTGTAATTGATAGGGATAGGGTTAGTGTTAGCCCTAGGGTTACCATTAGGGTAAGGGTAATAGTTAGGATAATTAGTAGGGTTAGAACTAAGGTTAGGGCTAGGGTTATGGTTTGGAATAGGTCTTGAGTTAGGGTTAGGGTTAGGGTTTGTGTTAGGTTTAGGGAAATTGATAGAGTTAGGGTTAGCAAAAGGGTTAGTGTTAGGCCTAGGGTTAAAATTAGGGTAAGGATAATGGTTAGAATAAATGATAGTGTTAGAGCTAAGTTTAGGGCTAGGGTTATGGTTAGGAATAGGTCTTGAGTTAGGGTTTGAGTTAGGGGTAGAACTAGGGTTAGATTTAGGGATGTTTAGCATAAGGGTTAGGTTTTGATCTAGGGTTACGCCTAGGGCAAAGATTAGGTTTAGAATTAGGTCTAGGGATAAGATTACAGTATGGATAGGGTTAGAGTTAAGATTAGGGCTAGCATCATATTAGGGGTAGGGTTACTTTTATTTAATGGATATGGATAGATGTAGGTATAGGGTTACAGTTAGTATTATATTGAGGCTTAGGTGTAAGATTAAGACTAGTTATATTAAGTTGATGGTAAGGGTTAGTCTTTGAGCTATGGTTAGGTCCATGGTGAGTATGAGGTATCGGGTTGGGTCTAGGGTTAGTTTTCTGGTTGGGTTTAGGGTTAGGTTTGGGCCTAGAGTTATTAATAGAGTTAGGTTACATTTTGGATAATGGGTAGATAGGTTTTGGTATAGTGTTAAGGTTAGGATTAGGACTAGGGTTAGGGTTAGATTTAAGGATAGGCATAGTTTTATGTTTAGGGTAAGAATTAGGCTTTGAGCTAAGGTTAAGACCAATCAAGGGTTATGTTAGATTTAAGACAATGGTTAGGGTTAGGATTATGCTTAGGGCCAGGTTTAGGCCTAGGATTACCTCTAGGTTTTGGGTTACGTTTAGGCCTAGGGTTAGGACTGTGGGTAATGTAACAGCTAGGGTAATAATTATGGATAGTTTTAGGGTTAGGGTTATGGCTAGGTGTAGTGTTAGGTTTAGATATTCGATTAGGGTCATGTTTAGAGATAGGTTTACTGTCAAAGGCAGGGTCAGTGTTTGGGTTAGAGATAGAGTTAGGTTTACAGCCAGAATTAAGACTAGGTTTAGGTCTAGGAGTAGAGTTACTGTTTGTGTTAGGTTAAAAGTTATTGTAAGGGCTAGGGCTAGGTTTTTGTTTAGGTATAGGTCTAGAGTTAAGGCTAGGTTTATGATTATGTTTAGGTCTAGGCTATTGTTAGGGTTTTGTCTAGGGTTAGGGTTAGCTTAGGACCTAGAGTTAGTGTTAGGGTCAGAATAAGGGTCAGGGCTAGAATTAGGGTTTGGGATAGGGTTAGAGTTAGAGTGAGGACTAGGATTAGTACTATTAATAGGGTTAGGGTTTTTGTTAGCCTATGGATTTATAGGTCTATGTATACCTTTAGAGTTAGGGTTTCACGTAGGATAAAGGATAGGCTTAGAGCTAGGTTTAGGGGTAGAGTTAGTGTTAGGGTTAAATCTAGATAATGGTTTTGGATTAGTTCTAGTTTTTGTGTTAGAGTTAGGGCTATGGTTAGGGCAATGGCTAATGTAAGAAATATATTTACTATTAGGGTAATGGTTAGGGGTAGGTCTAGTGTTATGGTTAGATTTAAGTTGATATTTATAGTTAGTGTTAGGTTAGTGTTAGGATATGAATAGGTACAGTGTTACTTTTAGGTTTAGGGTTAGGACTCAAATAAGGGCTAGGATTATTGTTAGAGTGCATTTTAAGGTGTTGGCGATGTTTAAAGCTAGGTTGACTTTCAGGATATGGTTTATATCAGGGTTTGTTTTAAGGTTAGGTTTAGGACTCGAATTAAGGCTAGAGTTACTGTTACGGTTCTGTTGTTTAATTTTAGGGTGATGTTTAGAGCTAGGGTGAGTGTTAGGATATGAGTCAGGGTCATGGTAGTTTAAGGTTAGGGTTAGGACTACAATTAGTATAAGATTAGGTCTAGGTTTAGTGATAGAATTTAGATTAAGTTAAGGTTTAACATTAGGGCTATTGCTCAGTTTGTTTTAGTCCAAGGTTTAGGGTTAGGGCTAGTTATGCAATTAGCATTAGGGTTAGGACCAGTGTTTTGTTAGGCTTAGGCTTAGGGTTAGGTTAAAATTTGGAGTTAGGGTTAGATGTAGTGTTAGAGCTAGGTCTAAGGATAGGGCAAGTGTTAGGCTAGGGTTAGGGTTACGCTAAGGGAGAGAGTTAGAACTAGGGATAAAGCTAGGGCGAAAGTTAGAGTTAGTCTTGGGGCTAGAGATATGGTTAGTTTTAGGGATCGGGCTAAATTAGAAAAAGGATTTGGGCTAGGGTTAGTGTTTAGCTTAGGCCTAGTGTTAGGGCTATTGTTAGGGTTATGTTTAGTGTAAAGAATGTGTTATAGCCAAGTTTAGAGGTAGGGTGAGGGTGAGAATTAGGGTTATGGCTAGGGTTAGGGTTAGAGTTAGGATTAGGTTTATGATTAAGGCTAGGTACAAGGCTAGGATGAGGGCTATGGTTTGTTGTAGGGCTAGGTCTAGAATTAGGGATAGGGGTAATGACAGGTCCAGTGTTACAATTAGGGATAGATTTAGGATTAGAGTTATGTCTTGGTCTAGTGTAAGGTTTAGGTTTAGGATACAGGTCAGTTTTAGAGCTAGGTAGATTTTTAGTGTCAGGGTCAGTGTTTGGGTTTATTGTAGGTTAAGGTTTAGGAGTAGGGTTCCAATGAGCATAAGGCTTAGAGTTAGGTTTAGGGCAATTGATAAAGTTAGGTTTTGGGTTCAGGGTAAGTTTAGGGTAATGAAGAGGTTTAGGGTTAGTGATAGGGTTAGGGTTAGGCCTAGGGTTAACATTAAGATTAGGGTTTTTAAAAGGGTAGTGTATAGGTTTAAGCTAGGGTTAGGGCTAGGTTATGGTTAGCATTCGGGCTAGATTTAGGATCAGGGTTTTGATTAGGGCTAGACATTTTAGCTTAGTATAGGTTTAGAGTTAGGTTTAGGGTAAAGTTTAGGTTTTGAGTTAGGGTTAATCTTAGGGTGAGGGTTAAGTTTAGTGTTTTTCGAGGGTTATGGTTATGGTTATGTTTAGGATTAAGTTTAGGTTTAGGGCTAGGGTTTTCATTAGGGTTAGGGTTATGTTTAGGGTAATAGATTGGGTTAGATGTAAGTTTAGTTTTAGAGATAATTTTAGTTTTAGTGCTAGATTTACTACTGTATTTAAGGTAATGCTTAGGATTTGAATTTGGGTTAGGGCTACGGTAAGGATAAGGTTTAGGGTTAGGTCTAGGTTTAGGCTTATGGTTTGAATTAGGGTTTCAGTTAGGGTAAGGGCTAGAGTTATCATTAGGATTAGAATTAGAGTTAGGATAATGGCTAGGATTAGAGCTAGGATTAAGGTTAGGATTAGAATTGGGGTTAGGGACAGGGCTAGGGTTGTACTTAGGCTAAGGGTTAGGCTTTGAAATAGTATTAGGACTAAGGTGAGGTTTAGGGTTCTGGTTAAGACTAGGGTTAGGGTTAAGTTTATGCTTTGGGTAGATTTAGGCTTTAGATTAGGGTTAGGTTTTTGTGATAAGTTTAGGCCTAGTATTAGTGTTATGGGTAATGTAAGATATAGGGTTCAAATTAGGGTAGATTTTAGGGTTAAAATTATGGCTTGGTATCAAGTTTAGATTTTTGTTTAGGATCAGTTTTAGAGCTAGGTTTAGTGTTAATGTTAGGGTCATTGTGCAGGTTAGAGTTAGGATTAGGGTGAAAGTAAGAATTAGGACTAGGTTTAGGTTTAGGGGTAGTGTTAGTGTTTGGTTTAGGTTATGGGTTATTTTTTAGGTCTAGAGTTAGAGTTATCACTAGATTTAGGATTAGGTTTAGGTCTATGGTTAGTTTTAGGCTTAGGTTTAGGTAAAAGGTTACTGTAGGGCTAGTTTCAGGGTGCAGTTTAGGGTAAGGGTCAGGTTTAGACCTAAAATTAGTGTTAGGTTCAGAATAAGAGTGAAAGTTAGGGTTAGGTTTTGGGTTAAGGTAGAACAAGAATGAGGGCTATGGTTAGGATTGGTAATAGGATTAGGGTTTAGTTTAGGCTATGGATTATGATTAGGACTAGGGTTAGCATTATTGATAGGATTTGGCTTTGGGTAAGGGATAGGGTTAGAGCTAGGGATAGGCCTAGGGTTAGGGTTAGGTTTAGGGTTAGAATTAATCTACTGTTAGAGCTCATATTAGGGCTATTTTTATGTTAGGGTTAAGGCTACAATTAGGGGTATGGCTAATGTAAGAACTAGGGTTATGTTTAGGGTTAGTTTTAAGGTTAGGGTTTGGGCTAGGTCTAGTGTTAGCATTAGCTTTAGGTTTAGAGTGATATTTAAAATGAGGTTTACTGTTTGGGTAAGAGTCTGGGTCAGGGTTAGTTTTAGGCCTAGGACTCGATTTAGAGCTAGCGTTATGGCTAGTTGTAGGGTTAGGTATTGGTTTAGGTTAAGGTGTAGGTTTAAAGCAATGGCTTGGTTTTGTTTAGTGCTAGAGTGAGGGTTAAAACTAGTTGTAGGATTAGCAATATTGTTCAGCTAGAGGTAGGGTTAGGTTTAGAATTAAGTTTAGGGTTAAATTTAGAGTATGGTTAAATCTAGAATTACGGCTGTGGCTATGGTTAGCACTAAGTTTAGGGCTAATGTTAAGGTTATGGTAATGGATAGGGTTAGAAATGGAAATAGAGCTAGGTTGAGAGATTTATTCTTAGGGCTAGGCTTAGGGTTTCGGTTAGGGTTAGCACTAAATTAGGGATAGAATTAGCCTTAGCATTAGTGTTAGGTTTTGGCCTATGGTTCGAGCTAGTGTTCGGGTTAGTTTTAGGGTTAGTGTTTGGGTTAGTTTTAGTGGAAAGGATGGAGTTATAGCTAGGTTCAGGGGTAGATTGAGGGTTAAAATTAGGGATAAGTCTAGGGTGAGGTTTCAGGTTAAGATTATGGCTCGGTTTAGGAATAGCATAATGCCTAGGATTTATGTTAGGTTTAGGTATAGAATTAGGTATAGGGCTAATGTCAGGTCTATTGTTATGATTAGGGATAGTGTTAGGTTTAGGTTTACATCTAGGTCTAATGTAAGGTTTAGGTTTAGGGTAAGGGTCAGGTTTAGAGCTAGGTGTAGTATTAGGGTGAGAGTCTGGGTTAGGGTTTGGTTAGGTTAAGATTAAGAGTTAGGGCTCAAATTAGTGTTATGATTAGGGTTAGAGTTAGAGTAAAGGATAGGGTTAGGTTTAGGGTTTAGGTTAGGTTTAGAGTAATGTATAGGGTTAGTGTTAGCAATAGGGTTAGTGTTAGGCCTAGGGTTGCATTTTTGTTAGACATATGTTTAGGGTAATCAATAGGGTTAGTGCTAGTGTTGGGACTTGCATTAAGGTTAGGATTTTGGCTAGGGTTAGAGATAGACCTAGGGTTAGTGTTAAGGTTAGTTTTAGGGTAAGTTTTAGGGTTTGAGCTAGGGTTAGGGCTAGGGCAATGGTTATGGCTAGAATCAGGGCTACAGTTAGGTTTAGGGTTAGAGTTAGGGCTTGGGTTAGCATTATAATCAGGGTTATGTTTCAGGTAAGGAACAGAGTTTGAGCTGGGATTTGGGCTATGGTTACAATTAGGATTAGTTCTAGGTTTAGGGTTAGGGTTAAGGTTAGGGCTAGGGTTATGTTTAGAGTAAGGTTTAGAGTTTGAGCTAGGGTTATGGCTAAGGCAAGTGTATGTGTTAGGGTTAGTTTTAGGGCTAGTGTTATGGTTACGCTTTGGGCTAGGTTTAGGGCTAGGTTTAGTGCTAGGTTTTGTTTGAGGTTTTTGTCTAGCATTATGGCTATAAGTAATGTAAGAGCTAAGGTTATGTTTATGACTTGTTTGGGGGTTAGGGCTATGTATAAGTCTAGTGTTATGGTTAGGTTTGGGTTAGGATAAGGTTAGAGATAGGGTTTGTGTTAGGGTAAGAGTCAGTGTTTGGGTTAGAATTTGGTTTAGGGTTAGGGCTAGAATTAGAACTAGGGTTTATCTAGAGGTAGGATTAGTCTTTGTGTTAGATTAATGGTTATTGTTACAGCTAGGGCTAGAATTTTGTTTAGGGCTAGGACTAGATTTATGGCTTTATTTAGGATTAAGTTTAGGTCTAGTGCTAGTGTTACAGTTAGGTTTAGGTAAAAGTTTAATGGTAAGGCTAATGTTAGGTTTTGGTTTAGGGTTAGGGTCAGGCTTAGACCTAGGGTTAGTGTTAGGGACAGAATAAGGTTCAGGGATAGGCTTAGGGTTTGAGTTAAAGTTAGACATAGATTGAGGCCTAGAGTTAGGACTAGTTATAGAGTTAGGGTTTGGGGTAGGCTAAGGATTAGGGTTAAGACTAGGGTAGCATTAGGGTGAGGATTTTGCTTAGGCTAAGTGATAGGTTTATGTTTAGGGCTAGGGTTAGTGTTAGAGTTAGGGTTAAAGCTAGGTTAGGGCTCATATTAGGGCTAGGTTTATGTTAGGGTTAGGGCTATGACTAATATAATAATTGGCATTACACTTAGGGATAGTTTTAGGGTTAGGTTTAGGGCTAGGTATAGTGTTCAGGTTATGTTTAGGGTTAGGGTGATGTTAGAACTAGAGTTAGTTTGATGGTCACAGTGATGGAGTATTAGTTGTAGGGTTAGGGTTAGGACTCGAAATAGGGCTATGGATTGGGCTAGGTTTATCACTAGGATTTGTTTTAGGTTATGGATTAGAATTAGGGCTATAGCTCAGTTTAGTTTGAGAGCTATGGCTAAAGTTATCTAGTTTTCAAATTAACATTAGGGTAAGGGTGTTAGGGTGAGGTTTAGGTTGAGGGTTAGGGTTAGATTTAGAGTTAGGGTTAGATCTAGGTTTAGAGCTAGGGATAAGTTTAGGGCTATGTTTGGGCTAGGGTTAGAATTAGGCTTTGGGTTATGGTAAGGGATAGGGTTAGAACTAGGGATATGACTAGTGTGAGAGTTAGAGTTAGTCTTAGGGTTAGGGATATGATTAGGATTAGTTTTGGGCTAAATTAGGGCTAGGATTAGAGGTAGGCCGTGGTGTTTGACTAGAATTAAGATACGGATGAGAGTATGATATGATGTTATATTTAGGTTTAGGGCTAGGGCAGCAGTTAAATTTAGGGTCATGGCTAGTGTTAGGGTTAGGTTTACGATTAAGGCTAGGTTTAGGGACAATATTATGGCTATGGTTTTTGTTAGATTTAGAGCTAGCATTAGGACTAGGTCTAATGTCAGGACTAGGATTATTATGGTTAGGGATACTTTCAGAGTTATATTTATTGCTAGGCATAGTGAAAGGGTTAGGTTGAGGGATGTGTCAGGTTTAGAGATAGGGTATTATTAGGGTCATGGTCAAGGTTAGGGTTAGTTTAGGTTAAGGTTTAAGGGGAGGGATAAATTAGGGCTAGGATCAGGTCTATGATTAGTGTAAGAGTTAAGTCTAGGGTTAGGGTTAGGGTCAGACTTAGGGGAAGGAATGGGGTTATAGTTAGCTTCAGAACTAGGTGAAAAATAAAATTAGGGATAGGGCTAGAGTTAGGGTTTGGGTTACGATCAAGGCTAGGTTTATGGCTTGGATGATTGCTAGAGTTTGTGTTAGGGTTATGGCAAGAATTAGGGCTAGGGTTAATATCAGATCTAGGGTGACAGTTAAAAATAATTTTAGGGTAAGGTTTATGGCTAGGTCTAGTGTCAGAGTTTTGTTTAGGGTAAGGTTTAGGTTTAGTTAGGGGTAATATAATAGTCAGTTTCAGGTATTGGGTTTGTATAGGTTAAGGGTTAGGATGAGGACTCAAATTAGCATTAGAATTACAGTTAGGGTTAGGGTAATGGATAGGGTTAGGTTTAGGCTTCGGGTTAGGTTTAGGGTAATGGATAGCATTAGGGTTAGGCCTAGGGATAGCTTTAGATTTATGGTTATCATTATGGTAATGGATAGGGTTAGAGTTAAGGTTAAGACTATGATTATGTTTAGGACTAGGGCTAGAGTTAACATTAAGTTTAGGGTAAAGGCTCAGGTTAGGTTAAGGGTATGGGTTAGGGTTTGAGCTAGGGTCAGTGCTAAGGCTAAAATTAGGTTTAGAGTTTGGTCTAGGGTTAAAGTTAGTATTAGGGTTAGGGCTAGGGTTATCATTATGTTTAGGGTAATCGATAGGGTTAGATGTCAGGTTAGGGTTAGGGTTAGCTTTATGTTTAGGACTTGGGTTAGTGTTAGGTTTAGCATAACTGTAAGGTTTGAACTAGGTTAGGGATATGGCAAGGGTTAGGTTTAGAGATAGGTCTAGTATTTGTTTTATAGTTAGGGTTAGAGTAGGTTTCGTGTTAGGGCTAGTGTTTTCATGAGGTTTATGGTTAGGGTTCTGGTAATGGGTAGGGTTAGAGCTAGGAATAAGGCTAGGGTTAAGTTTGAATTAGGGCTAGGGTTAGTGATAATGTTATCCTTAGGATTTTTTACTGTTATGTTAAGGGTAAGGTCAGGGATTAAGTAAGTGCTAGGGCTGTGTTGAGAGTTTAGGTTAGAATCAGGGGTAGGGATAGAGTTAGTTCTAGGGTTAGTGCTAGGGTTAACATTAGGTTTAGGGTTATGGTTAGGGCAATGGATAGAGTTAGAGCTAGGGTTTAGGCTATGGTTACGGTTAAGAATAGGGCTAGGATTTGGGTTAGGGGTAGGACTAGGGTTTGTTTAGGGTAAGGGTTAAGGTTTGAGCTAGAGTTAGGGCAAGAGCTAGGTCGAGGGTTATGTTCAGTGTTATGTCTAGGGATAGGATTATGGTAGGTCTAGGGTTAGCTTAGGGTTAGGGTGATGGATACGGTAAGATGTAGGTTTAGGGTTAAAGTTAAGACATGGTTAGGTTTAAGTTTCAAGTACAGGTTAGGGTTTTAGGTAGTGTTAGTGCTATAGTGAGTGTTAGGTTTAGGGTTAGCTCTAAGGTTAGTTTTCTGGTTATTATTAGGGTTAGGGTTATGGCTAGGGTTATCAATAGGTTTAGGTTAGGGTTAGGATAATTGGTAGATTTAGAGCTAGGTTTATGGATAGGGTTATGTTCAGGTTTAGGGCTACATTTAGGGTTAGATTTAGGGATAGGTCTAAGTTTATATTTAGGGTAAGAGTTAGGCTTTGTGTAAGATATAAGACTAAGGCTAGGGTTAGGTTAAGGGTTGGGGCTAGGGTTAGGGTTATGCTTAGGGTAGGTTTAGGTCAAGGATTCTCTCTAGGTTTTATGTTAGTTTAAGGTGTAGGGTTAGGCCTATGGGTAATGTAAGAGCTAGGATTAAGATTAGGGATAGGTGTAGGGTTAGGGTTATGGCTAGGTCTAGTGTTAGGTTTAGTTTTTTGGTTAGAGTCAGGTTTAGAGATTGCTTATTGTTAAATGCAGGATCAGTTTTCAGGTTAGAGTTAGAGTTAAGGTGAAAGCCAGAATCAGGACTAGATTTATGTCTAGGGGTAGGTTTAGTCTTTGTATTACGTTAAGGGTTATTACTGTTAGGGCTAGGGCTAGGTTTTTGTTTAGGTCTAGGGCTAGAGTTAAGGCTAAATTTAGGATTAGGTTTAGGTCTAGGGCTAGTGGTAGGGTCAGGTTTAGGTATAAGGTTACCGGTAGGTATTGTGTTAGGTTTTAGTCTAGGGTTTTAGGGTCAGATTTAGACTTAGGGTTAGTGCTATGGTCAGAATAAGGGTCAGGGTTAGGGTTAGGGTTTAGGATAGGGTTAGAGCTAGAATGAGGGACAGAATAAGGACTTTGGATAGGGTTTGGGTTTTGATTAGCCTAAGGATTAGGGATAGGTCTAGGTTTACCAATAGGTTCAGGGTTTTGCTTAGGTTTAGGGATAGAGTAATAGTTAGTGTTAGTGGTAGGTGTAGGGTTAGGATTAGGGTTAAAGCTAGGTTTAGGGCTAGGATTAGGGCTAGTTTTTGTGTTAGCATCAGGGCTAGGATTAGGGCAATGGGTAATGTAAGAACAAGGGTTACAATTAGGGTTAGCTTTAGGGTTAGGTTTAAGGGTAGTTCTAGTGTTAAGGTTAGATTTAAGTTTAGGATGAATTTAGAAATAGGGTTATTGTTAGCATAGGAGTCAGGGAGGATTAGTTTTAGGATTAGGGTTAGGACTCAAATTAGGGCTAGGGTTACTGTTAGGGTTTGGTTTATGGTTAGAGTGGTATTTAGAGCTAGGGTGAGTGTTAGGATATGAGTCAGGGTAAGGTATAGTTTAAGGTTAGGGTTAGGACTCGAATTAGGCCTAGGATTAGTTCTAGGTGTAGTTTAGGGTATGGTTTATGTTAAGGTTTAGCGTTAGGTCTATTGCTTTGTTTTATTTTAGTCCTAGGATTAGGGTTAGTGCTAGTTTTATGATTAGTATTAGGGTTAGGGCTAGTGTTAGTGTTAGGCTTAGGCTTATAGTTAGGGTTACATTTAGAGTTAGGTTTAGATCTAGGGTTAGGCTAAGACTAGGATAGGGCAAGGTTTAGGGCTAGGGATAGAGTCATGGAAAGGGATAGGGTTAGAACTATGATAGGGCTAGTTTGAGAGTTAGAGTTTTTCTTAGGGATAGAATTAAGGTTAGGTTTGGAATAGGATTAGATTAGGTCTATGATTATGGCTAAAGTTAGTGTTCAGCTTTGGCCTAATGATAGGCTTATGGATAGGGTTATGTTTAGGATAAAGGATGCTGTTATAGCTAGGTTTAGTGGTAGGGTGAGGGTTAAAAAAGGGTTAGGTCTAGGGTTAGGGTTAGGGTTACGATTAAGGCTATGTTTAGGACTAGGATGTGGCCTAGTGTTTGTTTTAGGTTTAGGTTTAGGATTGTGACTAGGGCTAATATCAGGTCAATGGTTATAGTTAAATATAGTTTTAGGGTTAGATTTATGGCTACATCTAGTGTGAGGGTTAGGTTTAGGGTAATGTTCAGGTTTTTAGCTAGGGAAATTTTTAGAGTTAGGGTCAAGTTTAGGGTTTTGTTTAGGTTAAGATGTAGGTTTAGGCCTCAAATTAGCATTAGGGTTAGGGTTAGGGTAATGAGAGGGTTTTGTTTATGGTTCAGGTTAGGTTGAGGGTAATTGATAGGGTAAGCATTATCAATAAGGTTAGGTTTAGGCTTAGGGTTATCATTAGGTTATGGGTTATCATTGGGTCATGGATATGATTAGAGCTTAGGTTAGAACTAGGTTTATGGCTAGGAATAGGTCTTGAGTTATGGTTAAGTTTAGGTTTAGAACTAGGTTTAGGTTTACGGTTATGTTTAGTGTAAGAGTTAGGTTTTGAGCTAGGTTAGGGCTAGGGTGAGTGTTCGATTTAGGGTGATGTCTACCATAGGATTATGGTAGGGTTAGTGTTAGCTTTAGGGTTAAGGCTAGGGTAATGATTAAGGTTATGTTTAGGGTTAGGGTAATCGATAGGGTTAGATATAGTGTTAGGGTTAGGGTTAGATTTTGGTTTAGCATTAAAATTAGGGCTATGGTTATGTTTAGGTTTATGGTTAGGTTTAAGATTTGAGCTATGGTTAGGGCTATGCCAAGTGTTAGATTTAGGGTTATGTCTAGGGTCAGTTTTCCGGTTAGGATTAGGTGAGGAGTTAGGCTTCGACCTAGGATTATCAATAAGATTAGGTTAAGGGTTAGGGTAATGGGTAGGTTTTCAGCTAGGTTTAGAGCTATGTGTAAGTTTAGGATTAGGGATAGGGTTAGGGTTAGAGATGGGGTAGGTCTAGGTTTATATTTTGGGTAAGCATTAAGCTTTGATCTAGGTTTAAGACTAAGGCGAGGGCTAGCATTAGGTTAGGGCTAGGTTAAGGGTTAGTTTTACGTTTAGGGCTGGGTTTAGGCATTGGATGAGATGTATGTTTAGTGTTAGGTTTAGGCCTAGGATTAGGATGTATGTGTAATTTAACAGCTAGGGTTATGATTAAGGCTTATTTTAGTGTTAGAGTTATGCCTGGGTCTAGATTATATTTAGGTTTTTATTAGGGTCAGGTTTAGAGGTACGTTTAGTTTTAAAGGCAGGGTCAATGTTCAGGTTAGAGTTAAAGTTAGGGTTAAAGCCAGCATTAGGAATAAGTTTAGGTCTAAGGGTACGGTTATTGATTTGGTTAGCTTAAGGATTATTTTTAAGGCTAGGGCTAGGTTTTAGTTTAGGTCTAGAGCTAGAGTAAAGGCTAGATTAAGAATTAAGTTTAGGTCCAGGGCTAATGGTAGTGTTAGGTTTAGGTATAAGGTTACCAGCAGGGCAGTGGGATTTAAGGGTTAAGAGTCAGGTTTTGACTAAGGGTTTGTGTTATGGTCAGAATAAGTGTCAGGGTTAGGGATAGGGTTTGGGATAGGGTAAAGGCTATAATGCGATCTAGGGTTAGGACTATTAATAGGGTTAGAATTTGTTTAGCCTTAGGATTAGGAATCGGTATAGAGTTACTATTAGGGTTACGGTTTTGCTTAGAGTAAGGGATAGGGTTAGATTTAGGGCTAGGGTTATGGTTAGGGTTAAAGCTAGGTTTAGGGGTAGTTTTTGTGTTAGGGTTAAAGCTAGGGTTAGAAAAATGGCTAGTATAAGAACTAGGTTTACAATTAGGGATAGTTTTAGGGTTAGGCTTAGGGTTCGGTCAAGTGTTAGGGTTAGGTTTATGTTTAGGTTAATTTTTATAGCTAGGGTTAGTGTTAGGATATGAGTCAGGTGAGGGTTAGTTTTAGGGTTAGGGTTAGGACTCAAATTAGGTCTAGGATTACTGTTAGGATTTGGTTTAAATTTAGGGTAGTGTTTAGACTCATAATGCGTGTTAGAATATGAGTCAGGGTCAGGGTTATTTTTGAGGTTAGGGTTAGGATTTGAATTAGGGATAAGGTTAGGTCTAGGTGTAGTGCTAGGTTTGGTTTAAGTTAAGGTTTAGTGTTAGGCCTGTTGCTCGGTTTTATTTTAGTCCTATGGTTAGGATTAGGGCTAGTTTTACAATTAGCATTAAGTTTAGGGTAGGGTTAGGTTTCGGGTTAGGAATAAGGCTTGGTTTAAGGCTAGGATTAGGGCTAGGGTTTGTGTTAGGTTAAGGGCAAGAATTAAGGCTAGGGCTAATATCAGGTCTAGGTTTACAATTAGGGATAATTTTAGGGTTAGATTTATGGGTAGGTGCATTTTAAGGGTTAAGTTTAGGAAAATGGTAGATTTAGAGCTAAGGATATTATTAGGGTCAGGGTTTTTGGTTTGGGTTAGGTTAAGGTTTAGGTTTATGCTCGAATTAGCATTAAGGTTAGAGTTAGTGTTAGGGTAATGGATAGGTTTAGATTTAGGGTTCAGGTTAGATTTAGTGTAATGGATATGGTTAGGGTTTTCAATAAGTTTAGGGTTAGGCCTAGGGTTAGCATTAGGGTTATGGTTATCTTTAGGGTAATTTATGGGGTTAGACCTAGGATTAGGACTAGGGTTATGCTTAGGATTAGGGCTAGATTTAGGGTTAGGGTCAGGGTTAGGGCAAGGGTTAGGGTTAGGATTAGGTATAGTGTACGGTTTAGGGTTTGAACTAGGATTAATACTAGGGTTAAGATTTACTTAGAGTTTGTTCTAGCGTAACAGTTATGGTTTGTGTTAGGGTTAGTGTTAGGGTTAGGGTTATCATTAGGGTTAGGGTAATTGATAGGGTTAGTTGTCAGGTTAGAGTTATGGTTAGGTTTAGGGTTAGAGTTAGTATTAGATTTACAATAAGGATTAGGGTTTGTGCTAAGGTTAGGGTTAGGGTTAGCTTTATGGTTAGTTCTAGGATTAGGTTTATGTTTAGGTTTATGGTAGGTTTAATTTTTGGTCTAGGGCTATTATTAGGTTAGATTTAGGGTTAGTGTAATGGGTAGCATTTGAGCTATGGTTATGACTAGAGTTAAGTTTAGGATTAGGGCTAGGGTTAGGGTTAGGTTTAGGCCTTAAGGTTATTGTTAGTTTTAGGTTAAGTTTATGGATTAGGGATTTACTAGGGTTAGGGCTAGGGCAAGGGTTAGGATTACAGTGAGGTCTAGAGTAGGTTTAGAGTTAGGGTTAGGACTAGAGTTAGCATTAGGTTTAGAGTTATGTTTAGGGTAATTGCTAGAGTTAGAGCTAGGGTTTGGAATATGGTTATGGTTAGGATTAGGGCTAGGGTTATGGTGAGGTTTAGGGTTGGGGCTAGGGTTAAGTTTAGGGTAAGTTTTAGAGTTTGAGCTTGGGTTAAAGCTAGGGCGAGAGTTAGGTTTAGGCTTAGAGGTAGGTTTAGGGTTAGGGTTATGCTTAGAATTAGTATTAGGGCTTGGATTATGGCTAGGTTTTCTGTGAAATTTAGGGCTAGTGTTAGGTGTATGGGTAATGTAAGAGCTAGGGTTATGGTTATTGCTAGATTTAGGGTTCCTCTAGTATTATTGTTAGTTTTTGGGTTAGGATAGGTTTAGAGCTAGGGTTTGTGTTAGGGTAAGTGACAGTGTTCCGGTTAGGGTTAGGTTTAGGGTTAGGTCAAGAATGAGGACTGGGGTTAGGTCTAGGGATAAGATTATTGTCTGGGCTGTGTTAAGCGTTATTGTTGGAATAGGGCTAGGGTTATGGCTATAATTAGGATGAGATTTAGGTCTAGAACTAGTGTTAGTGTTTATTTTAGGCATAGGGTTACCAGTAGGGCTAGTGTTATTTTTCAGATAAGGGTTTGGTGTAGGCATAGAATTAGGTTTAAGACTAGGGTAGCAATAGTATGAGGGTTGGACTTAGTGTAAGGGAGAGGTTAAAGCTAGGTTTAGGACTAGGGCTAGGGTTAGGGTTAGGGCCAGAGTTAGTTTTAGGGTTAAAGCTAGGGTTAGGTCTTGGATTAGGGCTAGGTTTTGTGTTAGGGTTAGGGCTATGGCTAATGAAAGAACTGGCATTACAATTAGGGCTGTTTTAGGGTTAGGTTTAAGGCAAAGTCTAGTGTTAAGGTTAGCTTATGCTAGTATTAGGGTAACAGGTAATATAAGAACTAAGGTTACAATTAGGGATAGTTTTAGGGTTAGGGGTATGTTTAGTGTTATTGTTAGGTTTAAAGTTAAGGTGATATTTAAAGCTAGGGTTAGTGTTAGAATAGGAATCAGGGTCAGATTAGTTTTAAGGATAGGGTTAAGACTCAGATTAGGGCTGCAGTTACTGTTAGGATTTGGTTTAAGTTGAGGATGGTGTTTAGAGCTAGGGTGAGAATTAGGATATTAGTCAGGGTCAGGTTTAGTTTTAAGGTTAAGTTTAGGACTTGAATTAGGGCTAGGGTTAGGTCTAGGTGTAGTATTTGGATTTTGTTTAAGTTAAGATTTAGGCTATTGCTCTGTTTTGGTTTACTGGCTATGGTTAGGGTTAGGGCTAGTTGTACTATTATCCTTAGGATTAGGGCTAGTATTAGTGCTACACTTAGGCTTAGGTTTAGGATTAGATTTAGAGTTATGGTTAGATCTAGGGTTAGGGCTTGGACTAGAGATAAGGCAAGGTTTAGGTTTTTGGTATGGAATAGGGTTAAAACTATTCCTAGGCAAGGGTAGAGTTAGAGTTAGTCTTAGGGCAAGGATTAGGGCTAGATTTTGTGTTTAGCGTAAGCCTCGGGTTAAGGTTAAAGTTAGGGATATGTTTATGGTGAAGGATGGCGTTATAGCTAGGTTTAGTGGTAGGGTGAGCACTAGAATTAGGGTTAGTGTAGGGTTAGGGTTAGGGTTATGAATAAGGCTAGATTTAGGGCTAGGATTAGGGCTAGAATTTGCTTTAGGTTTAGGGTTAGGATTAGTTCTAGGGCTAATTTCCGGTCCAGAATTATGGTTAAAGTTAGTTTAAGGATTAGGATTTTGGCTTCATCTAGGTTAAGGGTTAGGTTTAATGTTATGGTCAAGTTTACACCTAGGGTTATTATTAGGGTCCAGGTCAGATTTAGCGTTTGAGATAGGTTAAGGTTTAAAGTTAGTGCTTGAATTAGTGTTAGGATTAGGGTTAGGATAATGACAGGGTTAGGTTTATGGTTCAGGTTAGGTTTAGGGCAATGAATAAAGTTAGGATTAGAGATAGGTTTAGGTTTATACCTAGGGTTAGCATTAGGGTTAGGGTTAGGGTTATGGTAATTGATAGAGTTAGAGATTGGTTTAGTGCTAGGGTAATGGTTATGATTATGGCTAGGGTTAGGGTTAAAGCTAGGGTTAGGGCTCTGACTAGGGCTAGGTTTTGGGTTATGTTAGGGCTAGTGTTATGGTAATGGCTAATGTAAGTACTAGGATGATGATTAGAGCTAGTTTTAGGGTTTGGGGGCTAGATTTAGTGTTAGGATTAGGTTTAGGTTTAGGGTGATGTTTAAAGCTAGTAGTGTTAGGGTCAGTGTCAGGTTCAGGTTCAGTTTTAGGATTTGGCTTACAACTCGAACTAGGGCTAGGGTTAGGGCTAGGTGTAGGGTTAGGGTTTGGTTTAGGTTAAAGGTTAAAGTTAGAGTTATGACTTAGTTTTGTTTTAGGGCTAGTTTTATGATTAGTGTTATGGTTTCTGCTAGTGTTAGGTTTAGGCTTAGGCTTCGGATTAGGGCTAGATTTAGAGTTAGATTTTGTATTAGGTTAGTGCTAGGCCTAAGGATAGGACAAGGGCTAGTACTAGGGTTAAGGTTAGGGTTAGGGTTATCGTAAGGGATAGGGTTAGAACAAGTGATAGAATAGTGTGAGAATTAAAGTAATTCTTAAGGCTAGTTTTGGGGTTAGGGATATTGCTCAATTATGGCTAGGTTTAGTGATAGGCCTAGGGTTAGGCTAGTTTTAGAATTAGCATTAGGATTAGGGCTAGTTTTATGGTTAGGCTTAGGCATCAAGTTAGAGTTATATTTAGAGTTAGATTTTGATCTAGGATTAGTGCTAGGGCTAAGAATAAGGCAGGGTTTATGAATAGGGTTGGCATTAGAATTACGGTTCTGTTTAGGGTAAGGGATGTGATTAAAGCTAGGTTTAGAGCTAAGGCAAGTGTTAGCATTAGAGTTATGGCTAGGGTTAGGGTTAGGGTTATAATTAAGGCTAGGTTTAGGGCTAGTATGAGAATTACGGTTTGTGTTAGGTTTAGGGATAGTAGTAGAGCTAGGGCTAATGTCAGGTCTAGGTTACAATTATGGACAGATTTAGTGTTAGGTTTAAGGCTTTGTCCAGTGTAATGGTTAGGTTTTTGGTAAGGGTCAGCCGTAGATCTAGGGTTATTTTTAGAGTCAGAGTCAGTGTTATGGTTTTGGTTAAATAAGGGTTTAGGGGTAGGCTTGGATTAGTATTATATTTAGGTTTAGGGTAATGACAGGTTTAGGTTTCAGGTTCAGGTTTGGTTTAGTGTAATGGATAAGGTTAGGGTTAGGTCTAGGTTTAGCATGAGGGTTAGGGTTATTATTAGGGTAATGGATAGTGTTAGACCTAAGGTTAGGGATAGGGTTATGTATAGGATTAGGGCTAGTGTTTGGCTTAGGGTTAGGTTTAAGTTTGGGGTTAAAGCTAGGTTTAGCACTCAGATTAAGTCTAGGTTTTGGGTTTGGTTAGTGATAGGGTTAAAACTATGGCTAATATATATAAAAGGGTCATGATTAGCACTACTTATAAGATTAGGGTTATGGCTAGGTCTAGTGTTAGGGTTAGGTTTACGGTTATGTAGACCTAAGGACAGAGCTAGTGTTAGTGTTAGGCTCAGAGTCAGTTTCAGGTTTAGTTTTTGGTTTAGGGTTAAGACTAGATTTTAGATAGGGTTAGGGCTAGGTGTATGGTTAGGGTTTCGTTTAGGTTAAGGGTTGGGGTTAGGTCTATGACTCGGTTTTGTTTTAGGGCTAAGGGTAAGGTTAAGGCTAGTTTAAGGATTAATATTAGGGTTTGGACAATTGTTAGTGTGAGGTTTAGGGTTAGTAAAGTTTTAGTGTTAGGGGTAGGGCTAGAGTTAAGACTAGATTTAGTTTTAGGGTTAGGGTTAGATTTAGAGTTAGGTTTAGATCTAGGGTTTGGGCTAGGACTAAGGATAAGCCTAGGGCTAGTGTTTAGTTTAGCTCCAGGTATATGGTGATGGTAAGGGATAGAGTAAGAACTAGGTATAGGGCTAGGGCAGAAGTTAGAGTTAGTCTTAGGGCTAGGGTTAGGTTTAGTGTTAGGGAAAGGGCTAAATATGAGCTGGGATTATGGCTAGGGTTAGTGTTAAAGTTAGGCATAGGGTTAGGGCTAGATTTAGTGTTAGGTTTAGGGTTAGGGTTAAGTTTAGTGTAAGGGATGGGATTACAGCTAGTTTTAGGACTAGGGTGAGGATTAGGGTTAAATTTAGTGTTAGAGTTAAGTTAGGGTTATGATTATGACGAGGTTATGGCTAAAATATGGGCTCATGTTTTTGTTATGGTTAGCACTAGGATTAAAGCTAGGGCTAATTTCAGGTCTAGGGTATGGTTAGGGATAGTTTTAAGGTTAGCTTTATGGCTATGTCTATTGTAAGGGTTAGTTTTCTTGTTAGGGTCAAGTTTAGAGCTATGGGGTTTATTAGGGTCTAGATCAGTGTTAGGGTTTGGGTTAGGTTAAGGTTTAGGGTTAGGGCTCTAATTAGCATTAGGGTAAGGGATAGGAAAATGGAACAGTTAGGTTTTTGGGTGTTCAGGTTTGGTGTAGGTTAATGGATAGGGTTAAGCCTAGAGATTGGAATAGGGTTCCGCTTAGGGTGAGCATAAGGTTTAGAGTTATCATTAGGATAATGAATATGGTTAGAGCTAGGATTAGAGCTAGGATTATGGTTAAGATTAGGTCTATGTTTAGTATTAAGGTTAGGGTTAGGGCTAGGGTTATGGTTAGGTTTAGCTTCAGGGTAAAAGCTAGGGTAGGGCTTGGGTTAAGGCTAGGTTTTGTGATATTTTAAGGCTATGACTAATGTAAGAACTAGTGTTATTATTAGGGCAAGTTTTACAGTTAATATTAGGACTAAGTGTAGTTTTAGGGTTCGGTTTAGGTTTAGGGAGATGTTTAGAGCTAAGGTTAGTGTTAGTTTCAGAGACAGTGTTCGGGTTAGGGTAATGGTTAGTGTAAAAGCCAGAATTAGGACTAGGTTTAGGTCTAGGGGTAGGGTTAGTATTTGTGTTGGGTTAAGTGTTATTGTTAATGCTAGGTTTAGTTTTTTTCTGTACGTTTAGGGCTAGAGTTATGGCTAGATTTAGGACTATGTTTAGGTCTAGGGATAGTGCTAGGGTCAGGTTTAGGTATAAGTTTAACGGTAGGGCTAGTGTTAGGGTTAAGTTTAGGGTTAAGTTCAGGCTTAGACCTACAATTAGTGTTAGGGTCAGGATAAGGGTCAGGGTCAGGGTTAGGGTTTGGGTTACAGTTACAGCTAGAATGAGCGCTACAGTTAGGACTAGGAATAGGGTTAGGGTTTGGGTTAGGCTAAGGACTAGGGTTTGGACTAGGGTTAGCTTTAGGGTTAGGGTTTGTCTTAGTGTAAGGGATAGGGATAGAGCTAGGGTTGGGACTAGGTTTAGGGCTAAGGTTAGGGTTAGGTTTTGGTATAAAGCTTGGGTTAGGGCTTATTTTAGGGCTAGTTTTGTATTAGGGTTAGGGCTAATGTTAGGGTTACGGCTAATGTAAGAACTAAGGTTATGATTAGGATTAGTTTTAGGGTTAGGTTTATAGCTAGGTCTAGTGTTAGGGTTAGGTTTAAGGTTAGTGTAATGTTTAGAGCTAGGGTTAGTGTTAGGATATAAGTCAGGGTCATGGTTAGGTTTAGAGTTAGGGTTGGGACTCGAATTAGGTCTAGAATTAGGGCTAGGTGTAGGGTTAGTGTTTGGTTTAGGCTAAGGGTTAGGGTTAGTGGTATGGCTTGAATTTGTTATAGGGCTAGGACTAAGGTTAAAGTTAGTTTTAAGATCAGCCTTAGGATTAGGGCTTATTAGAGGGTTAGGCTTAAGCATCAGGTTAAGTTTAGATTTAGAGTTAGGTTTCCATCTAGGTTAGTGCTAGGGCTAAGAATAGGGCAAGTGTTATGACTATCATTAGGGCTAGGTTTAGTGTTATGATTAGGGATAGGGTTAGATCCAGGGATAGATCTTATGTGAGAGTTATAGTTGGTCTTAATTCTATGGTTAATGTTAGGGTTAGTAAAAGGGTTAAATTAGGACTAAGATTTGACTAGGTTTAGTTTTAGGTTTAGAGTTAGGGCTAGAGCTAGAGTTAGGGTTAGGGTTAGGGCTAGCGGTAGGATTAGGGTTAGGGTAAGGTTTACAGTTTAAGCTATTGTTAGGGCTATGGCAAGTGTTAGGTTTAATGTTAGGTCTAGAGTTATGGTTATGGTTATGGTTAGGGTTAGGGTTAGGGTTAGGGTTAGGAATAGGGTTTTTATTAGGGTTACATTTAGGTTTAGGCTTAGTTTTAGGGTTTGTTAGATATAATATTAGGGTTAGGTTAAGGTTAGGTTTAGGGTTAACTTTAGGTTAAGGCCTAGATTTTGTGTTGGATTTAGGGTAAAAGTTACTGTTGGTGTTAGGGTTATGGCTATGACAAGGATTAGTTTTATGGTTAGGTCTAGGTTTATGTTTATGATTAAGGTTAGGAATAGGGTTAGATTTTGGGCTAGGGTTATCATTAGGTTTAGAGATAGGCTTAAGGTAATGGCTAGGGTTTGAGTTAGGGTTAGTGCTAGGGTTAAGGTTAGAATTAGGGCTAGGATTAGTTTTATAATTAGAATAGGTCTAAGATCACTTTTTAGCTAATGGTTAGGCTTTAAGCTAGGGTTAGGAGTAAGGCGAGAGGTTAGGGTCAGGGCTACGTTTAGGGTTGCTGTTATGCTTAGGGTTGGTTTAGGCCTAGGATTAGGGCTAGGATTTCTGTTAGGTCTAGGCCCAGGGTTAGGGCTATGAGTAATGTAAGATCTAGGGTTCTAATTGGGGCTCATTTTAGTGTTAGGGTTATGACTAGATCTAGTGTTAGGTTTAGGTTTTGGGATTAGGGTCAGGTTTAGAGCAATTTTTAATGTTTATTTAAGGGTAGTTTCAGTTTAGTGTTAGGGTTAGGGTGAAACCAGAATTAGGACTATTTTATGTCGAGGGGTAGGGTTAGTGATTACTTTAGGTTAAGGATTATGGTTAGAGTATGGCTGTTAGTTTTTAGGTTTAGGTCCAGAGTTATGGCTAAATTTAGGATTAGGTTAAGGTCTAGGGCTAGTGTTAGGGTTAGGGTTAGGTATAAGTTTACTGGTAGGGTTACTTTGAGGTTTCAGTTTAGGGTTAGGGTCATGTTTATACCAAGGGCTTGTGTTAGCGTTAGGATTTGGGTTAGGGTTAGAGCAAAATTGAGGGCTAGGTTTAGGACTTGGTTTTTGTTTGGGTTAGGCTAAGGATTAGGATTAGGACTAAGGTTAGATTTGGATAGGGTTTGGCTTAGGGTAAGTGATAGAATTAGATCTGGATTTAGGGATAGGGCTAGGTTTAGGGATAGGATTACATCTAGGTTTAGGACTCAGATTAGGGCTAGTTTTTCTGTAAGGTTTAGGCCTAGGATTACGGCTATGGCTAATGTAAGAACTAGGGTTATGATTAAGCTTTGTTTTAGGGTTTGTTTTTGGTCTAGGTCTAGTGTTAGCATTATTAATATGGTTAGTGTGATATTTAGAGCTAGGGTTAGTGTTAGGATATAAGTCAAGGTCACAGTTAGTTTAAGACCTAGGACTTGAATTAGAGCAAGGAGTTTATAGCTAGGTGTAGAGTTAGATTTGTTTTAGGTTAAGGTTTCTGGTGGGGCAGTGGTTCTGTTTTGTTTTAGGTCTAAGGCTACGTTTAGGGCTAGTTTTTGGATTAGTGATAAATGTTAGGTCTACTAGTAGGGTGAGGTTTAGGCTTAGGGTTAGGGTTAGATTTCGAGTTATGGTTAGATATATGGATAGGTATAGGGCTTGGATTAAGACTAAGGTTAGGGCTTTTTGTTATGGTTGTGGTAATTGATAGGGTTAGAAATAGAAATAGGGCTAGGGCAAGAGTTAGAGTTAGTCTTCAGCCTAGGGTTTGTGGTAGGCATAGGGTTAGGACTAAATTAGGACTAGGTTTAGTGCTAGGGTTAGTTTAGGCCTATGGTTAGGGCTAGAGATAGAGTTAGTGTTAGGGTAAAGGTTAGGGTTACAGTAAGGGGAAAGGATGGGGTTACAGCTAGATTCAGGGATAGGGTGAGGATTAAAATTAGGGATAGGGCTGGGGTTAGGATTAAGGGTAGGTTTAGGGCTAGGATGAGGGCTAGGGTTTGTGTTAGGTTTAGGGCTAGTGTTAGGGCTAGGGCTAATGTCAGGTCTAGGTTTTTGGTTAGGGTTAGTTTTAGGGTTAGTTTCTGGCTAGGTCTGGTGTAAGGGTTAGGTTTAGAATAAGGGTCAGGTTTAGAGCTAGGTGTTTTATTAGGGTCAGGGTCCGGGTTAAGGTTTAGGGTTAAGACTTGAATTAGTGTTAATATTGGGTTAGGATTAGGGTAATGAATAGGGCTATTTTTAGAATTCAGGTTAGGTTTAAAATAATAAAAAATGTTAATGTTAGGGATAGGGATAACATTAGGCCTAGGGTTAGTATTTATGTTCCGCTTTTCTTTAGAGTAACGGATAGGGTTAGAGTTAAGATTAGAGTTAGGGTTAAGGTTAGGGTTAGGGATAGGGTTAGGGTTAGACCCAGGGTTAGTGTTAGGGTTAGATTTAGGACATGTTAGTTAGGGTTAGGGCTAGGGCGAGGCTTAGAGTTTTGTTTAGTTCTAGGGTTACTGTTAGGATTCAATTAGGACTAGGTTTAGGGCTAGGATAATGGCTAGGTTTTGTGTGAGGTTTATGGCTAGCATTAGGGCTATGGTTAATGTAAGACTAGTTTTAGGGTTAGGGTTATGGATAAGTCTAGTTTAGGGCTAGCTTTTGCATTAAAATATGTTTCGAGCTAGGCTTTTTGTTAGGGTAAGGGTCACTGTTCTGGTTAGGGTTATGTTTAGAGTTAGGGCCAGAATTAGGACTAGCATTGGGTCTAGGGATAGGGTTAGTCTTTGTGTTAGGTTAAGTGTTATTGTTAGGGCTAGTGCTAGGTTTTTGTTTAGGGCTAGGACTATATTTATGACTCTATTTAAGATCAGGTTTTGTCTAGTGGTAAGGTTAGTGTTAGGTTTAGGTATAGTTTTATTGGTAGAGGTTCTATTAGGGTTCATTTAGGTTTAGGGTCAGGTTTAGTCCTAGGGTTAGTTTTAGTGTCAGAATAAGTGTCAGGATTATGATTAGGGTTTGGGTTAGGATTAGAGCTACAATGAGGGCTAGGGTTAGGACTTGTAATAGAGTTAGGGTTTGGGGTAGGCTAAGGACTAGAGTTAGGACTAGAGTAGCATTAGGGTGAGGCTTTGACTTAGTGAAATATATAGGGTTAGAGGTAGGGTAAGGTTTAGGGCTAGGGTTGTGGTTAGGGTTAGTATTAAACCGAGGGTTAGGGCTCAACTTAGGGCTAGGATTTGTGTTTGCATTAGGGCTACAACTAATGTAAGAACTAGGTTTCTGATTAGAGCTAGTTTTAGGATGAACTTAGGGCGATATTTAGAGATAGGATTAGTTTTAGGGTCTGAGTCAGGGTCAGGGTTATTTCTAGGGTTAGGACTCAAATTAGGGCTAATTTTAGTGCTAGGTACAGGTTTAAGGTTTGGTTTAGGTTAAGGGTTATGGTTAGGGTTATGGCTCGGTTTTGTTTTAGGCCTAGGATAGGGTTAGGTCTAGTGTTCCAGTTACCATTAGAGTTAAAGCTATTGTTTGGGTGAGTTTTATCCTTAAATTTAGAGTTAGATTCAGGTTTAGCATACGGTGAAGGTTTCGGCTAGGGTTGGGACTAGGGATAAGCTAAGGTTTGGCTTATGGTAAGGGATAGGTTTAGAACTAGGCATAGGACTAGTGTGAGAGTTAGAGTTAGTGTTAGGGATAGCCATAGGGTTAAGTTTAGATTTGGGTTAAATTAGGGCTATGATTAGCACTAGTTTTAGTGTTAGGTTTAGGCCTAGGTTTAGGGCTAGTGTTAGGACTAGCATTAAGTTTAGGCTGAGATAAACTGTTACAGCTAGGTTTAGGGCTGGGCAAGAGATAAAATTAGGGTTAGAGCTAGGATTAAGGTTAGGGATAGAATTAAGGCTAGGCTTAAGGCTATGATTAGGGCTAGGATTTGTGTTAGGGTTAGGGCTAGGTTTAGGGCTAGGTCTAATGACAGTCCTAAGGGATAATTCTAGGGTTAGGTTTATGGACAATTATTTGTGGGAATTCTCAGTTTGTTCTTGTGAAAGTTGGCCTAAGTTGAAGCATGTAGAAACAACTTTATCCAAGTATCCTTTAGGAGAAAACAGGAAAATATGCAGGTACTGAAATATTCCATCAACTATTTGGTCAGATTGCTTTGAAACTGCACTGCATTTAGCACTCAGCTTTCCACCCTAAGGTGCCCATGTTTGGAACTTCTACAGTCAAATGTCCCCTAAATAAAGTTAGGGTTAAGAAAAGGGCTAGGGTTAGAGCTAGTGTTAGATTTAGAGTTAGTTTCATTCAATTTTTTTTGATACTTGGCAGGATTTATCTTTTAGCTAGATTTACTCTGTTTCCCAGGTTTAAGCCTTCCGTGTTCACAGGTCGCTGTCAGTAACAGTTTGTGTTCAAAGAATTCTCTTCATATTGACCTATATGGGTAAGTTAATGGGACTAAAAATCAAACAGGTTTGTGCTAGCTGCTTGAAACTTCACACACTCCATCTGTTCTCTGTGGGGACTCTAGTATGTTTCTTGTGAAAGTAGCCCTAATATTAAGCATGAAAATACAACTTTATCTGAGAGCCCTTTAGGAGAAAACAGGGAAATATGCATGTACTGAAATACCTCCCATAATTATTTGGTCAGATTTGTTTGATGCTGTGTAGTATTCATCACTTAGCTAGCCCCACAAGACTCTCCATGTGTGGGAGTTTTAGTATCACTGGTTCTCTAATCAGGGTAGAGTTAGGGTTAGAGTTATGTTTAGGTTTAGTGTTAAGGCTAAGACTAGGGTAAGAGGTAATATTAGGGTGAGAGTTAGTTATTTTTCAAATTTCTTTGATATTTGGCAGGAGTCATCTTTTATCTAGCCTTAGTACACTCCCAAGGTATGCTCTTCTCAATTCAATGGTTCGCTATAATGAACAGTTTGTATTTTAAGGTTTCACTTCAATTTAACCTATATGGGTAAATGGAAATGGAGGTGCAAATCAAACAGGTATCTCTTTTCCTAAACCTAACACTAAACCTAACCTCAAATATAGCCCTAATCCTAGACCTAAGCCTAACATCAATTCTAGAGCTATTTCTAGCCCTAATTTAGCCCTAACCCTAACCCTAACCCAAGCCCTATGACTAACTCTAACTCTTTTCCTAGCCCTATTCCTAGTTCGAATGCTATTCCTTACCATAGCCAAAAAACTAGCCCCAACCTTAGCTCTAACACTAGCCATAGTCCTAACCCTAGAATTAACCATAACTCTAAATGTACCCCTAAGCCTAAACTGACCCTAACACTAGCAATAACACTAACCCTAATCATAAAACTAACTTTAAAATTAGCCTTAGCCCTAAAAGAAAACCGATCCATAGTATTAACCCTAACCCTTAACCTAAATCAAATCCTAACCCTACATCTAGTCTAAATTCAAATCCTGTCACTAACCTGAAAACAAACCCTGACCCTGACTCTGACCCTACAATTAATCCTAGTTCAAAACATCACCCCAAAAACAGACCTAATCCTAAAACTATACTTAGACCTGAATGTAACCCTAAAACTAGCCATAATCATAACCTTAGTTCTTACATTAGCTGTATCCCTAACAAGAGACCTAACATAACCCAAAACCTAGCCCTAATCAGAGACCAAACCCTAGCTTTAACCCTAACTCTAATCCTAAACCTAGCCCTAACCCTTACCTTAAACCTAATCCTAACTTTAATTATTTCACTAATCCTACAACTAACCCCAAACTTGTCCCTAACCCTAACCATAAACCTAGCTCTAACCTTAGCTCTAACCCTATCCATTACCCTAACCCTAACTCTAAACCTAATGCTAACCCTCAGCCTGACCCTAGCACTTTCCATAACCCTAACCTATCCATCACTATAAACATAACAGGAACCCTAACCCTAAAAATATCATTACCCTAACTCTAATCTTAACCCTAATGCTAAATTGAGCCTTAATCCTGAACCTAAAACAAACCTAAAACAAACCCTAACTCTGACCCTGACCATAATAATACCCCTACCTCTAAATCTGACCCTAACGCTCATCTTAACCCTTATACCATACCTAGCCATAAATCTATCCCAGAAACTATACCTTACCTGATATTAGCCCTAGCCTTAATGATAGCCCTAACTCTAGGCCTAACACTAGCTTAAATCCTAACCCTAAACTTAACCCTATCACTAACCCTAATTTATCCCTCACCCTAGCCCTAAACATAGCTGTAACATCGTACCATCCCCTAACCATAACCCTACCCCTAACACAGCTCTAGCCCTCTCCCTAAACATAAGCAAAACCCTAACCCTAATGGTAACCCTAATCCTTAAAGTAATCAAAACACTAACTCTATTAACACTCCTAACCATAGCCCTCATTCTAGCTCAAACCTTAACCCAAACCCTAACCCTAACCCTAACCCTTATTCTGATCATAACACTAACCCTAGTTCTAAACCTGACCCTAACCTAAGAACAAACCCGAACACTATCCCTACCAGTAACTGTATGTCTAAACCTACCAGTAACCGTATGTCTAAACCTGGCCCTACCCCTGGCCCTAGACCTAAACCTAATCCTAAATCTAGCCTTAACTCTAGCCTTATATCTTAACAAAAACCTAGCCCTAGCCCTAACAATAACCTTTAACCTAACACAAAGACTAACCCTACACCTAGACATAAACCTAGTCCTAATTCTGGCTTTAACATTTACTCTAACTCTAACCTGAACACTGACACTGCATTTAACACTAAGCTATCTCTAATCCTGACCCTAACTGAAAACCTAAACTTAACACCGTACTTAGCCATAACTCTAACCCTACAAATATCCCTAATAATAATTCTAGCCCTTACATTACCCACAGCCCTAACACTATGCATTAACTTAACACAAAACCTAGAGTGAATCCTTGGCCTAAACCTATCCCTAAGCATAACCCCAACACTAACCCTAAACAAACACTTGCCCAAACCCTAACACTAATCCTAGCCCTAATACTAATCATAACCATAGCCAAAACCTTAGCTCTAAATCTCTCCATTATGGTAAAAATAACCCTAAACATAATGCTAACCCTAATCCTAACCCTAATACTACCTCTATCCCTTGCTCTGATTCTAACCTAAACCTTAAACCTAGTCCTAACACTTAATCAATCTCAGACCTGTACCATTAATCTAAATGTTAGAAACCCCTAAGCCTAACCCTAACTCTAGCCAAATTCCTAAACTTAACCCTAGACTTAATCCTACCTCTAACCCCACCAATTACCGTAACCCTAACCATAAACCTCATGATAACCCTAGCACTAACCCTAAAATACTCTAACTATAACATTAAACCTAACCCTTTCTGTAGTCCCAACCCCAGCTCAAACCCATAAAGTTACTCAAAACCTAACCCTAACCCTAATCCGACATCAAAACCTGTCCATTATTCTAACCCTAATGATAAATCTAGCCCTAACAATAGTACTAACACTAACCCTAGAACTAACCCTAAACCTAACCCTAGACTTAACCCTAATCCTAGCTTAAAACCCTAACCAGTAGTACCCTAAACCTAACCCTAACCCTACCCTAACTCTAGCCCTAATTTTAAACATAAACCTAGCCCTAACCTTAGCTCTAAACCTATCCATTACCCTAATGATAACCCATGAAGCTAAAGCTAACCCTAGGCCTAATTCTAACCCTATCCATTAACCTAAAGATAACCTGAACAGTAAACCTAACTGGAAGCCTAAAACTAACCATATCAATTACCCAAACCCTAACTTTGACACTAACGATAATGTGAGCCCTAACCCTAAACCTCAACCTAACCCAAAACCTGATCCTGACTATTATAATACCCCTAGATCGATATCTGAATCTTATCCTAAACCTAACTCTGACTAGACATAGCTATAAACCTTAACCGAAAAGTATCCCTAAATCTAACCCTAGACCTGATATTAGCCCTAGCCTGAGTCTTAGCCCTAACTCTATCAGAAAACCTACACTTCATCCTAGCCTTAATCCTAGACTTAATTAACTGAACCATAATTCTAGATCTAATCCTAATTTTAACCCTCACACTAGCCCTAAACCTAGCTATAACCCCACCAATTCCTCTAAAATTAACCCTAACCCCAATGCTAATCCTAAACCTAGCACAAACCCTAGGCCTAATGCTAACACTAACCCTAACCCTAATCTTAGACCTAATTTAGCCCTAACCCTATCACTAACCCTAAATCTCTAACTCTAATTCTCACCCTAGCCATATCCCTAGTTCTAACCATATTATTTCCATAACTCTAAACCTAGACCTAACTCTAGCCCTAGCCCTAAACCTAGATCTAAATCTAACTCAAAATCTAACCCTAACCCTAAGCTTAAACCTCACCCTAACACTAACCCTAGTATATTTGTGGCCATAATCCTAAATATAATGCTATCCTGAACACTGATCCTTACCCTAACACAAACCCTAGCTCTAAACCTCATCCTAATCCCAAACTTATTCCTAACACTAGACCTATCCATAACCTAGACTTAAGAACTAGCCCAAACCATAATCCTATCGTTTACATTACCCATAGTCCTAACACTAGCCATAAAATTCCCCCCAAACCTATCCCTAAATGTAGCACTAAAACTAGCTCTAAGCATAACCATAAACCTAACCCCAGCCCTAGACCTAACCCTAACCATTGCCCTAGCCCTAACCCTAGCTCAAACTCTAACTATTAACCTAAACGTAACCCTAACCCTAAACCTAACCCTTGCCCTAATCCTAATTGTAACCATAGCACAAATCGTACTTCAAATTATATTTATTACCTTAAACATAATCCTAACACTAATGCTAACCCTAGCCCTAACTCTAACCTAAATCTAACCATAGTCCTGACTTCTAACCCTAAATCTCGCAAAAGCCCTAACCATAAACACTTAACCTAAACCTAACCCTAACACTAACCCTAGATATAACCCTAACCCTAGACTCAGTCCTAACCTTAACCCAACACCTAACACTAGCACTAACTCTATCCATTACCCTACATATAAGCCTATCCCAAAAGCTAACCCTAGGCCTAAAACTAACACTATCCCTAAAACACAAACCTATCCATTACTCTAACCCTAACCCTAAACCTTAACCTAAAGCAAACCCTATCCTGAACTCTGACCCTAATAAGACACCCAGCTCTAAACTTGACCCTTACCCTAAACCTACACCTTGCACTAGACCTAGCCATAATCCTAAACTTAACACTATCCCTAACTGTAACCCTAGAACTGACATTACCCCTAGCCTTAATTCTTGCCCTAACCCTAAAAAAACCTAACCCTACACCTACCCTTTGACCCTAGCCCTAATTCGAGTGTTATCTCTAACCCTAAATCTAACACTGACCCTGACTCTGATCCTAACATTAACCCTATCTCAAATCATCACCCTAATCCTAAACCTAACCCTAACTCTAGACCTAGCACTAACCCTAACCCTAAAACTAGCCCTAATCATAAACCTAGTTCTTACATTGGCCATAGCCCTATCCTAGCCCTAACTTAATCTAAAACCTAGCCCTAACCTTACCCCTAACACTAGCTTTAATCCTAAACCTAACTCTAAACCTAATTCTAACTCTAGCTTTAATCCTAACCATATCACTAGCCCCAACTCTAGCTCTAATCCTACCCATTACCTTAAAACTAACCCTAACCCTAATACTAATCCTAGGATAACCCTAATTCCAACTATTACCCTAAAAATACCCATTATCCTAAGCCTAACCTGAACCCTAAACCCAACCATGTCCATTATTCTAACCCTAAACATAATTCTAACGCTAATTTGATCCGTAACCCTAAACTCTAACCTAAACAAACCCTAACGGTGACCATGACCTTAAAAATAGCCCTATCTCTAAACTTGACCCTAACTCTCAACCTAACCCTTACACTATATATATCCATAAACCTAACCCTGAAACTATCCCTAACTATAACCCTAGTCCTGACATTAGCCCTAGCCCTAATGCTAGATTTAATGTTAAAAATAACCATAGCCATAAAACTGACCCTAAAATTAGCCTTAATCCTTACCCTAACCCTAACACTAGGCCTAACCTTAAAGTGAACCCTCTCCCTAGCCCTTAACCTAGTTATAATATACCGTATCCTACCCCTAATCCTAACCCTATCCCTAAACCATGGCCTATCCCTCATACTAACCCTAGCTCTATTCCTAGAACAAATTTAGCCCTAACCTTAAATCTAATCATATCCCAAGCCCTATGACTACGTCTAACTCTTACCCTAGCCCTATTCATAGTTCTAACCCTATAATATCATATCGCTAGTTCTAACCCTATAATATCCCTTACTATAACCCAAAGCTGAGTCCTAATCCTAGCCCTAAACCTAAATCTAACCCTACCTCTAAATCTAAACCTAAACTTAAACCTCATCCTCACCCTAACAGTAGCCCTCACCCTAATGTTAATTTTAAAACAAGTCCTAACCCTAGCCATAGTATTCAAGCAAAACTGAGCTACAGCACTAATCCTAACCCTTAACATAAACACATCCTAACACTATGCCTAACTCTTACTGTAGCCCTAATTTGAGTCCTAAACCTAACCATGGAACTAATAATGACCCAAACTCTGATCCTAAAACTAACCCTAGCTCTAAACATCATTCTAATCCTAAACCTAACCCAAATACTAAACCTATCCCTAAACCTAATCCTAAATCTAGCCCTAATCGTAATGCCAGATCATACATTAGCAAGAGTCCTAACCCTAACACAAAACCTATCCTTAATCTGAACCCTAACCCTACCTTTAACTCTAACCCTAACCCTAACCCTAGACTTAACTTTAACCCAATCTCTAACCCTATCTTTTACCCTAAGCCAAAATCTCACCCTAATGCTACCCTAGTCCTAACCCTAATCCTTAGCCTACCCCAAAACCTAACTGTATTACTAGTTCTAACCCTAGGCCTCCTTCTATCTCTAACCCTAATCCAAACCCTTAGCCTATCCCTGACCCTTATTCTGACCCTAACATTAACCCTAGGTCTAAGCCTGACCTAACCCTATATCAAACACTAACAGTAGTTCAATGTGTAAACCTATACATACACCTAACCATAACATTAGCACTATACCTAACCTTAATCCTAAATATAGCCAAAACTCTAACCCTAGCCCTAAACAAATATCTAGCCCTTGTACTAACTATAGCCATTAGTCTAATGCAATGACTAACTCTAGTAAAATTGTGGTCCTAACCATAAATCCAATGCTAACCCTAGCACTGACCTTATTCTCACACAAACCCTAGCTCTGAACCTTATCCTAACACAAAACCTATCCCTAACATTAGACCTATCCATAACCCTAATCTTAAAATTAGCCAGAACAATAATCCTATCTCTTACATTACTTATAGTCCTAACACTAGCCATAAACCTCTCCCAAATTCTAGCCCTAAATGTAGCATTAAAACTAGCTGTAAGCATAATAACCCTAACCCTAGCCCTAAGCCTCAAATTTGCCCTTGCTCTAACCCTAGCTCAAACTCTTTTACCATAAATGTAACCTAACCATAACCCTTGCCCTAATCCTAACTGCAACCATAGCACAAATTCTACCTCAAATTTTATCCATTACCTTAAATATAACCCTAACACTAATGCTAATTCAATCCCTAAATTTAAACCTTAACCTATTCCAAACCCTAATCCAGACCCTTACCCTAATAATACCCCTAGCTCTAAACCTGACCCTAAAACTAAACATAACCCTTACTCTACCTGTATCCATAAACCAAACCCTAAAACTATCTTTAACCATAACCCTAGACTTGATATTAGCCATAGCCCTAATCCTAGGCCTACCCTAAAACAAAACCTAGCCTTCATCGTAGCCCTAAAGTAGCCTTAATCATAACCATAACCCTAACCATAGGCCTAACTCTAATTATAACCCTCAATCTACCTCTAAACCTAGCTATAATGCCAATCCTTACCCTAAATTTATACCAACCCCTAAAACTAATGCTAGGCCTAAGCTGAACAACAACCACAGTCCTAAATTGTAGCCCTAATTAAAATCTATGCATAACCCTAACCACAGCCCGAAGACTAACTCTAACTTTCACTATAGTCTTATCCCTAGGTCTAAACCTATCCCTTACCATAACCCTAACCCTAGCCCTAACTCTAGCTCTAACCCTAGCCATAAACCTTGCCCTATCCTTATTCCTAACTGTAAACCTAGATCTAACTCTAACTCAAAATCTAACCCTAACCGTAAACCTAACATTGACACTAGCCCTAATCCTAACAAAACTCGTAAAATAGCCCAAACCCTAACGCTAGCAGTAAATCAAAATCGAGCAATAGCCCTAAAACTAAACCTTAACTTAAACCAAATCCTAAAACTACACCTACACCTAACCCTAGACTAATTTGAGTCCTAACCTTAACCCTAATACTAACCGTGACTCTGACTCTTCTCCTAACACTTACCCTTGCTCTAAACACCATCCTAACATTAAACCGAACACTTACAGTAACCCTAGGTGTAATTCGAGTCCTAACCCTAACCTTAAAACTAACCCTGAAACTGACTATTAACCTACAACTAACATTAGCTCTAAATATCACCCTAAAATTAAACCCTATTGCAAAACTAGAGGTCTAACACCTAGCCATAACACTAAAACTAACTCTAGTTATAACCCTAGTTCTTAAACTAGCCATTGCTCTAAACCTAGCCCTAATCCTAAAACAAAAACTAGCCCTAATCTGAGCTCTAAACCTAACTTTAACCCTAACCCTAGATTTAACCCTATTCCTTACTCTAAGCCAAAACCTAACACTAATGCTAACCCTAATTCTAACCCTAATTTTTAACCTAACCCCAACCCTAACCCTATAACTTGTCCTAACCTTAGCCCTCATTCTAGATCTAACCATAGCCAAAACCCTAACCCTAACCCTGATCCTTATCCTGACCCTAACACTAATTGTAGGTCTAAACCTGAACCTAACCCTAAACCAAACTCTAACAGTAGCCCTACCGATAAACTTGTACCTAAACTTAACCCTAACACTAGCCCTAGACCTAAATCTAATCCTAAATCTAGTCATAACTCTAGCCCTAGTCCTATATAAAAACATAGACCTAGCCCTAATAATAATACTTAGTCTAAGATAAACACTAACTCTACCCCTAGACATAATCCTAGTTGTAATTCTGGCTTTAATCATAGCCATAATCCTAACCTCAACACTGACCTGACACTAACCCTAGCTCTAAACATCATTCTAACTCTAAAACTATATCTAGCCCTAACTAGCCCTAATCATAACAAGTTCTTAATTTAGCCATAGCCTTATCCTATTAAAAACCTAGCCCTAATCAAAGCCCTACCCTATGTAACCCTAAAGCTAACCCTAACCCTAACCATAGTCATAACCCTAAGCCTAAGCCCAACCTTAGACCTAATTCTAAAAATAACCCTAGCCCTAACCCTAGCTCTAAACCTATCCATTGTCCTAAGGATAACCTTAACCCTTATGCTAAACCTAGGCCAAACCCTAATCCTATCCTGATCCCTAACCTTATCCATTACCCTACACCTAACTTGAACCCTAAACCTAAACCTATCATTAACCTAGGACTAAACCTATTGCTAATTCCAGCCCTAACCTTAAACCTTAACATAAACTAAACCCTAACACTGACCCTGATAATACCCCTAGCTATAAACCTGACCCTTACCATAAACCTAACCCTTACAATAAACCTAGATATAAACCTAACCCTAAAACTATTTCTAATTCTAACCCTAGACTTGACATTAGCCCTGGCTCTAATCCCAGTCCTAACCCTAACAAAAACATTAACACACATCCTAGACATAATTCTCACCTAATCCTAAACCCAACCCTAAACCTTACCGTAATTTTAACCCTCACCCTAGGCCTAAAACTAGGTATAATCTCATTCCTTACCCTAAACCTAGCACTAGCCCAAAACCTAACATTAAATCTAACCCTAGCACTAGGCCTAAATCTAACACTAACCTTTGACCTAATTCCAGACCTAATTTAGCCTTATCCCTAACACTAAACATAATCAAAGCTCTAAGACTAAATATAACTCTTGCCTTAGCCCTACACGTAGTTACAAACTTTTTTCTTACCATCATCCTAAACCTAGCCAAAATCTTAGTCGTAACCTTAGACCTAGCCCTAAAAAAAAACCAAGTCATAACCCTAATCCTAACCCTTAACCTAAACCAAACTCTAACCATACATCTAGCTCTAACCCTATCCCTATCCCTAATTCTTGTCATAACCCTAACCTGAAAACTAACTCTGACCATAAATCTGACCCAAAAACTAAACCTAGCTCTAAAATCAACATAACCATAAATCTAACCCTAACACTAGACATAGCCTTAATCCTAACCCTATAACTAGCGCTAATCATAACCTTAGTTCATACATTAGCCATAGTCTTAACCCTAGCCCTAACCTAACTTATCCTTAATCAGAGTCTTAAACCTAGCTTTAACCCTTAACTTAAACCTAGCAGTAGCCCAAACAAAAGCCCTAGTCCTAACATAACCCTAGACATAATCTTAGGTCTCACTCTATCCATTACCCTAATGATAACCCTAACCCATATGCAAACCCTAGGCCTAACCTAACCATATCCATTACACTAAACCACACCTAAACCCTAAACCTAACCTTGTCATTACCCTAACTCTAATCCTAATGCTAATTTGAGCCCTAAACTTAAACCCTAACCTAACCCTAACCCTAACCTTGATTCTGACCCTAATAATAACCCTAGCTCTAAATATGACTCTTACCATAAACCTAACTCTTACACTTGACCAAGCCATAAACCTAACAATAAATCTATCCCTAATTGTAACCCTAAACCTGACATTAGACCTAGACCTAATACTAGCCCTAAACCTGGTACAAACACTAGCCCTCATCCTATCCCTAAACCCTAGCCTTAATCATAACTCTAACCCTAACCATAGCCCTAACCCTAATACTAACCCTCGCCAACCCTCAATCTTGCTATAACCCATTCCTTTAAACTAAATGTAACCCTAACTCTAACCCTAAACCTAGGCCTAAACCTAACACTAACCCTAGTCATAATTTAGCCCTATCCCTAACTATACCCTAGATGTAGCCATAAAATAAACTCTAACTCTCATATTAGCACTATCACTAGTTCTAACCCTATTCCTAAACATAACCTCAACACTAGCCCTAACCGTTGTCCTAACCCTTGCCCTATCCTTAGCCTTAGCACTAACCTTAGATCAATACCTATCTCTAAATCTACCACTAACCCGAAGCCTAAGCCTAACACTAATCTTAAAACTAGCCCTAACCCTAGCCCTAGCTTAAAACAAAACTGAGCCATAGCTCTAACACTAATCCTTATACTGAACAAAACCTTAAACATACACTTACCCCCAAAGCTACACCTAATTTGAGTTTTAAGCCAAACCTTAAAACTAACTCTGACCCTCACTCTGACACTAACATTAACCCTAGCTCTAAACATCACCCTAACTCTAAATCTAACCCTAACACTCAACCTAGGCTAAACCTTATTTATAAAATTAGCCCTAAATATAACCCTAGTTCTTACATTAGCCATAACCCTAACCCTAGAACTAACTTAACCAAAAACCTAGCTATAATCTGAGCCCTATACCAAGCTTTAAACCTAACCCAAGCCCTAACCCTAACCCTAGCCCTATTCATTATCTAACCCTATCCATTATCATAAGCATAACCCTAACCCTAATGCTAACCCTAGGCCTAAACCTAATGCTATCTTTAATCCTATTTCTATTCATTAACCTAAACCTAACCTGGACCCTAATAATAACCCTATCATTACTCTAACTCTAACCCTAACTCTAATGCTAATTCGATTCCTAACTTTAAACCTTAACCTATCCCAAACCTTAACCAAGACTTTGACAATAATAATAACCTTAGCCCTAAACCTTACCCTAACCCAAACCTAACCCTTACACTAGACATAGCCATAATCCTAAACATAAAATCATCTTTAAACATAATTCTAGACCTGAAATTAGAAACATCTCAAATCCTAGCATAAACACTAAAAAAAAAAAAAATACTAGCCCTCATCCTAGCCCTAAACGTAGCCTTAATCATAAAACTAAACCTAATTATAAATATCACCCCATCTCTAAACCTAGATATAACATCATCACTTACACTAAACTTAATCCTAACTCTAACCCTACTCTATATTTAAGCTGAACACTAACCAAATCCCTAATCCTAGTCCTAATTTAGCCCTTTTCCTAACCCTAGCCTAAGACTAACTCTAACTCTCACACTAACCCTATTTCTAATTCTAATCCTATCACATACCATAACCCTACCCCTAGCCCTAACACTTGCCCTATCTTCAGTCCTAACCCTAAACCTGAATCTATCTCTAACCCTAAACTTAAGCCTAACACTAACACTACCTGTAACCCTAAAACTAATCTTAAAATTTACACTAACCCTAACCCTAGCAGTAAAACAAAACCAAGCAATAGCCCTAACCATGAAGATTAACTTAAACCACCCTAACACTACATCTAGAACTAACCCTAGTCCTAATTCAACTCCTAACCCCAACCTTAAAAGTAACCTTGACACTGACTCATATCCTAACACTCACCCTAGCTCCAAACACCATCCTAAACTTAAACAAAGAACTAACAGTAACCCTATCGCTTATTTGAGTCCTAACCCTAACCCTCACTCATACCCTAACACTAACCCTAGCTGTAAATATGACCCTAACCTTAAACCTAAACCTAATACTATACCTAGCCCTATTCCTAACCCTAAAACTAACCCTAATTGTAACCCTAGTTCTTAGATTAGCCATTGCCCCAAAACAAGCCCTAATCCAAGCTCTAAAAATAGCTTTAACCCTAACCCTAATTGTAACCCTAAACCTAGCTCTAACCTTATCCCTTACGCTAAGGGAAAACCTAACCCTAAAGGTAACCCTAGACCTATCGCTAATCCTTAGGCTAATCAAACTCCTAATCCCATTAATAGTCCTGAACCCAGCCCTCATTCTAGCTCTAATCCTATCTCAAACTCAAATGCGAACCCTGACAGTTATTCTAACCTTAAGACGAAACTTTAGGTCTAAACCTGACCATAACCCTAGAATATACTCTAACTCTGAAACCGCTGATAAACTTATTCTTAAAACTAACTCTAGCACTAGCACTAGACCTAAACCTAATCCTAAATCTAGCCTTAAATCTAGCCTTATACCTAAACAAAAACCTAGTCCTAGTCCTAACAATAACCCTTACCCTAACCCAAACACTAACCCTACCGCTAGACCTAAACCTAGTTCTAATTCCAGCTGTAATACTAACTCAAACTAACCCAAACACTGACCAGTATTTAACAGTAAATCTACCTCTAAACCTGACCCTAACCGAAAATATAAACCTAACCCCGGACCTAGCCATAACCCTAACCCTAAAACTAGCCCTATACATAACCCTAGTTTTTACATTACCCAGAGTCCTAACCCTAGGCCTAAACCTAAAACTAAACCTAGAGTTACTCCTTGGCCTTAACCTAGCCCTAAGCATAACCCTAACCCTAACCCTAGCCCTAATTTTAACCTAACCCTAGCCTTAGTCCTAACCGTAGCTCAAAGCCTCACCCTTACCATAAACATTAACCTAGAACCATCCCTAAATCTAACCCTAACCCTAGCCCTAATGCTAACCTTAACCCTTGCTCTAACCCTAGCTCTAAGCCTACCCAATATCCTAAACCTAACCCTAAACATATTGGTAACCCAAGCCATGAACCTAAACATAACCCTAACCCTAACCAGAAAACTAAACCTAGACCTAACCCTAAACCTAACACTTGCTATGACCCTAACCCTAGCTCAAAACCTAACCCCTACCATAAATCTAAAAATAACCATAGCCCTAAACATAACCCTAAACTTAAATCTAATCCTAACTCTAAACCTAAACCTAAATCTAACCATATCCATTACACTAAACCTAACCTTAATCCTATTGATAACCCTAGCTCTAACCCTAACCTTAACCCTAAAAGTACCATAATTCTTTCCCTAGACCTAACCTTTAACCTAACCATCACTCTAGCCCTAACCATAGCTCATAACCTAACCCTTATTATAAACATAATTCTAAACCTAATCCTAGTTCTAACCCTCACCCTAATCTTAAATAAAGAGGTAATCCTAACCATAACTGTGTCCCTAAATCAACTCTAACTGTATCCTTTACCCTAAACATAATCCTTACCCTAACCCTAACCCTATCACTAACCCCAAACCTATGAATTACTCTAAAACTAACCTGAACTCAAAATCTAACTCTATCAATACCATACCCCTAATGATAATTCAAGAACTAACCCTAAACTCAAACCTGAACCAAACCTTAACTCTGAACATCACCCTAATAATTCCCCTAGTTCTAAACCTGTCCCTTAATATAAACCTAATGCTTACACTAGATCTAGCCAAATACTTAATCTTGAAAATATGCCTAACAGTTACCCTAGACCTAACATTAGCCCTAGCCATAAACCTAACCCTAACCCTAACACAAACCCTAGCCCTTATCCTATCCCCAAACATAGCCTTAATCATAAGCCTAACCCTAACACTAACTCTAGCCCTAATTATAGCCCTAATTTAGCCATAATCCTAACCCTAATCCTAACCTAGCCCTAAGACTCTCACCCTTGGCCTAAAACTAGTTCTACCCTATCCCTTACCGGAACCCTAATCCTAAATCTAACCCTAGGCCTAACCCTAGACCTTTTCTTAGTCCTAGCCCTAAACTTAGATCTAACCTTAAATATAAATCTAACCCTAACCCTAACCCTAAACCTAAACCTAAACCTAAACCTAATACTAGCCCTAACCCTAACCTCAATTCTAATCCTAAAACTAGCCCTGACTCTAGCCCTAGCCCTAACAAAAAAAAAAACAAGCCATAGCCCTAACCCTGACCCTAACTTAAATGAAACCTTTACCCTACACCTGTCCCTAATCCTAACCCTAATTTGAGTTTTAAGCCAAACACTAACACTAACTCAGAACCTGACCTAACACTAACTCTAGCTCTAAACATCACCCTACCCTTAATCCTAAATCTATCACTAGAATTAGCCCTAATTCTAACCATAAAACTAGCCTTAATTGTAACACTAGTACTTATATTAGCCGTAACCCTATTCCTAGCCCTAACTTAACCAAAACCCTAGCCCGAATCTCTGCCCTAACCCTAGCATTAACCCTAACCCTAACCTTAAGCCTAAACCTAGCACTAATTGTAACCATAATCATAGCCGTAACCTTAGATCTAACCCTATCCATTATGCTAACCATAACCCTAAACCTAATGCTAACCTTAGGCTTAAAACTAACCCTATCCCTAATCATAACACTATTCATTGCCCTAAAACTAATCTGAAACCTAAACCTAATCTTATCATTGCCATAATTTTAACCATAATGGTTATTTGAGCCCTAAATTTAAACCTTAACCTATCCCAAACACTAATAATGACCCTGATCCTAATAATACTCTTACCTCTAAACCTGACTCTAACCTTAAACCTACCATTACACTAGATGTAGCCATAAAGCTAACCCTAAAACTATCTTTAACCATAATGCTGGACCTGAAATTAGCCCTAGTCCGATCCCAAACATAAGCCGAGTTTTAATCTAATTCTAACCCTCACCCTAGCCCTAAACCTATCTATAACCCCATCCCTTACACTAAACCTAACCATAACCCTAAACCTAACCCTAACCCATCACCCTAAACCTAGGCCTAACAATAGCAATAAACCTAGACCTAATCCTAGCTCTAATTTAATCCTATCCAAACTTTAACCTTAGCACTAAGACTAATTCTTGACCTAGCCCTATTTCTAGTTCTATCCTTAGTCCTAGCCCTAATCCTTAACTCTAAATCTAAACACCTAACTCTAAATTTAACCTTAACCATAAGCCTAAACCAAACCCTAACATAGCCCTAACAATAATGCTAATTCTAAAACTTGAACTATCCCTATCTCTAGTAATAAAACAAAATTAAGCCATATGCCTAACACTGACCCTTATCCTAAATCAAACTCTAACCCAACACCTATCACTAATCCTTACTCTAAAACTAACCCTGAACATGACACTGACCTTTACACTAATCCTACCTCTAAACATCACCCTAATTTAAATTAAGCTAGCACTAGATGTAGCTTCAGCCCTATCCATAAAACTAACCATAATCATAACCCTAGTTCATACATTAGTCATTGTCCTAATCCTACCCCTACCCTAACACAAATCCTACCCATAATCTATGCCCTAACATTAGCTTAAACCAAAATCTTAACCCTCACACTAGCCCTAACCCTTACCCTAGACCTAACCCTAGCTATAATGCTTTCCCTTACCCAGAGCCAAACCCAAAACCAAATGCTAACCCTAGTCCTAACCCTAATTTTTAGCCCAACATCAAGTCTAACCATTACTAGTCCTAACTGTAGCCCTCCTTTTAACTCTAACCCTAACTCTGACCCTTATTCTGACCCTAACACTAACTCTGGGTCTGAACTTGACCCTAGCCCTAAACCAAACCCTAACACCAGCCCTACTGGTAACCCTATAACTATACTTAACTCTAACACTAGCCCTAGACCTTAAGTCAATCATAAGTAGAGCTATAACTCTAGCCGTAGACCTAAACAAAAACCTACCCATAGCCCTCACAATAAACCTTAACCTAAACCAAACACTAATCATACCCTAGACCTAAAACTAGTCCTAATTTTGGCTATAACACTAACCCTAACCCTATCCCAAACACTGACCCTGACCCTAAAACTAAACCTAGCTGTAACTGGACCCTATCCTAAAACCTAGACCTAACACCAGACCTAGTCATAACTCTAACCTTAAAACTAGCCCTAAAAATAACACTAGATCTTACATTACCCATAGTACTAACATTAGCCCTAAACCTAACATAAAATCTAGCCTTAATACTTGGCCTAAATTTAGTCCTAAGCATAACCCTAACTCTAATCATATCATTAACACTATCCAGAACCTGAACCCATGCCTCAGGCCTAACCCTTGCTCAAGGAAAACCCTTACACTAAGCATAATTCTAGCCATATCCTAAACCCTAACCCTAATCCTAGCTCTAATCCTAACTTTAGTTCTAGCCCAAACTTTAGCTTTAACCCTATCTATTACCCTAACCCTAACCTAATTATAACCCTAATTATAACCCTATCTGTAACACTAAACCTAACCTTAAACATTAATGTAACCCTAGACCAAACCTGAAACCTAATCCTTGCAATAGCCCTAACCTTAGCTGAAACATTAAGCCCTATGCTAAACCTAATCCTAACACTAGCTCTAACTAAAACCCTAACCCTTAACCTAACCCTACCTCTAACATTATCCAGTACCCTAAACCTAACACTAACTCTAATTAAAACCCTAGCCATAACCCTAATATTACCCTAGACCTAAACTTAAACCTAACTTTTGCCCTAGCTCTAACCCCACCTCAAACACTAACTTCTACCCTAACCTAACCATAAACTAGCCCTAACCATAACACTTACCCTAATTCTAATACTTACCCTAAACCAAACCCTAGCCATATTCCTAAACCTAACACTAATCCTAGACTTAATCCAAACAATATCCTTGCCCTAACCTGAGCTCTACACCTATCCATTAAACTAAACATAACCCAACCCTAATGCTAACCCTAACCCTATAACTAAACCTAACCCATTCTTTACCCTAAAACTTAACTGAAAATTAAACCTAACTATATCCATTACCCTAATCCTAAACCTAACCTTATCACTAACTCAAGCCTTAACTGTAACTTTAACTAAACCAAACATTAACCCTGACTCTAACCCTAATAAAACCCCTAGCTCTAAACCTGACTCTTACCCTAAACATAACTCTTACACAAGAATTAGGCATAACCTAAATCTAACAGTATCCCTAACCATAATCCTGGTCCTGGCATTAGTCCTAGGCCTAGTCCTAACTTTAAACCTAACAAAAACCCTAGCCATTATTATAGCCCTAATCCTACCTTAATTCTATCCTGAACACTAACCCTAGCCATAATCCTAATTCTAACCCTCATCCAGACCTAAAGGTAGCTATAACCCACCCTTCCCCTAAACTTAACCCAAACCCCAGTAATAACCCTAACACTAGCCCTACCCCTAGGCCTAAGCCTAACACTATCCCTAGCACTAATCCTAGCCCTAATTTAGCTGTAACACTAACCCTAACTCTGAGCCTGGTACTAAATCTAAAACTAACTCTTTTCCTAGCCTATCCCTAGTTCTAACCCTATCCCTTACAGAAAACCTTACCCTAGCCCTAACCCTAGCCTAACCCTAACTCTAAGTCTAAACCTAACCCTAATCCTAAATCCCATCCTAACACTAGCCCTAGCTCTAACACTAATCCAAAATAGAGCCATAACACTAGCCTTAGGCCTAAAACATAATGGAGCCATAGCCCTAACCCTAACCCTTGACTTAAACCAAACCCTAACCCTATACCTAGCCCTAACTTTAGGCCTAATTAGTCATAACCTTAACCCTAAAACTAAACCTGACACTGACTCTGACCCTAACACTAAACCTAGCTATAAACATTACCCTAACAATAAACCTATGCTTTGCATGCTTCAGCATAGGGCTACATTCACAATATACAAAGCAGAGAGTGCCCACAGAGAACTGATTGAGTGTGTGAAGTTTCAAGCAGCTAACACTAACCCTGTTTGTTATCTAGCTCCATTTCCAATTACACATGTAAGTTAAAATAAAGTGAAACTTTAAAACACAAATGGGTCCTGAAAGTGAAACATGAACTGAGAAGGCTCAAACATGGTGAAGATAGTGAGGCTATGTAAAAGAAGAATTATGCCCAGTATCAAAGAGATTTGAACAACACTAACTCTAACCCTAACACTCACTCTAACACTTTCCCTAATCCTAACCCTAAAACTAACCTTAACCCGTTAAGAGAACCATTGATCATAGAAGTTCCAAACTTGTGGAGACTACTGAGGAAACTAACAGATAAATCTTGTGCAGTATCAAAGAAATCTGACAAAATGATTGGGGAAGGTAGTGCAGTACATGCATATTTTCCTATTGTCTCCTAAAGTGCTCTCAGATAAAGTTTTTAGTTTTGCATGCTTCAGCTTTGGGATACTTTCACAAGGAAGAAATCAGAGAGTACCGAAAGAGAATTGATTGAACATGTGAAGTTTCAAGCCACTAACACCAACACTGTTTGATTTTGTTCTCCATTTCCATTTACCCATAGAGATCAAATAAAGTGAACCCTTAAAATATACACTGTTTCTGAGAGTGAACACTTGAAATGAGAAGGTCCAAAACTGGGGAACTTAACAAGGATAAGGAAAAGATGAATACTTCCCAGTATCAAATAAATTTGAATAAATGTAACTGTAATACTAATGCTAGATTTGACTCTATCCCTAACCCTAACACTAAGCTTTTAGAGAACCTATGATTACAGAAGTCTCAAAATTGGGGATCCTAGTGGGGCAGACTAGTAGATGAATCCTGCACAGTATGAAAGAAATATGACCAAAAATTGGGGAAGGTATTTCAATATATTTATATTTTTCTCTTTTCTCCTAAAGTGCTCTCGGATAAACTTGCTTTGTATACTTCTGCTTAGGACTACATTCACAAGGAAAAAAAAACAGAGTGCCACTAACAGAGAACTGATTGAGTTTGTGAAGTTTGAAGCAGCTAGCACCAACCTTGTTTGATTTTTAGCTCCAATTCAATTTACCCATATAGGTCAAAATGAAGTGAAACCTTAATATAGTAACTGTTCCTGAAAGCAAACCATTAAACTGAAAGGCCCTAAACTGCCAAACATAGTAAGGCTAGTAAAGATGAATCTTGCCAAGTATCAAAGAAGTTTGAACAAAAATAACTCTAATCCTAACACTAGTTCTAACCATAGCCCTAATCCTAAACCTAATCCTAACCCTAACGCTAACCCTACCCTGAATAGAGAACATTTGATTATAGAATTCCCAAACTTGGGGGAGCCTAGTAAGGCAAATAACAGATAAATCCTGCCAAGTATCAAAAAATCTAACCAAATAATTGAGGAAGGTAATTCAGGACACGCGTATTTCCCTATTTTATCTGAATTGCTCTTGGATAATTTTCTTTTGAATATCTCAGCTTTGGAAAACTTTAACTATAAAGAAACCAGAGTACCCACAGAGAACAGATTGAGTGTGTGAAATTTCAAGCACCAATCCTGTTTGATTTCCAGCTCCACTTCCATTTATCCACATAGGACAATATGAAATGAAACTTTAAATGCAAACTGTTGCTGATAACAAATCATTGAACTGAGAAGGCCCAAACCAGGTGAAAATAGTAAGGCCAGGTAAAAGAGGAATCCTGCCAGTATCAAATAATTTTGAACAAAACTAATTCTAAACGTAACAGTAGTTCTAACCCTAGCCCTAACCCTAATACCAAAACTAAGGCTGTTTTGTTTATAGAGCTTGATCATACAAGTCTCAAATTTTGGGGAGCCCATTTTGGCAAGCTAACAGAAGGATGCTGAGCAGTATCAAAGAAATCTGATCAAATATTTGGAAGAGTTATTTCAGTACATGCATGTATCCCTGTTTTCTCCTAAAGTTCTCATGGATGAATTGTTTTTTCATGCTTCAGCTTAAGGTACATTCACAAGTAACAAAGCAGTGCATGCCCACAGAGAAGTGATTGAGTGTGTAAAGTTTCATACAGCTAGAACTAACCCTGTTCGATTTCCAACTCCATTTTGATTCAAACCTATAGGCCATAATGAAGAGATTTCTAAAAATTCAAACTGTTTCTGACAGTGAACCATTGAATCTTGAAGGCGCAAATTGGGGAACCTACTAAGGCTAGGTCAAGGATAAATCTTGTACAGTATCAAAGTACTATGACCAAAAAAAAAAAAAATGTAGCTCTTTTAGTACATGTGTATTCTGATTGCTCCTAAAGCGCGCAGAAATAAAGCTGTTTCTTTCTACTTCAGCTTAGGGCTACTTCCACACGAAACAAACCAGAGAATTCTCAATCATAACTTATTGAGTGTGTGAACTTTCAAGCAGCTAGCATAAACCTGGTTTTATTTCCAGCTTCATTTCCATTCACCCCTGTAGGGCAAAAAAAAAAAAGAGAAACATAAAAATTGATACTGTTCTTGAAAGCAAACCCTTTTACATACTAGGCTCAAACATTTGGAGTAGAGTAAAAATAGGAAAAATGGTGAATCCTGCCCAGTATCATAAATTTTTTTTTAAATCTAACTCTAACCCTAACACTAGGTCAAACTCTAGTACCCTTATCCTAATATGATTTGATCATAGAAGTTTGATCATAGAAGTTTCAAAATTGGGCAGCCTAGTGGGCCAAGCTTACAGTTGAATCATGGGCAGTTTCAAAGAAATCTGACAAAATAATTATGGGAGATATTTCAGTACATGCATATTTCCCTGTTTTTTTTTAATGTTCTCAGATATATTTGTATTGCATGCTTCAGTTTAGGACTAATTACACAAGCAACAAACCAGAGAGTGGCCACAGAGAACTGATTTAGTGTGTGAAGTTTCAAACAGTTAGCACCAACCTTGTTTGATTTCCAGCTACATGTCCATTTACCCATGAAGGTAGTGAATCCATAAAATACGTATTGTTCCTGACAGCAAAGCATTGAAATAAGAAGGCCAAAACCTGGGGAACATAGTAAGTCTAGGTAAAAGTGTGTCATGCCCAGTATCGAAGAAATTTAAACAAGACAAACTCTAACCCTAACACTAGGTCTAACCCTAGCCCTAACTAAAACCATAAGCCTAACCCTAACCTGTTTTGAGAACCTTTGATCATAGAAGTCTCAACGTTGTGGAGCCTAATGGGGGGCAATCTAACAGATGAATCCTCCACAGGATCAAAGGAATCTGACCAAATGATTGGGGGAGGTAGTTTAGTACATGCATATTTTCCTGTTGTCTCCTAAAATGCTCTCGCATAGTTGTTTTTGCATGCTTCATCTTTGGGATAATTTCACAAGGAAAAAACAAAGAGTACCCACAGAGAAATGATTGAAGTTTTAAGCAGCTAAGAACAAACCCTGTTTCATTTTGACCTTCATTTCTCCTCACCAAAATAGTTCAAAATAAAGTGAAACCTTAAAATACAACTTGTTTCTGACAGCGAACCATTGAACATAGAAGGCCCTAACCAGGGAACATTGTAAGGCTAGGTAAAAGATGAATCCCTCTCAGTATCAAGCATACATGAACAAAACTGACTCTAACCCTAACTCTAGGTTTAACACTAGCCCTAACCCTAACAATAACCCTAACCCTTATCTGTTTACAGAACCTTTGAACATAGAAGTTCCAAACTAAGGGAGTCTAAGGGGAAAAGTAAAGAGATGAATCTTATGCAGTATCAAAGAAATCTGACCAAATAATTTTGGGGAGGTAGTTCAGTACATGTATATTTCTGTTGTCTCCTACAGTGCTCTCAGATAAACATGTTTTCGCATGTATAAGCTTTGGGAAACTTTCACAAGAAAAAAAACCAAAACAGAGAGTTCCCACACAGAACTGATTGTGTGCAGTTTCAAGCAGCGAGCAAAAACCCTGTTTGATTTGGAGCTTCATTTCCATTTACACACATAGGCCAAACTGAAGGAAACTTTAAAATACAAACTGTTCCTGACAGGGAACCATTGAAGGGAGAATGCACAAATAGTAAGGCTAGGTAAAAGACAAATTCTGCCAAGTTTCAAATGAATTTGAACAAAACTCACTCTAATTCTAACACTAGATCTAACCCTAACCCTAACCTAATTCTAAACTGTTTAGAGTAATTATGATCATAGAAGTCCCTAACTTGGGGATCCTATGGACACAAGTTAACAGATGAATTTTTTGCAGTATCAAAGCAATTGATGAAATAATTGGGGGCAATATTTCAGTACATTCATATTTCCCTGTTTTTTTCTTAAAGTTCTCTTGGATAAATTTTTCTTTCATTTTTCAGCTTAAGGTACTTTCACAAGGAGCAAAAAAGAGCATGCCCACAGAGAAGTGATTGAGTGTGTGAAGTTTTATGAAGCTAGCAGCAATCCTGTTTAATTTCCAGCTCCATTTCCATTCACACCTATAGGCCATAATGAAGTGAAACCTAAAAATTCAAACTGTTCCTGTCACTGAACAATTGAACCTTGAAGGCCCAAACTTGGGGAGCCTACTAAGACTAGGTCAAGAATGAATCCTCTACAGTATTAAACTAATCCAACCAAACAAATTTGAACCTCTTTCAATACATGTGTGTTCTGCTTGCTCCTAAAGCACACTCAGACATAAAGCTGTTTCTTTATACTTCAGCTTAAGGATACTTCCAAAGGAAAAACCAGATTATGCTCACTAAAAATTGATGGAGTGTGTGAAGTTTCAAGCAGCTAGCACAAATCCTGTTCCATTTTCAGCTTCATTTCCATTCACCCCTATAGGGCAAAAAAATAAAAACTTAAAAATTGAAACTGTTCCTTAAAGCAAACCCTTCATGTAAGAGGCCCAAATATTTGGAGTATAGTCAAAATAGGAAAATGATTAATCCTGCACAGTATCATATAATGTTAAAAAAAGCTAACTCTAACACTATGTCTAATACTGGTTCTAACACTAACCCTAACACTAGCCTTAACTTGTTTAGAGTCTCGTTGATCTTAAAAGTCCCACACTTGGAGAGCCTAGTGGGTCAGGGTAACAGATGAATCCTGCACAGCATCAAATAATTGGAGGAGGTAGTTCACTACATACATATTTCCCTGTTTTCTCCTAAAGTGCTCTCATATAAAGTTTCTTTGCATGCTTTAGCTTAGAGCTACTCTCACAAGGAATAAATCAGAGAATGCCCATAGAGAACTGATTGAGTGTGTGAGGTGTGAAGTAGAAAGCACCAACACTGTTTTATTTCCACCTCCATTTCCATTTACCCACATAGGTCAAAATGAAGTGAAAACTTAAAATACAAACTGTTCTGGACAGTGAAACCTTGACCCAAGAGGCCCAAACCTAGAGAATATAGTAAGGTTATGTAAAAGTTGAATCATGCTCAGTATCAAAGAAATTTGAAAAAAAAATCTAACAAAACAGTAGCTGTAACCCTACCCCTAACCTAATGCTAAACTTAACCTAACCTGTTTAGAGAACTGTTGATTATAGTAGTCCCAAATAAAGGAGCCTAATGGGCAAACTAACAGATGAATCCTGCGCAGAATCAAATAAATCTGACCAAATAATTGAAGGTATTTAAGTAATCTTTATTTCTCTGTTTTCTCCTAATGTTCTCTTAGATAAATTATTTTTTTCATGTTTCACTTTATAATACTTTCACAAGGAACAAATCAGAGAGTTCTCAAAGAGAGCTGATTGAGTGTGTGAAGTTTCAAGCAGCTAGGACTGTGTTTGATTTACAGCTCCATTTTTATTCACATCTATAGACCATAATAAACTGAAATATCAAAATTCAAACTTCCTGACAGTGAACTGGCAAACCTTGAAGGCCCAAAATAGGGATCCTACCAAGGCTAGGAAAGGGATGAATCCTGTACAGTACCAAATCAATCCAAGCAAAAAAGTTGAAGCTTGCTCCTAAAGTGATCACAGAATGAACTATTTCTTTCTACTTCATCTCTGGGCTACTTCTACAAGAAACAAATAAGAGAATGCCCATGGAGAACTGATTGAGTGTGTGAAGTTTCAAGCATCTAGCACAAACCCTGTTTGAGTTCCAGCTCCATTTCTATTCACCCCTATAGGACAAAATAAAGTGAAACGTGAAAATTTAAACTGCTCCTGAGAGCAACTCCTTTTATATAAGAGGCCCAAACATGGGTACCGTACTAAGAATAGAAAAAAGATGAATCCTGCCCAGTATCAAAAAATTTGAAAAAAATTAACTCTAACCCTAACACTATCTCTAACCCTTTCCCTCACTCTAACCATAACTGTAACCCTAACTTGTTTAGAGAACCTTTGATCATAAAATTTTCAAACTTGGGAAGACTAGTGGGGCAAGCTTACAGATTAATTCTGCACAGTATCAAAGAAATCTGATGAAATAATTGGGGAAGGTATTTCACTACATGCATATTGCCCTGTTTTCTCCTAAAGTGATCTTGGATAAATTTGTTTTCCATGATTCATCTTAAGCTACTTTCACAAGGAAGAAACCAGAGAGTGCCCAAAGACAACTGATTGAGTATGTGAACTTTCATCCAGCTAGCACCAACCCTCTGATTTCTAGCTCCATTTGAATTTACCCATATAGGTCAAAATGAAGTGAGACATTAAATTAAACTATTCCTGACAGCAAACCATTGAACAAAAAAGGCCCAAAACTGGGGTACATAATAAGGCTAGGTAAAATATGAATCCTTCCCAGTATCAAAGTAATTTGAACAAAACAAACCCTAACCCTAACACTAGCTCTAAAACTAGCCCTAACCCTAATCCTAAACCTAACCCTAATCTGTTTAGAACATCATTGATCCTAGAGGTCCCAAATGTGGGATCCTACTGGGGCAAGCTAATAGATGAATCCTGTGCATCATGTAAGAAATATGACCAAATAATTGGAGGAGATAGTTCAATACATGCCTATTTTCCTGTTTTCCCCTAAAGTACTCTCAGAATAAGTTGCTTTGCATACTTCAGCTTAGGGTTACATTCACAACGAAGAAACCAGAGAGTTAACCCAGAGAACTGATTTAGTGTGTGATGTTTCAATCAGCTAGCAACAAACACCTTTGATTTCGAGCTCCATTTTCTTTTGCCATATAGGTCAAAATGAAGTGAATCCTCAAAATACAAACTGTTACTCTCAGCGAACTATTGAACTGAGAAGGTCCAAACATGGGGAACATATTAAGGCTAGGTAAAAGATGAATCCTGCCCAGTATCAAGACAATTTGAACAAAAGAAACTCTAAACATAACACTAGGTCTAAACCTAGCCCTAACCCTAACTGTAACATTAACCCTAACCTTTTTAGATAACCTTTGATCATAGAAGTCCTAAAGTTGTGAAGCCTAGTATGGCAAGCTAATAGATGAATCATGTACAGTATCAAAGAATTCTGACCAAATAATTGTGGAAGGTCATCCATTACATGCTTATTTCCCTGTTTTCTCCTAAAGTGCTCTTGGATGAAGTTGTTTTTGCTTGCTTCTCCTTTGGCCTATATTAAATAGAAAGAAAGCAGAGAGTGCATACAGAGAACTAATTGAGTGTGACTTATCAAGCAGCTAGTACCAATCTGGTTTGATTTCTATCTTCATTGTCATTCACACCTATACGCCATAATGAAGTGACACCTAAAAATTCAAACTGTTCCTGACAATGAACCGTTGAACTTAAAGACCCCAATTCGGGATCCTACTAAGGATAGGTAAAGGATGAATCCTGTACAGTATCAAAGTAATTCGACAAAAAATATTTAAGATTGCTCCTAAAGCACTCACAGATGAAGTTATTACTTTCTATTTCAGCATAGGGCTACTTCCACAAGAAAGAAACCAGAAAATGCACACTGAGAACTGATTGAGTGTGTGAAGTTTCAATCCAACTTCAAACCAACTCTGTTTGATTTCAAGCTCTATTTCCATTTACCCATATGAGTCAAAATGAAGTGAAACCTTAAAATACAAATTTTCAGTGAACCACTGAACCCAGAAGGTCCAAACCTGGGGAGAATAGTAAGACTAGGGAAAAGATGAACCCAGCCCAGTATCAAAGAAATTTTAATAAATATTATGCTAAAACTAGGTCTAAACGTAACCCCAACCCTAACTGTAACCCTAACCATTGCCTGTATAGAATACCATTGATCCTAGACATTCCTAACTTTGAGAGACTAGTGGGGAAAGTTAAAGATGAATACTTCAGATATCAAATAAATCTGATCAAATAATTGGGAGACTTATTTAAATAATAAATATTTCTGTTTTCTCCTTAAATGCTCTCAGATACAGTTGGTTTTAAATGCTTCAGCTTTGGCATACCTTCAAAAGAAAGAAACCAGAGAGTGCTCACTGAGAACTTATTGTGTGTAGTTTCAAGCACCTCCTACCAACCTATTTGATTTCCAGCTCAATTTTAATTCACATCAATAAGCCATAATGAAGGAAAATCTTAAAATACAAACTGCTCCTGATAGTGAGCCTTTGAACCAAAAAGGCCCAAATCTGTGGAGCAGAGTAAGGCTAAGTAAAAGATGAATCTTGCCCAGTATCATAGAAATTTGAAGAAACCTATGGTCATGCTGGAGCTCTCTGTGCAGAAGGAAGGCTTGGCTTTGTGGTTGCTCTTGGGTCAGTCAGAAATCTGGCAAGCCATGAGCTCTCCACACAGAAGGAAGTCTCAGCTGTGTATGTTCTCTCAGCTCAAATGAAAGTCTCCACTGTACCTGAACTTTTGGAGCAGACAGAAGTCTTCACCTCGGGTTCACTCTTGGCTCAGATGGAAGTCTAGGCCATGCAGGTGCTCTAGGAACAGGGGGTAGATAGCATAGAACACAGAGGATTTTCTTGCTGATCACTAGACAAAGCTCTGGACACGACCAAAGGTCACCCCAGAACAACCGACCTCACCAAACACCCTACACAGGTAACAGATGGAATCCATCTTGGAAAACCTTACTCACCATCTATCGATAGCTGTGGCTACCAGCTCAGTTCTCTGGCTGCTCACGAACCCAGATTCCAACTCCCCTACCTCCAACAGTGATAACTCAAGATTTTTCTCACAAGCTTTTGGGGGGCATAGCTATCATTGCAGAACAACAACTGTACAGGTACCTGGATTCCAACTCAGAGACTAATAGTAGGGAGAGTCCAGGTACAAGTTCAAGACCTCTCAAACTGGCTACCTCCACCACCCTTAGCACAGACACTCAAGCTAAGAATAGACAACTCCACTTACTGCAAAAAAAAAAAAAAAAAAAAAAAAAACAGAGTTCTGAGAGACTTTTCTATTCTCGTTCTTCACATCCATTCCCTTTCCCCTCTGGTCCTCACATTCTCTTTTTTTTTAAAGAGAGAGAGTGAGAGAGAGGGGGACAGAGAGAGAATTTTAGCATTTATTTATTTTTTCTTAGTTCTCAGCGGACACAACATCTTCGTTTGTATGTGTGAGGATCGAACCTGGGCTGCACGCATGCTAGGCGAGCGTGCTACCGCTTGAGCCACATCCCCAGCCCCTCTGGTCCTCACATTCTCAACATACGTGAAACCAAAAACTTTGCATGAAATTCAACTTTAAGAACTGAATCACCAGAATAGTATAATATAGAGGAATTACATAAGCCAATCACCCATCCATTATTTTCTCCTATTTTCATTCTCCCTCTCTTTTTTTGTTTCCTTGTTAATTTTTCTTTCTCTATTTATACCACTTTCAACCTCCTAACTTTTACTATTTTACATAGGGTAATTTTATGAATACAAATAAGGAATTTAATTTATACATTCTTTAATAAATTACCCCTGTCTATTCAATACATTTTTCCTCCAATTTACTAAGATAGATTAATATCATACCCTTACTCTTTTCCCCCTTAACAGAGCATTCTACCCCTGACCATTAGTTCCCTATATACCACCAGAAATGGTATGCCTTTTATGAAACTTATGACTATATTCTAAATGATAATTAAAGCCAACATCTGTAGGCATAGAGTCTAAATACAAATGTATTTATTATGGTTAGGCTTAGGCTTTGGGTTAGGGTTAGATGTAGAGCTAGGATTTGATCTATGCATAGAGCTAGAACTAAGGATAGGGCAAGGGTTAGAACTAGGGTTAGGGCTAGGGGTAGTGTTATGTTAAGGGACAGGGTTAGAACTAGTAATAGGGCTAGTGTGAGAGTTATAGCTAGTCTTAGGGATAAGGTTAGGGTTATGGTTAGGGATAGGGCTAAATTAGGACTAGGGTTAGTGTTAGGTTTAGACCTGAGGTTAGGGTTAGAGTTAGGGTTACATGTAGGGTCATGAAATTGGTTGTAGCAAGGTTGAGGGCTAGGGTGAGGGTTACTATCTGGGTTAAGACTAGGGTTAGGCTTTGGGTTATGATTAAGGTTAGGCTTAGGGCTAGAATGAGGGCTAGTGTTTGTGTTAGGGTTATGGATAGTATTAGGGGTAGGACTAATGTCATGTCTAGGGTTACAGTTAGGGATAGATTTAGTTTTAGATTTATGGCTTGGTTCAGTGTAAGCATTAGATATATGGTAAGGGTCAGGTTTAGATCTCGGGTTATTATTAGTGTTAGGTTCAATGTTAGAGTTTGGTTTAAGTTAGACCTTAGGTTTAGGGCTCGAATTAGCATTAGGTTTAGGTTTAGGATAATGACAGAGTTAACTTTAGGGTTTAGTGTAATGGACAGGATTAAGGTTAGGCCTACTATTTAGCATAAGGTTATAAAGGGGTTATTATTAGGGTAATGGATAGAGTTATACCTAAGATTAGGGGTAGGGTTATGTATAATATCAGGGCTTTTGTTTGGGTTAGGTTTAGATTTACGTTTAGAGTTCAAACTAGGTTTAGGACTCAGATTAAGGCTAGATTTGGGGTTAGGTTAGGGATAGTGTTAAGGCTATGGGTAATGTACAAAGTAGGGTTATGATTAGCACTAGTTATAGGGTTAGGGCTACGTCTAGTGTTAGGATTAGGTTTATGGATATGATGATATTTAGAGCTAGAATTAGTGTTAGGGTCAGAGTCAGTGTCTGGATTACTTTTCAAGTTAGACTTAAAAGTAGAATTAGAGATAGGTTTAGGGCTAGGTGTAAGGGTAGGGTTTGGTTTAGGTTAAGGGTGAGGGTTAGCGCTATGACTCTGTTTTGTTTTAGGGCTAGGGGTAGGGTCAGGGCTAGTTTTAGGATCAGTGTTAGGGTCAGGGCTAGTGTTAGTTTGAGATTTAGGCTTAGGTTTAGGGTTAGATTTAGAGTCAGGTTTAGATCTAGGGTTTGAGCTAGGAATAAGGATAGGAATAGGGTTAGGGCTAAGTTTAGGTCTAGGTTTAGGCTGATGGTAAGGGATTGGGTTAGAACTTGGTATAGGGCTAGTGCGAGAGTCAGAGTTAGTCTTAGGGAAAGGGTTAGGGTTAGAGTTAGAGATAGGGTAAATTAGGACTCGGATTAGGGCTAGGGTTAGTGTTAGGTTAAGGTTTAGGGTTAGGTTTAGGGTAAGCGTTGGGATTATAGCTAGTTTTAGAACTAGGGTGAGGGTTAAAATTAGAGTTAGGGTTAGGGTTAGTTTTATGACTAAGGTGAAGTTCATGGCTAGGATGTGGGATAAGGTTTATGTTAGGGTTAGGACTAGTATTAGAGGTAGCGCTATTGTCAGGTCTAGGATTACATTTCAGGACAGATTTAGGGTTAGGTTTATAGCTAGGTCTATTGTAAGTGTTAGGTTTATGATTAGGCTCAGGTTTAGAGCTAAGGGTATTATTAGAGTTAGGGTCAGGTTTAGGGTTTTTGTTAGTTTAAGGTTTAGGGTTAGGGATCGAATTAGCATTATTGTTAAAGATAGGGTAATGAGAGTTGTAGGTTTAGGTTTCAGGTTAAGTGTAGGGTAATGGATAGGGTTAGGATTAGGGATAGTATTAGGGTTTGCCTAGGATTATCATAAGGGTTAGGGTTATCATTAGAATAATGGATAGGTTAGAGCTAGGTTTAAAGCTAGGGTTATGCTAAGGATTAAGTCTAGGTTTAGGCTTCAGGTTAGCGTTAGGGTTATGGTTAGGATTAGGGTTACCTTTAGTGTTAAAGCTAGGGTAGAATTTGGATTAGGCCTAGGTTTTGCAATAGATTAGAGCTAGAGCTAATTTAAGAACTTGTTATGATTCAGGCTAGTTTTAGGGTTAATGTTAGGGCTAGGTATAGCTTTAGGGTTAGGTTTAGGGTTAGTGTGAAATTTAGAGCTAGGGTTAATATTAGTGTCATGGTCAGTGTTCAGGTTAGGGTTATGGTTAGGGTTAAAGCCAGAATTGGGACTTTGGTTAGGTGTAGGGGAAAAGTTAGTGTTTGTCTTGGGCTAAGGGTTATTATTATGGCTAGGTCCAGGTTTTTCTTAAGGTCTAGGGCTAGAGTTATGGCTAGATTTAGGATTAGGTTTAGGTCTAGGGCTAGTGTTAGGGTTAGGTTTAGGTATAAGTTTACTGGTAGGGCTAGTGTTAGAGTTTGGTTTAGGATTAGGTTCAGGTTTACACCTACAGTTAGTGTTAGTGTCAGAATAGGCATCAGGGTTATGGTTAGGGTTTGGGTTATGGTTAGAGTTAGAATGAGGGCTAAGGTTAGGACTAGTAATAGGACTATGGTTTCGGCTAAGTTAAGGATTAGGATTAGAATTAGGATTAGCATTAGTATTAGGTTTTGGCTTAGGGTAAGGGATACGGTTAGAGCTAGGGTTAGGGCTAGGTATAGGATTAAAGCTAGATTAAGAGCTCACATTAGGGTTAGTTTTTGTATTAGGATTAGAGCTAGGTTTGGAATAATGGCTACTGTAAGAACTAGGGTTATGATTAGGGTTAGTTTTAGGGTTATGGTTAAGGGTTAGACCTCTATTGTTAGGATTAGGTTTAAGTTTAGTATGATATTTATAGCTAGTGTTAGTATTAGGTTAATAGTCAGGGTCAGAGTTAGTTTTATGTATAGGCTTAGGACTCAAATAACGACTAGGGTTACTGTAAGTGTTTGGTTTAAGATTAGGACGGTTTTTAGAGCTAAGGTGAGTGTTAGGTTATGAGTCAGAGAAAGGTTTAGTATTAAAGTTAAGGTTAGGACTTGAATTAGGGCGAGGGTGAGGTCTAGGTGTAGTGCTAGGGTTTGGTTTAAGTTAAGGTTTAGTTTTAGGGCTATTGCTCTGTTTTGTTTTACTGCTAGGGTTAGTGTTAGGGCTAGTTTTATGATTTGTGTTAGGGTAAGGGCTAGTGTTAATGTTAGTCTCAGACTTAGTGTTAGTGTTACAGTTAGAGTTCGAGTTAGATCTAGGGTTAGGACTAGGAATAAGGATTAGGGAAGGGTTATTGCTAGTGTTATGGCTATGTTTAGGGCGAGGGTTAGGGTTAAGGTAAGGGATAGGTTTATAACTATGAATAGGGCTAGTGTGAGAGTTAGAGTTAGTTTTAGGGCTATGGTTGGTGTTAGAATGAGGAATAGGTTTAAATTAGGGCTAAGATTAGGGCTAGGGTTAGTGTTTAGCTATGTCTAGCATTAGGGTTAGGATTTAATTTAGGGTATGGGATGGTGTTATAGCTAGGTTTAGTGGTAGGGTGAGGGTTAGAATTAGGGTTAGGGCTATGGTTAAGGTTAGGATTATGATTAGGTCTAGGTTTAGGTCCAGGATGAGGGTTAGGTTTTGTTTTAGTGTTAGGGCTAGAATTAGGGCTAGGGGCCAATATCAGTTCTTGGGTTATAGTTAAAGAGATTTTTATTCTTAGGTTTATGGCTACATGTAGTGTAAGGTTTAATTTTAGGGTTAGGGTCAAGTTTAGAGCTAGGAGTATTTTTAGAGTATGGGTCTGGGTTTGGGTTTGGGATAGGTTAAGTTTTAAAGTTAGGGATCAAATTAATTTTAGGGTTAGTGTTAGGTTAATGTTAGAGTAAGGTTTAGGGTCTAGGTTTGGTTTAGAGTAATGGATAGGGTTAGGATTAGGCATAGCTTTAGGTTTAGGACTAGGGATAGCTTTAGGGTTAGGGTTATGGTTATGCCAATGGATAGCATTAGAGCTAGGGTTAGGGCTAGGGTTATGTTTATTTTTAGAGCTAGTGTTAGGGTTAGAATTAGGGTTAAAACTGGGATTATGGCTCAGATTAGGGCTAGGTTTTGTGATAAATTAGTCCTAGGGTTAGGGTTATGGCTAATGTAAGTACAAGGGTTATGTTTCGGGCTAAATTTAGGGTTAAGGTTAGGGCTATATCTCATGATAGGTTTAGATTTAAGGTTAAGGTTATGAGCTAGTTTTAGAATTATGGTCACAGGGTCAGGATTAGTTTTAGGGTTTAGATTGAAACTCAAAATAGAGCTAAGGTTAAGGTTGTGGTTAGAGTTTGGTTTAGGATAAGGGTTAGGGTTAGGGCTATGGTTCAGTTTTGTTTTAGGGCTAAGGCTAGGGTTAGGATTAGTTTTATGATTAGCATTAGGGTTAGGGTTAGGGCTAGTGTTAGGTTTAGGTTTAGCCTTAGGTTTAAAATTAGATTTAAAGTTAGGATTGGAGTTAGGGTTAAGCTTAGGGTTAGGGTTAGATTTAGAGTTAAAGTTAGATCTAGCATAGGGCCAGAGCTAAGTATAGAACTAGGGTTAGGGATAGGATTAGGATTCTGCTAAGTGATTGTGTTAGAACTAGGAATGGGACTAGGGTGAGAGAGTTAGTCTTATGGCTAAGTTTAGTGCTAGGATTAGAAATAGGGCTAAATTAGGGCTAAGATTAGGGCTAGGATTAGGGTTAGGTTTAGGGATAGTGTTAGGGTTAGTGTTAGGAGTAAGGTATGTTTAATGCTACAATAAGGGCTGTGTGTTGTCTTATGTTTTGGGGCTAGGATTAGGGCTAGGGTTAATGTCAGGTCTAGGCTTAGAGTTGGAGATAGCTTTAGGATTAGGGTTATGGCTAGGTGTAGTCTAAGTATTAGGTTTATGGTAAGGGTCAGCTTTAGAGCTAGGAGATTTATTAGGGTCATGGTCAGAGTTAAAGTTTGGTTAAAGTTATGGTTTAGGGTTAGGGCTCGAGTTAGAATTTGGGTGTGAGTTAGGGTAATACAAGGTTTTGTTTAGGGTTCAAATTAGGTTTAGCTAATTGTTAGTGGTAGGGTTAGGTCTAGGGTTCACATTAGGGTAAGGATTAGGGTAAGTATAATTAATAGTTCAGGGCTAAGTTTAGGGCTAGGTTTATAGTTAGGAATAGGTCTTGAATTATGGTTAGGTTTAGGGTCAGAACTAGGGTTAGGGTTACGGTTATGTTTAGCATAAGGATTAAGTTTTGAGCTAGGGTGATGCCTAGAGTGAGGGTTATGCTTAGGGTTAGGTCTAGGGATAAGATTACAGTATGATTAGGGTTAGAGTTAGGATAAAGGCTAGGTCATCATTAGGGGTAGGGTTCAGGTTAGGGTAATGGATAGGTTTAGATGTAGGATTCCAGTTATTGTTAGGGTTAGGTAGAGGTTTATGCTTAGGCTTAGAGCTATGGTTATGTTTAGGTTTATGATAAGAGTTAGGGTTTAAGCTAGGGTTAAGTCTATGGCGAGTGTGTGGTTGAGGGGTAGGTCTAGGGTTAATTTTCTGGTTAGTTACAGCATTAAGTATAGGCCTAGGGTTACCAATAGGGTTAGGTTTAGGTTTAGGGTAATGAGTATGTTTAGATCTAGGTTTAGGGCTAGGTTTAAGGTTAGGATTAGGACTAGGATTAGGGTTATTTTTAGGGATAGGTGTAGGTTTATGTTTAGGGTAAGGGTTAGGCTTTGAGCTAGGATTAGGACTAAGGTGAGGGTTAGATTAGGGTTAGGGCTAGTGTTAGGGTTAGGGTTAGGCTTAAGGCTAGGTTTAGGCCTAAGATTAGCTCTAGGTTTTGTGTTAGCTTTAGGCCTAGGGTTAGGGCTATGGGTAATGTAACAGCTAGGGTTATATTTAGGGCTAGTTTTAGGGTTAGAGTTATGATGAGGTATAGTGTTAGGCTTAGATTTTCAGGTAGGTTCAGATTTACAGATAGGTTTACTATGAGGCAGGGTCCGTGCTCAGGTTAGAGTAAGAATTAAGGTTACAGCCAGAATTAAGGCTTGGTTTAGGTCTAGGAGTGTGGTTAATATTTGGATTAGGTTCAAAGTTATTGTTAGGGCTAAGGCTAGGTTTTTGTTTAGGTCTAAGGCTAGAGTTAAGGTATATGTAGGATTAAGTTTACGTCTAGGGCTAGTGTTAGGATTTGGACTAGGGTTAGGATCAGGTTTAGACCTAGGGTTAGTGTTAGGGTCAGAATAAGGATCAGGATTAGTATTAGGGTTTAGGATAGGGTTAGATTAGAGTGATGGCTAAGTTTAGGACTATTAATAGGGTTAAGATTTGGGTTAGCCTAAAGATTAGGGATAGTTTTAGGGTTACCATTAGGACTAGTGTTCGGCTTAGGGTAAGTGATAGCTTTAGAGCTAGGGTAGGGTTAGTGTTAGGATTAGGGTTAGGGATAAATCTAGGTTTTGACTCAAATTAGGGCTAATTTTTGTGTTAGGGTTAAGTCAATGGCTAATGTAAGAACTAAGGTTACAATTAGGTTAGTGGTAGGCATAGTATAAGGGTTAGGTTTAAGATTGGGGTAATATTTAGAGCTAGGGTTATCGTTAGGATATGAGTAAAAATCAGAGTTAGTTTTAGGGTTAGGGTTAGGATTCAAATAAGGGCTAGTGTGAATTTTAGGGTTCGGTTTAACATGAGGGTGGTGTTTAGAGGAAGGGTGACTGTTAGGATATGAGTCAGGGTCAGAGTTAGTTTTAACGTTATGGTTATTACTTGAATTAGCTCTAGGGTTACTGTTAGAGTTTTGTTTAAGTTTAGCGTGGTGTTTAGAGCTAGGGTGACTGTTAGGATATGAGTCACAGTCAGGGTAAGTTTCTTTTTCTTAGAGAGAGTGAGAGAGAGAGAGAGAGAGAGAGAGAGAGAGAGAATTTTTAATATTTATTTTTTAGTTTTCTGCAAACACAACATCTTTATTTTTATGTGGTGCTGAGGATCGAACACAGGCCACACGCATGCCAGGCGAACGCGCTTCCACTTGAGCCACATCCCCAGCCCCAGGTAAGTTTTATGGTTAGTTAGGATTCAAATTAGGGCCAGGGTTAGGTCAACTTGTAGTGTTAGGTTTTGGTTTAAGTTAAGGCTTAGGATTATGGGTATTACTCTGTTTTTAATCCTATGTTTAGGGTTAGCAGTAGTTATATGATTAGCATTAGGGTTAGGACTAGTGTTACTGTTGCGCTATGCTTAGCATTAAGATTAGAGTTAGCAAAAGATCTAGGGTTCAGCTAGGTCTTCAGATAGGGCAAGGGTTTGAGGTAGGGTTAGAATTATGGTAACAGATAGGCTTAGAAATAGTAATCGGGCTAGGACGAGAGTTAGAGTTTGTCTTCAAGCTAGGGTTATGATTAGTTTTAGGGAGAGGGTAAATTAGGACTAGGATTAGGGCTAGGGTTAGTGTTCAGCTTAGACCCAGCATTAGGACTAGGGTTATTGTTTCTTTATGGTAAGGGATGGCTTTATAGTTAATTTTAGAGGTAGGAAGAGGGTTAGAACTAGGGTTAGGGCTAGGATTAAGGTAAGGGGTGTAATTAAGGCTGGGTTTAGGGCTAGAATGAGTGCTAGGGTTTGTTGTAGGTTTAGGTCTCGAATTAGGGCTAGGGCTAATGTCAGGTCTAGTGTTACAATTAGGGGTAGGTTTAGGGTTAGGTTTGTGTCTAGGTCTAGAGTATTATGCTTAGGGTAAGGGTCAGGTTTAGAGCTAGGTGTATTTTTAGGGTCAGGATCAGGGTTATGGTTTCTTTTAGGTTAATGTTTAAGGATGGGCTTAAATGTGTATTAGGGTAAGGGTAAGAGTAATGGATAGGGTTTTAGGGTTCAGGGAATGTTTAGGGTAATGGAGAAGTATCAGGTTAGCAAAATGGTTAGAGTTAAACCTAGGGTTAGCATTAAGATTAGGGTTATCATAAGGATAATATATAGGGTTAGAGCTAGGGTTAGGGCTAAAGTTATTGTTAAGATTAGGTCTCCAGTTAGGTTTAGGGTTTGTGTTAGGGCTAAAAACCCTAGCTTAGGGTAGAGTTAGGGTTAGGTTTAGGGCAAGGTTAGGTTTTGAGCTAGGGTTAGTGCATGGTGAAGGTTAGGTTTAGTTTTAGGTCTAGTGTTAGGGATACGGTTATGATCAGGGTTAGGTTTAGGGTTAGGGCTAGGGTTTTAATTAGGGTTAGGGTTAGGGTTAGGTTTAGGGTAATATTTTGGGTTCGATATAGGATTAGCTTTAGAGTTGAGGTTAGATTTAGGGTTAAGTTTAGTTTTAGACCTAGGTCTTCTGTTGGGTTTAGGGTAAATATTAGGGTTTGAGTTAGAGTTAAAGCTACAGAAAGCGTTAGGTTTAGAGTAATGTCTAGGGTTAGGTTTATGGTTTGTGTTAGGGTTTTATTTAGGGTTTGGGCTACGGTTATCATTAGAGTTATGGTTAGAGTTAAGGTAATGTCTATGGTTAGAGCTAGGTTTAGAGCTAGGGTTAACATTAGGATTAGGACTAGGGTTAGGGTTATGTTTAGGGATAGTGCTTGGGTTATTTTTAGGTTTGAGCTATGGTTAGGACTAAGGTCAGGGTTAGGGTTAGGGTTAGGGCTAGGATTAGGGTGAGGGTTATTCTTAGGGTAGGTTTAGGCCTCAGATTAGGGATAGGTTTTGTATTAGGTTTAGCCCTAGGGTTAGTGCTATGGTTAATGTAAAATCTTGGGTTCTAATTAGGGCTAATTTTAGGGTTAGTGCTATGGCTAGATCTAGTGTTAAATTAAGATTTTTGTTTAGGGTCAGGTTTAGAGCTATGTTTAGTGTTAATGTCAGGGTCAATGTTCAAGTAAGTCTTAAGGTTAGGGTGAAAGCCAGAATTAAGAGTAGGGTTGGGTATAGGGGTAGGGTTAGTGTTTGTTTTAGGTTAATGGTTATTTTTAAGCCTAGGACTAGTTTTCTGTTTAGGTCTAGGGCTAGAGTTATAGCTAGATTTAGGATTAGGTTTAGGTGTAGGACTAGTGTTAGGGTTAGGGCTATGTATAAGGTTACTGGTAGGGCTAGTTTCAGGTTTTGGTTTAGGGTTAGGGTCAGGTCTAGACCTATAATTATTGTTAGTGTCAGAATAAAGGTGAAGTTTAGAGTAACGTTTTGGGTTAGGGTTACAGCTAAAATGAGAGCTAGATTTAGGACAAGTAATAGAGTTAGTGTTTGGTTTAGGCTAAGGATTAGGATTAGTACTAGTTTTAACATTATGGATAGTGTTTGGCTTAGCGTAAGGGACTGGTTTAGAGCTAATGTTAGGGCTATATTTAGGGTTAGGTTAGGGCTAGGATTAGGAATAAGGTTAGAGTTAAATCCAGTAAGGGCTCGGATTAGGGCTATTTTTGTGTTAAAGTTAGGCCTAAAAACTAGGGTTACAATTAGCGTTAGTTTTAGGGTAGGGTTTGGGCTCTGTCTTGTGTTACTATTAGCTTTAGCTTTAGGGTGATATATAGAGGTAGGGTTAGTGTTTGGATAAGAGTAGGGACACGGTTAATTTTAGGCCTAGGACTCAAATTAGAGCTAGAGCTATGGCTATTTATAGTGGTAGGGTTTGGTATATGGTAAGGTTTAGGGTAAGAGCAATGGCTCAGTTTTGTTTTAGGGCTAGGGCTAGGGTTAGGGCTAGTTTTAGGATTAGCAATAGTGTGAAGGGCTGGTGGTAGAATGATAGTTAGCTTAAGTTTAACCTTAGATTTATTATTATGTTTAGATCTAGGGTTAGAGCTATGGCTAGGGTTAAGGCTAAGGTTAGGGCTAGTGTGAGGGTTACAGCAACAAATAGGGTTAGAAATAGAAATGGGCTAGGTTGAGTGTTAGAGTTAGTCTTAGGGCTACAGTTAGGGGTAAGATTAAGATTAGAGCTGAATTAGGGCTGGGATTAGTGCTAGGATTAGTGTTAGGTTAGGCCTATGGTTAAGGCTAGGGTTAGGCTTCGTTTTAGGGGAAGGATTGGGTTATATAGCTAGTTTCAGAGATAGGGCAAAGGTTAAAATTAGGGATAGGGATAGGGTGAGGGTTCTAGTTAGGATTAAGGCTATGTTTAAGGCTACGATGAGGGCTAGGGTTTGTGTTAGGAATAGGGCTAAGATTAGGGCTAATATCAGGTCAAGGGTTACAATTAGGGATAGTTTTAGGATTTGGTTTATGGCTAGGTCTAATGTATGTATTAGGATTAGGGTAGGGTTAAATTTAGAGTTAAGTGTATTATGAGGGTCAGAGTCTGGTTTAGGGTTGGTTTGGGTTAAGGTTTACGTTTAGGGCTCAAATTAGCGTTAGAGTTAGGTTTCAGGTTAGAGTAATGGATAGGGTTGGGTTAGGGTTTCATTTAGGTTTATAGTAATGGATAGGGTTAATGTTTGGTATAGGGTTAGGGTTAGGCCTAGTACTAATATTTGGGTTAGGCTTTATTTAGGGTCATGGATACAGTTAGTGTTATTTTTAGAGCTTGGGTTAAGGTTAGGATTAGGACCAGGATTAGGATTAGGTTTAGGGTTAGTGTTAGGGTTAAGTTTAGGTAAGTGTTAGGGTTTAAGCTAGGCTTAGGGCTAGCGTGAGGGTTAGGGTTAGAGTCACCGCTATGGTAAGGGTTAGGGTTAGGTCTGGGGTTAGCATTAGTTTCAGGTTTATGTACAAAGTAATGAATGAAGTTAGATCTATTATTTGGGCTATGGTTACAGTTAGGATTTGGGCTAGGATTAGATTAAAGTTTAGGGCTAGGGTTATGCTTACAGTAAGGGTTAGAGTTTGAGCTAGGGTAAAGGTTAAGGAAAGTGTTAGGGTAAGGTTTGGGCTAGGTTAATGTTAGGGTTATGCTTAGGGCTAGGTTTAGGGCCATGTTTTATGTGAGTTTTATGTCTAGCATTAGGGCTATGGGTAATTTAAGGCTAGGGTTATGGTTATGGCTACATTGAGTTTTAGGGTTATGGATAAATCCTGTGTTAGGGTTAGGTTTTGGGTTAGGATAAGGTTTAAATGTTAGGGTAAGGGTCAGTGTTCAGGTTAGTATTGGATTTAGGGTTAGGGCCTGAATTTGAACTAGGGTTAGGTCTATGGGTAGGGTTAGTCTTTGTGTTAGGTTAAGGGTTATTGTTAGGGCTAGGACTAAGTTTTTGTTTAGGGATAGGGCTAGAGTTATAGGTATATTTAGGATTAAGTTTAGGTCTAGTGCTAGTGTTATGATTAGGTTTAGGTATATCTTTACCTGTAGGGCTAGTGTTAGGATTTGGTTTAGGGTTAGGGTCAGACTTAGTCCTATGGTTAGTGTTAGGGTCAGAATAAGGGTCAGGGTTAGGCTTACGCTTTGGGTTAGGGTTAGAAATAGAATGATGTCTAGTGTTAGGACTAGTAATAGAGTTTGGGTTTGAGGTAGGCTAAGGATTAGGGTTAGAACTAGGGTAATATTTGGTTGAGGGTTTGGCTTAGGGTAAGAGATAGGGTTAGAGCTAGGGTTAGGGTTAGGGTTAGGGCTAGGGTTGAAGCTAGTGTTAGGGCTCAGATTAGAATTAGTTTTTGTGTTAGGGTGAGGGCTATGGCTAATGGAAGAACTTGTTTTACGATTAGGGCTAGTTTTCTGGTTAGGGTTAGGGCTAGGTTTAGTGTTTGGGTTAGGTTTAGGATTAGGGTGATATTTAGAGCAAGGGTTAGTTTTAGATTTAGAGTCAGGGTCAATATTATATGTAAGATTAGTTTTAGGTATAGGTGTAGCATTAGGATTTGGTTTAGGTTAAGGTTTAGGATTAGGACTATAGCTCAGTTTTGTTTGAGGGCTATGGCTAGGGTTAGGGAAAGTTTTTAAATTAGCATTAGGGTTATGGCTAGTGTTAGGTTGAGGTTTAGGTTTAGGATTAGGGTTAGATGTAGAGTTAGAGTTAAATCTAGGTTTATGGCTAGGCCTAATTTAGGGCTAGGTTTGGTCTAGGGTTTGGGCTAGGCTTTGGCTTATAGAAAAGGATGAGTTTAGAACTAGGGATATGGCTAGGGCAAGAGTTAGAGTTAGTCTTAGGGCTAGGGATATGGTTAGGTTTAGGATTAGGGCTAAATTAATGATAGGATTAGAGCTAGGGTTAGGATTATGTTTAAAGTATGGTATGATGTTATAGCTAGGTTTAGTCCTAGGGTGAATGTTCAATTTAGGGTTAGGGCTAGTGTTCGGATTAGTGTTAGGATTAAGCCTAAATTTATGGCCAAGTTTAGTGCTACAATTGTTGTTAGGGTTAAGCCTAGCATTAGGACTAGGGCTAAGGTCAGGACTAGGGTTATGGTTAGGGATAGTTTTAGGGTTAAGTTTATGGTTAGGTTTAGTGTAATGGTTAGGTTAAGTGTTAGGTTCAGTTTTAGATAGGGGTATTATTAGGGTCAGGAAAAGGGTTAGGGTTTGTTTAAGTTAAGTTTTAGGGTTAGGGCTCAAATTAGCATTAGGGGTAGGTTTAGGGCTAGGGTAATGGATATAGTTAGATTTAGGATTCAGGTTAGGTTTAGGTAATAGTGTTAGAGATATGGATAGTGTTAGGGTTATACTAGGGTTAGCATCAGGGTTAGGATTAGGTTTAAGGTAATGGATAGGATGAGAGCTAGGGTTAGTGCTAGGGTTATAGTTAGGATTAAGTGTAGGGTTAGGATTAGGTTTAGGATTAGGTTATATTAAGGGTTTAAGCTAGGTTTAGGGCTCGGATGAGGGCTAGGTTTTAGATTAGGTTAGGGCTATGTTAGAGCTATGGATAATGCAATAACTAGCATTATAAATTATAATTTATAAATTATAAATTAGGGCTAGATTTAGGGTTAGGTTTAGGGCTAGGTGTGGTGTTAGGATTAAGTTTTTTTTAGGGTGATGATTTGAGATAGGGTAAGTGATAGGGTCAGAGTCAGGGTTAGTTTCAGTTTCAGAATTAGGGATAACATTCTAATTAGAGCTAGGTTTAAGGGTAGGTGTAGTGTTAGGTTTTGTGTTAGGGTTAGAGCAAGAATTAGGGCTAGGGATAATGTCAGATATATAGTTAGAGTTTGGTTAGGATTAGCATTAGCCCTAGGGCTCGGTTTTGTTTTAGATATAGGGCTTGGATTAGGCTAGTTCTAGGATTATTGATAGTGTTAGGACTAGTGTAGGGTGAGGTTTAGGCTTAGGGTAAGGGTTTGATTCAGAATTATGGTTAGATCTAGGGTTTGGGCTAGGGTTAGGGCTAGTATTAGGGTTATGGTAACAGATAAGTATTAGAATAGGTCTAGCTTGAGAGTCAGAGTTAGTCTTAGGGCTAGGGTTAGAGTACGGGTTACATTTAGTGATAAATTAGGACTAGGATTAGAGCTAGGGTTACTTTTATATTTAGGGCTAGGCTTAGGGTTTGTGATAGTGTTAATGTTAGGGTTAGGGTTAGGGGAAGGGATGTGGTTATACCTAGGTTCAGAACTAGGGCAAGGCATGAAATTAGGGATTGGGCTAGGGTTAGTGTTCATATTAGGATTAAGGCTAGATTTAGGGATAAAATGAAGGCTAGGGTTTGTGTTAGGCTTAGGACAAGATTTAGGTAGAGTGCTAATGTCAGATCTATGGTTTGGTTAGGGATAGAGCTATGGTTAGTTTTATATGTAGGTCTATTGTAAGGGTTAGGTTTAGGGTAAGGGTCAGGTTTATACCTAGGTGTATTATTAGAGTCAATGTCTTGTTTAGAGTTTGTTTGGGGTTATGGTTTAGGTTTAGAGCTCGAATTAGCATTAGGGTTAGTGTTAGGGTTAGAGTGATTGATAGGGTTAGGTTTAATGTTCAGGACAGGTTTAGGTAATGGATAGGGTTACTGTTAGTGATATGTTTAGGGTTAGCCCTAAGGTTAGCATTTGGATTAGGCTTGTGTTTAGGGTAATAGATAGGTTTAGGCATAGGGTTATGGTTAGAATTAGGTCTAGGGTTAAGGTTAGGGTTAGGGTTAGGCCTAGGGTTAGTGTTAGGGTTAGGTTTAGGGTAAGTGTTAAGTTTTTCCCTATGGTTAGGGCCAGGGTGAGGGTTAGGGTTAGTGTCAGGTCTAGGTTTATGTTTGCAGTTAAATTTAGCACTAAGATTATCATTAGCATTAGATTTATGTTTATGCTTGGTTAGGATTAGGGCTAGGATTATCATTAGGGTAGGGTAAAGGCTAGGGTTATGTTTATGGCTAGGATTAGGTGTAGGGTTGTGTGAGGTTTAGGGATAGCATTAGGACTATGGATAGTTAAAGAGTTAGGCTTAGGGTATGGCTAGGTCTAGTGTTAGAGTTATGGCTAGATTTCGGGTTAACATAAAGTTTAGAGCTAGGTTTGTGTTAGGGTAAGGATCATTGTTCGGGTTTGGGTTAGGCTTAAGGTTAGGGTCAGAATTAGGGCCAGGTTTAGATCTAGGGGTAAGGTAAGTGTTTGAGTTAGGTTAAGGATTATTGTTAAGTCTAGGTCTAGGTTTTTGTTTAGGGCCAGTGCTAGAGTTATAGCTGGATTTAGGTTTATGCTTTTTTCTAGGTCCAGTGTTAGGGTTTAGTTTAGTTATAGGTTTACCCATAGGGCTAATATTAGGGTTTATTTTAGGGTTAGGGCCAGCTTTAAACCTAGCATTAGGGTTAGGGTCAGAATATGTGTCAGGGTTAGTGTTAGATTTTAGATTAGGGTTAGAGCTAGAATGAGGGCTAGGTTTAGGATTAGTATTAGAGTTATGATTTGGGGTAGGCTAAAAATTAGGTTTAGGACTATGGTAGCCTTAGGGTAAGGATTTGGCTTAGGGTAAGGACAGGGTTACAGCTAGGGTTAGGGATATTATTAGGGTTAGGGATAAGGCTATGATTAATGTTAGTGTTATTTTTCAAGCTAGGTTTAGGTCTCAGATTAGGGCTAGGTTTTATGTTAGGGCAGGGCCATGGATAATTTAAGAACTAGAGTTCCAATTAGTGCTATTTTTAGGTTTAGCTTTAGGGTTAGGTTTAGGGTTAGGGTGATGTTTAGGGCTAGGGTGATGTTTAGGGCTAGGGTGATGTTTAGATCTAGGGCTAATGTTAGGGTCTGAGTCAGGGTCAGTGTAAGTTCTAGAGTTAGGATTAGGACTCGAATTAGTTCTAGGGTTAGGACTAGGTATAGGGTTATGGTTTGATTTAGGGTAAGGTTTAGGGTTAAGCCTAAGACTCATTTTTATTTAAGTGCTAGGGCTAGGGTTAGGGCTAGTTTTCCAATTAGCATTAGATGTAAGGTTAGGGTTAGGGATAGGTGTAACATTAGGATTTAGTTTAGGTTAGTTTTAGGATTAGAGCTATAGCTCAGTTTTGTTTGAGGGCTATGGCTAGAGTTAAGGCAAGTTTTTAAATTAGTATTAGGCATAGGGCTAGTGTTAGGGTGAGGTTTAGGCTTAGAGTTAGGGTTAGACTTAGAGTTAGGATTAAATCTAAGTTTAGGGCTAGGGCAAAAATTAGGGCTAGGGTTGGGGCTAGGTTTAGGCCTAGGGTTTGGGTTATATTAATGGATAGGTTTAAAACTAGGGATAGGATTACAGTGAGAGTTAGAGTTAGTTTTAGGGCTAGGGTTAGGGTTAGGACAAAATTAGTACTAGGATTAGCTCTAGGTTTAGTGTTAGGGCTAGACCTAGTTTTAGGGCTAGGGTTAGCATTAAGGTTAGGATTAGTCTAGGTTAAGCACTATGATTAGGGCAATATTTTGTGTTAGGGTTAGGGCTAGGATTAAGGCTAGGGCTAATGTCAGGTCTAAGTTTATGGTTAAAGTTAATATTAGGGTGAGGTTTATGACTAGTTCTAGAGTAAGTGTTAGGTTGAGGGTTAAGGTCAGTTTTAGAGATAAGATTATTATTAGGTTCGTGGTAACAGTTATGGTTTGGTTAGGTTAAGGTTCAGGTTAGGGTTTTAATTAGCATTAGGATTAGGGCTAAGTTTAGGGTAATGGATATGATTAGGTTTAGGGTTCATGTTAGGTTTAGGGTAATTGATAAATTTAGGATTAGAGATAGGGTTAGGGTTATCCTAGAGTTAGTATTAGGGTTAGGGTAATGGATAGGATTAGAGCTAGGGTTAGGTCTAGGATTATGATTAGGATTAAGGCTAGGATTAGGTTTAGGGTTAGGACAAGTATTAGGATTAGGGCTAGATTTATTGTAATGTTTAGGGCTAGGGCCAGGGTTAAGGTTAAAACGAGGTGTAGGGCTCAGATTAGGGTTATGTTTTGGGTTAGGTTAAGTGTAGGCTTAGGGCTACAGCTAATTTAAGAATTAGGGTTATGATTAGGGCTACTTTTAGCATTAGGTTTAGGGCTATGTCTACTTTTAGCATTAGGTTTACTTTTAGCGTGATGTTAGAGGTAGGGTTAGTTATATGGTAAGACTCAGTGTCATGGTTAGTTTTAGGGTTAGGGTAGGACTGGAATTAAGGCTAGGGTTAGGGCTAGGTTTTGGGTTAAGTTTTGGTTTAGGTAAAAGTTTAGGGTGAGGGCTATGGCTCGGTTTTGTTTTAGGGCTAAGACTAGGTTAGGGCTAGTTTTAGGATTAGTGTTAGTGTTAGGGCTGGTGTTACTATGAATTTTAGTGTTAGGTTTAGGGTTAGATCTAGAGTTATTTTTAGTTCTAGGGTTAGGGCTAGGGCTAGGGTTAGGGCCAAGGTTAGGGCAAGTGTTAGGATTATGGAAAGAGCTAGGGTTAGTTCTAGGAATAGAGCTAGGGTGAGAGTTGGAGTTAGTCTTACTGCTAGTGTTAGGGTTAGGGTTGGGGCTAAATTAGGGCTAGGATCAGGTATAGGGTTAGTTGTAGGTTTATTTCTAGGATTAGGGTTAGGGTTAGGTTTAGGGGATGGGATGGGGTAATAGCTTTGTTCAGAACTAGGGCGAGGGATAAAATTAGGGTTGGGGCTAAGTTAGGGTACAGGTTAGGATAAAGGCTAGCTTAAGGGCTAGGATGATAGCTAGCGTTTGTTTTAGGGTTATAGCATGTTATGGCTAGGGAAAATATCATGTCTAGGTTTACGGTTAGGGATAGTTTAGGGTAAGATTTATGGCTAGTTCTAGTGTCATAGTTAGGTTTAGAGTAAGATTCAAGATTAGAGCTAAGGTTATTAAAATGTTTAGGGTCAGGTTTAGGGTTTGGGTTTGGGTAGGTTAAGGTTTAGGTTTAGGACTCAAATTGGCATTATGGTTAGAGTTAGGGTTAGGGTAGTAGATAGGGTTAGGTTTATGATTCAGGTTAAATTTAGGGTTCTGTTTAGGTTTAGGGTAATGGATAGGGTTAGGGTTAGTCTTAGGGTTAGCATTAGGGTTATGGTTATCATTCGGGTAATTGATAAGGTTAGAACTAGTGTTAGGGATAGAGTTATGGATAAGATTATGGCTAGAGTTAATGCTAGGGTTAGGGTAAAAGCTAGGTTAGGATTAAGTGTTAGGGTATGCCTATGGTTTGAGCTAGTGTTAGTGCTAGAGCTAGGGTTAGGTTTAGGATTAGGACTAGGGTTAAGGTTATGTTTAAGGTTAGGGTTAGTATTATGGTTAGGTCTAGGATTATCATTAGGTTTAAGGTAATGTACAGGATTAGATATCAGGTTAGCTTTAGGGTTAGATTTAGGACTAGGGTTAGGTTTAGATTTAGGGAATGATTATGATTTGAGCTAAGGTTAGTACTACGGCAAGTATTATGTTCATGTTTAGGTTTAGTGTTAGGTTTATGGTTAGGATTAGAATTGGTTTTGGGTTAGGGTTATGGTTATCATGAAGTTTATGTTTATGGTTATGGTAATGAGTGAAGTTAGAGCTAGGTTTACAGCTAGGGTTAAGTTTAGGATTAAGGATAGGGTTAGGTTAGGTGTAGGCTTAGCGTAGGTCTTATGGTTAGGTTAAAGCTAAGGGTCAGGGATTGAGTAAGGTTTAGGACTAGGTTAAGTTTAGGCCTAGAATCAGGGCTAGGGATAGAGTTAGCATAAGAGTTAGGGCTAGGATTAGCATTAGGTTTAGGGTTATTGTTAGGGTAATGGATAGAGTTAGAGCTAGGGATTGGACTATGGTTATGGTTAGGATTAGGGCTAGGATTAGGTTTAGGGTTTGGGCTAGGGTTTGTTTAAAATAAGTGTGAGGGTTTGAGATAGAGTAAAGGCTAGGGCTAGATCGAGGGTTAGATTCAGCATTAGGTCTAGGGATAGGATAAGAGGAGGTGTAGGGTTAGGGTTAGGGTTATGGCTAGGGTTATAATTAGGGTTAGGATTAGGGTTAGGGTAATGGATATGGTAAGATATAGGTTTAGTTGTAGGTTTAAGGTTAGATTTAGATTTAGGGTTAGGGTTAAGGCTATGATCATGTGTTGTTTTATGGTATGGGTTAGGGTTTGAGCTAGGGTTATGACTATTGGGAGTGTTTAGGGCAGCCAAGTGGGCTTAGTGTACTGATCATTACCTGAAAGTATCATCAAGTTTGGGTGTAAAAACATTTGCTGAAATTTCAGAAAACTCATAGTTTTTAGGAAGCTTGGTAACCCCTTACAATGTAAGTGTTTTTTGCCAGTCTTGGCGTAGGGCTACATGAAGAGGAAAAAAACCATAGAGATAGAACTTAGAACTATTTTATTGTGTCAAATTTCAAGGAGCTAGCACAAACCGTGTTTCATTTAGAGTTTCAAGCACATCTATCAATATAGGAGAAAACAGAGTGAAACCTAAAAATTCAAACTGTTACTGGAAACAAACGTTTCAACCTAGAAGAACAATATTTGGTCAGACAAGTGGGCTTAGTTTACTGATCTTTACCTGAAAGTACCATAAAGTTTGGGTGAAAAAATATTTGCTGAGATTTCAGGAAACTCGTAGTTTTTTGGAAGCTTGGCAACCACTTTCAATAAAAGTGTTTTTGCCAGTCTCTGCTTAGGGCTACATCAAGAGGAAACAAACCATAGAGACAGAACTTAAAACTACTTTATTGTGTCAAGTTTCAAGGAGCTTGCACCAACCGTGTTTGATTTAGAGTTCCAACTACATCTATCAATATAGGAGAAAACAGAGTGAAACCTAAAAATTCAAACTGTTACTGCAAACGAATGCTTCAACCTAGAAGAACGAAATTGGTTAGCCAAGTGGGATTGTTGTACTGATCATTACCTGAAAGTATTATCAGGATTGGATGTAAAAGCATTTGCTGAGATTTCAGGAAACTCGTAGGTTTTTGGAAGCTTGGCAACACTTTTCAATGTAAGTGTTTTTCACAACTCTCTGCTAAGACCTACATCAAGAGGAAAAAAATCACAGAGATAGAATTTAAAACTACTTTATTTTGTCAAGTTTCAAGGAGCTAGCACAAACCGTGATTGAGTTAGAGTTTCAACTACATCTAACAATGTTGGAGAAAACAGAAACCTAAAAATTCTGTTACTGGAAATGAATGCTTCAACCGAGAAGAATGAAATGAAATTTTCGCAGCAAATTGGGCTTAGTATACTGATCATTACCTGAAAGTACCAATAAGCTTGAGTGAAAAAATATTAGCTGAGATTTCAGGAAACTCGTAGTTTTTTGGAAGCTTGGCAATCCCTTTCAATGAAGGTGTATTTTGCCAGTCTCTGCTTTGGGATACAACAAGATGAAACAAAACATAAAGATAGAACTTAGAACTATTTTATTGTGTCAAGTTTCTTTTTTTTTCATTTTTTTTATTGATTGTTCAAAACATTACAGAGCTCATGATATATCATCTTTCATACATTTGACTCAATTGGGTTTTGAACTCCCCAAATACATATTGCACACTCACTTCTGTTACATACTCACATTTTTACATAATGACATATTAGTGACTGTTGTATTCTGCTACCTTTCGTATCCCCTACTATCCCCCCTCCCCTCCCCTCCCCTCCCATCTTCCCTCTCTACCTCCTCTTCTGTTGTTCAAGTCTCTCCCCTTCCCCCCTCCCCCTTGCCCCTCATAACCTCTTATAATTTTGTGTATCACTGAAGGTCTCCTACCATTTCCATATGCTTTCCCTTCTCTCTCCCTTTCTCTCCCCCCATTCGTCTTAGTTTACTGTTAGTCTTTTCCTCATGCTCTTCCTTCCTGTTCTATTCTTAGTGGCTCTCTTTATATCAAAGAAGACATTTGACATTTGTTTTTTAGGGCTTGGCTAGCTTCACTTAGCATAATCTGCTCTAATGCCATCCATTTCCCTGCAAATTCTATGATTTTGTCATTTCTTAGTGCTGCATAATACTCCATTGTGTATAGCTGCCACAATTTTTTTATCCACTCATCTATTGAAGGGCATCTAGGTTGGTTCCACAGTCTAGCTATTGCGAATTGTGCTGCTATAGTCATTGATGTGGCCGTATCCGTATACTGTGCTCTTTTAAGGTCCTCAGGGAATAGTCCAAGAAGGGCAATAGCTGGGTCAAATGGTGGATCCATTCCCAGCTTTCCCAGGAATCTCCATACTGCTTTCCAAATTGGCCTCACCATTTTGCAGTCCCACCAGCAGTGTACAAGTGTGCCCTTTTCTCCACATCCTCGCCAACACTTATTGTTGTTTGACTTCATAATGGCTGCCAATCTTACTGGAGTGAAATGGTATCTTAGGGTGGTTTTGATTTGCATTTCTCTGATTGCTAGAGATGGTGAGCATTTTCTCATGTGCTTGTGGATTGATTGTATGTCCTCCTCTGAGAAGTGTCTGTTCAGGTCCTTGGCCCATCTGTTGATTGGATTATTTGTTTTAATTATTGTTTTAATTTTTTATACAAGAAATGCCTTTGGGATTCTGATTGGCATCGCATTAAACCTGTAGAGAACTTTGGGTAATATCGCCATTTTGATGATGTTAGTTCTGCCTATCCATGAACAGGGTACATTTTTCCATCTTCTGAGATCTTCTTCTATCTCTCTCTTTAGGGTTCTGTAGTTTTCATTGTATAAATCTTTCACCTCTTTTGTTAGGTTGATTCCCAAGTATCTTATTTTCTTTGAGGATATTGTGAATGGAGTGGTTTTCCTTATTTCCATTTCAGAGGTTTTGTTGCTGATATACAGGAATGCCTTTGTTTTGTGCGTGTTGATTTTATATCCTGCCACTTTGCTGAATTCATTTATTAACTCTAGCAGCTTTTTTGTAGATCCTTTTGGGTCTGTTAAGTATATTATCATGTCATCCGCAAATAGCAATAATTTAATTTCTTCTTTTCCTATTTTTATGCCTTTAATTCCTTTTTTCTGTCTAATTGCTCTGGCTAGTACTTCGAGAACTAAATTGAATAGAAGTGGTGATAGAGGACATACCTGTCTTGTTCTAGATTTTAGAGGGAATGCCTTCAGTTTTTCTCTGTTTAGGATGATGCTAGCCTGAGGTTTAGCATATATAGCTTTTAAAATGTTGAGGTAAGTTCCTGTTATCCCTAGTTTTTTCTAGTGTTTTGAACATAAAGGGATGCTGTATTTTGTCAAATGCTTTTTCTGCATCTATCGAGATGATCATATGGTTCTTGTCTTTAAGCCTATTGATGTGGTGAATAGCATTTATTGATTTCCGTATATTGAACCAGCCTTGCATCCCAGGGATGAATTGTACTCGATCATGGTGCACAAGTTTTCTGATATGTTTTTGTATTCGATTCACCAGAATTTTATTGAGAATTTTTGCATCCAAGTTCATTAGAGATATTAGTCTGTAGTTTTCTTTCTTTGAAGTGTCTTTGTCTGGTTTTGGGATCAGAGTGATGTTGGCCTCATGGAATGAATTTGGAAGAGCTCCTTCTTTTTCTATTTCTTGAAATAGCTTGAAAAGTATTGGTATTAATTCTTCTTTGAAGGTTTTGTAGAACTCCGCTGTATACCCATCTGGTCCAGGGCTTTTCTTGGTTGGTAGTCTTTTGATGGCTTCTTCTATTTCTTCCTTTGTTATTGGTCTGTTTAAATTGTGTGTGTCTTCCTGTCTCAATCTGGGCAAATCATATGCCTTAAGAAATTTATCAATATCTTCACTATCTTCTATTTTATTAGAATATAGGGTTTCAAAATACTTTCTAATTATCTTCTGTATTTCTGTAGTATCTGTTGTGATATTGCCTTTTTCATCCCGTATATTAGTAATTTGAGTTCTCTCTCTTCTTCTTTTTGTTAGCATAGCTAAGAGCTTGTCTATCTTATTTATTTTTTCAAAGAACCAACTTTTAGTTTTATCAGTTTTTTCAATTTTTTTGTTTCAATTTTGTTTATTTCTGCTCTAATTTTAATTATTTCTTGTCTTCTACTACATTTGCTGTTGTTTTGTTCTTCTTTTTCTAGGTTTTTGAGGTGTAGTGTGAGTTCATTTATTTGTTGGTTTTTTCTTTTTTTGATGAAAGAACTCCAGGAAATGAATTTTCTTCTTAAAACTGCTTTCATTGTGTCCCATAGATTCCGGTATGTTGTGTCTGTATTATCATTTGACTCTAAGAATTTTTTTATCTCTTCCTTTATGTCTTCTGTAACCCATTGATCATTCAATAACATATTGTTCATTTTCCATGTGGTGTAGGATTTTTCCTTCCTTTTTTATCATTGTTTTCCAATTTCATTCCATTATGGTCAGATATGGTGCATGGTATAATCTCCACGCCTTTATATTTACTAAGAGTTGCCTTATGGCATAATATATGGTCTATCTTTGAGTAGGATCCATGTGCTTCTGAGAAGAACGTGTATCCACTTGATGATGGTTGGTATATTCTATATATGTCGGTTAGGTCTAGGTTATTGATTGTGCTGTTGAGTTCTATAGTTTCTTTATTCAGTTTTTGTCTAGAGGATCTGTCTAATGGCGAGAGCGGTGTGTTGAAGTCACCCGTAATTATTGTGTTATGGTCTATTTGACTCTTGAACTTGAGGAGAGTTTGTTTTATGTACGTTGCAGCTCCATTGTTTGGTGCATACAAATTGATAATTGTTATGTCTTGTTGGTGGATGTTCCCTTTTAACAGTATATAGTGTCCTTCTTTATCCTTCTCAATTAATTTAGGTTTGAAGTTGATTTTATTTGATATGAGTATGGCCACTCCTGCTTGCCTTTGAGGGCCATGTGAGTGGTATGATTTTTCCCAACCTTTTACCTTCAGCCTGTGTATGTCTTTTCCTATCATATGAGTCTCCTGAAGGCAGCATATTGTTGCATTTGGTTTTTTGATCCAGGTTACTAGCCTATGTCTCTTGATTGGTGAGTTTAGGCCATTAACATTTAAGGTTACAATTGAGATATGATTTGTACTTCCAGTCATGCTTCTTTATTTATTTATTTTAGTTTGGCTAGTTTTACTTTTTGGTTATTTTCCTCCTCCTTTACTGAGATACCTCTTGTTGTTAGTTTTGGGCACTATTTTTCAATTCCTCTTCTTGTAGTATATTGCTCAGAATGCTTTGCAGTGCTGGTTTTCTTGCTGTGAATTCTTTTAGCTTTTGTTTATCATGAAAGATTTTAATTTTGTTGTCAAATCTGAAGCTCAGTTTTGCTGGATACAGTATTCTTGGTTGAAATCCATTATTTTTCAGTGTTTGAAATATATTGTTCCAGAATCTTCTTGCTTTCAAAGTCTGTGCTGAGAAATCAGTCATTAACCTAATTGGTTTACCCCTGAATGTAATCTTCCTCTTTTCTCTCGTAGCTTTTAATATTCTCTCCTTGTCCTGTATGTTGGCTATCTTCATAATTATGTGTCTTGGAGTTGGTCTATTATAGTTATGAATGTTTGGGGTCCTGTAGGCTTCCAGGATTTGGCAATCCATTCCATCTTTCATCTCTGGGAAGTTTTCTACAATTATTTCATTTCATATGCTGTCCATTCCTTTGGTTTGAATCTCTATGCCTTCTTGTATCCCGATGAATCTCAAATTTGGTTTTTTAATGACATCCCATATCTCTTGAATAGATTGCTCACAGGATTTAAGCATCTTTTCTGTGTTGACTATATTCTTTTAAAGTTGATAAACCTTGTCTTCATTATCTGATGTTCTAACTTCTACTTGATCAAGTCTATTTGTAATATTCTCATTTGAATTTTTAATTTGGTTTATAGTTTCCTGCAATTCTAGGATTATTGTTTGATTCTTTTTTAAGATCTCTATCTCCTGGTAGAGCTCGTTCTTTGCCATTTGAATTTGTTTGTTTAATTCATTTTCAAAATATATTTTTATTGCTTGGACTTGCTGTCTCATGTCTTCTCTAATATTCCTTTCCATTCGAGTTAGGTATGCCTTGAGTTCTTTCCCTATCCCTGCTTCTGATGTTTCTATGTCCTCTTGTAGAGTTAAGTTGTCTTGCATTGTTTGTACTCCTTTTTTCCCTTGTTTTCTCATGTTGTCCCCGTTGCTTTCCAGCTCTATTTGATTGTTGTGTTTCTGCTCTCTTCTATAGATTTGTTTTGGTTCAGTATTACTCTGATGTCTCTCCTTTGTGTTGTTAAACTATGCCTGCTAACGTGGATTCCGCTGTGAAGGAAGTTCCGATGTCCGAGCTCCAGTGACGACACTACTTTGCTATGACCGGCCCCAGTTCCTTGCCGGGGTGTCCTGAAGGGAGTGTGACTGGAATGTCTCTGTTTGGTTTCAGCTCCCAGTCGCGGCAGGCAGGCAGTCTCCAGCCGCCCAGTATCACAGGCCACGGGCAGGTGATCGATCGCCTGCGGGCGGGTGTTCTCCTACCGCCCAGCTATGAGGGCAGTGGGTGAACTGTCGCTGGCGGGCCTGCGGCTTCCAGCTGCCCAGTCTTGAGGGCCTTGCCTCTAGCCTCTTGGTTTCTCCTGCTAGTCTTGGTTTCTCCTGCTAGACCAGATTTCCCCTGAGTGATGGTTCTCGGCAGTTCAAACTGTACTCTGGGCCTGCCATTTGTTGTGTGTGGAGGGTGACTATTGAGAACCCCGGCACTCTATTGTTTCGTTTCCGTTGTGGGTGATAGAACTGTACCGCTTCCTTCCTTTATGCAGGCTCACTCTGATACTCCCTCCCACGCCTTCTGTAGCCACAGGGCAGGCCCCGCGAATCAATCGGCCTGGATCTCCTGGGTCCCACAGTTGGCAATTGGGATCCCAGGCACTCTGTCCTTTTGATTTTTCCTGCTTGCCCCTCTCCCAACGCTAGGTAGACAGGTTTTGTTTTGGCTGCAGAAGGGGAGGGGGGGTTGCAGGTCAGGTGCCTCTAGTTCCCCCCTAGTCTTTATGCAGGCTCACTCTGATACTCCCTCCCCTGGAAAGCCTAGGAGAGATTTTATGTGAGTTCCTGATGTATGGGGGATGGGCTGAGTGCCACACACCTGTTTTGTTGTTGAGATCTGTCGGAGAGTGGTGGTGGATATTTTAGCTTTTCAAGATGCTGGCTGCTGATTGCCTTGGTGGAGTGTCCACTGTGGGGGATGGGACTGTACCACTTCCTTCCTCATCTAAAATCCCGTATTCAGCCCGGGAGTCAGTGCGGGCTTGGCTGGCGGGATTCCACCTTATCGCAGCCGTGTCTCTTCCTGCTTGCTAATATGTGTCAAGTTTCAAGGAGCTAGCACAAACCCTTTTTTATTTAGAGTTCCAAATACATTTATAAATATAGAAGAAAACAGACTGAAACCTAAAAATTCAAACTGTTACTGGAAACGAACGATTCAACCTAGAAGAATGAAATTTGGGTAGCCAAGTGGGCTTAGTGTACTGATCAATACATGAAAATACCATAAAGTTTGGCTGAAAAAATATTTGCTGAGATTTCAGGAAACTCATAATTTTTTTAAAGCTTGGCAAACCCTTTCAATGACAGTGTTTTTCGCCAGTCTCTGCTTAGGGCTACATCAAGAGGAAACAAACCATAGAAATAGAACTTAGAACTACTTTATTGTATCAAGTTTCAAGGAGCTTGCACAATCCTTTGTTTGTTTTAGAGTTCCAAATACATCTATCATTATAGGAGAAAACAGAGTAAAAACTAAAAATACAAACTGTTACTGGAAACGAACACTTGAACTTAGAAGAACAAAATTTGGGCAGTGAATTGGGCTTAGTGTACTGATCATTACGAGAAAGTACCATCAAGTTGGGGTGAAAAAATATTTGCAAAGATTTCCGAAACAAGTAGTTTTTTAGAAGCTTGTCAATCCCTTTCAATGAAAGTGTTTTTCGCCACTTTCTGCTTAGTGCTATATCAAGAGAAAACAAACAATAGAGATAGAACTTAGAAGTACATTATTGTGTCAAGTTTCATGAAGCTAGCACAAACCGTGTTTTATTTAGAGTTCCAACTACATATATCAATATAGGAGAAAACAAAGTGAAACCTAAAATTTCAATTACTGAAAATGAACGCTTCAACCTAGAAGAATGAAATTTGGGCAGCCAAGTGGGGTTAGTGTACTGATGATTACCTGAAAGTATCATCAAGATGGGTTTAAAAATATTTGTTGAGATTTCAGGAAACTCTTAGTTTTATGGAAGCTTGAAAACCCCTTTAAATGAAAGTGTTTTTCGCCAGTCTCTGCTTAGGGCTACATCAAGAGGAAACAAAATATAGAGGTAAAACTTAGAACTACTTTATTGTGTCAAGTTTCTAGGAGGTAGCACAAACTTTGTTTGATTTAGAGTTTCAAGTACATCTATCAATATAGGAGAAAATAATAGTGAAACCTAAAAATTCAAACTGTTATTGGAAACGAATGCTTAAAACTAGAAGAACAAAATTTGGGCAGCCAATGGGGCATAGTGTACTGATTATTCACTGAAAATATCCTCATGTTTGGGTGAAAAAATATTTGCTGAGATTTCAGGAAACTTGTAGTTTTTTGGAAGCTTGGCAATACCTTTCAATGAAAGTGTTTTTCACCAGTCTCTGCTGAGGGCTACATCAAGAGGAAACAAAACATAGAGATAGAACTTAGAAATACTTTATTGTGTCAGATTTAATGGAGTTAGCAGAAACCGTGTTTTATTTACACTTTCAAATACATCTATCAATATAGGAGAAAACAGAGTGAAACCCAAAAATTCAAACTGTAACTGGAAAAGAACGATTCAACCCAGAAGAACAAAATATGGGCAGCCAAGTGGGCTTAGTGTACTGATCAATACCTGAAAATACCATAACGTTTGGCTGAAAAAATATTTGCTGAGATTTCAGGAAACTCATAAATTTTTTAAAGCTTGGCAACCCCTTTCAATGAAAGTGTTTAGAAGACCGAACTTTGGTGAGCTAAGTGCGATTGGTGTACTGATCATTACCTGAAAGTATCATCAAGATTGGGTGAGAAAATATTTTCTAAGATTTCACGAAACTCGTAGTTTTTTGGAAGCTTGTCAATCCCTTTCAATGAAAATGTTTTTCTCCAGTCTCTGCTTAGGGCTACATCAAGAGAAAACAAAACATAGAAATAGAACTTAGAAATACTTTATTGTGTCAAGTTTAATGGAGGTAACAGAAACCGTGTTTGATTTACACTTTCAAATACATCTATCAATATAGGAGAAAACAGAGTAAAACCTAAAAATTCTGTTACTGGAAATGAACGCTTCGACCTAGAAGAATGAAATTTGGGAAGCCAAGTAGGCTTAGTGTACTGATCAATACCTGAAAGTACCATCAATTTTGGGTGAAAAAATATTTGCTGAGATTTCAAGTAACTCGTAGATTTTTGGAAGCTTGGCAACAGCTTTCAATTTTAGTGTTTTTCGGCAGTCTCTGCTTATGGCTACATCAAGAGAAAAAAAAAAACATAGATATAGAACTTGAAACTAATTTATGTGTCCAGTTTCAAGGAGCTTGCAAAAACCATGTTTGATTTAGAGTTCCAACTACATCTATCAATATAGGAGAAAACAGAGTCAAACCAAAATTCAAAATGTTACTGCAAACAAATGCTTCAACCTAATAGAACGAAGTTTGGTGAGCCATGTGGGATTGCTGTACTGATCATTACATGAAAGTATCATCAGGACTGGATGTAAAAGCATTTGCTGAGATTTCAGGAAACTCGTAGTTTTTTGGAAGTTTGGCAACATCTTTCAATGAAAGTGTTTTTGTCCACTCTCTGCTACGACCTTCATCAAGAGGAAACAAACGATAGAGATAGAATTCAGAACTACTTTATTGTGTCAAGTTTCAAGGAGCTAGCACAAACAGTGTTTGATTTAGAGTTCCAACTACATCTATCAATATAGGAGAAAACAGAGTGAAACCTAAAAATTCAAACTGTTACTGGAAATGAACGTTTCAACCAAGAAGAATGAAATTTGGGCAGCGAATTGGGCTTAGTGTACTGATCATTAACTGAAAATATCATCGAGATTGGGTGAAAAAATATTTCCTGATATTTCAAGAAAATCAAAGTTTTTTGGAAGCCTGGCAACCCCTTTCAATTAAAGTGTTTACCGCCAGTCTCTGCTTAAAGCTACATAAAGAGGAAACAATCCATAAAGATAGAACATAGAACTACTTTATTGTGTCAAGTTTCAAGAAGTTAACACAAACCGTGTTTGATTTAGAGTTCCAAATACATTTATGAATATAGGAGAAAACAGAGTGAAACCTAAAAATTCAAATTGTTACTAGAAACGAACGCTTCAACATAGAAGAACTAAATTTGTGTAGCCTAGTGGGCTTAGTGTACTGATCATTACCTGAAAGTATCATCAAGTTTGGGTCTAAAAACACTTGCTGAGAGTTCAGGAAACTCGTAGGTTTAGGAGCTTGGCAATCCCTTTCAATCAAAGTGTTTTTCGCCAGTGTAGGCTTAGGGCTACATCAAGAGGAAAAAAACCCTAGAGACAGAACTTAGAACTACTTTATTGGTCAAGTTTCAAGGAGAAAGCTCAAACCGTGTTTGATTTAGAGTTCCAACTAAATCTATCAATATACAAGAAAACAGACTGAGACCTAAAAATTCAAACGGTTACTGTAAAGGAATGCTTCAACCTAGAAGAACGAAATTTGTGTAGCCTAATGGGCTTAGTGTACTGATCATTACCTGAAAGCATCATCAAGATTGGGTGTAAAAAGATTTGCTGAGAGTTCAGGAAACTCGTAGGTTTAGAAGCTTGGCAACCCCTTTCAATGAAAGTGTTTTTCACCAGTGTCTGCTTAGGGCTACATCAAGAGGAAACAAACCATAGAGATAAATCTTATAATTACTTCATTGCATAAAGTTACAAGGCACAAGCACAAACCGTGTTTTATTTTGAGTTCCAACTACATCTATCATTATAGGAGAAAACAGAGTGAAACCTAAAACTTCAAACTGTTACTGGAAACGAATGCTTCAACCTAGAAGAACAAAATTTGGGCAGCGAATTGGACTTAGTGTACTGATCATTACCTGATAGTACCATGTTGTTTTGGGTGAAAAAATATTTAGAAAGATTTCTGGAAACTCGTAGTTTTTTGGAAGCTTGGCAATCCCTTTAAATGAAAGTGTTTTTCGCTAGTCGCTGCTTAGGGCTACATCAATAGGAAAGAAACCATAGAGATAGAAATTAGAACTACTTTATTGTGCCAAGTTTCAAGGCACAAGCACAAACCGTGTTTTATTTTCAGTTCCAACTACATCTATCATTATAGGAGAAAACAGAGTGAAACCTAAAACTTCAAACTGTTACTGGAAATGAATGCTTCAACCTAGAATGAAATTTGGGCAGCGAATTGGGCTTAGTGGACTGATCATTACCTGATAGTACCATCTCATTTGGTTGAAAAAATATTTGCAAAGATTTCCGGAAACTCGTAGTTTTTTGGAAGCTTGGCAATCCCTTTCAATGAAAGTGTTTTTCGCTAGTCTCTGCTTAGGGCTACATCAAGAGGAAACAAACCATAGAGATAGAACTTAGAACTACTTTATTGTGTCAAGTTTCAAGGAGCTAGCACTAGCTGTGTTTGATTTAGAGTTCCAACTATATCTATCAATATAGAAGAAAACAGAGTGAAACCTAAAAATTCAAACTGTTACTGGAAATGAACGCTTCTACCTAGAAACACGAAATGACATTTAGTAAGCCAATTGGGCTTAGTTTATTGATCATTACTTGAAACAGCCTTCAAGTTTGGGTGAAAAAATATTTGCTGAGATTTCAGGAAACTTGTATTTTTTTAGAAGCTTGGCAAACACTTTCAATGAAAGGGTTTTTCGCCACCCTCTACTTAGGGCTACATCAAGAGGAAATAAAACATATAGATAGAATTTAGAAATACTTTATTGTGTCAAATTTCAGGGAGCTTGCACAAACTGAGTTTTATTTACAGTTCCAAATATATCAATATAGGAGAAAACAGAGTGAAACCTAAAAATTCAAACTGTTACTGGAAATGCACGCTTCAACCTAGAAGAATGAAATTTGGGCAGCCAAGTGGGGTTAGTGTACTGATGATTAACTGAAAGTATCATCAAGATTGGGTGTAAAAACATTTGTAGAGATTTCATGAAACTCATAGTTTTTTGGAAGATTGAAAATCCCTTTCAATGAAAGTGTTTTTCGCCAGTCTCTGCTTAGGGCTACATAAAGAGGAAACAAACCATAGATATAGAACTTAGAGTTTCTATATTGTGTCAAGTTTTAAGAAGCTAGTACAATCCATGTTTGATTTAGGGTTCCAACTACATCTATCAATATAGGAGAAAACAGAGTGAAACCTAAAAATTCAAACTGTTACTGAAAACGAACACATCAACCTAGAAGAACGAAATTCGGCCTGCCAAGTGGGCTTAGTGTACTGATCATTACCTGAAAATATCATCATGATTGGGTGAAAAAATATTTGCTGAGATTGCAGGAAACTCATAGTTTTTGGTAGCCTGCCAACCCCTTTCAATTAAAGTGTTTTCCGCCAGTCTCTGCTTAAGTCTACATCAAGAGCAAACAATCCATAGAGATAGAACTTCAATGAAAATATTTGTCACCAATCTCTACTTTGGCCTACTTCAAGGGCAAAGAAACCATAGAAATAGAACTTAGAACTTCTTTATTGTGTCAAGTTACACGGAGCTAGCACAAACCGTCTATTATTAAGAGTTCAAACTACATCTATCCATATAGGAGAAAACAGAGTGAAACCTGACAATTCAAATGGAAACTGGAAACAAACACTTCAACCTAGAGGAAAGAAATTTGGGCAGCAAAGCGGCTTAGTGTACTGATCATTACCACAAAGTATCATCAAGATTTGTTGAAAAAAATTTTCTGAGATTTCAGGAAAATTGTAGTTTTTTGGAAGCTTGGCAACCACTTTCGATGAAAGTGTTTTTCCCAAGTCTCTGCTTAGGGCTACTTCAAGAAAAAATAAACCATAGAGAAAAAACATAAAATTACTTTATTGTGTTAAGTTTCCAGGACATAGCACAAAACATCTTTGATTTAGAGTTTTAAATATATCTATCGATATAGGAGAAAACAGAGTGAAACCTAAAAATGAAAATGGTTACTGCAAATGAAAGGTTTAAACTAGAAGAACAAAAGAACAAGTGGGATTGGTGTACTCATCATTACCTGAAAGTATCATCAACATTGGGTGAAAAAATATTTGCTGAGGTTTCAGGCAACTCTTAGTTTTTTAGAGGCTTGGCAAACCCTTTCAATGAAAGTGATTTTTTCCAGTCTCTGCCTAGGGCTACATCAATATGAAACAAACTATAGAGATAGAACTTGGAACTACTTTATTGTGTCAAGTTTCAAAGACCTAGCACAAACCCTGTTTGATTTATAGTTTCAACTACATCTATCCATATAGAAGAAATCAGAGGGAAACCTAAAAATTCTAACTGTTACTGTAAATGAACAGTTCAACCTAGAAGAACGAAATTTGGTGAGCCACGTGGGATTGGTGTACTGATCATTACCTAAAAGTATCATCACGTTTGGGTGAAAATATATTTGATGAGATTTCAAAAAATTCCTAGTTATTTGGAAGCTTGGCAACCCCATTCAACTAAAGTGTTTTTTGCCAGGAAACAAGCAATAGTGAGAGAACTTAGAAGTAGTTTATTGTCTCAAGTTTCAAGAAGCTAGCGAAAACGGGTTTGATTTAGAGTTCCAAATACATCTACCAATATAGGAGAATTCAGAGTGAAACCTAAAAATTCAAACTGTTATTGCAAATGAACAGTTTAACCTAGAAGAACAAAATTTGGTGTGCCAAGTGGGATTGGTGTACTCATCATTACCTGAAAGTATCATCAAGATTGGGTGAAAAAATATTTGCTGAAATTTCAGGAAACTCCTAGTTTTTTGGAAGCTTGGCAACCCCTTTCAATTAAAGTGATTTTCTCCAGTCTCTGCCTAGGGCTACATCAATATGAAACAAACCATATATAGAGAACATGGAACTACTTTATTGTGTAAAATTTCAAACAGCTAGCACAAACCGTGTTTGATTTAGAGTTCCAAATACATCTTTCCATATAGGAGATAACAGAGTTAAACCTAAAATTCAAAATGTTACTGCAAATGAACGCTTCAACCTAGAAGAAGGAAATTTGGTGAGCCAAGTCAGATTGGTGTACTGATCATTAACTGAAAGTATCATCAAGATTGGGTGAAAAAATATCTGCTGAGATTTCAGGAAACTCGTAGTTTTTTGGAAGCTTGGGAACCCCTTTCAATGAAAGTGATTTTCTGAAGTCTCTGCTTAGGGCTACATCAATAGGAAACAAAATATAGAGAAAGAACGTGTACATAATTTATTGTGTCAATTTTCAAAGAGCTCGAACAAACCATGATTGATTTAGAGTTCCAACTGCATGTATCCATATAGGAGAAAACAGAGTGAAACCTAAAAATTCAAACTGTTACTGCAAACGAATGCTTCAAACCAGAAGAATGAAATTTGTTGAGCCATCTGGGATTGGTTTACTGATCATTACCTAAAAGTATCATCAAGAGTGGGTGAAAACATATTTCCTGAGATTTCAGGAAACTCATAGTTTTTTGGAAGCTTGTCAACCCCTTTCAATGAAAGTGATTTTTGCTAGTCTCTGCTTAGTGCTACATCAATAGGAAACAAACTGTAGGCATAGAACTTGGAACTAATTTATTGCGTCAAATTTCACGGAGGTAGCACAAACCATCTTTGACTTATAGTTCGAACTACATGTATCCATATAAGATAAAACAAAGTGAAACCTAGAAATTAAAACTGTTACTGGAAATGAATGCATCAACATAGAAAAACAAAATTTGGGTAGCAAAGTGGGCTTAGTTTACTGATCATTACCTGAAAGTACCATCAAGTTTTGTGAAAAAAATATGTGCTAAGAATTCAGGAAATTCGTAGTTTTTTGGAAGCTTAGCAACCCCTTTCAATGAAAGTGTTTTTTTCCAGTCTCTGCATAGGGCTACTTTAAGAGGAAACAAATCAAAGAGAGAGAAGTTTGAACCACTTTATTGTGTCAAGTTTCACAGAGCTAGCGCAAATCGTCTTTGATTTAGAGTTCCAAATACATCTATCCATTTAGGAGAAAATGGAGTGAAAGCTAAAAATTCAAACTGTTCATGAAAATGAACGGTTTAACCTAGAAGAACGAACTTTGGTGAGCCAAGTGCGATTGGTGTACTGATCATTACCTGAAAGTATCATCAAGATTGGGTGAAAAATTATTTGCTAAGATTTTAGGAAACTCGTAGTTTTTTGAAAGCTTGGCAGCCCCTTTCAATCAAAGTGGTTTTTGCCAGTTCATGCTTAGGGCTACATCAATAATAAACAAAACATCAAGAAAAAATTTGGAACTACTTAATTTTGTCAAGTTCCAAAGAGCTAGCACAAACCGTGTTTGATATAGAGTTCCAAATACATCTATCCATATAGGAGAAAACAGAGTAAAAACTAAAAATTCAAACTGTTACTGCAAAGGAATGGTTTAAATTAGAAAAATGAAATTTGGTGAGCCAAGTTGGAATCATGTACAGATCATTAACTGAAAGTATATTCAAGATTGGGTGAAAAAATATTTGCTGAGATTTCAAGAAACTCGTAGTTTTTTGGAAGCTTGGCAACCCCTTTCAATGAATGTGATGTTCACCAGTCTCTGCTTAGGGCTACATCAATAGGAAACAAAGCATAGAGACAGAACTGGAACTACTTTTTTGGGTCAAGTTTCAAAGAGATAGCACAAACCCTGTTCTTTTAGAGTTCCATATACATCTATCCATATAGGAGAAAACAGAGTGAAAGCTAAAACTTAAAACTGTTACTGCAAAGGAACGCTTCAACCTAGAAGAACAAAATTTGGTGAGCCAAGTGGCATTGGAGTACTGATCACTACCTGAAAGTATCATCAAAATTCGGTGAAAAAATATTTGGTAAGATTTCAGGAATCTCGTAGATATTTGGAAGCTTGCTAACCCCTTTCAATGAAAGTGTTTTTCCACAGTCCCTGCTTAGAGCTACTTCAGGAGGAAACAAAACATACAGAGAGAATTTAAAACTATTTTGTTGTGTCAAGTTTCACGGAGCTAGCCCAAACTGTCTTTGATTTAGAGTTCCAAATTCATCTATCAATATAGGAGAAAACAGAGTGACAACTGAACAATTCAAACTGTTACTGCAATTGAACAGTTTAACCTAGAAGAAGGAAACTTGCTGAGCCAAGTGGGATTGGTGTACTTATCATCACCGAAAGCATCATCTAGATTGAGTGAAAAAATATTTGCTGGGATTTCAGTAAACTCATAGTTTTTTCGAAGCTTGGCGATGTTTTTCAATGTAATTTATTTTCTCCAGGCTCTGCTTAGGGCTACATCAATAGGAAAAAAACCATGGAGATAGAACTTGGAACTACTTTATTGTGTTAAGTTTCAAAGAGCTAGCACAAAGCGTGTTAGAATTAGAGTTCCAACTACATCTATCCATGTAGGAGAAAACAGAGTGAAACCTAAAATTCAAACTGTTACTGCAAGTGAACGGTTTAACCTAGAAGAACGAAATTTGATGAGCCAAGTGGAATTGGTGTCCTGATCATTTCTTAAAAGTATCATCACGATAGAGTGAAAAACTGTTTGCTGAGAATTCAGGAAACTCTCAGTTTTTTGGAAGCTAGACAACCTCTTTCAATGAAAGTGATTTTCTCCAGTCTCTTCTTAGGGCTACATCAATAGGAAACAAACCATAGAGATAAAACTTGGAACTACTTTTTTTGTGTCAAGTTTCAAAGACCTAGCACAAACCCTGTTTGATTTAGAATTCCAACTACATCTATCCATAGAGGAGAAAACAGAGTGAAACCTAAAAATTCAAACTGTTACTGCAAATGAACGCTTCAATCTAGAAGAACGAAATTTGGTGAGCCAAGTCAGATTGGTGTACTGATCATTACCTGAAAGTATCATCAAGATTCGGTGAAAAAATATTTGCTTAGATTTCAGGAAACTCGTAGTTTTTTGGCAGCTTGGCAACCCCTTTCGCTGAAAGTGATTTTCGGCAGTCTCTGCTTAGGGCTACATCAATAGGAAACAAAACATAGAAAAAGAACGTGTAACGAGTTTATTGTGTCAAGTTTAAAAGAGCTAGAACAAACCTTGATTGATTTAGAGTTCCAACTATATCTATCCATAGAGGAGACAACAGAGTGAAACCTAAAAATTCAAACTATTACTGCAAACGAACACTTCAACCTAAAAGAACGAAATTTGGTGTGCTACATGGGATTGGTGTACTGATCATTACCTACAATATCATCAAGTGTGGGTGAAAATATATTTGATGAGATTTCAGGAAATTTGTAGTGTTTTGAAAGCTTTGCAACCGCATTCAATTAAAGTGTTTTTCGCCAGGAAACAAACAATTGAAAGAGAACTTAGAAGCAGTTTATTGTCTCAAGTTTCAAGAAGCTAGCACAAACTGGCTTTGATTTAGAGTTCCAAATACATCTATCAATATAGGAGAATACAGAGTGAAACCGAACAATTTAAACTGTTACTGCAAATGAACAGTTTAACCTAGAAGAACAAAATTTGGTATTCCAAGTGGGTTTCGTGTACTGATCATTATCTGAACGTATCATCAGGATTGGTTGAAAAAATATTTGCTAAGAATTCAGGAAACTTGTAGTTTTTTGGAAGCTTAGCAACGCTGTAAATGAAATAGTTTTTCACCAGTTTCTGCTTAGGGCTACTTCAAGAGAAAAGAAACCATAGATATAGAACTTTGAACTACTTTATTGTCTCAAGTTTTAAAGAGCTAGCAAAAACCGTGTTTGATTTTGAGTTCGAAATACATCTATCCATATAAGAGAGTAAAACCTAAAAATTGACACTGTTACTGAAAACGAATGGTTTAACCTAGAATAACGAAACTTGGTGAGCCAAGTGTGATTGGTGTACTGATCATTACCTGAAAGTATCACCAAGATTGGGTGAAAAATATTTGGTGAAATTTCATGAAACTCATAGTTTTTTGGAAGTTTGGAAACCCCATTCAATGAAAGTGTTTTTCACCAGTCTCTGCTTAGGGCTACATCAAGAGAAAAAAACATAGAGAGAGAACATAGAACTACAATATTGTGTCAAGTTTCACGAAGCTAGCAAAAACCGTCTTTGATTTAGAGTTCCATATACATCTATCAATATAGGAGAAATCAGAGTGAAACCTAAAAATTCAAACTGTTACTGCTAATGAACGCTTCAACCTAGAATAACGAACGTTGGTGAGCCAAGTGCGAATTGTGTACTGATCATTACCTGAAAGTATCATCAACATTGGTGAAAAACTATTTGCTGAGATTTCAGAAAACTCCTAGTTTTTGAAAGCTTGGCAACCCCTTTTAATTAAAGTGTTTTTCGCCAGTCTCTGCTTAGGGCTACCTCAATAGGAAAAAAAAACCATAGAAATAAATCTTAGAACTACTTTATTGTGTCACGTTTCAAAGAGCTAGAACAAACCGTAATTGATTTAGAGTTTCAACTACATCTATTCATATAGGAGAAAACAGTGAATCCTAAAAATTCAAACTGTTACTGCAAAAGAATGATTTAACCTAGAAGAACAAAATTTTGTGAGCCAAGTGCGATTGGTGTACTGATCATTACCTGAAAGTATCATCAAGATTGGGTGAAAAATATTTGCTAAGATTTCAAAGAACTCGTAGTTTTTTGGAAGCTTGGCAACCTCTTTCAATGAAAGTGTTTTTTGCCAATCTCTGCTTAGGGCTACTTCAAGAGGAAACACACAATAGAGAGAGAACATATAAGTACTTTATTGTGTCAAGTTTCACGGAGCTAGCACAAACCGTCTATCATTTAGAGTTCCAAATACATCTATCCATATAGGAGAAAACAGAGTGAAACCTAAAAATTCAAACTGTTACTGCAAACAAACGCTTCAACCTAGAAAAACAAAATTTGGTGAGCCAAGTGGGATTCGTGTATTGATCATTACCTGAAAGTATCATCAAGATTGGTTGAAAAAATATTTGCTAACATTTCAGGAAACTCGTAGTTTTGGGGAAGCTTGACAACCCCATTCAATGCAAGTGTTTTTTGCCAGTCTCTGCTTAGGGCTACTTCAAGAGGAAACAAACCATAGAGAGAGAACATAGAACTATTATATTGTGTCAAGTTTCACAGAGCTAGCAGAAACCATCATTGATTTTGAGTTCCAAATATATCTATCAACATAGGAGAAAACAGAATAAAACCTAAAAATTCAAACTGCTATTGCAAATGAATGGTTTAGCCTAGAAGAAAGAAATTTGGTGAGCCAAGTGTAATTATTTGCTACAATTTCAGGAAACTCATAGTTTTTGGGAAGCTTGTTAACCCTTTCAATGAAAGTGTTTTTCTCCAATCTCTGCTTAGGGCTACATCAATAGAAAACAAAACATAAAGATAGAACTTGGAACTAATTTATTGTGTCAAGTTCACTCAGCTATTGGTTTCTAACCCTCCATGAGATGAAAAGATGTCAGGCAGACACTCCATGATGTCCTGTGCCTTCCGAGGTCCAGAGCCACGTGCCAAGCCCATGTAATGAAACGTGCCAAGGAGATGGATGAGACTTTGCTGAATTTTTCTGGAGAACCATCTTGAAAATCCCCATGAATAAAATGATGACAATCTTAAAAGCCTGGGATTTTTTTTTTCTGAAAACCTACTTCAGTCCATAAACTTCTGGCAGAGTAAGTAATGTCTGGTTCAGGACTTGGTTGGGCTGTGTGAGTGTTGAAGAAACTGATTTTAAAACTTAAAAAGAATATTTAAAAGTCATTAAGAAAGATTTATTATTTATTTATTATTTTTAGATTTCTTATTCTCCAAGGCCAGAAATAAATGGAGACCCCAGGAGATAAGAGATGTCAACAAAATTTAGGATGCTGGAAAACAGAACAACAATATGAAAAATGAAAAGGAGAAGTGTGTGAGTATAAATGATGCAGCCCTTTAAGACATCATTTATACTCAAGTACATAGGCACCAAAAAGTTTGGGATGTTTTTCAGATGATTAAAGAACCAGATGAAGATGTTGACCTTTTGGACATGGAACAATTCAAATGTTCATTTAAGAAAATTCTTTAGAGTACATTAAAAAATGTGACAATCAGCTTCAGAGATGCTGAGGAGAATGCAATCTGGATCCGAATTGCCTGGGGAACACAGTGTACAATGCCGAACCAATACAAACCTACATATGTGGTGCATTACCCCCAGACTCCCTATGCCTTCACCTCCTCCAAGCTGAAGAGCATTATGCCCCTTATGGGTCAGGCACTGACAGTTGCTAGCAAACACTATCAGATTTTAAAAATGGATCTGAGAAGCCGACATCTGTACTCTCTCAAGGCTATTGTTTTAAAACAGTATGATCAGACCTTTGAAAATCACAACTCTACAACACCTCTACAGGAAAGATGCCTGGGACTACATGTAAATATGGATTCAAGGATCATTCATGAAAAAAAGGTAGAAAACGAGAGTCCAAAGAATAACTCAAGAATCTTTTGGAGACTATCCTCAACCACAACTAGAATTTGCACAATATAAGCTTGAAACTAAGTTCAAAAGTGACTTAAATGGGGACATCTTGGCTGAGAGGAAAGAACCCCTCTGGTGCCTAATAAAATTCTCTAGCCCACATCTTTTGGAAGCATTGAAATCCTTAGCACCAGCTGGTATTGCAGATGCACCACTTTCTCCACTGCTCACTTGCATACAAAACAAGGGGATGAATTACTTTAAAATCAGAGAAAAATAAGCTGTATAAGGTTTTGTAAACCCAGGGGCTCCTTGGTGATGGTGTACAAGCATTCCAGTTAATGGCTAGATGGACAGCCTCTGGCAGTAATCTTTACTTTAGAAATTAATCCTTAGTATTGACAATGTAGAAGTATTCCTATAATTTTGGGACTGATTCTTTCCTTCTTTTGCCTCCTCTCCCACTTTTCCTGCTAAATATAGCAGTTGTGGGCATTTGAGAGGTCACATGATATGTATTGGGCTCTGGATTGACCTTAGTAGCACAGAATGCTGTGAAGCCAAGCATATGACACTGTGGTTGATACTGTTGGCCTCACATACAGTGCCCTTTTCCCCACTCCTACCACTATTCAATCCTAGGGAGGACTAGTTCCTATGGTTCCTTTCTAGGGATCTTCTGTTAAGAATTAATCACTTAAAAGTAACTATACCCAACTCAGAACTTGTAGAAGAATCATAAAATTAGTTCATTCAGAGAATAGAATTGGATCTACTAATTGTTACCGGAGCAAGTTAAATAGCCAATGACTCATATTTTTAAAATAATTGTTTCATTGTAAATATGGTACTTTTCATAATGCATTTTATCAAAAATGTAACATCCAAACTGACCATTATACTACTTATTTGTAAATAAAGATACTGAGAAGCTGAAAAAAAAACGTGTTTGATTTAGAGTTCAAAATACATCTATCCATATAGGAGAAAAGAGAGTGAAATCTAAAAATTCAAACTGTTACTGCAAATGATTTGTATACCTAGAAAAATGAAATTTGGTTAGCCAAGTGGGATTGGTGTACTGATCATTAACTGAAAGTATCATCAAGATTGGGTGAAAAAATATTTGCTAAGATTTCAGGAAACTCGTAGATTTTGGAAAGCTTGGCAACACCATTCAGTGAAAGTGTTCTTCACCAGTCTCTGCTTAAGGCTACATCAAGAGAAAAAAAAACACAGAGAGAGAACAAAGAACTACAATATTGTGTCAAGTTTCATGGAGCTAGCACAAACCGTCTTTGATTTAGAGTTCCAAATACATCTATCAATATAAGACAAAGCAGAGTGAAACCTAAAAATTCAAACTGTTACTGCAAATGAACGGTTTAAAGTAAAAGAATGAAATTTGGTGAGCCAAGTGGGATTGGTGTACTTATCATTACCTGAAAGTATCATCAAGATTGGGTCAAAAAATATTTGCTGATATTTCAGGAAATTCATAAATTTTGGAAGCTTGGAAACCCCTTTCAATTAAACTGATTTTCACCAGTCTCTGCTTAGGGCTACATCAATAGTAATCAAACTATAGAGATAGAACTTGGAACTACTTTATTGAGTCAAGTTTCAATGAGCTAGCACAAACCGTGTTTGATTAAGAGTTCCAATTATATCTATCAATATAGGAGAAAACAGAGTGAAACCTAAAAATTCAAACTGGTACTGCAAACGAATGCTTGAACCTAGAAGAATGAAATTTGGTGAGCCAAGTGGGATTTGTGTACGGATCATTACCTGAAAACATAATCAAGATTTGGAGAAAAAATATTTGCTGAGATTTTAATAAACTCGTAGTTTTTTGGAAGCTTGGCACCCCCTTTCAATGAATGTGATTTTCGCAACTTTCTGCTTAGGGCTACATCAATAGGAAACAATCCATAGAGATAGAACTTGAAGGTATTTTACTGTGTCAAGTTACGAGAGCTAGGACAAAACGTGTTTTATTTAGAGTTCCAAATACATCTATCCATATAGGAGAAAACAGAGTGAAACCTAAAAATTCAAACTGTTGCTGCAAACAAACTCTTCAACCTAGAAGAACGAAATTTGTGAGCCAAGTGGGATTGGTGTACTTACCATTATCTGAAAGAATCATCAAGCTTGGGTGAAAAATATTTGCTGAGATTTCAGGAAACTCGTATTTTGGGGGGGAGCTTGGCAACCCTTTCAATGAAAGTGATTTTCGCAGTGTCTTCTTAGGGCTACTTAAAGAGGAAACAAACCAGAGAGAGAAAATGTAGAACTACTTTATTGTGTCAAGTTTCACGAAGCTAGCACAAACTGTGTTCGATTTTGAGTTCCAAATACATCTGTCCGTATAGGAGAAAACAGAGTGAAACCTAAGAATTAAAACTATTACTGCAAATGAACGCTTCACCCTAGAAGAACGAAATTTGTTGAGCCAAGTGGAATTGGTGTACTGATCATTACCTGAAAGTATCATCAAAATTGGGTAAAAAAAAAATTGCTAAGATTTCAGAAAATTCATACTTTTTTGGAAGCTTGGCAACCCCTTTCAATGAAAGTGATTTTCGTCAGTCTCTGTTAAGGGCTACATAAATAGGAAACAAACCATAGAGATAGAACTTGGAACTACTTTATTGTGTGAAGTTTCAAAGAGCTAGCACAAACCGTGTTTGATTTAGTGTTCCAAATACAACTATCAATATAGGAGAAAACAGAGTGAAACCTTAAAAATCAAACTGTTACTGCAAACGAACGCTTCAACCTAGAAGAAAGAAATTTGGTGAGCCAAGTGGGATTGGTTTACTGATCATTTATGGAGGTATCATCAAGTTTGGTTGAAAAAATATTGTAGAGAATCAGATGTAACAGCGTTACTGTTACTGTTCTTGATGGAATCTGCCTGCAAAAGGGTTATTCTGTCAAGGTATAGATAAGTAACTGCGTTCATGCTTGAAAACAAGGTGTCTGCTGTCCTTAGGAGGGCCTACTTGCAAAAGAGAGGCTCCTTCAAGGTTTAGATAAAGTAACAGTGAACATGCTTGAAAACGAGGTGTCTGCTGTCCTTGGAGGGCGTACTTGCAAAGGAGAGGCTCCTTCAAGGTTTATATAAGGTAACAGCGTCCATGCTTGAAAATGAGGTGTCTGCTGTCTTTGGGAGGACTTGCCTGCAAATGGGATGTTCTGCCACGTGGGCTAGGAGGGCGCTGAGAAAAAATTTATTATCTGTTCTTAACAAAGAGCAGAGCTCAACATACTCTGGGCTGAGAATATATTAGCCATGAGAAGTAGGTCACTTCTGATTAGAAAGTAAAACTTCTGTATGCTAAATTTAACTAGCTGAAAGACCTGATTCATTGATTTTGGAAGGCTGCCTTCTTTGTTCACCATACTATAAAAAGATTGCTTGTACACAATAAAGAATTTTTTTTCTTCTGCTGCTTCGCTTGCTCTGCTTCTTCTTATTTCTTTTTTCATGCTGACCTGCAAGTGAATTACTGCAACATTTGGCGTAGTCAGCAGGATCCAGCACCGAAAGTGTAAGCACCCTGGGTTAAGAAAACAAAAGGGAGACTTTTGGAATTAACAAAATATCAAAAGGCATCGCCCCGAATTGAGAGAAACTTTACGGCGACTTTCAGAACTAACAAATATTAAAAGGTATCACCCCAGGTTGAACAGAACTTTAGGGGGAACTTGCAGAACTAACAAATATCAAAAGGCATTGCCCCAGGTTGAAAGAAACTTTAGGGGGGACTTTCAGAACTAATATGGGAAACTCCCAGTCCTTTAAGGAACAATATGTGGAGTTACTCCAAGGATTATTATATTCCATAGGTGTGAAAACATCTCATAAGAGACTCAAGGATTTATTTAAATTATAGAATGTAATTGTCACTGGTTCCAGTATCAAACTAAGGTCCAGTTAAATTTAGGGGAATAGAAATTGGTTCAAAAAGAGCTCCGTAAGCAGCATCAGGCTGGGAATGTTATTTTTTTGAAGATTTGGACATTGTGTAGTGCTATTACTCAAGCATTACAATTATTAGAAAGCAATAATAAAAGGTCTCTCTTTGTGAAAGACAAGTTAATACATCAGAATCTGATAATAAGGTTAACAAAACGGAGCCCAAAGAAAATATTTGTGATACTATAAATGACTCTCCTAAATCAGATCTGGGTGATGAGGAAGATTCAAAAAGTTCAGATAGTGACTCCAATATGAAAGAAATTATGGAGGGCCTCAGTGGATAAAATGAAATTTAAAAAGCAAAGGTCCTCTCTTAAACCTACTACTCCTTCTAATGTTTCTCTCTTTCCAATGACAGAGTATAGAGTTAATGTGGGTAGAAAACAACAATGTTTTTCATTTCCTCTTACTATGATACATTTTGATGATGATCTTGAAGCTCCTCCTGGTTGTTTTGTTGATCCACAACATTTGTTTCCTATAACTAGACAACGAAACCTTCAAAATCCCACAATGATTGGTGTTCACTATACTTTAGTGGAATACAAGTTTATAAAGGATTTAAAAGCTACAGTCTTTCAATATGGCCCTCAGTCTCCTTTTGTGTTAGATATGTTAGAAAATTTGGGAACTTCTAAATTACTTATTCCTTTGGATTGGGAGGCAATAACCAAAACAGTTTTGGAGGGATCTCAGTAGTTACAATTGAGAAGTTCATGGGAAGATGAGGCACAAAAACAAGCTGGAGAGAGTGAAGCTCAAAATGCCCAGGGACCTATGGAGGATAAGTTAATGAGGGAAGGTAATTACCCTGCCTTTAGAGACAGGCTCAATATACAGATCCAGATCTTCATCAAGTTTGACAGGTTTTCTTAAGAGCTTAGAGATGTGTGATACCCACTGGTCAAGCACAACCTTCCTTTACTAAAACTATACTAGGGGCTACTGAAACTTACACTGATTTTTTGCAAGACTGCGTACTTTTGTTATGAGGGCAATGGGTCAAGATCAAATAGCAAAGGTATTACTGGAAACATTAGCATTTGAAAATGCAAATCCTAAACGTAAGCATATTTTGGGGCCATTAAAAGGGGAAAACGCTTCATTGAGTAAATATGTGAAAGCTTGTGCTGGAGTGGGAGGAATTGAACATCAAAGTTTCTGTTTTTGCTGAAGCCATGGCTGGAGCCCTTAAACCTAATAAATCAGGAACTTGTTTCAATTGTGGAAAAGCAGGTCATTTTAAAAGGGATTGTAAAAAATAAAATAAAATATATAAATAAATTTTATGATACTTTCTAATTACCGGCCGGTCATTTTTCTAGGACTCTTGCTTTTTCCTAGATTCTGTATTTTTTGAGCTCATAAATTTTATCCTACAGACCTAAGTTAATGTTTTTCTGATCAGTTCTATTTTTGATCAACTGTGGAATATTTAAATATTACAATGGAAATTTCACCGAAAATAGCTACAAGGCCTTTATTGTGTTATGTGTGCACATTTGTATTATATGTTGTATGTCTGATATATATGTAAAGAGCGCTCATAAAAATTAAAAAAAAAATGGATCCAAATATTTTTAATTCACTGATTTAAATGGTTCAATTTAAATTGGGTAAAGAGATAAAAAATAAGATGTCTGTAACATGTTAATGTCTGATGTGCCTTGGTTCTAGGACTTTCTTCAACAACAACAACAACAAAAATGGCTAACACTGTTCATTATACTTGTCTAATGTTTTGATAAAATAAGTAAATTAATTAGACATAAGATTATTTGTTTATGAGTACTTTTGTTAAATATCTGATTAATTTACAAGGTTAATATGCTAAATGTTAAATATACCATTAAATGCCTTTAACTTCTTAAATTACATTAGATAACATTATTAATAATTTTTTAAGTTGGTAAATAATATAAATAAATAGATAAATAAATAAATAAATGGTTCTTTATCATCCCTAATATTTAGACACTATAATTTTATAATATGGTAAAAAATGTGATTAATTGTGTACTACAAATAACAAAATATCTATTATTAAAATGAAATAATTTGCCTAAATTTAAAAATTTACAAAGATTATTTCAAAGTGTAAATAAAAAAGGAGTTAACAAAAAAATTAAAAGGTTCTAGATATGGATTTAATTAAAAAATGTGTTTCTGGAAGTTAGTAAATAGCCCTACTTACCTAGGATAAGATAAACAAGTGATAAAGAAGGTCTATGTATGTTGGTTATGTAGTTTTAAGTAAGTGATAAAGAAGGTCTGTGTATATTGGCTATATATGTAAATTTTTGAAAAAATAATCTTGAAAAAATTAAGGATTATACAGATATAGTTAAACAACAACTGTTATTTTGCAATATTCTGTTATTTTTTAAGAGCTAAACTTAATTAATATAAAAATATCAATAGTAATTATGGTACTATTACTCTTCTTTGTATATTAAATGTCTTCAAGTATTGCTAATTTAAATCCTTTAAGTAATTTCTCTACCTTGTTGTCAACTTCTTTAGGTAACACTGTAATAATTTTTGTTTTGTGTTTTGTTTTGTATATACTCATCCTATGCTGGAAAAAGCAAAGGCAACTGAAACATGAAACGTCTCTTATCGCTTCTGCTAAGGCTCATTTACAAAAGCAAAAGGGGGGAGATGTAGAGAATCAGATGTAACTGAATTACTATTACTGTTGTTGATGGAGTCTGCCTGCAAACGGGATATTCTGTCAAGGTATAGATAAGTAACAGTGGACATGCTTGAAAACGAGGTGTCTGCTGTCCTTGGGAGGGCCTACTTTCAAATGAGAGGCTCCTTCAAGGTTTAGATAATGTAACAGCAGACATGCTTCAAAATGAGGTGTCTTCTGTCCTTGGGGGGGCCTACTTGCAAATGAGAGGCTCCTTCAAGGTTTAGATAAGGTAACAGCAGACATGCTTGAAAACGAGGTGTCTGCTGTCCTTGAGAGGACTTGCCTGCAAACGGGATGTTTGGCAAGTGGGATAGGAGGGCGCTGAGAAAAATTTTATTATCTGTACTTAACAAAGAGCAGAGCTCAACATACTCCGGGCCGAGAATAGATTAGCCATGAGAAGTGGGTCACTTCTGATTAGAAAGTAAAACTTCTGTATGCTATGTTTAATTAGCTGAAAGACCTGATTTATTGATGTTGGAAGGCTGCCTTCTTTGTTCACCAAACTATAAAAAGATTGCTTGTACACAATAAAGAACTTTTTTTTCTGCTGCTGCTTCGCTTGCTCTGCTTCTTCTTCTTTCTTTTCCCATGCTGACTTGCAAGTGAATTACTGAAACAAATATTTGCTGAGAATTAAGGAAACTCATAGTTTTTTGGAAGTGTGGCAACCCATTTCAATGAATGTGATTTCCGCCAGTCTCTGCTCTGGGCTTCATCAATAGGAGAGAAACCATAGAGATAGAACTTGAAACTAATTTATTGTGTCAAGTTTCAAAGGGCTAGCACAAACCGTGTTTGATTTTGAGTTCCAAATACATCTATCCATATAGGAGAAAAGAGAGTGAAACCTAAAAATTCAAACTGTTACTGCAAATGAATGCTTCAACCTAGAAGAACAAAATTTGGTGAGCCAAGTGGGAGTGATGTAGTGATCATTACCTGAAAGTATCATCAAGATTGGGTGAAAAAAATATTTGATGAGATTCCAAAAAACTCATAGTTTTTTTGAAGCTTGGCAACCCGTTTCAATGAAAGTGTTTTTCAAAAGTCTCTGCTTAGGGCTACATCAAGAGGAAACAAACCATAATGACAGAACATAGAACTGGTTTTTTTTTTGTGTGTGTGTGTGTGTGTGTGTGTGTGAAGTTTCAAGGAGCTAGCCCAAAACCTGCTTGATTTAGAGTTCCATCTACATCTATCAATATAGGAGAAAACAGAGAGAAACCTAAAACTTGAGACTGTTACTGGAAAGGAACGCTTCAACCTAGAAGAACAAAATTTGGGCAACCCAGTGGGCTTAGTTTACTGATCATTATAATCATTACCACCAAGTATCATCAAGATTGTGTAAAAAATATTTGCTTAGATTTGAGGAAACTCATACTTTTTTGGAAGCTTGGCAACCCCTTTCAATGTAAGTGTTTTTCCCCAGGTTCTTCTTAGGGCTACATCAAGAGGAAACAAACCATAGAGATAGAACTTAGAACTGTTTTATTGTGTCAATTTTCAAAGAGCTAGCACAAACTTTGTTTGATTTTTAGTTCCAACTACATCTGTAAATCTAGGAGAAAACAGAGTAAAACCTAAAAATTCAAACCCTTATTGGAAAGGTACACTTCAACCCAGAATAACGCAATTTTGGCAGCCAAGTGGGCTTAATGCACTGATTGTTACCGCCAAGGTTCCTCAAGTTTGGGTGTAAAATATTTGCTGAGATTTGAGCAAAATCATAGTTTTTGGAAGATTGGCCAGCCCTTTCAATCAAAGTGTTTTTTGCCAGTCTCTGCTTAGGGCTACCCCAAAAGGAAACAAACCATAGAGATAGAACTTAGAACTACTTTATTGGTCAAGTTTCAAGGATCTAGCACAAACTGTGTTTGATATAGAGATCCAACTAAATCAATCAATATTCTAGAAAACAGAGTGAAACCTGAAAATTCAAATGGTTATTGGAAAGCAATGCTTCAAACTAGAAGTACAAAATTTTATGAGCCAAGTGGGATTGGGGAAGTAATTATTACCGGAAAGTATCATCAGAATAGGTGGAAAAAATATTCATTGAGATTTCAGGAAACTCATTGTTTTTGGAAGCTTTTCAACCCCTTTCAATAAAAGTGTTTTTTGCCAGTCTCTGCTTAGGGCTACATCAAGAGGAAACAAATCATAGTGACAGAACGTACAACTGTATTATTGTGTCAAGTTTCAAGGAGCTAGCACAAACCCTGTTTGATTTAGAGTTCCATCTACATCTACCTATAGAGGACATCACAGAGTGAAACCTAAAAATTGAAACTGTTACTGGAAAGGAACGCTTCACCCTAGAAGAACTAAATTTGTGCAGCCCAGTGGTCTTAGTGTACTGATCGTTACCACCAGGTATCATCAAGTTTGAGTAAAAAATATTTCCTGAGATTTAAGAAAACTCTTAGTTTTTTGGGAGTTGTGAACCCCTTTCAATGAAAGAGCTTAAATCCACTCTTTGCTTAGAGCTACATCAGGAGGAAGCAAACCATAGAGATAGAAATTAGAACTACTTTATTGTGTCAAGTTTCAAGGAGCTGGCACAAACAGTATTTGATTTAGAGTTCCAACTACATCTATCAATATAGGAGAAAACAGAGTGAAACCTAAAAATTAAAACTGTTACTGGAATGGAACACTTCAACCTAGAAGAAGGAAATATGGGCAGCCTAGTGCATTTAGTACACTGATCGTTACCCCCAAGGATCATCAAGAATGCGTTGAAAATATTTGCTGATATTTGAGGAAACTACTAATTTTTTGGAAGCTTGGCAACCCCTTTCAATGAAAGTGTTTTTCACCAGTCTCTGCTTAGAGCTACATCAAGAGGAAAAAAAACCCTAGAGACAGAACTTAGAACTATTTTATTGGTCAAGTTTCAAGGAGCAAGCTCAAACCGTGTTTGATTTAGAGTTCCAACTAAATCTATCAATATACAAGAAAAAAGACTGAAACCTAAAAATTCAAACGGTTACTGTAAAGGAATGCTTCAACCTAGAAGAACGAAATTTGGTGAGCCAAGTTGTATTGGGTTAGTGATCATTATTTGAAAGTATCATCAAGATATGGCGAAAAAATATTTGCTGAGATTTCAGAAAACTCATAGTTATTTGGAAGCTTGGCAACCCCTTTCAATGAAATTGTTATTTGCTAGTCTCTGCTTAGGGCTACCCCAAAAGGAAACAAACCATAGAGACAGAACGTTGAACAATTTGATTGTGTCAAGTTTCAAGGAGCTAGCAAAAACCGTGTTTGATTTAGAGTTCCAAATCAATCAATCAATATAGGAGAAAACAGAGTGAAACCTAACAATTCAAACTGTTACTGTAAAGAAATTCTTCAACCTAGAAAAATGAAATTTTTGCAGCCTAGTGGGCTTAGTGTCCTGATCGTTACCACCAACTATCATCAAGATTTGGTAAAAAAATATTTTTTAAGATTTCAGGAAACTCGTAGTTTTTTGAAAGCTTTGCAACTTCTTTCAATGAAAGTGTTTTTTGCCAGTCTCTGCATAAGACTACATCTACAGAAAACAAACCATAGAGTCAGAACTTAGAACTACTTTATTGTGTCAAGTTTCAAGGAGCTAGCACACACTATGTTTGATTTAGAGTTCCAACTACATCTATCAATATAGGAGAAAACAGAGTGAAACCTAAAAATTCAAGCTGCTCCTGGAAGTGAATGCTTCAACCTAGAAGAACAAAATTTGGGCAGACAAGTGGGATTAGTGTTATGATTATTATCTGAAAGTATCATAAAGATTGGGAGAAAAATATTTGCTGAGATTTCAGGAAACTCATAGTTTTTGGAAGCTTGGGAACCCCTTTCAATGAAAGTGTTTTTTCGCCATTCTCTGCTTAGGGTTATATTGGGAGGAATCAAACCATAAAGATAGAACCTAGAACTACTTTATTGTGTCAGGTTTCAAGGAGCTAGCACAAACCATGTTTGATTTAGAGTTCCAAGTATATCTATCAATATAGGAGAAAACACATTGAAACCTAAAAATTCAAACTGTTACTGGAAAAAAAATGTTACAACCTAGAAGAATGAAATTTGGTGAACCAAGTTGGATTGTAGACTGTTCATTACCTGAAAGTAATCAAACCGTGATTGATTTTCAGTTCAAAATACATCTATCCATATAGGGAAAACAGAGTTAAACCTAAAAATTCAAACGGTTACTGCAAATGAACGGTTTAACCTACAAGAACGAAATTTGGTGAGCCAAGTGTGATTGATGTATTGATCATTACCTGAGAGTATCATCAGAAATGAGTTAAAAATATTTGCTAAGATTTCAGAAAACTCGTAGTTTATTAGAAGGTGGCAACTCCTTTCAATGAAAGTGATTTTCACCAGTCTCTGCTAGGGCTACATCAATAGGAAACAAACCATAGAGATAGAACTTGGAACTACTTTATTGTGTCAAGTTTCAAAGAGCTAGTACAAACCTTGTTTGATTTAGAGTTCCAAACACATCTATCCATATAGGAGAAAACGGTGTGAAACCTAAGAATTCAAACTGTTACTGAAAACGAATGCTTCAACCTACAAAAACAAAATTGGGTTTGCCAAGTGGCATTGGTGTACTTACCATTAACTGAAAGTATCATCAAGATTGGGTGAAAAAGTATTTGCTGACATTTCAGGAAACACGTAATTTCTTGGAAGTTTGGCAACCCCTTTCTATGAAAGTGTTTTTCACCAGTCTCTGTTTAGGGCTATTTGAAGAGGAAACAAACCATAGAGAGAGAATGTAGAACTACTTTATTATGTCAAGTTTCACGGAGCTTGCACAAACCATCTTTGATTTAGATTTCCAAAGGCATCTATAAATATAGGAGAAAACAAAGAGAAAAATAAAAATTAAAACTATTACTGCAAAGAATGGTTTAACCTAGAAGAACAAAATATGGTGAGCCAAGTGCAATTGGTGTACTGATCATTACCTGAAAGTATCATCAAGATTGGGTGAAAAAACATTTGCTAATATTTCAAAAAACTCGTAGTTTTTTGGAAGTTTTTCAACCCATTTCAATGAAAATGATTTTCGCCATTCTCTGCTTAGGGCTACATCAATAGGAAACAAACAATAGAGATAGAACTTGGAACTACTTAAATATGTCAAGTTTCAAAGAGCTAGCAAAAACCGTGTTTGATTTAGAGTGCCAAATACATCTATCCATACAGAAGAAAGCAGAGTGAAACCTAAAATTTCAAACTTTTACTGCAAACGAACGCTTCCACCTAGAAGAACGAAATTTGGTGAGCCAAGTGGGATTGGTGTACTGATCATTTATGAAAGTATCATCAAGATGGGTGAAAAAATATTTGCTGAGATTTTAGGAAACTCGTAATTTTTGGGAAGCTTGGAAATCCCTTTCAATAACAGTCATTTTCTCCAGTCTCTGCTTAGAGCTACATCAATAGAAAACAAACCATAGTGATAGAACTTGGAACTATTTTATTTTGTCATGTTTCAAAGAGCTAGCACAAACCGTGTTTCACTTTTAATTCCAAATACATCTATCTATATAGGAGAAAACAGAGGGAAACTTAAAATTTAAACTGTTACTGCAAATGAAAAGTTTAACCTAGAAGAATGAAATTTGGTGAGCCAAGTGGGATTCGTGTACTGATCATTACCTGAAAGTAACATCAGGATTGGGTGAAAAAATCTTTGTCTGGTGAAAATCATCCAGATGTTTTCAAATGGGAAATACACATAAGGCATATTCCCATATGATCCTCAGTTCAAATATTCAAGTGTTTCAAATAAAAGCCTCTCGAGAATCAAATTCACTGTGGTTCACTGCATTGAAGACATGCACCTTCTCACATGGTTTGTCCTGTGGAGTAAATGCATGCACAGCAATGGCAGGAGCATCTATGCAGCTATCGCCCCATCTCATTTGCTTATTCATGCACTCAATAAATACATATTTAGCCACAGCCAACTCCCTTTCTTCATCCGCCAATAATAATGGTTCCACTGATTTCTGAAATTTACCTTACAGGAATTAATGCATCTATGAATGTTTGCCTCTCTCCCTCTACTGACAGCATGAAATCATTTGTAGAAAAACAAATACAATCTTGTAAATGGTTACCAAGTGTCTTAATTGTGTGAGAGAAGAAAACAATGTGGCTTCAGAGCTAGGAAAAAGTAATTGAAGCAGCTTATGAAGTAAAAGGGTAGTAGAAAAGCAAGTGGGACACTAACCTGTTTTTATGAATAAAATAAAAAGTTAAGGAACAATAATAGAGAAACCCTAGAAATCAGTGATTTAATGATCTCAGAGTCTTTCTCTCTTTCACTAGTCTGGGACTTGTGTGGCCCACACTGCTTTATTCTCCACAGTCTTTGGCTGGGACTTTTATTTCTCTGGGTTTGTTTTTCTGTCAATGGCAGGTTGGAGACGTGAATGACAACTTAAAATGGGGATGGTGGACAGAATGACATGCAACCCGGGATCTCTCTCTTTTAAGGCTACTGTTTTTCCCTTTAATTATTCTATCCTTTGGAAGCGAGTCACTAGTCTAGACCACACTCTGCAGCTTTACCCCCTGGGAAGGTACATAGACATTTGTTAGGGTTAATTCTTTTTTAAAAAATTTATTTTCCATTCTAATTAATTACATATAATAGCAGAATGCGTGACAATTTATATTACACATATAGAGCACCATTTTTCCTATCTCTGGTTCTATACAAAGTAAATTCATACCATTTGTGTCTTCATACATGTACTTAGGGTAATGATGTTCATCTCATTCCACCACCTTTTTTTTTACGTCCATACCCTCTCTCTTTTCTTCCCACCCCTCTGCCCTATCTAGAGTTCATCTGTTCCTCCCATGCTCCCCATCCCAACTCCACTATTAATCAGCCTCTTTATATCAGAGAAAACATTTGGCATTTGGCGTTTTGGGATTCACTAACTTCACTTACCATTATATTCTCCAACTTCATCCATTTATCTGCAAATGCCATGATTTTATTTTCTTTTATTGCTGAGTAATATTCCATTGTGTATATATGCCACATTTTCTTTTCCATTTCTCTACTGAAGAGCATCTAGGTTGGCTCCACAGTTTAGCTATTGTGAATTGTGCTGCTATAAACATTGATGTGGCTGTGTCCCTGTAGTATGCTGTTTTTAAGTCCTTTGGGTATAGATCGAGGAGAGTAATAGTTGGGTCAAATGGTGTTTCCATTCTCATATTTCCAAGGAATCTCCATACTGCTTTCCATATTGGCTGCACCAATTTGCAGTCCCACCAGCAGTGTATGAGTGTACCTTTTACTCCACATCTTCACCTATTCTTATTGTTGTTTGTGTTCTTAATAGCTGCCATTCTGATCAGAATAAGATGAAATCTTGGAGTATTTTTGATTTGGATTTCTCTAATTACTAGAGTTGTTGAACATTTTTTATATATTTGTTGATTGATTGTATATCATCTTCGAAGAAGTGTCTGTTCAGTTCCTTGGCCCATTTATTGATTAGGCCATTTGTTTTTTGGTGTTTAGCTTTTTGAATTCTTTATATGGTCTAAAGATTAGTGCTCTATCTGATGTGAGAGTGGTAAAAATTTTCTCCCAAGATGTAGTCTGTCTGTTAACCTCACTAATTGTTTCTTTTGCTGAGGAAAAAGCTTTTTAGTTTGATTCCATCCCATTTATTGATTCTTGATTTTAATTCTTATGCTATAGGAGTTTTATTAAGGAAGTTGGGGCCTATCTGATATGATGGAGATTTGGGCCTAATTTTTCTGCTATAACATGGAGGGTCTCTGATTTAAATCCTAGGTACTCGATCCCCTTTGAGTTGAGTTTTATGCATGATGAGAGATAGGGTTTTAATTTCATTTTGTTGTATATGGATTTCCAGTTTTCCCAGCACCATTTGTTGAAGAGGCTTTCTTTTCTCCAATGTATGTTTTTGGCGCCTTTGTCTAACATAAGATAACGGTATTTACGTGGGTTAGTCTTTGTGTCCTTTATTCTGTACCATTGGTCTACCAGTCTGTTTTGGTGCCAATACCATGCTGTTTTTGTTACTATTGCTCTGTAGTATAGTTTAAGGTCTGGTATAGTGATGTCACCTGCTTCACTCTTCTTGCTAAGAATTGCTTTAGCTATTCTGTTCTCTTATTTTTCCAGATGAATTTCATGACTCCTTTTTCTATTTCTATGAGGAATGTCATTGGGCTTTTCATTGGAATTACATTAAATCTGTATAATGCTTTTGGTAGTATGGTAATTTTGACAATATAAATTTTTCCTATCCAAGAACAAGGTAGATCTTTCCATCTTCTAAGGCCTTCTTTAATTTCTTTCTTTAGCTTTCTGTAGTTTTTATTGCAGAGGTCTTCCACCTCTTTTGTTAGGTTGATTTTCAAGTATTCTATTTTTTTTTGAGGCTATTGTAAATAAGGCAGTTTTCCTTGGGAATTGATGCACCATTTGATTTGTCACTAATATACAGAAATGCCTTTGATTTATTGGTGTTGATTTTATATCCTGCTATTTTTCTGAAATTATTTATTAGTTCTAGAAGTTTTCTGGTGGAATTTTTGGGGTCTTCTAAGTATAGAAGCATATCACTGGCAAATAGTGCTAATTTCTAATAGTTCTTCTTTTCCAATCCATATCCATTTAATTTCTTTTATCTAATTGCTCTATCCAGTGTTTCAAGAACTATGTTAAATAGAAGTGGTGAAAGAGGGCATCCCTGTCTTATTCCAGTTTTTAGAGGAAATGCTTTCAATTTTTTCTCTATTTAGAATGATGTTGGCCTGAAGCTTAGCATAGATAGCTTTTATGATGTTAAGATATCTTCCTGTTATCCCTAATTTTTCTAGTGTTTTAAACATGAAGGGGTGCTGTATTTTGTCGAATGTATTTTCTGCATCTATTGAAATGATCATATTATTCTTATCTTTAAGTCTATTGATGGGATGAATAACATTCATTGATTTTTGTATGTTGAACCAAACTTGCATTCCTGGGATGAATCTCACTTGATCATGGTGTACCATCTTTTTGATATGTTTTTCTATTCGATAAGCCAGAATTTTATTGAGAAAGTTTGTATCTATGTTCATAAGCCATATTGGTCTGGGTTTTATTTCTTTGATGTGTCTTTGCCTGGTTTTGGAACCAGGGTAATATTGAATTGGCCTCATAGAATTAGTTTGGAAGTGCTTCCTCTTTTTCTATTTAATGAAATAATTTGTAGAGTACAGGTATTAGTTATTCTTTTCTTGGTCAGTATGCTTTTGATGGCATCTTCTATTTCTTTATGGAAATTGATCTGTTTAAATTGTGCATATAATCCTGATTCAATTTGGGCAACTCATGTCTCTAGAAATTTGTTGATGCCTTTGATATTTTCTATTTATTAGAGTACAAGTTTTCAAAATAAGTTCTAAGTATCTTCTGTATTTCTGTAGTGTCTGTTGTGGTATTTCCTTTTTCATCACATAAGTTAGTGATCTGAGTTTTCTGTCTCCTTCTCTTCATTAGCATGGCTAAGGGTCTGTCAGTTTTAATTATTTTTTTCAAATAATCAACTTTTTGTTTTGTCAGTTTTGCCAATTGTTTCTTTTGTTTCAATTTCATTGATTTTAGCCCTGATTTTAATTACTTCCTGTCTTCTACTGCTTTTGGTGTTGATTTGTTCTTCTTTTTCTAGGGCTTTGAGATGCAGTGTTAGGTTATTCATTTGTTGGCTTTCTTTTTTTTTCTTTTAAGGAATGAACACCATGTAATGTACTTTCCTCTTAGTACTCCATTCATAGTGTCCTAGAGATTTTATCAGGAGGTATCTGTGTTCTCACTTACCTATAAAAGTTTTTTAATTGCCCCCTTGATGTCTTTTGCAACCCATTTTTCATTGAATAGCATATTATTTAGTTTCCAGGTGTTGGAGTAGTTTTTATTTTTTATTTTATAATTGATTTCTAATTTCATTCCATTGTGATCTGATAGAATACAGGGTAGTATCTCTACTTTTTTGTATTTCTTAAGAGTTGCTTTGTGGCATAATATATGGTCTATTTTAGAGAAGTATCCATGAGCTGCTGAGAAGAAAGGCAATATGCTTTTTGAAGGATGAAATATTCTATATATGTCAGTTAAGTCTGTTACTGATTGTATTATTAAGTTCTATAGTATATTTGTTTAGCTTTTGTAAGGAAGATCTATTCAGTGATGAAAGATGTGTGTTAATGTCACCCAGGATTATTGTGTTATGGTCTATTTGACTCTTGAACTTGAGAAGAGTTTGTTTGATGATCATACATGCTACATTGTTTGGGGCATATAGATTTATAATTGTTATGTATTATTGGTGTATGGCTCCCCTTGAGCAGTATGAAATGTCCTTCTTTTTCCTTTTGATTAACTTTAGTTTAAAGTCTACTTTATTTGATATGGGGATAAAAACCCCTGCTTGCTTCCACAGTCCATGTGAGTGGTATGATTTTTCCCAGCCTTTTACCTTTAGTCTGTGGATGTCTTTTCCTATGAGATGAGTCTCTTGGAGACAGCATATTTTTTAATCTAATCAGCTATCCTATGACTTAATTGGTGAGTTTAGGCCATTAACATTCAGGATTATTATTGAAACATGATTTGTATTCCCAGCCTTTTTTTTTTTTGTAATTTAACTTGTGTTGGTTTTTCCTTTGATTAGCTTTTCCTTTGGTGTATTACCTCTCTCTGTTGATTTTCATTGATTTTTCCATGGATGTTCTGTAATGCAGGTTTTGTAGCTGTAAATTCTTTTAACTTTTGTTTATCGTGGAAGATTATTATTTCATCATCAAATCTATAGCTTAATTTTGCTGGATACAAAATTCTTGGTTGGGATCCATTTTCTTTCAGAGCTTGACATATGTTGTTCTAGGATCTTCTAGCTTTCAGGGTCTGCCTTAAAAAATCTGCACATAACCTAATTGGTTTCCCCCTATATGTAATCTGATTCCTTTCTATTGTGGCTTTTAAGATTACCTCCTTATTCTGTATGTTAGGCATTTTCATTATAATGTGCACTGGTGTGGATCTGTTATGATTTCATACATTTGATATCCTATAAGCCTCTTGAATTTGTTTTCCAATTTATTCTTCATGTTTGGAACATTTTCTGATATTGTTGTTGAAAGGATTGTTCATTCCTTTTTTTTTTTTTTGAACTCTATGCCTTTCTCTATCCCAATAACTCTTAAAGTTGGTCTTTTTATGCTGTCCCAGAATTCTTGAATGTTCTGCTCATGGTTTCTTACCATCTTCAGTGTGTGGTCTACATTCTAAGATTATATATTTTGTCTTCATTGTCTGAGACCCTCTCTTCCAAGTGGTCTAATCTTTTGGTGATACTTTCAATTGAGCTTTTAATTTTGTTTATTGTTTCTTTCACTTCAAGAATTTCTGTTTGGTGTTTTTTTAAGAACCTCTGTCTTCCTATCAAAGTAATCTTTTGCTTCATATTTGCTTATGTAGCTCTTGGTCAAAATGATAATTTGCTGCCTGTATTTGCTCTCTTATATCATCCTTTAATTCACAGAACATTTTAATTATGCACATCCTGAACTCCTTCTCTGTAATTCATCTGCTGTGCTGGCCATGAATTCTAATACTGTGGTATCTTGATTTGTTTGGGGCACTTACTTCCCTTGTCTTTTCATGTTGTTTGTGTGTCATCCTTTCTGGCTCCATGGATTTGAGTTGTTACCATTTTTTACCATATCGGCCTATAGTGCTCCTGAGGGTTCTAATACCTCACCTTTTAGGGGAGGGACAATGTAAATAGATCCCAACATAAACAAAATACCACCTAAAAACAAATAGTTGTCATTAAGATGTTTACAGTTTGATCACAATGTACAGAACTGTACAGAATTTCAATTATTATTACAATAAAATCAGTAGGTTTGTAAAAGTGTTTACAGTTTCTGGTGGTGGGCAAAGAACTGGGGGTGAGGTAAAGGAAGATATGCTGAGGAGGTCTGAGATGAGGATATAGAGTTATTATATTTAGGAAGTGTGAAAGAGAAATATAAAGAAGGTTAGTAGCAGGAGAATAGAGAGGTAGTCATTTTGGGTGGACAAGTTGGAGGGAAGACAATGGAGTACATAAGACAAACACATTTATATTAAGAAAAAATTTTTTTAAAATGTTAAAATAGTGAAAATTGGAGAGAAAAAAGCAAAAAAATAAAGAATATGCAGCACAACTGTAATACACTATTCAGTTGTCTCAGTCCTCAATATTCTAATTCATTTAAAGTACCTGATTTCACATATGTCGGGGATGTGAGGGTGGGAGAATAAAGAAGGAGAAGAAAGAAAAATAAAAATCTTGAAGGATGAAACAAGGATTGTTTTGGTTGGAGATCTGTATCTTTCCTGCTTCCCTTCTCATCCAATAGGTGGGTTGTCTGTTCTTAGTTAGTATCTCTGCCCCCAGGATGCTTGGCCTTGGGTGCAGGGCACCTGGCCATTGGGATGCTGCCCCTCAAGGATCCCCCTTGGGGTCTGCTCCTGTGATCTGGGTGCCCGGTCTTATCACCTGCAGACCCCACAGTTCCTGTTCTCTAAATTAGTCTCTAAAGTGTATCTCCCTCACCCCCTCCCTTTCTACTTCCTAACCAGGAACCTTTCTCTCTGGGAGTTTTGTGGGTTGCACTCTGATGGCCTGTCACAGAGGGCTGTTTTGAATTGGGCAGCTGAGTTAGCAGCTGCTAGGGATTGGGGGGAATTAGAAACCGATGGGTACCTGGCTTTCTGGTGTTCCAAACTGGTAGTTGCCCCAACTAAAGATGGAGATGGAGGTGACCCAAGATAGAGGCAGCTGCTTTCAATTAAGGGGTGTCAGGTCAGGTGCGGGGAGCCGGGCAATGGGGTTGGGTGATGCATTCAGAGATGAGCCCTGTGGCTGCAGTGTTGTGGCTGTCGGCTCTCTTCAGAGCCTGTGATATCCCCAGGTGCAGGCAGGCTCCCGTGAGTAGGGGACCAGGCAGTAGCTGCTGAGTCCCAGGATGGAGGTGACCTGGGGAGCTGCACATTAGTAGATGGGGGTCCATACGGGAGTGGGGTCTAGAGTTTCTGCACGTGGGTAGCAGCTGAGTGTCCTTCGTGAGAGCAGCGCCTGGGAATCTGCAGGAGTGCTGATGCCAATGGTCTCACTAAGGCACCCACGAGACCTGCATGGGCATGTAGGTGGGAGTCCAGAGTCCTTTTCTAACACTGAGGCCATGATCCCTGCACCAGATAAGCTGTAGAGGGTTCCTCTATCACTATCCACAAAGCAGTATTCCCACTAGTTGAAACCAGGGTCACAGAGGGACACAGAGTGCTGCCTCCCTCTTGCCCACCCTCTTGGATCCCTGTTAGGGTTGCTACTTCTCACAGGAAGAAGGCAGAAGTACATACACCTGTGTACTTTTGGGAACCACATTAGGCTCCAGGCGCATCTCGTGTTTTCTCTACAAGGACCTTAGAATCAATCACCCTGCCCCCCCCAAGAAGGGTTCTTTCTTTCTTCCTTCCTTCCTTCCTTCCTTCCTTCTTTCCTTCCTTCCTTCCTTCCTTTATTTATTTATTTCTTTCTTTCCTTCTTCCTTTCTTTTTTTGAAGAGCTGTATTAAGAAATTAGGGCCGTGGGGTCTTGTGTTCTTCTTACTATATACAGGGTGTCACTGTTTCTAGGTACTATCAATGAGCACAGACAGAGAATGCACAAACGTATATAACCCACGCATAAACATAGATCTATGCTAGTATCCGTATTGTCTCTATTAAAGTAAGTCTGAGCTTAGGCTGATCTCTCAGGCTCCACTCTGGCATCACAATATCCATAACTAGCTTTTGTCCCGTGTTTATTTATGACTTCTTTCTTTGATAGCAAAGGACTTGGCGAGGACGCGTGGTAATCCTAGTTGTTGAGTAACACCAGTTGTGTTTGTCCATGTCCTCAGTTCCAACGTAGCCCAATCGTCTCAGGATCCCTGCAGGATTATCCATCACCCTTGAGGATACCAAAACTCATGGATGTTCAAGTCCTTTATATAAAATGACCTTGTATTTGCATGAAACATATGCACAACCATGTGCTTTGAATCATCTCCAGACGACTTATAATTTATAACGGTGTAAGTACTACATAAATTGTGGGTACAATATATGACTTATGGAATAAGGACAAGAAGAAAGAGTCTGTATGTGTTCAGATCAAATTGGAAATATGTTTGATGCACAGTTGCTTGAATCTGCTGGTGCAGAAACCACAGACTCTGAGGTTCAGCTGTGTTTGATGTTTGGTTGCTTTTTTCCTATGCTACCTTATGGCTTTTGAGGGGTAGATCTTGTGATATTTGGAAGATCGTGGATTATTGTTCTAACAGTTATGTTTGCACAATGAGTTGTTAAAAAGATTTGGTCCTCTATTCTCCTTTGGATGCTAAGTATTCATGTGCCCAAACCCAATTGTTATGGTTTGGATGTTGAAGTGTCCCCCAAAAGTTCACGTGTAAGACAATGAAACAAAGTTTGGAGTAGAAATGTTTGGGTTATAGCCTTCACCTAATCAGTGAATTAATCCCTGATGGGATTCACTGAGTGGTGGTGACTGGAGGCAGATGGGATGTGACTGAAGGAAGCGGTTACTGGGGGCATGACTATGGGGTATATTTTTGTGTCTGAAGAGTGGACTGTCTTTCTTTACCTCCTGATTATCATGTAGTCTGCTTCCCTCCACCACAGTTGTCTGCCATGATGTTCAGTCTCACCTCCAGCCCTGAGGAATGGAGCTGGCTGCCTATGGATAGAGACCTCCAAACGGTGAGCCTCCGAGTAAACTTTTCCTCCTCTACAATTGTGTTGGTTGGGTCCTTCAGTTGCTGCAGTGATAAAACTAAAACATGGATCTTGCCTGACTCTGCTTTCTCCTGCTAACAATACATTAAATGCGGGATTTGCTGAATAAATAGGCAGTTATCAGTGAGCTCTTTCTAATTTCCATTTTCTCTTCTCACTTTTATTCTACTTTGTTCCTTTAATATCCACATATCCATAGCGTCAGGTTCGGTAACATTTACCTGCAATTCTGGCCTCTTTATTTTCACTAGATAGTCTCGGTTCTGCAGTTACATTTGTTTGGACTTTTCATGAAGGTCTTACCTGCCTGCCTGATTCTTATTCTTTCTCAAGATGAAAAAAAGTCTTTGAGTTATTGCAGAAACTTTCACTCTCCATTCAGTCTTACTTTGAATATAAAATTTAGTTGTGAACAAAACTCTTGGCTTTTTTTATTTCTTAAATATCCCAGGCATTATGCTGAACATTTTTCTGATATAAAGTATTGCTATTTATAAGGAAGATTTCAATCTGATTTCCTTCCCTTACTAATGATTTTTTAACCTGAATATCTAAATTGTTGTTTTATTAATTAATAAAGCCAAGTTATTTTATAAAATATAATTGGATGGAAGATTGTTCTGGTGGAATATTCTAGTGAATATTTTATTCTAGTGAATAAAAGGATGTTCCCATTCAATAACTAGATTCCATTTGTCCCATTCCATTTGTCCATATCATCCCCCGAATAATAAAGTAAGCTTTAATTTTTCCATAGTTGTGTGTGTATGTGTATTTCTACTTTGACAATGGTACTGAATCTTCCTTGCCTTTGCTCCATAGCTAGATTCAATTATTTTTACAATTTTGAAAATTTTAAAATTCTACTATTACTTTTTGTGTTTCTCTTTGTGAATTTTCTCATTGAGATCTTCCTTTCTGCAAGTGCTCTATTTTTATTCCACAGAGTCCATCCTGACTTCTCTCAACTCGATTTCCATCCATTTGTGCTGAAACACCATCTCTGGGAGCATCTACGTCTGCGTTATTCTGCTGTCTTATAGCCTCCAGAGCCTCAATTTACAGTACCGCATAAAAACTTTTATCTGCTTTTCCACTTTATTCTTCATATGCTTCTATTATCTGTTAGTTTGTGATTCTATTTGTTTTCCTCTTTACTAATACAGTACCTATGGTTTTGAATTCACTTGCAATTCTTTTCTGTTGTTATGATTAACTGAGAGGGGGTTTGTACCTTAGAAGATGGTAGCTTAAGAAATGAGTGTTAATCTGCACAAGACTTTCTTCTTCCCTGTTCAAGGGCTCCTACTTCTTTTGCCACCTCAATTTGTTTTTGCAAAAACCAAACAAACGAACAAACAAACAAGCCTTTGGGTAGTTCTCTTCCACTGTTGAGTTGCTTTCCATCCCACATTTGGCACATGAACATCTCTTCTCTTTCCTAGTGTTTCTCCTCTGTCAGCATGAATCCCACTCCCAGCCACCTTCGTGGGTCTGGGTTATTCTGAAGAAAAGAGTTTTTTCTTTATTCTCTGAGGGAATTCTGAGGGTCCTTGAGAAGCTCTACAAGTAATCCTATTCATCTTATAGGAGTTTCAGGATCTATTTTCAACTTACCTGTAATTTAGAGGCATGCATACCTCTCCCAGGTTCTGCAATTTTGTGGATTTTTTTCCAAATGTGCTCACCAAAGAAGCAACACTCACTACAGATGGCCCCCTATATCTGCACTTGTTTTCAATTCTATGGAGAAAGAATTTAGTCTTTTCCATTCAGTATAATGGTAGTCATGTTTTTTAATAGATGTTCTTTATCAATTGGAGGTACTTATCTTTATTTATTACTTAAAAGGATTTTTACAAATTATGAAAAGTTTTTGTATACTGCCAAGTTTTGTGCAAAAAATGATACAATTGTATGATTTTTATTCTTTAACTTGCTGATATAATGATTTAAATTGATTTAAAAAAAACATTAAGCCAGTTTGCTGGAATTAATCTTATCTGATCATAATTATTTTTGTATATTGTTGGATATAGTTTGTTTTGATTTGGTTGAGGAATTTTGCTTTTAATTTCATGAGAATTGGTTTATAATACCTTGGGGAGGGGCAGGATATAATATTAGCCTCAGAATATGAGTTTCTAGAAGAAATTGTGGGATTGACCTTTATCGTTAAACACTTGGTAGGATTCTCCAGTAAAACCAAATGGGCATGGAGATTCCTACTTCAGAAAATTTTCACTGTAAATTCAATTGTGTTGATGGTTCTAGACTCACTAAAATGACAGTGACTAACTCTGGTGGTCTGCAATTGTCCAGGAACAGTTTATTCCTTTTTAATTGTTGAATTTATGATGGTAATGTGGCTTAAAATTTTCTCTTATTAATTTCCTGCAGGATTGTAATGATTTATCCTGTTTTCTTCTGTATTTTGGTGATTTTTTCCTCTTCCCTTTTTTTACCTTTCAATTCTCATAAAGATATGAGAATAATTTAATGGAATTTACCAAAGAACAAATTCTTTAAATTGGTTTTCTCTATTTTTTCTATTGTCATTTTTATTGATTTTGCTTTTTACTGTATTTTTTTCTTCTTACTGCCTTCTTTGTGTTTATCTTTCTCTTCTCACTGAGTCTTGAGTTAGGAAATGAAATAAATTTGGCTTACACAATTCTTGAAGCTGGGAGTCCAAAATTCACAGGATGGACCTTTAGATTTGAGACCCAGGAGGGCAGATGATCATGTCTGCAGCAGAATTTTCTTTCTTTTCTAGAGGACAGTCTTTTTGATCTATTCAGGCCTTTAATGGATTGGGTAAGACCCACCCACATGGTAGAAGGCAATCAGTTTACTGAGTTCACTGATTTAAATATTAACTTCATCCAAAATCACTCTGAAAATTCACACATAAAATCAGTCATCACAGTGATTCAGGATCAGTATCATCCCAACTATCTTCACATATATATTTTCATTCAGTTCCAAGCATTTTTGTTTGTTTGAAGAGTTCCTCTTTGGCTCATGGATTATTCAGAATTTTGTGGTTTAATTTCTTTGTGTTTAGACATTATCCTCTATTCTTCCTGTAACTGAGTTCTAGCTTGATTCTACTGGGATCTGAGAGGATACTTTGATTTTAATTATTTAATTTTCTTGAGGTTTGTTTTATGGCCCTGGATAGAGTCTATATTGATACATGTTCCATGAGGACTTGGAAAGAAAAATTATGTATTTGCCATTACACTGGAGTGCTGTGTCATCTCTTTCTGTCCTCTGTGGTTTCAGAGGAGAAATCTGATACCATTAAAAATGATTTTGTTTATAAGTTAATTTTCATTTCCTATTGGCTTTCTTTTACCTTTTCTTCCCCCAGAAATTTAGTTATGATGTGCCTAAGTGTGTGCCCAGGTTTGTGTGTGTTGTTCGTGTATGTGTGTGTTCTTTTAACTTACTCTTTGAGTGATTGATAGGCTGTCTTGAATCTGCAGGTTTGTGGGTTTTTTCATTAAATTTGAGAAAACTTCAGAAATTATTTCTTTAAAAATTCTTTTAATCCTGAACTCTTTCTTATCTCCTGGGAGTCCATGTGGGCCATTTATAGTAAAGACTTTCTTTCCTTTTAAATTCATTTCTCTTGCTGTTTAGAGTAGAGGAATTCTATTGATTTCTACTCAAGTTAACCCACACTAGGGTGTGTCATCTCCACTCTGCTATTGGACTTCTTACAGTTTTTAATTTGTGTTATTGTATATAGTCATCTCTAAGTGTCTGCATGGGATTAGTTCCAGGACCCTCAGGGTTATCAAAATCTGGAATGTTTGCATATAAACTATACAATGCTCTTGTATACTTTATCTCTAGGTAATTTATAATACCTAGTACAATATAAGTGCTATGTGAATAGTTGTTATATGTTGTGATTAAGAAATAGAAACAGGATCCTAAAGTTCATATATATTAAATAGAGACACAATGGAAAGCAGATGAAGGGTTGACCCATGATGGTTGGGAGATATGAGATTGCAGAAATGAAACAAGTAGTTACTAAGGAATGACCGTATTTCGGCTCCATTGTTTACACTTGCCTCTCTTAAATTGCATCTGTTTCCTTGCTGAGATGTCTTATTTTTACATTTGTTTCAAGAGGATTTGAAATTGCTGGATGAGGCATTTTTATGATGGCTACCCTTGTCAGATCCTTGTCTGAAAATCCCCAACATCAAATTCACCTCAAATCATAACCTTGTCTAATTCAAATTGTGATTTTCTTGTTTCTTGGTATTACAAATTACTTCAAATTGCATCCTGCACATTTTGTTGACTATGTTCTGATTCTCTGGGTCCTATTTTTTTTTATTTTAACTGGCAATCATCCTGTTATATTTACCACAATCTTGTGGGCCAGAGTTTCAATGACGATTTAATATTTCCATGTCCTTATGGTTTTATTTTGATCTGCTGTTTTGCCTGGTACTGATAGAATTCCCACTATCTCCAGATGATGCTACCTAACAGGGCTCCAGGAACTTACCAGGTAGGTTGCTAAATGTCTCTCCATGAGGGAGGCAGCCAGGCAACCCTGGACAAAGAGATTTTTCAACACAAAATAACTGTATCTGCCAGCCCTGAAGTTTCCTGGTGGGGGAGTGTCTCCTGGGGACAATTGTTCATGAGTAAACTAGGACAGTTCTGACTAGGACAGTTCTCCTCCCTGTGGTCTGTAAGAGGTAGAGAACATTCCCCACCCCTGCTTTTATTTCTGCGCTTGTCTCAATGCAGGGGAAAGGACTCTCAGGCCTGTGGGCACAAAGGGGCTTCTTTCGTTGTCCCTTCCATTGTGCATGGTGGCCCTCTTGTTTCTGTATATGCAAACATGATATTAAAACAGTCAATATTTAAGTATTTGGGCATATGTAATAGCACTAAGTCATGTTATTTGATCCTGGTAACCCAAATTGAGAAGTTTATCCAATCACTTGCTGTTGTTTTTAAGTGTCTATTAACCTTTACAAGGATGGAGATGATTATATCTAATTTTAGAAACAGAAGATGATTGTGTCTGTAAGCAATTCTATGCAATATTCAGAGAGGAGATTAACTTGTTTGGGAGTTTCTCACTCAAGAATTTCTCCCCTGTTCTCAGTGAAAATGACAGTGTTGATTCAAAATACTGAGAAGAATGAATGAGAAACAAGGAACAGAGTGCAAAAAAAAGGATCCCATTTTTTTTTATAGAAGACAAAAAAATAAAGATGACTTATGGGGGAAAAAAAGGTGACATTGAGCATTGCTGTTTCATGCAAAGAATGAGCTGAGCAGGTGTCTTGAACTGAGTCAAGAGAAAACAGGCCTTCCATGTTGAGAATGGACCCTGTGTGCTCCTAAGACCCCCTCATCTGGTACAAAATCAAAAGAACATTCCTTGAGTTATCCTTTGCTTTTTCAAGGAAAGTTTAACCTTGGGAGAATTGTGTTTAGTTGTAGGCAAATATTATTGAAGAATTTTTGTAAGAAACTTCAGCCGGAAGGCAAGTCAAAGTATTCTCAGCCCAGGTTGCTGCAGCAATGGAGGTCAATCATTAAGAAGTCACTACAAATAAGTATTTAATATGTCTCCACACGAGAAAGATGCACCATTTAGGGCCAATGCCAGAGAAGACGTTTATGAAGTGTGGGTAGAAGGACAGTGACCTAAGGAACTGGTACCTATTAAGAGTTCCATTTATCTTCCACATACTGCTTAAACACACACAAATGCAAAGTCACAATATTACACACACACACACACACACACACACACACACACACACTAAAAAAAAACTCACTCAACTATATGGAAAATCCCTAGTTGTAAGATTGCAATGTATGCTTTTCCTCCCTCTCTCTTTTTTTCTTCTTTCTCCCTCCCTCCCTCCTTCCTTCCTTTCTCTCTTTCTTTTGCAATGCTACCTTAAAACATACTGATCTATTATTTCCATAACAAACATTCAGTTTGACTGATTTGCTCATGGTCACCACTTTCAAAAAAATGTTCTTCCGTTTATTTGATTACTCTGAAATCTGTGCATTAGTAGTAGACTAACGTTCTTCACCATTTTATTTCTCTTTTCCTCAACTTCCTTTCCCTTTGCTCTTCAAAATGCTTGGATGTGATTATTTTGCAACCCAATCCCACCCTGTGTTATGTGGATGAAAATTTTTATTTCTAAGCTATATTTTCTGTATTATCCGGAGATAATAAAATGCCACAGGTGAAACTAACTAGAGCTTCTGTAATCACAAAATATGCTCAAAGTTTTGGGGGAAAATTTTAGAATATATTGTCATCTAGGTTTGGTGATTAAATTTTGAAGCCAAAGATCTTCATTTTCAAAAAAAAAAAGTGTCATTCAGAGTTGTATCATGTTTGTTTTTCTTTTTTGAAAGCAACCTTCTGTTTGATTGCAGAAACATTTCATTCTCTTGTACAAAATTCACACACTTTTTGTTTTCCATTTTTTCCTTCTAAGAACAGTCAGCAGGAATTGTGTTCAAAAGTGCCCTGAGAACAAGGGCATTGATCTCTAGTTGGAGTTTTAGGCCACCTTCTTCTTGTCACTCTCCGCTGTAATTTAAGATATCAGCTTTAAATTATTTAGTGGTTTATAAGTATAAGTAATTCACCAGTCAACAACTATGGTGACAGCTCATTAATCAGCCTGCGAACGTGGGCACAGGTGTCATGCGGTGGGCAGAGTCCTGATGAGGTCAACATGCTCAGGGCCTTTCTCTCTTTTTTTCCCTCCCTAAAACGTGACCCATCTTGCTGGTGGATTGAATTAATTGGGGCTCATATGGGGAGGTGAACTCGGGAACTCTAACCTTCAGGGAAAGAACCAAACTCCATTACAAATGTAGATGCAGTGAAGACTTTTCTGATGCTGACTAGTTGCAACTGTGTTATGATATCACCTGAGAAAATGTGTGCAGAAAATAAATTAAGGGATAAAATTTTGTAAGAATGTCATGATTCTTTTTGACATATTTTCATACTCTGTTTTCTGTTGCTATCACAAAAATACTTGAGATTAATACTTTAAAAAGAAAATAGTCTCTTTTGCTCATAATTTTGGGGCTGGAAGCCCAGGATTAGGCAGCCCAATTGGTTTGGCCTTTGATGAGGGTCTTATGTCAGATGGCATCAGAGAGGCAGGAGTATTTGGGAAGTGATCACATGGTAAGACAGCAAGCCAGAGGGATTCTGGGGCCAGACCTGCTCTTTTTATAATAAATCATTCTTGCAGGACATAACCACGGTCCCATGAGAACTTCATTAATCCCTTCTGAGGGTGGCACCCTACCATCTAATGACCTAACCATTTTCCACTAAGGCCAAGTCTCTTAAGATTCCACGATTTCAAGTTTATTCCACTGTCTGCCATGATCTAGCACATGGACCTATGAGGGATGTGCATACAGCATGGATGTAATGTTGAATGTTCATTTTTATCTTTTCTTCTTGTCTAGGATGGTTTTAGTGTTGACTGATTATTTTCTGAGTAGCTTGGTTCCCTTCCTTCATCCATGACTTCTAGGAAAAACATGATAGTTCCCTTCAAAAAACTTACTGCTTTGCTTATAATTCATGTTGTTGAAATTTTTTTCCGTAATAAGTTTACTCCTTCTCCTGAGTCTCCATAGACTGCTAAAAGTCTATATCACTTTCCAGTAAAAACAATAAGTTTTGTTACTTTAAAAATCTGCTCAAATTTACAACTGATTGGTGAGGATTTTCTTTTAAAAAAAACAATTGTAGACTCTCTACAGAGGACAACTGGTAAACTTGAAATTATTATGTGCTTCTGCAGACCTTCCTTTGGATATTAATGGAAGAAGAAAGTAATTAGACAAGCAGTTAACTACCTAAACACTTTTATAATTTCTAATTTCTCCTTGTCTCTATCATCTCCTCCACTAATTCACTAAAAGTACAAAGTAAGTTCCTAAATTTTCTTATGCCTTCTTTTCTCAATAGAGTCCTTCAACCCTGTGATGGTTTAGATATGAGGTGTCCCTCAAAAGCTCATGCAAGAAGCAATCCAAGAATTTTCAGGGGTGAAATGATTAAATTATGATTAATTATGGATTAACTGGGTGTTAACTATGTATAGGTAGGGTGTAACTGGAGGATGCAGGTCACAGGGGCAGTGTCTTTGGGGTTAATATTTATTCCCTGGAAAACAGAGCTCTCTCTGTGCTTCCTGGTACCAAGTACTGACCTGCTTTCTTCCCGTGGGCCCTTCCACCATGATGCTGTGCCTCCCCTCAGACCCAGAGCAATGGAGTGGGCCAACCTCAGACTGAACCTCTCCAATCATGAGGCCAAATGAACTCTTCCTCCTATACCCTGCTCTTTTCAGGTATTTTGGTCCCAGTCATGAAAAAGCTGAATCAGCTGCTCTTGTCTCCATGAGAAGGGGTCCAAGTGGGAAGGCGGTCTCTCTGTCCTTAGGATCCAGAGCTTCACTGTGGCTGGAGAAAGATGTGCCCTTCCCAACTCTGAGCTGCTTTCCCAAACCTGGTTTATGTCCAGACGCTACACAAACAGGAAATCAGTCCTGTTTGCTTTCATAGTCACAGAATCTGCTTGACAGGTAGGGCCAGACATTCATCCTGAAATTTCACTTGGACTCTTATCCAAGCCTGAACGTGGGGCACCAATTCCCTGTCTTCCTGTTCCATCTATCTTTGCCCTCAGTCCAGCAATTCCCATTTAAAAGGAGGCTCTTTTCTTGAACTCTCCAGAGACGGAGGCCCTGGTCTCCAGAGCTCACCTGTAGTTTCTTCACCTGTGACGATCCCTCAATCATATGTCAATTGTCTAATCCACACAACTATCACTGGTGAAGGGCTTGCCCTGTGCCAAGCGCTAAGGAAATCTTTTATTTTTTCCAGGCATTTTATCCATTAATTCCCCTCCCAACACAAAGAGGTTAACAAAACCTTCTAGGTTACAGAACTAAGTAGTGTCAGAGTGAAGATGAAATTTAGATCCCTCTGACGTCAGAGCTCATGATCCCAAATACCAAAGTGTGGCTCCAGTCCAGTCTAAGCGCTTTGTAGGTCTTGTTTCCTGACTTCTGAGAGGACCCCCCACCCTTCTTTCCTACTTTATTCCTATTGTCCCTCAGTTTTGTTCTCCAACAGAGCCACCTCTTTTAACCAAAGCTGAATAATCCACTTGTTTTTGTCTCTGAAACCTGGTGATAATTACCATTTCCGTCTATTTGTCTCAAACATCTAAGTCCCTTCATGGGACAACTCAGGTCCCCCTTCAATGGATCATCTTATTAGAAATTGAATAAAGTGTTTGCATCTAATTCTGAATCAAATTATGTAGCAAATTTCTGCCGAGTCTTTTAACAAAATGGAGCTCTTGGCTTCTGTAGGTCTTCCTTTCCTCTAGTTTCTTGTTGCCCTGGGGTGGTCTCTGTCCCCTTAAGACGTCACTGTGTGTCACACTTTTTCTAAAAGTTTGTAGTGGGGGGATAAGTTTGAAGAGTAGCAGAGCACAGCAGAACAAGCATGGGACACACATCACGCGGTCCTTCGCCCCTCCAATGTGAAGAGATTCTTGTGGTCAGGTGTTGTGTTTGGTTTTTTCAGTTCTTGCTTGTGGCCAACTTCTTGAACCTCTCTCCTGATGCTCCTGATATTTTCTTCTCTGAATTTCTGTGGCTACCCACTGGCGGCTCTCTCTGTCTTCTGTGTCCATAAACACTGTCCATCACCTCTCTTTTTGCTTTGACCTGTTCTGTCACAGCTCTGCCTAGAACAGGAGCTCCCCACCAACAAACCTTTCTCAGGACAATTCATGTTTTCTAACAGAAACTCAACCATCTTCTTAAGAAATGGATTGTGCTGTGCTTCTAAAAGGCAATTTTTTTCCTACCTTAGGCTCCATCAATTATTTGCTGAGTGAAGAGATTCTCTTCTTATACTTACCATTAATTTTGGTATACAATTAAAAATAAACAGACTTGTATTCTAAAGCTACAAAATCATCCCAACTAGTCTGTACTTACCTTAAATAATCCACTGCATGCTCATTTTGAACCTTCCATAACAACTCACTGAAATAGTAGTTCCAGGACTACCCAACAGTAGGTGGTTTAGATATTTACTGAACTGATTTTGCTCAGCAGACAATTACAGACCCCTATGGTTCTAACACCATTGTTGAAGTGAGTGGAGGGTGTGAATATGCAGGAGTCGGGCACATGCTATACTTCCTTCTGGGAAACCATTTTTCTTTCACAAATCTCTGCCCTGGTGTGTGTAAGTCTATACCTTAGCTTCCTCCCATGGGCAAACCTTCCCTGGCTTCCCCTGGACCTCACCTATGCCAGGCACAGTACTGCTTGGGTTATTACTCCATATCCAGTGCCTGACACAGAATCCCGGCAAGGCATAGCCACTCACCATATTTTTGTTCAATTACCAACCATGATGATCCTGTCCTAAGGGATCTCACTGCTGTGAGTGACATCACTGCACTCTACCCAGAGAAAGAGCAATAGTGGACAATCGTGCATTTCTCAGGGGAGAATGATGGTATAATCCATGTTTGCATTTGATCAAACCAGATATTGAATCATCAGGACAGCATAAGCAAGTGACTGCATATTAAAAAAAAAACTTTGATTTGTTCTATTAGTATATCTCAAGTTTTTTCATTAATCGCTTGTATAGTACAAATTTGGCAAGTTAGGGAGATTCATTCCTGAATATGTGTAAGAAAATATGGTTTATCAATATGGTTACCTGTACAGATGGCATGGGGCTTGGCAATAGAGTAGCGTAGCTGAGGATAAAACTCCTACTGTGTAAGGAAAACTATGAGGAGGTTTATAATATAAAAGAAAGAATCCATTTCTAGAAAATAAAAATAAAAATAGTGACCCAAAGTAACCCAATGTGAGGAAAACATTACATCCAATATAAGACAGATGTCTTTGATTTTCGTAAATGTGTCTTTGACATCCTTATTAATCAAATAAGTGGAATGAACATTGGAAAATGCATGTGATGAAGAAGCATTTTTTCTACAAATAAATGATAAGAAACCTGGGCCCTTAATTATCAAACTTTACAGCTTAATGCTGAGGAATATATAGTATTACTGGTTTGGGATTTGGGTGGTTCATAGAGGTTTGTATTTTATGTGGCTTTTCCAGTTACTTGAGGGCTCCTTGTGTGCATTTGTCATCAGGAAGAGTGGCACCGGATGCCTACAAATACAACAGTTTAAGTGGTACACATGCAGCTTCCCAGTCGCCAGTTCAATCCTGGACTCAGTGCTGGATACACATGGGCCTAGATAAATGTCTACAATTCTTTCTACATGGAATTTTTTCTTAAATATCTAATGGAAAGATTTTATGGACTACTTCCTTCCTCCTTGTTTATAATATTTCCCTTGCAGTAAGTATCAGTATCTAACAAGTAGACATATTGATTGTAATTACTATGAGTCTATTTTAAGCAATTTTTTTTAGGTATCAGGGATTGAACCCAGGGGCACTTGACCACTGAGCCACATCCTCAGTCCTATTTTGTATTTTACTTAGAGACAGGGTGTCATTGAGTTGCCTAGCACCTCGCTTTTGCTGAGGCTGGGTTTGAACTCGAAATCTTCCTGCCTCAGCCTCCCAAGCCAATGGGATTACAGGCATGCACCACTGTGCCCGGCGATTACCAAATAGTTTTGAATGGAAATTAGACATCAGAGGATTCATTAATCATCATAGGTAATTGAGAACAGGTGATACTGCAAAGTAAACATGATATTGTCCTCTTAATTCTGGAGGTCACTTTGAAATAGCAATATGTCTGGATTATAGGGTTGGGGAATGGAAAGTTATCTCAATATGCATACAGCAATGAGAACATAAAAGTATGAAAATTTGCACAGGTAGAAAGTAAACATGGGTTTTCTAGCATGAGGACTCACTTGAACCACTAAGAACTTACTCAGTCCATTTTGACAAAGGGAGCAGAAGGGTCAAACCCAGATACTTAATTTTTTTTCTCCAAAACCTCATCAAGTGTTTGCAATTCCTCTCACATCACTCATTTTCCTCCCAATTATGTGTCTAAAAATGCTGTCGTGGGCAAACATCCCTAGAAGTAGGTAGACTTGTCACACATTCTATGTCAGGGGCAGCAGATTAGTGAAGTTTTGACAGAGCTGTGAACACATAACTCTTCACACAACTCACCAATCCTACCAAATGTGAAAGTGACTTCTATTCTGTGGAGAAAACTTAGCACACCATCATCAAAAAACGTCCCAGGGAACTTGCAATGAGCTCCCAGCTCTACTCCTTATAATAGTTTCTTTATTTTTATTGAACAAGTTCCATCAGTATTAATGGATCTCTTATTACTTCAGGAAGTAAGGTGGGAAGATGTGTCAATAGTATAGCTTCATATTCTAATAGTATAGCCATGGTGTTGTGGTCTTGCCATGTTAGCATCTGAAATTCCTTGACTACAAAAACAGAGAATGGGCTATGACTGATTGGAACTTTGGAACACAGGGAACAGGAAATATTTCTCCTGCACTTTTAGAACCTCACTCACAGAATCCATTGTCTTTATACACCTATAATTATATCATAATATTTCCTATTATTTCCCCTATCTAATCAGTATTTCTCATATTGTCTAAGTAGATAAGCGGAATGCTGAAATAAAATGGTTTACATAAGGACCACTTCAAACAAGGAGACCAAGGGACAGCTGTCTTTCTATACATAAACCTACATGCATGTCTAAGAAATTAAATGCTTTAAACAAAGAATCCTATTGGAAAATTTAAAAGTATAAAAAGTGAATTGAAGAACAAGTTTACAAAACATTCACAAATATATATATAAGCTATTTAGTGAGTCACTCAATCTCCATTGGATTTGAATTCAAGAAAAAAAGTGTACCATTTTATGGTCCTTAGATCATAAAGTATACAAATTAAGTATATAAATTAAAATTAACATGATGTTCTAAACCAGGAAAGTATTCTGGTTTACACTATTACACTGAATTAGATTTCAAGGTGCAGAATATCTTTTTAAATGCATATGTTAAAATGTTTATATAAAATATACCAAAAGGAATGGAGATATAAATGGGAAGATAAGTATTTATATATGAAGCCTTATTCTGTTGGTGATTTTGAAAGTCACTGGGGTCATTTTCATAACAGAAATGTTAATTCATACAAATAATAAAATCAACAAAATTGAATCTAATGGCAAATGTTATCCAATGCCTTTCCCATTGCTGTATAGATACATGTTGACTGGGAAGACCCAAAATGGATGTACAAATAAAAGGCTTCCAAAACAGAAAAAGGTCTACATGTCCAACGCAAATCATGGGACCAGAAAAAGAGAAGGGTCATATGTCTCTACTTTAAAGAAAATATTTGTACATTTTATGAAGAAATTAAGCCCCTTGAGTGTGTGGTTCACTAGAAAAAGCAGTCAAACATTAATTGTGTTCAAACATTACTGAGAGACAGAGAATGGCCATGAGCAAGCAAGCTAGACCGAGAGAGGAAAGAAGGGAGGACTAAGGTGTGTGTGTGTGTGCGTGTGTGTGTGTGTGTGTGTGTGTGTGTAGAGAGAGAGAGAGAGAGAGAGAGAGAGAGAGAGAGAGAGAGAGAGAGAGAGATCAATTGATCCTATTCCAAAAAGAAAAGAATGTATTAGACTATAGAATAGCTTTATAAATATTATAAGAAATTTGAAAATCAGCCTTGAAAAAAAAATTTAGATGTAGGAACTAGAGAAAGAATAATTAAGGAATTTAAAATTCTATTGCCAAATCTAAGAGTAGAGTCATCTCAAAACCTGATTCTCATTCTGAACTTGGAGTTTCTTTCCTGTTTCCATGAAGGATGACTCTTTTGTTGTGCTTAGGGGTGTTTGTGGCCTCAATTGGCTTAGCTTTTTTTGGACTATGCTTTGTGTGGCTTGTGATGTCTAGGCAATGTCAATGTATCAGGGATGAACCTGCAGCATTCATCAAGCCTTAAAAATGGAGCTAAGCTCAAAAATCCCATATTGTGGAACAAGAAGTAGCAGCCAAGTTTATGTCCACAGAGCAAATGCTCCTTCACCAAGAAATCATATTTATTTGTAGACATGAAAAAATTTTGAGCACTCCCCAGCAAATAATGTGTGTAAATATACTGAAAGGAGAACGATTTTGAAGCAAATGATCTAAAACCACTTCTCTGTATTGTTACTTTAGAGATTGTTAGCATGAATTCAGAAAGTAACACACAATCTGTTTGCCATTTGTGAAATTGTGTTTTCATTCTTCGATGTGTGGTATCAGTTAAAAGTAATAGAACTCTCTTTCACTGTAGTAGAAATGTCGTCGTAGTTTCAAAGGTAGTAGAAATCCTAGACTTGCCAGGGCCTTGAATCTCTCTGCTATAACTAATAGAGAAGTAATTTCTTGCTGTGGTTCACAACTGGGCTCCTCGCCTATCACATTCCAGCCTCACCTAGAGATAGATAGAGGCAGCAAAGGGCTTCTACTGTAATTCCTACAAGTGTTATCTCAAAAGAATATTAAATGGTAGGAAGAATAGATACAACTATTGGTTTTTTTTTTTTTTCAACTTAGCCTTCAAGTGAACATGGTCCCACATGAAAGTTCCCTTCAAGTAGATCTGGCCCTAAAGAGGTTTTTTCATGCCATATAAGCCAGTGCTGCAGAAGTATATTAATCAAGTATCTCCAGAGAGACTGAATCAATAAGACAGATGATAGATAGAGAGATGATAGATGACATGGGATTCATTATATAAATTGATTCCTATGATTATGGAGACTGAAATGTCCCAAATCAGACTCAGTGTAAGCTGGAGATCCTGGGATGCTGATGACATTGCTCAGTCCAAGTCCAGAGACCTGAGAACCCGCAGGACAATGGAGTGACCCTTAATTCTGGTCAAAATGCATTAGAAATTGCAGATGGAGGTCACTGGTGCAGGTGCCAGAGTCCAGAGGCTGCAGAGTCTCCGTTTCTACTGTCCAAGGGCAGGAGATGTGTGTCCCAGAAGAGAAAGCGAATTCACTTTTTTTTCTTTTAGTTCTATTTGGGCCCTCAAATAATTCACTGGTACCTCCCATGTGAGCTTAGGGTGGCTCTTCCTGTTCAGTCAATTGATTCAAATACCATCTTTACTGGAAGCACCTCACATTGATACCAAGAAATAATGCTTTGTCAGCTGTCTGGGTGTCTCTTAAACTAGTCAAGATGACACATCAAGTTAACTATCACAGGCAGGAAACAAGTCGTTTAAAGGCTATAATCAACCACATGCTGACTGAGACAGTTTTGCAAAGGTGTGAGCAGAGCTGAAAAAATAAGGAATGGATCAGGATCATGCTTAGACCTGAGGCTCCAGGGGAAGAGACACTAGGCTTAGAACCCAGCTCTGTGGAAGAGGGTCCTTTCCAGAGCCTGCTAAACTTAGGGAGACAGGAATATATGTCCTGGACCCTGTCCTGTTGATATCTTCCATCAGTAGAGAAATAAGACTCTAACTCTAACTGCAACATTCAACAAACTCTATATTTAATAGCAGGACGTATGTAAGAATCCGTTAAATGGTTTTAAAATGCAAATATGTCACTTGATTAAATCCGGGGGAAGATTTATTTGACGTAGAACTTGAGAATGGCTAATATTTTAACAGCAGAAATAAAAAAAAAAACACATGAGAACATAAGTGTGGGAAGGGAGGAAATACAAGAAATTATGGAGCATAATTCAGAAGAATTAATAACTGGAGTTTTGCTGTATGGTAATAATACTTAATATTTATGGAATGATCATATGTACCATAAGAAATATAATTATCTCAAAATAATCCTATGAAACACTAATAATTATTATAACCATCTTATAAAGAACCCGAAGAACGGAGAAATTAATTCTTGGTTCCACCCAAAGCCATATTGTTATGAAGCTTCAGAACTAAGGGTCTAAATGAAGGAGGTTTGATTCCAAAGGACTATTTGAAATAAACTAAAGAAGTTGGGACATAGAGAAGTTTATGGACTTGGTTCTAAATCAAGAAAGGAAATTCTTTTTTTTTTTTTTAACCAGGGATTAAACCCAGGATCACTTAGCCACTAAGCCATATCCCCAGCCCTTCCATTTTTAAGACAAGGTTTCTATAGAAATAGTATAAAACAATCATATGTTTATATATACATATAATTTGCACATACACATAAACACACAAAGACTTGAAGGCAGTACCATGAAAAATGAACAACATATAGGTATATAAACCAGGATGATTGAAGAGTTCTTGGTACTTTCTAGATTCACCTGAATCTTTAAAATTTCAATATACATGATTTTAATAATCAGAAAAATGAAGTATGTATTTTACCACTTCTACCTAGAATTCAGACTATGGTCTCCAGTAGGGTCATCTTCAAGGTAGTGGAAAAACATAATAGTTCTCAAAACAACTTTGGAGTTTAAATAAGAAAACATCAACACAGGTTCTACGAAGATCATGCTGAGTGAAGACACAGTGCTGCCTTCCTGAGTCCACAGGGCCTCTTCTCCCACCAGCAGGAACTGGTTAGCTACACCAGGTCTCCGGAGCCAGAGCCTGAGTTTTGTTTTGGTTGTTGTTGTTGTCGTTCGTTTGTCTGTTTAATTTGAACACAATTTTATCTTTGTAAAGAAAGTTGAAAAGTTGGAGGAGACATTATACAATTTTGGTATGGATCACTTTTCAAGACTAGATCTGTCATGGGTATAAACACATGCACTTTGAAGCATCATTTTAGTTTCAGCTTCAGTGGAACATCAAGTAATCCTTGATTCAAAAAAGAGAAGAGCCTCCATGTTTCCCAACACCATGGCCAGTCAGCCATTATCAGAATCCTCCATGACAGGAGCAGGACAAGCCGTACCACCTCACAGTGTGGAATAGGTGTCTGCTTCTTGCTGTTGATGTAGTGGTCTATTATTTTATTCCCAAACAATTATGAGAAGATTGCAACAGTCATACTTTTCCACACAGTGAACTATGGAAAAATTAGAAAATACTGAAACAAATTGAATTGCAGAAAATGAATATTCTCAATATTTACCACGTGGATAATTGCTGGAAAATGTACAATATTTCTTTTATAGCATTCCTTCTACTCTTTCTTTTTATTTTTAAACTGTATGCAGTTTGGATCATCAAACATGTGCAATTTTGTTGTCTGACTCTTTAATATCATATGCAAGATTATGGACTTGTTCTATAATCTATTTGTTTATAGAATGAGTATATGATTCATAGTAAACTCAAGAAGACCTTCCTCACATGGTATTTCACGTATATCTGCCACAGTCTGGCCTGGCACAAAATAACTGAGCCTCCACAAAAACCTTGTAGATTGAAACAGCAACTCTTTATTCCGGAACTCTCACCATCACTCTAAACACATTTTCCATGAACACCCTGCCTCCATCCTTCTCCGTGCACCAATTCTCTCAGAACCCCAGGAGAACTCAAGGGGAACTCCAAAGGAGCAGGCGCCTGAGGCAGCAGGATACGCCCTAATCCCAGTGGCATCCACCCTAAACCCGGAGCCGCCCTAATCCCTGAGCAGGGTAACCTTTCAACCCAAAATGCCATGCATCATTCCTACTTGGCTATGGCTCTCAGCATGTATCTTTTAATTTTATGGGGTTTTTTATATAAAAACCTTTTCCATAAGATATGTTTATTTACATTTAACCCATATTATAACTAAATCAATTACTACCTTACTTCCCACCATATGGAAATAACACATTTCATTACTTTACCACTCATTCAGTGCTGACCTGTAATAATATCTTTCTGAATAAATGCATTTTCCATTTGTTTCTGACCTAATTGAGAGATAACTTTTGCTATATGTTTATTTGCTAAATTTACTAATATTCATTTTATCAAAAGTTAGATAATATGGATAATTTTTATTTATTTACTTATTTATTTGGTACTGGGGATTGAATTCAGGGGCACTCAACTACTAAGCCACATTCCCAGCGCTATTTTGTATTTTCTTTAGAGACAGGGTCTCACCTTGCTGTTGCTGAGGCTGGCTTTGAATTCACTACCTTCCTGCCTCAGCCTCCTGAGCCACTGGGATTACAGGCATACACTATTGTGCCAGCTAATATAGATAATTTTTTTTTAAGATCAGCAATATATACACCAATCACCAATGAAAACTTCAGTCCATGTTGTACCTTACTTACCCTTCTAGAGATTTTATAGACATGCTCTTTGTATTTTAACAAAAATGGCACCACATATTTTGAAGTCAGTAACAAATAATCGTCCACATTTTCATTTTTAGTGGAATATCATGTGGATTTATCAACATCAGTGTATTCTTCTTGGACAAGGATATATAAGCATTTCTGTAGCAGATACCATAGTCCCAAATCCATATGACCTTATTCAATGTATCCTTGTATCACGATATGCACTTTAAATATTTTTTTTATGTACGTTGTCAAATTGCTCTGAAATGTCTTCCCCATAGTATTGGCCTTTCCCACACTCTTTCCCAGTGAATATGATCATTCTTTAAACTTTGTTCATCTGTAGGGCAAGTATGTTCTGTGTTTGTGTTTGTATGTGTGTGTGTGTGTGTGTGTGTGTGTGACTTCATTTAAATATAACTAGCCCCAAAAGACCTTTCATGTATCATATAATTTGTACAATTAACTGTTCATGTATGTTACCAATTTTTATATTTAGATGCTTAATGTTATTATTAATTTATAATAAGATTTTTATATTTCAAGAATTAGATCTTTCTTATGATTTTTTTCTACATGAGGAGGAGTGTATTCCACACAGATTCTTTTTGCCATATAACTCAGGATATTTTTACTTTTTTTAAAGAGAGAGAGAGAGAGAGAGATAATTTTTTAATATTTATTTTTTAGTTTTCGGTGGACACAACATCTTTTATTTTATTTTTATGTGGTGCAGAGGATGGAACCCAGCGCCCCTCACATGCCAGGCAAGCAGGTTACCACTTGAGCCACATCCCCAGCCCCTAACTCAGTATATTTTTATATCACAAAACTTTAATAATTTTACATAGTACAATGCATCTATTTGTTTATAGAATGAGAGTTTACGATACAGAGTGTACTCATGAAGGCCTTCCTTACATGGTATTTCACATATATCTTCTAGTTGTATGGTTTATTTTTTATGTAAATACCTAGTCCAGGGGATCTGTTTATTTACATTTAACACATGTGTCTACCTTGGATTATTTCTTTTAATGTCAAAATCATGGTCTCAGACTTTGGGTTATAAATTCACACTCCTTCCATCTGACATTCAACATTTGCTAAATATCTAGGAGTATCTTTCTGATGACAAAACAAGGACGCATAGATATCAGGATGACATAGAAGATAACAGCTGATGTTTAAAAAGCAACCAATGAATTAAGAGTTTTAGGGGAACATAGGTTGGTGATGAAATCAAGTACACTACAAATATGATCCTACTAAAACCTTTGAATAAGATCTCAGCTGCATGATCTGTTTTCAAGGGAAAAGATGCTATAGTAGGCATTCCAGGTAGCAGAAATAGATAGTATTCAATAATTGTTGTTTTTAAAGGCAACTAGCTATTTTTAATAAACTTGAATGTATTAACATCAAGAGTAAAGAGTGTTATAGTTTTAAAATCATGGACCTATGATGCATTACCTCTGCTTCACCACATCTCACCTATGTTTATAGTGACATATATACTCCTAACGTAAACACTCACCAGATGGGGGCTTCTCCACTCTCGTAACTCTTTAAAACAGATCCCTGGGCTTTGAAGAGTTATCTCAAGAATTTCAAGACAATATATCCAGCTGTTTCTTTATATTTCTTTAGTGGCTGTTCCACTTGACTTTCATTTAGTCCCCACAACCTCCTTACTGCTCTTGTCTGTGGGGTTCACAATGACAACCTCAGGGGAAGGATCCATCCCGGCCCATTAAGACTCAATATGGTCTAGAGTCTTCTTGATGATCAAAAAGTTGTACTGGCTGCAAGATGACAAGGCAGCAAGAAGCTGTGCTGACAACTGCAGAAAGTACTTCATAAAGAAAAAAAAACATCATATTTTGCAAGCCAACTCTTTTGCTCAGACCTATATTGTAAGCTTGTATTGTTCTCAAGCCCAAGTGATGAATGTATGTTGATGCCTTTTTTTTCTCCTTTTAAGAAATACATCTCCAACTGAGTTGTGTTTGTCACAAATGTTTAGACACACAGCTGTCTATCTGCAGTGGTTCTGCATCCTCGTACGTTGAAGAATGCACTCTAGTAAATGTTCTTTGTACGTTGACTCCTTTGTTACCTACTTGAGTCTTGTTAAGTTTGGGGAATTATTACTTCTGACTAGGACTAATGGGAAACAGCCATTTAATCATTGCTTGGAAATGATAACCTAAAGCTAAGGGACGGCGTCATTTTAACACGCTAAAATGTGAAATACTCCTTTCTCGGTTGTCATTGCAAGGATGGGACTTCTGAAATGAATAATACTGGGTTGTAGGTGAGGGGAAAAAATGCACAGATGTTTTGTAACAAAGGGCAAAGGGAACTAAAAGTGTAAGGAAGCTTTGATGCTGTTGTGTGGCGACACACATTTCCTAAGAATGAGGAAAATCAGCAGGCCTAATTCCGTCTGTATTAAATATTGATGTCAATATCCTGTGGAAACTCGGTAAGTAGAGGTTCAGTTAAAATGTCTGATAAAGGCTTTCATGCACAGACTAGAATGAGAAGGAAAATACTGCAGTGTGAACTTCTAAAATTTGTGAAGTGCAATATAATGTTGTGAATATAATAAGGGACAATTTGAAGGTTCTTGTTTACCAACAACCTCATGTCACCAAGCACCTGTTGAAGTACAGGTATTAGAAATCCAGAAGAGACAGAAACAGTGGTCTGCAGGGGAGCTTGAGTCATGACACCCAACTTCTTCCACCCACCCACTCCTCACCAGGTGTTCAGTGCTGCTAGCCAAGCTTCTCCTCTTTCCCTGCTCAGCTCAGAGTATCATGATGGTAGTTATCTCATGCCTTCTCTCTTCTCCTGACCTCCATGATGCCCTTAAAGTGTAAGCCAGCTGTTCAGGTGGAAGGGGTATGGACCACACAAGGCCAGTCTCCCCACTGAGAAGTGCAAGCTCAGAGAGTTCCTGAGACACCTCAAGTTTCAATAATTCATTACAGAGCGCTCACTGAAAGCTGTGATCTTCACATCTGTGGTTTATCATGGGGAATAAATAGGCTAGGGAAGTTTTGGTATTTCCAAAGTTTAATCTCTATCATTATTTGTCATTATTATCATTATAATATTATTATCATATGATCATGATCATTATAAAAATTAGCCAAGGAAAGAATTGCCTAGGACATAGGCTGGGGAAGTACTAAACTTCAGTATTTCCAGAGTACCTAGTGTCCTCACTGCATGGGGTCAGGAGGCACTCCTTTCCTAGTGTTGATGTGGGACAATGTGGACAGATAATGCCAAGCCAGGAATCTTTAAAGAGGCAACTAACATGACCAAGACACTTCGCTTTCAAAAAGGCCAGAACCCACAGTCATTTCCAGACGGCATTTATCTACTTTTTAAAACTTTCTTCCCTGTCATTTTTGCTGACTTTCAACTTGTGAAATGCCTTTCCCTCCTTTTTGTGACAGTTATTCCACAAAGACCCTCTGAGCCAATGCTTTCCTGTGAGAGAATATTTCTAGTCATGGCTTCTGTTAGACTTTTGCTTTATGACTGGGGCCTTGCGTTATGCTACAAGTACACTAAACACTTTCACAAGATCAATTTCATCTCCTCATTGTGGCAACTCTGTGAATGCTCATTTTGTGAAGAAGTAAGTGGAAGCCCAGAGAATTGAAAGACATGGGTGTGCCATATGCAAATGCTGGTGAAAGTCAGCCAAGTTGAGGCACAGACATTGTTAGATGGGACCATGTGAAACTGCTACTTTTGTATGTTAAAAAAAAAGCAATCATTGCATATTTGCAATTCTGTACTATTCCACCTAGTACATCTTAAAATAAGTGACAACACAAGACAAAACGCACATAATCAATTGTCAAAATGATTGACAAATATAATAAATGCTGTGGGCAGACAATAATCACAGCAACTTAGGATGAACCTAGGCTAGGCTATGTTATCAATCTTCCTCTGCTACTGTTTCATTTTGTTCTCTTCCTCTTGGTGCTACTTATAATTCTTTAGTTGCTTGGGACAAGTGGAGGCTTCCACTTGAAGATTCTGCCGGAACCCCAAAGACGTGACCTCGTACGTGGCAACCAAGTCCCCCTCTCCACACCTCCGCCTTGGCCCTCCTTCCTCTATTCCCACAGTAAAAATTCTACATTTCTGTGAGCCATGTTTTTTTTTCTTTTTTTTTAACTCTAAGGCTAAATCCACCAAAAGCACCTTTAAAATATGAACATGTCATTTCTTCTGTGAAAATGGCCACACCTTTCATATTTCAAGCATTATTCACCTCAATCAGCAGTACCATCGTAGTTTTTAAAAATGTCTTTAATGTAGTAAAAAATGCATGAAAGAAAACACATATCTCCTAAATGTACAATGCTATAAATATTTTTTTGGGGGGGAGAATACCAAGGATTGAACTCAGGGGAACTCAAGTACTGAGCCACATTCCCAGACTTATTTTGTATTTTATTTAGAGACAGGGTCTCACTGATTTCCTTAATGCTTTGCTTTTGTGGAAGCTGGCTTTGAACTCATGGTCCTCCTGCCTCAACCTCTCAAGGTGCTGGGGTGACAGGTATGTGCCAACAAGCCTGGCTTAATAAATGTTTTCAAGTAGCAGATCCTATGAACAACACTTAGAGACAGAAATAGAATAATGGCAGTACCCAAGGTGCCCTCTTGTGCCTGCTCCAAATCACCCTCCTCCCAAAGGTTATGATTAGCCTGACTTATCCCTGTGGAGTACTTCTGCCTTTTTAGAAGTTTACATGAAGTGAATTATAGAATATGTACCTTTGGGGGCAGAATTTTAACTTATGTTCAACATGTTTTGAAATTTATTTCCAAAATTATCTTTTATAGAAATTCATTATTCTTGCTTTAGAGTATTTCACTGAATTAACACACTGAGGGTGTGTCCAGTTTACAGCTCTTAGGAATCTGTCTGCTGTCCACACCCCTGTGCAGGTTTTCTGGTGTATACATATACTCTATGCATTTCTGTTGGATATATAACCTGAACTGGGTAGTTAACACAGAGGCATTGTACCACTGAGCTACACTGAACCACAGCCCCAGCCCCTTTCATTTTTTTTTTTAAATTTTAAGATAGGATTTCACTAAGTTGTGAGATAGGCCTTGCTAAGTTCCTTAGGAGGTCCTCAAACTTGCTATCCTCCTTCCTCAGCCTCCAAAGTAACTGGGATTACAGGCGTGTACCACCATGCCCTGCTTGTGGTAAACATCATTCCTGCTCGCCTAGATAATACCAAGAATTATTCCAAAGTGTTTAAAATAATTTAACTCTTATTTGCCAACAGTAGGTATGGCTCAATTTATTAAGTGTGCATATTCCCAAGGGAAGACAATAACATCTGTTTTAATTTCAGATGTTTGATAACATCTTTCCAAAATGCCTCTTATTAAATATTTCCTATTTAAAAATAAAAGTATATGTTTTGTTCTTGTCAATTTGTAGGAGATATATATTCTGGATACAAGGCCTTTGAAAGGCCTTTCTTATACACATGTATTGCTAATATTTTCAATTACTTTGTTGGCTTTTTATTTTATTTTTATTTTTTGTACCAGAGATTGAACACAGGGTTGCTTAACCACTGAGCCACATCCTCAGGCTTTTTATTTTTTATTTAGAGACAGGGTCTCACTAAGTTCTTAAGTCCTTGCTAAGTTGCTGAGGCTGGCTTTGAACTCGCACCCTCCTGCCTCAGACTCCCCAGCCTCTGGGATTACAGGCATGCACCAGCACAACAGTCTTTGTTGTTGTTGTTTTTAACTCTTGGTTTCTTTTGACAAATTGAATCTATTAATTTTTATATAGCCTATTTTACCAACTTTTTATTATAATTAAAAAGACATTCATCTTACAAAAAAATTTTTCGTCCATCATCGGGACTCTGAAGATATCCCCCTGAATTATTTTCTAAAAGCTTTGTGATTATCAGTTTTGACAATTACAACTGTGTTCACCTAAAGTTAATTTTTATGTGTGAGTCAAGATTTATTTTTCTCATAGGTAGAGAAAGTTGACCCAGTAATGTTTATTGAGAAAACTGTCAAAGATTTGCCTACTATTCTACAGGGTCAATTTGTTATAAAATAACATTCATATTTATGGCTTTGTTTCTGAACTCTTTATTCTATCCCATTGGTCTGTTAGTATATCCTGAAATTGAAGCCATACAGTTTACTTATTGCTTTATTTATATCTGGAAATAAAAATTTTAACATGTCTCTCCTGATTGCCTTAGTTCTTCCTGGTCATGTGCATTTTCATAAAAACATTAGAATCAGCCAAAGAAGTTTTAAAGAGCTAAATATTCTTGCTAGGACACTCATTGTGTGGTGTTGTGCTCAGTGACTATGGACAGAGTTAGTTAACATCTTCATGATAATGTACTTATTACACCCATGTACAATAATTTGTCCCATAATATTCTATAGGATTTTGTGCAATAGTCTGGTCTATATTTTGGTACGTTTATTCTTAGATATTTTATATTTCTTGGCACCAAAACAGTACATTCTATAGTTTAAAAGGGTTTCAATTGGATTATTACTTCGATAAAGAAATTACATTGATTTTGGGCATTGATTTTAGTGACTTTATTAAATTCACTTCATAATACCTACAGTCTTGATTTAAAATTCTTCCCATATACACAATAATACCACCTGCAATATTCATATTTTTATGCAATTTTCCAAACTTGCACATTTCTCTAGCCAGTTGAAATGGTTGGAACCTCCAACAGAATGACTGTAGATACAGTGAATCTGAGAATTTTGTCTCTTTCCCCAATTTTATTGGAAGAAAGCTGTTAATATCCTAGACTTAAGTATAACGTCTATTTTCCAAGTATGCTTTATCAAATTAAGCATGTATCTTCCTTCATATAGTTTGGTGAAGCATCTTTGTTGTTCTATTTATTTTAACTAAATTGTGCATTCTTGATGAATATTCCCATTTGCTTTCCCTTATTCTGTCTCTCTTCTCCTTCCCTCCACTCCCCCTTCCTTGTCTCTATTGCCTCACCTTGGCTTTTGTTGAGAAGGTGTCTTTTAGCTCCTCTCATGTATTAATGTATTGATTTCATGGAAGGGACTTTGTACTTAAATGAACCTCACATTCCTGCAATACTCCTATTCTGGTTTGATATAATTTTTTTTATTTATAGATCCCTGAATTCAACTTATTTTTAATATTTTGTTCCTAATATTTATTTCATATTTTCCACCTTCATTAATGAGATTGAATTGTAATTTTCCTATTTGATAATGTTCTCCAGGACTTGAAAGCAACTTTGAGGCCAGCCTCAGCAACTCAGACCTTAAGCAACTTAGCAGGACTCTGGCTCAAAATAAAAACTAGAAAGGGCTGGGGATGTTACTCAGTGGAGAAGTCTCCTGTTTCAATCCGAGGTACAAAAAAAAAAAAAAAGGAAAGAAAAGAAAATATACAAGACATTTTTTCATAGCAAGTGTTTGGTTAGATTTACTGTAAGTTTTTTTTTTCCATGTAGGAGATTGAACTCAGAAGAACTTTTCCACTAAGCAACATCCCCAGCCCTTTGTATTATTATTATTATTATTATTATTATTATTATTGTTGTTGTTGTTTTTATTTTGAGACAGGTTCATACTAAGTTGCTTATGGCCTGGCTGAATTGCTGATGAGGCCAGCCTCAAAGCTGATCCTTCTCCCTCAGCCTCCCTAGTTGCTGGGATTACAGGAATACGCTACCATACCAGGCAGATCTACTCTTAAGTTTTTAATCTTCTTGTATTTCCATGTTTCCATCAGGGCGCTTGTTGTACTTATAAAATTTGTGTTCTTGATTTTTGGGTTTGCTGATTTTTTTTTAAATCTGTTTTTCTTTTTCTGAAAATTATTTCATTCCAGCTTCTCTTTTACAGGAAGTTTTAGCTGCCGTCAAACTCTAGGTAAAAGAGTATCCTTCTATAATTCTATCCTCTTTGGGATTTAGCATTCTTGTGTCTCCCTCAAAGGTGGTATTTTCCCTCCTCTGGCTACTTTCAAAGATATTTGGGTTTCCGCAGTTTTACTATAATTTGTTTATATTTTTAAGGTTGATATTGCTTCTAAAATATGTTTTTGAATTATTTAACTGGTTTTCCAATGGTTTCCCAACTCATCCCTTAAATGTTATTCTGGTGCATTTACCTATCCTTTTCTTCTGGGACTCCAACTGCATGTATATTTTGATGTTCCATGAGTTTATTTTCATTTCAGGATTTCCCATTGATTTATATCTCCATGTGTCAGTGATATACTTTACTAATGTGTATATCAGTTCATTGATCCTAATCATTAGGTTAAACTCATTTACTGTTAATTTTGTTATTTTATTTGACAAAAATTTACACTTGATTCTTCGTATGTATTCCATTGTACTTTTAGAGCCACAGAAGAGCTTAGAGGAAGGTTGACTCCCACACCTTTCATGAACTTTTTCATCCCTTTCCAATAACCTTCAGCTCAACATGGAGAAAACATTTCTAGATACAAATCTAGATACAAGTCCTAGCTCCATCGTTGCTGGCTGGGCAGCCTTGCACATATGACATAATGTTGAATCCATTTCCTCACCTGTAACTTAGAGATGAAAACACAAGGGACCTATTGCACAATGCTGCTTAGAGAATGAAACATGATCATATATGTAAATTGGTTAAGAAAATGCCTTCATGGACTTCCTAATATGAACTTCTTAATATGAAATGATGTTTAATATTGATGACCTGTTGAAATGAAGTGAACTTGAGCTCCTTATTCACATGGCTGAAAAAGAAATGTGAAATTTGGTCTAGATGTGTGGCTCAGGGGACCTAGCATGTGGAAGGCCCTGGGTTGAATCCCCAGTACTACCAAAGACAAAAAGTAAAATGATATGTCTTATGTTACATTTCTTCCAGGCAGTTCATTCTAGAACATTCTGGGCTCTTTCTAAGAGGCCTTTGAGTGTGAGCTGCTGGCTGCCTAATCAAGTCCAGTCCATATATATATATATATATATATATATATATATATATATATATATATAGAAGGTGTTGTGTATCTAAGTAGTATATTATCTATGGGGCTGCAACTCCCAAGTTATGCCCTCTTACCCTCTTTGGCTGTAACTCCTTGATCCACACACAGACTCACATACATCCCTCTACACACACACACACACACATACACACACACACACACACACACACACACACATATATATATATATATATATATATACACACACTATTTTTAACTTCAAATCTCTGAGACAGCTATTTAGTAATCAACTGGAGGGTCATTAAACTTTATTTCGTCAATAATTTCAGCTTCCTTGTGAGTTTAATTTAACTTATTTGTTTATTTTCTCATAGATGGGACATTTGTCTAAAAACATGCTTTAGAAGTCAAATGGAATAATATGTAATGCATTTTACTAGTTGTCAGTGAATAAACATGCAGAAATTAATTTGTCAATAGAGAAAGTATTCAAAATTTTCAATAATTTACTTATATGTCAATTGAAAGTGGGTTTTTTGGTCTTTTGATTTTTGATTTTTTTTTTCATTTTCAAATGAGAGATGCCTGTGTCTTCACTGTATGTGAAAGGAAAGCAAGGAACTTGGAGATGGGCGAGTGAGAAATGAAAGACCTAGGCCAGGCAGAAATACACACGAGAGTTTATTTGTCAGAGCTGAGAAATAAAGGCACATCTCTCCATAGATGGAAAGAGGCAAAAGAGGCTTGGGGTTCGGGACTTTTATGGGGCTGGTCCTAATGGGAGTGGTTAAGGGTGGGCTTGGTTTGAGGGAGTGGTGATATGCCCTTGTTGGGAAAGAATGCAGCCAGTGAAGGGTTGGGTTAGTGTGAGGGAGTAATGAGCCTTTCTCAGAAATGCCCTTGGGCGGGAAAGTGAAGTTTCTCTTAAAATGGCGGTTGTCACTTAAAATGGCCATCTAGATGCTAAGCAAGGACCTTACAGTATGGGTGGGGGATGCAAAGACACATGTGGGAATAAAACAGACCTTGCCCTCTGTGAGATGGTAATGCACTGAGGGGGAGAGAAGGTAAGAAACAAATAGAATAAGAAATGTCAAAATCTGAAATGAATTGGTTGTTCTAGGGAAAAAAAAATTGCTCTGGAAGGATAAAAGACAGAGTGTCTTACAACCTAACTTGGTCAACAGGCTTCCTGCAGAGTCTCCAGTGGGGTGTCCTGGTGAGCAAGGCAGAAGAAGGTGTTCTAGGAGAGTGGTCAGCAAGGAAGCAGAAGATGAAGGAACACAAAAGACCCTGGTGTGGCTGGGCAGAACGAGGTACAAGGCACAGGGAAGCATCTGAGTCAGAGTATGACGCTGCTCAGAGTTCGAGCTTGATGAACCTAATTGATCCCATGGGCAGGCAGTGCTGAAGGACCCAAGGATGTTGACTAGGGACACTGTAAGGAGAGGGTATGCAGAACGGATTGACATGGGGACCATTCTGTGTACCTGTGGCATCCTGTGCTCTGCCCAGGATGGCCAGGGAATTGAAGAATGGGTGTGACAGTTATCTGGGCATAACACAAACCTCTTCATCTGCTCACACTCTCTCAAGATTTTTTGTGTTCATATTTGTCGAACAGACAGTCAAATTAAAAATTAGTAATTGATCTGAAAAACCAGCCATTGAACGCCCCCAAAGTTCAGTACCGCATTCTGTGCCCAGCAAGCATACCAACTCTTATTTTTGAAATGGATGAATGAGAGAAGGCATGGGTGGCTCTACATGAATTCATGGTGTCAGAAACCTCAAGAATGTTTTTCCATAGAGACTGAATTTTCAGGATACATATTCCTTCCTATTTGAAGAATACCCCCTTGAATGTGAATTGACGATGGCCCAAGAGAATTGAGTGTCTTTATATAATTCTTAGTATTATAAATCTTGTCGGTTGATTTCACAAATGTCAAAAAAAAGAAAAGAAAAGAAAAAATGAAGTCGATTGGACCAAAGGGCTTGTGTCCAGATCAAAGCTCAAGTATATTTTTGGTTCCTTGGGGACTACAGACAGACAGGGCATCCAGTCCTGCTGGGTACTCCACACAGGTGACGCAGCCAGGAAGTAGTTAAAGTTGATGTCCACTAGCTTACAGTGGGTATAGCTATTTTATTACTCTTTTGGACCCTATTTTCCTACTGTGAAAAAAGTCATACAGCATTTTATTATGTTAATAGAGCACCAGAGAAACAAATAAAAAAAGCCCCTGGTTCATACTGGGTACCTGCAAGAAGAGAATATTTTTAAATATCCGTAGGTGGTTCACTAACACAGGTAATTGAGTTTTCTTTGAGCCTTTCCTCAGAGTGTTCTTCATACCGTTAAGGAAGGTGGGAAATAAGAAGTACAACCTTTTTTAAGGAAGTCTTTCTTTCCTTAGCTTGATCCTTTAAAAAAGTACTTTGTTAACTTGCTTAATGCTCCCTTTTATAGCAATCTCTCTCTCCTTAAAAAAAAAAAAACTCATAAAAGGGGCAAATCCCATTTTTAGAGAAATAGCAAAGGTGTTAACACTCCCACTTAAGGTAAGTGACACAGATATTTCACAAAAGACCCGTGTGCTTGCTCCAGGCGGTGTGCGTGGCAATGACATGAGCGCCCCTCTGCGTGCATTAGGAGACAAATAGCTCTCTTGATAATTCTAAACATGTGTAAGTTATAACCCGCTCTCCTGAAGAAGGATTTTCTTCCCTCTCTTTATTGTAATCATATGCTTTCACTCCAGACTCATTTTACCTTTCATCTACATTAAGAATAGTTGGCTTTAAGGGATGCATTTAAAATTAGAGGGTTTTTTTTCTTCTTCTCTCTCTTTCCCTGATTCCATAAATCTGTAGGTGATCTTGTAAAAATAAAATTAAAAAATTAGAAATATGGTCAAGACTGAGAGCCCCAGAGGCTCCCGTATGCTTCTATTTTTATTTCCCACTCCTTGTTTTCTCTCAGATCTTCCATTTATCAGCTTAGCTACAAAAGAGGAGCACCAAATGGTAGGGACTCATCACCATGGAATGGAATCAGACATGAGGCAGGTCCACATGCCATGCTTTGTAGTTGCAAAGAGTAGAACGTGAAATGCCAAAAAAAAACCCAAAACCTGAGAGCGGTACTAGAGCACGAAACGGCATTGATTCGGTGCACACAATTTCTAAATGAGAAAATCGAAGGCTTCATGATCCATCTGGTTCTCCAAAGGGGAGGAGGATCTGAATGTGGCTCCTGGGCTCAGCCATTGGGCTGTGACAGTCTGGGTCTCTGTGCAATTCAGGCAATTCCCACAACTCTGGCGATACCATTAGCTTGCAGATCAGAGAGAGGCTCTTTCAGGGGACTGTCCAATTTCAATACACAAAACATTTCCCCTTGTGGACAAAGGGTCACTCCTATGCTAGATTTAGCATCAGCTGTAAGTGATATCCTGAAAAGTACACCCTTGAGTTTGTATTTGGAAGAAAATATTCTATTTGACCCAAAAGTTTTGGAAAAAGATATTACCACTAAACTTGCTGCAAAGAATTTCATGAGGTTCCACAGGATGGCAAAGAAGTATCTTAAACAAATCCAGCCTTGTCATTCATTTATTAATGTATTCATTTATCCACTCACTAGGTACATACTTACAGAGGTCCCAGACAGAAGGTGGATGAGTGTGCGGGGTGTGGATACAGTAATAAACAAAAGAGTTAAAAATTCCTGACCTGGTGAGCCAACATTCTACTGAAGGCAAGATAGACTACAAAAGAAATGAGAAAATTCTAGAGCATGTTCAAGGGTGAAAAGTATTCAAGAGAAAAATGAAGCAAAGAAGGAGGAGAACATGCCTGAGGAGTAGGGGTGGGCGAGCAATGAGTACGTGAAAATTTAGCAAAGATAGGAACAGACCCTCGGGGGTTATTAAATGCCAGTAATTATGAGGAGAGCCTGATACATTTTATCTCTTGGAGACCATCCCACCTCCCCAGACCTACAAGGTAAGTTTTGTTCCATCACATGGTTGGGAACAGAAGGTTCACTGAATTTAAGTGACACACTCAAGGTCACCAAACTAAACTAGAGAGTCATCCAGAATTTGAGATAGGATGTCTTGTTGACTAGGTAGGTAGCTTGTGATTTATATTCAGCAAATAATGCTTATCACTCCATGCCATGTTGTATGTATGTGTGTCAGTGTGAAAGAGAGGACCAGTCGTCTCCCATGCTTAGAAAACAAAAGCAGGAAAGAGAATTCAATGCCTCTCTTTCATAACAAAATCAAAGAAGCCAATTTGTGTTTCTTCCTAATTCCTCTAAGAAATACTATCGCAGACATCACTGCCGTCTCTGCACTGAGGCACTGAGTAATCAAATACGGAGCACACACTCCATTCAGCATCTCGGCATGTGGAAAATCATCCTGTTCAGTCCCCTAAAAACAGAAGGTTATAGCCAATATGCCATGCAAGGGAGGAAGCGAACACAAAGACATCTGTTTGAGATGAGCACAATAAGGAAATAGTTCGAGAGCCACTGTATTATCTTTTGCATGGTGAAGAAGGTTCACATGCGTTTCCTTGCCAGGTAGTTCTCCAAAAGTTCTTCAATCCCCATGGGTGAATATCAATTTTGTGTGACTTAGTTCAGGGTGTCCTATCCTTCTATATTCCATATGCTGAAAAATCACACTTGCATGAAGACTGCATGAGAGAGAGAGAGAGACAGAGAGGGAGAGAGGGAGAGAGAGTGCACTTTGGGATCCTTGGAGCAGCAGAAGCCAATTTCTATGCCAACCCATCTCTCCTTACAACTTGAATTTGCCTCTGTCCCTGTGGTGCCTTTTTCCTAGGCACATGTCCTTTTTTAGACGATGGAGAAGATTCATTTGCCATTTATTGTGTGTATTTTTTATTGCTTGGATTATTTTTTTTGTTGTTGTTGTTTTTCAAAGGAAACCCACCAAAAGGCAGACTTTGCAATTCAAATCTTGGAACAGATCTTGGAGAAAGATGTGGATGTGGGAGGGTAGTTTAATTGCGTGCATCAAGGTACCAGGGTCTGTGTTGCCCTGCGCAGAATGCACTTCTGCAAGCTGATTGGGTTTCTGACTCTGTGTTTAGAGAGCAGCTGTTCTGGGTTCTCTGCGGGGATGGCAATGACCCACAAGCACTGAGGGTGCTGCTGGATCTGCTGTCGCTATTCAAGTCACTTCCTGCGACATTTGGCAGGCAGTGCCCAGGCAGCAGGGAATGGGGGCAGTGGAAGGGGACCCAATCAGGCACACTGCAATCGATATCTGATTGATGCGTGCATAAAGTTGTAGAAACAACCCTATTAAAAGTGGAGCTTTGAGAGTGAACGTGTTGAGCCGCATTTTAATGTGAATATGTAAGCCTGAACATGATTTTATTTTTTGACAAGGAAATAACTATTTTCTATCTATTCGTCTCTTAAAAAGAAAAATGCAAATACAATATGTTTTCCTATGATGGAAACTAAACACAACATTTTTAAGGGGAAATGAATGGAAAGTCCCATATTGGAATACTTAAAGCATTAACAGTATTGGTCTTGTAACCTTACTTCTGCATGTCCAGTAAAATAAAAATAAGTTAAAAAATGCTCTGATATCAAGGAGGACACACACACACACACACACACACACACACACACACACACGCACACGCACAGAGAGAATAAACTTCTTTTAATTGAAAAGTAAAATAAATTGAATTCTTTTTCACGTGGAAAAAATGTTATTTTGTTAATCCAAGGTTTTAAAAATATTATTCCATGACATTTGACTCCTTTTTCATTTTATTTCTCATTTAAATAGAGGAATGAATACTCTCTTCTCACAGACTCCTTATATCCTTTCTTCTGGTGGCCTTAGAGGGAATCAAATATTTGAATCAAATCATCCAAATTTGCTTTTCCTGTACAATGTGGGACATCACTTATGGCTCAGAAGGAGAATCCATCTCAATATTGATTATGCTGTGTTAGATTTTAGATTTTTCTATAAATGTGTAAAGGCTACAGACACCAGCAGTCCCCAGTGGCTTAGCAGAATCATTCTCCCTCTGACCACATAATTGCTAAATTGTGCATGTCAAATGGCTGCAGGATATTCTGTCCCCTTTCCAGCAGGTTATCAAGGGAAACTTTCTGGAGAATGGTGTTGTTTACGTGTCCTTTAAGTTAGGAACTCAAAGGTCAAGAGTTGCCAAAAGCATTTTCATGAGTAGCTCCTCCTGTTTCCCAAGCTCTGTGCTATGTCTCTTCACTGATCCTCATCATTTTTTTTACTAAATGTGTGTATTTAGTTTCTGATTCAAAACCAACTTTAACATGCAAGCTTTCTTATCGTTGATCATGCTGATTAGTCATAAAATAACACATGTATTATATGCGTATATGCCAAAGGTGCGTGATAATATTGATTTCTTTTCCTCATGATCATTTTTGAAGATCCTTAAAAAAATCATGTTTTTTTTAATGATCTACATTTGAGTTACAAAAATAATTAAATATTGAGCATATGATAGTATTTAGTATGAGTATTGTCTAAGTGCCCTTATTTGTGCTGGTGTGGAAATGCCTGTCCTGTAATGAGAGCAAGAGGTTTTGTCTGGTTTCAGTGCTAACTCAGGAGCAGAGAGGTTCTATTAATACACTGTGAGTAATGTTGGAAATGCACGATGAGAATCCATTTAGCATGTAGTTAAGAGTCTCTGCAGTTCCTGAGTGTTTCCTGTGAGTCGTGCTTTTGTGCAGTTGCCATTGGTTGTTCTACTGGTTAAACAGCAATTGCAAGATTAATTTTTCGTTTTGACAGTTAAAACAGTTGCAGCAATTAATTACTAGGAAAAAATTTCCCATCCTTAAAGTACAGAACACGGAAACATGTTCATAAATATGCTGCAATGCTTAACTGTTTTCCTCAAAGTCTAACCTAAGACATCTTTGCGATGACAAGACTTAAAACTCACAAGTTGCATATTCCTATAAGGAAAAGCATTAAGGGAGAAGGACGATCTGATTTTTTTTTCCCCAAGGAAAATGTGAAAACATATTTGACATTCACGTTGGAACAGAATTCCATGATTGCATTGCATATGTAAACCTCAATCATTTATAAGGTTTTGTTTCATCTTCTTTGCTTAATTGTGCTGATATCATTTAAAGAGATGTAGTTTATAAATGCAAGAGCCTGGAGAACAAAAGGAAACAAATGATGAACAGGACAGGACACTGTATTCAAAATACAAAGAATCTAAGCAACAGATGAACTCTCATGCAGCATCTGAAACAAATAAAAGGAAAACAGATTGTCATCAAATCTTCATTTTTTTTTCAAAAGTTTGATACATATTTCTTTGGGGAATAGTTTGCAAATGATATATAAAATATGTGAAATACAATTGTAAGCAGACATGCAATTTACCTAGGTTACAATCTGTTCCATGATCTTTGTTCATTCTTAAGAAAAAAGACAGGGTACACCACTTGGAACAGGATTGTACCAAAATAAATCTAAGATTGAATTATTAGAACTGATATTATTAATATTTTTTTAATATTCTATGGCTTTCTTGTGATTCTTTGCATGCCACATCTTTAGCAAACTCCAGTGCCTTAATCATTTTAAGATTTGCTGTGTTCTCCATAGCTGGTTGCTGGTATTCAAGCACAATCTCTTTGAATGGCAATAAATATGCATAGCTAAAAAGAAAGCTATAGTCAGAAAATCGCATGTCTAAAGTATTAACTGCTATATTCAGTGTTTCTTACACTCTTGTTCGCTGAACACATGTTGCCCTGGGGTCTGAAACTGAGCTACCCTTGGCCTTTTGTGGCACTTTGGTCTCTTTCTTTCACCGAAGGCAGGGCACCATGGGGGTGAAGTGAATGGGGAGGGGCGGGGAGCAGAAAGGGCAGGAGGGGAAGGTGGATACACAGGCAAAGAAAGGGAAAGCTCTCGGTGGGTTGCTCGTTGTCAGAGCATGGGAAAACCAAATGCGGTTGTCCCAAAGTGCCTCCTTCCACCCCACTTCACCCACCCGGCCACCAGTCACTGACCACGGCTACATTGCAACTCCTTGCACCCTTTGAGCTTGCATATGTGCCAGAGTTCTGACTGACACCCCATTTTGAAACCGATTGTACAATATTGTCTTGCACAAGCCATGCAGAAACCTCAGCTGGCTGTGCTCAGAATCAGGACTCACAACAGAGAGCATTTCTTTCTAGGTGGTCAGCCGTGGAATGCTGTTTCTGACAATTGTTATTGTGTATGTATCTTGCTACAGAATCACTGGAGGAGAAATGCAGAATGCAGAGCCTGCCGGGGATTGAAAAGGCAAAAGATCAGATATGTCTGTTTTATCATGTATCTTGGGCTTTGCATGGTTTTGCTCACGTAGGGAGACTCTCCAACACCCCCCCACACACACACACCCCAAGAAATGTACTTTATCAGCTTTTCTCCTTACCGGTGCTGTATAATGTTCCAAGTCACTCTGTTTTTATGGAGATATTAAAAGGTATAATTTGGATAAACCATATGCTGATCTTATTTAAACGGAGAAGAGTTTTCAGGAAAAATAAGAAATTGCAGCTGGCGGCTACGGTAGTTTACTATTTTTGAACGTCTCTTTAGTATATGGTATTTTAATTCATCCCACAGATTCAAATTGGACTTTAACTGTGTACACTAGGATATACTGTATGGTGTTTGGAGTAACGCTGCTTTGCTAAAATTGCAATGTAGATTGATGCTAAAGAGGCAGCTTTGCCATTTCTAAAATCTTCTCAGGCATTTTATACAGAATGAAAATGCTGACAGGCTAGCTACCTCTGCAAGCATGGGTGCTGTAAATGCATATAGTCTCCATCCTTCTACTTTCTAAGTAGAGAATGGGTAATTAGTATAGCTCAGGCTCTTATAAAGATGTGCAATATTCTCATTCTACCAAGAATGCTGATTTTCAGGGGTTTATAAGCAGACCGAAGAGAATGTGGTAGATAAAATTGGTTCCCAAGTTTCAGCCCATAGGCAATCTTATTTTTATTTTTAAAAATGTATTCAAGTAAAGTAAAATAATCAATCTATGTTCAGACCAAAGAAATTCAGCAAATGAACAGTCTCTAAACTCTCTGGATTTCTCTTTTATCACTTGCATTTGTTTTCTTTTCTATTTTGCACTTGAAACACAACTTTGGGTGTACTGTTTAAATCTTGCAAAGGCTCACTGAAGAGGTCTTTGTTGTTTAAGTTCAGTGGGCTGCATCAGGGTAAAATACTTTCTACACTGTGCGTATCAGATGGGCCCAGGGTGTTAGAGCTTTCCCACTGGCCCTTTGCTGCCTCAGCTGGCCATCAGTCTCTGCTCTGGTATTGACGGTCACGTTGTGTTGGGTTTTCTTATTAATACGCTGCTAAGCCAAAGAAAACCTTACTTAGGCTACTCCACCCCTGAAAGCAATTAGCCTGTAACATGAGCTCTAACATTGCTGCACTGCAGAGGACCAACAAAGATTTGTTATTTGGCACAATGACAAGTTTTAATCCTCTCCCAGTAGAACTCTCTAGAGGATTTTTTTAGCACATGGACATTACTGAACAGACATGTTCCAACTGCCCTGGTATGATGTGTTGGATTTATTCCAAGCACAGGAAGTCTACTAAAAATCCAGTACATAATATTAATAATTGGTGGTAAAACATCCACTCTAAACTGCATGTGACTAAAAACTCTCTACTAAATAAATCCTGGGCAAATCCTAATAAGAATTTCTGCAACCCAGGGGTAAAAACATACCATGATTGAGTTCATTGAGCCACAGAAAACTTACCAATATTCAGGCCTTCCCTGAAACCATATTCAGCTTTTAATATATATATGTATATATATATACATATATATATATTTGTTTGTTTATTTGTTTATTTATGAACTATTAGTGCTGGCCAAGATCAAGCCATGGCTGGTATCTGTGTATCCTGCCTACTTGGAAATAATCCCTGCTTATAGCGTCTTTCATCTATTTACTTGTTTAGCTATTTTACTAACACCCACCATGCATTTACCCCATGTAGGGCTTTGCATTGAATCAAATTGCATTTTTCATAAGCATTTATGTACAATGCTATTTATTTTCTTCTCCTTATTCCACAACTATGTGTCACATGCATTTTATATATAAAGACTTTTGCTGTTACCTATTCCACATGATGAAACCAAACTTGGTCCAAAAAAAGAAAAAAGAAAGAAAGCAATTTCCAATAACTTCTCTACAGCACTCTGTTGTTCTGGTGCTATGTGTGTTCCTTAACCTAGTTAGGTTCATGTAGCAAGATCCAACCACAATAAAATCCCAGTGTTACGTGTATTATTTGCCTCACCATTTCATGGGAAACTGCTTATTTCTTACCTCTTCCAAGCTGCTCTTTCTTAATCCCCACCAAAAACAAAATAAAACAACACAATTATGTTAACAGTGAATCAATGGTGCTGCTGAGCTATATCACTGTCTATGACAGAAGAGGAGTTACAGGTTTGATTTTATTCCTATTTAACTTCTCAGTCAATGGAATATTTGATCAAGTTATTCTGAAGACTGTTTTCTTTAATGATATATTTTGCTTCTAACTAAATTGCTTTGCTTAGCAATTTGAGTTGCAACTGAAGCGCTGATGTGATATTTCTCAGCATGGGAATAAGCAGATCAACCAAGTGGCTAGGACCGTTCTCTGTATCACTGTGTTTCATCTGCAGTGGGTTTTTTTGTTTTTTCTCAATAGCAGAACTGTCATTCAACAATTAATATTTGGAAATACGAAATACTTAAGCTAACTGGAAACCTAGCAGTGCTTGAGTCAGTAACATTTAAATGAGGACTGAAAGATGTGTCCCCCAGCCTAAGTTCTCTTGATCTGATCAAAGACGGATCAGCACTGAGCCTTCAAGACTGATCACTGAATCTTCCACCACTGTGTGCAATCAAAGAGAAAGTGCATGGAAATCCAAAGTCCTCACTCACTACAGTGTAAGAGGAGATGAACCCTCAAAGAGGGCAGACATGGAGAAGTGAAAAGGAAATGCAACAGGTAATACCTTCATGATGTGAGTGAGGCAAAACCTGCAAGAGCCACCCCAGACTGAGCAGAGCAAGGTCTGCAGAGAGGTATCCTACATTGTAGGCCTCATGTTAACAAAGGCTGTCCAAAGACAGTGTTTTGAAGTTGCTAATGCCTATTTGTGCTCTGCAAAGCTGTATTTCCAATGTCAAGTTAAAGGCTCCTATACTCGTCCGGCTTAGAGGAGTATGATCATGTAGTTGAATAGCTCTGTTTTCCATGGATTAAAAACTTTGTTGCTGGGCTGTGCATGCCTGTAATCCCAGTGGCTTGGGAGGCTGAGGCAGGAGGATTGCAAGTTTAAAGCCAGCCTCAGCAAAAGTGAGGTGCTAAGCAACTCAGTGAGACCCTGTCTCTAAATAAAATACAAAACAGGGCTGGGGATGTGGCTCAGTGGTCAAGTGCCCCTGAGTTCAATCCCCAGGACACACACACACACACACACACACACACACAAACAAACATACATATAATAATAATAATAATAATAATAATAATAATAATAATAATAAAAGAACTTTGTTTATGGTGTCGATCCTTGGGTTGTTGAATTCCAACCACTGGAAATTGTTCTTTGAAGGCAAAGACAGAACAAGGTGCCTCTTCCTCTATTGGGTCAGGTGACACTATGATGCCTCCTCACCCCAAGCCAAGTATGCTATTCTATCTTCTCTGTGGTTATAAAATATGTCCGGGATTCTAGCTGGTGATTTATCCCTTTCTCCACAGGCAACCAGACAGAAAAAGTGTCATACCCCCCAAGTTTTGAGCAACAGTTGCCGAAGGTACTGGGACATGCATGATACGAGAAGGGCAGGCAACCTGAATGCTCACACACCAGGTTCCCGGATCCTCTGGCATGTTTTGCCAAGCAAGAGGCAGAATCAGATCCGGTTGGACCAACAGTGGCTCTGAAAGAGAAATGATTCAGCCATTAATACTTTGACAGAAGCATTCTCCACAATAAGATTTACTTTAGGGATTAGAAAAAAAAATATTTTACAAATAGAAGCTACTTTAAAAGAAAAGAGAAAAAAAGCAGATTGAAACCTTTCATCAGTCCTCGATATTATTAAAATATTTAGCCAGGTGGAAAATTGTTTGGGGTAAAAAGGAAAGGGGTTCACTGATTCTGTAAATAATAGAGAATATTTAATTGGTTTATTTTGCTGGGCTCAACAATTTTATCTTCAGTCTGTCAATTCTGGTTCTTTAATCAGCAGTGTACCATGGTGAGAAATAAGGGTCTTGTAATAATGAGGATCCATTAGGGGTGCTCCTCATCTTCTTCTTAGCTGAACCCACAGAAAGTGTATGTGGACAACACTGTGTAACATATTGTGCACACACATCTTCCTAGTTTGTTAATGAAGAACTGACTCTGCATCCTGCATCTCTAAATTCCAGAGACAAAATGTGCTCTTTCTGTGCCCGTGTGTGTGTGTGTCAATGTTAACCCTATGCCTTTTTAGATGGTGTTTACAACTATTACGTATTATTACATGACACTAGTATTCTACCATTTCTAGATGCACGTTTGTCGACCCATTGAAGACCACTCAAAATATCACTTTTAAACAAAAACATATAGGCTGATTTTCTTATAAAGGTCTAACAGGCAAGTTGAAATGATAACGTTGAGAGTCAAGTCCATGTGAGTTATAAATGTAGACTTTCTATTATTCAATGTTTGACCTGAAGTTGTGTTTGCTTTCCCACTTTTAAGATAGTAATCATCCCTTTTACATTGGGGTCGAGCGACCTTTCCATTAAAAGGACTTGCTTCCAGGATCTGTGGATGACATCTAGAAGCACCATTCTATCACGAGACACTTGGTATTTTATTGTGGAAAGTAGAGCTGTCACTCCCAACTTGTGTGTAAAAATAAGGGCTTTGCAAGTGACTCAGATCTTTAAGTCTTTTTAAGAGTCAGTAGCTAAACCTTTAGTCATCTGAAGAGTTGGGTTGATGTTTTAATTTTCTCAAGGAGAGTTTTCTTACTGTATTTTACAATCTCAGCGATTTATATCAGTTTGTGATTTTGTTCATCTTTACTTCAAGGTTATCGATTGAGTAACAATAGCAAAAAGTACTGAAAAAAAATCAGCACGACTTTGTGTCAAATATGTCTACTTAAAGATTGCTGCTTTCCAAAAATCCAGAAGCATTGATGAGCTAATATATTGACCATGTGTCCAGAGGGATATTTTGGAAATGTTGTAATTGTTCCTTTTCCATTTGAAGTAGAAAACTGAATGATCCTACACAAACATTAATTATAACTTTATAAGACACAAAATGAAATAATCCTGCTTTTATGTTTTGCTTGTGCATTTTGTATTATATATCTATTTAATTTTGAGCTCTGTTATTACAGAGTTATGAGTCACACATATTCTGCAATGTGTTTGTAAATAAGGCTTTCGTCCATTGGGGGGGAGGCAGCATATCTTGTTTTAGCAGGAGGAGGAATGCAAATTATCTACAGATGATTTCTGTTATAGGTTATAAGAAAAAAAATACCATAGAACAACATTTACTTTAAAGAGCAAAGGAGGACCAACTTTTGTTCGTTTTAATACAATAAACAGTTACATTTCTCAGCTTAAATATTTGGAAATGAGATCTAGAACATATGTGTCCTTTGTTCGTAGTTCAAAAAAGTGGTAGTTTTGTTTAAATTTTTGTTTTGCCATTATTCTATGGAACCTGCATTCCAGAAAATTCCAGAAAGCAGCAGATGTATGACAGGCTCTATGAAAATAGGATGAAACTGCACACAGAGAACTTTCTTTTTTTTTTTTTTTTTTGAGAGAGAGAGAGAGAGAGAGAGAGAGAGAGAGAGAGAGAGAGAGAGAGTGTGTTTTAATATTTGTTTTCTCTTTAGTTTTCAGCGGACACAACATCTTTGTATGTGGTGCTGAGGATCGAACCTGGGCCGCCTGAATGCCGATTGAGCCACATCCCCAGCCCCAAGAGCACTTTCTTAAAGGTAGCATTCAAATAATGTCTTTTGTTGCCAAAGAATTGCATTTTTAGAAGTCGGTTTAGTAGAATCGAATGGAATCAATGGGTTAATTGTTTGGAGAGCACTTATAAAGTAAATATTATTAGCAAAGTATTTTAATTACTGTACTTTATTTGGCCCAAATGTAAGCATTTATTAATACAAACCAAGCGTTCATTACAAATTTGCACAGAAAATGATAAAATATTATGTATGAAATGAAGCATTAGCATGGACCTTTAAGTCCTCTATTTTCATTTAATTGAATTTGTCAGTAGTACCCTCTTTAATGGAAAACTAGTCATAACCACAAAATTAAATAATAATTAAAGAAACAACTATTGAAAGAGTTGCTTGGAAGCTAAGGTGCTATTTAACCAAAACATAGCAATTTAATGTAAATTGCAGACCATGTAGACACAGTTCTGAAAATTATGCAACGTGTGGTTCCATATATCTTTTATTTAGCAAGCATTTCCAGCAACACAGATCAGACATCCCAGTTGAAGAACCAGTCTCATTTGAAAGGGTGGGAAGTCTTCAAAAGTTTGGGTAAACTTCATTATGCTGTGATACGTCATGAGAACCTTATTGCTGGATTACTGATGGCTCTGGCCTACTCATATCTGTATTGGCATGCAGAATTACAAGTCCATGTCTCCTCCATGTTCTTGGTAAGCCATTGAACAGATCTCATCTGTGATCCTATAACTAAAACGATAGTTTAGCTGAAGACTTTAGTAGTGCCTGTCAATCACTCTTCGAGTACGCATGGGTGTAGGTGCATCCTGAGTGTCATGAAAGAGCTGTGATATTCCTTTAGAAATACAATTTGTATATGAACTGTCATCTTAAAAATTCTAATCAAAGACAGTTTAACTGACTGAGGATGTGGTTTCATGACTCGTGTGAACACAGGTGTGCCTGCCCTCGTACACACGTGTGTGCACTTATTTCTTTTTACTAGTTGCCCTCCATCAATTTCTCCAACCTTTGCAGATAATCATTCACTCTACCAAGTCACACTCCACTCCGTGTTGCACAACCAGCAGGGGGAGATAAGATTTAAGGAAATAGCAAAATGAACTTGAAGGAAGCAACTACTTTAGAAGTCAAATAAACAAACAAAAGAAGAATTATGAGGGAGCAGAGTGGATGGTCTGTCATGCACCTCCGAGAGGAGGTTGGCTGTCAACAAAATGTTGATGACCATTTTGCCAAGATACTTTAAGTGTCTAGATTTTCAGTACAATGCACAAATGGATCTTAGTCATTAGATACCCTCTGTGTTACTTTTCAACAGGAAACTCTGAATTTACGTATGGATCTGTGAGTCAACAGACATAATACAAAAGTACAGCATTTATACAAATATCCTCATGCACTCGGAGAAAAATGCCTTTCTTGTTTAAAAATCTCACAGAAACACGTCTGTCACATAATTGATTACTTGTATGCATGAATTTGTAAAAAAAATACATGAGTATGAGGGATTTGAAAGTATAATTATTACAAATGTAATTATATATATTTGCACATATATTTTTTTATTTGTAGGCAAGAGACTAAAATATGTGGATAAAATTAACTGAGAATTTTTAAAAAAACCTGTGGTGTTACAAAAATCATCAGAGCTATTCATCTTTGTGGGCACTTCAATGTCAAGTCTGGTGTTACCCCAAATGTCCATATTGTACCTATTGTCACACATTGCCATGACTGGTCCTCAGTGTTCCTATTTAAAAAATAAGTTACAATTTTATTACTTTCGACAAAATCAGATCTTTTGTTTTCACTTCACGTGATCCGGAGTTCTGTGACATCTTGGCATCATTTCATCCTTGATTGCTTTCGACTGATGTGGATCCTGTTGTTGCTGCTGTTTCCAAGCTGCTTCTTTCACCCGAAGGCCAAAGACCTGCTGGTCAGAAGCACGCCTGGTTCTACTGGGGCAGAGTCCTCGCTTTGTCTGTCCTGGCTGAAATCTAAGGCACCCCTAACTGCAACTCACTTTTCTCCTCTGCACAATGATCTCCATATAATAAGTGGACAGAAAAACATTTAAGCCTCCATTTTGTAGCCGTTTACATAGAGAATGAAGGGAGAAAAATGGTAGAAAGAGAAAAAAGAACCAGGTAGGAAAAAGCAAGGGGGGAGAGGGAGGAAGGGAGAGAGAGAAAGAGAGAGAGAGATGGGGGGGGAGAGGAAGAGAAAGGGTGGGGGGTGGGAAGACTCTGGATCCCAAAACAAGCTATGATTAAGAAACCAAAGTATGTTCAACAATAAAAATAAAGTCCTGAGTAAGAAATAGGCAAGATCCTTAACCCCTTGTTGGGCGTTCCAAACTCCTAAGGAAAGAGGTTGTTTTATTTTAAAGTTTTCTCTGTAAGTTTAGGACAGTCGTGAGGCAGCAGAACCTGCCTGCACTAACAGAAAGCCCTTTAGTTTCTGTGCACTTAGTCTATGAATGATCTTTCATTTCCTTGCAGAAACGCTAATATATTTATTTAAGAGTAATATCCAAGATCTGAGAAGGGACACTCTGAAGTGCAGAATATGTGTTGCTAATACTCAACACTGGAACATTCTGATCCCCAAACACGTGGCTCCAGTGGTTTACCATAAGCATTTGTGCACCTGTACACTGAAAATCCGAAGGGTGAGAATTAAGTGACCTGGATTTGAATTCTCAGCCCATTGAATGTCACCTACTGTTTAATTACCATTTTATCTTTTTTTTTTTGCTTCCTCCAACTGCAATAGGAAAAGTGTGTTATGCTCAAAGATCTCCAAGGCGTTTTTCCTCTTCATGTGCTGACTTTAAAATTTTTTCACAGTGTCCTGTAAACTGTCCACATTGATTGACTTCAAATGCCCCACGTTGTCTCCTTCTTTGGAGCCAAGCGGTCTTCTAAGGGACAGACAGTTCTGGGCTCCTCTTTGCCCCATGCATTGTGCACATCAACTCTGGTGTGATGAGTGTATTTAGGGGATTTATATTCCTAATCCCAGAGTGTCCACAAAGAAAAATACTGCAGTTTCAACCAATTGAAAATTGACTTAGACATAAAGCGAATAGACTAACTTTAACTTTGTATTTTCAAATAAGCTCTTCGTTCTCCTAAATCATTTGGTTTTTATTTTGGCTTTTTAATGTGCTACATAAAACCTCTTAGACCTCTACAAGAATTGTAGTTTAGACTAAAGAAAAGACTTTATGATGTTGCCCGTGTATGATGGAAAATAATGTTTTATTACAGATGTTGTGGTTGTGTCCCGAATTCCCAAATCAATGTCATTTTTGTTAGAAGTGGTCAATACCAGTCACACAATAAAATAACTCATTTGATTATTCCCTGCCTTATAGGAGAGCACATGTTATGAGCAAGAGTCTGATCTTTATATTCATGAAAAATTTGACTTCACTTTAACACTTTAAATGAAATCTAATTGATTTCTAATCAACTCTATAAGGTGTGTGTGTGTGTGTGTGTGTTCATGTGTACACAACTTAATTTAAATATTTATATTAGGATGTTTTACAAAGTAAGATTTTATATAACGTAATCTTTGCTGAGACATAATTCTTTTTAACCGATAAGTCGGGAACATCTTTTATCTCACTCGTGAAAATAAATTCATTTCATTTATTTCTTTGAGAAGGATTATGAGTTTAAAGCTATATCTCAATGTTTAGCGAAAAATGTTTCAAGTGGATAGTTGGATCAGCTAGCTACCAATGTGTGGCAAACCAACCTTTTGGTGACTCAAATCCCAGAGGAGAGTTCTGGAACTCAGGAACCATGGGTGGGCAAGCTGAGCTCTGCTTTGGCTGGTCCTTCTGTGTTGAGCTGCAAGGGTAGCTGAGCTTCAGCCCTCACCCACATGTGTGACAGTAGATGCTGGCTGATGGTAGTGGGGCTCTTAGTTCTCCATGTGAACCCAAGTCCACTCAGCTACCCTGGACCTCTGCACAGCAGGTTGAGCTGAGATTCCCAAGGGTGAGTGTCTAAGTATAACCAAAAGGCCCTCAAAAGCCTACACACAAGTACTTCGATAAGCTCAGTTTCTTGACTCTGTATCGCTTAAACAAGTCATAAGGGCAGCCAAAGCTCAATGACAAGAGCAGAGGAGAGACCTCTTAATTCCGTAGGGGGCTTGGACACAGGAAGGTGTCATTCAGTAGAGTTCAGTTTTATGAATAGGTCTTGAAGTGACTGGGAGATCCTAAAAGTCTTCTTAAAATTAAAAATGTCTCTAATCCATCCATTATTTTCCTTTAGGAGAGTGGGCTCTCATCACAATCAATCTTCTCTCTCTTTAGAAAATAAAGCACATCCATCATCACACTTCAGTACATTATGCTCAAGCGCTAACCAAGGAAATGTCCAAAACATTCATGTTAGGAATAACCCTTGATATATTTTTTTTTCTTTCCTGTTCATTTTCCTACTAAGGAGAGACTTTGATATTAGAAATAGGGGTTTTGGCCTATAGAATAAGATGCTGCTTTTGAATTCAGGCATATTAGAGAATGCAGAGCGATCTCAACTCTTTAAATGATGTTGCTTCTGTCTCAACTGCATGATGTCCAGGGGTGTGGATTACTTAACACATAGCACACAGCCCCTGAAATACAACAGGGGGGTCTCCCCTACCTCGGGTCTTCACAAGGGTCCTGGCTTTTGCTATGAATTGTGTCATATGTTTATACTGTTTTCATCAACTGTGCTAAATATAGTTATAATGATAACTCCATCCAGAGGAATGCTGGAAAACATCAATCATTATGATCACAGAACATTATTTTTAGAATTTCAATCTACATACTTTTTTTTTATTGCGGAGAAGTAAGATTCAATGATCAATAAAAGACTTCTAAGCCTGAAAATATATTACATTAGGATCAGTTTCTTTGTGGAGAGTGGAATAGAAATCAACTGCAAGGAGAAAAAGGAACAGTCTACAGTTTCTGACTGCTAAAGAATGCTGTGTGCCTATATATATTTTTAAATGGATAACTCAAATCAAATCCCTATGGTATTTCAATTTCAGTGGACATATCTTAAGGAATGGTACCGCAGTTTTATTTTTAAATGTCAATATTTACAACATGCTATAAATTACGTTCTTCAAAAATATTTAAACTTAAAAAAATTTCTCATGTGTACTTACCTCATGCTAGAGGGCACAGAGTTTGTCCACATTTTTTAGGTGTTCTGTAAGTAGTGAAAAATAAAAAAGGAGAGGGAATTGGGGAAACTATTCCTTTTCACAATCCTGGACTTGAGGACAAAACTACCACTTTGGTTGTCTGAAAAAGACTGACAGGCAGTGGGACAGTGACAATTAATTTTGCAGAACTTAAGTCAGACTTAATACCAGTTATTTCCAGTCACAGTGGACTCCAAGAGGAGCAATACCAAACACACCTGCCTGGGTACTCGACTCATTGGAACAGCCAGACTTAATACCAGTAGTGGCTAATCACACCACACTGCCTAAGAAAATATACACCTCAGCAGCATAGTAACATCACAACAAAAAAGCAGGTTCATATTTAAACTTTGCTCAGCTTCTACTTCGATGTGACTCAAGGAAATTAATGGTTAATATTTCTGCAGTCACTGAATCCTTTGAGGATCAAATACAAAATTATTAGTTCTCCCACAACTTACGACACCCTTGGTCCACACTCCACATAAAATGCCTAGGTGCTCACTCACACACCAAAGTTTGCATTTAATTTCAGGGCTGCCTGGATGTAATGCCCAGACGCGCCCTTGATCAAGTTTTAAGAACATCAGCTTTAAAGGGAAAAAAATCCCATCTTCCTCCTGCTTTGAAAGCCCCATCGCACTGTATATATCTAGATATTCAGAACTCAGCAAATATTTGTTGATGATGGTGGCTGATATTTATCTCCCTTGACATTGCTTTTTTGATACTCATTTTCAAACAACCTAAATTCAGTATGAAAAAAAAAAGTCATTTTAGAAGGGGGTGAATTCACACAACTTACTTTCAACAGGTTCTCAAAGCAGTTTGTAATAGATCAGCCTGACAGAGGCAACACCTAGCAGGCTGGAGCCTGTTCCGTTTTGAACACACCACGAACAGATTCTTGCTTTCATGCTTCCGAATATTCTTGTCTCAACTCCAGATCAGCTTTTCCTTATTTCACCTATTTCCACTGAGAAATAATTTAACATCCTAACAAACAAAACAACATAAGAAAGACGGGCAAGGTTCTATTAACATTCCTTTTCTCTCTTCATCTCAGAGTCTCTCTCTATCTGCATTTCATCCACTAAAACCCAAATCTTAATTTTTTACTATAAGAGATACTAGTTAGATATACCTATTCATGAGAAAAAGAAAAAAAAAGTCTCACATGAATTATGTATTTGTTCATATTTCAGTTTTTAATAATAAAAAGACACAAATTACTCTCAATGATATATCTATTTTAATTTCAATAGCCTGAATACTGCTAGGTATACAATTAATTTTTTAAAAAAGCATATTTCATGGAATATTTACAAACTGTTTTTTTTCCATTTTATGGTTTTGTTTGTACATGCATACCTCTAAAATGTCAGATTTATTTAAAAAGTAACTTTTTTGAAAGCAGATTGTACAAACCTCTTAAAATCACCGTACTTTTATTCAACCTAAGAAAATGTTGGTGTGACACACACACCCTATGAAAGAGAAGCATCCAGAAGTCTCATTTTCTTATGGTACAAACCATGGCTGAATCCAAAGCTATTTGTTGACGAAGTTACAATTATACTCTACTTATTTTAGCTGCCACCCTAAGAAAATCCTAGCTAAGCGTGGTTGACTGCTGTGAAATACAAAATAAAAACCTATGTGATAGCAAGAGCTTACGTTTATCAAGTGCCTAACACGTTTCAGGCACTGCTTTAAGGCTCGATGTCTTATTAAAACCTCATAACTATGCTATGGGGTGGGTACCGTTTATCCACATTTCACAGATATGAAGATGAGCTTTTGGCAGGTCTGACTTTCCCCAAACCACACAGTAAGAGGTGGTATCAGGTCTCAGAGGCATGTGGAATGGCTGGAGACCAGTTGACATTTAAATTTAAATGGAGAGTAATTAACATTAAAGAAAATTAAAAATTCTGCTTCTCGGTTTCACAAGCTGAAGGCCAAGTGGCTGGTGGTGCCATAGTGGATTGGAGAGAAGTAACACCTCTCTATAGCCCTGGAACTCCTGTTGGATAGTGCTCTGCCAGGTTACCCTGTCTTGCTAAGCACTAGGAAAAAATTCAATTAGAAGGTTTTGTAAAAAAAAATTAATAATAATTTTAATTTATAAATTACATCACAGTGTTAAATTCGTTGGCTATTTTCCTTGTTGAGTACAATTAATACTTTGTCATAACAACCACTACAGAGGCAAAAAAGTTTTCATTGACAAAAGCTGACAACTATCCCATTCTACATACAGAATCCAAGGGATGCCTGAAATATCATGAAAATGTGCCGAAACAATTAACCAAATTAAAATTGGTGCCAACTCCTGTCTCGCCAAGGAAAGATGACTCCTAACACAACTGTGAAGAGATTGCAAAAATTACAATTAAAACATAAGACAATTAAAATTTCTGCTTACTCATCTTTTAATGCTTCAATAGCATCAAAAACATTGGTGACATAGCCCATAAATAAGATATATTTTTTAAATTACATTATAAATATTTAGGCTAAATTTTAAAATTCCAGAATGAATTTTGAGGTTTCGTGTCTGAAAACAACAACAATAAAATTATACAGCAAATTAGGAGTTGATCATTTCAAAATCTATTTTATTTTATTATTATTATTATTATTATTTTTTACAAAATTTGCATCATCAAATTCATTTAAAGTGCTATCTCCAGAGCTGTTGAAAGGTGATTCAGTTGAAATGCAACATTGTGAGAAGGAAAAGAAAAGGCATCTTCTCTTACATACAATGGTACAAAAGTACACTTCAAAATAAGGCAAGTGAGCAAAAATTGTAAAAGGCAAAGAGATAGAAATCACATAGAATCTCATAGAAACAAGAGGGTGAAAGACCATTAAACCAGGTACTATCAGGGAAATTTAAAAAATTTACTACCTGTGCTAGTTGTATCATGCGAATCCACCTTCAGAATTTTAGTTTTCATCCAAATTGACTACTTCATGGGTTTTTTTGGAATATCTCTTATGATGCACATTGTATAAATCTTTCCTAATAATATGGCTAAATTTGCTTATACTTGGGTATTAATGTTAATATCTCAGGACGGACAACATATTCTTCCTCATTAGCAATAATGAAAACGCTCTGGGCTTCTTGCTGCTTGGAGCGTTTGGTAAAAAGAAATGCATCCCGTTGGCTTCTAGATATTTTAATCAACTCTTTGTAAAAACACAAAGGAGGGGTTGGGGTTGTGGCTCAGTGGTAGAGCACTTGCCTAGCATGTGTGAGGCACTGGGTTTGATCCTCAGCACCACATACAGATAAATAAAAATAAAGGTCCATCAACAACTAAAAACTATTTTTAAAAAATAAAAATAAATACAAAGGAGATAGTGACACTGTGAGTCCGTGAGGCCCACGGTGAAGACCCTGCATGCAGTCACACCTAGTCTGGCTTCTCCTCCCAGAGTGTAAGCCCCAGCTGCAGCCAGGTTCCTCCTGGAACTACTGGCCCGCATTTGAGGAGCTATTTCTAGTCACTTCTGCTATATGTGGTGTAGGTCAGGAAAGCAAGAAACGCAGACCAAGGGAACCTGAATGGATCAGCTGCTGCTCCGTCTGAAAGAGATTTCCCTCAGTGCCCTTTTGCGGTTGCTATTGTTTTATAAATGTCAGGAGAGCCGAAGTTAACAAGTTGAGTTTTATAATCTGAAATACTTATATCATCAAAAGTAAAAGTTCACACTGATCATTAAGTCTCTCTGCTGACTTCCAGAGGTACATGTGTAAGAGGAACAACAATACAGCAAGAACTATGACATTATGCAGTTAAAAACACAAAATGAGTTGAGTGGAGATAGGGGCCAAGGGATTTTTATTTCAATATCAAAACTGGCATTTTAAGTCATCTTTAGAAAGAAAGATAGAAGTCTCCATTCCTGAAAATTTTACCCTCTCTTCTATGTTTGTTTGGAATTTCTTTGCCAAGTTTCCTTACAAAGTATAAATACATAAATGATCAGCATAAAGAACTTATGGTATCAAGGTCTCCAATTAGAAAACCCAAATATAAGTAATGAATGCCACATCTGCTCATGGTAAGTTAATATTAGTAAATTCTGACGTGTGCATTTCATGAAATTATACTTTAGATGTAAATGGAATAATAATAGAAGGTTATTTAATTTGTAACTCTGAATGTTGTGTCCGAATATTGAAAAGAAAGATCATGTACTTATATACCCCACAATAGTATAACCACTGAGGAAATCTTAAATCGCTTACCAATTTGTGATGCTGATTTAAACATCAATACTCTTGATATAGTAAAACAAAGATCACTGACTAAAGTGATAATTTCATCAGATTTATATCAAAGAGTTAATTCATTTGTAATTGTAAATTGCATTCGAGGGAAATTAGAAAATATTTTTAAGTTCGTATTTACTTCAAAATTTTCAAGCTTATAAATTCAGACAGTCTCACATTTGAATTCTCAAATATCTTAATTTGCTTTAAAGAGAAAGTATTTTTTTCTTTCATTCATATAATTCAAAACAGCTAAACAGATTCTACTTCAACAATTTAAATGATTCACATGTGAGAACAAATATGGAAAATCTAAGCCCCAAACAAAATTGCAGGCTTAAATTATAATGATAATTTAAAATGTGTGTAATATAATTATAATATAGGGTCTGCTATAATGAGCTCGGCAATACTCTATATCGAATGTGTTAGGACGGTGATATTAGCTATGCCTTTCTCTGAGCATTTTTTTACACATTTCTGAATTATGATACCTGTGCCAGAATCAGTCTACTGTAGCAAGGATTTTTTGGATGGAGACATGAATTTTTTAAATTGTCAAAACATGATAGAGCAAACTTTCTTTTTCTACATAGGATCTGTTGATATATGAATATCAACTATGTATAAATTTTAAATGTATAAAGATAGTTATGTACTCATTTTGAAAAACGTCTAGAAGAAAGTCAAAGACATATAAATTGATAATTGATAATAACTTATATAACCAAGGCAGATTGGAAACATTTAATTATGAAAATTAATGACTATTATGTCCTTTCACGTAAATGCCAGATTGGCCTTTAGATGCAAATATTTTTCTTTCAAACATATTTTAAAAAGTCAAACCACAATGCAGATCCTCTTTGGATGGTTACCCCTTTGTTGATTATTAAATTAATACTATATTGTTGAACAGACGATTATACACCATGATGCCACGTGAAAGTTCAGTGCAATAACAGAAAATGGTTACATGACCTGGTCGATGGTGAGTAGTTCTAACAAAACACAGGAGAGGTTACTCGATTTCTTGTTCTATAGGAAAGTACTGCTTAAATTAAAAAGTCATGAATTTCAGGTGGAGGCAGGAAGACTCTACTGTCTTGAGCAATAATGGCCAATGAACTATGAATTCAAGAAATAAAGTTGTCTTGGGATTCAACTACCTACACCCAGCTAGTCAACCAACCATCCATCCATCCATCCATCCATCCATCCATCCATCCATCCATCCACCATCCCTGAACAAAGAGTCACTGCAAATGAATAATTAAAATACACAGAGACCAGTGCCAACATAGTACAGAAGAAATGATGGATACAACATACCCCCCAGTGGGGAGACATGTGGATAATTAGTTAACATAGGATTTCTGGAAAAATAGTGCTACATATATGTTGTTTCTTATAGCGAAATTACAAAGATGTGTCAGGTTCAAAATGGGGAAGCACAGAGGATTCCCACTGGGAAGTGAAGCTGAGTGTTGATGGACAGTGGAAGCTTTGGGAGCCCTTAGTGACAACAGGAAGCTCCAGAGGTTACCTCCTCATTCCCTCAACTCCCAGCACAGATTGAGCACGTAGCTGTGACTCAGTAAATATTGACTGTATAAATGAGAGAGAGAGACAGAGGTGTCCTGGCAGAGAGGCTGAGAGAAAGGGGCTGTGCAGGGATGCAGGCAGGATGTGCCTGGGGAGCTCCTAGAAGGTGCTCCAGGTGTGGCTCTGGAGTGAGCTAGGGAGAGCACGCTGGGGTCTACTGAGAAACCAAGCTGCAGAGGGAGGAAAGAGCCAGATGGCGAATCAAATGGAAATTATGAAAACTGACGAGATAACATCTCCCCTGCTTTGAACTCTGTTGAAAAAAGACAAAATTGTGTTTGGACACTGAGACACATAAAAAAGCAGAGAGATCAGTGCACAGAGAGGAAAAAGAGGTCTTGGAATAATGCGTTTCTTTTTTTACAATGTCTTATCCTCCCAGTTCTTAGAAATCGTCATTCTTCAGAAGTAATTGCTGTACAGGAATAAGTTAGCCTCGTAGGAGAACATTTTTTCCTGTAGTTAGTAACCTTTTAATAATGACTAGTTTCTGATTAAACAAAGGCCTGGGTAAAATGGCCTCTATCTCTCCATCTATATGGTTTACCAATCCTTCCCTGGGAAGGTTTTCTCCTCTTCCGGGTGCAGGCCTGGCTGCCAGGTGTGGCCCTTGACAGATGAGGGCACAGTAACCTGCTGACCCACCCCCAACCCCTGGCTTCCGGGCTGCCTTTTATCCAGGGCCCTGGCTTATTTCCCCCCCTCTCTCCTTATAAAACCCAAGAAGCTGGGGCCTCTCTGGGGCTGTCTACTGTCCTCAAGTGCTGCCCATGGTAGACTTCCTGGCTTACCCCTGCCTTGTGCCTCTTGACCCTGATTTTGGATTCTGATTCAAGTTTAGGTGACTCCCTTTCTTTTGCTGCTGATTGTGGCTGGATTTTGGAACTACCTGTTACCCTTCATTTACCTTCATCAGAAATTCTGATTTAGGCTTCTGACATAGACTCCCCACCTGGGATTCTGTCACTAATTCTGTTCTTGAAAAGCTTCCAGGTTTATTTATGTATTTATTTATTTGGGTCTTGTACACCAGTTTTTAAACCTTACTAAAGATAATCTCTGATTTCTAATCATTCATAGTCTAGACAAAGACATGCATGCTACAGAGCTCTGCTACGTGCAACTTTAATGTGCATGCCATGCTAGGTGGAAATTGGCACGCTGGGTTCCCAAGGACAGCCTGTCTGTCACCGGGCAAGCAGGCCCAGTGAGACTGCCAAAGGAACTTGGTGTGGGTCCTTACAAACGCATTTTAAATCAAAGCAAGTGTTCTTAAAAGCAAATTCATTTTCTCTCTCTCTCTCTCTCTCTCTCTCTCTCTCTCTCTCTCTCTCTCTCTCTCTCTCTCTCTCCCTCTCTCTCTCTCTCTCCTCTCTCCTTGTATTTATAATACAATGATACTTTAAAAAAAAATTTGCACCAAGACTCTTGGGCAAATGTAGTTATTTTTTTTCTTAGTCTCTCTTCCTGCAATTTTGGATTTAAAGAGTGAAGTTATGTATAAATACAAGCATAGAATATTTCATCCCAGCAGAAAATTCTTCCTAAGAGACTGCTGCTACTTGTGGTGAGAAATATGTGAAATAACTCTTTTACAAAGTAATAAAAGTTTTAAGTCAAATTATGCTAATTTTTACATAAATAGACACAAATTTAGGGGAGTAATAAGATGCAGTATGAATCACACCCAATCTTCAATACTTCCCTTAGAGAAGAAAAAAGAAAAAAAAATTCTAGTTAGGAGACATAAAAAATCATATGTTAAACTATGTTTCAGTTGCTAGTCGGTGTATTAATAAATATTAAAGCAATTCATCACAAATAAAATCACCTCTCTTCAACTTTTTTAAGAGTTTCAAACAAAATGTCAATTTACTTTCCTGTTGATAGTGTAAAATCTTATGTTGTAGGCAAGATATTCTGTGACACTATTATATCCTACATTAGACAGATTCTGTAACATTTTATATAATTATATTTATGTAAAATGTATTATGTAAGTATATTCTCTGGACACAATGGTCGCTTATACAAAATAAATCATATAAAACATAGTTAATTTTATAACTTTATCCACAGTTTTGAAGGGGTTTTGTGATGTTTTTGCAGTGCAATTTTGAATACAATTTTTTTTTCTTAAATATCAGTTCTCCATAGTCAACTAGTTAACTGCTACTGCTGTGTCTTTAAATGTCAAATGACTCTTATGGCTCTTCTGAAATATTTAAAGGGAGTTTTTTTTCACATCAAATTGTCACTTCTATCTTAGAGAAAGTTTCAAAGTTTCTAAATGCTGATCTACCCCATTACCATAATTACCACCACCTCTACAGCCATCATACCACGTGAAATTTTAATTTACTTGCTTCAAAAATGGTAGCTCAGCATTGAAATAAGTCAAAGACAAATAAAATATGTGCAATAAATAAAATGTATGTCAAGTGTTTATGAAATGGCTTGTGGGCTCCTTTCCCTTAATACTGAATGTGTGCTGAGGACCCATCTCCCCTTCCCCTCCCCCCAGCCCTCCCCTCTCCCTGCCTTCACCCACCCCCTTTTCCTTTCTATCTTCCTTCCTTGTTACCTTTTTTCTTTCTTTTGTTCTTTCCTTTTCTTTCTTTCTCCCTCTTTTTTTTATAGTTTACCTTTGGTGCCCTTCACTTCGGTATCTGGACTCAGCTCTGGTTCTTTAAGTATAGGTTCTTCTTGTAGGTAGCAATGACTCTGTTGCCTCATCCAGCCCTGCTTCCCAAGGACAGAGGCTAAGTCCAGAGAAAGACAGTGGAAAAGAGTTTGGACATAGTTCACATCACCTTGTGCTTTGTCATGCTCTCCTGTTATGAGTTTGTGCTGTTAAAACTTATACAGGGTCAGAACAGGAAGAAGTAGGTACTGCGTCTGTTCTTGGAAATCAAAAAGCTACCCTTAACCATTCTTCAGGATCAGTATCTTCTAGATTACTGAGGATCCCTAAGGAATTATCTTTCTGCTTCTTGTTAAAAGAAGCCCTGCCCTAGGGTCTTTTTCCTCTCCAGTCTGGTTAACACTGGTAACACTGCTTAAATGCAGACTCTCTCTTGCCACACGTCCTCTTGATAGCATCCTCCTGTCTTTGAAAGGGCCTCACCTGCTGCAAGGACCGAGGTAACCCTCACCATGGACACCACTTGGTACCACCACATGGTCTACCTATCTATCCTGGATCTCAGTTCACACGGGCAAATTTGCAATGTTGCTAGCTTGTGATTTATGATTTGTTTTTGAAACTGCAAAATCACTTTGATGTGAACTCCTGTTCTCTGAACCCATTCCAGATGTGTTTGAAATCGCAGATTTATCTAACAAAAATTTTTGAAAAGTAATAACAACAATAGTTAATATTAAAGAAAGAGAGCTCATCAGCCCTTGGAGCTTGGCAAACACTCTTGGCTTGTCTTACATTTTTTTTTCTTTTGGTTGTGCAACATTTGTTTGGCCAAGTATTTCTCCCTTAATTTTTAAGCCCCTGAGTATTTTAGAGGAAACTTAATCCATATGTTTCTGGTTCACTGCCTCTTAAATCGTCAAAATGTTGTTTTCCAAAAGCATTTTAGTGTTAAAAGAGGTTTATCAGACACTATACAAGTTCTTGAGGTATTTTTCTCCTCTAGTTGTAGGTCCCATCAGACATCAACTCAACCCCCAGAGTTTGGTTCTAAATGTTACATCAACAAAACTTGATTGGCATCCCAAGCTGGGCCACTACTCTCAGCACTTTGAAAACGACTACTATGTTATTGGAAGAACACATGTGTTGCATAGAAGTTACAAATAAAAGTAAAAAGAAAAGTTTGAAGGATTGATGGCAAGATTTCCAAGGAATGGCCTCTGTGTGAATTTCTATTTGATTAGCTATCGTTCACTTGCTGATTCCCACAGTGCGTCTCTGCAGGCCCTTCAGCTGTACTGGATCCTGGGAAATTCCAATTTGTAGAAAAAAATAAAATTAAAAAAAAAAGATTTTTTAAAAAAGTGTTCTGATAATCTTGTCAGAGTGAAAAGGGAAAGAAAAAAAGACATAAGAACACATTGTCTATAATGCATCTTGCAATTTCCATAATTCACTAAAAAAATTCATTCACTGCCAGTTTATTTGATTTAACAGCATCCAAAGTGTAAGGTTACATGGAATAAATAGCTAATTGGGTTAATTTAATAGCAGGTTAAATCTTTCTTTTATTTTGTCTAAAAGGCACATTAAAATAGTGCAATTTTCAAGTGGTCTTGGAAATCTAAAGTAGAGTTTCTTGATAAAAAAAAATATATAACTTTCCCACTGCCGGGTTTATAGTGGGAGTCATTGGCAGGCTTCCAGATATCCGCGTGAAAATCTAAGCTGCCTGTATAAGTGCAGAATTTAGTGTTGGGTCTTATGGTTTTGTTTGGCATCTTGCCAGAGATGTTATGCATTTAGCTGGGAAAATTGCCTAGAAGTTAATTGAGAGGAAAACACTAATATACAACCTCCCCCACCCTTAAGAAAAAAAAAAAGCCATGGATATGCATATGGTGCTGTTCATTGATAAGATCTGCATGTATACAATAAAGACTTATAGTAAAGTTGCTTACAATGGATTTTCACTGATGATCCACCCACCATGCATCTATCTGCTTGGAGAAGTCTGAGATTCTCCATGATGGAGATTCTCCCCTAGCTCCTGCCCTTCTCAAAGACACTGAGATCCCTTTAAAAATGCTACTGATTAAAGGCTCAGTGATGGTTTATGAAGATAAGAGGTGACATCTATTACTTCTACCTAATAATCACATATTTCTTGAAAGGCCATTTTAGTGCAGGATCTCATTCTCTTCTCTCCAGATGAGATGGGTACAATTTGCTCTGGATCCCCCAATGAAAGGACCCATGGTCTTCAGCTGAGTTCTCCTGACACCGAGGGCCACCAGAGCCCGTGATGGTCTTTAGTCCTCAGCCTTTTTGGCGCACAGGGAGCTCTTCTTGTTAGGACTTCATAAATTTTTATATTGCCCGAAATGTTTTTACCTGAGTGTTGCCTTACCTTCTTCTGGAATCTGCTGGTATTTCCTTCTCTCCTGAATTGTCCCTGTAGTGCTTTTTAATATTCTTATCTTCTTTAGTCTGTGACCTTTTCCCATATGTGGCATGCTTCCCTCCACCTTTTTCTTTTTCTTTTTTCTTTTTTTTTGTTCAAGAATCCTGAGAAAAAAACCCATCAGAGTTTCCAAGGAATGACTGCTACATTTTCTCCTTTGAAATGAAAGGAAAGAAAGCTCGTTGGACATTTTATGTGCATTGTTCTAAGTGGATTGAAATTTCTCTGGGAGAACCACTAAGGGCATCATGCCATGGGAGGAATTCAGTGAGTCCCGGCACTCTGCATCTCTCTCTGCATCCCCCTCCTTTCTCAGGGGCGTATTAACCCTGGAGCTGGAGAGCCCTGTTCTTAAATGACAAAGCTCGCAGGCAGTAGGCCTTCCTAGTCACTTTCAGAGCCTTTCTGTGGAGTTTTCACTGTGGTCTTGGAGAAAGGGCTTGAATGGGGAGGGCCGTGAAGACTGAGGAACAAAGCTGGGGTGCACTTGGGGCTAGAAAGGGAGGAAAAGTGATCCTTTAATTAAGATGAGTGTTCTTTTTTACCTGCACTGTATCCTTTTGATGTGTTAAGATAGAGAGGACACGAGGAAAGCAGAGACAATGGAGTTTGCTACTGTATGAATTCCTTCTCCTTATACTTAATCCTGTCCTTATGGGGGGCCTTGGGTGGAAAGCTGATAATTTCGGTGAGCCCTAAAAGAAGGCAGTGGCTTGAATTCCTGCCACTGTCCTGTTGATAATGAACAGGCCTAATGAATGCGGGTAAGTGGTAGGAATCTGTGACCAGCTGCATCGGGGCAGGTAATACAGCTCAGATTTAATTGGGAGCAGGTATTAGAAGGCTGTATTACTTTAATTGGTGAGGGGCTTTCTAAATGGAAAGAACAAAATATAATGGACAAATTGTGCGGTACAATAGCACTTAAGCTGGGATTGTATGCATTCGTTAATCTGCTGAGGAATGAGGCAATTCTAAACAATTTTCTCAGTGAAACCAACTCCAGAAAGCTTGTCCCTTTTGTTCTCCCTTGGGAAAATGCAAGATTGAAACAGAAAATACCTTTACCGAGGCAATCATTTGCCACGTGTGGAAAGCGGATACAGCTATAAACTATGAAAAAGGGATCTTTATAGTACAATAAAGGATGGAAAAACAGATAAAGCTTAGGATAAGAGTGGGCCTGTCACTGCATGGAAAGGAGGAATAAAGGGATGGCATTTACAGTGACAGATGAGACTATAAAGAGAATGCAGGACAGTTTAGAGGGGGGAAATTTGATATTTAAAAGAAAGGGCTGTGATAATTAAAAGTAGCATTACATTCAATTGTTACGCATATCATTAATGACAGAAGGAAACAGGTGTCTTTTAAAAAGTTAATGATTCTTATGAAACCATTCTCCAAGACTTACACTTGTAAAAAGCATATGAACATAAAAATCTGGTCTCACGTGTTCTTATTTCTAATTTCCAAATTGCCCTAAAAAAATTACAAATAGCCATCCATTAAAATTAGACTCCAATTATGCACGGGGGTTATTGTCCGTGGAAGAGTGCCTGAGTGCCCAGTTGCTAAAACAATGACAGACAGACATGAGCCATGCCATCAGGGCCACAAAGGATCCTCTTATGGAAGAGACTTGGGTATAAAATGAGCCCAGGGGACATTCACAGTGAAGCACGTTCTGTTGCCTTGTTTCCTTAGATAATTTATATTTGACAACATCCAAAGGCATATCTAAGGAATGACATGTATGTGGAAAAAAAAATATTGCTTCCAGATTTGTGTCTTGGTGATGAACTCCGATGAGATTGTTTAACAGGATTCTAGACGGCCTTAAACTTCATGGTGCATGAGCCATTGTACTTGAATTCCTAATGGGAGTCTGACATTTGTATATTTCGTTACAGGTAGCAAAACTGGAAAGATTGAATGTCTCCGGAGTTCACCAAGGTTTGGCAGTGGGAGGAGAAAAACAAAACAGGGCATAGTGGGAGTGTTGGTCAGACTTTCCCAGGATCCCCAAGTGGGTTTCAGGTATTGCCTAATGTGAAGAGAAGGACCAATTCAGCTTTCCATGCTGCCATCAAGGCCGAATTATCTTACCTTGGCTATTGTTCCCAGCTAGAACCAAATCTACAAAGCTACGGTTCATAGGAAGATTCCTTTGGAAGGAAAGTTCTTTTGCTATCCACATATCTAGATCCCACATATTGGGCAGCACAGACCCGGGCCTCAATCTTTAAAGTACAGACTCTGATGAAAATCATGCCTTGAGTGTGAAATCATATTCATTCTAAAAGTAAAGAATAAATCCTTTCCTGGACAGTGATCCCTAGTGGCAAAAATCCTGCTTGACACTCAGCAAAGGATGCCGTGAATTGTAAGATAAAACCCCAAATCAGTCACTGTCATCAAAATACATTCCCCACGACCAGGCAAGAGACTCGCCACCTTAGCATATTTAAAAAGTTGTTTGTGAAAATGGCAACTCAAGTTCATCACAGGTCATCTACCTTAAAAAAGTCAAAATCTGTCCAATTCCTTGGTGGAATAAGATATGGGGGGTGGAAAATAGAAAGTTAGAATCCCAGGTAATACTCTGTTTTCAGAATTGTGACAAAGGGTACTTATCTATACTGAAAAAGCATCAAGGCTTTTAAATGAAGAGTGTGTGTGTGGGGGGAGGTTATGATACAGATTGGTAATATGTGACCATACTATACAAGTAGGACAAAAATTCAGAATCAGAAAACAAGTAATTATACCAGAGCAAATTTTTATGAAACCTCCTACTCTACCCCTACCCCTGGAATGAAACTGAAACATTCTTCTGAACTGATTTACCCCCATCGCCATTTCTCCCTACCAAAAGAATAGGTGAAGAATGTCTCCCTCAGTAAATGTCCTAGTTAGTTATTAGTTAACAATGATTCGGCGTTGGAAATATTGTATCATTAAAATAATAAAAAGGTGGGCTGGGTTGTAGCTCAGTGAAAGCACCCATGAGACACTGGGTTTGATCCTCAGCACCACAAAAACAAAACAAAACAAAACAAAGAAACTAAATAAAGGTATTGTGTCCACCTACAACTAAAAAATGTGTTTTTATTTTAAGACACTATCACAAGAGCCATTTACAAAGGGCATGTAAATAAGAAAGTGTAATCTTGATACACACACACACACAGAGACATTTATTGAGCACCTACTATGAGTCATTCAATCCAGGTAGTGGACAGTATGTTCTACCCGACAAAAAAAAAAGAAAAAAACTGTAGTTTCTTTCTACAGCATGTAAATAGGGGGTTAGTAGTCATAGATAATTAACAAAATAGAAATTTTAATTAAATTTTGTAAGGCAGTGATCATGTAGATCTAATTATATTTTTCTACCATTCAAGTATCAATAAATAGGTAATCAAAGTAGAGTTCTAATAGAACTTTGGGGCTTTATGAGATGAGTCTCTACAGGCTTAGGTGTCACTTCTTGTGACCTCCGTAGCTCTCCACCATTCTTTAATCTGCACCTAGAACAAGGGTAATGACTGTGAAATAGGACTCTTCTCTCCACATGTAGGGAGAAATGTTCAGTATAAGACATTTAGGTTTAAATATGTTCAATATTGATCACTTATGCTATTGATCTATACAAACGCAGAGAGAACATTAATATGTGTGTGTATACACATATATACACTCAGTTATATTAAACATGAAGTGTCATATTACAAGACTCTAAGAAGAAAAACACCAGGACAAAATTTATAAATAGTTCCAGCAAATGGAATACATAGAAAAGATATTCGAATTTTACATGACATATTGATGTAACTTTTGATGATAAAAATGGGTAAAAGAGTTTAGCAGTCTCATCGCAAAGCCATTTTGTTTTAAATATTTTGTAAATATCTCCTTGTATAGGTATATATAGCTACTAAATTAAATTATAAAATAGTAGCTTTAATATAATTATATTTATACCTAAGATGTAGGTACATATAATGTATAACTATAAATAATGACAATCTCTAATACATTTTAAAATGACTTATATTTATGCATCAGCCTTAAAAGAAGTCTCCAAAATCTCACAAAGTGAATATCTGCTGACTGTTCTATTTTGAGATTATTCTGTTATGTCTAGATTCAATAACAATTATATGCTTTTTGTGAGATATAATTAATTCATCAACCAAATAAAAAGACCTTCCTATGGGAAATGCCCTTCTACTGTTCAAAAATAAAGATTGAAACCTAAGAAATGAATAGAAGAAAAATTAAAGTTTCTTTTGGTTATAAATTGTACAGAATTTCATATGAGATCCCCTGCATAAAATATTCTAAAAGTTCTTCCCACTTCATAAATAGCTCAAAGAAAATATACACTCTACCATCCCAAAGGAGAAGAAAAACATTTTTACTCTTTCAAGAAATTGATATAGAAGTGTTTTTTTTTTTAAAATAAGGAACAGAAACAGTAAATCTATTTCACATGCAGGTATTAGGGGTCGATTTTCTTTTTCTTCTTTTTCTTACTTGAAACAACACAAATTTATCATCTTACTTTTCTGATTTGAGATTCTTTGTGAATGGATGTCGCACGGTACATATCCCAAAAGTTCTAGCAGAAGAAAAAAACAAGCCCTCTCTATGGGATAGTTCCATAATAGAGGCTATCCACTAAATGCATGGGGAAAATAGAGCTCAGGAGTTAAAGGAACAAGCAGAGAGGAAGTATACCAGCCTGCTAAGAACCAGCAGATACAACAAGTAGGAGAATTGCTTCTCTCAATTGCTACAGTTAATATAATGACCTATAAATGAGTATGTATTAATCATTTTGAAAATCATTAAAGAAGTAAAATCTGATATGAAAGTTACATGGAAAAAAATATCAGCTTATGAGGAAAGGGAAAGCAGCAGAGAACTTTGAAGGAACCACAAAGAACATCATCATAGTACCTGGATTAAAAAACAAAGAAAAATATGAAAAAGAATACTATCCTTTTTAGTTGCAAGAAATGCCTGCCATATTTGCATACTTAGGAAAACAAAAAAAATGAACTTGTTATATGTGTGCTTTTCAAAATAGAGTTGTTAAAATTTAAAGAATGGCAACCTGTAAACAGCATTAGATAATCAGTAAGATCAAGTATCAATGAGAAGAAAAAAAGAAAGTCACCATGATATGATGAACGTGATTCTAGAGGCATTTGCTTTCTTCTAGAGGTCTCAGAAAAGAACAAAGAAGGAAGGAAATAAAGAGTTTCTAGACATATGAAAATGAGAATCCTTAGAGGGAGACATCAGTAAAATGTAAGACTAGTTAGTAGCTCTTATTCAAAACAAAAACAGAACAAAATAAGCAGTAAAAAAAAAAACCCGGAAGGAGTGTGAATAAGTATTTTAGGATCTCTGGGAAATAATGAAAAATTTACAGCAAAAAATAAATGTTCAATCAAGAAAAAGCCATCTTAGCCCTATGTGTGTGTGTGTGTGTGTATACACACACCTATACACACACACACACACACACACACACACACATATATATACATATATATATATATATATATATATATATATATATATATATATATATATGTAACTACAAGACCGGTGTGATTCTACATTATGTACAACCAGAAGAATGAGAAGTTATATTCCACATATGTATGATGTGTCAAAATGCATTCTACTGTCATGTATAGCTACTTAGAACAAATTTTAAAAAAGAAAGATGAAAATTTCAACGAAAAAGAAAAAGCCATCTTCAAAATAGGAATAGAGTGTGGTGGTGTTTTCACACTCTACTCCCCAACCTCGTCATTAACACACGATGGTATTAGTCTTGAGGGGTGGCAGTTTGGTTACAAATTTTCCACCTCAAAATGAAGGAAGCAAAGTAGACCTTCTGTAAATTATTGTGTATATTTATACAAACTTCGTTGGATGGGTACTTGAGGGATTGAGTTCATCTCTGTTTCACATAATTCAGGATATAAACAGAAAAAGTAATAATCATTGCTACTAAAAAAACTCTAAGGGGCCAGCACATCTACAAAAGTCTAGAGCAAGGGATTCTGGATGGACACACACAATAGATTGCCCAAGTCCCAGAAAAGAAACTGACTGAGGCTTATAGGAAATGAGGATGTTCCCAAAGCAACTTCATATCCAGGGGAATTTAGGAAGTAGTACAAATGCCCAAGCAGGAAGCGTCTTTAAAAGTTCTTAGAACACCTTAAGCTCTCACCTGCTCTCACACAACGGAGCACCCCAGCACAGAAGCGGCCTGTGAAGACTGAGAAAAGTGATCATCTTCTTGTTTATCTCAGAGTTTTTGTCTTTCTTAGCTCCTAGCACTAAAGGTGATCTCTGTCAAAATATTAGCCGAATGCAAACTAAAGCTACAAAACAAACATACAGGTCATGTAGTAGCCTTTGCAAAAAATTGTGTGAAAAAGTCTCAAAACAAATGGGCTAAACAGTCTCCACATGATCAAAAGGATGACAAAAAAAAAAAAACAGAAAACATTAGGAATGGAGAAAATGTGATTTCCAGTGTCACCCCTTTACAAAAATCCAGTGCCAATTGTCAACTGCAACACCAAAAAGTTAAGAGGTGTACAAAGAAACAGGAAAATGGCTCATTCAAAGGAATCAAATAATTGATTGACACAAATTGTCCCTGAGGAAGTCCAGGTGCTGGACTAACTAGACAAAGATTTTAAAACAACTGTCATACGTCTGCTCAAATAGATAAAGAAAAATGCAATGAACCGAAGGGAATTTGGAACATGATATATTATCAAAGGGAGAACATTATCAAACTAGTAGAGATGATTGAAAAATGATCCCAATGGAAATTCTGGAGTTGAAAATTCATAATAACCAAAATGAAAAATCCCCTACAATGGATCAATAATAGATTTTCAGAGAATGAGTGAACTGGAAGATAGGACAACTTAAATTGTCTAAAAAAGGAGAAAACAAAACGGTATGAAAAAAGTGAACAGAATTGAAGACAATTGCGGGACATCATCAAGAAGACTACCATATACATCACGTGAGAACCAGAAGAGGAAGGGAGAAAGAAAGAGGAAGACAAATAATCACAAAAGATTTATCAAGTATGAATAAAGACATGAATCTGTGAATAAAAGAAGCTCAATAATATCCAGATTCCACATACACCAAGAGACTCAGAACCAGACAAATGATAATCAAACTGCTGAAAGCCAAAGACATGGACAGAATCTTAAAACCACAAGAGGAAGACACTTGCTATTCTCAAGAGAGTCTCAACACATCATCAGCAGATCTCTCATCAAAACCCAGAAGCAGAAAGGCAGAAAATTTTACATGTTATAATTTATTAAATATGTGTTATATACATTTATATATGTGAAATTTTAAAAATGTCAGTTTATAGTCTATATCTGGCAAAATTGTCCTTCAAATATGAAGGAAAAAAACCTACAAATTTCCCAGATAAACCAAAACTGAGGGAATTCTTCATCACTAGGCCTTCCTTACAAGAACTGTTAAAGAACATTTCTTCAGGTTGAAATGAAATGATCCTGTGTTGTAGCATGAAGGTATATGCAAACAAATCTCTCCTAGAAGGTAAATACATGAGCAGATACAAAGGCCACTACATGGTAACTTTGGTTTGCAACTCTGCTTTCATTTTCTATAGGATTTAAAAGGCAAAAGAAATAGTTTTAAAGCTATGCTATTATGCATTCAATGTGTAAATATGTAATCTGTGACATCAGGAACATATGGGGAGGACGGAACTTTGTAGGAGTAGAGTTTATGTATGAAACTGAGGTTAAGTTGGTATTGATTCAAGTTAGCTGTAACTTTGGGGTGTTACATGCAATCCCCATGGTAACCACAAAGAAAATATGTATAGAATATACACAAAAGGAAAGAAAAGGAAAGGGGAATCAAATATGTCACTATAAAAATCCACTAAACACCAAAAAAAAATTCTGAAATGAAGAAAATGAAGGACAAGAGACATAGAAAGGAAACACCAAATGCAGAAGACCTTTATTGGTACTTATTTTTAATGTCAATGGATTACATAAGAAAAAATGTAATCCATTGACATAGATGGGCAAAACATATGAAAAAAAAACATGTGTTTTTTCCTGCTTGCTGTCAAGAAACTCACTTTGATTTGAGACACAAATAATTTGAAAGAAAATAATTTTCAAAGATATTTCATACAAATAGCAGCAACTACACTTTAGTTAAAAAAAAACTTTAATTAAAAAACTGTTACAAGAGGCAAATAAGATCATTTTAGATTGATAAAAACATCAATTCACCAAGGTGATGCAGTAATTATAAACATATATGCACTAAATATCATAGCCCTGTTATATATGAGGCAACATCAACAGATTTGAAAGGAAGAATAAACAGTTTTGCAATAGTAGTTAGACACTTCAATGCTCCCAATGTCAGTAGCGGATACAGCAATAAAACAGAGGATCAATAAGGATTCAGAGGACTTAAGCAGATACAGATCATTCCACACAGTAACAGCAGCATAAAGATTTTTTTTTCAAGTGTGTATGGGACAGTCTCCAGTGTAGAACATAAATTAGACCACAAACAAGCCTTAAAAAAATTAAAAAGATTAAAATTAAATATTAAAAGCAAAGTAACATTTCTGAAGATAAAACATGCAGTAGAAATCTATATGTAAAAAGAAATCTGGAAAATTCACAAATATATGGAAATAAAACAACAAAGTAGTTAAACAAGAATGGAAATTAGAAAATACCCTGCAATAAATGAAAACAGAGCATGCTAAACCTTATGGAATGCACATAGGCAGTGATAAAAGTGAAATTCATATCAGTAAATGTGTATGTTAAAAAACAAAAAGGTCTGAAATCAAAACATAACTATAGACCTTAAGGAACTAGAAAAAGTGTTAATGGAAAGAAAGAAAAAATATTCAGCAATCTCAGTTGATAACAGGAAAAAAATTGACAAAATTCAACTATTTTGTTTTGTTTTCTTTTCTTCATACCAGAGATTGAACCCTGTGACACTTAACCACAGAGCCAGATCCCCAACCCTTTTAAATATTTTCTTAGAGACAGGGTCTTGCTGAGTTGCTTAGTTCCTTGCTTTTGCTGAGGTTGACTTTGAACTCACGATCCTCATACGTTAGCCTCCCAAGCTGCTGGGATTACAAGTGTGCACCACTGTGCCTGGCTCAACTATCTTTCTTTTTTAAAAAAATATTTTTTTTAGATATTGATGACTATTATTTTATTCATTTATTTATATGTGGTGCTGAGAATCCAACCCATGTGCCTCATTCATGCTAGGCAAGTACTCTCCCACCGAGCCACAACCCCAGCCCATCAACTATCTTTCTTAATAACAACATTCAGTGAACTAGGAATAGAAGGAAAGTGCCTTAGTATGATAAAGGTCCTATGTGAAAAACAAGCGTATACAGTTTTATTTAAAGGTTAAAGATGAAAACTTCCTTAAGATAGAAATGAGACAAGGATTGCTTGCTGTCATCAGACTTACTCAACATGTTTCTAGAAATTCTAACTAGAGCAACAGGCAGGAGAAAGAGAGAGAGAACATCCACATTGGAAAAGAATAATTTAAATGATCTCTCCTGATACATAACCTGATCTTATGTGTGAAACACTGTAAACATTTCACAAAACGTTGTTGGAATTTGACAAAGAGCCAATAGAAGATACCTTCGTCAATTTGCTAAAACCTAAAACTAAATTCATACTTAATGCTGAAAGACTGAATGTGGTTCCTGTTAGGATGGGGAAAAAAGTTATTTTAGTTCCCACCACTTCTATTTCACATTTTAATTGAGGTTATTGCCAACATAAAAAAGCAAATAATTCTTAATAGAAACTATATTGGAAAACTTGAAGCACAACTGTGTTTATAAATAGATGACATCATATGTGTAAATATATGGTTCATCATTTAGAATCAATATAAAAATGTGTGTTTCTTGATATTAGGAACAGAAAATTCAAAGATGAAATTAAATAATATAATTCTATATATCAAATTATCAAAAAGAATAAAATGTTTAGATGTAAATGTAAGAACAGAGATGTAAGACTTAAATATGTGACCAATACAAAACATCACTATAGCCCATGTAAATAGGAGTTAGCTAAGGAGAAATATCCCATTTTTTATTAAAAATGAAACACTTTTATGATATTGTTTCTCCCCAACCTTAATTTCTAGATTTAACAGTATAAAAATCGCAGCATATGATTTTCTTTAAATTGACAAGCTGATGCTAAATTTTTTTAAATTGCAAATGACCAAAAATAACCAAAATAAATGTAAAATAAAAGAATAAAATGTGGACTTCCACATTTCTAATTTATTATAGTGCTACAGGACCAATGGTACATAACTAAAAGCCCTGGAACACATATATTTATTGTCAAATAATTTTCAACAAAGATGCCAAAACAGTTAAATTATCGTCTCTTATGTAAATACTACAGGGACAAGTTCATGCTCAGCAAGTCAAACCATTGACATGGAATTTCCTACCACACATGTCTAAATAAAAATTAATCATTTATCCCATATAAGATTAAAAGTCATTAAATTTCCAGAAGGTAACGTAGGAGAGATTCTTCCTGAACATATTTTTAATTATTAACTATATGCAAATTAAAACAACAATTATATATCACTGCCCACCAAAGAGAAAAGTTATTTTTTTAAAAGACAATTCAGAATGTCAAAAATGTAAGAAGAAATAACTCATGTTTCTGAAGGAAATGTACAAGTTCAGCCACTTTAAAAAAGTCTTGCTGTTATTTAAAAAAGTGAACAAAACTGAACAAATAACACACCAATTCCATTCCTGGGTGTCAAATAGAAAATTAGTGACACCCACACAGAGACTTAGGGAGTAATATTTATAGTTAAAGCAGCATTATTCATCAAAGCCCCAAACTGAAAACAATACATATTTCCCTCAACTGGTGGGTACACAGATAAAATGTGGTATATCCATATAACAATGGAATGCTATTCAGCAATCAAAAGTACCCATTGTTGATAAATGGTAAGTAAGGAATGAACAGAAACATTATATTAAGTAAACGAACTCAGAGACAAAGAACCTCATCTCATGTTTCAATTTATATGAACATTTTAATAAAGGAAAAACATACAGAGAGTAGAATAGTTGTTTTCTGGAGCTAAGCATGGGGTGCTGATTGCCAAAGACAGATATTTTTACGGAGACACTGAGGAGTTCTGAGACTGAATCATGGGATGATTCAACTCTGTAAAGATAGCCAAAACCAAAATACTCATATTTACGTGCACACATCTAAAACTCTATCTATAGCTCTCACTACAATGTACTTTCCTTATCTCTCTACCGTTAAAATACTATTTTCATGTCTTTTTATAGAGTTGGATATTATCCTATTATCCTGGCTTTCTCTTTGTTGAAAAATGAATATTATTCATTGTTCCATGATTGTACTTAGGCCAATAATTTTCCTGCAAAGTAAATAAAATTAGAAGGGCACAATTAAAATATTGAAGGCATATTGGTATGGGAGGGTACACATGCCCTCGATGTGCTCCGGAAAGCCTTAAGTAGCAAAATTGAAAGGGGCAAGGGAAGGCAGGTGGATACCGTCAGGGTTTGAGACGGATGGTGGAGAGTTTTCATATTATAGCCATTCCTAAGAAAGGCACAGAATAGAAAATCCCCATTGTGTGTTCAGAAAACACCTGCAACTTCCTGTTAGGGTTCTGAAAGAGAAGACAGTTGGAAAGGTGGCTCTGAACTCCAAATGGTGGCAGAGCTGTACATTTTAAGAAGATCTATTCAGTGGGTAGAAGGACCTCAGTTTAGGAATCAAAGTTACCTCTGGTTTTTGAGTAGGGAATTTACATCACATTTGAAGAGGCGTTTTTAATAACTTCAAAGGTTCCTGAAGGGTATTTTAGATTCTGTCGTGTGTTCTCATTTTGCTTTCATAAAACTTTATTAGAGAATTGTTACGGAATGTACCCATGAACCAACCTTTTCATGTATATTCACTTTAACATAGAATTAAATTCATAAATATTGTTTACCTTGGCTGCTGGTCACAGTTGATTCACAGAACTATTGAAATTAAATTGTTAAATACTGGCAGTCATGTGGTTATTAGAAAAGAAGACAAGTTGAAGAGGCCTGCATTCCTGTCTTCTATAATCAAGTAAGAGAAACACCTTTGTCTCCTGAATTTATTTTATTTATTTATGTATTTTAGTTGTAGATGGACACAATACCCTTATTTTATTTGTTCCTCTTTTTTTTTTTTTTTTTTTTGAATGTGGTGCCGGTAATCAAACCCAGTGCCTCACACGTGCTAGGCAAGTGCTCTACCACTGAGCCACAACCCCGGCCCCCCTGAATTTATTTTTAAGAGAAACTAGAAATAGTCATAGGCTGTGGGTCATTTGAGTATTAAGTATCAATCAAGAAGTAGAGTTTTCTATTCAGTAATGGATCTTTGTCATTTTCTAAATTCTAGCCAAGGAAGCAGATTCCCTTGTTTCCTCTCATATATTTATGACAACTGTGAAATTTCAGTCACTTTAGTGACACATTTCTCCTCAAGGCCCCTGAATGATTTCAAGTGTGAGATCTTTTAAGGTCTATTAAATGCCCTTTTCCACCATCTACTTAACAGATCTTTTTTTGTTTTACACCTGGAATAATTGAAATTTCTTTTAAATTTTCATCATCTTTCGTGAGTATGTCCATTAAATGAAGGACTCAAAGTACAGAGAAAGACACCACTGCACTCAGTGATTATTATCATTTTTTGATGGAAGGTAATTATTGATTACAGATTATTATTTCAACTGTTGCAACCTTAAAATATGTAATTTTTTAAAAATGTTGATGCCTTAATTCGTACATTTGCAACTCTTTGCTGAAACACAATTCTATATCTTGTCAAATTTATTTTCTCTTTTATAGGGCTATAAGCTGCATTTTTTACTATGCTTAATTTTTTAAATTTTCCTAGTTCAGATACAATAATGAGAATAGCAAGTAGAAATTTTAGTGAACACTAGTATGTTTTTAATGTATAGGTATAGATGTAATAAAACAGTTATTCTTACTGGTGCCTGGTCATGTTGGAAATTTCAGTTTTATTTTAATTTGAGAGAACAGTCTTCCTAATGACAAGACTTAATCTGTCTAGTTTTGTGCAAAACAATAGGAGTAGTAAGAATTATAATCCCAAAATCATGACTTAGGAAAAATTCTGTACTTCTTTCCCAACTCCTCCTTATTGAGGTACCTTTCATAACCACCAAACTGCTTTCAACCTATATTAATAAAACAGGTGTGTTATTGAGGCTTCTAATAATTTTAGAAAATTCAAAGGAAAAATACTGAGTGAATTGCCTGGTAGAATTTTTAGTACTGATGTAAAATGTATATGTGTTTACAATGGCTGCCTAAGAAGTTAGTTACTAAAATCCAGTAAATCTTAAAACAAATTTGCTTTATTATATGTAGAAGTGATATTAGTTAAATATATCAATCTATAACTGTGGGAGGCACTAGACAAATTACAAACATAAGGGAAAAATAAAAGCAAGCATAAAGTTCATATTTAACTAAGGGAACATAGATGCTAAAATAGTAAAATCTATAACAGAATAATCTGAATTTATTGAGTTCTTTTGGAAGATTTTCATTTTTTCCAACAAGCTCTATTCACATAAGAAAAAAATTCAATTTCGTTTATTAACAGTTAGCGTATCATCTTGAAATGAAGCTCATTGCAATCTAAAATGGGCTCTGTGAGGAGCTAATGAGCAAGCTCCTGCCTGATATTGACAATTAATCAGCCATAAAAGCATTTAGGAGCAGGACCCATTGACAAGCATGTAGGCTCATGCAGACTTCAGTGAAACATGATATGTGAACATATTTGTCTAATTGTACATCAGGTTTTTTGAACAAATTCCCACCAAAACACTTAATTATCTACAGAGGTGATGCATCCGTTTCTGAATCCGTAGGAAGCTTTTTGGTTTGCTGTAACCATATATAATGGATTAAATGAAGTTTTATTAGGCTTTGTTGCCAGTTTTCCCATTTTAATTGCTATAGCAACCTGAAGCCAAAGTTGGATCATTGGATAGAGTAACTGAGCAATTAAAAGGGACCATCATTGTGCCCTGATTATCCTTAGCCCTTAAGGAAAAACAAGTGTTTAAAATAATTGGAATTCTGGAATGTAGAAAAAGAATGAGTTTTTTTTTCACACTGAAATTAAGGAATGATAAATCAATTGCTATTTATATTTTTCTTTTAAAGCTTTTAGTTGAAAACATTTGAAACACATATTGCATCTCAACTGTGAACATGAAAATTTAGTGCTTTATCTCATAATTAATAAATATCTCATAACCGCATTCACCCTGACACACTGGAGGAGAGGAAAACAGAGTACATACCTGTGGTATGGTTTTATCCTTTTTAAAATTTTTGATTGATTTATGAAGTCATTCTGCCATATTTAGGCTACCTATATATTTTATTTTGTTGATAGGGAAGTTGTGGGATAATCTCCCCTCCACTCCCCTTCCCATTTTGTGATGTTTAAGTCTTTTCAAAGTTTTTCTAATATTTTAATTCTTACAATAATAAAAGGAAAACAAAATTTATTATGTTAAGTGTTGTAGCTAAATACAGCCTTTGCACACTATGGAACATGAACTAATCCCAGGTGTTCTTTGTGTCCTTTGGTGATATATTTGTTCATCACTCAGAATATAGTACCATTCTAGTATTTTAGGCTGATTTGCTCTTTCTAAATCTAAAAGCCCTTCTTTTTCAAAGGGGATTCAAAAATAATATTGCTTCCTTGCAAATTGTTAGGAAGATTTCTAGCATATTAACAGAACAGAAAAAAGACTCAGTCAAGTATAAAATTGATAAGTAGAATAGAATACTACACCAGAAGGGATTTGGAGGCAGAAGCCCAATGGGTTAAGAGCAACTTGGAAGTAACTGAAAATTAGAAGAATGGATGCCTTCCAGAATATAGAAAAACATAAGTTATAATAAATAATTTTTAATACTATATTGTATGGAAATGTGAATTTGCACAAAAGGTAAGTTAATATGCTATTTTTTACTTTGTGAGAATTCAGATAGTATTACTGCTTTTTATAGTTTTAGCTCATATATTTCACTTAAAATGCAAGCACAATTAAGAATGGTTTATTCACTAAGTCATTGAGATAGAAATGTGTGACTCATAGAAGACTAAACTGATTTAAGTTCTAATTTAAATTAAAAAGTCTAACTTAGGACATATTTGTATTCCTCTGTCTTGATGTAGGTTCTCCAAACTTACCAATAAAATATCAACAGAAATAAAGAAATAATTAAATAGCAAAAACAATTAAACTCACAGACACCTATTATAAATAATTAAAAATACAGGACCTATCTTATATATATTATCTAAGTTGAATCAAGAATCATGACACATACAAGGTAGTTTGAAGCAGATGTAGATATATCACAAGTTACCTACAGTTTGGGTGATAACTAATAACCTCCACAAAGCGCAGATATAATAAAATAGCTCAGGGGTGGTTATTCTTTTCCAGCTTCTTCCCCTCCAAATCTCCTTCTTTTCAATATTCATTCACACATGATAACTTCAACTCCCAAGAAACCACGGGACAGACACAGGATTACATGCTTGGATGAATTATATCTCAGGAGATGCGGCTCAAATACAAGGTTCTGAGAGAACAGAGAGATAGAACGAGCCATGGGGAAATTTGGTGCTGAAATTATGATTTTTAGACTTGTCTTCAGTGAGGGCTGGCATCCATGCCACTCAGTTCAGCAAAGCTTCCTTCTTAGATGCTGGCTAACACTGAAAGCCAGTCTGCAAACATCAGCAGGTCCTTCCGCTGAGCCAGGACATTTCAATACTCTGGTAGACAGACATATTGATCAGTAGATCTACACCTGCTGAGAAACATTTAATCAGGACCTCATACCAGGATGGAGGTGAAAAACCACAAAAAGCAATGAGGTAGGGAAACAGATATTTTTAAGAAAACAAAAACTATCAATGTGGTGAGGCTCTGTGGCACACACCTGTAATCTCAGCTACTCTGGAGGCTGAGGCAGGAGGATCACAAGCTCAACCCAGCCTCAGTGATTTAGCAAGGTCCTAAGCAACTTAGCAAGACCCTATCTCAAAATCAAAAATAAAAAGGACTGGAGATGTGGCTTAGTGGTTAAGCCCCTATGGGTTAAAAAAAAAAAAAGAAGAAGAAGAAAGAAAAATAAGAAAGAAACCAGCAGTGTGACAAAAGTGGGTAGTTAACTAGTTAACTTGAAGACTCAAATGAAGGCTAAACCTCTCATTACATATAAATATCACAGAAAGAGAAAATGTTTGAAGAAATAATTTCTAGAATAAATCACTAAATAAAGTAGCAAAATAACACATTAAGTCTAGGAATGAGAATAACTTCAAGATGAAACAACAGATTTGTATTAAAATGGAATTGGGTGAGAAGATGTATAAAAAGGAAGGGCAATTTGGCAATGTTTCCCAAAAATGCAAAAACAAATCATCAGTAAAACAGAAAGGTTCTGAAACCTAGAAATTATTACTTTTAGAAAGTTATCTGGCAAACTTATTCACTTCTGTAAAAGAAATGTACATAAGATTATTGGGTAGAATTGCTTATATGTTAAAGATTGGACTCAAACTAGATGCCTATCACAAATGAACCAGTTGTTTAATTATGCAAATCCATTTAATGCAACATTATACAACTATTAAGAAGATTGAGGGACACAGTCATATTAAAATGAGGAATCATGTCTAAGGTGTATCATTTACTGAAACAGAAGCAAGCTGTAAAAGATAATGTGTGTGTGTGTGTGTGTGTGTGTGTATGTGTGTGTGTACACAGAAAGGCAAAATTGAATCCACATGGAAATCATAGAATTTCATGAGACTTTTTAACTAGTTAAGTGAAAGACAAGAATCAATCACTTTCTCAATGCTGGGGAAATTGACATTGAGATGAAAACCATAATAGAATCAGAAATTGAAGGGAAGAAAACAGATTCAATCTGAGAATATTTCATATTCATAAGAAAAATTTACAATCTATAATATAATGAAGAAAATTTTTAGCTAATAAAAGAATTCAAAGAAATGGAAAGGAATTCAAAACTGAAATAATTCAAAGAAGTCATTGAATGGTAAACAACCTTGTGAACATATGGAGTCCATACTTTAAAATATAAGAACAAAGAAAATAATATTTTAGCTACTCAGGTACTCAAATATATCGTTTTTAACTTTATTTCTGCAATGTTATGAAGGAAATTAATTTCACAGCATAAAAGTGAAGTAATTGTCATGATTTTGAAATTATGTTTTATCCAAATTGTTGTTCTGATATTGGATATATGTGAATAACAGGACAATCTCAGAAATGTATAAATAGTTTTGTCATATGTATGACCAAAAAAAATCACAAAATTGTAACCAAAACATTGAGTGGTACAACTTGAAAAAGCAAATGGCAATATTATTTTATGCAAAGCAAATTTTATGTCCAAAAATAAGTGATTTTATATACTGATGTTCACAGACATTTGATGAAGATTGTAGTCCACAATGTTTGTGTGCCAATGAGTAGAAAACTATAAGAAACATAAATGTAAATTGAGAAACACAATATCTTTAGGGAATTCTGCCTCCACCTTTATCTTTTTTTTTTGATAAGACAACAGATAAATGAAGATACTTGAAAAATATAATCCAGATTATATTTTTCTTAGGTAGACATCTTAACAACAGCTAATGTTTGCTTTCCTGAGTTTGAAAATTTGGCCTCTCAAAGCTCATTTCCACTCCCATATCACATAAAACGTCATCTATACAGGATTCCAGTAGAATTTAAAGTAATACTATTATATATATAAAAAATAGTACTATTTTTAAAAACAAGCATTTTAAAATAAGACAATTACGTATCTACTGAGATAAGGATGAAATGTGATATTAACTGATGATGTTATTTTTGAACAAGTGAAAAATGAACTCATGCTAAAGTGACATGTGACCAAACTGAAACTTGGTCCCTGACGTGTAAGATCTGACTGTAAGATCATTTCTTCCCAGAAATCATGAGATAGATGATAGCCAAATCCCATTAAGCCATCAGGATTTAGCCTACAGCACTACAGAGAAATTAAACTTGAAATGATCAATCCAATATTTGTTCCTTTTTTCCTGTGCTCCTCTGTTTTTTTAAGTGCCTATAAAATTCACTGACTCTGTTGAGCTCATTAGAGCGCCTTTCTAGTTTTTAGACTGAATGCTACTCAGTTCTGGAATAACTAATAAGCCAATTAGATCTTTGAAACTGAATTTGTGGAAATATTGTTTTTTAACAGTGACAACCACAGATTTTTTAAAGAAATAACAAAAATGATACCGCAGTGTATGAAATCTATGTGACAACTCCCAAATAAGAAGATATTGTTTCAAATGTTAATATTCTAAAGAAATAATAAGAATTGGTCAAATTTCAAAGAATATTTTTTAAAAAGAATTGGGTTTTACTTTTTTAACATTTTTTGACATATTTTACTTATTTTCAGTTAATAAATTTTTCTTTGTAAGAACAGTTTTAGTTTCACAGCCAAACTGCATGGGGAGAATAAGGAGAATTCCAGCACACCTCAGTTCTCACACATGACATCCCACATTGATGTCTGCACAACACTCATAGCTTTGTTCTAATAAAATTAACCAACATTGACATATCATTAGGAGCCAAAGTCGAAAGTCAAGGTTCATTCTTTGTGTTGCACATTCAAAGAGATTTTCTAAATAAATAGCAACCTGTGTTCTGTGATGGTAGTATTCAGAAGTTTCCCTGCTATAGAAATGCTCTGTGATCTGCCTATCCATCTCTCTGCATCTCTCCTGGGGCAACCACTGATCTTTTTACTATCTACATATTGTTGCTTTTTCTAGAATGTCATATAGTATGATCATATAGTATGTTATCTTCTCAGATTGTCCTCTTTAACTTAATAGTATGCCTTACATATCTCTTCATGACCTGACAGCTAAGTTCCTTTCAATGCTGAATAATATTCAGTTGCCACGATATACCACATAGTATCCATCCACTCACTGAAGAACATCTTGTTGGCTTCCAAGTTTTTTTTAATATTTTTTTTTTAGTTTTAGGTGGACACAATATCTTTATTTTATTTTTATGTGGTGCTGAGGATTGAACCCAGGGCCTCATGTATGCCAGGCAAGTGCACTACCACTTGAGCCACATCCCCAGCCCCAATTTTTTTTTAAGTTATAGATGGACACAATACCTTTATTATACTTATTTGTTTCTATGTGGTGATGAGGATCAAACCCAGGGCCTCATGTATGCTAGGAAAGAACTCTAGCACGGAGCTCTACCCCAAAACCTTCAAGTTTTGTCAATTATTTTATTAATGCAACTTCTACAAAAATCCATGTGATTCGTGAAAAAAAATCTTTTTTTATTCCTGTGGGTAAATATCAAAGACTGTGATTGCCACATAAGAGGATGTTTAGTTTTCTAAGAAACATATAAACTGTCTTCCAAAGTGGTTGTGACATTTGTATTCTTACCAATAAATAACAACAATGTTCTCATCATTTGGTACTGTCAGTTTTGGGGATTTCAGCCATTCTAAGGGGTGTGTGGAGGTGCCTCAAATCCCTAATGCTACGTGATGTGTAATAGCTTTCCTAGGCTTATTTGCCGTCCGTCTGTCTGTCTTCTTTGATGAGGTGTCTATTCTTTTTTCTTGCCCATTTTTAAACAAAGTTGTCCCGTTGCTAATTTTTCAGTTTTAAGGCTTCTTTTTAATATTTGAATAGGCATTTAATTTGGCATTTTATGTTTAAATCTTTGATGCATTTGAAGACCATTTTCTGAAGAGTGAAACGTCTTTGTAAAGATTCACTTTTTTTTTTTTGCATTAGAATGTTCACTTGTTCCACACCATTTGTAGAAAAGACATTCTTGCTTCATTCTATTGCTTTTGCCTGTCTTTCAAAGAACAGTTGACTAAATTTGTGTCTGTGTATTTCTGGGCCTTTTATTCTGCTTCATTAATCTCTTCCTTTATTCTTTGCAAATATCCTGCTTTCTTGAATATCAGGGTATTAGAGTGAGTCTTGTAATCTGGTAGGATCACATCTTCAAATTACCTCTTCTTCAATATTGAGTTGGTTGTCTGTGACTTCTGCCTCTCCAAATAAACTTTAGAATCAGTTTGCTGATATTGATATAATAACTTTCTGGAACTTTGATTATGATTATACTGAATCCACAGATCAAGCTGGCAATAACAGGCAATCTTGACAGGATTGCATGTTTTTATATATAAAAATGGAATATCTCTCCAATTGTATAGCTCTTTCTAATATTATAGATCAGAATCTTTCTGGTTTCCTCATAAGGATCTTGTACATATTTTGTCAGATTTATATGCAAGTATTTCATTTTGAAGGATGCCAATATAAATTGTTGTGTTTTTAACTTCAAATTATTTTTTTCATTGTTGGTATAGAGGAAAGGATTAAGTTTTTCTCTATTAACTGTGTATCATGTGTCATTTCTATAATTGCTTGTAAGTTACATGAGTTTTTGCTGATTCTTTCAGATTCTTTTCATTAAAATACATAATCCACGACAAAAGACTATTTAATTATCCCTTCCCAAATTATGAAATTGGGGAAATATTTATACATTCTTTACAAAAATCCTACTTGGTTATGGTGTGATATTATTTTTCATACTCTTGATTAAGTTTGCTGATATTTTCTTGGTGATTTTTACAACTATTTTCATGAATAAAGTTTTATGTTCCCAAATTGTCTTTGTCTAGCTTAGGTATAGGGATAATGCTGGCTTTATACAATGAGTCAGGAAATATTCTGTTTCTGTCTTCTGAAAGAAATTGTAAAAAATTTGTATAATTTCTTTCTTAAATATTTCCTACGATTTTCTAGTCAACACGTCTGATGCTAATGATATCTTTTTGAGAAGGTTATTAATTAGTGTTTAAATTACTATAAGAGATAAAGACCTACACAGATTGTCTATTACTTCTCATGTAAAGTTTTATCAGAGAACTTTTCTCCAGGGATCAGTCCATTTCATCTAAATTATAAAATTTGTGGGTGTGGAATTGTTCCTACTATGGCTTTATTATCCCATTAATGTTCATGGAACTTGAAATCATCACCACTCTTTTTTATGGTTATTAATAATGTATATCCTTTCTCTTTTTTTACCTTAGGCAGCCTGGATAGAGGTTGATCAATTTCATTGATCTTTCCAAAGAACCAGCTTTTTGTTTTGCTAATTTTCTCTGTTGATTTCTTATTCTTTAATGTAATTGCTCTTTTGCTCCAATTATTATTATTTACTTTCTCCTGCTTACTTTGGATTTAATTTGCTTTACTTTATCTAGTTATCAAAGATGGGAGCTTGGAGTATTAATTTTAAATCATTCTTCTTTGCTAACATATGAATTCAATGCTATAAATTTTCCTCTTGGCACTGCTTTTGCTGCATCCTATAAATTTTGGTAAATTGTATATCTATTTTCATTAACTGAAATATTTTTAAATTTCTTAATATTTTTTTCCAATCCATGTGTTATTTAGAAGTATGTTTGTTATTTAATCTTCAGTTACTTTGGGACTTTCCAGCTATCTTTTTGTTACCAATCTTAGTTTCCTTTAATCCAGGCAACATTAAAATTAATGTTTCCTGAGAGCAGACATTGTATAATTTCTGTTCTTTTAAACTTTTAAAGGTGCATTTACAGTTCAGAATGAGGTCTATCTTGGTGAATGTTCCACATGAACTTGAGAAAAATGTATAATTGACTATTGTTTGATGAAATACTCCACAGAATTCAATTTTAAGAATATTGAAGGTTTTATTGTAATTAACTATATTCTTACTGATTTTCTGCATACTGTAACTATCCATTTCTGATACATGGGAGTTAAAGAGTCTCTAACTGAAATAATGGACTCATCTATTTCTCCTGGTAGTTCTATCAGTTTGGGGTCATATATTTTGATGTACTTGGAATATTGTCTCTTTGATTTTCAATCCCTTTATTATTATTAAAGACTCCTCTTTTATAGTTTTGAAACCTCTTTGGAAGTCCACTCATTGTGAAATTATTATAACTACATTTGCTTTCTTTTGATCAGTTAGTGTTACATGATTCATCATATTTATTTTCATTCTACTTGTGTCTTTCATTCACAGCATAGATATTCAAAGTGATTATTGCTAGATTTGGAGTAACATCTATCATATTTGTAACTATTTTGTATTTGTTGCCCTGTTCTTCACTGTATTTTTATTTTCCACCCTTGCTATGCCTTTGTGGTGTTAGTTGGGAATTTGATATTACTTCATTTTCTCTCTTTCCTTAGCATTTCAATTACAATTTTTGAAACATTTTAGCGGTTTCCATACAGTTTTAATATACATTTATAGCTAATTCAAGTCAACTTGCAAATAACACTATAACATTTCATGGGTAGTACAAATGTCTTTTAGTAATAAAATATTTCTAATTCTAACACTTTGAATAATTATTGTCATTATATCACTTATACATATGAATATATGTATGTGATCAAGTATAGTAAACTTTTGATTTAATTGTTATTCATTTGATCGTTTCAGAAAACTAATTTTTTATTTCACCTTCCCTTATTCCTCTTCCAATATTCATCCTTTCTTTCTGTATTTAAATCTGAATTTATGACCTATGCAATTTTCCTTCTATATAACAAACTTTTAAGAAATTGACAATATAACAATCTACTGGCAACAAATTATTTCAATTTTTGTTTGTCTGAGTCTAAATTTCTTTCTCAATTTCGAAAGATAATATCACAGGGAGCAGAATTCTTGGATCATGCTTATATTGTTCACTCTAAATGCTTCAACTATGTTACTCCACTCTCTCCTTATTTGAATGATTTTGGAGATGTTGGATGTTAATTCTTTGCTTCTCTACTGGCAAGGTATTTTTTTTTCTTCTGACTATTTTCAATATGTTTTCCTTTAGTTTTGATTTTTTATAGGTTGAATATAATATGCCTAGGTATTTTGTCATTTATGCTTCATGGTCTACTCTGAGCTCCCTGAGTTTGTAGTTAATAGTTTGTTATTAATTTAGGATAAATTCTCAGTCATTGTTGCTTTAAATATTGCTTATCATTCCTTCCTCTCTTCTTCTCCAGATATTTCCATGATGCATATGTTATGTTTTGTAATCATACTGTAATCTTTGGTATTTAGTACTGTTTTTCTTTTTTATTCAGTCTATTTCCTCTGGTTTCTTCAGTTTGGGAAATTTCTATTGATTTTTCTTTAGGTCAGAGATTCTGTCCTCAGCCATATCCAGTCTTCTAAATGGCCCAACAAAGAGATTCTTCATTTATCCTCTTCCTTATCTCTCATAATTCTTTTTGATGTTTTTATTAGAATTTAAATATCTCTGTTTCTGTCATTTGTATTTAGTTCCCCATAGCGTATTAATTATAACTAAATATAAATAAAAATTCCTTGTCTGATCAATATTCCTGTGTTGTCTGACTCTGGTTCTGATGTTTGCTCTATCTCTTCAAATTGTGCTTTTAGTCTTTTAGCATGTCTTCATTTAAAAAAAAACCTGAACATGATGTTTTAGGTGAATTCTGGTAAATAGCTGTTAGTAGTATACAGCAAAGCTTGAGGGAAGGGGAAGCATTTCAAGAACTTGTAAAAAACACTCAGCCTTTCAGTGAGCCTGTGCTCCTGGACTATGAACTTCACCAGTGGTTCTCCGGAATGGAAAGGGTGGCTTCAGAGGGCTGGGGTTTACCATTTCTCTTTCCCCGTGTGCAAGTTTAGAGCTAGGAGGAGTTGTGTATTTCCATTCCTCCAGATAGATGAATCTCTGATAAACCCCAGTAGGTTCCTGCCTGGTAAAGTAGTCTCTTCCAAGGGCAGACCTCATTCTTGAGAATAGAATGCTATGGTGTATTTCCAAATGTTCATTTTCTTCTTATTCCTTTAGAAGCTAATTTTCTCTGATTGTCACTATGAGAATCAGAGTTCATTGTTGTAGAATTCTCAAATATGAGAGGGATCCTTTGGTGACTGGATACCTGTGTTAGTCAGCTTTCTGTTACTAAAATAAAATATAAGAGGGCTGAGGATGCGGCTCAAGCAGTAGCGTGCTCGCCTGGCGTGCGTGCTGCCCGGGTTCAATCCTCAGAACCACATACAAACAAAGATGTTGTGTCTACCAAGAACTAAAAAATAAATATTAAAATATTCTCTCTCTCTCTCTCTCTCTCTCTCTCTCTCTCTCTCTCTCTCTCTCTCTCTCTCTCTCACCTTTAATAAAATAAAATATAATAAAACTTAAAAAGAGAAAAGACTATTTTGGCTGAGGGTTTTGGAGGTTTGGGGCCATGACCAATTGGCCCCATTATTTGAGGCCTGTGGCAAGACAGCACATCATGGCAGGAATGCAATGGAGCAAAACAATTACTTCATGGCCAAGAAGCAAAAGAAAAAGAAGAAGCGTCAGGTTCTTACAACCCCTAGGAGGACACACCCCTTAATTTCCTATGTACCTCTTAATAACCCCACCTTCCAGAGGTTCCTCCACTCCCAATAGCACCCACCTGCAGGCCACATATTTAACACACAGGCCTACGGGAGACATTTAAGATTCACATTGGGGCAGCCTCTCTGGAGTCTTAACTGTCAGATGTGTTCACACTGACCACCCAGCACTTATTCAATTGTACTGTCGTTTTTCCTACCCTGGAACTGATCCTCATTCTGATCTCTAACTGTGAGCTTCAGCTTCAGGAAGCTGTGAATTTCCATTGACTTGCCTATTTCTCCAATCTTGAGGACAGTTTATAGATGTACCTTGATTTCTATGTTCATGTCCTTATTAAAAAACATTATTGATAATTCCAAATTCTATAATCATGAATATGACCACTATAAACATTTTTAAATATTTTTATTTATAGATGATACCTTTATTTTGTTCATTTAGTTTTCTTATGTGTGGTGCTGGGGATGGAACCCAGTGCCTCAGGCATGCTAGGCAAGCACTCAACCACTGAGCCACAAATCCAGCCTCACTATAAACATTTTTACCCAGGTTTTTACATGGACATAAGTTTTCAACTCATTTAGGTAAATGCCAAGGCATATGATTAACTAGACCACATGGTAAGAATAAATTTAGTTTTGTTAAAAAATTGTTAAACTGTCCTCCAAAATTACTGAAGCATATTTTTCCTTACAAACAGTGAGCGAGAGCTCCTGTTGCTCCATATCACTCTCAGCATTTGGTGTTGTCAGTGTTTTGGGTTTTAGCCATTCTAGTGTGTGCACAGTGAGATCACACTGTGGTTCTCTTCTGTATTTCCCTGGCAACTGATGATACTGAGCATTTTTTTCACGTGCTTATTAGCTGTTTGCATGTCTTTGATGAAACGTCAATTCATTTTTTCCTAATCACGTTTCTGACTGGTTTCTCATTATTACATTGTAAAAGTTCTTTGTAAATTGAGGATACAAATATTATATTGAAAATGTGCTGTTCAGATTTTTTTAGCACTTTTCATTTTCTTTATGGTATCTTTTAAAATGCAGAAATTTAAAATTCTCCCAAGTCCAACTTTTCATCTTTAATTGTATGGCCTATGCTAATAATATGTTTCCTTTATATGTATCAATCAATCTATGCCAGTACCACATCTTTTTAATAACAACAATTTCAACAAATTTTAAAATCAGAATGTAAATCATCTTAGTTCTTGTTTTCTTATTTTAAAAACTGATTTAATTTCATTCTATATGTTTTGCGTTTCCATGTAAGTTTTAGGATTTGTTGTCAATTTCCCTCCCCCCATTTTATTGCTCTTATTTATTTATTTTGATACTAGGGGTTGAGTCCATAGATGCTCTGCCACTAGGCAAAATCTACATACCTCTTTTTAATTTTTCAATTTTGAGGCTGGATTTTGCTAAATTGAGCAGACTGGCCTTGAATTAATAATGCTCCTGCTTCAGCCTCCTGAGTAGTTGGGATTACAGGTGTGAGCTACTATGCCAATACCTGTTTAACAATGTCTAAAGGAAAAACAAAATATGCTGCAATATAGAAAGGGATGACATTAAACCCATGCCTCATATTAAGAATAACTGTCTTCTTATCATAAACTGAGACTACCAACACATCATCATGGAATGTCTCTCCAAAGTTGTGTGATTGTCAGTTTATAAGTTTTATACATATTATTATATAGTTTACATGTTTTATATATATATATATATATATATATATTATTATATGTATTACCAAGTATGTCAATATTTTTATGATGTCATAAGTAGAATTAAATATTTAATTTCATTTTGGGAATTGATACTCCTTATGTATAGAATTACAATTAATTTTTGTATATAGACCTTATTTATTATAACCTTTGTTACAAATTTTATTCTAATTTTGTTTGTTTGTTTTAGTGGTTGTTGAATTCCTAAGGATTTTCTATATACAGAATTAAGTCATCTACTTCTTTCCTTCTGTTCTGAATGTCTTTCCTTTTTTCCGTTGTTTTGTTCTTCTTGATCTTGCTGTCCAGACCTTCCAAACTTTATTTTAATTGAGTTGAACTCTTTTGTTCATGTTTGACAGCTGACAGCTCACAAGTTCACCATTATCATTTTCATTTTGTCCCACACTTACTCAAGCCCATAAAGACAGTCCAGATGTGTTTTGTTGGTTTGTTTTTGGCCAGAAATCCTGGCTTGTCAAGAAACCTCATACCAGTTCCATCCCTGATAAACCAGAAACACCTTTTCCTCCTCTCACACCACTTTCAGAATGGACTTGGGGCGTACCCTGTTCCTTCCAAACCCTCCAGTGTATACATTAGACTGAATAATCGCTTCCCATAGATATCTATTTCCAGACTTTGGAATCTGTGTTGCCCTTAAAATAAAAATGCTTTGTGGATGTCATTCAGGACAGAATCCTGGAACAGCTCAATTATTCTGGATGACCCACGTGGGTCCTTAATAAATTTTAAGTGTCCTTATGAGAGAGAGACAGAGAGAGATCTGATTCAACCAGAAAGAGAAAGAAAGATACAGGAAAAGTCATTGTAAATTCAGAGGAAGGAAATGGATTTATATGACTGAAAGCCAAGGGCTTCCATCCCCCAGAAACTGGAAGAGGAAAGAAACAAATTCCAAGAAAGGGCACCACCCTGCAGACCTCTTTATTTTGATCAGGTGATAGTGATTTCAGACTCATGGTCCCCTAAATGTAAGAAACTCATTTATTTCATAATAGGCCACCATGTGTGGTAACCGGTTCCAGCAGCCACGTGGAATTAGCCAGTGTATGGGGCATCACCAGTCAACATGGGGATCAGGGGTGATCAATACACCTTCTTAGGGGCAACCTCCAAATATCTATTAAATATAAGTGGAAGAGGGGCTATCTCTGCCCTATTAGTCTCCTTAAAGTTTTTTTTTTTTTTTTGCCCATGTTCACTAGAGATATTGGCTTTCTTAAGATAAATTTTAATTAGCATCAGGATGACACTGACCACACAGAGTTAGAAGTTTTCTTCTCAATTTTTTGGGAGTGTCCATGGAGTGTTGGCATTAATTTTTCTTTAAATGTTTACTGAAGTTCACCAGCAGACCCATATGAGCCTGGGCTTTTCTTTGTATGAAATTCTCAATTTGTTAATTTTTTACTTGTTACTGATACATTACTTCCAAAAATTCTGCTCTTTCTTCTCTGTCCCCATTTTCTGTGATGATTATTATTATGCATATACTGCATATGTTGTATTTGATGGAGACTTGCAGTTCTCCAAACCACGGTTTACTGGTTTACTTTTCATATTCTTTTTCTTTTAGTAACTTCGAATAAAAAGTGAATCAATGTAGATTTTTCTAGTTTACTGATTCTTTTCTCAATTCAAATTTGGTATTAAACACCTCAAGTGAATTTTCAAATTTGTATCATTATACATCTCATCTTCAAAATTTCTATTTGGTTATCTATTTTTCTTAAAGAGAAAGAGAGAAGAGAGAGAGAGAGAGAGAGAGAGAGAGAGAGAGAGAATTTTTTAATATTTATTTTTTAGTTTTTGGTGGACACAACATCTTTATTTTATTTTTATGTGGTGCTGAGGATCGAACACAGTGCCCTGCACATGCCAGGCAAGCACACTACCACTTAAGCCACATCCCCAGCCCTTGGCTATTTTTTAAAGAATATTTTCTACCTCTTTACTTCTAGTCTGCTTTGTAACTTGTTCTGGTGAGGTGCCCCACCCAATAACACAATGCAAGAAAGTTCAGAGAAGGGTTACGAAGGCCTTAACCCAAACAGTGAATTAACCCCTTGAGGGGATTAACTGGGTGGTAACTGGAGGAGGTGGGTCACTGGGGGTGAGCCATTCGAGTATGTATTTGTATATAGCTAGCAGCATCTCTCTCTGCTCCCTGATCATCATGTGAGCTGCTTTCCTCTGCCATACTCTTCTGCCACGACGTCCAGCCTCACCTCCAACCCTGAGGAATGGAGCCTACTGTCTATGAACCAAGACCTCTGAAACCATGAGCCTCCAAATAAACTTTTCCTTCTCCGCATTTGTTCTATTCAGGTCTTTGAGTCACAGCATGAAAAAGCTGACTGAAATATGACTCATCACTGTCCTAGTATTCTTCAAGATTTTTAGACATTGACTTTTATTACTTTCAACATATTTATACTAACTATTTAAAATCTTTGCCTTGTACTTCCAACTTCTGGGGATAATTTTCTGCATAAAACACAATTATGCTAGGCTAACATAGAGTACCCTATAGCTATGTTTTTTTTCAGATCTTCATTTTTAATTTTATGTAGGGGGTTCTTGTTTGCCCTCACTATTATCACACAGGCAATTTCTGGGCTTTTTAAACAAATGAAATTATATATCATGTAATATTTTGTGACTTTGATCTGTCACTTTACATATATTTCATTCATTTTTGATGTTGAATAACATTCCAGTGTATAGATAAACCGCACTTGTATTATGTGTATTTTATTTTAACAACATTTGAGTTTATTCCATTCTTAAACTCTTACCAATAACACTGCTATGTTTTTCTGTGGTGATGTTTTTATTTCTCTTCCCTTTCTTGGAATGCAATAGGAGAATAGGGTTGAAGTTCTTTCTCAGGTTTGCAAACTTTTTTTTCCTACACTATTGCTTATTTTTTCACTTTATTTATGGTCTTTTTAAAAAATGAAAATTACCAATTGTAATGAAATTCAATTAACATTGACTTTCTCAGTTCTTCTATTTCTGCTGTCATATCTAATGAAGCATTATTTAACCAAAATCATGACCGTTTCTTCTGTTTTCTTCTGAAAAATTTGTAATTTTAGGTCCTACATTTAGATTGATGATTCTTTTGAGTAACTTTTTAATGCTACAAGTGAGAAATTTACATGCTGGGAAATTTTTCTATTGTTTTGTTTTTATTTTTTGCATATGGATATACAATTGTTTCCATATCACTTACTTGGAGCAATACTTTTCTCTTCTTCCTTCATTAAATTTTCATGGAAACTTCTTCAAAAATCAATTGAACAGGGCTGGGGTTGTAGCACAGTGGTAAGAGCGTCTTCCTAGCATGTGTGAGCCACTGGGTTCTATCCTCAGCACCACATAAAAAATAAATAAAGGTCCATCAACAACTAAAAACAACAACAAAAAAAAATCAATTGAACAATTATGCACAAGCTTAATGCACTTAAAAAAGGATAAAAAGAAAATAAATTGACCATAACCAAGGGTTGTTGTGATCCTCAAATCTACCCTGTTAATACATACATTTCTCCTTCTCTTACTTGTAAGGAGCTTCATAATTACATCAGACCTATCCAAATAATATAGACTAGGCTCTTCACCTCAAGGTCAGCTGGTAGCAAATTTAATTCTATCTATAATCTGGATTCCTATTTGCTATGTAACCTACACTCACAGCTTCCGTGGATCAGATATAAATACATTTGGGAGGTGTTATTCTGATAACCAATTACACACTAAATGCTTTTCAAATGTTAAACTTTGTATTCTTAGGAAAAATTCCAACTGATTATGGTGAATTAATTTTAATTAGAAATTTCACATGGTGATTAAGAAATAATATAGAGATATCTCCCCTACCCAGTTCCCCTCAATGCTAATATCTTGCAAATATGTAGTACAATATCAATATGAAAATATTGATATTGACACAGATAATATTATGAACAGATCTATCATGCAAAGATCATTAGCTTTACCCTTTTATAAAAAACAACCCTCCCCTTCCCCCCTCAACCCATTCCTATCCCCTCTGCCTGGCAACCTCTAATCTGTTCTCCATTTCTGTATTCTTGTTATTTCAAGAATGTTCTATAAGTGAAGTCATATAGTGTATAACATTTGGGGATTGACCTTTCTCACTCACGGTAATTCTCTGTAGATTCATTCAGGTTATTGCATGGCACAATAATTTTTCCTACTAAGAAGTTATCCATAATGTGGTTTTCCCACAGTTGTTTACCTATTTGCTTTCCAAAGGACATCTGAGTGTTTCCAGTTTGAGGACATTATGAATAAAACTTCTATATACATTCATGTGCAGGTTGTTATGTGAAAATAAATCTTATTTCTTTGGGAGAAATTCTCAGGAGTGAAATTGAAGGATTGAAAGATAATTGAAGTTTTAGGCTGTTTCTTTTCTTTTTTTTTTGGTAATTTCTAAATGTTTTTCAGACTGACTGTACTATGTTAAGTTCTCATAATCAATATGAAAATCACCCAATTTCTCTTGATTCTTTCTTATCATTTGAAGATCACTTATTTGTTTAGTCTTTTGTAGATACAGAGTGATAACTCATTATGGTTTTATGTTGTATTTCTATGGTGGCTAATTATGTTGAGAATCTTCTCATCTATGTATTTTCTATCTGTGTATCTTCTTTGAGGAACTTTCTCTTCATATCTGTTGCCCATTTTCTAATTGGAATATCTGGGATTTTTGCTGTTGAAACTATAGAGTTCTCTACATATTCCAGATATGAATCCTCTTTTGGATACATGACTTGTGTATATTTTCTCCCTTTTTGTAGTTTACATATTATTTTTAGGGTGTATTGTGAAGAAAATTTTATAATTTTAAAAAAATTCAATTTATCAATTTACTTTTGTTCTCTACAACTCTTTTTTTTGATGCCAATGAATTCAGTTTGGTAGCATTTTTCTGAAGATTTTAAATTTACATTCATAAAGAAAATAGATTCTTAGGTTTGTCTTTTTTTATCCTGTGATGTTTATGTATATCTGTTTTGGGTATCAAGAACAAGGTACCTTTATAGAATAAGGTAAGTAGTGTTTCTTCCTATGTTAATTTTTGCTAGAGTTTTGAGAAGGCTTGCATTAATTTTTTTTTTTTAATGTTTAGCAGTGACGTCTTCTTGTTTGGTCAATTTTTTGTGAGAAGTTTTTGAAAAAGAATTTAGTAGGTTAAAACTAATATTTATTTTTACTGTTTTTGGGGGCAAGCAGTCTAAAGATGATTCAGCTGGGTGCATGTGGCTCAAGGTCTCCTACAGAGCTCCTATCAACCTGTCAGTACTGCAGTTCCATCTAACAGCTGGACTTGGGAGGATCTGCTTTCAAGCTCTCAGGAAGCTGTTCAACGGATTCAGCTGACTATGGAAACTGGGCCATGGACCGCTGTCTCCACCGGATGTTGACCAGAAGCTTCCCTGAGCTCTTGGGCACATGCTTCTCTCCATAGACAGTGAACAATATGGCAGCCGGCCTTCCCCAAAGCAAGTCAGGGAGAAACCAGTCTTGGTGAATCTTCTCTTGGAATTGACATCCCATTATTTGGCTCCCATCAGCAGTTTTGCTTTTTGTGGTTTCTCCTATCAGCGGTCTGAAAATATTCAATGGAAAATTATGGAAATAAACAATTCATGCTTTCAATTACATGCTATCCTGAGAATTTTTTAATTTCTAACTTATTCTCCTTACTTATTCCATTCTATATTTATTTTCTTCTTGTGTCAGTTTCTCATTTCTTTCCCCACTGGTATTTCGGCTCTGGGTGCTACAACGTTAAATAACAATTGCTGATTTTTTTTTTTTTTGGCAGAGGGTACTGGGGATTGATTTCAGGGGAGCTTAACCACTGAGCCACATCCCCAGCCCTTTTTTAATATTTTTATTGAGAGACAGGATCTCACTGAGTTTCTTAGGGCCTCACTAAGTTACTGAAGCTGGCCTTGAATTTGCAATCCTGCTGCCTCAGCCTTAGCCGCTGGGATTATAGGTGTGTACTATCATGCCCAGAAATACCTGATTTTTTTAAATGAAATATCCTGGAAATGAAACTTTTCTTGTAGAGCAATGTGGTCAAATAATGACAATGTCCCCAAATGGGACTTTTCCAGGTGTTTGAACTAGAGACTGAATAGTGAAAACATTGTGGGGTACATTCCTTAAGGAAGGACAACAGTTCCACTCTGGTGGCTACAAGGCTGCTGGCTTCTGTAGCTACTCTGGGTGTGAGGCTGAGGGTTCTTAAGTTGATGGGCACTTGAAAGAGGAGAAGGAGAGTAGCCCAAATTAAAGGCCACTGGCCCTGCTATTCTTCACGACAGTTGGCATCTTTTTAAAAAAATAAATAAATAAATAAAGCTTTTTAGAGTGATGCAAACCTTGTGGTTAATTCCCAAAGAGAGAAAACGGTTGATTTTGATGATGGGTGCCAGCATTTTCAGCACTATTTAGAAAGTGTGAATTTATAGAGGTTCTCACTACACCATGCCATGATTTCCCACAAATGATTTTTTTCCTCTTATTGACTGTGTGTAAGTAAGGTGAAGCAATTAAATGACAAGAAAACAGCAACTTAACCAACTTTGAAAAATCAAGCACCTTTCCATGTTAGAATTGTTGGTTTTCCTTAGCTTTGCCAATAATCACAGAAAAAACTCTGAATTAAAAAGTTAACTGGGGATTAAAAGAGAGCCATGTCATATATGGACACATTTGTGGACACTATCTTAAGTGGAACACCATATTTATAAATAGGCTTAATTTTCTTTGAATGACTCAACCTTTAGCATATGTTTTCATAACTATAAAAGATTCCAGCCTCCAAAGTAGAGGGAGCAATATGGTAGATATCAACATACCATCACCAAACTTAAGAAATTAAACATGGCAAGTCCTTTTGTTTCTGAAGCTTAATAATCCTCTTTAAACCAAACCCCTATATATAGGCTCTTTTCCTGAAAATTTTTAGAAAATATGAGATCATGTTTTTTTTATTGCTAAATAAAACTAAACAGGAAGAAAGCTGTGGCTATTTTTTAAAAAAAATTGATGTAATCAGTGGCTAGAAAATCTTTAGGCATGATTTCCAATCATCCATTGTATTTCCAATGTAAAATAATGCACCAATTGTGATGGTCAATTTTTAGAAAATCTGCTCAATTGATGAGCAAGAGTGTTCACATCCATATTTGCACATACTGAAAATATCATTTGGGTGAGTTTTTGATTTATGAGGGCAGACTGGAACTTCAAATGAATAGCAAGAGCAAGAATTCCTGGTACATTAGTCTCTATCTGTTTTTAATATTACAGGAATTCATTTGAATATGATGCTTTTGTTCTGTAATCCCCCAAACTAACATTTGTATCAAAGTTACCTGATGATATAAGAACAGGACACTGCATAATGAAAATGACTTTTCATATTTTCATTCTTTCTCCAGGGAGTTTTAAGAATTGTTGATTCAAGGGATGGTTTTAACTAGAAACACAAGCACTCACTCATTCCAAGCAAATGAAAACCAAAAACATAATTGTATTTTTTGCTGTGGTGTTCTTTTATATATAATCTGTAAAAAAAAAATCCTATCATTTTAACAAGAAACATTTCTGCTAGTCACATTTATATCTTGGATATTGTTGATAATAATGAAAACGATATGTAGATTCACCTTTTTTTTTTAATCAGATTTCCTTCCTTTTCTTCATGGGAGACCAGAAGGTGTGACAAGTGTCATGTATTTCTGCAGATAGCTCAATGCTGAGAGTGTTGGGGCTATTGGGGGCAGATCACTGCACTTTGACAATGCTTTCTGTCTGTGGTTTTGTTGGAGATGTAAATGGGATGGGGGAAGATTTTTTTAAAATATCTTTCAGGATGGTAGGGTCAGTGTGATTCTCTTTTACCAAACAAAATGGGTCAGTTTGTAAACTCAAATGCTAGATTCACACTAGACCCTGAAGGCAATAAACTGATCACACAGTAACCTTAGAATCAGGGAAAGAAGGAGAAACAGGTCCAGAGAGCAGATGGCCTAATAAGCACAGAATGTCCAGCCAACCAGGATCAGTGGGTACTCACCTGAGTGGTTGTACGAATCCTCTTCTGAGGACAGGCATAGATTTCTAGGGCTAGAAATAGATACAGAAAACTTTCCTAAAAAATAAAATTCAGAATACAAGGGATACAAGAGTACAATAACTTCCAAATTCGTATCTTGTTCCCAGGCTCCCTTTCTTGACCATCAATGTTTAGATTCAATTTTTAGTTCGATTTTGGCCCTTGGACAGCTAATTAGATACAATTCAAACTCTGTACAAGTTCTTTATCCTTCAAGTTTGCTTATTCACTTTTTACCTTCTACTCTTCCCCTCTATTATTGATGAAATATTTTAAAATTTTCACATTAAATTCCTGTCTCACTGGTGTATAAATCTTGAAATTGCATATACTAATGAGGAAGCATGATATTTTGATACATGAATACATTGTGTAATGTTTATATCAAACGTATCTCCTCCAAAGTTTGCTATTTCTTTATGGGGAAAACCTGCAAAATTTTTTCTTTTAGTTTTTTTTAAGTGTACAGTACATTCTTGTGATCTATAGACACCCTATTTGCACGAGCACAGTAGAATTTCTGATTCATATCTAATTGTGACTTTGTACCCCATCGACTGTGCCCCTCCTCCTATGCTCTGGGAACCCCAACTCTATTGGCAGTTTCTATGAAATCACATTTTTATATCCCACATCTGAGTGATCCAGGATGATATTTTTATGACATGAGTCAGAGCATATTATTCTTTTCCTCAAAACTCTCCAAAGACTTCCCCTCTCAACTCAAAGTAAGAGCCAAAGTAGTAACCATGACCCACCCTCAATGTGATCACAGGTCTCTGTCCCAATGTCACCTCATCATAGAGCCTGCTTTTCCTTCGTCTCCTCTTCTTCCCTGATTTTCTCTTCACCTTACCTCCCTTCATTTTTCACTATCACATTTCTTCTCCCCTTGCATAAACCAGTTAATTGAATATAAGTTGCAATGATTGTAAGATACACGGCTATTTTACACATCACTAAGAAAGAGGTGCACTGCTAATTACACCATGAAACAAGACTTTCTTTGCTTAGAATTTTTATCTTCATCATAGCAGAAGAGCCCTTTTAGACTCATTGAAGCATAGATATATTACCTTTCACCTTTATACATAGAATAAATAAATAAATTGAAATTTTCCCATAACTTTTTCACATGAACGATGATATGTCTTTATACCTGTTTTTCTATAAACAGTGTCTCCTATACTGTCAAGAGATTCAACAGTTCATTATTTCTTAAAATAATGTTTTACTATTAACTTTTAGATTTTCTCCTGTACTACTGATATCTGTTGTATAAGTTTTGTTGGATGCTTTTCTTATTTGATTAAAGTCAACAAATCTGTCCTACCAATCTCTTATTACTTTGAAGAACTTTTCCTCTACTCTAAGGGATGTAGCCATATCTTCTGCATGCCAGGAATTGTTCCACTAGGGTGCCATGGGGACCTTGCAGAAATACTCACAGGCCATATGAAAAGGCTCATACTGCATTAGTCTTAGAGGATAGGAGGCTAGTGATGCTAGTGATTGCATTGACCTCCATGACTACCCCTAAAGGCTGTGGAGGTAATTCCCCTTGCCTCTCAGTTTCCCCTCAGGGTTTAACTGCAGGCTCTAAAGTCTAGGATGTGCTCTAGAGCACAGCATGTCCCCCTAATCATGTTGCATTGTCTCCTATACCCTTTGATTTTGATGCTGTCACTTTTGGCATGTAGGACAAAGACCATGGGGAGCTAGCATCTTTTCCTATCAGTATGAGTAATAAAATGACACTAAAAAAGGGCTCAAATCTTAATTGGTCGAATCTAACTTCAACCTTGGCCTTGCCCTGTTTTGTGGGGCTTAACACTGGCTTCTGAGGAATTGATAGATCTGTATCAGCCGACTGACTTTTGCACACATCTCAGTTGCAGAATTTTAAAAAAAAAAAGCACACATTCATTTGTGTTTCCTTCTTTTTCAGTTATATAAAGCATTTATAGCTTATTGCTCAGCCAGAGAGTGTGGAGCTCAAGGTATTCTTCTGATGATGAATATTTGTTGAACAAACATTAAATGCATTCCTTGCTGCTTTCTATACATGTCTTTCTGCATAAAATGACTTTGATCTTAATGTCACATCATCAAGTAATCTCTCAGAAGATATTTTTACATGGCAATTAAACTCAACAAGTGTGGTACAATAGAAGAAACTCATATAACTCCATGTAACTGTTGAAAATGTGAAAAATCACATTTAAATTTGGATATCACACATACAACTTAGCCAACAGTCAATAAAAGGTGTAAGACACACCTCAACATCTAAGGTTTGAAAACCTGGAGTCTATTCTTTTTACAATTGATAAAACTAGGAACTTGCCCATTTTCCTAATGACTCTCCCCCAGCCCTGAGTACAAGTTTTGTCAGGAAGAGATCTTATGGGTTTCAATCTTTCCTCATATGTCCACTGATATGAGTGTAACTGACATTAAAACGTATTTTTAAAATATGCAATCATACCTAAAACATTTTTAAGTTATTTGTGGAATGCAAGGAGAGGAAGAGAAGTCTGTTTAGCCATTCTGAGGTTCTAAGTGGCATGTCCCTTTGACCTTGAGTTTGCTTCCTAACCTATGCTCTAATTATTGATAGCTAAGGAATAGCTCAATAAAACCTAACTGCAAACAAGATCCACTGGAAAACGCAGAACAGCGTACCTTTGAAAGTCTAGCATCGGAAGCAAATATCATTTTTAAAGATGATAGAAACAGAAGGAGTTAGACCTACTTCTCTTGCCACCTGTCATACTGACCCAAATTCCCAGTCTTTCTCAGTTCACCCAACTACCTTCAGTTTCATCTGGGTCTCTCCACATAATTAAAAGTTTCATTTTCCGGGTAAAATCGCTTGTTATGTGCTTCCTCTTTTCCTAAAGTCTCTTTTTTTTCTCCTTTTGCATCACTCATAGATTTTTTTTATGATTTTCCCTAAATGTTAACTGCTGCTGAACATGGCTTTCACACCTGTCTTTTAAAATACAAGAATTAATTCCTTTGCACCTACATTTTTACAAGTGTGGCCCAAATACATTTGCGGGCAGGAATATGTCCATCCCAACATGTATTTTGAAATACATGAAAGAAATAGGTGTGTATTGATGTTCAGGGACTTGTTCTGAGACTCTCCGCTAGGAAGTACTTAACCTTTGGGCAACCGGGTGGAATAAAAGCAGGGGATTTGGGGGCGTATAAAATTTATGTGAACTTGTACAAATTTGAGTTGAAAGGGACAGGAGGAGGGAGTCTTGGGAGAACATATAAAGTTTTATTGTCCTCTGCTGTGCAATCTATTTGAATGTTCTTCTATTTTTCCTCTTGTTTTCTAGGGCAGTAGCATAGGGTTGCTCTTTCAAGACCTCGAATGGTGATGAAAGCGATCCCACAGGGAATTTAAAATATAAAAACAGAGAAGATAGGAGGAAATGAAGGAATATCTTAACTTTTACAGATTCATCTTTATTTTCTTCTTTCCATCTACTATAAGAGCTTCGTTCCTTTTTCTAGCACTTACATGATTATAACGAATGACTACACGTAAATGACTAGTGCCTAGGATTTCAGTCTCCCTAGGTGCTACCCAGAATACAGGCCAAACAATAGCTAAAAAAAATACAGAATAATACGCACAGATAAGATCTCATCCTCATCTGGAGTTAAAAGTATCTGAAAAACAAGAACTGTAATAAAATGGGCATTACAGAATGGCAGAAAATCATATTTATCTATCTGCTAATACTTCACGTCATTGCCTTAGAGGGTAGAGACATTACGTTAAGTCCCTCTATGTCGCATGTGCATAACACCTAACACTAGAAAACAACAATAACTTCTTATGGTGATAAAACACAATTAACTTAAAACCCTGTTTCCGTGTCCATGGGACAAAACTCTTACAGTGGAACATGAAACCAGGCGTGAGTTCCAAATGCAACTTCACCTTATAGTACATGTCACCTAAGCTGTGATTTTGCTTTACAATCTGCCCCAAATTTGACTTTCCAAGTTTCCAGTACTCCTCAGTCATCTGCGGTCTGAAAGTTAAATGAAAAGTTCTACTAAGAAGAAAAGTTTGGGGTTTTAAAGTGCCGTATGAGTAGTGTGATTCAACCCTGCTAGGTCCCTCTGTAGACGGTCCTTTCACCCAGAAGGGAGGCTGGTAATACAGAGGGAGGCCACCAAGTGTGTTCCTTTAAATGAAAACGTGAAAGTTCTTGACTTAATAAGGAAAGGAAAAAGATGAGTGCTGAGGTTCCTAAGAGCTACAGTAAGAATGATTCTGTCCCCCATGAAATTGTGGAGAAGGAAAAGAAAATATGTGTTCATGTAGCTGACACACTCCAAGTTGCAAAAGTTGTGTCCACAGTGCTTGGCAGATGCTTGCCTAAGATAGAGAAAGTAATGCATAGAGCAGGGGATGTGTTCTAACTGAGAGCAGCAGGCCATGAGCCAATGCAAAGGCTGCAGCAAGAGAGGCTCTGAAACTAGCAATGCAAAACCACTTCCTGCCAGCAAGGGATGGTCACGCAGATTCAGGAATAAGTTTGGATGAATGATATAAAAACTATTGCAGAGGCTCCGTCTGGAAATGAAGAAGGTGCTGCCACATTCCTGCTAAAGGTTAAGAAATTAAGCAGAAAAGGTGCCACCCAAAGCAAGTCTTCAATTATTGACTAATTATTATGAGTTAAGAATAATTGATTTTATTTAATAATAATTAACCAATTATTATTACTCATTATAACAAGTTATTATTTACTGTGGTTAATCTTGCCTAATTTATATATTAAACTTTATCATAGATAGGTATGTATAGGAAAAAGCCTACCATATATAGAGTTGGTACTATCCACAGTTTCAGGATTCTTATGGGATTCTTGGGAAATGCCTCATGCATTTAAGAGGAGATTGCTATAAATGTTAAGGGCTAGAGTATCTTAAATAAGATCACTCTTCTGAATTTTCCTGTTGGCGATAATTCAAAGCATAAAAATAAATGTTGTTTTGAAAATAAATAATTTTAAGCTATATTCTGTATGTGGATTGATATATATTTGTATACAAATGTTGCACTGTTTACTTGGATTTACTATGAAATCTCATCATCATCTTTACATTTTACATATTTTCATGGATAAAAGGAAGTGTTGGAATTTGAAAATAAAATTTGTGAAAATAGGGGGGAAATGAAGAATATGCACAAAGAAGGGTAAAAAGACTGGAGCAATGAGGAAAATTATTGTCCTCTCTCAAGAAGTCACTTTCCAAACCAATATCACCAAAGTTGAGTGGATAAGGTAGTGTAGATTCCTAGCAGCATCCCAGAATTATCAGGAGACAGGCATGATGATAAGATTAAAAAAAATTATTTGGGATTTTGTAAAGTGTGTGAATATTTATGCATGTGTATTTGAATTTTTGTATCTATATTCCATTATATATTACAAAGTTAGATTTTATAATATAAATACTGTCTGCCATTATGTAAAGAATTTTTTTTATTTCTTCATAATGACATGGCATATTTTCTGAAGAAAAAAATTTGATTGACTGGCTATAAATTATCCATATGAAGACAAAAAACAGAAATTAATCATGTTCAGTATTTAAATGTTCCACTTTAACATCTAAAATATATTTTTTTTGGTAAAAATATAATGGACTTCAATAGTCTTCAAGATCTTTGGACAAGTTTTTTTAAGAAATGAAAGTGATTATACATGTTTTATATATGTGTGTGTATGTGTGTGTGTGTGTGTGTGTGTGTGTATATATTTATATTTATATTTATATTTATATTTATATTTATATTTATATTTATATTTATATTTATATTTATATTTATATTTATATTTATATTTATATTTATATTTATATTTATATTTATATTTATATTTATGTGTATATATATATTTATATGGGAGGAACATTTCCCAGGGATTTAACTCAGGAGCACTTGACCTCTGAGCCACATCCCCAGCCCTATTTTGTTTTCTGTTTAGAAACAGGTTCTCACTGAGTTGCTTAACATCTCACTTTTGCTGAGACTGGCTTTGAACTCCATCTTCCTGTGTCAGCCTCCTGAGCTGCTGGGATTACATGCATGGACCACTGTGCTGGGCTTCCATACATACATTGAATGACTATAAGGTGCTTACTTATTTTAAAATGGTGCTACATATGTTTACATATGTGCATGTTTAGGTGCATATGCACATGTGGTAAAAGTGTAAAAAAGTTTCCACATATTATAGGCATATTTGTGCTTTTGTATATAAACTTTTGCATACAAATATGTTTTCTATAGTTACTTGCTATGTTGTTATATGAGGTAATATGAAAATGAACATAAACTAAAATACAAAAATTAAACTAAAAATTCTGTATTTAATGTATTTATTAACTTATACCTTTTGAAAATGTCATAAAATAATAACACATTTATTCAATTAACATAACTAACATTTTTTGGCAACCAAATTAACATTAAACATTGACTAGACAGTGTATAAGCTAAGATGGAAAAGCTGTGGTTCTAGAGCTTATAATAATCTATCCAAAAAAAAAAATCTATGTGGACATCTACAGTACTTTTGTCTGCCAGGAAAACCAGGGTTATTTCAGGATCACACCACATGACTGAGACTAGCCAGGAGGGCCTGGTTCAGCACATGTTCCTCTGAGGTCTTTGCCACAACTGGGGAACAATTGGAACCATCTCACCCCACACAGCAAGCATGAATTAGAACAGGACTCAAGATTGTCCAACTTGCTTAAATGACATTCACCAATTGTACATCCTTTGGTAATTAATAACATTCACAAATCTCCCTTGTCATTTACTGCAATCTCATTTAGCATTTGAACTAATCTTGGTCTATTTTTGTTTTGTTCTTTAAATAGTTATTTCCAGTTATTAATATACATTTTTAAAATTGTATTACAAATATTTCCTTGTATTTCATTTACACAAAATTAAGTCCCTATAATCTGCCCTTAAACATCATGTTCCTTTTCTTCATAACACATCAGCTTGAAATGTCATGCTTATCTGGTGTTATTTATACACACACATACCCCATTTAAAATAGAAGTTCCATGAGTATCAATATCATATCTGTGTTCTTATCATTCTGGTTTTAATGCCTATAACCATGGATGGTTATGCAAAAATACAATAAATGAATGAATTTAAAACATATTTACTTCTCACTTTCTTCTTCATATTAAGTATTGTTGATTTTAAAAAAATGACCAAAATAATGATATCAAGAAACTCATGGTCTACATTTCAATGCATCAATTTATTTGGGGGGGGCATTACAATAGCACACAAGAGGAACTAACCCAACTTTGTATTAGAGTGAGTTGTCCTCTGAAAGTGTAAATAAAAATGTAAAATACCCAAATCAAATAATAATTAGCAAATAGATAGCCAAAGAAGCAAAGTTTCTTTAAAATGTCTCATTCCAAATGTTCCCACTACAACTGAAAACACAAAGCACAAGAGTTATGAGAAATGAGAAATGGCACGGCTTTTGTTTTGTATTTTAGTCTCCATTACTATGACATATAACTCTGAAATGGTGATGAAATGTGGTCTTAGTCAGAATCCATGATCAGACTTCTAGAGGAATAGCAGAGTGGATGTTATGTGAGGGTTCTGTCCTTTAATGTTTCAAAGACACACACAGAAAAAAATCTGGACAGGTGAAAATCCATGACTGGAAACAGAACTAATGGCACCTTTTGAGCATGTTCCTAAAATTATGAGCTACTCTACACCAATGAGATTTATTAAAATACATGACCAGAATCAGATTGCTATTTCATGTTTCAAAAGTTAAACATTACTCACAGAAAGAGTAGAAGTATAATCCTTCCCAGGCCCATCCACATTAGGAGGATTAGGAAAGACTTTGTGTAATGTTGGTTAAAATAGCTCAACCAAGGCAACTCGACACTGAAACAAACTACTATGGATAGAATTATCACATGCAATGTTAAGAAGTGATTTGGTCATAAATCCTAGACAAACCTGTCTTATAGTCCTAACATTATCTTGATTATGGAACAAACCACTTGCAGAATTCATGGTACCAAATTCAAGGACTATATTATGCAATTAAATGCTCATCTCCAATTGACTGTTTCCTGATGATGTGCAATGTTTATTAAAAGAAAGCATGAAAAACAAGAATACTATGTACCTTAAAAAGTCTACAATGAAAATGAAATATTTGTGGAAATCTATAGTAATGTAAAAAATATGAAATGTCATAAAGACAAACATACAGATGAAAGGAACAGAATGAAAGTTTAGAAGCAAATGCTCACAAATATACAGAAAAGATTTCCAACAAGGGTGCAAAGTCTATTCTATAGAGAAACAATTTTTTCAACAAATAATGTTTAGAGAATGGATGTTCACATGCAAATTAATGTAGTTGGATCTATATATACTTTATGCCATACACAAAAATTAATTCTAAATATAAGAGTTAAAACAATTAAACTCTTAGCAAAAAAAAGAAGGAAGTCTTCAAAGCATTGGATTTGGCCGTAATTTCTTGGGCCTAACACTAAAGCAAATGCCTAAAAGATCAATAAGATAAATTAGACCACATGAAAGTTAAAAACTTATATATCTAAGGAAAGTAAAAAGAGAATGTAAAGGCAAGCTATATAATAGGAGAAAATATTTGTTAATCATATAAACAAAAAGGGATTAGTATCCAGAATATATAAAGAACACCTAAAACTACACAATGATAATACAAACAACAGAATTCAAAAATGGCTAAAGGACTCAAATAGACATTCCTTCCAAAAATATATTCAAACATCACAAAAGCAGATGAAAAGATAACAGTGTCATGAAGCAAATGCAAATCAAACCCATAATGAGATACCACTTTATACCCATTAGAATAGCTGTTATCTGAAAAGCAGAAAGTAATGAATTTTGGTCAGAATGAGTTTGATGGGATGTAAAGGAGTTGAGGCTCAATGGAAGACAGTTTAGTAGTTTCTCAAAAAGTCAACATAGAATGACTCTATTATCCAGTAATTCTGTTTCTCTGTGTATATCTCAAAGCATTGAAAGCAGGGACCAAAACAGATATTTGTACACCAATGTTTACAGTGGCAGTAATCATTATGTGAAAACAATTCAAATATCTAACAATAAAGAACTGAACTTTTTTAAAAAAGAAAGAGAGAAGAAGAAGAAGAAGAAGAAGAAGAAGAAGAAGAAGAAGAAGAAGAAGAAGAAGAAGAAGAAGAAGAAGAAGAGAGAAAGAATCTTTTTTGTAGATGGACACAACACAATGCCTTTGTTTTTTTTTTATGTGGTGCTGAGAATCAAACCCAGGTCCCACCCGTGCTAGGCGAACGTTCTACCACTAGGCCACAATCCCAGCCCCAAGAACTGAAACTTTTCAATACTAATGTTTCTTATAGCTAGTCAGTGCCTCAGTTAATTTACTCATGATATCCTTCAAAATAATACTTAGATTACATGGCCATCTTTTGAGTATTTCTTATCAAGTACAGGTACTTTGTAACTTGTTTTGCTTTAACAAATCGGAACTTTGTGTACAAATTCCCTGCTTAATTCTCCCTGGAGCAATTGATTTTTAATGCTACATTCTTCAGGGACTGTTCTCTCTCATCCTGTTTTTTTTTTTGTTGTTGTTGTTGTTGTTCCTTTTAGAGTTCCTAGGTAGCCTTTCACATGTTCCAAAATAATGACAGTTTGTCTCTTTCTTTCCAATTTTTTATTATATTTTTCCTTTTCTCTCAACATACTGCATTGGTTGGAACATCCACTAAAATATTATATAGTATCAGTTATATTTACATCTTTATTTTTTCCTTTTATCTTATAAAGAAAAATTTAAATGTATTTTTGATATGATTTTAACGCATACTGTTAATGACTATTTTATTCCAATTAGAGATGTTTTCTTCTATTTTCACCATGTGAAGAGTACTTAGAGGGGAATTAAACTTATCAAAATAGTCTTTATATATCTACTAATATCATTATTCTTTCACCTTTAAACATGTCATGTGAAATATTATCTAACTTGTATTTCTTTCACATTTCTAGTTAAAGATTACATATTTTTAATAAAACCACATACTTAATTTTTATAAATATTTATATTTCATTTATATTAGGTTTCAATCCTGATTACAGAGCTTAGAAGCCATATGTAAGGAAAAAAAGCACAATAGTAATAATCCAATTTATAAAAAATATTCAAACTTTTATTTTATTTACTTTCTGTTATTTATTTCTTATCTGACTTTTACATAAAAAAGCGAGGTAGACAAATTCACAGGTATATATAACATAGGCTTTTGTGAGCTGTATTCAGACATTATTAGAAAATGTTCTGCCTCGCTGGTGGTACTATTTTTCCTCAAATTAAGTAATATCTGATGTATATCTGATTCTAGTTAGAAAAAGAGTCTTTACTAAAAAGTATTTTTTTGTTGTTGTTTCCTCATTCTCTTCTTATTTCTACCATTTGTTCCTTTCTTCTTTCTTTTCTACATTATCTATTTTCCTCTTCTCTCCCTTCCTAGCCTCTTTCTCTTGCACCTCTTCTCCCACTGTAATGATGGATTTGCCTTAAACTAGTCACACCCTGTCCTCTGGTCCCTCTTGCAGATAGAGGAATGCATGCTCATGATGGATGGACAGGAAATGTCATCGTGTATCTGCAGTCTCTCACAGTGGTGGAAGGCATGGTCAAGGAATATCAATGAAAAGCATCTGTCTCTGAGCATCTGAGCTAAGCAGCCACAAGAGAACAGCACTGTTCTGAACACAATAAGTAACTTTAATAAGCAAAATGTAATGATAAGCTACCAAGTGTTAGGCATTATATGAGGCATTAGGAAAACAGAAGAAAAGAAAATTAAACATAGGTGCTCAAAGAACTAGTAGCTTTCCAGCAAAGACACACTTATAATCATAGATCTACTACAATGTGGAAAGCACTGGATGCATGTACAAAAACACTTTGGTAGAACTGAAAGATAACAGAAACTCTACCTCTAAACCTCAGGAAAGGGTGTGCCAAAGACTTACACCCATGTACTTCTGTTTTACTAAGTTTATGAAAACAAATTTAAAAAAACAAACTATTAATTAAATACATGGTAGAGTTGCTCAGTTATTTCAGTAAGGACTTCTGCACTTATCTGCACAGGTAATTCTTTATACATCCATGTGCTCATTCACTCATTAATGCAGATAATTCATTCAGTCAAATTATATAGTCAAAATAATATGTGTCACTGTTGGATTCAGCAAGAAGCCAATCTTTCCAGATACCAGGATATTCTGGTATCTGGAAAGACAAGTTTCTTATGAGTTATCATATATTCTATCTTTTTATCATCAGTCACTTTTTTTAATAATAAAAATAATACAAGGCAAATTAGCATTAAAATTTTCTTCTGTCCCCTCTTGTCATTCAGTCTTTTTTTCTTTTTTCTTCTTTTTTAAATTTATATATGACAGCAAAATGCTTAAAATCTAAAGTTTACTTATTTCAGAAGGAGGAAAAATATTACCCAAAGTACATTTTAAAATAGCAAGATTTCTTCCACAAGCTTTCAATGATAAAGGTGTTTTGGTGGAAAGACTGGAAACGGTTCTACTTGGTGCTTGGTGAAACTATTTCAAATTAGTATATATACAAATTGTTATTTCTTTATATTAATTCAGAAGTTATCTGTGAAATAAACAATATTTTTTCAATATTAATAAAAAAAAAGAAGCCAATCTTACTGGGTCCTGGCCTGGTGAAATTTACTCTTTCATGGGACAGATTAACATGAACCAAACCTTCTCAAATAAACGTTTAATTACAGAAGGGCAGATTCATATGCAGCCTCAACTTTTAACGACTGATTGGGTAGCCTTGGGAATAAGCACAGGGGCATGATGGCTTCCGTGAAGCAGCTGATGAAATGCTTGAGCTGAGGCCTGAAGACCATGAAGGTCAAGGAGAGTGGATGAAGGGCCCCAGGCAGAGGGTTCAGCTAAGAAAAAAATGGTGGGACGTGTGAGGGAGGGTGCTGGATAGTAGCACCTGAGAACTAATGGTGGCCATAGCTCTGTGGGTCTGGCAGGCCATTTTATGGATTTCTGTTCTCAGAACAATGGAAACTCTGACAGGTGTTAAATATGGGAGAAAATAATTGATTTCCAGGTGGCTGCAGTGTGGCCAAAAGATTCAATGTTTTCAGCTCTTCCAATGTCTCTACAGCTATTTTTTCCTATTAAATCCCCTCTTTCCACCTTTATGCAATGGATAATGACCCTGCTGAGACAGTAAGTAGCATGTATTTAGTATGTTCTCTGACAGGTATTTTCTTTAAGTGCTTTTCATATTCTTTGCCATTTTCTCAAGAATCTTTTAAGTTAGTTTCTATTCATGGCCTAATATCAAAGATGTGCAACCATAGGCAACAGGGATGCAAATAAATGTTTTAAGCTCACAAAATCTAAAGATCTCTACGTTGACTTGAATGACGGGTACCACCATCACTCTTTCCCTGATAGTGATTCAGACTTTTCCCCATATTTAATCAGTTCTTTTGAATGTCATCTCAAATTTTATCAGTCAATGAAGTTAAAATAGGAAATATATTAACCTTTAAAATTAAGGGAGGTTAATATTTAAAACACCTTATATTACATATGATTTACAGAGTTTTGAGTTTTCCTAATTGGTTTAGAAGAAAAATATTATATGGGTGTAAGAATATTGTGATGAATACAGTTTTATCTTTATTTTAGTGAGATGATAGAATATTGCAGACACATTGCAGCTTAAGTAAAATACCTTTGGTGAAACAGGTTTCTCTCAAAACAATCTTAGTAAGTTTGGAATCTTAAAGGTGACATGTCCATATATTTATTACTTTTTAATTTGTAGATTTTAGAATGTCAGTAGGTAAGATAGGTCGCTGTCAGATTTAGTGTTCCCATAATAAGGTATTCTATTTTAAATGTTGCATTTGTACATTCACAATATTACTGTCTCCATATATCATGTGCAACAGTTACACACTTGTAAGTGTTATTTAAAAGAAGACTTTGGAGCTATACTATTTAAATCAAATTCATTTCCATTAACCTTATAGAGAGAAAAAATTCCAAACACCAAACAATGTGGTATTCAAAATACAGAAATACTAGTTAAATGCAGATTAATTTTTTAACAAGAATTCATATGCAGTAGGCAGATAGTTCCCACATCCCATTGTGATTGACAAGGCTGACATATGGAATAGTTCACAAATTCCCAGGTGACTGACAGATGGAGAATAGAAAGGTGTATAAAGTTGCCTAGAGAGCTGAGGATGATTTCATATTCAGCGGTTTTGATCAAAAGGATTCCAGATCTCACACTAAATTTAGCACCGCTGGCAATTAGTGCATGATTTATTCAGTCCTTTCATTTGCTGGTTGACAAATGGAAAACAAGCACAAAATTAAAAATAAGTTTATTTCCAGCATTTCGGATATTTAAAATGTGTGTGTCTTTGTTTGCACATAAATTAACATGAGATGAATTTATAGTGAGATTAAATCTGAAATGGAGATGCAAGCAATAAGTAAGAGCTTTCTTCTGTATTGTACGGGCAGAAAAGGTGTTTGAATTAAGAAATACTAATATGTTTAGCAGCATGGCTCCACCTTTAGCATTAGGGAGTTGATGCTTTCCTAAATTTAGAATAATCTTTCCACAATTTAGAGTTCTTTCGTAAGCTTCCAACCTAGGTGACCATCTGTATGACAATATTAATGCTTTTCAGTCTAGTAATAATAAAAAACTAAAAACAACCCCCAGTCACAAGGCTGTTCTGCATTACAATGCCTTGCTAAGGGCTTCTCTCCTTTTTGGAGATCCCTAGGGAAAGGCAGCAGACACCCAAATCGGTGCCCCCTCATGCATTTATAAATGGAGTTATGAAATCACAACCTTTTTTTTGTATCATCCTTCAAGCTAGACTGTGCAAAGCTCTGTTTCCACTTTTCTTCCTTGTTCATGGAACAACAATGAAATGAGTGCCATGTGCTGATGTAAACTGTCGTGTTACTTGGAGTCAGAATGCGACAACATCACATCCACAATTGGAGGAGAGCATCACATCATGTAAATAGCCCCTCCCAGGGATCCAGAGAGGCAGGGGCATCTTTAAGCATGTTGACTGAAGGTGTAGAAAATGAATTGAGCAAAATCCCCCACGTTTTCAGTGGCTTAAAAAAAATCATCATGTCTGAAAGACCTTGTGATTTCTGAGTAGGTGTATCTGTATATCTCCTTTGCAGAAATCCTCTTGGCACTGTCTAATAGAGCTGCTTAGAAAGATGAATGAATTTCTCAAAATACGTGGAAACCAGAAGGCTGTCTCAGAGTGTGAGGTACCTCGTCATTCTGAACGTTGCAGAAGTGGCCCATGGAGGTAGCCTCACATCAAAAAGCAAACCAGAGCATTCGTTGATGAGAATGTTGGGCCAACAGCAAAGCACCTGAGACTTGGGGATTGTGGGGGCAGATGTTTGGGATACTTATAGGTTTTCTTATTTGATTTGTATTCCGGGTCTGACATTCAACTTTATTTGTATTCATTATTCACAGTGGGAACTAGAATGGTTTTTAAAATAGCATAAAATCCACTTAAATTATAATGGAAAGAATCGTGCGCAATGTGATGCTTTAATTACTGTTAAGCTAACCTTGGGATATGGGAAATGTCAATTTTCATTGGCCACATGAAGGCTGAGCCCAGGATTTAGCCCACAGATATGTGCAATCGGTGGGGCTGCAGCTCATGGGCACAGCCTGCCTGAGGAGCCCCCACAGTTCTTCAAATCTGCCTTCCCCTCCTCCCCGAACACCCTGGGGCCCCATCATCTTTTTATTAGTATTTTCTTTCTCCAGTGAAATATCCTCCCTCATTCTCAACAGCAGTCCAAAGACACATCCCAGGCAAATGGCTTCAGAAGGTCAGTCTTATTACCTTTTTTTTTTTTGTCTCTCTCATATACCCTTCCCAGGTGGCATGTGCTGGACTTTCCATCCACCCAGATGGGGAAAGAAAATCCAGAGGATCTGGCACCAATCTTCAGACTCTTGCCTTCACACCAATTCATATGTTCCTCCTTGAAATCAGTAGCCCCCAAACCATGCCATCTCCCTATCTTCTGTCTTTTACATATATAAATTACTTTATGTGTCAACAAGCATTATCAGTTTTGGACTTTGGATCCCTGGGACCACAGAGAAGCAATTGGTCTCATTTCCCTGTTATATATTGTGTCACTTCTTTTCCCAGATCTGCAGTGGTGTGTAGATAAGTGAGTATGACTATATTTGGACCCTAAATTTTTCCCAGTTAAAGAAAGATTTCGAATTTGAATCTATCTCGAATCTGAAAATTGGGAGAGAGAGAGAGACCAAGTTTTTTTTTTTTTTGGTTAAGTTCTTCAAGTTTACAGATTTCCCTACATTTCAATATGGAGGCAAATTATGGCACCCACAATGTCTCACACAATCACACATAGAGAGAAATATGCTGTTATGGACATTTTTGGTTTCTATTACCCAAAAGTATACTTTCTGGGGACACCATGCTTAATAATTTGGAGGATAACTACTCTTTAAAATGGAACTATCTTCCCCCTTGAGTACAGCATATATTTCTCCTAATTAATTTGTTGTACTAAATGAAATGGTCAATAATTGATTATGTTTGAACTATAAAATTGCAATTTCATATGGTTCAATTGAATAAAGTCACAGTATAAGATGGGAGAAAGCTGTGACATTTCCCACTTTGGAGAAGGAAAGAAGGAAAGCAATACTTTCTATCTAATACCTCCTTAGTCATACTTAGAGCTGTAAAAAGCGTTTTTTTTTCCAATGATTCACAAGATTTTTTTTCTGCTGCCCACTTTCTTATGCTGAAAACATGTTGCAAGTATAGATGTGACTTTAATGTCTTATATGCTTTTTCTTTGGGCTGTAACACTATAACATGATAAAAAGAAGCAAAGGGGGTTAGAGCCTACCTAAATAACACCTATGTTCCAGACCCTCAGCTTCAGTTTTTTTATATTTTTCCTTTTCTTTTTTATTTTGTACCGAAGATTGAAGCAAAGGGCATTTAACTACTGAGCCACATCTCATTTTTTAAATTATGATTATTATTATTATTATTTATAGAAAGGGCCTTGCTAAGTTGCTTAGGACTCAGTTTTGAATTAACTAATTAATTTTGTTTACAAAACATTAACTCTTCTTCTGAATTTCCTATGTTTCTCCAAAGTACTTTTTTAAAAAAACGAAATGTCTGATTAAATTTCAGCATATGTCTGAATCTATCTGTCCAAAATAGTAGTCACTTGTCACAAATAGCTAATGGCATTTAAATGTATTATATTAAAATATTTAAAATTTTAATTTTTTCAGTCACAAACAAACATTTCAGGTACACAGCAACTACATGAGGACAGTGGCTACATCATCACATAGAGCAGGCACCAAAAGCTCCCTGACTTCAGGGAGTTGAACTGGACAATGAGGGTCTGCTTCAGGCTTTCAAAGGATGTTTTGGTCAACATCATTTCCACAGCTGGTGATACATGGATGTTTTCAATCCTCTAACACTTTAGAGACAAGTCACTAACATGATCCTTCTAAAAATATCATTTATTGACAAAAAAAACTATGTGATAATCTATTCCTTGAAGGTATGCTCCATAAAATTCTTATTAAACAAAGAACACATCCAAAATTTTCTACTTTGGAACAAAGTACAATTGAATACATACACAAGTGTTTATAGGACATGGTTTCCACCCTTGATCTTAAACACTTATCTTCTTTGATTGTTCTCTAAATAACACATTGAGTAGCATCAAATGCCATCTTTCCTGGGAGAAAGAGAAAAACAAATGTTTACATATTGATATGGAAACATGAAAAAAAAATGGTTCAGAACCAAAAATCAAAATGTCATGTCATCAAAATGGGTGATACATCAAAAAGTAGAAAAACTTGGGAAGATTTTAGTAGCTTTAGGTTTTCTAATAAACACTTTACAAAGAGTTTTTAATCTGGTGTGAAACATAGCAAAGAAATTGATAAGGAAACACATCTTTGTTGATTCAGGATGAATCACAATGTATAGGTATGTGGAGGGTACCTAGTATAAAACAGAAGCACCCAAATTATTGAATGAATGGGAGGAATATTAGGTTGAGTTTCCTCAGGTAAGATACCATGCTGTTTGTTTTAGTTCATGAAGAGATAAGGACATGACCAGCTGGATACCCAATAGAAACCATAACAAAATAACTTACCCCTTCTTTTCACAAGCCCAAATTTGTTGTTATAAATCTTATGTTTATTCAGACACTGTTCACAGAGATAATCCCACAAAACTGCCATCATTTTCTCCTTGCCATTTTTTAAATGATTGCATACAACTCTGCCACAGTAGCCACCAACATTGACCACATTTGTTTATTCTCCTCTCTCTACTGAAACACTCTCTGCCACTCTGTTTTCTCATCGTATTCTGTCATCTGTCTTTCCCGTGGCCTCCCACTGTCTGACGTGAACTTGGAGTAGGCACACAGATGCTTCAAAATCATGGCTGGCAAAATTTACCAAGATGGTTCTGGAACAAACTTGATTTCTGATATCTCCACATTTGAAGGTCAGCAGCAACAACAACCCTCCACCTGCCCCCCCGCAAAAAAATTCAGTTTCTAATTGCATTGAAAATAGGAGGAAATTATCTAATGAATAACAGGAAGTACTACTAAATTAAACTGAAATGCAAGTTTGGTGTTTTTTGTTTGTTTGGTTGGTTGGTTGGTTGATTGGTTTTTTTGTTTTGTTTTGTTTTGTTTTTTTTTTGCTTCTTGTGGTAACATTATTCCTCTAGGAATAGATTAGTTTTTCTGGGTATACTACTTTACACTACAAATTTTCCTAAATGGGGAGGAAACCCACCAACATTTTCAAGAAAGTTTGCCATTCTATGAGTACTTCCAAATTTCATAGTTTCCTTCTGGCGAGTGCTAAATATCACTTCTATTGCAGATATTTTCTGTTTTGGTAAAATTACCAAAAGACAACTCAAGGTTGTTGTTACATGCTTCTCACCCAAACAACCGTCTCCAGAGGCTCACTTTATCCTCCCTCCAAGCACAAACAGAAACTGTCATTAAAAACATTTGTTATATCTTCTATAGAGTACTGTGCTGAGAGATGGAGGAGAAAAGTTCTATTTTCAGGGAAGACGAAGCTGACCGTGAAAACTGTATATATACATATACAGAGAAAGACAGAGAAAGATGAAAGAATTTTAACCATTTGCATGTGGTGTGAAAAAAACTTTTAAAAATATAAATATAAAGTTAAAAGATTAAAATATGTCTGTAAAACTATTTAAATGGTTTCTATAAATAATACCACTGTGTTTTTATTATGAGGTATTTTTAAGTAACAGACTCAAATTTTAGGAGCTTTCTAAATTCTGGAGACTGGCAAAATGGAGACAGGAGAATAATTTGAGACATCTCTTGTTATAGAGAGAAGGCTCATGTGGGAAAGTGGGTGAACCTCTCATCAATCCCTAAGAGCAACTTCTCCCTCAAATCTTATTTCCATTCAATGCTTGTAATTCAAGCCCATCTATGGAAGTCATATGTCACAAGTCTATACAAAACCCTGTGCTGAATAAACAGATTGGTGGACATGCAGGAGACGGTGTGAGCTAGAGAAATAGAATATCACCTATTTCACATCTTTTTAGACTGGAAGGACTAAGGTCAGAAATAAAATCTGATTGAAGAAAATACATCCAGAGGACAGAAGATAGGAAGGAAAGCTTTGAGCAGGTTGAACAAATACAGAAATAGAACATTGATGTAGAAACTATTTGGCATAAGAAAAAAAAACTGTTGCTAGAACAGGGGAAACAAAACTAAATCAATGCTAAGATTAACTAAGGGATGTGTGTTATAATATTCAAAATGATTGAAAATAAAAGAAATTTTTTTCTGGATATACTTGCCTGAATATTTTTAAAGGGGCTAAGGTGAGAATTTCTATTACTGATCCTCCCTTACCTGAGACAATATGTTAGAAGACCCTCAATGAATGTGCAAAACAGATATATAGAGCATACAAAGCCCTCTATGTTTTATGCTTTACCCATCTCTGCATAGCTATGATAAAGTTTAATCTTTGAATTAGACATAACAAGAAATGAACAGCAATATCTAATAATAAATTGGAAATTGTCATGTTATGCTGCCAAAAAAAATGAGTTATTTACGTCTTATTAACTGTTTATTTTTGGAATACTCCATTTTATAGTTTTAGTCCATGGTGGGTAGCAGGCAACTGAACTATAGAAAGTGAAACTGCCAATAAGGGGGGCTACTGAATTCGCCCATCCTGTTGCCCTATTAAATGGAAAGAGCAAATCAACATTTGAGGTTATTTAAAACAACATAAAATGGCAAGTCCTCCCCCCGCCCCGAAAAAAATACAAAACCACATTATAAAAGCTTTATTCTAACTTTTTTTATTTTTATTTCTTTTATTGGTTGTTCACAACATTACAAAGCTCTTGACATATCATATTTCATACATTAGATTTAAGTGGGTTATGAACTCCCAATTTTTACCCCAAATGCAGATTGCAGAATCACGTCGGTTACACATCCACATTTTTACATAATGCCCTATTAGTAACTGTTGTATTCTGCTACCTTTCCTATCCCCTACTATCCCCCTCCCCTCCCCTCCCATCTTCTCTCTCTACCCCATCTACTGTAATTCATTTCTCTCCTTGTTTATTTTCCCATTCCCCTCATAACCTCTTATATGTAATTTTGTATAGCAATGAGGGTCTCCCTTCATTTCCATGCAATTTCCCTTTTCTCTCCCTTTCCCTCCCATCTCATGTCTCTGTTTAAAGATAATCTAACTTTTCTAAGTGTTTTCACCACAAAGAAATGATAATTGTTAGAATGGATAGATAGGCTTACCCCCATTCAAACATTGCACAGTACATACATATATGGAAATATCATATTGTACTTCATAAATCCATGTCAATTAAAAAATAATTGCTGCAGAAATCATTAATAGGCTTGTTATGGTTTCAGATATTAGATTTCCCCCAAACACTCCTGTATGAGACAATACAACAAAGTTTATAAGTGAAATGACTGTGTTACGAGAGAGTCTTAACCTAACCCATGCAATAATGATATGAATTAACTAAGTACTACCTGTAGGCAGGTAGGGTGTGGCTGGGGGTGGCGGGTTATTTGGAGTGTGACTCTGGAGTGAGAGTAGCCCTCTATCTGCTCTCTGATTGTAAGGTCTTGAGCTGCATTCCTCCATCACACCTTCTTCCCGATGTCCTATCTCACCTTGGACCTAAAGCAATAGAAGTCGCCAATCTCCAAACTGAGACCTCAGAAACCAGGAGCTGCAAATAAAATCTTCCTTCTCTAAAGATGTCCTTGACAGGTCTTTTTGTCACAATGATTAAAAAAAAGATGACTTAAACAAGGTCCAACAGAGATATTTTTAAATAATTATTTTATGGAAAGTTGGCATAAATTGGAGTAAATGAAGTTTTCCATGTTCCCCTCACCAAACTAAAAATCCTGGACATTTATTATAAAATGAACCTAAGAAAAGTCCCAAAGGCACAGAGAAAAAGGAAGTCTGGCCAAGAACTCTGAGAGCTGGTCAAGAATATCTGAGAGCTGACACGACTGGAGTTCCCTTGGGTTTCCTGGGTGCCTTTATATCTGTGAATACAAACTGGAGAATCAAAAGCCGGGGGATGCCAAACAATACAGAGGAAAAAGGAGCACCAAGACGAGCTTGATTCCCCTAATTAAAGAACCGATAAAGAGACAGCCTCCCAAGACAGAGACTTCTAGCACATAATACCTGGTCTAGTTTTCTAAACAGAGAGGAAAAACTATGGCCCAGCCACCACCTCTACAAGCCCTAGTGGATGTATAAAGTTCTGCTGCAGAGTGACTAAGGAGGAGACCCAATCACACTCCAGTGGCACCTGAGAAGGCTGCTTAGAAAGCTGAGGTGTTCAGCTGGGCACAGTGGCACACTCCTGTAATCCCAGAGGCTCAGGAGGCCAAGGCAGGAGGATCACGAGTTTAAAGCCAGCCTCAGCAAAAATGAGGTGCTGATCAACTCAGTGAGACCCTGTCTCTAAATAAAATACAAAATAGGGCTGGGGATGTGGCTCAGTGGTTGAGTGCCCCTGAGTTCAATCTTCAGTATGTACTCACCCCTACAGAAGGAAGGAAGGAAGGAAGGAAGAAAGGAAGGAAGGAAGGAAAACAAAACTGAGGTGTTTATTCACGTCAAGTAATAAGGAATCCTCTTGCACATCTCTCATATTCCATACCTTTGTCAGTGGAAAGCACAGGGTAGTGTCTGTACTTTCACCCACACCCAACTAGGAGACCATGGAGAGTCAGGATTTCCAACACAGTTAAGTAATGCTGAGTTAACACCTGCCAGTGCCACCACACACACACACATTGTCAAGGTGTCAGTCAGGCCAAGTGGAGATACTGAACTTCTACCACCAACAGCAATCATGAGGAATCGCCCATGACAACGCAAAAAAAAAAAATGTAACAAGACAAACTGAACTTCACTGCACAACCAGCCCCACCCCACTAACAGAAGTAAGAGGCCCTCTCCCGAGCCTCTGCAAAGCTACCAAGCAGTATCCCACAATCTAGCTGAATCACAAGATATCAGTAAGATTCTAAGTTTATGATGGCAAACCTGAAATGTTGAGGTTTCACAAAAAAATTCAGTGCTTACATTAAAAATGGGAAGATCTCAATCATGAAGAGATGCAGATATTAGAGTTGTCTCACAAGGACTTGAAGAAGCCATCATAGAACAATGAGTAAATGAGTAATTACAAACAAATTGAAAAGGAAAAATAGAAAGTTTTTAGTTTTTCGGTGCACACAACATCTTTTTTTTTTTTTGTATGTGGTGCTGAGGATCGAACCCAGGCCGCACACATGCCAGGCAAGCACAGTACCGCTTGAGCCACATCCCCAGCCCAAGACTAAAAGGTTTTTGAACAATGATTGATATCTCCAAAATTTGGCAAAAGACAGAAGCCTGAAGATTAAACCAGCTGAGAAAATCCCAAAGGATTTTAAACCAAATGAAATACATACACAATGTCGAAATTTTTAAGATTATATGAAGGAAAATAAAGAGTCATAAATTGAGGTAATTTTTTTATACTTCACTTGAAATGGTAAAACGTTGATACCAAGAGTTTGAAATAAAGCATAATATTTTAGAACAATCAGAAGAAGTTATAAAAAAGATACAATTTATAATACATATATAGCAAAATGAAACTCAGAAAATGCTTAAAAAGCTTATGAGAAGAAATTTAAAAGTAAAATTAAAGTTTTAAAAAGAATTTATATATATATATGTATATATATAGTCATCTATATATAGTTATGCCTTAATATATTCATATTATATTAAAAGCAAATTATCTAAATACATCAAATAGAAGTTGGAGACTGATAGCATGAATTTAAAAGAATTGCATATTGTCCACATAAAGTCCACAAGAAAATAGGTTGATGGTTAAAGATGCCAAAAGATCTACCATGTAAACATTAATCAAAAGAAAGCAGTAGAGTTTCTATTAATATGAAATAAGGTAGGCTCTGTGGTAAATAACCAAGGACAATAAGATTAACTAATTATGAAAAGGTTATCAGATGCCATAGCAATATTAAATGTGTATAAACAAAATAACAAAGCTTCAAAATATTTGAAGTACATAAAAATACAATTGAAAGAAGAAATTGACAAATCCATGATTTTAGTTGGTGATTTTTAGTAAGTCACTGAATACGTGGTAGAAAAATTACACAAATAATCAGCAAAGATATGTAAGAATTTAAATGTCCTATCAGCAAGATCTAATTAATATAAAGTACCCTCAGAATATGTACAAAGAAAGACTGTATTTGGGGTAATAATACACCTTAGTATATTAAAAGAAGAAATCATACGGAGTGTGGTTTTTGATAATATAATGAAATTGAACTAGAAATCAATAACACACTAATCAGATAATTACCAAATATTTAAAAATCAAACAGCACACTTCAAAATAATCATGGTCAAAGAAGAATCTTGAATTAAAAAGTACATTGAATAAAATGAAAATCAAAGTATAATGAATCAAAATTTGTGAGACACAGAGACACAGCTCACAGCTGTGTATACACACACACACACACACACACACACACACAATGGAATATTACTCAGCCTTAAAGAAGAATGAAATTATGGCAGTTACTGGTAAATGGATGGAACTGGAGATTATTATGCTAAGAGAAATAAGCCAATCCCAAAGAACAAAGGCCAAATATTTTTGCTGTTAAACACATTCCAATTCACAGTAAGTGGGGGGTGTGATAGAGGTACTCTGGACTATACAGAGGGGAGTGAAGGGAGATATATGGGTTTGGGAGTAGGAATGATAGTAGAATGAATTAGGCATTATTATACTATGTGCATACATGATTACATGACCTGTGTAACTCTACATTATTTACAATCAGAAGAATAAGAAATTAGTAGTAATTAGCAGTTACAACATACAACATAGAGGGTATACATATATTTGAGTTTATATTTGTGTGGTATGGTAAAAGTAGTAAAAGAAAATAGTATGAATATGTGCATAGAATCAAAAATTAGAAAACAATCTCAGAATACTAGATTTCTTCAGATAATGATTTTCATATGTTTTTCAAATTTTCTTACATAAATATACTTTAAAAGTAAAAAAAACCCACACATTTAAATAAATATATAAAGTAACAAGAACTATGAAGAAGTTTATACAAAATGTTATGGGTATGAAAAAAAATTTCTGAATTAAATGTTGTCTTGTGAAATACTTATGCTTAGCCCTGAGTAATAAAAACAGAAAAGAAAGAAATATGCATCTTTAATATCTCTATAACTATTTGGTAAATTGAATTCATAATTTTGCATGCCCTTCCCCAAATCTTCAGTTTCAGACAATTTCATGAGAGAATTCTGAAAAGAATTATAAAAAATTATGAAAAATCAGTACAAATTATGTACAATCTCTTCCAGAAAATGGATTAACAGGAAATACTTCACAATTCATTATATGAAGCCATGATTATCCTGATATAAGAATTAGAAAGAAAAATGATATAGAAGCAGACATTAACACAATATTAGCATATAAAATTCAGCAACACACAAACATTTATACACCTTGATCTTTATACACCTTGCATTCTAAGGATGCAAGGGTGATGTGATATGAAAAAGTCATTATAATCAATAATAAATTTACAGGATTAAAAATATCATTTGATGGAGAAAAAGCATTTGACAATATTCAGCACTAATTCATAATATAATCTCTCAGAAAACTGGTAGAGGAAATTTTTTTTTCATTTCCATTTAAAAAATATTTAAATACTATGGCTAAACTCATACCTAACTGTTAAAGACTAAAGGCTTCTCTCTAAGATTGGAAACAGGGCAAAGATGTTCCCTTTTGCCATCTTATTCAATACAGTGTTTGTGGTTCTAGTCAAACAACAAAAGCAAGAGGGAAAAAAGCTGGCATGCAGATATAAAAATGAAAAAAAATGTGGGCTCAGTGGTGCACAGCTGTAATCCCAGCAGCCTGGGAGGCTGAGGCAGGAGGATCACGAGTTCAAAGTCAGTATCAGCAACTTAGTAAGGCCCTAAGCAACTCAGTGAGATCGTGTAAAAATTGATTGTATTTCTTTTGTTAGTTATGAGAACATAGAAGCAAGATAAAGTTGAAATGTCGCTTACAGTTGTCCAAGAAACTTGAAATATGTAGAAATAAATCTAATGTACAGGAGTTAAATGATAAAAAACACAAACCACTGATGAAAGAAACCAAAGATGAATACATAAATGGAAAATCATAATGTAAATTGCGTATAGTAAAGCTATTGGGCTTACTGCAATTCTGACCAAAATTTCAGTAAGGTATTCTTGTAAATAAAGAAAAGATTATTCTAAACTTTCATGGAAACTAAGAGGAATTAGAATTGCTAAAGCAATTCTGAAAAAAAAAATAAAAGTAGAGTAAAAGAAATGATTCTATTCATTTTCAAAATTCATTACACAGCCATAGTAATTAACACTGTGTCATATTGGGCATCTACACATAGATCAGTCAATAGAACAGGGTGGAGAAACCAGAAATAGTCCACCAGAACATGGCCACCATTTTGGACTAAGATGCATTGGCAAAGTCAATGGAGAAAGAATATATTTTTTCAATAAGTGTTTACTGGAGCATTTGTGAAAGAAAAGGTTTTGTTGATCTAAACCTCTTACCTTATCCAAAATTAACTCAAAATAGATATTAGATTTATATGTATAATGTCATTCAAAAATAATAACCACTCATAAACCTTCCATATCATTTTAAATGAGCTTTCTTTCTATTGGAAAGAAATCAGTTAGCATGATGGGAACGTTCTAAAGCAAAGGTTATAAAGCTGACCCTAGAACCAGCATCAACATAGCACATCAGCACCCTCTGGAACTCACTAAAAATACACATTCTCAGCCCTTCTTTACACCTGATGAGTCAGAAACCCCAGAGTAGTCCAGGCGCTTTGTGTTTTAATAAACCCTGCAGCTGATTCTTATACAAGTGAAGGTTTGAGAACAACTGGCCACAGGCCAGTGAGTCCTGGTCTTGAGAGAAAATCATGAGCATGGTGTAAGGAAAAGGCACATTCCGCCCCTTGCATGTTTGTCCCCATGGTCTGTATTGTGTGAGAGTTTACCTGTGTGTTAAACACATGATACTACAAAGGTTCCTCAACTCCTCTTTTACACTCTTATTTCATTCTAAACTCATGTTTCTTTAAAACTCAAAATGGTCAAGTTTCAGGTTACATCAAGAAACAAAGTGTCTTTCAATGATATAAAATCAGATCCTAATTTCTACTATTGCAATCAATTATTGTATCATACTTATTTCTGTAAGAGGTAAATTGATATTTACTCAATAGTTTTCATATTGTACTTGTCAATTGTTGGCCAATTATCCAATGGTGTCCATATTGGTATAGAACCTTCATAGGGACAGTACAGTACAAAGTTACCTCCACATACAGATACTTTGATTCTGAGAGGTATAATAAGTTGCCTGTGGATCCACAGAGAGAGATCAAGCTCTGATTTGAATCAGGCTTTCATATTATAAATATAACACTCTTCCTTCATTCTGCATCTCTGAAGCTTTCCAGTCATGGGTCACTTACTAGATACAATAACAGAAAAAAATTTTTTTTTCTTAGTTTGTAGTCTAAAGCATCGATTGGTCAGTTGGCAATGAACATGCAGTAAAAAGTGTAATAAATGCTTGTGTGTATGGGTGATTGCACAATTTTATTAGAAAGTAGATTTTATATTACAAAGTATAGAAAGTAGATCTCTAGGGTTGGGGATGTAGCTTAGTTGGTAGAGTGCTTGAGTACCATGCATCATGTCCTGGGTTTCTACATTCAGAACAAAAAAAAAAAAAAAAAGAAAAAAGAAAAAAAGAAAGAAAGAAAAGAATTTGTAGCTAGAGTTGAAATGAATAAGAACTCTTAGAAAGTCACTTTTCATAGAAGGCTGCTTGAAAAAAGCTAAAGTTTATGAGTTTTCTTTGTAACAAAATGAAGGAAGCAAAGCATGCTCATGGATCGGGGGTAAAATATATACATGCATGCCAGTAGTAGTTAGGCTAACTTTCTTAGAAATATCCTTATATGATAAGCAAATTTCTACTTTTACATAAAGGGATGAATCTTTAAAAATAAGGGTGCAAGTGTTTTTGATTACTATCAAATTCTTCTATGTCAAAAGCTTTTAAAATGACATATAGCCCCCAAATGTTCAGAGACTCAAGATGAGTTCAGGGAAAATAGTCAAATAAAGCAACAGCTGATCATGACCAGGAAGCCTGCTGAGGGGGAGGGGGAGAAGCAGGTTCTCTGCGAATCTGGTCCTGGGCCGGCTGTTGACGCGCATGGGTCAAGCAGAAGCATGTTCTATCACACAAGGGTGATGAACCTGCTCATCACATTTCCCCGACTGGCAGGTGAAACAAAGCTTGTTTAAATGGTGTAATCTAAATTTCTGTCTGAGGAGAATTCACTGGAAAATAAAAATAGCATTCCCTGCCAAGTTTAATGCACTCCACAGAGACAGCACACAAAATTGTCAGTCTGACCATATAAACCATCCTGTTTGGATCCAAATGCTGAATAATAAAATATGCTAGATTTCAGGAGGGTGCCTTCTTTAGAAAAGGGTGATAAGAGATGGGAGAAATCCCGGGTTGGCGGGGGCAGGGTGGTCAAGTATTGGAATCCTACACAGGCCAGAAAGGGGAGATGGAAAGCATTCAATGACAAATTAATGTATGCCTGAGGGTTAGGAATGTCATATCCCAATAAATACACTCCGAGTGGATAAAGGTCAATGTGGCCAATAAAGAAGGTACAGAAAGTAATCAGGGTAAGAGAGAGGAATATGTGAGATAGAAACCCCCCACTACAGAAGTAACCGAGCAGATTATAGAATGAATCCAAGTGTAAAATATATATATATATATATATATATATATATATATATATATATATATATATATATACCAAAAGCAAAGGTGAAAAATGAAAAGAAGATTGCAGAAAAGTTTAGATAAATATCAGAACATTTTTCAAAGAACTCAGGGACAAAGGGTCAGCACAAGAGACAGTAGAATGTTGAAAGATGGGAAGGGTAATTTATTGGCCAAATGGTGAAATTGTTAAGAATCCAATGTATTCTTTCGTTTGTATTTCACACAAAGAAGAAGAGAGTAGGTGGAGGCGGAAGGAAGACTCAGTCCTTGATGAAATAATGTGGAACCTGAAAGGGTGGTCAGGGAATTGGGACATAGGAAAGGAAGAAGTCTCTCTCTGTATGTGTTTTAATATAAAGAATGTTAAATTGTAGGAGAAATCTATTTTTTTTAAATCCTTAACTCAATATTTTAACCTTTAAATTATGTGTTAAATTTATATTCTGTTTAAGCTTTATATTCTGGAATTGAGGCATTTTTTTGGAGAAAATAAGAACTCTCACATATATGTATGTGTATGCATATATATGTGAATATATACATATATAATACACATGTATCCCTCCTATATACATATGTATCGTTCTCTGTGTACACATATGTACACACAGATACAAAATACATATGCATATACATAGTCATATACACACATACATGTGTATATTACATATATATATATATGTATATATATATATATATATTATATACACACAGAGACAGAGGAAGAGAATGTTCATTTGAAAATTTAAATATATATGTATGTATATATATATTTGTGTGTGTGTGTGTGTGTGTGTGTATATATATATATATATATATATATATATATATGAGTTCAATTGACTAGGATACCCCTGATCTTGATCTCTGATACTCTGAAAATTTATAGTTTAGATAATTATAATTGTGCTTTCTGCTCTTTTCTTACTGAAATGTTTTGGCTATCTTATTGAGGAATACATTTTATCCTCCAAACAATACCTGCTTTTCTGACTCCCTCCTGCCCTAACTCAATTGCATCCTTACCAAGGTGATTCTCTCCCAGTGACTGACTTGTCTACCCATCGGTTAATCCCCATTCCCTCTGATCTTTTCGCACTACACTTATTTCCTCCTAATTTTCTTACATTTTGAGTATATTTTGCTCTGTTCAATTAGACTAGAGGCTGTATGGGGATTGATTGTGTGCATATTTTATCCCTGTTCCTACCATAATTCCCAAGTAACAATTTTGAAATTGCAGAAAAAAAATAGACTCCACAAAGTCAGAACCTATAGGAAGATACAAAGAAGCTCTGTATTGTTTCCAGCAATGAAATAAAAGCCATAAATTATAGTGCCTATGTATATATACTATATGTGATATGTTTGTATATATGTGTGTGTATGTGTGTGTATATGTGTGTGTATATATATACACAAACTGAATTTTAGACCTTTATTATGTTCTATGTCTAATGTTGATTTTTTTTCTGGCTCATGAAAATTCTTCCTTACGCTTCTGTTTTATCCCCTAATCCACACCAAGGTGGCAGGTGCCTAGAGACTCAAGGACAACATGCTATTGCCTTAAGGACTGGGAAGTGGATTAACTGAGCTCCTGATGAAATGTTAGACACTCTCAGGCTTGTGGGATCCAGCTCCTCTGGATAGCTTTCATCTCCTTGCTGTCCTCTTGAAAGAAGGTTGACGAGGACTTGAGACTGAAAGAACCCAAGGCTCAAATATGGGTCCCTTCCACCGGTTTTTTCCAGAGGACAAGAGCATTTCTTGAGATAACAAGACACTCAGTTATAGAAAGTTCCTTAGAATTCTTCTGTAGCCCCACAGTCTACGAACAAACATACAATACTTATTGCTAGATTTTTACATTTTAACCGGTAGCTTGAAATTTTTAAAAGTTAAACATTCATTAGCCAATGATAGTAAAATCCAAGGAAGGAGACTTATTACAGCAAATATAAATGTGAAGACTCTATGTGGGGCATAAGAAAGACCACAAGCCTCTAGGATAGGAGAGGGATTTGATTAATTAGGAGCAAAATGAGGAAACATCCAGAAACTTGCAAGTGAGTCACTGTGAGGACACATACGAATGACAGACTGACTGAACACGTGCAGGAAATCATGGAGCAAAGCAACAAGAGTCTTCATGGACAGATCTGGGATGAAGAAAGCCTTTCGGTATGGTGCTATACGAACAAGGAATAATCCACAAAGTCAAAAATTGTACTATAAAGCACAATCCAGAAAAATGTAAAAAGAATAACTTTTAAAAAACTCAAAAAAAAATAAAAAGAACACACTGAAGTATTCCATGTTTTTTTTTCTTTTTCCACAGGCTAAGCTTTGTGGGTCAATACAACAACATTGGGGAAGGCCCATCTGGGTGTCTGAGGCACTAAGGAAGATCATCTTGTTTATTGAACAACAACGACTTTATATTCAGAATAAAATGGAAGAAGTATAAATCATTGTATTTTCAAGATGATGTCTTCAACCATTTAGGCCAGCAGGAAATGGATCGACTTTCCAGTGTTGGCTTTGTGTATCACCTTGAGAGTCACACCACCTTGTCTTCCCATCAAATTCTCTCAGGCCTACTTACACCAAATATTGCTGGGATCAGATTCACAGGAGCCTGGTGTGACTGAACCTAATCTTGAAATCCCGCAGATCCCCACCTTGGCTCCTTCATGCCTCTGTATAGAAAAGGGATGCAGCGAATGCTCGGTCATACAAATTGCAGAGAGTGGAAGGGAGGTTTGTGCTCTCTGGGCAGCCCTAGATTAACAGCAGATAAGAGTTGATGGATAAATTCTTTTCTCTTTTCTCCCGTAAGTTGGTCTGAAAGTGCATTTTTATAAAACTCACTAGAAGTTTAAACATTGAGTCACTTTCAGTGAGGACCAGCAATATTACCCTTCAGATTAACTTTCCCTTCATAATACAAGCAGTTGCATGGGTCTTTTCATGCCGGGAATATAACATAGATTATGTTAGCGTTTCTCAGAAAGAGATAAATAGATACAGATAGATAGATAGATGGATAGATAGGTAGATATTTTTATTTTTTTGTTTTTTAGCAAGGGAAATAGACAATGAATTTGAATCTTACCACCTTCTCTCTTAAGCTCACATGGAAGCCTACTCTCCCTTGCTATAACAAATACTGAGATTATCACCTTAAAAAGAAGAAAGGTTTATTTGGCTCATACCTTTGGAGTTTCCAGTTCACGGTCAGTTGATCCCATGGCTTTTGAGCTTCTCACAGTCAGCACACTATGGTGGAGGGTGCACAGTGAAACAAAGCCATCTATCTCACAGAAGAGAAGGAAAAAGGAAAAACAAAGGTGCATGCTCTCACATTGTCCTCCAAGGAATGCCTCCAATGACCAGAAGATCTCCCACTGGGCTATATCTTCTCAAGGTTCTACCTCCTCCCAATAGTGACTAGATCTTCAACACAGGGGACATTGAGGGACATAATATCTGAACTGTAGCAGCCACACTTTTCTTTGGACATACGGAATAAGTTACATATATGGATTAGATCAAAGTAGTGGGTACTGTCCACAAGGAGGACCACCAAATATAGCTATTTCAGTGGCCTCTATGGATTTTTGACCATTCCAGCACTTCTCTTTTGTTCCAGGAACATGAACATTTAGCTATCGTTCAACAAAACTCTCAAGTCATGAGTCTTCAAAATGGTAATTTAAAAAAAAGCACAATATGGTAATAGAAGCAATCATTTGTTTGTTTTCAATGTGGTTTTGGCTACATGCATTGAGATAAGGTATGTCTGTATTTCTTACAGTACTTTGCATTAAAAAAAAAAAAGTTTCTGTGATCTCTCCTACCTTTTCAACTCCAGGATTAAAGGATTAATAAAAAGGAGCTAACCTTGACCAAACCACTTTTACTGTGCACCATGCCAAATATCAGGTGGTTTATATGAATGTATCTAAGTTTGCTGGCACTGGGTCACAGAGCTGGGAGTAAGCTATTGATTTCTGGTCTCTGGCCCAACAATTAAGGAGTTTGGAAATTGTCATTCCTGTTCTTACAAGAAATAAAAAAAAAAATCCCAACCACTGAAAATCAACTCTTCTTAAATCCATCAGAGAATCCAGGTCACAGGACAAATCACCACTTTGAAAGTTGGAGAGACAGGTGGATGCAGAGAATCAGGGCTTACTGGCAGCAGAAACTAATGCTGAAGCCAGAAACCGGCTGGAACACTTATAAAGAAATTGACTAATTGTTGGAAACTGAGCTTGGACAAGCTGAAGAGATAAAAATGCTGAGAGTTACATGCCCAACATTTTGCATTTTGCCTCCAGAAATCCACTCATGTTCTCACCGTGAAGATTGGAAGAAAATCCCTTCTGGTAGGTGGAGGAAACACGGAACCACGTGATAGGAATCTAGAACTTTCTCTTCTCCTTAACAAAGGCCTTCGCTAGAGAAAATTTTCTTAGTAGACCCAAATCAGCATGGGCTTATCTAACGTTGCTACCCATTATCATGGACCCATCTGTATTCCTTCTAACCTTTGATGCCAGGAAGGGAAATGTCCGACTCTTAATTCCCTCTGGTCCTCATCATGAGGAAGAAACAAACACAACTCAGAGTCACTAGAAGACCAGATGTAGGATTACACAACACTTTGGCTTCCCCTACGCCTTACCACACATCAATAGGTTTCCGTGTAAAACCAGAGGATTTAATGGAGAGAACAGCAATGTTAGGACCCTATATGAGAAGGAGACTCTAGCAAACACCAAAGACAACAGATGGGACAAAATTAAGGACAGCAGAGGGAACTTTTGTCTCTGACCTCACATGTACAGCAAACAGAAAACAGCCTGAACCCTCGTCAAATAAGCACAAAACCTGACACTGAAGACCTGTTTACCCTATTTCCTCATATCCAATACATCCTGTCTGCCTCTCAACAAAGATGTTATAAATCATGATGAAGGGGGAAAAATGTGAGATTTGTTACATTTTTATTTTATTTTATTTTTTATTGATTTTATCATTTTTTAAAATACACAACAGTGGAATTAAAATTACATTACAATTACAAATTATTGCCGCAGTCCGGCTGCAGCAAAATAACCGGGGGGTGACAAGCAACTTGTGTACATTGATACAGCAGGAGTAGGAGCCCTTTATTGTAGGACAACAGAGGTATTTATACATTCCACACAGCTTATCTTGATTAACATAAACTAGATACAACAGTCAACCAATAAGGAATCTTCACACTTAATGGCTCACTGGTGTTACTTCACAAACCACTCCCTCAGGCAAAATGCCAGGCGTGATCCTGACTTGTTTACAGACTCTAACAATTACAATTACAAATTACAATTACAAATGCATTACAATTCTTATTACACATATAGAGCACAATTTTTCGTATCTCTGTATATAAAGTATGTTCACACCAATTTATGCCATGTACTTTTTTTGCATTACATTTCTTAATATACATATATACCACAATTTTTCATATCTCTGTTTGTATATATATGTTGACACCCAATTCAAGTCATTATAGATATGCTTTGTATAATGATGATCATCACATCCCACCATCCTTGCTAATCCCCTTTCTTCTCCCTTTCCCTCCCACCCCTCTTCCCTATCTAGAATTAATCTAACCCTCCCATGTTCTCCCTCCCTACCCCACTATGAGTCACCCCCTTTATATCAGAAAAAAACATTTGGCTTTTTTGGGTGGTGGGGGGGAGTTGGCTAAATTCACTCAGCATTATCTTCTCCAGTGATTAAGACGCTTATGCAAAAATTAGGTGGATAACATAAGCCACGAAAAGGAGACTCTAAGAAAAGCAAGTCATCCGCCACCATATATTTTCCTGAGGCCTTTTAGGATATTAAAAAAAAAAATCCTAAGTTTTCTTAGGAGGAAACAAACAATCAAACAACAACAACAAAAAAAATTGCACAATGTCACCCAGCTATCACCACTGGGCAGCCAGCGGCAGCCTTTGTTGCTGTCATAGAGTCATTAACCCGTGGCAGCACAGTTTTTTGTAGTGAGAAGAGCCCTCCTTCAAGACAGATGAGGGAATGTTCCAAGGTATCTGCCTGCTGAGAGCCATAGCCCAGTCAGAATGATGCATGGCATTTTTGCCAGAAAGGAGTGGTTGAGAGGTGATGCCAGCAAGCCATTGAGATGATAATGGTTATGTTAAGCTGTGTATTCAATTGTGATATTAGACCCCTGCGGTCCACCTCGGCCTGCTACTTTGGACTTCTCGCAGGCATTCCCAGAGGGTTCCCATTGGTTGGGGAAGTGCCGGAGGAGGGATTTCCAGTTGGTGGTTCCTGGAGGAGCTACGTGGCGTTGGGGGAGTTCCCGGGGTGTGTGAAGTGTGCTGGGGGAGTTCAAAAATAAAGTTTGTTCCTGCTTCAGTGGCTCCTGATTTGTGCCCAGCCAGACTGCGGCATCAGCCTTCAACAATCGAGATACAGGCAAGAAGGGGAGACTCAGTTCTCCTTGCCTACTAGGAGTTCCAGCAGAAGGTCCAGTGAGATGGTTAGATGTACCAATTCCCGTCTGGACAGGAAGATGTGAGCTGGAGCACTGTGTCTCTGGGAAAACCTAGGCTCCACAGGTTGGTAAGGCAAGACAATTTTATGGGCCCTGTAGCTCAAGGGTGGGCCAATCGTATGGAAGACAGGATTGAGCCATCTCTCTAGTCCTCTGCCCAAGAGGCTGAGGGAAATGGGGCCAGTAGCAGGACCCAGAAGGCAGGAGAGATATCTAACAGGGCTGCAGCTCCCACATGCATACTATTCAGTACAACAGCTGCCCTGAAGAACGACACAGGAATCCTGCTCAGCTATCTGCTGCAGAGGATACCCACAATCCATAGCCCAAGTCAGAGCAGCAGTTTAACTAACAGAAAGAATACCACCAAAATTAACTAATTATATACACCAGTTCTTCCTCTCTCTTTCTATCCTTCTAAACTCGGAAATTGCCAGTGCTTGGAGAGAGCAGAGTTCGTCAGGGGAGATCTCCCAGAGAGGTCACACCAACCTCCAGGAGTCAGGCTTTCTTTAGCTCAGTTGGATTTTGCCATTTTCATTAAGGGACAGAATTAAACCCCTTGCCCTGGGTGGTGGTGGTGGGGGGGGAGAGTCCATCAAAATGTCTTGCTTTGTCAATCTGTAGAGCACAGGCTTTTCCAGAAATCCAGCCCTCCAGTTCTATCTCCCCTTTCTAGGTAGGACAAGGGGCACTTTAACAGACTCAGTGGACCTTCTGGAACTCCAAAGAGGAAATGAAAACTTGGTATCCCCTTTCGGACTGAAGGGGTAAGTCAAACAGTGATTTAACACCCAATGTAATCTGAAAGGTAAGAAACTTGCTCAGGATATATCATTAAGGGGCTAGGAGCAGAGATCTAAGATCCACCCATAATACCTGTCTGGAGAAAGGTCAACTCTCCTGTATGCCTACTGCTCCCAGCGGAGAAGAGATCATAAATCAGTGGTAAATGTCACGGAATTTAATCCTCCTATCAATTTTGTGATGTTTGTATTCTTATCTCTACTATTTGAAGAATATGGAACTGAAATTCAGGTGGGTTAAGTACCATACCCAAGGCCCAACAGCCAATGCTAGGATACTGCCATGTCAAGGCTACATTCTCTCTACCATATTCCCTTGCTTTTGTAGGGAAGAGAACGTGGCAAACTTCTCAATGAGTACCACTGTAGTTGACATTCAGTACCCTACCAGGAATATCTTGAACTTTATGAATGTACGTGACAGATTAATAATGTTATTATTTCTCAGGATCAAAATGCCTTAGAATTTTAAGAAATGACTTTTAGATTATCATGTCTCTAATTATATTTTGAAAATAGTGTTGTCAATTGCCTCTAATAGCCCATGTCTTCAGACCTTAGTTTTATTAAAGGGGCCATTAAGATTTGGGGGCATTTCAGCTCCTGACAGTACTTCTTACCTTTAGCTCTGAAGAACAAAAGTTGCTTGTGGATACTACCAATATGGGTCTCATTTCCTTTATTTTGCATAATATGATGAATAAACTATTGTAGCATCATTACTATAGGTTGAATGTCCCTAATGGGAAAACTTTGATGTTCCATGTGCTCTAAAATCCAGAACTTTTCTGAGCATGAAAGGGATGATACAAGTGAAAAATTCCCAATCTGACCTCCTGTGACAGGTCACACCCAAGATGCAGGCACACTAAAAGTAAAGTATGAAATCCTCTTCAAGTTATGGGGACAAGGTGTGAGTGAAACATAAACAAACTTTATCTGAAAACTTAAGTTCCACCCCCAAGATATTATGTATGTAAAAATATTTCAAAATTCAAACAACTCTGAAATCTGAAATGCTTAGAGTTCCAAGAATTTGGGATTAGGAATATTCAACTTGAACTACAGAAAATTAGTGATTTTCCTCTCTCTCCTTCCTTGATTTTATACTGTTTCTATTTACTGTTGAGCTTCTAAATTCGCCTCTCACATTAAGTCACTCAGCTCCCTCAGGCCTTGCTTTCTTACCACAGGCCTTGCTTTCACTGCGAAGATTTCACACACTCCTGTGTCCGTAGAATCTGCTCTCAGAATGCACCTGCTGATTGGAAAGAATATGAGGATTTCGCCTTTGAGGGTCCCAGTGAACTTCCAAAGAACACATGAGCATAGTTTAATTATTTTACTTTTGTTTGGCTCAAAGGACTTTAGTATGCCTCTTCCATCCACAGCTGAAGTTTTTTAAATGTCCAGTAATTCTATGGAAATCTCCAGGTTCTGATCATTGCATACATTCTTTGCTTGACTTCTGGACAGACATGACATCAACTGTGAATTTAAACCTGCAGTTCACTCGGTCCTTGCTTTACCAAGCAGAAGCCTATCTCCTTCTCTGTTACTCTGAATATATGAAGGTCATCATCTTTGGCACCAATAACATATTAAATGTTCCTCTTTGGGCCTTATTTTCAGGGCAGGGATGGCAACTTCTTTTGCATGTGCTCTCATGAGTTCTGGCCATCCGGGATGGGTCAGGCATTAGTTTGATATGTCCAGGGTGTTAAAGGAGAAGTAATAGTGAGGGTTCCAGGCAGGGAGAGGAGGTACTCATGCTTGGGTTGAGGACAGACAGGTTTCTCAGAACCCCTTTCATTTATCAAAGTCAAGCCTACGTTGGCACCAAAATTCGAGGGGGGAACTAGCTCTTCCTCTTTGCTGTCCCAAGTGAAGAAAATCAATTTGTACCTTGTCCATATTAAGAAATATTTAAAATTTTTTCAACCTTGTTCATATCCCTTTGTTATGGTTTAGATGCGGTGTCCCCCAAAGCTCATATGTGAGAAAATATAAGAAGGTTCGGAGGAGAAATGATTGGGTTACAGCCTTAACCTCATCAGTGAATTAGTCCCTGGTGGGATTAACTGAGCGGTAACTAGAGGCAGGTGAAGTGTGGGCTGGAGGAAGTGGTTTGTTGGGTGTGTGGCTATCTATCGGGTGTATATTTTTTCTCTCTCTCTGCTTTCTCATCACCATGTGATCACCTCTGCCACAATCTTCTGCCATGATGTTTTGTCTCACCTCCAGCCAGGAGGACTGGAGCCTGCTGTCTATGGATTGAGACCTCTGAAACCGTGAGCCTTCAAATAAACTTTTCCTCTTCTGCAGTTGTGCTGGTCAGGTCTTTTAGTTGCAGCAGCAAAAAAGCTGACCCAAACACCCTTCTTATCTGCATTTAAACTGTCTATATGCCTAGGCTGAATATTTTTAAGGATTTTCTGGATTTTTAAAGAGAGCATCTCATCCTGTGTATACTGTATTTCTGTTCTGTTTTGCTTTTCAGACCATATATTTATCATGAAAATTGCAGACTGAACTTACGTAGCATTGGTAAACACCTCCAAGATAATGCAAAGGTGAAATGCGGAGGAAAAACTATAGTTCTGCAATGACTTTGAAGGAAAGCCAGCCTCCACCAGCCCTGCCCCCCATCAGCTAGCTCTAGCAAATGAAAATGATCAGCATATGCTGGGGAAAAAAATTCAATCCCCACCAATGTCATTTATGAAACACTTGGCATAAGACCTATGAGACCAGGAGGCTGTTACTGGGTCCTACCCATTCTGAAAATTACAGGGAGAAAATCACAGGCTGGTATCAGGTGTCCAAATCTTCATCTCAAAGGGTGAATCATAAAACTATTATTAAAAAATGCATCCTGCTGCAGTGACAGCTGTCATCCCAAATCTACCTGGTGCAGAGCTGTGGTGACAGTCATTAATGACTTAAATGTGAGATTAGGCTGTGGTGTTTAACGGCCTGGACAAGAAACTTTTTAAAACAGTTGTTAGAAGTAATGCATCACCCTGTTGATAATGAAAATATCAGCCTAGGGATATGAGATCATTTAAATAATTATGGAGAATATTGCATATTGATATTATTGTGGGGTTCTTATGTGTCTTTCCTAGTAGTGAGTAGGTAAAATTTAAATTAAAAGGACTACTCATTTTGCTATTTTTTTTCTTTGATGTTGGCTGACACATTTTTATTTGCTCTTTTAGAAAATGTGCAAAGTAGCATTATGACAAACTCACAAAAAAATCATAGCATTTTGATGCAAAAGAGCCTATTTTATAGGAAGGGAAACTGAGGTTCAGGGAGAGTAAATTCTGAGCTTGCATTTCAACAACCAATTAATTGTGGAAAGGACTAAGCTGAAGATGTTTGGTGATCTTTCAGTATGGCAGAAAAAAAAAACCCAGAATTCTGATGGTATTCATTCTGATTTTTGGAGTGAAGAAGGTCAGAAACTGCAAAACTGAGTCTCCAAGTAGATATACCTAAAATCAATCACAGAGAGAAATGAAACAGGAGTCTTTTATCTAAATGAACCACATCAGAATACCATGAATTAAAACAAAACAAAATCACGTAGACTACAATGAAGGGAAATGACAGCAACATGTGATGAAGGCAAAAACAAACCAAAACATCATGCCCTTCCTGACCCTTCGGCGTCAATGGCACATGAGAATGTGTCCCATGTTCCCAGGGCTTGGAGCTGTCACTTAGAACCTGAGAGGCCATTGACTGCTGTGAGCTGAATGTTTATGTCTCCCCCAAATTCTCGTTGAAATCCTAACCTCTAAGACCACAGCACTAGAAGGTGGGACTGTGGAGAGGAGATTAAGTGGTGGGGCTGAGTCCCTCGTAAATGGTATCCATGCTTTTATAAGAGACCCCACCATGCTCCTTCTCCTTGAGTTAGCTTTGCATTTTAAAAAAGAAATGTGAGGCAAATAATTTATAAAAAGAAAGGATTTGTTTAGCTCATAATATGAAGCTTCAAATACAAGACTAAGTGGCCCATTAATTTGGCCTCTGAAGAGTGTGATAGATGGTAATGATTGGGAGCCCAAGTTTGCACACGCAGTTATACCTAGAGCCAGGAAGCAGAAAGAGAGAGGATGATCCCCCACAATCCCTTCAAGGGCATGCCCCGAAAAGACCTGAGAACCTCCTACTAGGCCCCACCTCCTACAGGTCCACAGCACCTCCCAATACTGCCATCCTCAAGACTTGGAAAGCCCGACTTTCCAGCTGATGCTCAACATTCAAATGACAGCACACCCCTTCTGCCATGGGAGTACACGGTGGGAAAATGGCCATATGGATTCAGAAGGGAACCCCCCATGAAATATCAAATCTGACTTCCTCCAGGATGGTCCAGCCTTTAAAACTGTGAGAAGATACAGGTTTTGTTGATAAGCTATCCAATTGAAGGAACTTTGTTATAGTGGCCAGAATGCACAAAGATATTGACCTTGGGAGGCAATTTAGCCTTCCCATCCCTTGGGGTGGACGTGTGTAGAAAGCACACAAGGAAAGAACACTCAACCTCATCTCTTGGGTTGCACTGTTTATCCAACAGATTCTAGAACGTCAGAGGGCTGTATTAAGTCACAGACTCTCAGAGACACAGCTAGATAGATTAAGGATTCTGATAGAGTTTGTATGTGTGGTGTCCCTCCAAAGCTCATGTGTAAGAAAATGCAAGAAGGTTTAGAGCTTAAATAATTAGGTGGTGAGAGCCTTAACCCAATCAGTGAATCAATCCCCTGGTGGGGATGAACTGAGTGGTAACTGAGGGCAGGTAGGGTGTGGGTGCAGGAGGTAAGCCATGGTGGGTGTGCCTGTGGGGTTTCTATTTTGCTGTGGTGAGGAGAGCTTGGTGTCTCTCTCTTTCTCTCTACCCCCCTCAGCTCCCTATTCCCCCACTCCCTGCTCCTGATGCCATGTTCCCAGCTGTCTCCCTCTGCCACACCCTCCTGCCATGATGCTCTGCCTCAGCTCGAGCCCCAAGGAAGGGAATTGGCCATCAATGGGCTGAAGCCTCTGAAACGTTGAGCCCCCAAATAAACGTTTTCCTCCTTTAAAATCACTTTTGTCAGGTCTTTTGGTCACAGCATTGAAAATTCTAACTAAAACAGACCCCATGCACATAGTCAGACATTCCCATTCTTTTTCCTTGCTCCTTTCCAAAATGCTAGAGCTCATTCCATCTCTAACTAGGTTTCCTGAGATTCCATGTTGTCAGTACATTATATTAAAAAAAAGAGCAAGAAACCACTTTTTAAAATCTATACTGTGATCTTTGAATTAAACCATTTGAACCATAGGGTTTATTAAAGTAAATTGTCTTACCGAATCTGTCTGTTCCATTTGATTCTGAAGAATAATTGATTAATGAGAGAATGATTGCTTTGTTCAGACATGATTACTGAAAAAAAATGTTTCATCCATATGTTGCTAAATAATGGGAAATTCTCCAGTGAAGGAAGTGGGGGACAATGATTAGAAGAAACAAGATAGCTCAAGAAAATATTCCCCAATGTGTTACTACATTTTTTTTTTTTTCCATTTGATAGTGGTTGTTTACTTTGGAATCCGTGGCCGAAGAAATATAAAATGACACAACATTTCCATCAACTTACTAAGAATATAACAAGCAAAACAAAAAAATGATACACGTACCAGAACATATTCCTACATCTCACATTTTACATAGACTTCTCTTAAGATATTTCTGATTTTTGCAAGGCATTTTGTTTAATCATGTGTTTGTGTTTGGTTTCATAAAGAAATTGGTGGGATCAAATAGAGTTCTGAAAATACGGGAAGCAATCTACTGCCTTAGTTCTCTGGAGCACCTAGCTTAATGCTTCCTTATCGACAAAAACATCAAAGGTTGGGTCATCAAAAAACACCATTGTCTTTTGACTAACCTGAAGTTTAGCAGAGTCTGGCTTCCCTCAGTCTTATTTTATTGTATCCATATTCTTAAACTTGTTTAAAACCCTATATTTTATTACTTTTGTAATAAATACTTGCTCTGGTCTGAATGTTGGTGTCCCCTCTCATATTCTTATGTTGGAGGCTCTGTATATGAGAGTAATAGGGGATATAGGTCTTTTTATTTTTTAAGAGAGAGAGAGAATTTTTAAGTTTTCGGCAGACACAACATCTTTGTTTGTATGTGGTGCTGAGGATGGAGCCTGGTCCTCACGCATGCCAGGCGAGTGCGCTACCGCTTGAGCCACATCCCCAGCCCCGGGGATAGGTCTTTTTTTTTTTTTTTTTATCCCCTACTATCCCCCCTCCCCTCCCCTCCCCTCCCATCTTCCCTCTCTACCTCCTCTGCTGTTGTTCAGTTCTCTCACCTTTTTTCCCCCCACCCCCTTTCCCCTCATAACCTCTTATAATTTTGTGTATCACTGAAGGTCTCCTACCATTTCCATGTTTTCCCTTCTCTCTTCCTTTCTCTCCCCCCATTCGTCTTAGTTTACTGGTAGTCTTTTCCTCATGCTCTTCCTTCCTGTTCTATTCTTAGTGGCTCTCTTTATATCAAAGAAGACATTTGACATTTGTTTTTTAGGGCTTGGCTAGCTTCACTTAGCATAATCTGCTCTAATGCCATCCATTTCCCTGCAAATTCTATGATTTTGTCGTTTCTTAGTGCTGCATAATACTCCATTGTGTATAGCTGCCACAATTTTTTTATCCACTCGTCTATTGAAGGGCATCTAGGTTGGTTCCACAGTCTAGCTATTGTGAATTGTGCTGCTATAATCATTGATGTGGCCGTATCCGTATAGTGTGCTCTTTTAAGGTCCTCAGGGAATAGTCCAAGAAGGGCAATAGCTGGGTCAAATGGTGGATCCATTCCCAGCTTTCCCAGGAATCTCCATACTGCTTTCCAAATTGGCCTCACCATTTTGCAGTCCCACCAGCAGTGAACAAGTGTGCCCTTTTCCCCACATCCTCGCCAACACTTATTGTTGTTTGACTTCATAATGGCTGCCAATCTTACAGGAGTGAAATGGTATCTTAGGGTGGTTTTGATTTGCATTTCTCTGATTGCTAGAGATGGTGAGCATTTTCTCATGTGCTTGTGGATTGATTGTATGTCCTCCTCTGAGAAGTGTCTGTTCAGGTCCTTGGCCCATTTGTTGATTGGATTATTTGTTATCTTATTGTTTAATTTTTTGAGTTCTTTGTACATTCTGGATATTAGGGCTCTATCTGAGGTGTGAGGGGTAAAAATTTGTTCCCAGGATGTAGGCTCTCTATTTACCTCTTTTACTGTTTCTCTTGCTGAGAAAAAACTTTTTAGTTTAAGTAGGTCCCATTTGTTTATTCTTGTTATTAACTCTTGGGCTATGGGCGTTCTATTAAGGAATTTGGAGCCCGACCCCACAATATGTAGATCATAGCCAACTTTTTCTTCTATCAGACGCAGTGTCTCTGTTTTTATATCTAGCTCCTTGATCCATTTTGAGTTAACTTTTGTGGCTGGCGAGAGAAAGGGATTCAATTTCATTTTGTTGCATATGGATTTCCAATTTTCCCAACACCATTTATTGAAGATGCTATCCTTCCTCCATTGCATGTTTTTAGCCCCTTTATCAAATATAAGATAGTTGTAACTTTGTGGATTAGTCTCTGTGTCCTCTATTCTGTACCATTGGTCCACCTGCCTGTTTTGGTACCAGTACCATGCTGTTTTTGTTACTATTGCTTTATAGTACAGTTTGAGCTCTGGTATCGCTATACCTCCAGATTCACACTTCCTGCTTAGAATTGCTTTTGCTATTCTGGGTCTTTTGTTTTTCCATATGAATTTCATGATTGCTTTATCTATTTCTACAAGAAATGTCTTTGGGATTCTGATTGGCATCGCATTAAACCTGTAGAGAACTTTGGGTAGTATCGCCATTTTGATGATGTTAGTTCTGCCTATCCATGAACAGGGTACATTTTTCCATCTTCTGAGATCTTCTTCTATCTCTCTCTTTAAGGTTCTGTAGTTTTCATTGTATAAATCTTTCACCTCTTTTGTTAGGTTGATTCCCAAGTATCTTATTTTCTTTGAGGATATTGTGAATGGAGTGGTTTTCCTTATTTCCATTTCAGAGGTTTTGTTGCTGATATACAGGAATGCCTTTGATTTGTGCGTGTTGATTTTATATCCTGCCACTTTGCTGAATTCATTTATTAACTCTAGCAGCTTCTTTGTAGATCCTTTTGGGTCTGTTAAGTAAATTATCATGTCATCTGCAAATAGCGATAATTTAATTTCTTCTTTTCCTATTTTTATGCCTTTAATTTCTTTTGTCTCTCTAATTGCTCTGGCTAGTACTTCGAGAACTAAATCGAATAGAAGTGGTGATAGAGGACATCCCTGTCTTGTTCCAGATTTTAGAGGGAATGCCTTCAGTTTTTCTCCATTTAGGATGATGCTAGCCTGAGGTTTAGCATATATAGCTTTTACAATGTTGAGGTAAGTTCCTGATATCCCTAGTTTTTCTAATGTTTTGAACATAAAGGGATGTTGTATTTTGTCAAATGCTTTTTCTGCATCTATCGAGATGATCATATGGTTCTGGTCTTTAAGCCTATTGATGTGGTGAATAGCATGTATTGATTTCCGTATATTGAACCAGCCTTGCATCCCAGGGATGAATCCTACTTGATCATGGTGCACAAGTTTCCTGATATGTTTTTGTATTCGATTCGCCAGAATTTTATTGAGAATTTTTGCATCCAAGTTCATTAGAGATATTGGTCTGTAGTTTTCTTTCTTTGAAGTGTCTTTGTCTGGTTTTGGGATCAGGGTGATGTTGGCCTCATAGAATGAATTTGGAAGAGCTCCTTCTTTTTCTATTTCTTGAAATAGTTTGAAAAGTATTGGTATTAGTTCTTCTTTGAAGGTTTTGTAGAACTCCGCTGTATACCCATCAGGTCCAGGGCTTTTCTTGGTTGGTAGTCTTTTGATGGCTTCTTCTATTTCTTCCTTTGTTATTGGTCTGTTCAAATTGTGTGTGTCTTCTTGTCTCAATCTGGGCAAATCATATGCCTTAAGAAATTTATCGATATCTTCGCTATCTTCTATTTTATTAGAATATAGGGTTTCAAAATAGTTTCGAATTATCTCCTGTATTTCTGTAGTGTCTGTTGTGATATTGCCTTTTTCATCCCGTATATTAGTAATTTGAGTTCTCTCTCTTCTTCTTTTTGTTAGCATAGCTAAGGGCTTGTCTATCTTATTTATTTTTTCAAAGAACCAACTTTTAGTTTTATCAATTTTTTCAATGGTTTTTTTTGTTTCAATTTCGTTTATTTCTGCTCTAATTTTAATTATTTCTTGTCTTCTACTACAATTGCTGTTGTTTTGTTCTTCCTTTTCTAGGTTTTTGAGGTGTAGTGTGAGTTCATTTATTTGTTGGTTTTTTCTTTTTTTGATGAAAGAACTCCAGGATATGAATTTCCCTCTTAAAACTGCTTTCATTGTGTCCCATAGATTCCGGTATGTTGTGTCTGTATTATCATTTGACTCTAAGAATTTTTTTATCTCTTCCTTTATGTCTTCTGTAACCCATTGATCATTCAATAACATATTGTTCATTTTCCATGTGGTGTAGGATTTTTCCTTCCTTTTTTTATCATTGATTTCCAATTTCATTCCATTATGGTCAGATATGGTGCATGGTATTATCTCCACACTTTTATATTTACTAAGATTTGCCTTATGGCATAATATATGGTCTATTTTTGAGTAGGATCCATGTGCTGCTGAGAAGAACGTGTATCCACTTGATGATGGTTGGTATATTCTATATATGTCAGTTAGGTCTAGGTTATTGATTGTGCTGTTGAGTTCTATAGTTTCTTTATTCAGTTTTTGTCTAGAGGATCTGTCTAATGGCGAGAGCGGTGTGTTGAAGTCACCCGTAATTATTGTGTTATGGTCTATTTGACTCTTGAACTTGAGGAGCGTTTGTTTTATGTAGATTGCAGCTCCATTGTTTGGTGCATACAAATTGATAATTGTTATGTCTTGTTGGTGGATGGTCCCTTTTAACAGTATATAGTGTCCTTCTTTATCCTTCTTAATTAACTTAGGTTTGAAGTTGATTTTATTTGATATGAGTATGGCCACTCCTGCTTGCTTCCGAGGGCCATGTGAGTGGTATGATTTTTCCCAACCTTTTACCTTCAGCCTGTGTATGTCTTTTCCTATCATATGAGTCTCCTGAAGGCAGCATATTGTTGGATTTGTTTTTTTGATCCAGGTTGCTAGCCTATGTCTCTTGATTGGTGAGTTTAGGCCATTAACATTTAAAGTTACAATTGAGATATGATTTGTACTTCCAGTCATGCTTCTTTATTTATTTATTTTAGTTTGGCTAGTTTTACTTTTTTGGTTATTTTCTTCCTCCTTTACTGAGATACCTCTTGTTGTTAGTTTTGGGCACTATTTTTCAATTCCTCTTCTTGTAGTATATTGCTCAGAATGCTTTGCAGTGCTGGTTTTCTTGCTGCAAATTCTTTTAGCTTTTGTTTATCGTGAAAGATTTTAATTTCGTTGTCAAATCTGAAGCTCAATTTTGCTGGATACAGTATTCTTGGTTGAAATCCATTATTTTTCAGCGTTTGAAATACATTGTTCCAGGATCTTCTCGCTTTCAAAGTCTGTGCTGAGAAATCAGTCGTTAACCTAATTGGTTTACCCCTGAATGTAATCTGTCTCTTTTCTCTGGTAGCTTTTAATATTCTCTCCTTGTCCTGTATGTTGGCTATCTTCATAATTATGTGTCTTGGAGTTGGTCTATTATAGTTTTGAATGTTTGGGGTCCTGTAGGCTTCCAGGATTTGGCAATCCATTCCATCTTTCATCTCTGGGAAGTTTTCTACAATTATTTCATTTAATATGCTGTCCATTCCTTTGGTTTGAATCTCTGTGCCTTCTTCTATCCCGATGACTCTCAAGTTTGGTTTTTTAATGGCATCCCATATCTCTTGAATAGATTGCTCATGGGATTTAAGCATCTTTTCTGTGTTGACTATACTCTTTTCAAGTTGATAAACCTTGTCTTCATTATCTGATGTTCTGACTTCTACTTGATCAAGTCTATTTGTAATATTCTCGTTTGAGTTTTTAATTTGGTTTATAGTTTCCTGCAATTCTAGGATTATATTTTGATTCTTTTTTAAGATCTCTATCTCCTGGTAGAGCTCGTTCTTTGCCATTTGAATTTGTTTGTTTAACTCATTTTCAAAATATATTTTTATTGCTTGGACTTGCTGTCTCATGTCTTCTCTAATATTCCTTTCCATTTGAGTTAGGTATGCCTTGAGTTCTTTCCCTATCCCTGCTTCTGATGTTTCTATGTCCTCTTGTAGAATTAAGTTGTCTTGCATTGTTTGTACTCCTTTTTTCCCTTGTTTTCTCATGTTGTCTCCGTTGCTTTCCAGCTCTATTTGATTGTCGTGTTTCTGTTCTCTTCTATAGATTTGTTTCGGTTCTGTATTACTCTGATGCCTCTCCTTAGTGTTGTTAAACTATGCCTGCTGACGTGGGTTCCACTGTGAAGGCAGATCCGACGTCCGAGCTCCAGTGACGACACTACTTCGCTATGACCGGCCCCAGTTCCTTGCCGGGGTGTCCTGATGAGGTGGTATGACTGAACTGTCTCTGTTTGATTTCAGCTCCCAGTCGCGGCAGGCAGGCGGTCTCCAGCCGCCCAGTATCACAGGCCGCAGGCGGGTGGTCGGTCACCTGCGGGCGGGTGTTCTCCTACCGCCCAGCTATGCGGGCAGTGGGTGAACTGTCGCCGGCGGGCCTGCAATTTCCAGCTGCCCAGTCTCGAGGGCCTTGCCTCTAGCCTCCTGGTTTCTCCTGCTAGCCTTCTGTAGCTGCAGGGCAGGCCGCACGAATCAGTCGGCCTGGATCTCCGGGGCCCCACAGTTGGCAATTGGGATCCCAGGCACTCTGTCCTTTGGATTTTTCCTGCTTGCCCCTCCCCCAGCTCTAGCTAGACAGGTTTCCTTTTGGCTGCAGATGGGTAGGGGGGGTTGCAGGTCAGGTGCCTCTAGTTCCCCCCCTAGTCTTTATGCAGGCTCACTCTGATTCTCCCTCCCCTGGCAGGCCTAGGAGAGATTTTATGCGAGTTCCCGCTGTATGGGGGATGGGCTGAGTGCCACACACCTGTTTTGTTGTTGAGATCTGTCGGAGAATGGCGGTGGAAATTTCAGCTGTTCAAGATGCTGACTGCTGATTGCCTTGGCGGAGTGTCCGCTGTGGGGGATGGGACTGTACCGCTTCCTTCCCCGTCTAAACTCCCGAACTCAGCCCGGGGGTCAGTGTGGGCTTGGCTGGCGGGATTCCACCTGGTCTCAGCCGAGCCTCTCCCTGATTGCTAATTAATGGCTTCCCTGGGGCGCCACGCCTTCTGTAGCCGCAGGGCAGGCCGCACGAATCAGTGGGCCTGGATCTCCGGGGTCCCACAGTTGGCGATTGGGATCCCAGGCACTCTGTCCTTTGGATTTTTCCTGCTTGCCCCTCCCCCAGCTCTAGCTAGACAGGTTTCGTTTTGGCTGCAGATGGGTAGGGGGGGTTGCAGGTCAGGTGCCTCTAGTTCCCCCCTAGTCTTTACGCAGGCTCACTCTGATTCTCCCTCCCCCGGCAGGCCTAGGAGAGATTTTATGCGAGTTCCCGATGTATGGGGGATGGGCTGAGTGCCACACACCTGTTTTGTTGTTGAGATCTGTCGGAGAATGGCGGTGGAAATTTCAGCTGTTCAAGATGCTGACTGCTGATTGCCTTGGCGGAGTGTCCGCTCGTTACTACATTTTTTTAAAACAGGCCAACTGTAAGTGAGTATAGAGTTTCTTTGTACTACATAAAGTCTGAACACGCCCTAGTAGGATTGAGCTGTTGGGTGAAAAAGTACTAGGTAGATTTCTTTGTTTTTTGAATCAAAGAACTGTGCCTTCTTTTGATACATTATATGGCCATAATAGCTATTCCCTGTGCTAGTATCCCTTCTGTGGCCTGATGATATTCAAGTTGTGGCATTAAAAGAGCAAAGTTATATAGTGACACACGTTTCAAAATATTCACCAAATGTGTTGGGGTAAGACTCTTTCACATGTGACAACTGGATAGGTTAGTTCATCTGTGAGCACAGAACTGGAGACTTTGGATATTTATCCCTTTTATTTGAATTATAAATGATGTGCATTGGCAAACTGACCACTTGACGACTTGCAAATTTTTCAAAAATAAGTTAAAGGCAAGTAAGAAAACAGGTGGTTTGTCATAATAGAGTTGTTTTGGCCATCTTTGTTGCTAAATGCAAGGATGCATTATTCTAGTCTAAAGAACAGAATTTGCCCTTCATCCTAATGGTTCACACAGTCCACACCCTACCCAAATAAAACAAAGGCAAAATTATACTTTTAGTTTTCTACAAGCAAGGAAATGCCAAAGCAATTGACTCTCTTAAATTCATATCTGGACTTTCCCACAAATGAATGCTCTACTATTTTTTAAGGTAAAGATTTATTTTATTCCTTTAATTATACTGCAAGAGCAATATCTGTGCATAAGCCAAGCATCTGTGATTAGAACTGAAGGTTGTAATAAAATAAAATTGCAACTAAGATTATCTCTCACATGTTCAAAGAACAAAGTGTTATGAGCACCCACTCAGAGCAATTCACACTGACTTGGTGTCACAGAGTGTGTGTTTCAGCCAGGTTCTGACAAATGAGTAGGAGTTCATCCAAGGGAGCAAGAAGCAATCCTGTTGTGGAGAACACCACATGCAAAAGCTCAGGCTCTTCCAAGGATGCAGCATGTTTGAGAAGCAGAGTTGAACACAGCCAGAGTGTAGCTCTCAGGAATTTCCATATTTAATGTGAATCTTTGCAATACATTGACAATTAGAAAGAGTTCTGGAGCTCAGTAAAATGAATGAGACTTAAAACAAAAATTAAATGTCATCAGTGTATAGATAGTAAGTGATGTCTTGAGTCTCAATAAGAACACTTCTAAAGAAAAGAAGGAAAAAGAAGATCAAATCCAAGAGAATTTTAATATTTAATGTTTGCACACAAGAAAATGAACTTGGCAAAAGTTGAAGCCAAGGAGTGAAATAAGGTAAATAGAAAATAGCATCCCCTATATTGCAGGAGGTATCCGGATAGAGAAAAAAGAGGTCCAAGACTGTTGGTAGAGGGGAGAAGTCACATAGAAGAAATACTGAAAAGAGGCCACTGAATCTGATACCTTGAAGGCTAATGTTATTACCAAAAGAATTTGAAGGAGAGGTTTGAAGACCTGGACCCAAAATTCTCTGACCTGCTTTTCATCCAATATGTTGGCATTAAAGCTCTTTGGGGCTTTAGAAACAGACAGCTCCCACTTCTGGTCTATCAAATGCCTGCTCTTGAAACCCAGATATCATTCCCTAAGTTTACCCAAGAAAACCACAGAATGCCAAACTTCATCTTTCCAAGCGTGTCAAGTCCTTGATAAAGGATCTTTCAGCTAATTTTCTGGCCATCCCTGAATGACACTGCATGTAACAGAAAGGAGTCACCCCTGAAGACCCTTGCAGAAATGGTTGATGGTGTTTTAAGACAGTAGGTTATTAGGAATTTTATTATGTGGAAATAATAACAGAAGGAAGTGTTAACAAAATTACATATGGATGTGTTCTCGAGTAGCTTGGAAATAGGAGAAGGAATTAACTAGGACAGTGTTTGAAGGAAGGCAGGATAGACGTGAAGGTTTGTAAGGATGTAGGAGTCTTGAGCTAGGTTGAAGAGAAAGACCTGGGAGAGAGAAAGACCTAGTAGACAGGAAAGCGTTGCTGCTTTTCAATAAATGAAAGAGAGGCAACATTGGGCAGATGGAAAGAATCCGAACACAGGTGTGCTAGCTTTCCATCACTGTGAAAAAGAACCTGAGATAATCAACTTAATAAGTGAAAAAAAATGTGTCTTTGAACTCACAGTTTCAGAGGTCTCAGTCCACGGTTGCTTGTCACTATTGCTTTGGGCCTGCGGCAGCACAGTAGCTCATGGCAGGGATACATGGGGGAGGAAACTCATAAATTTCATGACAGGATGGGGTCAGGAACTCAATATCCCTTTCAAAGGCACACTCAAGGACCTAACTCCCTTCCACTAGGCCCTACCTCCTAAAGGTTCCAGTAGTGTCACAGACTTGTGACCAAGCCTTTAATGCAAACATCTTTGAGGAGACACTCCAGATACAAACAATAGCAAGGTGATACATTCAGAAGGACAAAGGATCAGCTTCCTCTTAGAACAAGAGAGAAGCATAAGTCACCCTCAGATTTCTTAAGAAGTTGTTGTTCCAGGGTGGAAACAACTAATGCAAGTGCTCCTGAGTCAGATTTTGTAGTCAATCATAATTTGAAAGAAAGAGTAGCATCCCTGCGGGATCATAAGGGCATGGGGGCATTTAAATTATTCTATTTAGCTTTCTCTCTACTTCGTAACTCACAGACCCTATCTAGAAAGGTAGGAAGAATGGATATGCAGTCTATATCAGAGTAGAATAACAGAGCGAGGTGGTGTAGAATGTATGCAGTTTACTATCAATGTGCAAAGCGATTTTGAGAAAACAGATACTACCCATTGGGAAACTTAGGACATAAAGAGACATTTCTTTCATTAAATTTTCTAAAAATGAGATTTTCTGGGTTTTTGAGAAACATTCATGATAGCCTTTAGAAAGATTGATGATTTTGATACCCAAAGAGAATTTTAACACCAAATGTGAAGACGAAAATGTCTTCAGAAGATCCTGACTCTATGTATTGAGATTAGATTTCTTAGAAACCCTAAGTTCAGGTGACTATCAGATCTCAACAAATCAAAGAAAAAGGAGGAAGGGGGCAGTTCAATAGCACTAGAACAGGGCTTAGCAAACTACACCCCCCAGATCCCATCTAGCCCATTGTCCGTTTTTATATGATCCATTAGCTAAGGATGTTTTTACATTTTAAATTATTGAAAAAAGACACATACACACACACGTACAAAAAAAATCCAAGATTAGCATTATGTGCCAGGTGAAAATTATATGAAACCCACATTTCAGTGTCAATCAATAAAGTTTTAGTGGTGCACAGTACACTTGTGGTGTGGCCTTATCTATATATACTCTTACACTGGGGTATCATAGCAGAGTAGTTGCAACAGAGGCCATGTAACTTGCAAACCTAAAATATTTACTACTTTCTGGCCCTTTATGGAAAAAAATTGGCAGCCCCTGAGCTAGAAATTTCTTTATTTTTCTTCTATTTTTTTTTTTTGCTTTAAAATAGAATTACTTCCTTATATATCAGTTCCCATGGAGTTGTTAGATTACATCAACTTGTGTTGAAAATTGTGGGTTTTTTTTAAGAAAAGGAAATGGTAATTTTTTGATGGTTATTGATTTCTCTGTTTCTGAAAACACTTGGAAAAGACCCAGGCTTTTAGTTTGTGTCTACCACTGGGCTGGTATCTCCTCAACAGTTGCACAGACTGCAAGCGTATGCTCTTATGGAAACATTTTAAAAATCCATTCACAAGTATTTATTGAGCATTGTCCTAGGCATGGGGAGTGTGGCAGGGAAAAGGACTGCCAAAGTCCCCCTCATCACGGAGGGTGTATTCTCGTAGCGAGACGCAAGCAATAAAAAGCCAGTGGATGGTGAACCAAATAAATCAAGGTTGTGACAAATTTATATATATATATATATATATATAATGAATAAAGGTGGGGAATGACTTAGTTGGACAGGGGGACTTATCTAGATAGGGAAGGACTCTTGGAGGAAATTATCCTTGAGCTAGATGCTGAAGGCAAACAGAAAACCAGCCCCACATACAGGATCAGCAGGCCAGCACAGATTTGAAGTCTGAGAAAGAGCAAACGGGAGGCTGAGATTTAGTGAGCAGGTGGGGAAGGTGGGAAGAAGGAAAGAGGGCAGAGGGCAAATGGCAGAGGAATAGAGACAGGAACTGATGTCTTTTAGGCCACCATCAGGGGTCTGAATTTTATTCTGAACACAATAGGAAGCAACTGGTAGCTTTTTAAACAGGTAGGGGGAGTGACGGAGGAGTACATGTTCAAAAGAGCCATCTGGTTGCCATGTTTGTGCATGGATTCTGTGGTTGCAGGAGTGGAAGCACAGACTATCGGGGCTACTGAAGAAGCAGGCGCGAAATGGCGGATGCCGGGCCCAGGCAGATGGTAGGAAGCAGGAAAATATGAGTTCTGTTTTGGAGATAAAGCTGGAAGTCTTGAATGTAAGATATAAAAATAAAAATAAAATGCAGTTAGAAAAAAAAATTCAATGTTTTGAAAATGATCCTGAGCCTATTCCAAGTCCGTATAATTAAGACAAAAGTCAAGCTGAGAGCCTGGAAGTTTAGCCCTGATGGTGCATAGAATCAGGAAGGTGGAAGATGAATGGGTGTGAAGGTTCCACAGGGTGACTGGGAATTACTTCAGCATCTAAGGGAAAGACAAGGAACCTGGGTGCAGTGCTGTGGAAAAGAGCCTCAGCAAGAGGTGAAAATCAAAACAGATCAGTCACCAGCCCAGGAGCACAGAATCTCAGGATGGAATGTTCTGTCTTCACTGGGTGACACCAAGCACTTTTATATGTGCCTAACAAGAGCCTCAAGTTAAAAAGCAGCTATCTGTTGGGTTTTCTTTTTTTTTAATAGAAAGGAGACTTAAAATTGATGGCTTGGGTATAGTCTTTCAGTAGATGATCATTGGGGGACACTGGCTGAAGTTCAAGTCACAGTCTATGGAAAGTTAGATGAAATGTAAATGCATTTGGAGCATGCATGCTCTCTTAAGACCAGCTTTGAACTTTGGCATCTTTATTGTCTCGGCAAAGACAGAAGTTAAAGGGAAGACTCTGATCTGCAACAAGTGGAACAATTAAATGGATTCACCTGGTGACGTTCAAAACCACTTCTTTATTGGAAATGTGGATGACCAGCTCCGGTGTTTATGTATAAAGACTTTTTTGTTTTTTCAATATTAACTTTGGACATTCTTTGGAGTGTTGCATCTTTGAGTTTTTCAGTGTAGCTGAAGTTTAGTTGAAAATTATAATGTTGAACTTAAAGTAAACAATAATCTCTGCTGCCATTTTAATATCATAATGTTTACCTGTCTAATAATATTAGAAATTACTTCTAGAATCATACCCAAGTTAAACAGTTATTGAATCAGACTAAATTTGACATAATGATGTGACTGGGAAAACCTAGGAACTGAATTCTTTGTCTTTTTCTTTATTCATAAGGCTCCCCATATCTGGCAATAAAGCTGTCTTTAAATCAGAAGAAAAAGGTGACTCATCAGTTCCTTTTGAAACTTGACCTAGAACCTTCATAATTTAAGAATTATAGTGCTTTATGTTTTTATCTGTTACAATGCCACAGTCCTAGCTAGGGCAATAAGAAAAGGAAAGACCAGTGATACCTTGCTCACGCCCTGGGCCTCTTCCTAAAGCTGATACACAGTGGCCGTGTTCACCAGCTCTGGGACACATGGCTGCTGAGAATTTCCTATGATAGCACCCCTGCCTCGGCATGTCCACAATCAATTGTGCTAACATTGAGACTTAGAGTAATATTTTATACCCATCTGAAGGACAAAAAATTGCGTTCAGTTATTTCATGACCAGCAGATATTTGTTCGGGTTGACGGTGTGCCAGGCACTAAACTAAAGGCTACTTTGAAAAAATTGAAAACTTCTAGGAAAATATGTGCATTGCATTCCTTTGTCAATGAAAATAGTAAATTCAGATTCACAAGGGTCAATTGTCCAGTGTTAATTTTCAGTTATTTTGAATAAAGCAGTTATGAACATGCACAAAATCAAATGCACTCACTAATGACAAAGTTCAGTTTCCAAGCGAGAGGTTTAAGGACAATCAGGTCATCTAGCCTAATGTAGACCCCTTTCAAAGGGTCGAAATGTCCTAGAGGTGGCCCCCAGAATGCCTACACTCTAATTTGGACTTTGCATAAGCTTCACACCTTTTTCTGAAGCAATTTTCTATATGCCTTTAATTTAGAAGTTTTTAAAATTGTGTTACATATGGTGTTTTGTAAGCTTGAAAGAATTTAAAAGGAAACCCCATTTTTCTTTTCTATAAGGATCATGAGCTCAAAAGAATTCTAAGAATGTAGCCTGATACATATGCCTGTTTGGATCCAGGAGTGAAGCAGAGAAGTTCAGTTTTTACCAGAGATGCATAGCACACCTAGTACCCAAATCCAATTTTGTTTTTCTTAACAAAGGTAATGTTAAATTGCATTTTTAATAAAAAATAATCTCCATCCAGAGATGAACTCTTTCAACACAGTCCAAGAAAGAATGCAGCATGTACACTATATGAAGAAGGCTGTGAACACCAGGAACTAACAAACATTTCAGATACATTAAACACTTTAATCACCTTTGGGGGGGAAGAAAATTAATAAATTAGAATTAAAACATTTAATTAAACTGTTTCTTAATTTTTTAATTTCTAAAAATAATTTTCTATGTATCCCTAGACCTATAAAAGGTAATTACTTCACTCTGATTCCATATTTCTTACTCTTCACTGTTATAATTAAAAGACAGCAAATGTCCGGGTATGGTTGGGCACACATATAATCAATCCCAGCAGTTCAGGAGGCTGAGACAGGAGGATCATGAGTTCAAAGCCAGCCTCAGTAACAGCACGGTGCTAAGCAACTCAGTGAGACCCTGTATCTAAATAAAATACAAAATAGGGCTGGGGATGTGGCTCAGGGGTCAAGTGCCCCAGAGTGTTCAATCTCCAGTACACACACACACACACACACACACACACACACACACACACACACACACACACAAGGCCAGCAAATGTAGGAAAAGATCTACAAGTTTTTGAAGATTAGTAGTTTTAAATTTTTAAATTTTGGGTTTTTTTTTCTGGGAATTAAATCCAGAGGTGTTTAACCACTGAATTACACCCACAGCCCTTTATATTTTTATTTTTGTGATTAGGTCTCACTTAGTTTCTTAGGGCCTCACTAAATTGTTGAGGCTGGCTTTGAACTTGCGATCTTCCTGCCTCAGGCTCCCTAATCACTGGGGTTAGAGGAATGCACCCCTGAGCCTTGATGGATAACTAACATTCATAACTATTTTATTTACAGGTATCATCAGAGTTTTGACAGACAAAAGTCTTATTGCATTAGTTGGTGTTTTGGTGTTTTTTTTGTGTGAAGCAATATGCTTTATGTTTTATTTGTATCAAAAAAGAAGGAAAAAGCTTAAAATGCTACTTTTCTTCATTTAGAAGCAATCAGTCTCCCTCTTACTGAGTTCTTACTGTAGGCAACCAATATCCAGAATTATACCACATCAGCTGTGCGTTGGAAAATGCATGCATTGTGCCTGATTTTCCCCCCTTTTCATAAGCAAAGTAGTATTCACCAGTGAAATCCCCAGGTACTTAGCTTTCAGTCAGATATAAAATTAGCAAATGAAACATCTGTTCCTCGCTATTATTTTATAATCACATTAATTGGCAGATGTCTTTAGGTAACAGAGAAAAGCATATCAGCCATTGCTTGTGTTTACATGGGGTTGTGCTTGTGGCTACTGGAAATCACACACCGAAAAGACCATCCCAGCAGGAGATAAAGCTACACTGGACTCGGAGAGTGGGTAGCTTTCTCCCTGCAAAAACCTCCAGACAGTGGGGCCAACTGCCCACTAACAAGTGCATGTAGGAGGCCCAGCTTGATGCTGTTGTGGAGAACCTTACCCTCGCTGCTCCCAGGTTTGGTTTTTCAATTATCATGTAGTTTGCACAAAAGCACTGTGCCAGTTCAATTACTGCCTGATTAATGGAGTGTTGCAGGTTTATTTCAGGGGTCTAGCTATCTATTAATTAGCATATTGGGGCCTATACTCTACTGTTTTGTCCTGATATGCTTTGAAAAGTCCCAAGTGCAATTAAAAAACTCTAATATGCTTTAAATAGTTATTTGAGAAAACACATCCAGACTTTTTTTAAACTCCTCAGGGATTTTTAAGCACATCCAGATTTATTCTGAGTCATCTAAAGTTCCTTTAAAATCACATTCTTCTTTGCTCCACGAGGTTCTGGAGTCTATGTTGGACAGCAGAGCGGCTCTTTCATAGATCTGGGAAGGAGGAGCACTCAGAACAGATCAAGTTGGGGCCTTTCATGGGTGGTTTGCTTCTTCAGTGTCTTCTGGAGTTTGCTCTAACTCGAAAACTTGATTAGGGGCTGAATCTAACCTAAAGTGATTCAAAGTACCTAGATGACGTTTCGTAGGTATTCAATTAAAACAAGCAAACTATTCAAGTGAGTTAGGAACAATATTGAATTCTCTTTGACACTCCTCCCCACCTTTTGGTTTTTTTTTTTCCTGGAGAATGTTATTAAGCCTGAATACCCCTTGATGGACGAGTAAGGTACCACTTCTTAATAACCACCGTGTGCCACTTGTATGTGTGAGTACAGATGGACCAGGAAAAATATAACTCTCTCATTAGTCTTTGCAAATGCCACTTATAAATTCAAGAAGTGGGAGTTTGCAAGTAGAATCATTTGCTTGCAATAGAAGACAGATGCAAAAGATGAGACTAGAATAGCAAGTTCAGAGTCGAGCTAACAATGTGAATTATGTCTTTGGCACAGAGCATTGATAGTGACATGATAATAAAAACATGAATAATGCTTTCAATATACATGTAATATCAAATATATATTTAATACATTTAGTATGTACATGTTATATAGATACATATATATGCAGCATGTGTGAAAAGGCACACATTAAGTAACGTGTAAAGTATGAGCAACACTTTAAGAATCTGGGTCTGTTGCAACTCATAAGATAACCATGAGTCATAGCAAGTTGAAAAGAAGAGTATCTAGTGATGAGGTGTGGTGAGCCGTTCCTGCGGACTGTGGTCGCCATTACATGATGGCGCTGGCTCCGTTGTGGTCTGTGAAGGACAACTCCATATCAAAGAGAGTTGGCGTGTTCCCAGCTCCTTATCAGAGAAAGTTGGCGTGTCATTTTCTAGCACCCTGTGAGAAGGGTACACGTGGCAGCTTTGCATTGGGGTTCGAGGTGCTTTATTAAGGCTGGGAGGGGCATCCAATTATTATTCCGGGTAGTAGAAGAATCATTAGAAGAATATCAAGGGCCTGAATAAACTGCTGAAAGAAGATTCCTGAGTCGCGTCTTCCTTGCGGGCAAGGGGGTCGTGACAAGTGGTGCCGAAACCCGGGAGAAAAGAAACAAAGAAACACCCAGGAACCAGAACTTTCAGCAGTCAGGGAGGCGCGCTGGTAAGTCCCAGGTAAGGTGGGACCCGCTGTTAAAAAGCGGAGGCTCCTCTATACATAAAGAGGGAGCATTAAAAGGTACCTGCTCCTCTGTAAAAAGAGAGGGCGTTACATCTCATAGCAATTGCACTCTGAATTTTTGTTCTCTTTCTGTGTATGTTCGTTTTGTTTTGTGTACTTTCACTTTCGATTTCTGTGTTTTCTTGTGTTGCGTTATGGGTGCTGTGACTTCAAGTCCACTCCTTCTAGCCCTCGATGGCCTTTTAAGTTCCAAGGGACTGGAGGTGAAACGCAGTACCTTAGAGAAATTTTTACAGAGGGTAGATACAGCTGCACCGTGGTTTGCATTTTCAGGCAGCCTCACTACACCCAGCTGGGATAAATTAGGCAAAGACCTTGACTTTGCTCATGAGCAGGGCATGCTAGAGGGCGGGGTGATACCCCTCTGGAAGATGGTCCGTAGTTGTCTTACGGATGGCCGATGCCAAGAAGCGCTTGTTAAAGGGCAGGAGGTTTTAGAACAATTGCATGAAGAAAAATCAGAAACAACAGAGAGCGAAGTGTCTCAGGAAGAGGGGAGTGTGCGGGGCGTGGAGAACGGGAGGAGACTGTATCCAGATCTCAGTGTGCTGCGCACGTCCCCATGCGAAAGTGGGTCAGAGGCAGAAGACGCTGAGGAGGAGGAGATAAGAACGCTGTCTCGGCAGTTAGGGAGTTTAGGTACAGGGAACAGAGATAAGCAAGGGCTCAAGAACGGGCGGCCTCCCGATCCGCCTCCGTATGGCGGGGGTGTTTCAGGCTGCCGCTGCTTTCCTCTGTTCCTCAGGGCTGGCATATCATTGCTATTGACATTAAAGACTGTTTCTTTTCTATTCCTTTGCATCCTAAGGACTCACAGCGTTTTGCCTTCACCCTTCCCTCGTGTAATCACGAGGAACCAGATCAAAGGTTTGAGTGGGTCGTTTTACCACAGGGAATGTCTAACAGTCCTACGATTTGCCAGATGTATGTAGGGAAGGCACTCGCACCTCTCAGACAACAATATCCTTCCATTAAGATTATTCATTATATGGATGATGTATTATTGGCAGCCAAATTACAACAGTCAGTTTATGAGGCCTATAAAGACTTAGTGAAGTTGTTAGCTCAGTATGGATTACATATTGCACCTGAGAAGGTTCAAACAGGGGATTCTATTCAGTATTTGGGAGCAACGATTGGATATGACATGTTAAAACCACAAAAAGTTACTATAAGAACTCAAGATCTCCAAACTCTAAATGATTTTCAAAAACTGTTGGGAGATATTAATTGGATAAGAGGTTATTTACATATTCCTAATATCGTGCTCCAGCCTTTGTATGCTATTCTTAAGGGTGATCCAGATCTTGCTTCCCCTTGTACCCTCACTAAAGAGGCCAGAGCGGCCCTTATAAAAGTAGAAGAAGCTATACAACATGCTACTCTATGCAGGCTCCAGAGTGATAAACCTTTCCAGTTATGTGTGCTTGCCACTATGCGGCAGCCTACTGGAGTACTATGGCAAGATGGGCCTTTACTATGGATCCACCCACATGTATCCCCAGGAAAATCTTTAGAATACTATCCTGATGCTGTTGCAGCGTTAGCACTTAGAGGGATTCAACAGAGCATTCAATTTTTTGGACAAGCACCTTCTTCTCTTATCATACCCTATTCTAAAGTTCAACTTAATGTTTTGTGTGCTACTCTAGACAACTGGGCTATTCTATGTTGCTCGTTTCAAGGGGATATTGATAATCATTACCCTTCTCATCCATTACTCCATTTTGTTAAAGAGCATCCTATCATTTTCCCTAGAGTAACTTCACCCACTCCAATTCCGGGGGCTGTTAATATTTTTACTGATGGCTCTAAGTCTGGAATGGGAGCTTATGTAATTAATGACTCTCCCCCTGTCCAGCATCAATTTGCTCCTGGAAATCCACAATGGGTAGAACTACAAATTGTCATTGAAGTTTTTAAACAGTGTTCTTTTCCTTTCAATCTCATTTCGGACTCCATTTATGTGGTGCAGGCGCTCAAAATTCTGGAGGCTGTAGGAGCTATTAGTGACACCCATGCTGTGTCTGCTTACTTTAATCAGCTTCAACAGCTTATCCGTAGCCGTACTGCCCCTTTCTATCCAATGCACATTCGGGCTCACACCTCTCTTCCTGGCCCGTTATCACAGGGTAATGCCTGTGCTGACTCGGCAACTAGAAGCCAGTTGGTATGCTTGGCCTCCTCCTTAGAAGAAGCTAAATTGTTTCATCACAACTTTCATGTCAATGCTATGACACTGCGCAGACGTTTTTCCATCTCCAGAGCAGATGCTCGTCAGATAGTATTACAATGTCCCCATTGTGTCACATTTCTTCATCCTCCTACTTATGGTGTAAACCCACGAGGATTGAAGCCATTGGTCGTCTGGCAAATGGACGTAACTCACGTGCCTGACTTTGGTAACCTCAAATATGTACATGTTTCTATTGACACATACTCTGGAATTATTCATGCTTCTGCTTTATCGGGAGAAAAGGCACGTAATGTTATTACTCATTGCTTAGAGGCATGGGCAGCATGGGGTGCACCTGCATCCCTTAAGACTGATAATGGACCTGCTTATACGGGCAGACAGTTTACATCTTTTTGTTCTACTATGGGAGTACAACTTGCTCATGGGTTGCCTTACAATCCTCAAGGGCAAGGCATTGTTGAACGTGCCCACCGCACCTTAAAAGAAACCTTAGAAAAACAAAAAGGAGTTGACCACACTCCTAAAGAACGCCTGTCCTTAGCTCTTTTTACCATTAATTTTTTGAATTTGGATATTCATGGCCGCTCTGCGGCCGATAGACATGTGTCCCCTCAGCCCTCTGTGACTGGCTATGTTAAGTGGAAGGATGTTCTTACGGGTCAATGGAACGGCCCTGACCCCGTGCTGACATGGGCACGAGGATCTGTATGTGTTTTTCCCCAGGATCGCACGGAGCCGCTGTGGATCCCTGAACGCCTGACAAGAAGAGTCTCGAGATCTACTAACCAGCAGCAGGAGGTGCCACAACAGTCCCATGATGAGGAGCTTCATTCTGATGAGTGCTCTGGCTCTGATGCTGGTGCCAACGGTACAGATGGCACCAATGCAGTGGTGGCAGTGGCACGGGCATGGCCAATGCCAATGCCAGTTCATAGTAATTCTAGTGTCCTCCCCACTCTTTTTTATACCTCATGTGAGATGTCTGCTCCTTGTACCTCTCCTAGAGGGGACATGGAAAATATTTTTAATCAGTCTCAAGTTAATCTCACAGGAGTTTTTTGTTTCAGTCTTGGGAACACTAATTGTATTAGCCTTAAGACCAAAAATTTGACTAACTGGGAGGACCCATTGCTGTCCAGTCGAGTCTCAGGGAGTATTCTCAGTGCTGTATTGAGCCAAGTAGTTTCAGGGAAGCAATCAGGCTCAGGGACCCCCGCAACTAGCTCTGTTTTAAACATAACTACTTTAGCTATTATCTCCGAGGTATTAATCCCAATGCCTCCTTCTTCTAATAGTACTTGCTATGCCACTCATTTCAAGGCCTCTCCTTACTGTACCCCTAATTTTGGTTTTCCCCCGACATTTACGCCTTGTCAGGATCATTCTTGGGAGAAACATCAAGTTGCTAAAGGTTTCTCCTCTTCCCCCCCTCTGAAGAGATATGTTTATAACTTTAACAACAATGCCAACTCCTCTACAGGAACAGGTTGGTCCTGGTTTCAATGGCTCATTTCCAATGAGAAGGGGGCTTCAGCTGATATTTCCACATTGGCTCAATTACTAGGAGCCAAAAGTTGGCTGGCTAATGTTTCTGGCACTACTAAGGAGAGTGAACGAGGTAATAGGCTTACATCTGTTTCGTTCAACTCTCTGTTACATTATGCCACATTGCCTCCTGCAATGGTCTGTATCCAATCCCCGTTCCTGTTCCTTTTAGCTAATCACACCTCATCGGGGATGCTGGATTGTTCTATTATTACCTGTTTCTTATCTGAGTGTTGGAATGGTTCTTGGACTGTAGCAGTAATTATGAAAATTCCAACTTTTGTCCCAATCCCAGTCACTGCGGATCCAGATAAATTTCCTATTGTAGAGCTACTTAGAGTCCGCAGAGATTTTGGAATCACGGCAGCTATAGTGACAGCCGTGGCGGCATCTGCTGCTGCAGCAGTTACGGCCGGAGTAGCCATGGCCAGTCAAGTACAAACTGCTGCCACTATTAATCAAGTTGTTCAACAAACGTCCACTATACTTGAATCGCAAAATGCGATTAATCAACATATTTTGTCAGGGATCTTAGCTACCAACCAAAGAATAGATTTTCTTCAAGCTCAGGTAGAAGAATTGGCTGACCTAGTACTTTTAGGCTGCATTGACCAACGTGCACATTTATGTATAACCTCTGTCAGATTTAATGATTCCAGGAATACTTCCCACATCATTGGTGGATATCTGGCCGGAAATTGGTCCATGGAAGCGGAAGACATGCTCCAGTCTCAACTAACCCAGATAGCTGTCTTAAATAGTACCCGTGTCAATCCCGTGACTCTGGGTCAATTCACCAATTGGATATCTTCTGCCTTTTCCTTTTTTAAAGAGTGGGTGGGAGTAGGCATTTTTGGTGCACTGTGTTGTTTTGGTATGTTCCTCTGTTTGTGGTTTCTCTGTCGCCTTAAGGCTCGTAGTGCTCAAGATAAGGCTATGATCATACAAGCTCTTGCTGCTTTAGAAACTGGCAACTCGCCACAGGTCTGGCTTGCGCATCTTAAGCACTAAACTTTTGACATGGTCATTGCACCCCAAGTTATTATAACATTGCACTGGGATTGACATGTCTTTCCTCGTTATTCTCTTAGTGTCAGAAAGCCCTTGCACTCTGCCGGTCTTGCTACCATTGCACGCAGATGGGTTTCTACACTAGTGCCTTTGACATGGTCGTTGCACCCCAAGTTATTATAACATTGCACTGGGTACGACATGTCCTTCTTTTGTCTTTCTCTTAGTGCTGGAAAGCCCTTGCACTCTGCGGGTCTTATTGCCATTGCACGCAGAAGGGTTTCCACGCTGGTCTTTATCTATCACTTTAAAGTCCGTGCCTTTCTTTCAGGGTGCTGCCAACTTGTTTGTAGTTGTACCTCTGCATGGCCACAGTTCAACCTCAGCTATTCCCTCTTACTCACCGTCGTCACGATACAGGATGCGAGGCAAGGCACTGCACTTGAGTGATCCATTGAGAAGAGGGACCTCAAGGGGAGCATGTCCTATTGCATGCGGGTTTGACGTGTCTCCGCCCCGCCCCACGAAAAAAGGCGTCGGCTGATATGGTGTCAGGTCTGGGGAAGGCGCCCCCTGGGGCTGGCCCATACTATGCAGCCACTTTTGCACAGTGGGATAGGACCTCTACTCTCGCCTGTATTGTCTTAGTGAAACAAAAAGGGGGAGCTGTGGTGAGCCGTTCCTGCGGACTGTGGTCGCCATTACATGATGGCGCTGGCTCCGTTGTGGTCTGTGAAGGACAACTCCATATCAAAGAGAGTTGGCGTGTTCCCAGCTCCTTATCAGAGAAAGTTGGCGTGTCATTTTCTAGCACCCTGTGAGAAGGGTACACGTGGCAGCTTTGCATTGGGGTTCGAGGTGCTTTATTAAGGCTGGGAGGGGCATCCAATTATTATTCCGGGTAGTAGAAGAATCATTAGAAGAATATCAAGGGCCTGAATAAACTGCTGAAAGAAGATTCCTGAGTCGCGTCTTCCTTGCGGGCAAGGGGGTCGTGACAATGAGGTCTCTACAAATTCAGCAGTGGGGTGAAGTAAAGAAAAATGAACAACTTGGAAACCAGATAGTGGATTTGCCAACACATTGCCAAGAGCTATGTCCTATGTTACCTACCATCTAACCTCAGTTTCCAAGTCAGGATGGAGATGATGGTCTGAGGCCTGAAGACTTTACAATAATGGAATATTTGCCAGTAGTGTCATCACGTGCATACAATTCAAAACAAATATTTCACAGTTGTAATCTTATAACATCCCCACCCAGAGTAGGTTTCCATCTTTTTTGTTAATAAATGAAATATTCACCACCATGAATTCCATGGTTAGAAGTCCTAACTGTATCCAAAATCTGAATAGGGAAAATATAAAACCATGATACCAGTACGATTTTCTCTGTACTGTGGGTTCATACAGTTACTGATCATGTCAGGATTCTCTAGAGAAACAGGAAAGAAAGAAAGAAAGAAAGAAAGAAAGAAAGGAAGGAAGGAAGGAAGGAAGGAAGGAAGGAAGGAAGGAAGGAAGGAAGGAAGGAAGGAAGGAAGGAAGGAAGGAGAAAGAAGAAAGAGAAAGAGAGGAAGAAAGAAAGAAAGAAAGAACGAATGAACAGATGGAGGTTATAGAGCCTGAGGAGACGCATGACCTGCCATCTACAAAGGAGGAGAACCAGCAGTATAATTCAATATGAGTCCAAAACCTGAGAACAGAGAATTTCCAAGGTGTGACTTCCAAGTCTAAGACCCAGGAGGTCCAAGAGCTAAGAACAGGAGAAAAAGGATGTCTCAGGTGAAGAACAGAGAAAATTCTCCCTTCCTTCACCTTTTTGCCCCTTTAGCCCTCAGTAGATTGGACCATGCACACTAACACTACTAAGGGTGGATCTTCCTCAATCATTCTACTAACTTACATAAGTCTCTTCTGGAAACACTCGCATAGACACACCTATAAATACTGTTTTAACAACTACCTGGGCATGCCTTCAGCCATTAAAATTGACACATTAAAGTACCCATCACACTAACCAAGCAACTTATTCATGTGAGAAGTATACACAAAAAATCCAGCAACGATGCGACAGAACACACAAACACTGGTGGCTTCTCCATGCTTGCAGAAGCACAGTGCCCTGGAAATATTTGCAGGAGGTTAATAAGGATAAGGCCACCTATCTCCAAGAACAGAACATCTCATTTTCACGTATGTCCATTCATTTCTGCATTGGTATTTTAGACTCTTGTTATTGGTTCCTGTGCAAAGGACCATGTTAAACATGATGCACATTCTAAGCTGGGCTTCCAGTTAGGCTGGTATCTTATTACTCTTCCTCCTGTGTCCACAAAGGGACATCACCACACATTGCTGCTGCTTGAGAAGTGGATTCAATCATTATCTTTCAGAAACCTGTCTATCTCACAAGATATGAAGGACCGGTAGGAAAAAGGGAATAAAATTTATTATTTTTCTATATTTCAGAGTATATTGTATTTGTTAAGGAAATCCCTGCTTGCTCAAGATGCCTACTTAATGTAAATAGAGGCACAGATAAATCAGAAACCGCCCCGTTTTTCTGCAGATAATTTCAGGATATGAAAATGCCAATTTTGGAGCCATTTGCATCTGCAAAGTGCTACCTGGAGGAATGAAAAAAGAAATGTGTATGACTAATGAAAAATGAACAGTTGGATTGTTACATGGACAGTTTGTGGAACAGCATATAAGGTCTTGTTCTGTAATTTTGAATGAGATCAACTTCGCGTTGGTTCTCCTGGGTACACACTAGCACAGACTTCCCTTTTGATGGGCGAGTGGCTCACCCTGATTCAGCCACAGAGGACGAAGACATGGAGCACTGGTCCCTGAGCAGGGAAGTGGAAGCAAGTGCAAATGTTTCATGTGGAGAATGACGAAGTCTGTGGAGTCACCTCAATCGCCAGAGAATCCAGGCCCACACACCTTCGTGACTCCCAGGAGCCTGCAGCCGCAGAAGTTAGCAGAAAATAAAACAGAACGTTTATGAGGATGAGGACATAACAGCCATGTGGGAAAATAAGGGAAAAGTTAGTGTTTCTCGCTATGGAAAATTTCTGGTTTATTTCACCCTCCGTGCTCTGATAAAACTGCAAGAATATTTATAGAGCTGAAACGGAAGGCATTCGGATCGGTAAATATCATGACTAATTTCTTCAAATTCAGTGTGCAAACCTCCAAAGTATTTTGGCCATATATTTCTTAATCTGAATTTTTAAAGTTGTACCCTATAAGAGAAATCTATTCCACATGCTTCACAGTTAATTGAGAATAAACATGCCTTCCACATTCCACAGAAAATACATCCTCTCACTTCCAAATTATCAAAAAATAAATAAATAAAGGGAAGCCCTTTGAGGATGGTTGAAAAGTGTTGCAAAGTGACTTAAAGAGAGTCTTCAGTTATAAAACAAACCGTGTGATTTGAAAAATGTGTGCCTTCCATTTAACCCCTGATTGTTGTAGGGAGATTTGATTTTCAAAACATGTTTTGCTAATAAATGAAAGCAATAGGGTCTCTCCAAACAGACAGTGTGGATATTTTAAAAATTTTTATTCTTTAGTCTTCAGAATTATTTCACTATCATTACTTAGGAGGCAGCTTTGAATTAGTTGGATGAATCATTTTACTGAAGCTAATTAGAGTTCTCCTGTTATTTCTGCATGTTTTATAAACTGTTTCATTTGAAATGTCAATGATGGACTTTTCTTGAGTTAAATATTCATAATTTTTAAAAAAATCATCATTACATGAAAAAGCACCTACTCTATTGTCCCTAATATATTAAACTATTACTTTTATAACTAGAAAGTTCTATTTTAGAAACTAAAGACAGGAAAAGAACTTCCTGCTCTATTGACCAATTTCTGCCTTGAAACTTAAAAGAAAATGATGTTTTATTATGTTAACTAAAAACTGTTATTAAAAAAAAACTAAGCACTTCTGTGAAATTTCTCGTGCTCAGGAGAAAGACGAACACACTTCCAGTTTTGCACTAGATGCCAAGTTTCAGCCCAGAGAGAGTACTTATGGTTCAGATATAAAACCTCAGAAATATAAATGTGAAGACAACCTTAACTACAGTGTTGCAAATGTAATGTTGTAATTTTATATGTTAATCTATCAATACACAGCATGTGCAAACATATGTTTATAGACAGGGAGACAAGAATATACAAATGAGGAGATAAAATTCTTGTTTCTCATTTGATGCTCTATAATTTCTATCAATTTATGAATGTTTTGTTTTTGTGTTATGATTTCATTTGAAGTTGACATACAGCGACTTGTGCTTATCTGCAAAGGCCTCATCACCCACATTCTCAAAGCTAATGGCTGCCAGCCTGTTCAGACGTTGGGGAAGAAACTTCGCCTACTGGGATCCACTGCAGGCAACAGGAGGAAATCAGAATGTTGCGCAATAGAAAACTTTGAGGGTTTTTTTTGTTTGTTTGTTTGTTTTTTGGTAGACAGCACAGGTATGCATTCAATTTTATAAGCACATCTGGTTTATTTGCATTTCTAAATTTGGCCCTTAGGGTTCGGCTGAAAATTTGTAGCAAAAGAAAGATAAAACGGTGATTTAACAGTCTTCCTCTGACCCACCAAAGCAGCCCAGCTCATTTGCTAACCATTATGAAACTGAAAGGAAATTCAGGGACAAACAAGACAATTTTTTTTAAGAAGTCCCCTACACAGAAGACATTCCTCAGTTGATGGTGTGGTCTCCACCACATGGTCTTCAGCCAAAGATTAAAGAAGGTCTGAGGCTGTGTGTGCCTCTTTTCTTGTGTTTACTCAAGTTACAACAAGATTTTGCAAAACATTTAGGTGAGGTATGTTACAGAATTAGCAGATGGCTTTAATTTTTCTTTGGGATAGTAAGGCATATTCCAATTTTCCTTGCAAATGTGATGGATGAGTTTTAGGGAAGTTTAAAATTCTAAATTTAACTTTGATAGTTACGGAGAGAACACAAAATTATATTATTAAAAGCCAGTATCAGGATTTGGGGAAGCTTTTGAAAAAAAGCTTCAGAGAGTATATGTTAGCAAAGGTTGAATTTTTAAAAAATTATATTTCTATTTGCAGCACCTCAAAAAATTTCAGAATTATATTTCTATCAGACACAAAATTAGGGCTAACATACTTAAAATATATTTTTATTTTTTTCATGGAAAAACATCTAAAGACCTTAAAAATAAATTTGACTTTATTTTCCAGATTAAATTGAGCTTTATTGTTATAAAAGAACTAAGTGTGCATGGTAAACTATATAGACTAATACAAACCTAATGAATACAAAATGAAATAATGATAGAATTCCATCACCCAAACCTGATTGCCATGCTAACACATTTTGTCAACCCTATATCCATAGGCATATGTATACACCTCACTTATTTTTTATTAATATGGTATCATAAAATTCATATTTTCTTCTCTTTTCTATGTGAAAATATTATTTACATGAATGTGTATTTATAAACAATTCATACACCTTCATGTCAATAACTCTAGATTTTTGTTTTGTATCTCAATGATATTTTCTTTATTTTCTCATTCTTTATAATTATACATGAAGATAGAATCCATTTTAGTATAATTATACAAGCATGGAGTATACCTTATTCTAATTAGGACCCCAGTCTTCTGGATATATACAATGATAAAATTCACTGTGGTGTATCCATACATGAACATAGGAAAGTTTGTCAGATTCATTCCATTGTCTTTTCTTTTCCTCTCCCCCTCCCTTCCCTTCATTTCCCTTGTCTAATCCAATGAATTTATATTCTCCACTCCCCCACCCCATCCGCTGGGGGTCGGCTTCCACATATCAGACAGAACATTTGACCTTTTTTTCTGTCGGGGAGTATGGCTTATTTCTCTTCGCATGATATTCTCCAGATCTATCCATTTACTGTCAAAGGCCATATCTTATTCTCTTTTAATGCTGAGTAATATTCCATTGTATGTATGTACCACAATTTCTTTATCCAGTCATTCCTCAACAATCTTTTCTAAGAGAAATTTATTTTGTGAGGATCCATTTATATAGTCCTATATTGTTAGATCAAAATGTTCCCCTCAATGTTTTGCTCTAATAAACCCAGATATGGAACTCTGGGATTATTTTTTTTAAAGAGAGAGTGAGAGAGGAGAGAGAGAGAGAATTTTTAATATTTATTTTTTAGTTCTCCGCGGACACAACATCCCTGCTGGTATGTGGTGCTGAGGATCGAACCCGGGCCGCACGCATGCCAGGCAAGCGCACTACCGCGCTTGGGATTATTTTATTCAGAGAGAATTTATGACTGATTTGCATATTTTGCATATTCTTTCCTTCTTTCTTTGTTATCTCCGGTAAGTGATTTGCCTTTTTCCTTTTCTTAAGAGTTTGTAAGAGTTCTTTGACTATAATGATAGTAACTCTTTACCATATATACCTGTCAGTTCTTAAATTTTAATTGTGGTGTCACATTGAATCACAAGGAAACTTTTCAATGTACTCAAATATATCTGTTGTTTTTAATGATAATTACTGGGGGGAAAGCATTTTCGTTTATACTTGTGAAATTGAAGTATTTTGACACTTATCAGAATAGAAGTTTTCTCCCTTTGCAAACTACTATTCCTGTTAAGTACTGTTTCACTGGCTGTCTCCTTATCTCTGATAACAGTTTTAGATTCATGACTTAACCGGATCTTTGTCCCTTACCAGAAGAATGAAACTCAACACTTAAAGTTGAACAATTATTTCCCAAACTATGTAAATGGAAGATGTGTACACAAAATAATTATTAAAAGGGATACCTAGGATCTCATAAAACCCCATAGAGATCTCCACAGTCTCCATTAGCAGAAAGAGAAATACTCCTGGGACCTCTTGGTTTATTTATTAAACCCATTTATTTCTAAAACTCACAAATATTTTCTGAGTGGCTTGTCAGCACTGACCTAAGAATAAGCTACATAGAGGTAAAGGAACATAGATATGATAAAATTATTGGTGATAGGAAGAATGCTAAATGTAGAGTTTAAAAAATAATCATAATTGTTAAAAAGGAGAGGCAGGTATTTCCTGAAATTAGAAATGGGAGACTAACTCTAGTTAGTCATGGAGGCAATCATAGAGGGCTTCCTTGAAGAAGTGAGATTTGAGTGGAGATCTAAGACCTGATTCAGAACTGAAAGCGTAAAGAAAAAGCAGAGCATCTTCCAGCATGAAAGACGTGTGCAAAGTCAAAGACCTCAATTGAAGATGGGCATAAAAATGACTCCCGAAACAGCAATAGCAGCAACAAAGTAAATTGAGGGCAATGATTAAAGGACAATTGTGTTCAGTGAAGGTAGAAAGACAGGGAGTGACGGAATGCATCGGGCTTGGCTGGCTGGCAGTGGGAAGACTTGGCATTTAAGCATGGAGCCCTGGCAGACGGTATCCACAGCTAAGGACGTGGGGAGCACTCAGGGTAACTGGGCTCTGTCATGAGTTGCGGGGGGGAAACACATGAATTCCAATTTGGGCGTGTAAATTTTGAGATCCTAGGAGATTATACTATACAAGAGGAGACCTGAAATAAATCTCAGATTAAATAGGTGGATCTAAATCTCCAAGGAAAGGTCTAGAAGGGTTATTCTCACCCCAGTGCACTTCTCCAGTACCCAAAAGGGTACTTGACAATGTCTGAAAACATTTGTATTAACTGGGAGGAATTTAAACATTTGTTTAAATTCTAGCATTTAGAATGTTTAGATTCTGGATTCTACTAAATTAGTCAATCTATTAGTCTACCTATCTGATGCACATAACAGCCCCTCACGGCAAAGAATTATGCATTCTGATATCTGAATGATCCTAAGGAGGATAAGCCCTGACCTAAATTTGTAAGTCCTTACTTAGTATTGAAGATCATTCAGGCAAAAAAGATCACCTAAGATCAGGGGGAGAAGAGGACCAAGGGTAGAGCTACAAGAATCTCTGATTATTAAACAGCAGGTGGAAAACAGGGGATATCTTCAAAAGAATCTAATAAAGAATGAAAAGGAGATGTGGCAGGAAAAGCTGTATTTCTACTAGGTTTTGTCATTGGAATAAAATGTTATCATTTATCTACTGCGGTATTATGAACCACCCCCAAATTTGTTGTGTGATGAATATAAATCCAGATTGTCTCACTGTTATGAAGGTCAAGGGTCTAGGAGCTTCTCACTTGGATGACTTTGCCTCATGGTCCTCTGCAAGGTTCCAGTTGTTTCTCTGCTAAGGCTACAATCATTTGAGTTTCAAAAGGGGCTGAGAAATCTCCTTCCAATTACACTACCATGGTTACTCCCAGGCCTTAGCTTCTCACTGACTGTCGACCGGAAGTTTCAGCCCTTCACCATCCAGGTCTCCCAGAAGGGATGCTTAAACCATGATAACCGTGTTTCCCCCAGAAGGAGAAACCCCAGAGAAAGAGGAAAAGAAAGGGAAAGGGAGAAAGTATGTTAGTCAACTCTCCGTTACTGTAGCTAATACTGGAGATAGTGGATCCACTTACAGAGAGAAAATCTTGACTTTGGCAGAGTTTTGGAGGTTCCAATCCATAATTGGTTGGATCATCATGACTAGAAGCACATGCAGAGCATAATTGCTCATCTCATAGTGAGGCATTGAAAAAGAAAGGGGGGGCACTAGTGGGTCACCTCCTCCAAGGATGTGCCCTAGGAACTTGAAGATCTCCTTCCAGGCCCCACTTAAAGTCTCCACAACCTCCCAACACTATCCTATAGGCCTTTGAGGAATATTTGAGATTCAAAGTCAAGCGAAAAAAAAATCAGACAGAAGCCTCAGGTTTTTTAAAACCCAATCACATTAGTGTCCTATTAATTCTATCATTTATTACATGAGAGATGCTCAGTCCAGCCCACACTGAAAAGGAGTGGAAAGAGTGTCCCTCCTGAGGCAGTCTTGCTCATGAATCTATGGCTGACATCTGCCCAGCCAGGAGTTGACTCAGCATGGGGGAAGTTGTTACCTCCTGCTTCACATCAGTTCTGAAGAGCAAAGTGCCTTAGATCAGAACTATTATGGGATCCATAATGGAGAAAAAGTAGTTGTTAAAGAAAAGTGCAGCCTACGGAGTACGGATGGTATGTCCAAGGAAAAAAATCAGTCAGATCTAGCAAAGAGGAGTAAACTCATTTCACCTACGGCTTTCTGTGGTTAGCTAGAACCATATTTTTATTAAGAAGTTACCTTATAACCTTTCTTCAGGAAAAAAAATGATAATGCTTCACTTTTACAACAAGCATTGGCTTGGCAAGATCTGATAAAGTTAAGCATATTAGTAAAATCTTGACTATTTTCTAGAATATTAACGGTTGGTGAAAACTTGGAGAAAAATTAACTGCCCAAAATACACACTTTGTTTTCCTCACATGTTCTTAGTTAGTGAATGATCTTGTACTCTACTATTCACACGGGTCTCAGGTGAGGAATTTGAAAGCTTTTCTTCTGACTGGGTTTGAGTACCAGAAATCAGCTTGAATTAAATGTAAAGATAAAGTCAATTCGAACTGTACCTTGTTCATAGACCATGACAATTTATTCTGCATCGTTATCATCCTTTCGGTTATGTCTGGACTTCTTATTGCATGAGCTTCTTCATTGCTGGGGAAAACTCAACAGAGTTGACACCTGGTTATGGGTGGGCATTTTCATCCTCTCATTTTTTTTTTATTGAAGAGACTTTGTAAAAATCACTGTTTCAGGGAGAAGTGGACTTTTCACTTGACCATGCAGACGAATGGATATGTAGACAGCGAGCCGAGCCGAACCTTTCCATGGGAACGTAGCTAGTCCAGGGCCAAGGCTGAGAAGCTCTGGCGCGGACCAAGGCTGAAAGTTGGCAGAGGCCCGCAGCATCTCAAATGCTGGCAGCAGAGGCCCTTTGGAATCATAAATGCTGACCACAGGCAACTTATTTGTGAAAAGGAACAGCTGATGTTGGCTCTGAATGTGCCTCCCCTCCTCTCAGAGGGCCGCATTATCAGTCTGGCTGGCTGCTTAGCCTCCTCTTGGCTCCCCAGGTGACCAACTGGAACCAAGTCCTTCACAAAGAGCAGTCAGGTGGATCAGCTGTGGCTGTGTCCTGCTTCCAGACCAGGGTTTTACTAAACACATCATTCATTTATATTTACTATCAGCAGCAAAACACAAAGAAGTGCAAAGTTATTTTAAAATGATGCGAATTAAACTAAAATCAAATTGCACATTTCTTCCATAGAGTAAACCTTTGTTGTCAATGTTACACTGTACCAAAATTTAAAAAAAATAAAAATAAAACAGCGAGGTATAATACCACAATCCTCACAGTGGAAGAAATATAATACTCTTATGAATGCCTGTCAGTCTGGAACATAAAGTAATTTCTTCAAAAGAAGCAGTTTTCATATCATTATTACCTTATCATTTTCCTATTCAAGGACCTGGTAAAGAGGTTCACCCAGATTGAAAACCAAAAAATATTTTTAAAACACTGATACTGAAACCACTCACTTTTGGCTAACCTTTGTCATGAAGTAAGTGAAACATGTACCATCCATTGAAAGCCTTATTATTTTTGGAACTCTCAACTGCAAATAAAGCAATCATTATTCCAACCAACAACAAGTGACTAGCTGGAAATAGCAGCGACTTGTAGATAATTATAAGTTATTGCACTTTGCAACTTTGGTTAACATTACCTGATGTGACCAAAATATGTGCTTGAATTTGACTGTACATCTCTCCTTTGGATTCATTTAATGTGGTTAAAGTAAAATAGAATCACCTAATGACCTGGTAAGCACCCAAGGCCTGTTTTGTTTCCTTAAAAATAATTTGAGCCTCACCAAGAATAGACTTTTACCAAACCAATTCATCAAATTTCACTTTCTCCACAGTTCTATGCATCCATTAACTGTCTGCCTTTATATCCCATTGAGAATGGTATTTGAATGATAGGGCGACACAGAAATCTATTGCCGTCAATGATCTTAGCGGGAAATTGTATCCTCAAGAATCCTAAAAGGTGACAGTTTCTAGCCATAGCCATCCAGGTATTGGGGAAGTATTTTCTTGACAACTTTGAGGCTGGAAAAGGTGGGAACAGCAAGAGGAAAATTAGTCCTCAAGGTCACTCAAGGTTGGTGAGCAAGACTTGAAATTGAGGACTCCTGGCACCTACTCTGCAGTTTTAACCAACATCCACCCCATCTTGCTTATCTCTTTCTGATCTGCCTAATGAGCAACTGCCGAACATTAAGCAAAATCATCCCATCTCTGCTAAAAATACACTGTATGTGCCAAATTCCAAAAAGGAAGCAAAGGAGATGATGTAGAGTTCTCTGTGTCCAGGTGCTTTATTCAGTCCCTGGTCTTTATTTAGTTCTTGACACATTCCAATAGTCATCATGTTTACTGACACCTCACTGACGTCCCTGAAGTCACTTGCTGGGAGTGGCTGATCATCCCACATTGGTGATCAGAGGGAAGAGACCTACACTAAAGACAAGAAGTATTTGCAGGGCTGGAACGTGAGCTGGATAAGGCCTTAAGTGAAAGAAACATTCTTTGTCAAGCATGATGCTGTTTCAGTTCTAATTTTCATGGAGAATTCTAGAAAGGAGCAACTTGGATACGTAAAATCTTCATTGCATAAAATAAGATTTTCCTTCTCTCAAATGTACTCCAAACTTTTTCCTTGTGTTTAGTGTCAGAGTTAGCACCCAATTTGCCTATTCAATAAAATATAATCCTTAAAATAAATAAAAGTTTCAGCCAACTACTTCAACAAACAAAAATAATTGACCAAATTATTCTCCACATATTTCATTGAAAGAAGTTTAATTGACACACAAAACTGTACATATTTATGGAATACATTGTGATATCTCAATTCAGATGTCTTCAGGGCAATTAGTACATCCATTACCTTTGTGTTGAAAATATTCAAAATCATCCTATATTTTGAAATATACAATTAAATGCTAAATGCATCTTTGGGTTTATTTTCAAATTATTTTAGAAATATATTTACAGACATACACTATAGTAAAGGATAACTTAGAGAATGTTAGTTTAAGCTGAATAGACATTGCAATTTTAATGTTTAAAATTGTTTAAACAATTTTAAACATTAAAAAATTTTAAACAATTTTTGATACCTATGATACATAAAATATCTTCAACAAAGTTCTTACGTATTAAAATTGCCAAGTGATTTACACTTTAAATATGGATTAATGATTTCTCACATTACGTGTCTTATAAACCATGACATTTTGTGTTCAGGACTTAGACTGTGTATGGTGATTGCCATGATAAATACACAACATAGAAATTAATTTGAATTGAGAAACATAAGGCAAATCATAACAATTGCAGCCAAGAGACAAGCTAAAAAAGTTTTGTAAATCAGCACAGAGGTAGAGTTACAAACAGACAGATGCTATAGAGTTGGTATTTTTAGTAGAGCTATCAGAAGGGTGTAGGAGAGAAAGAGAAAGGGGGAGAGAGAAAAAAATGTGTGTTGTGGTGTGTGTGTATGTGTGTTTCTAAGATCTTGGACAGGAGAGGAGAAATGTAAGGATGAAGCAGCTCAACTTGCCTGAGTGAAATGAAGTAGAAAAGCTATTTAATAGAATCTCATGGTAGAAAATAAAACTGAAATGTATTAGTGGAGTCTTTATTGTATTTTTCAGAAAGGCCAGAGGGAAATTGCAGAATTAATTTGTGAATGACCTCACCCTTAAATTCATGGAAATAACTTCCACTGTTATCACTTTGACCAGTCTATTTAAAAAATAAAGTGGGATCAAGGAGGCATTTACATCCAGCTGCATGTTGATTTACAGGAGGATTCCAAGATGGCTTAGGGGCAACACTTACTAAGAAATACTGATCATTTCCAGAATTATGTAAAACAATGACAGTAATTGCCAGATGAATTAAAATTAAGAGATGGGTGTTTGATAGGTTAAAAAAAAATCCCAGGTGTGTCTAGGTAGAAGAGTATGCATGTGTATGACACTTGACAGTAGTAAGGAGGGTATAACCCAAATTTAAGGATTTCTTAAAATATTCCTCTTTTGAATTCTGTGCTGATTTTGGAGGATGCCATAAAAGAATCAAAGAAGTCTTCAAATAATCAAATAAAAAAAATCTGATAATTGATGAGTATTTACTACAAATAGTGACCATGATAGGGCAATAGATATTAAGTTATTATTTAACAAGAATTAAATGGTCATCTTTTAAGAGCTGAAAATCTTCTTCATATTCCAACAACTATGCATCCTTCTATATTTCCCTCATGAGTTCTAACTGGGTTTATTTTCTACCTCTTTCATTCCTTGAGAGTATTGTGGGGTACCATTCATGAAAAACGCATGAGGATCTTCTCTGGGCATATAGCCAGGGAGATTTTAGGTTTAACCTTGGAGTACTATCCCTGGCAAGGCACATGACCTTTATCTTCATTCTGCCAAGAAGATCTCTCATGGTCCCTCCAGAGATGGGAATAACCCGTTGGGAACTGAACAACCTTTATTGGAGAAGAACATTCTTTGGAAGGCCTTTGAGGTCCCCCAAAATAAATAAAGCAGGTGCAGGCTCCATTTTCTCACAGTATAGAGGCTCAATTTACATGATTGATTTGCTCATGGGAACCCCAATTTTTGAAATTATTTTCTGTATCCTGTGGTTCTTTTGCAGATCTATTTTTTCCTAGCTTTTATTTCTCAGCCATCCCATTCCACCTAGGAGAACTCATTCCCATTGCCTGCAAAGGACGCGGGCAAGAAGTACTATAATTTTCTGAAATAATTCATATTTAATATTAGTATGTTGCCATTTACTTATTTATTTATAATCTATACAATGGTTTTCCCCAACTTATTCAATTCAACCAAGAAGCTTTCAAGAAAAGTCTCTTACCTGTGTCCCAAATCTCAAGATTCTAATTTAATTGGTCATGGATATGGTCTGGGCTTTAGAATTTAATAAAATTTCCAACCGATTCAAAGGGGCAAGTTTGAGGAAAACTGAGCTATCTCCTGGAGATGATTAGTGATCTTTCAAAGAACGACAATAGAACCTACCCAATCCAGATGTGCTTATTGTTGAAAACATCTATTTATAGGTCAACTCCAGAGTTTGCTGTTATAAACCTCTGCTAACCTGTGAGTTCTCTAGTCAGCACAAAAGGATCTTAATGAGCATAATGGAGGATAGTCATTGATTTTTTTTTTATTGGTAAAGACAGGTCATGCTTTCAGTGCATAAATTGGCTAAATCACTCATTCAGATTCTTCTTGGTTCACAGTTAAATAAAAAGAATGGGAGAAAGAAGTTTTCCCTGCAGCACATAACCCTCCCAATGTCTAAGGAAGATATCAGATCCTGTGTTAAAAAGCTGTGCAAAGCATTTTATGGCTCAGTCCAGCTGGAAGATCAGTGGACTACAGCCTATCCAATACCACTGCATCCTTCTAAAGGAAATTTTTCATACAAGGTACTCATCCTCCTTAGAGTGCCTCCCAAGAGTACGGCCAAAGTAAAATTACATACACAACTATCGATCATTTAACATAAAATTGGGGGAGGAAAATTGAGAAACAAGGCCCCAGTATGGTCCATAACAGAGAAACACACATTAAATCTAAAATGATGCAATTTGAATTTGATACAATTATTAAATTGGAAAGCAGGAGTAGTGAAATGATAATAGGAATGAATTAGAGTTTCCCATTTTCTTTCCTATCATTTCCCAAAGTTTCATACAGTAAATGGACTTTTTCATCCAGCTTCTTTCATTTATCATAAGGCATAGGAGATGCATCCATATTGTGTATTGACCCATTCATTCATTTTTTATTAAGTACTGTGGATCTGTGTGTTATTCTCTCAGCAGTTGAAGAACATCTGTGTTGTTTCCAGGTTCTGGCTATCATGAATAAAGTGGTATAAATATTCACCTGCCATATTTTGTGTAAACATAGGTTTCCATTTCATTTTGGTATACACCAAGAAGCAATGTCTATCATGACCCCTTGCCTATTTTTTATCTGGGTTATTTTCTGCTGCTATGTCTGAATGCCTTATACCTTGGGAATACAAACCCTTTATCAGAAATATGGCTTGCCAATATTTTCTCCCATTCTGTAGGTAACTCTTCACTGTACTGGATTTCTACTTTTACTTTCTATTTTGATACAGTCCTGTATCCCTGTTTCTGTTTTTGTTACCTGTGTTTTTGGTGTCTTATTTAATAATTCTTTTCCAAGAACAATGCAGAGTTTTTCTCCTATGTTTTCTTTTAGTGTCTTTATAGTTCCTTTCTTTCATTTGTCTTTAATCCATTTTGAGTTCATTTTTGTATATGGTGTGAGATAATGGTCCAATTTCTTTCATCTGCAGGGAGGTATACAATTTCCCTGATACCATCTATGTTGAGACTGTCCCTTCCCCATGGTGTATTCTTGATCTTTTTAAAGGTCACCTGACTGTAGATGTGAAGATCCATTTGGGGCTTTCTATTCTTCTGTTCCATGGGTCTACATTGTCAGTGTCTGTATCTGCACCATGATCCGTGGTTCACTGCAGGTTTGTAGTAGGTTTTGCAATCAGGTAGGGTTATGCCTCAACTTTGCTTTGACTATTTAGGTTCTTTTGTGGCTTTATATGAATTTTGTGATAAGTTATTTCTATTTCTGTGAAAAAATGTCATTGGGATTTTGAAAGGAATTGAAATGGATTTGTAGGACACTTTGAATATTATGATATTGATTCTTCTGCTCCAGCCATGTGGGATAGCTTTCTATTCATTTATGTCTCTTCCATTTCTTTCATCAATGTTGTCTAGCTTTCAGTATACAGGTCTTCCCATGACTTGGTTATGTTTTTACCTGAGTATTTTTCAATGATATTGTAAATGAGGTTGCATTCTGCTTTCATTTTTTGGATGGTTCATTTTTAGCATAGAGAAATGATACTGATATTATATTGTAAATGATAATCATAGAGAATAGTGGGTTTCATTGTGACATGCACGTATTTTAATCAATTTCAATCCCCAGTATGTTAATTATTTTATATGTTGATTTTGTGTCCTGCTAATAAACTGAATTTTATTTTATATTGTATATTCTACAATAAAGTCTTTAACAAGAAAAGTCATATGTTTTTTTCAGAAATCAAACATATTTTTTTAAAACTTAAGAGGAGAATATCCCTCTATATTTAGTCAAATATTTGCTATTTCTCCTGCTCTTCCTTCATTTCTGGTATACTAAATTTTATTCCAGGTTCACTTTCATCATTATTGAGAATATCTTTATTTTGCATTTATTCTAAGAGATATTTCATTGAATGTACAATTTGGGGGTTGAGAGTAGCTTTTCTGTTTTCTCAGATGAGATATCTACAAATATTGAAATAATACTGTGTAACTAATATAGTTTTCTTTTGTTTCCTGCAGTTTTTTCTAACCTTTAAATTTCAGCAGTGATTTTAATATTCATGTGTCTGGGCATTAATTCCTTTTGCCTTCTCCAAACTTCATTCCCTGGTATTACACCAGGGAAACTCATGACTGAGTCCATGGTGTATTTAAAAAAAAGTGGTTGGAGTTGCTTTTCCAAATGTATCTCTGAGTTATACACAAGTGGATCTTATCCCAAACAGACACCAAAAATTTAACAAAAACTAGATCACCTTACAGGCTCCAGAATGGCCACATGTGATAAGGATATGGATAGATCCATAAAACACTGCAAAGGCTTTGCAAACAGAAATACTAATGCATACTAATGCGACAAGACCAAAAAATCGGTTGAAATGCATATGCTGCACTTCATCAGTACTGATACCTTGATTAAAAAAAGAAAACCTCATTATTTACCATAGAGTTGAAACAAGTCTGTCTCATAATATTTTAAAATGTCCATATACTATCCATATTTATACAGCAAGTAAAGAAAAAAGAAAACCTTGACTTATATAAGAAAGGCCAGTACTTAAATGGTAGAAATTAGAGTTATATGGTAAAACTCTAAAACAGCCAATGCAAAAAAAAATGGGTAGCAAGCAAGTCTGGGCATGCATGAAACACATGTAAAAATGAAAATCCTTGGTATGAAAATAGAAACCAGAAAGGATATTTTAGAAATAAATTTTTAATTTTCAAAACAATAATTTTCAGGTTTTCATTTAAAAAGTTTTAAACACTTTTAAAAATGTAAAAAAAAGTCATTAGATTGGATCAATACAATAATGAAAATGAGAGAGTCTGTTTACATGTAGACAAGAAATTAAAATCATCCAATCTGAACAACTGACAGAAAAATGATTGAGAAAGGGAAATAAGTAGAAGCCCAGCACGTTAGTCAGATTTTTATTCTTATGATCAAAATACCTGACAAGAAAAACTTAGAGAAGGAAAAGTTTATTTGGGGGCTCAAGATTTCAGAGATTCAGTCCAAGATCAGCCAACTCCATTGCTCAGTGCCTGAGATGAGGCAGAGCATTATGACAGGAGGGTGTGACAGAGGAAGGCTTCTTAGTTCATGGCAGCCTGGAAGCAGAGGCCAGGGGAATTGGTCAGAGACAGATTTACTCCAAGGCCACACCCCCAGTGACATATTTCCTTGTCTCAGCCCACCTGCCTGTGGTGACCACCCCATAGTGCATTCAGCTCTCTGTGGGTTCATCCATTTGTTTAGATTAACCCATTGATGAGAATAGGTTAACCCACTGATGAAGTCAGAGTCCCAAGTCTTTGCCTAAAATCCCTATCTTTGCACCATCCTGCATTGGAAATCATGCTTTCAACACATGAGCTTTTCAAGGGAATTCAAGATCCTAGTTAAAACTTAACTTCTCTTCTCTTTCAGAGAAGAGAATGAATGAGATATGACAGGGGGGAAAGGGGGAAGAGAGAGAGAGAGAGAGAGAGAGAGAGAGAGAGAGAGAGAGAGAGAGAGGTGTTTCAAAGTGCCTATATTTGGTGAAAGACATTAACTAGCAACAGATTCAAGAATCTCAACAATATGTCATACATGGCCATTCTGGATCCTAGATAGTAGTCTGGGTTTAGTTATTGAATTTTCGGTGGGCTGTTTAGGATAAGATCCATGTGTGCATAACTGAGAAGTTAAGTTTAAAAAAGCAACTCCAAATGCATTTTTTCATGCATCTTGGACTTAGTCTTAAGTTTCACTGGTGTAATACCAGGGAATGAAGGTCAGAGAGGGGAAAGGTGCTAGGCTAGGCCAAGAGCTGATAAAACTAACCATATTAGTTTATCCTCTTTATGAACATTTGTCTTTCTGCAACACTGTTGTCTTAAAACAATTCTTTCACACATTCAGTCCCTGTTTCTTATCTGTATTCAATGAGTGAGACAGGGTCAATTGTCCTGACTAAACCTTTCTCATAAAATAAATCTTTCAACTAATGTCCTACTCATAGGCAATATTTTTTATTGCTAGAAATTTGTTTTCAGTCTTTTTAAAATCTATCACTTTCCTTCTTTAAGATACTCAATATTTGCTCTAACTTCTTGAAAATGCGGAATGCAATTATAACACATTTTCATCTCTTTGTCTACTAATTCAGTCACCTGTATAATGGCTAAGGATAATTCTATTGATGTTTTGCTCCTCATTATGGGTCATAGTCACTCAATTCTTTGGTTTCCTCATTATTTTATACTGAATGCATAACACTGAGAAATTTACTTGATTGGTGCTGGAAGTTTTTGTATTCTGTAGTGGTCCTTGATCTTTTTCTTGGGTTTCTATAAGTTACTTGAAAACCATTGAGTTCTTTGAGAACTCTAGGCAACACCTCAGCTGAGTGAATTCCAGAGGCTATTTCTTCTGATCCTTTCCCATGCTTCTTTCCCAGTTCTCAGATAGTTTCCTCACAGGCATGGGCTAATTGGTAACCAACTGGAGACTTGGCCTGAACCTTCTGAAGGTTTCTGAAGTTTTTCTGTCTCTTTCTTCTCTTTCTCTCAACTTTTTCTAAGATCCTTCCTCTCTGACCCTCTTCCCCATGAACTCTGGAAGTCTTTGCCTTGGTGCCCTCCCAGCTTCACCTCGTCAATGCAGAGAGGCTACCGGACTCTGAGGGTTCCTCTCCTCACACTGCACCAGGAAGTAGGCACTAATTTCATCAGTCATATGCTCAGCTCCCCCCATCTCTGTCTCTCTGTTGGAAATCAATATTCCGAGCTGCCTAATGTCAAATTTCTGATGATCATTGTTGCAGATATTTAGTCTTGTTTTTCAGTTGGTTCAAGGGAAGAGTAAATACCTGTCACTCCATCTGAATACAGTACAATGCCCAAATCATGGTCCCTTCCTTCCTTCCTTCCTTCCTTCCTTCCTTCCTTCCTTCCTTCCTTCCTTCCTTCCTTCCTTCCTTCCTTCCTTTTTTTTCCTTTCTTTCTTAGGATGGGACCTAGGAGACTTCTACCTCTGAGATATATCCCAAGCCATTTCCTTTCATCATTAATTCATTTTGAGACAGAGTCTCACTAATTTGCCCAAGTAGGTCTTGAACTTGTAATCCTCCTGCCTCATCCTCCTGAATACCTGGGATTACCAGCTTGTGCCATGGTGCCCAGATCAAGTGACGGTCTTTCAAAGAAAACCCCCTAGTATTTGTGTGTGTGTGTGTGTGTGTGTGTGTGTGTGCTTTAGACGTGTCTCCTCTTTCCATTGATATTTTTAGTACATTTTTTCCCTGAGTTTAACCTATATTTCACATGATAGCTTCTTAGAAAATCCCAATCTTAATTATCTGACAACTAGCTTATTGATTAAGGCTTCATTCTCACTTGGCTTCCTGACTTTCTTGAACAATGTAGGTATCCAAATAGTATTTTCTGTGGTTCTGAATCAAAATACAACATTTCAAACTTAAAACTGAACATAGCTACACGGGGGGAAAATAACAATAACCATAGTGACTTATAAATTCATTTTGTTTATTTTGTGTCAGATCCTGAGCGGCACACTTTGAATGCATTTGCCTGATTGAACATGCTTTTCAGACTGATGTTCTATTCATAACCAGGTTGTACATATACTTACTACTTATGTCTTATAGATCTACTTGCGTTTTTATAGGTTAATTACCACCTTTAAAGTCACGAGGTGGCACGACAGTTGTCCAGACGTGAGTTCAAGGTCTGATTCTTTCTAGATTTTTCTTTCCTCGCTATTTTTTTTTCCTTCTTGGGTGTAGGTGAAGACAGGGGAGCTTTGTCAAGTTTTATAATTTTATGATAAATAAGGTCTATGACAAATCATTTATTATCCTTTTACTATTAAAATTGTATTACAACCGCAAATACATCCAGGAGCTGCCTTTGCCATCTGGGAGTGGCTCCGCGTGTGTTCAGGAATCCATCAGGTGCATGGACCCTGCACAGAGCAACTCATAGTCAGTATCCTTGGTTTACCTTCCCTGTCTCCTGGAGGGCGACAGCTATATTTTATTCTCATCTGTATTCCGTGCACCTAGCCTAACACCTGGCTCTAAGGAAAAGTCCAATTAATGCTTATTGAATGAATGAATGTTTCCAATCTACTAAGCTAAAGCCATTTCTACTTCATTACATAGAAAAATAGAGGATGAAAGAAAACTTATTTTATTCGTAGGAAAGTAGTATATAAAATGATATACGAAGAGGAATATTGTTTTCCTTTTCAAATGAATGTTTCCCTTTAACATACACAAATTTGGGTCCTTTCACCCTGCCACCCCCTGTAACTACATAGCTCCACATATCCGGAACACTCTACACAGACTCCAAACTTTGTTAGAATAGATTTTTAACTGATTATCCACTGAAAGCTTCAGACTTAATGAGTGGATTCTAAAGAGACTCTGAAGTCCCTGAAATTGTTTCTAAAATAGTGTATATATTTATGTATATTTCTTGGCAAAAACAAACAAACAATTTTTGTAACATTTTCTGCAGAATGTGTGTTCCCCAAATGTTAAAATTTCCATTAATTAGTTCTTAACCTATCCCTTGCACAAAAGATAGGGAAAAAAATGGAAGAGTGAAGGATGGATTGAAGAAAGTCAGCAAGAAAGAGAGAAAGGAAAGGAGATAAGTTTGGAGGGAAGATGTTACAACAAATGACAAAATGTTCTCCAGTTTCTTATTATCTCTTCTTTCCTGCCACCATTTCTCCTGCATCAAGCATTCCACCAAATAATTCTCCCAAAGAAATCTTCTGTTCTAAAATGCAAAGGATTTGTTTCCTCAAAGTCAAATAAAACAGAGATGGATCTCTAAGAAAAGGGGTTTTCTTTGGGAATAAATAGGAAGACAGGATTGCAACTCAGACATACATGCACTGGACACAGGTAGTCTCTGGTGAGTCTGGAGAACAAACAAAGAGATTAGAATTTTACTGGGGAAAGAAGAGGTGCTGCAGGTTACTTGGGAAGGGAGTCATGGAAACTGTGTTTTGGGGGAACTGACAAGTTTGGGTTGGTGAATGGAAACAATTGCAGGCAAAACTTGTCTTAAAGTCAGAGCAGGCCGTAGGATTGGGATTTGAGAGACAGTTTCTGGAACAGGCATTTGGGTTTTGCTCTTGGTGTCACGGTTGTATTTAGTTGGGTGTGATAAGGATGACTCCAATCTCTATGATGAATTTTCAGTTTCACTCCTTACTAGAGTTCTGCGATTTTGAATATAGTCTTTTCTTTGCATTTTTATTCCAATTGTATACGTTTTAGAAATTTGAACATCTATGCAAATGTAAAGCATCTCAAATATAAAAACAAACAGTCACCTATGGGTATGTTTCATCCATCCAATAGTCACATTTTGAAAGAACTTTATTTATCTATGTATTCACTATTTTATTTACCATGTTATGAACTCCTCCAACACAGAAAGTAAATCATAATAAAATTTGATGTTAACATATCAGGATATACTCTGAAAGTAACTCATGAGCCTCAAGAAACACCTATTATGTTCAGTGGAAATGATGAACACAAAACCAAATGGACAAGTGCCTGTCCTTTTGTAGCCTTTTAACATGGGGGATGCACTTGTGATCCATGAGGCTGATATCCCTTAAAAGTAGGCAATCAAATTTCCCACGAGGGTCTATTCAATTTCTCTTATACTCTACTCTTTAAAAAATCTAATAAATTTGATTTCTTGTACACACTTGTACTATCACCCCTAGCAATTAGGGGAGTGAAAAAAGAAATTCCAACAGTGGGTCTAAATTACCTATCAGCCTGCCAAGGAATGTTTTCATGTTAATAATAGTAGTGTGAGTAGTAGGAAAAAAGAAAGTAATAATGAAGTAGAACAAAATCAGTGCAAAACTGTCCGGAAGCAAACTTGGAGGAAAAGAGATAAACATGATCACATGAATTTGATTCTAAAATGTAATTGTCTTTGAAAGAATACATTTTTAAATTTTAACTTATTTTAACTACCAAAATGTAATCCTAAATCATGTAATTTGCTTTCTCTTTTCTGGAGCATTACTTTCAGGGGTAGATTTGTCTCCCTGGCAATGAGACCGCAAGATACAGTAGTTTCTGAATGGGAAGCTTTGGCCGGTGCCTCCCTCCCTGCTCCCATCAGTATACACTGTACCTCCAGAAGCCACAGGGCTTTAATGACAGACTCCTCCTGTTGCCAAAAACAGGCTGCATGAACTCAAACACATTCACCAGTTCTTTATAGAGTTAGTGATTTTCTACCAGTAAAGAGAAAAATATATATATTTATAATATATATTATGTGTGTATAATATATATGAACATATGCTACAAATAAAATAATATATGATATATATTATAAATATGATTAATATAAATTATAATAATATATTTAAGATAAATATATAATGCATATAAATATAAATATAAATACATATATGTATATACACACATACATGGAAAGAACAATTGATGGTTTGATTCCTCTATCTCTTCTCCTGAAAGATAATAAGCTTGGGACTAGGGAAAATTACAATTTCCTTGGTTTTATTTATCATGTATTAAGCAATTGAAAAATCCCTGGACTACATTTGCCAGTAACTGCTAGTAAAATTTTAAATGCAAATAAATTTTCCTCTTGAGAGAAAAATAAAAATTATTTAACTACTACAAAACAGAACATTAAAACATTTTTTAAAACAATTTTCTTTGTTATATAAAGAGGAAATGAAATAGACTTGCACATAAAATAGAAAATAATTAAATAGAGTGTTCTTATACTTAGGAATATTCCTATTACCACACATACCACACATATCTGATAAATACAAACAAATCAAGAGTTACTTTCATAAAAATGGGCAATATTGAAGGATTCAAATTTCAAATTAAAATATTCAAAAAATTGTAGCACAAATAAATCAAGTACTAAAATCTGTGGGTTACAGTTTACATTTTCCCATATGCATTGTACCTCTTTTACTATAGTTTGTTATTTTCACTTTTAAAAATTAAGGGTCCTCTTAGTACCTTATTTATAGGAGAGGGAGGATATCACAGACAGGCATGTAAAACAAAAGTTCTAAGGCAGGACTTCCAGATTGGTGGAAGGAGGGCATATTTAAATCTCTTCACTAATAAAAGTAATAAAAACAACACCAAAGATTGTTAACATTGTTTTCTCACAGCTCTGAAAATTGACCAATGCCTTCTAACAGTCTGAGGAGTATTTACTCAAGAAAAACTGTTGAATATTCAGAAGAACAATAGGTTCTTTTGAAAATTGACCTACTCCCATTCCCCTCTTTTCAACTGTATGGTGGTCTTGAAAGCCAGCAACCTTAGACACATGGAAGCTCTACTACCAGTCCTGAAGGTGTAGATGAAGTAGAATGAGTTTAGAGTTCCACAAAAAAAGTCCTGTTCTAAAGTCTTGTCAATATGGACCTATCTCCCAGCTTCATGGAAAACTCCCTTTGTGGAAGACACCATTGCTTGACATGCCTCCACGATGGCTCCATGGGAAATCTTTGTTTCTAACGTCATTGTTATAAAGGATCAGCCACAATTGTTCAATAACATGGCGTCATGAGGCTGCCCTATCCGTGGTCAAAGACTTAAACACAACAGAATATGGAGAACATGATGCAGGGAGTGGGATATCAGTAAGTGGGGATACAGACTTATGGGTCTAGAAAGTCTTGCACACAGGAAGGGTCAAGTCTGCTTATGCCCAAGAGAGACCTGAGACAGCAGGATCTCTCATTTTGTTGAAGTTGCAACACTGAACATGCAATAAGTGAAGTCAAGCAGAGTTGGAAACTGCTCCCGTATTAAAATGCTTTGACACACACCACTTGGGACAAGGTGAACAGTTGATTGTCTAATGATAATTCAATAAACAAACAAACCAACAAACCAACTTGGGGTTGCACAGAGAAGGATACGTACAAAAAAACTGTTTTGTGGAATTTTGCACATTTCATTATTTCAAATGTACAATTTTCAATAAAAATATAGGTGATAAACAAAGAAGAAAATAAAACCTCTATACAAGGGAGAAGTAGTCATTAGAAATGCTAAAGAAGCAGTACATATAACACTTCTCAAGGGCAACACATGCTGGGCTAACAGATAAGAGATTTTAAATCAACCAGTGTAAACTTGTTATGGGAAAATACGCCTATAGAATTGATCAAAAACAAAATAATGAAGTTTTAAAACTTGAAAACACCAAAAAACTCATGAACATTTTACAAGTGAACCAAACAGGAATCCTTAGTTTAAAAGTATAGTAACTAAAATGAAAAACCCTCTAGTGAAAAAGAATGACAGATTAGAACTGGCAGAAGAAAAAAACAAAACAAAACATCAAACTCAAAATATCAGGAATAAGGACTTTTACGTCTGAGGAAAGCAAGATGAAAGGACTTTTAAAGTGGCTGAAAATCACCGGATTTTAATAGAAAATATGAATCTAAAAGTCCAAGAACCTCAACAAATTTCAAGTAGGATACATACCTACACACATCAGAGTAAAGAGCCAAAAGCAAAGCAAGAAACTTCTAAAGGAAAAGAAGGCTGAGTACCTACAAGGGATCCTTCATATGAGCAGTGGCTGACTTATCACCAGAGACCATGGGACAAGAAGGTGACCAGATTGCATTAAAAGACTGCTGTTGATCAGAAGTCTCACATGACTCCAAGTTAAGACTCTCAAAATCGGAGATGATGTCTTGCTAGTAGAACACACTGGATGAAATTGTTTAGACTCAAAGAAGAGGGAGGTGGACAAGAGAGTCATACGCAGGAAGAACTGAACAGCACCAATAAAGGTAGATAAGTATAAGATAGTAAATGTATTTTGATAGTAAATATCAATGCATTTTTTGGTAGAATTTTATTCTCCTATATAATTTTAAATATAACTCCATAGCAATAAATAAAAATGTGTTGATGGGCCTATCGGATTTAAAGGCCTTGTTAATATGAAAATGAGAGCTCAAGAGTGGGAGATAAAGCCAAGTTGGACAAAGCTTCTGTACACTGTGAAAATTATGTGAGTAAAAATCTAAGCTTCAAGTTAAAATGTTAAATGTAATCCCTAGGGCAACTGTTAAGAAAAAAAAAATATATATATATATATTTGTATATGTATCTGTATGTGTGTATATATACATATAGATAGATAGTGCATATATATCCTAACAAAGAAAATGACAAAATAAATTAAATTGGTATACTGAAATATATCTATTTAGCATAAAATAGTAGTGGCAGAAAAAGTGATAAAGCTGCAAGATAAATGGAAACAAAGACCAAAACAGCAGGGGTTAAATTCTACTTTATCATTAATTATATTAAACATAAATGGATAAAACACGCAAATCAAAGGCAATGATGGGAAGAAAGGATGAAAATAAGATATAATATGAATTCTATAAAAGTGTCACACTTTATAGGCAAAGATACAAATAAATGAAAACAATAAGATTATAAAATTATATCATGCATATAATTTTCAAATGGAACTGGATTATCTATACTGACATTAGATGGTATGGGCTTTTAAAAAGGTATAATAATGAAGCTGGCAGCTATAGTGCATACCTGTAATCCCAGTAGCTGAGGAGGCTGAGGCAGGAGGATCACAAGTTCAAAGCCAGCCTCAGCAACTGAGGCTCTAAGCAACTTAGGAGACCCTGCCCCAAAATAAAAAATAAAAAGACCTGGCAATGTTGATGTTGTACACTGGTTAAATGCAAGTGCCCTGGCTTCAATTCCTGGCATCAAAATAGATAGACAGATAGATAGATAGATAGATGAATAGATAAATAGATAGAATAAATATAATAAATGACTAAAGCAGAAATACAAGATAAAAAACAACAGACTTAGGTTTTATTTAAAATCTCTATGAAATTAAATAGATTAAATGAGGAAATTTTGGGGAAAACACAAATAGAAATGACTTAAAAGAAATATGAACAGATGCATGCAAATAAAAAGACTCCGTTAGGAATCTTAAAATTCCCCACAAAGATAAGCTGAGGCCAAGATGAGGTCACTGACGCATTTTGCCCAATATTGAAGAAGGATTAAGAGTAATTATTTAAAATCGTCCAGAAAGTAGACCATAAAATTTTGTGAAATACTAGCTCAATATAAAAAAGTCAGATGTACTTCTGCATATTTATCATGAATAATCTGAATACAAAAGACAACGACTTGATTTACAATACAATTCAAACTAACAAAATACTTATTAATAAATTTAATAAAAAAGTTCAATACTTGTACACTGAAAATTAAAGAAATTAAAGAAGATCTAAATAGATGGAAATGACTTTCATGTTTACATATTGGAAGAATAAATATTATTAGATGACCATACTTCCAAAATTGGTCTACAGAGTCAGTGTGATTTCTATCAATACCCCAATCAGTGTTGTCTGCAGAAATGGACAACTCAATTTTAAACGTGTATGAAAATAAAAGGGACCCAGACATCCCAATCAATCTTAAAAAGGAACAAAGCTGAAGGGTTCTTACTTTCTAGTTAAAAAACTACTACAAAACTATGATCATCAACACAGCATGATGCTGGCATGAGGATATTCCATTGACATCTAAGTCAATAGAACAGAATTGAGAGTCTGAAAATAAATGCTTCCATTCATGGTTGATTAATTTTTCACATAGATGACAAGACAACCCAGTTGGCAGGAGTAGGGGGGAATCCTCATTTTAATAAATGGTTCTGGCACAACAGGTTATTCATATACCAAAGAATGAATATGATACCCTATAATGTATCATAACAAAAAAAACCCCAAGAGGTCATAGACATAAACATAAGATATGATTTTATATATATATATATATATATATATATATATATATATATATATATATATATATTTATTTGAAGAAAATACAGGAGAAGACTTTTATGACCTTTGTTAGGTAATGATTTCTTAGGACACCAAAAACCATAAGAAACAAAAGGTAAAGTATATATACTTAAATTCATCCAAATTAAGAACAATAACAATAATAATGAATTAAGAACAAATAATGACATCAAGAAAGAAAAGAGCTCACAGAACAGGAGAAAATAATTGCAAATCATACATCTGTTTAGGGACTTGATCGTAAATACATTTGCAATAAAACTCTTGCAACTTAATAATAAAAGATAACTCAATTTTAAATAGTACAAAGGGTTTACATAGATATTTCTCCAAGAAGAAAAAAACGTTCCACACAAGAAAAGATGTACAATATTGTTAGTCATTATAAAGATGCACATCAAAGCTACAATAAAATACCATTTCATAATCATTAAAATGATTAAAATCTCAAAACTGATGATAATATATGTTGAAAGTTTTGAGATTTTTGGAATTGCTGACAGAAAATTGAAAGTTGTTATGTTATTAAGTGCAGTTAAGCTATGACCTACCAATCCAAAGCCTTTAAAAAAGCCAACACCTATGTCCACACAAATGTTTGTATGTCAATTTCAATAGTAATATTTTTAATAGTAGCTCAAAGTATCTTTAACTGATGAATGGAGTGGAAAAATAGTAGATGCTTACAATGGAATATTATTCTTTGATAAAAAGGAATGGAGTAGTAAGTTCTGAGTGCTTGTTAAAATGTGAATGGGGCTCAAAACATTATGCTAAGTGAAATAAATTCATAGCAAAAAGGCATAGTATGATTCAATTTATATGGAAGTCCAGAATCATCAAATCAACAGAAAGAAAGATGGGTGTTTGGGGCAGGAATGGAGTATAATTGTTAATGGGTATAGAGTTTCTTCCTGGGGTGGTGAGTACTTTCCACAATTAGAATATGGCATAGTGTGAACAATTCTGTGAATATACTCAAAAACATTAAATTGTGCTTAAGAAAGGTAAATTTTATGGCACATAAATTAGATCTCCTTAAGGTTGCTCACAATTATAAAACAACCACGCTGGGGGTATAGCTCAGTTGGTAGAGTTCTTGCCTTTCATGTACAAGGTCCTGGGTTCAATGCCCAGCACCACACAAATAAATGTATTAATTAATTAAAAAAACAACTGCTCAGGTTGCATAAATATCTTTTAGTTTCAATTTTATCCACGACACTGTGTAGTTTCAAAAGATGTGACTATGTCTTCTATGTAATAGAATTCCCAGCTAATTCTCCATTTCTGCGTTGTTGCTACTATTCCTATATATTTACTTGACATGTAAAAATGTTATGTTTTAAATTATAAATCTGAATTAGAGTAAAACTGCTCTATTTAATATTTTAAATCATACAGAATCATCACCTGGAACAGTTTCACACCATCATAAGCAATAAATACACCATTATTAGATAAGCCATTGATACATAGACAATGAGATGTCCCAGTCAACGTTTTTCTAGGCAAGATACTATGATTATCACTTGAAGACTCCAGAAAAGGAACCAAAGTTTTTTGAGCTCTGGAACTATCTAATCTTGTTTTAGTAATTTGAGATTTACAATTCACATCTCATATACAGTCTCACCTCAAACTTGAAGTTTCTATCCTTTTTTTTTTGTCAAGTAGGTTCTAATAAATCTGAAACTTATCTAGAATTCTCTTCTGTATAGTTCAGAGCATAAATTACCCGTAAGATAATAAATCCTTGAAGGCCGGGTCTTATCCAACTGTAACTTTATCACCACCCACAATGCCATGTCTCAGATAATCCATATTTGTTATGTTTATCCCATGTGTTCCCTAAAATAAAATTCCAATGTTTTCTGCAGCCTACCCCACTGGCAAAAAAAATAGTCTCATTTCTGGGAGAGACAACAAAAACACACGCATAGCCACCAGGGATTTTAGGGACCTTAGAATAGACATTGTCTTTCTGTATTTATTCAGTTTTTGTTTTCTATCTAAATAACTTGTGCATATTACTTAGGATAGCCCAGCATGGCAGTCATCTATCTCTTTAATGTTCTGAACAAACTCTTCATGACTGGTTCTTATTGGCATTTTCAAGAATGTTTGACTGTTGATGTGGTTATTAATCCTTTCTCAAGGAACTCTGGGCCAGCTACAGAAAAGTATGAGTTATGGTAACTGCTAAGTGAGAAAACCACTGATTAAATCCATGCTCAAGAGAGGATGTGTGGCCAGGGATAGGAGTCCTTCAACCTGTACAGACTCCCACTAACAGACCTGGGTTCCATTTTCTTTGTTAGAATCTCAAGATACTCACGTGGGTATCACAGGGTTTTCCCGCTGGCCTACCTCCTGCCAGTGACCGGGTGTCCCTCCTTTGGGTTTGCTGTGGACTTGACATTTTCAGACAGTGTGCCAAGAGCTGCCGAGGATAATACAGGACCACTCCCAATGATGCAGGAAGTTAGATCTCCCTTATGTAGCCAGGATGAGGGCTTTGGAGAAGGACTGGAGGGGAGGGGGCCCTCATGCCAACCTGTCAGGAAACATCCTGTGACTCACTACTGTGACTCACAACTCCCTGCCAAAATTAACCACAATGCCTTTTTTCTGAGTTAGAATACCTGTTTCTGTTCCTCACAGCTTCACCACACAAGCCCTTCCTCAGTTACCCTTACCCTTACCCCTAGCAAAGACTCAGCACAAGCAGACCCCTACCCCAAACCACCCCACTCCACAGATGTGTCAAGCCACAAGATTGAACTAGTCTTCTTCTTCTTCTTCTTCTTCTTCTTCTTCTTTTCTTCTTCTTCTTCCTTCTTCTTCTCCTCCTCCTCCTCCTCCTCCTCCTCCTCCTCCTCCTCCTCCTCCTCCTCCTCCTCCTCCTCCTCCTCCTCCTCCTCCTCCTCCTTCTTCTTCTTCTTCGAGGGTTACCAGGGATTGAACTCTGGGTCACTCGACCACTGAGCCACATCCCCAACCCTATTTTGTATTTCATTTAGAGACAGGGTCTCACTGAGTTACTTAGTGCCTCTCTTTTTGCTGAGGCTGGCTTTGAACTCGAGATCCTCCTGTCTCAGCCTCAAGAACCCTTGGGATTACAGGCCTGTGCCACCTGCCTTGCTTGGACCGGTGCTCTTAATTATGTAAGGACAGGACTGAAATCATGCATTTCTGATTGGCTTATTAAACTTGGCTCTTGAAGAACTTGATTGGTTCATGCTGGCATCCCTCACCCACCAATCACCTGTGCTGGGCCATCGGGGATGTCTTAAACACCCCTATACAACAGATACCCATTGACATCCCTCTCTTGAGGCCTGCTCCTGGGGAGCTCAGCCTTCTTTCTATTACTCTAATGAATTCATTCTGCTCTCACTCTTGTGTTCAGGGATTTCATTCCTCATATTTGCTAAACAAAGAACCCAATTGCTGAACTTTGTGTCAACAGTAACAAACTCAAGATAGAAAGAGATTATCAAAAGTGAGACAGAGGAATCTGGGCGTCACCTGTGATCTTTAAGTATGTGTAAGAAATCCACCACATTCTCTCCAAATGTTGTCAGCTATAGTGTCTGGACTGGCGGAGACAGGGTCTGCCTCAGAACACTGAGTTCAGGTAATGGCTCTATCATGAATTGTACCTTTCAGAGAGAGAACATAAAAAGAGCTTTTTCTGCTTTAAGCACTGCAGTACAAATGTTCTAATTTAATGCTTGAGAGATTTTGATTTGGCCAATTATCATTCATATTGTTGTTTATGGTTATGGCCTCAATGAGTCTTTCAAATTAGCGTGTTAGTTCAGTACCCCAGGTTTTGATTTCCGTCTGTATACGTATTCTTTTCATTCTATGTTTGATAAATAGGTCTTAACCTTAGAAGCTCTTTATTCTGAACAAGCCGAATTTATAGTTCAAGATCATCTTTGATACAAAATGAGACACACCTGACTCTCCAACTTGAGGCACTGGTAGTTTCCTTTTCTTGTAGTCAGTTCTCCTGCCAGGAGAGGCTACTCCTGGTGCTGATCGGAGCAGCACAGTTTCTACACCTCTGTGCCCCTGTGGCCTTGAGTATTCAGATCCCTCCTGGCCTCGTGCATCTCAGAGAACCTTTTCAAATCCAGACTGATACCTCACATGAGCCCCTGTCTCTTCCATACTTCCTTAGTTGCAAGCGAATTCATGTCCCCATCTTCACCCCAGGATACTTCTTTGACTCTGACAGTATGCCTCACATGTCTTTCTTTTCTGAAGTGTTGTCTTTGTGCTTGGTTTATATCTGATCCTTTCCTAGAAGGTGCGGTTCTTGTCCATGATTTTGTGACCCGGGACAATTACCCACAGTCTTGGGCGATGATAATTGCCTCTGAATGTGTGATGGATGAAGGAATGGATGAACCAACAGGAATATGATACAGTGGCAAGAAACATAACCAGTCCGCACTGGGGTAAATGGGCCAAACTCTTTAATATTTATGTTAAATCAGAATTCAGCCTCGTATAGAGGGAAGAGGTAATGTTTGTCTTCACTCCATCTCCAACACTGTGTCATCTGCCTCTGTGGGGAGTGGAGAAGTAGGACAGGAGAGAGCAGCTAGTTTGTCCCTGGGGAATGTCATCTGTACTAGAGTGAACCAGGAGAGTCATCCATCTCTAGGAATTAATACTCTAGGATTTCTACTCCTCTATTAGAATGGTGTCGGGAAAATCATAAGGGCGATAGTGCAAAGTTTGTACTTTTTGATATGCTACTTCTGGTCTCTGGAAAAAAAAGCTTAATCTCTCTTTGCCTCATTTCATATATGTGTAAAATTAAGAATATTAATGTCAACTGAACAAATATTTTAGAACAAGATCAAAGATCTGTGCATCCCTGTGTGACCTTGGGAAAGTTATTTTCCTTTCTTTGTCTGAATTTCTTCATGCTTACAATGAGGATCATGCAACTATGTGATACCATGTTTCCAAGGACTAAACACTAAGTGCTTCGCTAGGGGGCTTGGAACCCATGATCAACACCTGTAAGTGTCAGGTGTGTTCAATACGTCTCAAAAAGTAGTCCACTTCACTTTAGCAATGTCAGATGAGCAGAGAAGGCGAGAGTTCCTCCCCTTCATTCATTCAAGAATTGTAGAAAAAATATAAGCCAAGAAAGCCAGAAATCCTCTTTCACTTACCTCTATCCTCTGTAACATATCTGCTCTTTTCTGTTTAAACCATATGGTGAAATATTGGCTTCTTTTAACAAAAAAATAATTCTGAGTCTAACAGTGATCCTTTAAACACTCCTTTGCTACTTCTTCAAGCTGTGAGCTGTTCTTCTCTGAGGAAGCTACACTCAAAACTAATCACTACTTCTGTAATTGTTTATTTTACATTAAAAATGATCTTCATCCTCCCTGGTCACAGCCATCTCTCTCCTGACCACCTGGGTTCCTCTGCCATTCACTGTACATCTAAGTGGCTTCGGCTTGACGCTGTCCATTCCGGATAATCCCACCACCCTCTCCCATCATGTACCTCCACTTTCTGATCTTTAAACTTTTCTTGAAGCCAATAGTCAACTTCAGCTCATTTCCCAAACCCAATCAGATTTGCCATGTCTTATTTGTCTGCAATCTCTCCCTGCTATCCACGTGGGGGTGGGTCCCAGGGCACCCTGTCGATACTAAAATCCATGTATACTCAAAGTCCCTTATGGAAAATGATGCATTATTTACATATACTATACACATATCCTTCTGTATACTTTAAATGACTGCTAGATATCTAATGCAATGTAAATATTATATAAATACTTATCACATTTACATAATGACAAGGAAAAAATGTTGCTATATGTTCAGAATAGACACAATTTTTAAAAATGTATTTCTGCTTGGTAGAACCCATGGATGCAGAACCCATAGATATGGAGGACTAGCTGTTTTGTTTTGTTGTGCTATGGACCCAACCACCAGGATTTCATGTCCTTTGAGCAAAGAAACATATGGAGGACAATTCCATATTCCATAGGAATATAAGTGTTATTTGTAAAATACTTAAGAGCTAAAAGCAACACAAATGTTGTTATTATTCCAATCACACCAAAACAACTATTACAATCACTAGCACTAAACAATGTGTATCATGGACATGAGACTAAAGCCAACTAAAAGACTTGAACCATTACTTAATTTCTACCATATAAAATTTGTACGTGGAGATAGACAAATAATACTTGAACACAAACTCTGAGTGAGTGTCACGGATGTTGGAAGGCATGCATTTTAGAATTGCACCCCTAAAGGCTGCTGGTGCTTATTGAAGCATCTATACCATGCTCTGCTCCCTACACATTACCTATACTCCACCAACACAGCCACTGTTTTTTTTTTCTTTACAGGAAGTACATATGTTAGGGTCTGTAAACAAGTCAGGATGGCGCCTGGTATTTTGCCAGAGGGAGTGGTTTGTGAAGTAACACCAGCGAGCCATTAAGTGTGGAGATTCCTTATTGGTTGACTGTATCTAGTTTATGTTAATTAAGATAAGCTGTGTGGAATGTATATATACCCCTCCTGTCCTACAATAAACGGCTCCCACACCTGCTGTATCAATCTACACAAGTTGTTCGTCACCCCCCGGTTATTTTGCTGCAGGCTGACTGCAGCATACATATGCTCCTCAACTTACGAAAGGGTTACATCTCGATTGACCTCCCATAAGTTGAACACATCATAGGTCAAAACTGGATTTACTACACTGACCCACTGCACATCCTTGGTTACCAGCCTCACACCCTGGAGAGTGTCCATTGCCCCATGGATCACTGCACTGCTAACTGGGAGCTATGGCTCACTGCCTCTGCCCACTGTCATCAGAGATTTTGGCCCTGTGTTTACTAGCCAAGGGGGAAAAAGAAATCCAAATTTGAAATCTAAAGAATGATTTCTAACTGAATGTCAATGAGTTTTGCACCAGTGGAAGATAAAAAAGAAATTGTTGATTTGAATCATTGTGAGTTGGGGACCAAAAGTGACTGCATGGTGAGTTTGTAACTAAAATGGACCAAGAGACTCATTCCATTCAAGTGGATCTCGTCCATAAAGACAAGGACAGCATGGGTCTCCTGGCCTTCTCTAATAGCATCCGTTGTCCCTGGTTGCAGTTTTCCTCCTCATCTTTCTTCATGCCAGGGTATCACTTAGTACTATGATATGAGTGTCCATGTTGGTTTCCCACCCATAGCCCCTTAAATACTTAAGCTCCACGAGGACTGACCACTGGAAGGCTAGACCACAGAAGAGTGCCCAGCATGGAAGAGAGAGGCTCCATCAATATTTGTGTAATGATAAAAATAAAAAGTCTTAGCTGCAGGAGGAGCAGATCCCTTATCTCACTCGAAGTTACCCAATCAACAGGAAGAAAAAGCAAAGGAGTCCCCACATTGTAGTAAAATACAATGTCCCATTTCCTGTTACCAACCTTGACTTCAAATGGCACCCCCCAGGCCATGTGTAACAAAACAGCAGGAAAAAAACAAACAACAACAACAACACAAAAAGTTCTCATCCATCTTCATGGCCAGAAATGCTCTCTCAGATGCTGCAAAAGAGGATGCAGGAGAAGGACTTTTCCACAGAAGATGTGATTGATTTATCCCTGACTTCCTAATTGCATTTTATAAAGAGAGTTTACGCACACCACTTTTCACGATGCTCCAAGGAAAACGGGAAGGACAAGAACATTAAAAAGGAGAGTATGTCATTCATGTTGACTGATGAAGGCATCTCTATCTTATGTGACCACCTTTTCATGTGTTCCTTTTTAAACTGCAATCAATGAAGAGGACAGACATTCTCGGTATTAATGGACATTTGATTAGGCAGAAGTATGCCTTCCTCATGCTAATGATCAGTAATGCTCCTCTGTATGTGAATTTCATTGCCCTAAGAAAAAAATACCTCTTTCATTTGCATGATTTAAAAATCCCTCTCAATCATCTAGCATTAATTCGGTTAAATATTTTTTAACTCAAAAGATTGTTCAATATAATAGTGCATGTCTTTTCCCAAAATTGCTTTGAATTTCGAAGTGTGATACCCTGCAAATTGGCCTCTCTGTGGACTTTGATGATGACATTGACTTCAATGGCAAAAGGGTTTTTGCCCCGGACTCATTGCTTTCTATTCTGATCTTATTCTCAAAATTGCTCACACCTAAGCCCAGTTGGAATCCAGGTGCCATTTCTGTTATTTAACTAGCAGCTGTGTCTTTTAAATTATGGCCCCTGTATTGAAGATGGGACATTTTTTCAATAAAGAGGGTATGTCTAGCAGCTGCAGAGGAGCTGATCTCATCCTTTCTCTTTTATCTCATGTAACACTCACCAAAGACGAACATAATGATCCTCATCCATGAAAATTTGTAGTTCATTTTAGCTAAAGAACAGAAACATTCAACAAAAGAAAGAGATCCTTTAAAATGTCCTTCTCCCTTCGTTCATATATGAAACATTGAAACTTCATGGCTAGTTATTTAGTTAGATAAGAAGTTCTAGGAAATGAAGTAAAACAACTCTCAAAATTGAAAAGAGGAGATTGTTAACACAGAATTAAAAGTCAGAGAAACTAACTATGAATGAAACCTCCCATTTATTCTTCACAGTGTGAGTTTGTAGAGAAATGGAGAATTCTGCAAATATTGAGGTTAAGTGCTCCCTTTACCCCCTAAAATCAGCCTCAAATATTTTTAACATGATCTGGTTCAAGCTTGGAAATGGAGCTAGTCCTTCTAGCAGGAACTGATTCTGGGTCCTCAGAAGGTCATACGTTCCATCTCTTGAACAATTGTCTCCGGAAAGCTAAGATCAGGAAGATGAAAGGTAGCTCTATTTATACTTGATGTGTACTACATGAAGATACAATTTTCTTTTTGAGGTTTCCTTATTATCCTCTGAATCTTCTGTGTCTGTGAGTTCATTATAAGTAGGGGTCTATAATTTTAGACATATATAAATCCAATCAGTGTCTTTTTTTTGCTCCATGCTTGATAATACTGCACAAAGCCAAGTCTTGTTAATAGTAAAGAATTCTTAGATACATACCATAAATAACAAAGCACCATGGTATTTGGATGGAGTGGAAATACAGATTAAATTCTGTGAATTAACGAGAATGGATGGATCGCATCCTCTTGGAGAAACTGAATAGATTTCCAGAGAGAAGGAAGTGCTGGCTACGCATGGTGTTCAGGCTTGAAGGAAGCTTTGGAGAGGGTGAGACCTCAGAAAAAGCTGTGCCAGGAACATGGCTGAGTTGGAGGAGCAAGGACATTCAGGAAGGAGGGTGCATTAGTACTCCCTGCAGCTAGAGAGCAGACTGATTGCCAAGGATCACTGGAAGAATTTATAACATGAATTTGAGGATGGATAGTAGAAAACTGTGTAATTTACAATAGCTTCTAGACACTAAGCATGTAAAATTTTAGATTAAATGGCCAGCAAACCTTCTCTTGAGATTACATAATAACATGATTATTTTTCTTTTACTTTAAACCCATTGCCCATGGGGTACAACATGCCTTTGTTATCTAACACAAAGCACTTATTGTGTACAAGAAATTCCATAGGTGTTATTCCCTTTCATTATTATAATAGCTCTGTAAGCTAGATATTTGCATTGTCATTTTTAAAAAAAATACTTGACATATAATATTTGCACATCTCTACAGTGACAGTGTGATATTTTGGCACATTTATACATTGTGTGTTGACTCAGTTAAGATATTTAGGTTATTTTCCATATTGCAAAAATGTATCATTTTTTTGTGATGAGTACATTCAAAAATCCTTTCTTGTGGCTATTTTAGATGATAGGACCCACTATTGTTATCTATAATCACCCTTTGCAACATCACTTTGTTTTCCTTTGGTCTGTGACTGCATCTGTAGAACACTGTCTTTCCATTCCCCTCTCTTCTTTTCTCCTACCCCTCTGGTAGCCATTCTTTTGCTCACTATGACCTCAGCGTTTTTAGATTTCATGTGTGAGTGAAATCATGTGACATTCGTCTTTCTGCACCTGGAGTATTTCACTCTTTCATCCATGATGCTGCGAATGTCAAGAGAAGGTCCTTTTTGCGGCTGAATAGTACTCCATTGTGCATGTTCCACATTTTCTCTAGGAATTCACACATCAACGGACACCTCAGTTGACTCCACATCTTTGTTCTTGTTCTTTGTCCTTTACAATAAACATGGAACTTGAGATGGCTATAGTCAAAAAGACAAAAAATGACAATCGAGGGGATGTGGAGAAAAGGGAACTTTTACACACGGTGGTGAGATTATCAGTTAGTACAGCTACTATGGGAAAGAGCTTGGAGGTTCTTCAAGAAGTCATCATCACCATTTTAAAGGGGATAAATTAAGGCTCGGGGGGTAAAAGACACTTCCCTAGGATCACACAGCTCTAAAATGGTGAAGTCAGTGTTGGGTGTGGGCTGTTCAACACTGATGCTGGATCCACTATGAATCACAGTTAGGGGAATGGCATCATAGTTCAGAGCACATTCAATGGGGGTGTGTGGCATCTTTCTAAACATTTGACTTAAATGAGCTCAAAGAGGAAGATAGAAAAAAATGGAAAAAAAATATTTAACTACTGCATGCATCTCGCCACTCATTTAGACACTTCATTCCTCAATATCTTTTCTCTGGAGAGTATCATTGTAAGACTTTCCAGAAGTTTAAAATAGAAAAAAAAATGACCAAAAAAAAAACATCAATGGGAATAGTCCACAAACAGGAACCATTTTGTGATAAACAAAGGGGAAAAAATATGCCGGTGCTTTATTCTTTGCATTCTCTTACTTTCATGAATATTTTCCGACATAGCAAGCAGCTACCCAGCCACAAATCAGGCTCGAAGAGGATAATGTCCTTCTGTTGGGCAAATAGGCATTAAGTGCTTTGCTTCAAACCCCTCGGTAAATAATCTTCTGGGAATGATTTCTGGGAGAGAGCTGAAATTCACAGAAGCTGCAATTATGAATTCAACATGACCACCACCAGAGGGTGAAGGTGGTTGATGCATCCTCCTGGATTCTGCCCTCCTGGTGTATAGGCTGCACCTTACCTGCTCGGATGCTAATGCTTCCCTCGGCTCTGCTCCCATTCCCTTTCTCTTTTTGTTTTAACTTTTACTTTGTAAATATTACATCTTTTAAAATGCTAAGAATCCAAAAACCAGCACAGCATTCAAAGTGAAATTAAATCAGTGGTTTATATAGCACAATGTCATAATATTTTCCATACTATTTTCCCTTGCCTTATTAATATAACCATAAGTCTATTAGCTTTAATTGCTGCTGAAGACTGAGCAGATGTCTTCAATGAATACTTCCATCCATAATTACCCCTTATTTTTTCCCCCCGAGTAGTTCAGCTAATTCAGATCCTACCAATGTATATGAAAAGTTTAAATGATTTCTCCCAAAATGCATTACCTTTTTCTTATCTACATTAAATTTCATCTGTCATTATGTTGCACAGTCTCACACTTTGATTAGATCCTTCTGGAGTTTTTAACAATCCTTGCTAGTTTTTTTTACTAACCTAAATAATCTCACGGCATTTTGGAGAAGAACTTTTTAACAGTTATGACTTTTTGCCAGTCTTGCCTCTGTATGGGCTTGCTATTAGTATTGTGCATGCATAGAAAATGTGTTAAGCGTGATGATTCAGCAATGAAACACATAGACACTTAAACAAAAGCAAAAAGAAATGGAAGGAAGAAAACCAAGTTCTGGAAACCTTTTTACTGCCTTTTATTTTTATTTTTTTTTTTTTTTGTGCAGTGTTAATCCACATGTGCTTCTGAATAATTGCCGCTAGAAGAATAAGGGGGAACTCATTGGAAATTGTGTCTTCTATCAAAAACTCTATCTGAGCATTTCAAGATCTAATGCTTTCCAAATTTACAGGAATATTTTTAGCTGGAAAACACATATACTCTTGACCTTCACGGATCAAAGATGTTTTCAGCAAAATTACTTGTCATTGTATTATTTCCCTCTTAAAAAAGGAGAGCATGTCCGGTTTCCAAAACATAAATCAGTCTCTTGACTATTTGGGACACCCAGGAAAGCATCTCCCAGAACAGGAGTAACTGTCTCCTGGCAGCTTGATCTCACTCAAGGTAGAGGGGGAAATTATCGAGTTGGTCAAGCTCCAACTCTAGGACTAGTTTTTTCTGTTTTCCTAATCAACATCGCCAAACCCTGTGCAACTTCCTTAGGGTAGAAGAGACAAGGGGTTGCCATTTTAACCTCCAACTCAGTGGAGCTATTTTTCTATTATTCATTCACTTAAATAGTGTAGCCCCAAACTCTGTTAGATTGGGCCTGTCACCATGAAGAAAGCAAAAGTGGCCCTTGGTCTTCTGAAAATTCCTGGATCAGCAGCCAGGTTACTGGGCTAGAGTGCCTCCATTCATACAGAATAAACTGAAATTCAACTTATTTCCCCATAAGTTTATTATTTCAGGCAGAGTGTGAAGTGATTTGCCTATATTACCTAATGTATTATGTATTGATATCCTACACCGATGCTTATTCTCATTTTAAAAATGAAAAACTGAATTTTAGAGAGATTAATGGCCATTCTGGATATAATACAACCATCAAAAGAATGAACTGGGGACAGATTTCAGGTCTGATCCATTGCAACCCCCCTCTTTCTCTTTGGATCCTAATGATGGCTGAGATTGTACCTTCCATTAATTTGAAATCACTTTCTTGGAAAATTCAATCCATAGATTATGGTTCTATCATATGCAGTTAGGAAAAAATTTCATTTCTGTTTCATATAGAAATGCCTGAATTGATGACAACAGTTTTCAAGTTAATTCTGTTTTTTTCCTCCTCCAAACTTAATTTCTCCACAAGCCAGAAGCAGCAGACCTCTTAGGATTCTAAGCAATCTTCTGTGACTTTACACTTTTATTCATATTTCTTCTTAAAATGGGTCTCCAAGAACTAAGCATACTTGGGTACTTCTTGGCAATTGGCCATCTTATTTTATGTCCATAAAACTCTGGAGATGACTCTCACTCTTTTAAAGAAAAAAAAAAGCCATGGTTTTGGAAAATTAAAACATTTGAAACAGAAGACACAGCAAGTCAGGGGGAGAGAAGGATGGTGAACCAGTTCTTCTGGAGTCTGCCATATCCATAGTTAAAATAAACATTCTTTACCTATCTAAATGGTCTTGTTTATTGATCAAAATTTGAACATTTAACAGAATTAAAATGATTTACAATAAAGTGAGCATTGACCTTCTTCAGAAATATGCAACTTAACGATAGTTTTGTTCCTAACTTAGCATTCTAATCTTCTTTTGAGAATGCTATCCTAGCTGTCTAATCTCTTAAATTCAAAAGACTGCAAGAATATGCCATTTCATAGCAAGCTAAGATCAACTGCAAGCTTAGTACACATATGGGAACAAATGCTTAAATTTTCTCCCTGAGGAGAAAGGAATAGAAGGAGCTACAGAGAAACAGCCTTGGGATAAAACAAGAAAAGGAGATAACAGAGGGATCATACGTCTTGAGAGATTCATACAGGAGAAAGAGGGGGCACCATTCCAAGGGAACTTGATCCCAATCATACTAGAGAAGGCTGTGCTTGTGTGTGTGTGTGTGTGTGTGTGTGTGTGTGTGTGTGTGTGTGTGTGTGTGGCCTGTGCTTGAGAGACTGTGTGTGTGGGGAGGGGGGTCTTCAAGACCTAGATTGGTATATGCATCTCCAGGCTCTGCCCCATGCTGAGAGAGAGGGACCCAGCTTGTCAAATTCCTCTCTCCTTAGAGAATTCACATCTTTATCAGATTCACATATATAATTTTGTGTGTGTACAAAAGAATATATATGCATAAAAATATTTTCATAACTATTGAATTATTTATATTGGAGCCAGGTTGTTCCTGCTACATTCATTCTCTCTCATGTTCTGAGAAACAGCTCCACCCACCCCATAGCAACTGATCTGCAGAGCACCAATCATGATGGTGACCATGATTTGCTATGTCCCAGAAATGCTTCAAATCTCGTACACACTCTTGGAAGGAGCTGGTACCAGAGTGTTTTTTCATGAGGTTTTCTTTCAGGGTTACCATGAGCTCTTTAGGCAGGCATACTTTTTGATTGATATTTTAATGTGAAGGCCAGTATAACCTTTTAAAACATCTACATTGGAGTTAATGTCCATCATATAATAAAAAAATAATGCCTTTCCCTCAATGCTAGGATTAGGATCTATCCTTACCAGGTTTCAAGTAAGAGGTAAGGAAAATGTGATATCCAAGCATCTCTGTTTCCTCTCTTGGCTATCAAAATGAGTTGAAGAGTGAAACTTGAATATTTGAACTGTCAGCCATGAGCCTTCTCCGGATCAGAGGAGGAGGCCCACCATCTAGCAGAACCATTGTAATCACTTGGTCCACGTGGCTCCTGCATATTTTAATAGAAATAGCATCTAGATTAAAATGATCAGAAATGCAAAAATCAGGATTGATAAAACAACCAGACAAGCAGTTGGTTATCTCATGGTGTGTTCAATTTTGTTTTCTGGAAGGTCATCTTTAATATCTGTCGTATGGTACTTGCATGTTTGTGAAACTACGAGGAGATCAACAACTTCTTTTGCATGCTTCTCTTTGCCAGCCTTTAATTTTTTTATCTAGATCTGATCACAAATCTGTTATCAAAAAACATCAGTTAGACATCTTGCTAAGATGAATCTAACATGATACCCAAAGTGCCTTTCAGGACATGCTCGAATGAGCTCTTGCTCTAACTACTGTATCTTTCTACAGAATAGATAGAGCTTGTTTACAATACCTTCCTATAAGCCAACTCATAACATTTTAATTTAATGGGATATGTAACTCATGTTTCAATTAAAAGTAAAATTATTGCGTTCCTGAGTCTGTGTGATTTTTTTTGATAGAATAGTACATTTATATGGTAATTTTCCAAAGATCAACTTTATTTATTGGTAAGAAGCTATTCCAAGATTGTTGTATATTTTCTTTGCTTCTGAAATGTTATCACATTTAATTGCCTGATCTTATTTGGGTTGCAATCATAGTCATTAATTAGTAGGAAGGTGAAGGACAGCATCATATCTAACTATCTGTTATGGCTGCTTTAATGAGGAAAATACCTGCCATCATTTTAAAGGCATCCTGTATGCTTTGCAAATACAGCTTGCTATAGCATTCTCATTTAGGCTGTGAACATCAAAGGAAATTGATGTCAGGTGTGAACAGAAGCTGTTGAATATATCTGCTGAGGAAACCAAGTGGTGTGTCTGGGTAGGAGAGATGAAGGGCAGCTCATAACATTAATGAAACTACAGGTAATTAGTGTAAACTTTCAATGGTTGGTATGTCTGAGGAATAAAAAAATATATTATTTATACTTATTCCCAGTAACATCACAAAAGTTTAAGATATTCCAATTGTTTTTATTTTCCACTTCTATAAGAAGGCTAGACACAAAATCGAATAAGGAAAAAAAAACCTATTCTTTTCATGGTTTATTTTCAAATATTTTAAAATCCAAGGTACAGAACCAAAGAAAAACAGTATAAAAAATGTTTTATAATCACAATCAAAAGAGCAATTTATGAGTGTTAGGGACCGACCTTGCTTTTTGTAAGATTATTAAAGCTGAAGAAGCAAATGGAAAAATAAGGGACTGATTAATAAAATAAATGGCTTTGATAAGCAGTTCTTGCAGAGGAGAAATAAGTCGTCTGAATTTGCCATATTTTAATGGATTTTTGAAACAACTAAACTTAGACATGGTGCATGTGTAATGCAACGTGCCAAAATAATATTTACATTCCAAAAAGGGTGCCGCAATATATCATGCACACACAAAAAAATAAACTTCAAGCAATGCCAAACTACAGATGTACACGGTAGTTGGTGGCAGATTCCAAGGACTGTTGTGTATGGCACTTCCTACCCCCACTGGCGAACCCATCCTCCTCCATTGGTCCTTGGAAGAAATGTCATTACTTGTGTGGTGCTTTTTCTTGGCTGTAAAGGGTACATTTCAATTCCCAGCCCATCTCTGTAATGTTGGGGAGTTTCTTATCCTTCATCTTTCTTCCACACAAAGCTCTACTGAGTATGTCTGCCACTTGATAATCAGCCAGGAAGGGCTGTGCCTCCGTACTTGGTACTACAAATCTGTTTTTCCTGTTGTAAAGGCTTGATTTTAGTCATCACACTTACGATATACCAGACTCCTCCTTCTGCTCACATACTGGTCAGTTATTTGTAGATTTGGTTTATTAGATCCAATTTTCTCAGGAACAATTGCTTGCAGGGAGAACAGCTTTTGTTTCCCTAAGGTCAGGTAAATGGAACTGACCTGGTTGTTTCATCTAAAATTACCTCTAGTTCGTGTGCTCCATGCAACAAACTCTCTACCACCGGCTGATAGGACTGCCCAACTTATCTATTCCATCGTTCCTTTATGGAATAGCATGTTTATTGTCCATTTTCTTAATAGCTTTCATATTTTATAGTCCTGCAAGATCATTTTTGCAATTTTTCATGCCCATAAATAGTTCAAATCTACACTGTTAATATGGTAGGTAGCCCTACACTTAATTGCTTAAAGGTAAACTTAAATTAATTAAAATTTAATTGAATGAAGAATTAACTACTCCTTTGCACAAGCCAGATTTTAAGTGTCCAATGTCTGTCCATCTTTGTAGGGGAGATTTCTATCATTATAAGAAACTCCCTTACAGAACCTTAATGGTGCAGTTCAAGATTTATTATGTCAAACAATCGGAAAATTGCATATCTTAAAATGGTTTGCTTTCATAGGTGAACAAAACCCTCTAACCTTTAAAAGTATTTGGTTTGAAAATATGTACTTTTCCCGTCTCCGTCATGAGTGACTGTTGAAATTTCCTTTTAAAACGTTCTACTCAGCATTTGCAGAATTCACACCCTCTTCTGAGTTTGCAAATTACTTATGGGATCTCAGGTGGCTTGAATAGGAAATGAAGTTAGTGACCATTCCAGGTCCAACATTCCTTTATTCTTCTAGGACACTGCATGTGAAAGAGCCCAGTGAATTGTTTTTTTTTTTTTTTTTTTTTTTTTTTGGATATTCTCATGCCTGCTTTCTAGCACAGTCTGAAAACTCTTTCCATGTTAAACACAGACTTACTAAATGACCCAGAAATACCACTCCTATGTGTACATCCAAGAGAAACAAAGTTATATGAGTGTTCACAGCAGCATTATTCAAATAGCCAAAAAGTACAAATGACTAAGTCAACAAACAAAAGAGTTTAATAAATAAGGCATATCCATCTAATGGAATGTTGTCCTGCAATAGAAAGGAATGGAGTACTGATGACATGCTATGACATGAATGAACCTTGAAAATATTATGCCAACTCAAAGAAGCCAGTCACAAAAAGACAGGGTCTCACTAAGTTGCTTAAGGCACTGATTTTATCCTTGATGAAGGAAGGGTCACTTGGCACTTTGTCTCCCATGCAGACAGCCACACACCTATCCAGGAACAGTTAGAAACATGCTTACTGAAAAGTTCCTGGGAGAAGCCAGGTTTCACAGCATGCTTTGCATGGTCCTCTCCCAAGTTCCTTGATGCCACAATTTCTTTCCACACCTGTTTCTCTACTAGGTCCTCCAGACAGAAGGCAGCATCTTTTGGAATATTCCTTGTCATGCTATGCCATTACCCTGCCCAGACTTTTCCATTCCTGCCTTCCTCCGGACCTCACCAGAGAGCCACTTTCAAGGTTGCTCAGGGCAGAGCACACTACTCTCAGGGAGCATGCCCTGCAGCCTCAGAAGATGCTCTCCTTACAGGCATGGGATAATGGAAGAAAGGAGACTCAGGAAAAAGTGCATCATGTAATTTATATCAGAGAATTTTTCTATGGATACATAAAATATATTCATATTTTGAATAGAGGTTTACATGTTCCAAAGGAATTGTCATTTCTTATTTCCAGGAATCTGTCACTTTAAAACTCTAACAATAGGAGACCACGTTTGTCATATTTTTGACCTTCATAAAGTTGTATGTTGAAAAAAAAAAGTTGCATGTTGTCCTCTGACCCAATATTAATGTAGCTAATGCCATAATGACTCATTCAACCAAAATTTCAGGCAAGGATTTATTAACAGCATGCCATCACCAACCAAGCACTCCCAAATGAATCCTCAAATGGACACCTCACCAGGCTGGATATCCTGGGATGTGGAACCATCTAAAACACCTATTGAAATTAGGCCACCTGCCATCCTTACTGAGAACCCACCTGTCTGTTTTCCTTTAGACCCACAGCTCCCTCACTGGTACCCTTGAGTTGTTTATTTTCCATTTTACATGTTTGATTGTGGTTAAAATATACATGACATGAAATTTGCTATGTTAACCATTTTTTAAAAATATTTTTTAGTTGTAGATAGACATAATACCTTTATTTTTAATATGTGGTGCTGAGGCTTGAACCCAAGACCTCACATGTTCTAGTGAGTGCTCTATAACTGAGTTACAAACCCAGCCCTCATTTTTTTAACATACAGTCCTTTTACTCAATATAAATACTCTCTAATCCATAGCATATTTGATGAATATTGATATCCCTGAGTGTATAAATTTAATTCATTTCAACAAAATTCTACCATACCCATTTCCTCTATTGTAGAAGACTAGATGCTCACCAAGTGCAAGGAAATATTTCAGGCCTTTGGTAAAACCACTATAGAATCAAAGAATCCCTGTAATGAATACAACATTAGAAAATAATTCAGGTCTAATTGTTATTGGTTATATATTTTTGGCTTGTATTTGTTTAATAATGGAGATATTCTCCTTTTCTTTTAGATTCTTTTTAGTGGTTATTAAAATATAATCATGAGCTTGGATTGTGGCTCAGTGGCAGAACTCCTGCCTAGCATGTGTGAGGCACTGGGTTTGATTCTCTGTACTACATATAAATAAGTGAATAAAGTAAAGGTCTATCAACAACTAAAAATAGTTTATAAATAAAACACTTAATCATATACCTATTAGTTTCATTTCCTTGTACTATATTTCTCCACATCAGTCATATAAAAAAGACTATTTCTTTAATTATGACAGTTCAAATATCAAGAAGAGAATTCTTCTTAGTCATGGGAATTTTTATTTTTATAATAACAGCCCAATTATTTAGGTAAAGTACATATAAGTATGTACTGTATATATTTTTGTGATGCTCCATGAGTGTTTCCTGGAGGAGGTGGAGGAAGTAAAGGTCCTCTTCTCATGAACCGACTCCTTGGATCCACAGAAAACAATGGACCTCTGATTGGAGGGTAAGATGAGAAAGAAAAGCCAGAGCCAGTTGCTTGGTTTTCAGCAGGGAGAGCTGAATCAGGTACATTGGAATCACCTAGATCAACTTTAGTATCATTTCTACTAGATTCCATTTCTGAATATGTAGGCCCATCCATTTTAAACAAAGGTATTTAGAATAACATCCATCTTGCCTTTGTAGAGGAAGATGTGGATCAGAATATGGTTGGCCTGGTGAAGGGATCATTATCCTATGGGCCTGTTCCCATGGATGTTCCAGGGGCCGTATGTCAGAAGGTGCTCTCTGAGGATAAGTTGACTTATCACAGTTTGATTCTCTTCTTTCATTGCTAGTTGGATGGTCCAGAGGATTCTCTGGGCCCCTAGAGCCTCTTTCTCCTCCTACTGGCACCAAAGTTGAGTGTAGCCTTCTTTTCCAAATGAGAAGGTCTTATTTCACATGAAAGTTCACCCAATGGTGAGGGACCATTTGGAGAATTCTTTTTGCCAAAGGCTGTATTTGAAGCATCGAGCACAGAAGGATCTTTTTCTACAAGCTTAAATTATAACTCTATTTCAGTTAATTTTTGTATATTGTGAGCATTTTTTCCTTAAATTATTGAGGTATCTTTCAGCACATCTAGCTACCAACTCATTACCATGAGCTTTTTTCTCATAGTAAATAATGTGCCCCTGATAAAAACAAATGGTTCTCTCCAATTCTTCTTCAAGATCTTTTGATTGCTTTCTATTGGTCTCCAGCAGTTTAGTTGTATGGCTGATCTTTTCTTCCTCTTTGAAAAGTTTCTCCTATTGCTCTACCTGGTAATTTTTCTCTCCTATTTTCTTTGGAATTTCATTACATTTTCTTGATATAATTCCATCACGACTTTAGGTTTCTGCTGAAGATTCTGATTCTCACTTTCAAACTGTGTATTTTCTGTTTGCAAAGATGCTTGTTCTGTCTTAAGATTTCTAATATGTTCTATTAGGTCTTCCTTTGTTTCAATTACTTCAGATAATAAAGTAAAAATTTGATTTCTTTCTCTTTCTAAGGTTTTAAAAGGGGCCTTTAACTTCGCATCATAAACCAGTGTCTTCCAAGACCCTTTTGGCTTCTAAGTGAGCACTAATTTCTGATTAACTCTTTAATTCCAATTCCAAGTAACCATCATCTGTTAGGACTTTTTCAAGCATGGAAGCCAAATCTTTTATCTGCAGTAAGTGTTCAGTCAGAGAATTAATGTGATTTTATTTGTCTCTTAGAATCTGTTCTGCATGTACTTTAGAGTGTTCAAATATAATTTTCTGTTTAGTAAGGCCACTCACTTTTTCTTTCCATACTTCAACTTCTTGTAAAAGCTCTTTATGACTTTCCTGAACTCATTCAAAGCCTCTTTTATTGCTACTGTAATTCTTTCTTTATTCATTTGAAATATTCTCAAGTTTGTTTTAGCTTCAGGTATTTGTGATTTAAGGGATTTTGATTCATCTTCTAGGGACTTAATCCTTTTTGATATATCCACCATCAATTTATGCTGTTGAGAATATTTAGTTTTCTCTTCTTTTAGCTCATTTTCTAGAAAGAGTATTTCATCCTCAAGTTTAGATATGGACCTCTCCAGGATTTTATATATTGCCTCCAAGTTTTCTGTCTTTACTGACTCCTTCACCAAAATGATATCCTTTAAAGGTGACTCTAAGCCTTCATGTGCTTTTTGAACAAGGCTAACATTTTCAAGTAATTGACATTTTTCTTGAATTAGTCCAAAAAGTTTTAGAGCAAGATTTTTTTTTGTCTTCTCATGTAATGCCTGTTTCTCACAGACTGATAACTTCTCCACAAAAGCAAGAGAACAACAAAAAATTCAATAGCTGTACATATCACCATCTCCCATGGACAGCCATAAGGACTAGGGTGTGTTTCCATGTCTTCAGTCAAGGTAGACCACAACCCTACTTACTTCTTCCAGGACCACCCCCAAGTATGGCTGAGAGATAGCTGTTGCCTCTCCATCGTGCTAAGGCTACTTTGGCTATTCCCTCCGCAACCACACAATCCCCAGCCACGCCAAAATAGGCTGTGAACACTCACGCCTTTGGTCAGGAGAAAACCCGCACCAGGCAATGGAGCAGACCATTTTGTATCAGTGAGTGGCGGGGAGGGGCTGTGGGCATGGGCATGGGCATCCCTGGTCATGGGATCTCAGGGGCCTCGCATACTTACACTGCCTGTCAGGGAAATATTGGTCCCTCCACTATGCTATAAATTCTGAACCAGTGAAGGTTCAAGACAGTCCAAATCAAGCCAGAGAGAAGTCCTCTCCAGGTCACCCACCCATTTATTTGGTTTAGGACAGGCTAAGGCAGAACTTATTATGTGCCATTCTATATAGTCATAATATCACCCAGTTTGATGTAACTAAAATTCTACAGCTCTGTAAATTTTTTAAAGAGTTAGTAAACCATATATTTATATTTATAGCACTTGCCCTTTTGTTTTAATTACTCATTCCTTTCCCTCCCCTCCTGTCCCCTCTGTTTATCCTTCCTTCCTTTCTTCTTTTTCCCTTTCCTTTCCTTTCAGTGTTGGGGGTTAAATTTCAGGGCCATGTATATGCTGGACAAGCTCTCTACCACTGAGCTACATCTTTAGCCTTGTTGACAATTTCTACAGAAGTCATCTGAATTATTCCATAGAAAAACTCTTGTGTTAGACATTTGAAAAATAATTTGAGAAGAGTTGCAAACATGGGAATAAATCAGTTTTGATAAGTTGTTTTAAAATAGTATATGATATGAAATGTTTCTAAAAATAAGTTGAGTTGGTTTTCATGTCATTTTTTATAGACAACTATTTATTTAAGAGTCTTTGAAATCTTTTTTCAGATGTTCTTTTCACTTCTCACAGGATATAAACACTTCTAAGAAAGCTGGTCATTATAAATATATATCAAAGAGAAGGATAAAATAAGTGAGATCCTGCCTCAAACAAAACAAAATAAAATGTTGTGTGGGATTCTCACAGACAGGAGACACCAGGGTATTCAACAGAAAGCAGTGTTTATTTGTGTGCATCTAGCCTCAGTGGATTCTTATCTGAAGGCTGAACATTTAGTGTAGAAAGTGATCTCTTATATATTCTAGTTAGTTTTCTTTTAAATACTAGTCTTTGTCTTCATATGAGGTTATAGACATTCCTGATTGGACATTCTATTTCAATACTACAAAGTAGCAAGAATGTTCAAGATTGATTTCTGAAGGGCTCACAATGATACAAATGGCATCATGTTCTTTTTCTTTTCTTCTGAGATATCTCTACCATAAAATGTAGCTCAGTGGTAAAGCATCCCTGGTGCCTATTCCCAGTACCAAACCAAAGCAAACCAAATAAATGCATATGCACTTAATTTAGGGCAGAGAGTTTAGCATTATAATGAGTTATAGTGAGCAAAGTTTACTCTAGGTCACTTAGAAGAGCAGCTGTTTATCTTTGACTGGTTTAAGGCCTTTTCTAAAGAGCAGATTCTGAAACAAAGAAACAACTTCAAGTGAAGTTAGCCATGAGCAACTCTTTGCCTGCAATCACAAGTGTTCCTAAGTTCCTGCCTGTCAGCTGAACACTTTGTAGGCTATTTCCTAGTGGGGAGAAAAGTCTGAAGGGGGAGAAAACTTGAATTTTTGGGTGATTCCCTTCTTATTTGGCTATTCTAATCAACTTTCTGTCAGTACCTCCAGTATCTAACATGCAGAGAGGTTGAATAGCCTCCAAATCTGGATCTTTGAGAACTGATCCTGGCCCTCACCTCACTCCACATTCCTTGGTTGTTTTCTGAAGCACCTCAATACCTGGGTTTTGGAGGATTTCACTTCCTTCCACCTCTATGGCCTTCAGTTCACTGAAATTCTATACAAATTCAGCACATTGTAGTACCTGAAATTGGGAAGGAGTTTCTCCAGGCAGGAGATTCAGTCTTTCTAGCAGGCTATCTTGACCTTGAACCTACATAAGGCAGTCCCTTTAGGGCTACCCAGTAGACCACATTTGGGCTATTACTTTTGGGGTTGAGTGTTAGCAATTGTTGCCAGAAAGGCATATCTCCCTTGTTCCCAGGATCTCCCTCACTGAGGTAGTACTTACTATTTGATGGAGGATGAAGGCTATCTAGGTGCCCGCCACTCACTTTTCTCACCTCCTTTGCCAACTGGTATCAGAATCAGCTTTCTCTCACACAGCCCATTGCCCAAGGCCCCAATGACCCAGGAGGCTTTAGAGGCTAGTTCTGTAGGAGGGGTGAAGCCATTCTGCATTCTGCAAAGAGACACCTCTGTTCTTAGAGGCTGTAGTGATAGGAATCACCTGCATGTTTTCTTCTAGACCATCTTGACAGTGGGGTTGTGAGGGATGCAGTCAGAAATTCCTTTAAATCAGCTGTCAATTATGGCTAGAAATAGACCCAGGAGCCTGTATTCTTGGGCTAGAGAGAAGAAAGCATATTGGTTCCTTCTATACAATTTCAGCACAACTTTTTATTTCTCTGGTTGTACCCGATGTAACAACGCACTATATGTGCATTCATATATGTACCTAGGTTAATGATTTCCATCTTATTCCACCATCTTTACTCTCCACATGCTCCCTTTCATCCCTCCCTCCCCTTTTCCCCATCATAGTTCCTCTATTCCCCCCCCCCATTATGGATCAGCATTCAGTTATCAAAGAGAAAACTCAGCCTTTGGTTTTTGTTGTTGTTTGGAATTGGCTTACTTCACTTAGCATAATATTCATCCATTTACCTACAAATGCCATAATTTTATTCTCTTTTAAAGCTGAGTAATATTCCATTGTGTATACATACCACAGTTTCATTATCATTTCATCTATTGAAGGGCATCTACGATGCTTCCACAGCTTAGTCATTGTAAATTGAGCTGCTATAAACATTGGCAGCATTACCAAGCCATAATCCCAGCCCACATTAACCATTTTTAAGTGCAAATAGAATTCAAAGTGCTCAGTACATTCACTATCACCACCATCTATTGCTAGACTTCATCTTCATAACAGAAACTCTGCACCCATGAAATATTGCCACCCCATTGCCCATCATCCCGTCCCCTGCTTTCTGTTTCTGTGGGTTTGATGTCTCTATATACATCATCTAAGCAGAAGTACATAGTAAGTGTCCTTTTGTGATTGTGTGACTAAACTTAACACAATGTGGGATGAATTATATTCCATTGTGTGGATGACAACATGTTTATCCATTCCTCCATCAATGGATGCTTACATTTCTTCCACTTCAGTTTTGGGGAACTCCTACTTGGCATTTCTGGAAGCTTGAGCAGTAGAGGAGGTGGGGAATCTACAGGAAATGAGCTGTGGTTGGGATCTCATGGGTCCATTAATTCCACCTTGATGTAATCTGTAGGCAAGAGGAGACATGAGCTGATCCAGGAGAGGGTACCTGCAATTAGCACAGATGCTACAGGTAAGGCCAGAAAAACCTCTTGACTCTAAAGAAAGAGGAAATTATGAAACTCAAAGACAGACTTTACAAGAGGGCCTACACCTAAGGAAAGATGAAGTTGCACCACACAAAGAACACTAAGAAGAAATGAATATGAGTGAAGGATGAGCAAAGCTCAGGTACACCCTTCTTCCCAACATCACAGGTTGCACTTGCCAACCTTTGTTGATCAGTTGGTAAGAAGAAGGCTTAGTGTCTACTAGGTTTGAGCACTCCAATTCCAAGATCACTGTTACCTGCTCCATTTAACAGAAGGATACCATTTTACAGACTTTCCTTTTAAGAACTTAGAAGTTCCCTGAGTACAAGAGCTAAGTCTAATTTTTGCATGTTCCAAGGTGCCTCATGCATAGTCAGCACTGAGCCTTTCTGCAGTGTCAGACTGAGGGCAGGGGTTAGGCCAAAGAAGCAAAATTTAGGAATCCATCAGTTGAAAGAAGATGCAAGTCACTGGGAATATTGGTCATCCATTATTCAGAGGTGGCAATAGCCCCTAACAAGCCCCCAGGGACATTTCCATATATCTTTTCAATATAAAGGCCAAACAAAGAAGGCACATTGCCAACAAGTTGGTGCATCCCCACAAGCAAAAGTTTATGACCTTGATTATGAAGTTGCACCCCCTTTCTCCACAGAAAAGCCTTAACTGGTCTTATCCAGAATCTTTACCATGGCTGATTTTAGGACTTCCAGCAAAAGAGTTCAATGTAGATAAACTCTCTATTTTTGTGTCACCTGTTTACTTGGCCACTGGCCAAGAAGATACCAGCACTTCAAGTGCTGGACACCTGCTTACTAGTTTTTCACAAACATATCCAATATAGTAGTTTGTAGAAATGTGCAAACAAAGCCTCTGCCCTTGAGCTGGGCTTCACAGAGATGTCTACATTTTTAAGATAAGAGAAATTACTAATTGGGCTCTATAGTAACAGCTGGCAGGGGGAGGAAAGAAAGGGGAGGAGAAGAATCTCTCCACTTTTCAGGTGTTGTCCTTGAAGGATTAACTTGCCCAAAACACTGAGAGAAAAAGCTGCTTTTATCTGAAGTTCTGTAGACTTGCGAACTTCTAAGCCTCTCCCCTTACATGCTGGGTAGAAAACTTTGAAACTACCTGAACTCAGGGTTTAGGGAATTGATTGATTACAGAAAAGCTGTGCCCTCTGAACCTGGCTGCAGCCAAATAAAACTGCTTCCTGATATCTTCATGGCCTCGCTTCATCTGTTCCTACAACAATCCAGGCAGTCCTCTCTGTTTTGCTCTTGCAAATGAAACTCTTGTAGATAACTATAATAAGTCATATACTGGATTATCTCTCACTGACCTTAGAGTTATAGTTAATTCTACCTATAACCAGAGACTGCCCCATGGGAAATGCAAAAAACCCTTGCTACCAACGTACCCAACAATGCTTTTTGGAACGTTCCCCTCTGATAATGATAACATCCCATAGAATTAATGTGTTACTGCCATACCTTCTCTGGGGAAGAACAACATCTATGTGCCTGGGCAAGTGCAGCCCCCTGGAATGTAACTAATGTGCCCAAAACCATATGGGCTACTTCAGTAACCGCTATGCAGAACAAGCCATTACCAATGGGTATGCAGAAAATCAGTATGGCATGATGAATATCACACCAATATTGCTAGCTGCTAGACCCATAAAATGGACAGCAGCCGGCTGGATAAATGGGTCTATATTGATTCCATACCCTGACCATGGATTTTGACAATTGCCTTGGTAAGGTTATGCATAGTCATAAAATAATTAGCATCCCAAGCACCCTTAATATACTGTATATTATATATACATGGATTTGTCTTTATGCCAAATTATGCTTGTACCCACTATGCACAAGCTTGTGTTAAACCACTCTTTGCCAGGCTAATAATCAATGATACTGATGGCATAAATATCACTAATACAGACATCCCTTATGCAGTAAATATATCCTGCTGGCTAACAAATTGTCTAACCCATGCTATGAAAGCTAAATGTCTATTTATTCTCAGAGTGTCCCCAGCAGTCTGGCTTCCAGTGAACCTGTCTGGAGAGTGGAGAAGTCCATGGGACATGGAGATGAAGAATCTTCTAAATGAGATACTACACTGGACAAGGTAGGCAATTAGACTTATCGTCACTGGGATTATTGCCCTGATTGCCACCATTGCCGCCACAACCACTGCCGCCGCTTCACAAACTCAGAACATCTAGACTGCTCAGACTATAAACAATTTGTCTACTATCATGGCAGAAGCCTATGCCATTCAAAATGACTAAATATATTGTCTCAAGCCGCTATCGTAGTCATTCAGCAAGAACTAAACCTCTACCAGGAAAAACTAGATATTCTGTTTATGTTGCAAAGGCTCATTTGTGACTCTAAATTTTAGAGTATTTGTGTCACCCTATATGCTGTATCTGAAAATGTAACCTTACACTTCTCCAATTTTTCTTAGTATATTAACGGTGTTTGGGATGCTAACTATTTTATGACTATGAATAATCTTACCAAGACAATTGTCAAAATCAGTGGACAAAGGTGTCTATCTTGAAAACCTTTTTTTTGCTTCCATGAATTGACTGAACATTGGAAAAACCTGATAGCTGAATTAACTGATCCATATAAAGCTATTACCCTGGCCCTACTGTTCATAATAGTGATAATATTTTCTCTTGTTGTGAGATGGTTATGTAACCATGTGAAGACAACACAGCAAAAAACAGCAATACTGGCTGAAATCTTTGCAGCAGAGGAAGAGTGGGAAGATGTGGGGAAAAGTGCATGGATTACTGCATACATGGCATGTATTAACAGAGTCTGAGTGGCAGGCCACACCACTTGTGCTAGGCATGTGAGTTACAGGCCACTCCCCTCATGCTAGGCTTGGCTTGTGAGAGGCACAGCCCTGGGCCATACATTGCAGTTCCTGTGCTTGCTCCATGGCCCACTTATTGATTGGTTGCTGCAAGGAAAGTTAGCAGACATTGCATTGGTGGCTGCCTGTAATCTGCTTAGCTACTGCCTGAGTATAAAGACATGGTAACTGTGCAATAAAATGAGACCTGTTTTCTGTTTGGTCTCTGGAGATCTTGATTATTGAATCTGAAGCCACACTCTCCTCGACCCTGTTCTGTGGACCTCCTTGTTGGATGAGGCCACACATAACAAAGAGAGTTAAATATTATTTTCAAAATCACATACTAGTAAATGGCTAGGATAAAACTTACTTCTTGGTCTGTCATCAAAATAGAAAGAGCTACTTCTACTTGAAGCTATCTTGCTAAACTCTTGGTAGTCTCCCTAAAGAATAGGCAGTCTTTGAAAACAGACCTATACAGAGAGTCTGACATAGTAAAAACAAAAATAAAAAATAACAAAAAATACAAAAAAAAAATTGCTGAAGGACCTGCCATTGTCCAGCATCAACTGTGGAAGCTTGAGGGCATGGAGAAACCACTTCAAAGATGGTTTCAGAGAACAACATCTGCTTTATTGTACAGCAAAAAATAGCTTTTATAGTGGATATGTGCCAATTTATATAACAGTCATGATAGACCAGAGATGATACATAATATATCATCTTATGGGAATCCAGACACCAAGAGTCTAGAAATTGACATGTAGGCTGAACTTGCACCTACAGAGGAAATATTCCTTGTCAAAGAGGCAACAAAATTGGACTTGCCAATATTGTGACAGCATTTTGTCCCAAAACATGGCATTCTATGTTAGCATTTCCCTGCTGATCAATGAGCAAGACCCCCAGGTAGGTCCAAGATCAGGGCCTGAAACAGTTCCCAACTCTAAATCTTGAACAACCTGAGTTGTTAAGACAATTTTTGTTCAGCTTCAGGAATACAGTTAATAAGACTTTTGATAGCAAACAAGGTTAACAAGAAAAGTATACCTAATAGGTCATATGTTAACAGACTGTAGGGATTAAACCATGAAACTAACTTTTATCATTGGTCAAGCAAGTGTGTACCCTACCCTTAAAAGAAAGTGGAAACCATAGGCATCTTAATTTGAATAGAATTAGATTTTACAATTTGGGCTGTCAGATTGAAGAGATTTTGTTGGAATTGATTGTCTCAAGTTTCATGAATATAATTTGACACAATAGTATAATTTTATAGAGAATCATTTCAGGAAAATTGAGTCCAATAAATGTGCATAAAATACACATCACAAAGCAGTCTTTAAGTTTGATGTAGAGCTTTGATTTTTTTATTTATATATGACACAGAAAGCATTATAATTCTTACTAAACATATATAGCACAATTTTCCATATCTCTGGTTGTATACAAAGTATATTCACACCAATTTTTGTCTTCATACATGTGGTTTGGATATTAATGATTTATCATATTCCACCATCATTTATAGTCCCATGCCCCCTCCATTATCCTCCAAAACCTCTGCCTTATCTAAAGTCCAACTATTCTTCTCATGCTCCCTCTCCCTACACCACTATGAATCAGCCTCTTAATATCAAAGAAAACCTTCGGCATTTGGTTATTTTGGATTGACTAACTTCACTTAGCATTATCTTCTTTCACTTCATCCATTTACCTGCAAATGCTGATTTTATTCTCTTTTATTGCTGAGTAAAATTTCATTGTGAATATATGCCATTTTTTAATACATTCATCTATTGAATGGCATCTAGGTTGGTTCCACAATTTAGCTATTGTGAATTGTGCTGCTATAAACATTGATGTGGCTGTGTCCCTGTAGTATGCTGTGTTTAAGTCCTTTGGGTATATATCCAGGAGAATATAGCTGGGTCAAATGGTAGATCCCTTTCCAATTTTTCAAGAAATCTCCATACTGCTTTCCATATTAACTTCCAGATTGGCTACACCAATTTTAAGTCCCACTAGCAGTAAATAAGTGTACCTTTTCCCCCACATTCATGCCAACACTTAGTGTTGTTTGTCTTTATAATAGCTGCCATTCTTACTGGGGTGAGATGAAATATTAGAGTGGTTTTGATTTGCATTTCTCTAATTGCTAGTGATGATAAACATTTTTTATGTATGTATTGATTGATTGTACATAATATTCTGATATTATGTCTTTCCAGGTCCTTCACCCATTTATTGATTGTGTTATTTGAGTTTTTGGTGTTTAGCTTTTTGAGTTCTTTATTTACCCTAGAGGTGAGTGCTCTATCTGATATGAGAAGGGTAAAGACTTGCTCCCAAGATGTGGACTCTCTATTCACCTCACAGATTGTTTCTTTTGTTGAGAAGAATTTTTTTAATTTAAGATCATTCCATCTATTGATTCTTAATTTTAATTCTTGTGCCACAGGAGTCTTATTAAGGAAGTTGAGGCCTGATTCCACATATGAAGATTAGGGCCTACTTTTTTTTCTATTAGTTGCATGATCTCTGGTTTTATTCCTAAGTTCTTGATCAATTTTGAGTTGAGTTTTGTGCATGAAGAGAGATAGGGGTTTAATTTTATTTTGTTGCATATAGATTTCCAGTTTTCCCAGCATCATTTGTTAAAAAGGCTATCTTTAATCCAATGCATCTTTTTGGCACCTTTGTCTAATATAAGATAATTGTAATTTTGTGGGTTAGACTCTGTGTCCTCTATTCTGTACCATTGGTCTACCAGTCTGTTTTGGTGCCAATACCATGTTGTTTTTGTTACTATTGCTCTGTAGTATAGTTGAAGGTCTGGTATAGTGATGCCACCTGCTTCACTTTTTTTGCTAAGGATTGATTTAGTTATTTTGGGTCTCTTATTTTTCCAGATGTATTTAATGATTGCTTTTTATATTTTTATGAGGAATACCATTGGAATTTTGACTGGAATTGCATTAAATATGTATATTGCTTTTGGAAGTATGGTCATTTTGATAATTTAATTCTGCCCATCCAAGAGAAAGATAGAACTTTCAATTTTCAAAGGTCTTCTTTGACTTCCTTCTGTAGGGTTCTGAAATTTTCATTACATAGATATCTCACATTCTTTTAAGTTTATTCTCAAGTGTTTTATGTTTTATGAGCCTATTTTAAATGGGGTAGTTTTTCTCAGTTCAGATTTCTGAGGATTTATCACTGGCATAGAGAAATGCTCTTGATATAGGAGTGTTGATATATATACTACTTTGCTGAATTTATTTGCTAGTTCTAGAAATTTTCTGGTGCAACATTTAGGGTCTTCTAAGTATATAATCATATCATAAGCAAATAGTGCCAATTGAATTTCTTTTTTTCCTATTTGTATTCCTTCACTTTCTTTCATTTGTCTGATTGCTCTGACCAGTGTTTTAAGAACTGTGTTAAATAGAAGTGCTGAAAAAGGGCACCTCTGTCTTGTTCCAGTTTTTAGAGGGAATGCCTTCAATATTTTTCCATTTAGAATGACATTGGCCTGAGGCTTAGCATAGATAGTCTTTATGATTTTGAGATATATTTCTGTTACCCCAAGTTACTCTAGTGTTTTGAATGTAAAGGGGTACTGTATTTTGTCAAATGCTCTTCCTGCATCTATTGAGATGTTCATATGATTTTTATCTTTAAGCCTATTGATATAATGAATTACATTTATTGATTGTATATGTTGAACCAACATTTATCTGGGATAAATCCCACTTGATCATGGTGCACAATCTTTTTGATATGTTTTTTATTTGATTTGCCAGAATTTTATTGATAATTTTTGAATCTATATTCATTACAGATAATGGTCTGAAGTTTTTTTTTTTCTTTTTGTAATGTATCTTGGCCTAGTTTTGAAATAAGGATGATATTGGCCTCATAAAATGAGTTTGAAAGTTATGCCCTTTTTTCTATTTCCTGAAATAAATCGAAGAGTATTGGTACTAGTTCTTCTTTAAAGGTCTTTTAGAACTTGGCTGTGTATCCATTCAGTCCTGGGCTTTTCTTGTTGGTAGACTTTTGATGACATCTGCTATTTTTTCACTCAAAACTGATATGTTTAAATTGTTTATATCATCCTGATTCAGTTTGGGAAAACTATATGACTCTAGAAATTTTTTGATGCCTTCAATATTTTCTATTTTATTGGAGTACAAGTTTTTAAAATAGTTTCTAATTATCTTCTGTATTTCCATAGTGTTTGTTGTGATATTTTTATTTTCATCACATATGTTAGTGATTTGGGTATTCTCTCTTCTTCTCTTCATTAGCATAACTAAGGGTCTGCCAATTTTATTTAGTTTTTTCAAAGAACCAACTTTTTGTTTTGTCAATTTTTTCAATTATTTCTTTTTTTCAATTTCATTGATTTCTGCTTTGATTTTAATTATTTTCTGCCTTCTGCTGCTTCTGGTGTTGATTTGCTCTTGTTTTTCTAGGGCTTTGAGATGTAATGTTAACTCATTTAATTGTTGACTTTTTTTCTTTTAAGGAATAAACTCCATGCAATGAGCTTTCCTCTTAGAATTGCTTTCATAGTGCCACAGAAATTTAGATATATTGTGTCTGTGTTCTCAATTACCTCTAAATTTTTTTTAAATTTTCTCTTTGATGTCTTTGGCAAACCATTGTCTATTCAATAGAATATTATTTTGTCTCCAGGTGTTGGAATGGATTTTTTATTTTATCATTGATTTCTAATTCCATTCCATTATGATTTGATAAAATGCAGGGTAGTATTTCTACTTTTTATATTTGCTAAGGGTTTTTTGTGGCATAGTATATGGCCTATTTTAGAGAAGGATCCATGTGCTTATTAGAAGAAAGTATATTCTTTCATTAAAAGATAAATTATTCTATATGTGTCAATTAAGTCAAATTATGTATTATATTATTAAATTCTATCATTTCTTTGCTCAGCTTCTGTTTGGAAGGTCTGTCTAGTGAAGAAAGAGGTGTGTCAAAGTCACCCAAAATTATTGTGTTGTGGTCTATTTGACTCTTGAACTTGAGAAGAGTTTGTTTGATGAATATAGAGGCTTCATTGTTTTGGATATATATATATATTTAAAATTGTTAAGTCTTATTGGTTTATGGTTCCCTTGAGTAGAAAGTAGTGCTCTTCTTTATCCTTTTTCATTGACTTTAGTTTGAAATTTACTTTATTTGATATAAAGATGGAAACTTCTGCTTGCTTCCACAGTCCATGTGAGTGGTACAATTTTCCCCCACTCTTCACCTTCAGTCTGTGGATATCTTTTTCTATGAGATGAGTCTCTTGGAGGCAGCAGATTGTTAGTCTTCTTTTTCTTAATCCAATCTGCTAGTCTATGTCTTTTGATTTCTGAGTTTAGGCCATTAACATTCAGGATTATTATTGAGACATGATTTGTGTTCCCAGTCATTTTTTTTAATTTATGATATTTAATGTGGCTTGGTTTATCCTCTGATTTTCATCATTGTTTTTATTTCCTTATCTTGGAACATTTTGCTGAGGATGTTCCATAGTTCAGGCTTTCTAACTGTAAATTCTTTTAACTTTTGTTTATCATGGAAGGTTTTTATCTCATCATCAAATCTAAAGCTTAGTTTTGCTGGATATAAGATTCTTCATTGGCATTCATTTTCTTTCATTCTTCAGAGCTTGGTATATGTTGATTCACAGTCTCCTGGTTTTGAGGGCTTGGGTTGAAAAATCTGCTGAGATATGAATTGGTCTCTCCCTATATGTGATCTGATTTCTCTCTTTTGTGACTTTAAAAATTATATTTTTATTTGGTATGCTGGGCATTTTTATTATAATGTGCCTTGGTGTAGATAGGTTGTAATTTTGTATATTTGGTGTCCTGGAATCCTCTCGCATTTGGTTTTCCAATTCATTCTTCGTGCTTGAAAAATTATCTGATATTATCTCATTGAAAAGATTTTTCATTTCTTTGATTTGAAACTCTGTGCTTCCTCTATACCAATAACTCTTAAATTTGGTCTTTTGATGCTGTCCCATTATTCTTGGATGTTCTGTTCATGATGTCTAACTATCTTCACTGTGTGATCAAATTTATTCTCTAGATTGTATACTTTGTCTTCATTATCTGACATTCTTTCTTCTAAGTGATATAGTCTATTGGTTATGCTTTCTGTTGAAATTTTTATTTGATTTATTGTATCCTTCATTTCAAGGATTTCTGTTTTTTTCTAGGGTCTCTATCTCTCTCTTAAAGAAATTTTGTGCAACCTGTATTTTCTCTCTTATTGTTGAAGTGATCAATTTCTGCCTGTATTTGCTCCTTTAGGTAATTTACAAATTCACAGATCATTTTAATTATAACATTTTGAACTTCCTCTCTGACATTTCATCAACTTCATTTTCCATGGGTTCTGTTATTATAGTGTCCTTGCTTGTTTTGGGCACTTTCCTCCATCAGTTTTTCAAGTTGTGTTTGTGTCTTCCTTTATTGCAGTGTAGATCTGAGATATTACATTTTTACCTATATTCTTGTTGTACCTGTGCAGATTATCTGTACCTTGACTCGATGTTGAGGTTCCAGACTCTACTGGTGTCCCTCAATGAATGCTTCTGCATACTGAATCTGGGTCCTGCATAAGTTGGCATGGGTAAATGTGGGCAGCCAGTCTGAATGTTTCACATTCTCCTCCATGGAGCAGAGAGGCTCTCACCATCACTACATTATGAAGTGACCTGGACATTGCCCCAGTCCTAGAGGTTGAGGATGCATCTTCAGAAGTAGGCATGCCACCCCATGGATTGAGCTATGCTCACTTGTTCTTTTGTGATATTACCCCTTTGCTCTGTTTGGGATAGAATGTTCCATGGAAATGCCTTTTGTGTGTCTGTTTCTCTTGCTCTGGTTTTGAGTATGGCCTTCTTATATGTCAGCCAACCTGCTGACAGCAGGTTTCAGAAAAATAGACTCAATCCCTGAAACCAGATCCCTTGCCTCATTTGAATGGCTTCTCCTCAACAAAAAGGTTCAGTATGCACGTACTCTTTCTCTCTGCAGACACATAAGGTCAGAGGAGGCATCACAGGACCCCCCCCCCAAAAAAAAAAGGTATTTCTGTCTCTTTTGTGGTTATTTCATGCAGCCTGGTTGACCTGGAGTTACCCTTGGTGTTTTTATCATGAGAAACATGACAGGTGAATCTGGGCCACTGGGCTTGACCTCTATTGGCAGTCAGGTGACTGTGGTGGTCTGGGCTGAAATTTGGCTCCCACAGTACTCTGCTGGTCAGAAGGGGTTGTCCTGCACCTGAGGCTAGGCTCTGGTGGGTGTCTGCCCCACCAGGGTAGGGTGGAATGGGATTGCTGTGAGCCTGGGACCACCAGGACAGTGTTGATTTGTTCTTCTTGTAGTTTATTTTGTTTCAGGAGAACCAAGATGGCAGCATGTAGTTTTTTATTGATTTTTTTTGAATCTCAAAAGCAGTGCTTATTTGTTTTATTATGTTGTTATGAGCAAAAAGTAAATAAAAATAAAGTGCTATCTCTAACCATGCACCAAACTTAACTCAAAATTGAACAAGGACCCAAGAATTAAACCAGAGACTCTGTGTCTAATAAGAGAAAAAGTTGGTTCTGATCTTCTTCATGTGGGATTAGGACACAACTTTCTTATACCCCAAGAAGTTAAACCAAGAATCAATAAATGGGATGGAATCAAACTAAAAATTTTCTTCTCAGCAAAAGAAATGATCTGCGAGGTGAACAGAAAGCCTACACACTTTTACCCCTCACACATCAGATAGAGCACTAATCTCTTGGGCATATAAAGAAATAAAAATGCTAAGTACCAAAAAAAAATAACCCAATCAACACATGGACTAAAAACTGGAACAGGTACATATGAGAAGAGGATACACAATCAATCAACAAATATATTTTAAAAATACTCATCATCTCTAGCAATTTGAGCAATGCAAATCAAAGGTACTCTAAGATATTATCTCACTTTAGTCAGATGGCAAATATTATGAAGACAAACAAAAATAAGTGTTGATGAGGATGTGGAGGGGAAAGGTACTCATCCTTTCCTGGTAGGACTACAAATTGGTGCAGCCCATATGGCAAATAGTATGGAGATTTCTTGAGAAGTTGGGAATGAAACCACCATGTAATCCACCTCTCCCTATTCTCGGTCTATACCCAAAGGACTCAAAAAGAGCATACTTCAGGGACACAGCCACATCGATGTTTATAGCAGCACAATTCACAATAGCTAAAGTGTGGAGCCAACCTAGATGCCCTTCAGTGGATGAATGGATAAAAAAACATGGTATATATACACAATGGAATTTTACTTAGCAATAAAAGTCAATAAAATCATGGCATTGGCAGGTATATGGATGGCATTGAAGAAGATAATGCTAAGTGAAGTTAGCCAATCCCCCATAAAACCAAATGGTTAATGTTGTCTCTGATATAAGGAGGCTGACTCATAATGGGGTAGGGAGGGGGAGCATGGGAGAAACAAATGAATTCTAAATATGACAGAGGGGTGCGAGGGAAGGGGAGGAGACAGGGAATTAGCAAGGAGGATGGAATGTGATAGACATCATTATCCAAAATACATGTATGGAGACACAAATTGGTTTTCATCATACTTTATATAAGAACAGAGTTATGAAAAAATTGTGGTATATATGTGTAATAAAAATTTTTATGCATTCTGCTGTCATCTTTTATTTTAAATCAATTTAAACAAACAAAACAACAACAACAAGAAAAAGAGCTCTGTCTGGCAATGGAATGGAGAAGTTCCAGGGCACTTTGGAGAAACATTGGATAATCAATATCTGCAAACAGTTGAGAATTATTGCTATAAATTTTAGGAAATGGTCCATCCCTTTCTACACCTGTAAGGAAAGGAGCATGAGCCATGAAGGTCCACAAAGAAATAGTCTGTGTACTATTGATGATTAAAGTAGTTAAAGAATAAATTTAGAATATAGAAGGCTGGGAGACATTTTGATGTGAATTTATCCCATCTGTTCAGATTGTTTGACCAACACTTTGACATCACCACAGGTTTTTGGATATTGTGGTTTATTGTCGTTGATGATGCTTTCTCATCTTGAGAATCAGTTTCTGCATCTGGGGAATCAGCCATCAAGTGTTGCACAAGTCTTGCTGGGATCCATATTGGTCTACATATTCTGGAAAAACACAAGCAAAAGCTTTCACTAGGGTTAATAAAGGGGCTGGTGGTTGTCATTGTTTTTGAGGATATTTCCAGACCACTTATGGTAACTTGAGGGACTTGTTAATGGCTCCTAGTATCTCTGTATTGGGTTATGGTTAACATCCTCAAATTTCAAAGAACATAAGGTAAATAAAGCCATATTGGTTAACATATGAGGAATTGCATCAGTTAGCAAGGGATTCTAGCTCTAATTTTTGTGTTTTGAGCCATAAAATTTTGATGGGCTGTCTCAAAAATGACTTGTGCTTGGGGGTTAAATGGAATTCTTGGAAAATATTTAATGTTCTATTGAGCACAGAATACAGCAAACATTTTGAAAGTATAAGCTGAACCATTGTGTGCTGTTACATTATGTGGAAAACATTTTGTCACAATGCATTTGAGCATATGTTGAATGACATGATTAGTTTTTTACCCAACCACAGGAGTAGCTGTAAGTAGTCCAGAAGATGTGTCAATTATGACATATAAATAGTTTAATTTACCAAGCAATGGTATGTGTATGACAACAATCTTCTATAAAGACAATGCCTTTAAACCCCATGAAATGACTCCTTGAGGTTGTAAGACACCCCCCCCAAAAAAAAAGAAGCATAAATTTTACAAGTTTTCACTATCTGTTTAGTTTGTAGAATACTGAGTGTAGAAAAAAACTGTTTAAGGGAGTGGACTGAATGATGGAATTGAGCATGTAACTCTTGCAGATTCCCAATCAGTGCCATATTCACTTCCCATGGCTTGTTCTGTTAAATTATTAAACTTTGAGATAAATCCAGGTAAAACAGTATGTGATGAATCCAGCCTAAATCTATCTTAAGACTGGGAGCCATCTGTCACAAGGTCATGAAAAGTTCATTTCTGTTTTAATGTAAAATACTAATATTTCTATTTGGCCTGATCACACTTTGGTGTTTTAAACTTGCTTGGAACTCCTGCCCAAGCTTTGAACTTACTTATGCCTGGCTCTCCCTCACCAGACAACAACCCTTCCTAAAAATCTCAGCTGCTCCTCATTAATTCTGATGGTGGATTCTGAGTTTACTCCCTACCTTGAGATGTTAAGATATGTGGATTGTTAACCTGCTATCTGCCTTTGCATTATGCTTCCCAGGATCCTGTCAGCTGTAAGCTGCCTAGACATCTATCTTTGTAACTTTTTATGCTAGAAAAACTTCCCTGTGCTTAGACCAGGCACTGTCCTCTGGCTCTACTCTTGGGTGAGGCAATTCACTGATCAGCTCTCTTATGAATTCAATATAAGCTTGTTTTAATTTGGTTTAGAATTAGCATCAGTGGGCTATGCTTTGCATTCTGGGTTTAACATAAGAGCTCTGATATGAGTGATGAACAGTGAGTTAGTATATTTTTGGAGCACTCTTTGAGAAGAAAGAAAGTATATCCAAAGCTGATTTTACTTTCCCTTTAATATAGAAACAAGGAAACCTGGCTATAAGTTAGGCACAATAAACACTATCAGTAAAGATGTATATATAGTGACTTAGCTTCAATGACCCAAGTGGTTGCCTGTAACTCTAATAACTGGGGTGAGGCAGGTATCTCCTTGTAAGTTCAGGTTTTGTATTCATCCCTGGTAAGATTATAAATAAGAATTAATAGGCCACCAGAATAACTGGCATCAGTACTGATAAGGTCAGCTCCAGGAATTTGTTTATCACAAATGATCTTTAAAAAATAAACTGTTTTATCAAATAAATCTTGGATAGGTTTGCAACAAGTAATTGATTAACCAATGAAAAAGTCATAATTGAATGTTGAAACAGGATATTATTTTTCAAATGGAGGTTTACTTCCTCTTTAATTAATGGCAAGACAAATGTATCAGGTTTTAGACCAAATAATTGAAGAGTCCTAGTGTGTAGTTGTAATACCATTAGACAAAACATACTAATTTGGGGGTAATTTTGAAAGAAAAAGCAGCAGAAAGATGCACTGATTCTAAATGGCTACTTTATTCCTGGAAAAAGAAGACCAGTGGGAATAGGTGAGGTGTATAAACTATAGTAATAATGTCCTTGTCAGGATCCCATTGGCTAAGATGCAAATCAGCAAGCTGATTATTAACCTCTTATAAGGCTTTGTAAGCTTCAGGAGTTAATCTTCTTCTTCTTTTTTTTTTTTTTTGTCTGTTTTTTTATTTTTTTTTCTGGTCCCGAGAATTTATTTATTTATTTTTTTATTGGTTGTTCACAACATTACAAAGCTCTTGACATATCATACTTCGAACAATAGTTTCAAGTGAGTTATGAACTCTCATTTTTACCCCAAATACAGATTGCAGAATCACATAGGTTACACATTCACATTTTTACATAATGCCATACTAGTGACTGATGTATTCTGCTACCTTTCCTATCCTCTACTATCCCCCTCCCCCATCTTCTCTTTCTATCCCATCTACTGTAATTCATTTCTCTCCTTATTTTTCTTCCAATTCCCCTCACAACCTCTTTTATGTAGTTTTTTATAACAATGAGGTTCTCTTTCCATTTCCATGCAATTCCCCTTTTCTCTCTCTTTCCCTCCCATCTTGTGCCTCTGTTTAATGTCAATCTTTTCTTCCTGCTCTTCCTCCCTACTCTATTCTTAGTTGCTCTCATTATATCAAAGAAGACATTTGGTATTTGTTTTTTAGGGATTGGCCAGCTTCACTGAGCATAATCTGCTCTAATGCCATCCATTTCCCTGCAAATTCCATGATTTTGTCATTTTTTAGTGCTGTGTAATACTCCATAGTGTATAAATGCCACTTTTTTTAATCCATTCATCCATTGAAGGGCATCTGGGTTGGTTCCACAGTCTAGCTATTGTGAATTGTGCTGCTGTGAACATCAATGTGGCAGTATCCCTGTAGTACGCTCTTTTAAGTTCTTCAGGGAATAGACCAAGAAGGGCAATAACTGGGTCAAATGGTGGTTCCATTCCTAGCTTTCCCAGGAATCTCCATACTGCTTTCCAAATTGGCCAAACCAATTTGCAGTCCCACCAGCAATGTATAAGAGTACCCTTTTCCTCACACCCTCTCCAGCACTTGTTATTATTTGACTTCATAATGGCTGCCAATCTTATTGGAGTGAGGTGGTATCTTAGGGTAGTTTTGATTTGCATTTCTCTGACTGCTAGAGATGGTGAGCATTTTTTCATGTATTTGTTGATTGATTGTATGTCCTCCTCTGAGAAGTGTCTGTTCAGGTCCTTGGCCCATTTGTTGATTGGGTTATTTGTTGTCTTATTGTCTAATTTTTTGAGTTCTTTGTAAACTCTGGATATTAAGGCTCTATCTGAAGTGTGAGGGGTAAAAATTTGTTCCCATGATGTAGGCTCCCGATTTACTTCTCTTATTGTTTCTCTTGCTGTGAAAAAAACTTTTTAGTTTAAGTAAGTCCCATTTGTTGATTCTTGCTATTAACTCTTGTGCTATGGGTGTCCTGTTAAGGAATTTGGAGCCTGATCCCACAATATGTAGATCGTAGCCAACTTTCTCTTCTATCATACGCAGAGTCTCTGATTTGATATCAAGGTCCTTGATCCATTTTGAGCTAATTTTTGTGCATGGTGAGAGGAGGGGATTCAGTTTCATTTTGTTGCATATGGATTTCCAGTTTTCCCAACACCATTTGTTGAAAATGCTATCCTTCCTCCATTGCATGCTTTTAGCCCCTTTATCGAATATAAGATAGTTGTAACTTTGTGGATAAGTCTCTGTATCCTCTATTCTGTACCATTGGTCCACCCGCCTGTTTTGGTACCAGTACCATGCTGTTTTTGTTACTATTGCTCTGTAGTATAGTTTGAAATCTGGTATTGCTATACCACCTTATTCACACTTCCTGCTTAGAATTGCTTTTGCTATTCTGGGTCTTTTATTTTTCCATATGAATTTCATGATTGCTTTATCTATTTCTACAAACAATGCCATTGGAATTTTGATTGGCATTGCATTAAACCTATAGAGGACTTTTGGTAATATCACCATTTTGATGATGTTAGTTCTGCCTATCCATGAACAGGGTATATCTTTCCATCTTCTAAGATCTTCTTCTACTTCTCTTTTTAGGGATCTGTAGTTTTCATTGTATAAATCTTTCACCTCTTTTGTTAGATTGATTCCCAAGTATTTTAGTTTTTTTGAGGATATTGTGAATGGAGTGGTTTTCCTTATTTCCATTTCAGAGGTTTTGTTGCTGATATACAGAAATGACTTTGATTTCTGCGTGTTGATTTTATATCCTGCCACTTTGCTGAATTCATTTATTAGTTCTAGTAGTTTTTTTGTAGACCCTTTTGGGTCTTCTAGGTATAGAATCATGTCATCTGCAAATAGTGATAATTTAAGTTCTTCCTTTCCAATTTTTATGCCTTTAATTTCTTTCGTTTGTCTAATTGCTCTGGCCAGTGTTTCAAGAACTATATTGAATAGAAGTGGTGATAGAGGGCATCCCTGTCTTGTTCCTGATTTGAAGGGGAATGCCTTCAATTTTTCTCCATTCAGAATAATGCTAGCCTGGGGCTTAGCGTAAATAGCTTTTACAATATCAAGGTAAGTTCCTGTTATCCCTAGTTTTTCTAATGTTTTGAACATAAAGGGATGCTGTACTTTGTCGAATGCTTTTTCTGCGTCTATTGAGATGATCATATGGTTCTTATCTTTAAGTCTATTGATATGGTGAATAACATTTATTGATTTCTGTATATTGAACCATCCCTGCATCCCAGGGATGAATCCTACTTGATCATGGTGCACAATTTTTTTGATGTGTCTTTGTATCCGATTCGCCAGAATTTTATTGAGGATTTTTGCATCTAGGTTCATCAGAGATATTGGTCTGTAGTTTTCTTTCTTTGATGGGTCTTTGTCTGGTTTCGGAATCAATGTGATGTTGGCCTCATAGAATGAATTTGGAAGGACTCCCTCTTTTTCTATTTCCTGGAATAACTTGAAAAGTATTGGTATTAATTCTTCTTTAAAGGTTTTGTAAAACTCCACTGTATACCCATCCGGTCCTGGGCTTTTCTTGGTTGGTAGTCTTTTGATTACTTCTTCAATTTCATCCATTGATATTGGTCTGTTCAAATCGTGTGTGGCCTCCTGACTCTGTTCTGTCTAGTAAAACCTTATGCATCCCTTCGAGACCTGGAGTAGATTTTCAGACTTAACCCATTAAATTCCCAGGAACTCAATTCTATGACTATTTCAATGAAATTGATACAGGTGCATTAAAATAGGTTTGAACTTATCATTGAGAGCTTATATATTATCATGTTGCTGTTAATCAATATTATATTTATTTTAATGTACTTATAGTCCTATAACCATTACATATCACATAATTATATGTCATATACTGTATTTAGGTTTTCATACGTGTTCCACATCTGGAACGATGGGACACTGTTTCTCTTCCCATGGCAGCATCTCACACAAAGAAAAAGGGCTAACATCAGCCATTTGAGTACATATGCATAAGACACCTCTTGGGACGCAAATAACATTCAGAAGTAGGTTCTGCACAGATCCACCTTGGCTAGAATAAAGGCATGGAACATGAGATTTCAGAGATGGCAATAGCCAGAGGTTCTGGAACATTGTGCTGGGTGAGAGGCAATGTCTTCTCAGTACCAGTGGCATCAGGAACTTCCCTAAGCAATATGCAGTATAACTTTATGGTTTCTCCCAACCGTATAGTTTCCAACCCAGATTCTCAGACCCCTTTAGAAAATCTGTAAGCTACCTAATGCCCTTCAATAAATGTTTAAGTCCTGCAACTAAGTATTCTGACAGATACATAAAGTACAAATTTTGCATCTTATTCCAAGATATTTTAAGACCATTAGTGGATCATGCATAACTTGGTTCTTTTAGAATACACAGGGACTTACACATTATAGTGATAGTTTAAGACATCAAAATGTAATGAAGAGTGGAGTCACAGGGCTTTTTGATGTTTTAACAACTTTAGGCAGAGTGAGCAGTCTGTTTGACCACTTCTTACCTGCCCACTAAGAATTAGGTAGTGTTTTTTCTGTATTGAATATGGGCAGGACCATGACCAATTGCATCAGTGTTAAAGAAGCTTTGTGACTTCCAAGAATAAATCAAATGACACAATAGACACACCTCTGTCTTATATCCTGAGATACCCCAGGCCATCATAAAAAAGTCTGGCTACCCAAATACCACATGCTGAAGGTAGCTGAGACCATATTGATGAGCCATATTAGGTGATCTCACTGACAGACCCAGCTGAGGAATCAGTTGTGAGACACAGTCTGATGTTTTTTGGGTTTTTGTTGTTGTTTTTAATTGATACTTGTATTGTCTGGTCTTCCCTTGACTTTCTTGCCAAGATTTGATTATTGGAGAAAAACTAACTCTTGCCTGGTCTTGCCTTATCTGGCCTGGCCTTGCCTCTTTGTGGCATGGCTGATGAGAAGTTAAGACTTGCTTGGCCTTGCCTAGCATGACCTTGACTTGTCCTTCCAGCTTTGTCATGGCTTGTGCATCAGGGGAAGCCAAAGCTTGCCCTAACTTGAATTGGTGGCTTGCTTCATTGACCGACCATGGTTTAGCTATGAAGGGGAAAACCAGTCTTGCCTTGCATTATTATTTCTTTTTCCTTTGATATACCTTGCTGTGATTGAGCTATCTAAGAAAAGCCAAATCTTCCCTGGTCTGGCCCAAACTTTCATGGCTTGGTCATGAGGGAAGCTAGGCTTTGCCTGGCCTGACCTTGCCTTCTGTATCAGGAAAGCCAACCCTTGTTTGCTTTTCTTCCTCACCTTACCTTTCTTCTCTTGCATTGCTATGGCTTGGCTACTGAGGGGAAAACAAGCCTGGCCTTTCTGCATTTTGCCATGCATTGCCTTGAGATGGCTGTCATTGGGAAGCTAAATTTGTCTCATTGTTCCTGTCCTTGCCCTTAGCTTTGCTATGAAGAGGAAGCCAAGACTTTACTTTCCTTGCTGTTTTGTCTTTTAAAGACTTGACTGTAGAGGGGAAGCTGAGCTCCCCTTGCCCCATGCTGCTTTGCTTTCACTTCACTGGGCTGTCAGAAGGAAGCCTCACCTTGCCTTCTTTTTCTTTCCAGGTCTAAGAAACCTCTGTATTCTCAAATATTAGTATTAAGGTTCTTATTCCAGCTGCCAAGAAGGGGAATAACACGGATGGTGGAAGGAGACAGACATCAGTATACAAAATACATGTATGAAGATGTGAATTTGGTGTCAGCATATCTTATATATAAACAGAGATATGACAATTTGTGTTATAAAGATGTATTAAAAATTGTAATGCAAAAAAGAGAGCTCATGTATAATGGCATAATTTGGCATGAACATAATTTATATACAGAGTTATGAAAAATTGTTCTGTGAATGGATAAATATGAATGTAATGAATTTCACTATTGTCATGTATGTAAGAAATAAATAAGTAGATAAATATATAAATAAAATAATACCATGTCACATTTATTCTTTTATGTTTTAATACTCAGGGAATACTCAGAAATATTCATTTTGTTTTTTTCTCTCTTTTATTGAGTGATTTCCTGCTTGCTTAAGACACCCCTATATTAACTAGCTCATAAAATATACATTATTTTAGTATCCATTAAAGATAATGTACCCATTTTTATAGTCTCTTCAGCATTGTTTTGGCCATACTTACCTCTACATTATTTGCAATGAATTTATATATATATAATATATTTAGCATTGAAAAAAAAAATATATATATACACACACTATGGCTCATCAATATATTTTATATATAAATTATATATATATAAAATATTGATGAGTCATATTATATTTGTTTTCAATGCTAAAGATTGACAACAAGGCTTTCTTTCAAATGCATAGCAAAATGTCATAATGGGGACAGATCTCATTTTGTTCTTGTTTGATTGTATGTTTCAATTATAACAGGATGATAGTGTAGTGTATATATAGCATTTTTTTTCTGGGTTCTACTAGGGACTGAACCCAAGATTGCATTACTTCTGAGCTGTACCCTACAGCCTATTTATTTATTCTTATTTTGAAACAGGGTCTAAGTTTCTGATGTTCTTAATGAGTTGCTGAGGCTGGCTTTGATTTTGTGATCCTCCTGGTTTATTTTCCCATTACTAGGATTTCAGGCCTGCACCATTATAGCCAGTCACTATTTTTTTTAACATTACATGCATGTGGATAAAATTTTTAAGTAATGTCATTTAGAAATCTGAATTTTTGAAAATTTTACATAGTCACTTGAAAAATATTGTGTGACACAAGTTGAGATATGCTTACAAAGGAGCAAGAGAGGTACATAAAGTACCTTTAAAGTGATCTGCTACATTAGCAGAAAATTGGATATTGCATGAAGACCATCAAATTAATGCCTGTAGACCAATCCACAGCATGTTCATATGTGTAAATAAAGGCACCTTTTTGACTCTTTTGTTTTATTTTATACCTGCTAGGCATCAACCTCAGGAACTTTCATGCACACTCATAGTAGGCAATCACCCTGCCACTATTCTAGTAATAAACAGATTTGAAATGGGAGTCCACTCCCATTCATTTATTGTCTATTACAGATTTCAGACAATAGCAACAGAAATTTATTGCGTCCCAATTCCTAACATAAATAAAATTATTAATTTCCAAATTTATCTCTTATTCATATCTCATTGTGATTTTAAGATATTGAGGATTATTTTTTACAATACATCAGGTTTTCTAAGTGAAAAATTATAAGATTAATAATAAAGAACTTTTAATCTTTCTTGTGTATATGTCATTTATCTCCTTTCTTTGCTTAAATGTTTCTATTTTCTATTTATGTATATAAACAGCATTAGCTGGCATGCCTCAGGTTCAAGATTTTAATTGAAAAAATTAAGTGTTTTGCCATCTAAAAATGGCACTATCTCCTGATTTGCAAACGTGGTGCTCATTTCTTTTTCACTTTCAGTGCTGTTTTAATTAGAAGTACTCACCAAGATGCATCTTTATCTGTACTCCTCATTAAAGTGTTGATCAGATATGAGAATAATCTCTTTAACTTATGGATTACTATATCTAGAATGTATTTTTCTTGTTTTATAGATTCTCTTTACAAATGTTCTAATTAGATTTTTCCACTTCCATTCATTTGTAGAACTTTTATGCCATTGAGTTTATATTCATGTTTTTTGATATTAATAAAATAAAACACCAAGACTTCCATGATAAAATTCTGCAGTACAGAACATATTGAAGCACCTTAGAATCTATTTATCTGATCCTTAAATTTACCTAGAACTCAGTTATTAACCTATACTGTCTGCATTCCCACCTAATGGTAGCTTATAGTCTGCTTTCTGATATAATTTATCCATTCATATTTGTTACTTACTGAGTTATTTTTATTTGTTTGAAATTTATTTTAAAAATAATCCTCCTTCTTGATTCACAAGTGAATTGCTATTACCTGACATATTCTTTTGTGATTTTGATTAATTTATTCATTGGTATAGGAGATTGAACTCAGTGGTAGTCTTTCACCAAGCTCCATTCCAAACTTTTTCATATACTAATCTGACAGACTCTCATTGTTGCTTAGGGCCTTGCTAAATTGTTGCAACTGGCCCTGAATTTGTGCTCTGATTTAGCCTCCCAAGTAAAATCATTTGGAAAAATGTACACATCAATCTCCTGAACTTTTTGTTTGTTAAATTCTCTTTACTGGACTGTGGTTACTATTCTTTCTCAATACTAGTATTAAAGTTTCGCTTGCCTTATTTTTTCCCTTTATTTAAGGTTGAGAAGCTTGGCACAGTGCCTCATGCCCTTAATCCCAGCATGGTAGAGGTGGAAGGAAGCAGAGCATCCTAAATTGGAAGCCAGCCTGGGCACTTAGTGTCTCAAAATTAAAAGTGGTCATTTAAAAAGGATGGTGTGTACAGCTCAGTGGTGGAGTACCCCTGGGTTCCATTCCCAGTACTGGGGGTCAAGGAGATTGAGAACCACAAATGTAATGATCATTTGTATTTTCAATTATATATTTGATAGATTTTTTCCTAATATTTAATTTATTGTCAGTTATTTTTTATTGTTTAGTATTTCTTAATACTTTTAAAACTGTAGTTTTTGACATTCTTGTTTCTTAACAGAAACACTAAGAAACTTCATTTTCTAGGCCCCACAGATTTTATAGGATAGCATGGCTCTGTGTTATGGCTTTTCTTCAGGTGCTCCTTGAACTAGTTTGCCTTTGGTTGAGAATTTTAGTTTCAAACTTCTCCTGGTGGCTGCACACAGGGGAAGATCTTCACCAGCAAGCCCAGTTAAGTATTTCAGGGCTTTGTCACCCTTGCTGTGGATACACTCTCCAAACACTTAGCTTTCTAGGAAGAAAGCTGTGGAATTCTATCAAAAGTACATAAACTTTTTTTCCACCTGGTTTCTGCACTGTAGGTTCTTTGATGTTCAACAGTTTTTCCTCTTTCTCAATGTGACTAATTATCAAAATATGCCACCAGTTCTGTGTCACAGTAGACAGAAAACAGTTCCCTAAAAATCCAGAATATTGGAGCTATGTTCTCCTTTCTCTGACACCAAAAGGGGAAAACTGAGAATTGGGCAGTTTCTCCTGATCATACTGGTGTGTCAACTTGGGGGAAAAGCTGATCTGTGAGAAAAGGCAAAAGTTTTACTTTACCATTTAGTGAGGCTATTCTTGGTTTTGCCCTCTATCTCCAGTTCTTATTAGTTTTACTACAACTATTTGGCTGGGTATTGAGGCTGTTTATATACATTTATGTGTGGTTGTGGGAAAGAGAAATCATTTGTATAGCTCTTTTGGTGGAGTCTAAACTCCCTTCATCCAAAACACAAGAGTGAGATTCACAAATAAATGGAAGACTTGGGATATGGCTTAGGGTAGAGCATATTCTGGATTAGATTGGAATATCATCAATCAATCAATCAATCAATAAAATGAAAAAAAATAAAAACTGATTTTAATTTAGTGTTTGTAGACCCTCCTTTTGAAAGACATTGTATCTAAGTGGAATAATGGAGAATATTTGTTCTTCTTTAACTGTATTTTTCAATCTTTACATAATGATCATATGTAAAACTTTGAACATTTTAAAAATTACATATGTAACACCAAAAATGCTAAAAAATAAATTCATAAAAATTTAATCTACAGTCACCATGAAAATTTCTTCCTGATTTATTAAATAAACTGAGTATTAATTTTCAAATTCTTAATGATAACACAGGGCTGGGGTTGTTTTTCAGTGTAAGAGAATTTTTCTAGCATGGATGAGGCATTATTTTTGATACTCAGCACCACATATAAATAAATAAAATGAAGGTCTATCAACAATTAATATTTTTAAAAAGATAAAAGAATAAGTTTCAAGAGCAGATATGCAAAGTGCTTATTAATATTGAAATGGTGAACTCAATAACAAAACCTGAGGGCAAATTCAGAAAATATTCTTATTTCATAAAGTGAATTGTACAGAAAGTCTGTAGAAGAATGATGTGGTGCATATGAAGTGTGTTGTGCCTACAAAAGAAAAAACATACATGCAGGTCACCACTCAGGTTTCACAGCATTAGAGGAACATTGGATCAACAAATCAAGACTAAATCCAGAATGTAGCTTGTTTTGGCAAATAAAGTGTTTCTGTTGTTGTTTCCTTTTGCCTCACTGAGATTTGTCCTCAGGCTTCATATGTGCTATACATGTACTCTACCACTGAGCCTCACCCCTTACGCTGAAAACATAGTTTTATTGGAATGCCATCAGGCATTCAATTATTATATTTGCAGATTTTAGGCTATGACCACAGAGAACTTCTGGTCCACAAAGCCTAAAGTCTTCATGATGTGCTCCTCTAAAGAAATATTTGCAAATTCCATTGGTATTAATTTTAATATCACCAAATATATTGACATATTGATGGAACAGGGATCCCTATGTGCAATCTACCAGCAGCATTTAGGTTAACTTGAGAGTCAAATATTTGAGCATTTATCCACTGGTTATGAAAATTAAAATCTAATTATAAACTGAAGAAAAATCTATAGAACTATTACTGAAATACACCATTCAAAAATCGAAATCAAAGATATCATGAATAGCCCAGAAATGCTAAAGGGACCATCCAAGATTAAAAAAAAAACAGAAGAAATAAGACCACTGGACACAGTGAATAATTGATATTAAAATTTCCCAAAATTGAATTTATTTTGGTTCAAAGACAATTGTTAAAATAACTGTCAAATTTTGAATAAGATTTGTAGAGTAGATATTCACAATATAGTTTACTTATTTTGATCATTGCACCATAGTTACAGAGATAATTTCTCATTTTAAGATAATGTGAGATTTTTTAATTTACAAATAAAAAGACATTGTGTGCATCTTGCAAATGTTTCAGAGATAAAAACTGTTATGTACGTAGACTTATCTAGAAATGAAGAATAACATTTAGGGAATGTTTCTTATGAATTCCTTTCACTGCTGTCTTAAATCTTCTATAAATCTGAGATTATCAAAATAGAACATTTCTGAAAGAAAAATAAATTTTTAAAATATTAACAAGTAACAGCAAACACAATAAAATAAACCATGAATCTGTATAGATATAATAAATGAACAAATTTAGTGGTGAATGATACACATTTATATTATTATTAATATGTATAGTCTCAAACTATCTTCACACAAATAATAATTACAAAGTAAAATCCTGCAAATACCACATTAATGACCAATATTAACATCAGCAGTAATGATATTATAGGTCACAAGATGTGATTCAAAGTGAAAATCATAGAATTGATTTCTGTGGTACTCTTGCCAAAAACATGTAATCTAGCTCCAATTGATTTTAAGCACATTCTACAAGCTTTCCCTCTGAAAAATTCACGGTCATGAAGGTTAAGAAAAAACTAAGGAATATTTAATTCAGAAGGCATCTATAAAATAAAACAATGAAGTTCATTTCATGTCTCTGAAGGAAATATTTTTTTTTATAAAGAATAATATTAGGCTACTAGAAAAACATGAAAATGATCTGAGGATTAAGTGGTACAAGGCATTATGATAGAATGTATAAGTGTTGATTTGAGAAACAGCATTTGCTTAATGTGTGTTTTGTTTTGTTTTGTTTTGTTTTTGCTTTTTTTCTTTATACAATCTTGGAAAATATTAGTGAAGTTGCAGGTTCTAATGCAAAGTACTTTTTCCCACTGAAGCATTTTAAAATGAATTGTTAACATATGCCATCTTTCATGATAGGTTTAGTATTTCCTACAACTCAGAACATGCTAGATAACAATATAACCTTCATAATGAAACTGATACAATTAACAACTATGCTGTTATCTGTTAATATTTGAAAAATATACTCATAATAAATGAATGATGAATTGTAGCTATCTAGCATGTTCTGACTTGTACAAAATACTAAAAATATCGTAAATGATAGCATATGTAAGCAATTCAATTTAAAATGCTTCAGCAGACAAAGTACTTTATATTAGAACCTGTAAATTTACTATTATTTCCCAAGATTGTATAAACAAGGAGAAAAGGAAAAAAATAAAGATAAAACACTAAGCAAATATTCTTATTAGAAAAAATTAATAAGTCAGTGCCTGAAATATAAATTTAAAGATGGCAGTATAATAATTGAAATACATTAATCCATTATTGAATATAGTAACCAGCATGTAAAAATAATGTTGCCTAATTCTCTGGACCCATATTCAGTGATATAATATAAATAATTCATCATTAATGTGATATTTAGATCTACCAAATTAGTGTTGACTTGGTTGCTGAATTGAGCTTAAATGCTAACATTTAGATAGTCTGAAAACACATTTAATAAAAACTGGTTTGCACTTGCACTTCAAATTTTCTTACAGATATAAACAATTTTCATATTTTGATAATTTCAGTATATATGTTACACACATCCATTTCAATAAAGTATTTACATCATATATTTCATAAATAATGTAAATATTATATTAACAGTCTGAAAAACACAATATTAGCTTTCATATTTTTTTCTTAAAATCTCTGTATATCTTTATGATGTTTCCCAAAGTAAATCTTGTCTTCTCTTATTAGTAATTCTTAAGGCAGAAGCTCCCATGGTCAGGATTCAAATCCTGCAGCAAGAGAAAAAGAATTATATTTTTTCTCAAACATTTTATAAGTATAAATCAGTGAAGAAGTTTAGAACTTTTCATTGTTTATAAGAAGAAAAAAAGATATGTCCACAATACAAAATCACTATGGAATGTAGTACGCTCTGAGTATCAGAGCTTTGGGTTTTCCACCCCTTATGCATAAATTTGACAACCATATGCTAGGGTATTCGGGCAAGAACTGGGATGACAACATGGAGATGATAATGGACACCTCTCAACAGTCATATACAATAGCTTCAAAAGCAGACAATCAGGCAATTTCCATACAGAGTCATTGGCATTAGGACAAGGATAAAACAGGTTACTACTGGAACACTTAGAAGGGACTTCTGTCCCAAATTTGTGTCAGTGTTTGAGGTCCTTCAATAAAAGTGATACATGAGTTAACACCTGAAGTAAAAGGAGAAATTGTGAGAGAAAGGGAAGAGGTGCATGCAGACACCGAGATGAGAAAGAACATTTGTGGAATCACAGTGGTCCAGTGTCACCAGAATCTAGAGCAAAGTGCCAATAAAGCAAGTGAGATGAGATAGCCTGAGTAACCTGACAAAAATCCAGTTGTTTGGATATTTTAATTTTTGGCTAAGAAATTTCATACTTTTATTGAGGCAAATGTAAACTAATGACAGAGTCATGACAGGGTATTTTAAATGTGTGATTGTTACTAAGTCAGTCTGGGATTTTGGCCATAAACCACAGAAAATGTATGATGCCATTTTTTTCCCACAAAAGAATGTCAGTGTATAGGCTGACAGTTTCATAGAGAGGCAGAAGTGGGAAAAAAGCAGTTTCACACTTAAGGTCTTTAATTTGTTGATATTCAGAATTGGAAAAATACATAGCTCTTTAATTGTAATTGATTTCAGAAGTTATGACCAGCAGTTTTTAAACATTTTGCTCATTACAGATGTGCACTTGATGAGTTATGTGGTAAATACTTCCAACTCTTATATAAATATCACCATGTACAGTGTTCTTTGTATAAAACTCTTCTCTTACTAATTCCCCAAATAGGGTCTAAAATATATTACTGAACATAGTAAGTTTGTTGTAGTGATAACATACTTACTATGTAGTGTCTAATGCCTTTACACATCTGATGTGAAAACAAATGATTTTGACTGACAGAATTCCCATTCCTGTCTTTATGTTCTATTTTTAAAGAAAATTATTTTAAACAAAAATTTTTACTGGTGCATTTGACTATATATAATAGAGGAATTGATTATGACATATTCACAGATGCATATAAAATAATTTGATCAGTCTTCCTCTCTAGTAGTTTTTTCCTCTCCTTCTCCCTTCACCTTTGAAGGCATTCTGCAGTGATTACGGAGACATATTTTTGAAACGTGATGAAAGAGTTTAAAAAACACTCTTCTATTCAGGCTAGCATGATATGGCAAACTAATGTTCCACAAGGAAATGTAGAACTATTACATTAAGTTTTAAATAAACTAGCTTATGCATAAGTAAAAAAGAAACATCAAAGAAACTTTCTCCCAGAAATACATTGGAAAAATAGTTGCATCCCAAATCCCCTTTGCATTGTGTCTACATTCTTACACAATTTATCATTGTTTTCTAAATGGTAAATTATCTAATTTTTTTCTGGTAAGAACTAATAAGAACAACTTATACTTGCATCCTGCATAACAACTAACTTTCATTCTCTTTTTGTAAATAGTCATCCAATTTCATGACTCTGAAGCACTTCAAACCCGATTCTCTCATTTTTCTCAGAAAGATATTCATGTAAGCTAAGAAACTGAAAAAAATCATATATCAGCTATTAAATTAAATTGTAATTTATATGTTAAAATTATTCCTTTCTGTCATAACTATTTAACTTCAGCATTGTTTTATAAAGCTTAGATTTGTTCTCCTGTGATTTTTTTAGGTCAAAATGCCAAATAAAGAATAAGGTTGAGGCCACATTTAACATAGATATGCATGGCTTTACTATGTGTTAAGAAGGTCATCAAAACACCATTGAAGCAGGGTGTGATGGCACATGCCTGTAATCACAGTGGCTTAAGAGGCTGAGCCAGGACAGTCTTGAGTTCAAAGCTAGTTTCAGCAACCGTGAGGCCTAAGCAACTCACTGAGACCCTGTCTTTAAATAAAACATGAATAGGTTTGGGGATGTGGCTCAGTGGTCAAGTGTCCCTGAGTACAATCCCTGGTGCAAAGAAACAAACAACCAAAAAATAAATAAATAAATAAAACCATGGAAGCTCTAAACCAAGGTGCAATGAAAGCAAGATGGTATCTTTTATTTATTCATTTTCAAGCAGATATTTCATTATTGTAATAATACCCCTGATAAAAAAATTGTCAAATATTATAGAAATATCTTCAAATGGGTTCAAAATAGCTGGACATTTTGTTTTTCTCATTAGCTCTTAAAAACATAGCTCATCATTTTTGGACTAATATTTGACTCGCTCAAATGAAGTCTTAGTATGAAGAAAATCACTGGGTTGTACAGAAGGGCTCCTGTTATACAATGCAACTCTAACCCTAACCTAACCCTAACCCTAACCCAAACCAAGCCAGGGAGTTGGGGACAGCACTCAGTGTGGAAAAGTGAAATGAATCTGATCAATTTTTTTTGTGAATCCATATGAAAATATCACAGTGAATTTCACCTTCATGTATATTCATAATGCATAATTCAAAAAGAAACTTAAAAACTACAAATAAGTATAAGATCAGTAGAGCAGAAGAAAGAGAACACAGGGAGGAAGAAGGGGAGATAAAGTGGAAGTACTGGTCACTGAATTAGAGCACATTATATTTCATGCTTGTTTAATTATTTCAAAATTAACCTCAATATTATTTATGTCTAAATGCACTTTCAAAATTTTCATCAAATAAAAGAATAATTTAAATATTCCATAAGAGTAATTGTAGGGATCATTTCTCAGTGGTAGAGTACTTGCCTACACATGTGAGGCACTGGGTTCAATCCTTAGCACCACATAAAATAAAGGAAATATATAACTAAAAAAAATTTTTTAAAAAGAGAGTAGGTAGAAATTCTCCATATGTGGGCACAACACTAAAAGAATCAGAACAGAGACAGTGTATGCAATTATGGGTTTGTAACTTCTCTAAAGAAGTGTACATATTTCTAGGGGGCTTCAAACTTCCAATTAAAGCAATGTTGGTGGAAGAGAGACAGAAATCAGCGATGTATGACTTTGCAGGTAACAATGCTGCCTTCTTGAAAGACTCTCCCTGGAAGATTCTTGAGGATGCCATTAGAAATATGGATATTTTAAAGACAAATATAGCAGATGATGTATACTTTAGTTTATTTGACTACCAAAGCCATTTTACTATGTTGAAGTATATTAAATCATCATGGTTTACTTAAACACATGCAACTAGAAAATTTTAGTAAAGCTAGAAAGATTCATATTTAGTGAACCAGTTCAAGGACTTAAAGAATGTTCCTTGAAGATATTGTCAAGCATTTATTACCACCATATGTATATTCTACCTATTACCTAGATAAATTAAGCATTTGACAATGAGACAATTCAGAGCAACAGCCACTGGTTCAGAACAAGATAGGTGAGTGGGTGATCAAGATAGATTAAAGCTGCTGCCTAGAAAGTTGGCCCATGAATTTGTTACCAGGGCTTCAGGAGACTGCCCCAATTCATTCTGTCATTCACAGGCCCCAACACTTATCATCAGAATATTTTAATCACTTTGCAGATTATACTTCCCATCATCACAAGTATGACCATGTAGAGAAGAAAAACTATATAGAACATTTTGTCTCTAGATACCATGTAAGGATAATATTTTAAAATTAAAATAAAAATCAGTTAATCTGTCAGGTGTCAGAATGTGCCCAGAGTGTAGTTATAGCAACACTGGACACTTAAGGTTTCAGTTATAATCTTTCAAAAATTGTGAAACTTGTTCATGTTTCCATGTAGAAGCAGTTTTGTCACAATATAACTATGTGAATCACAAAACTTCAAAAATACTTAACTAAAAGTCCAATAGACCAGATTACATATAGGAGAACATTAAGGGAAGAAAGCTTAATAGTTTACCTTCAGATGTAAAATGCAAAGGTGAGTGAAAGATAAACTTCCTAGACTAATATTTCAAGAGTACATTCATTTCCTAACATTACTTCCACAAATTATACGGTCTAGTTCGCTTTTGCATGCTACCGATCTCATCAACCTGTCTCAAAGTTATGCAGTAGACACAAATTAAGGACACTAAGTTGCTCTCTTTCAGTCTGGGTTTTGACATACTTGTGGAATCTGGATTGTTCTATATGGAAGTGCCTATATTCTCTCAGTTGCATTTCTTAGAATTTTCAGTTCAGATTCCAGATGGCTAATTCTGAGTTCCATCTGAATTCTTATTGAAGTAAAATTAGTCATTCTGAACTGCTCTGTAACTTCCGGAGCTGCTTCTTGTGTCTGAAGAACATAAAAAGAATATATTTTAAAAATAATTAGAACCCAAATAATTATTATGTAGTTATTTTACTTACTTCTGAGTCAAAAATTCAGACAGCAATTTTAAAAGTGAAGAAAAAAATATTAGACTGTAATCTTCTGTCATCAGTATCAATTACATTAAATCTGAACCAATAATAATTGAGTTCTTCCTCTCCCAATTTCCCCCCTCATTCCCTGCCCTCCTCCTCCTCCTTTCTACTGCAAATGGAACCCAGGGCGTTGCACAGGCTAGGCTATCTACCATTGATCTGTGCTCAAAGTAATGAATCATTCTCACGTTAGCACTCAGATCATCGGATAATTTAAAGAATAATAGAATCAATTCAAAATATGAAAGTTGAAAATTTTAACTTAACAATTCAAAAGTATATTTCTGCATCATATTGTTTTCTCCTCATAGTCTTACTTATGCCCACTATTATCAAATATCCAACAGTTATCTGATGAAAACTATTACTCAGATCAAATTAGCTGAAAGGATGATGTAAATTGTGGTATTTGAAGGGGCATCAAGTGTCTTCCTTCTCTTAGAAATCTACACAACATCTTTCCTCAAGAGATATACAATACACCTATGATACGTATATCCAAAATACAGTTTACAATGAAATGAATTAAAGCAAATTGCAGATAAGTAAGACAGCCTGTAAAATCAGAAATACTTGTTTTTGCTTCTCCTCTAAATCCCATTTTGCTCCATGTTCAATGTCACATTCCCACCACACTCCTTGGCATCGTTCTACTAGAGTGCTCCGTGTGTGCCTTGGAAAGTTTACTACATTTTCTTCAAACTTCTTTTGATTCCTTTCTATTTTTTCAAATGTATCTTGTATACTTTTTATAAAAAACAAGTTCTGCATAAAACATTCATAGTTTGTTCTCAAATGTAAATGCTTTGAAGATGCATTTTTCATCTTTGTAGTGAGATCATCCATCTGCATGAATAAAAGAAGTATAAAAAAACACAATATGAAAATAAGATACTGAAAATATTCGAACAAACTCAAACAACAAATTTTACATAAATTCAATTGCAACAAAACATAATCTATACTAGCATTATGAAGAGTAGATTAAGTTTCTATAATAAGGTATATTAGCTTTTCAGTGAGTAAGGATTACACATCTATAAATCCCAATTTTGGCTACATAATAAATGTTGAGGAAATCTATATAGAAGATGATTTTTCCCATACTGAATTTACTGTTGGATTAAGTGAATTTAATTTTATATTTTGTCACTGAAATATAATTAGAATAAAAGTCTTAACAGGCCAATCTACTAACAAAAAATATTGATTGATATCAAACAGTAATTTTGTTAAAACAACTATTATTCATTAATATTTTCCATTCATTCTAGAGTAGGTGTGGATATCAGATATTACTCTCACCTTCGGAGAATTTATATCTCAACAAGATAATCACCATGAAAACACTGTTGGTGACAGAAAAGTCAGAGAAAGTGCATGAAAAATAAAAACTCATTTTATGTGATCTCTGAATAAACATGATCAAGTGAATAAAAACAGACAAGTCAGAAAGTACAGCATGAATAAGACAGAGATATGTACAATCGGCACAATTCATGAAGACCACAAAGAGGCAGGGTAATAAAAGCATGTCTAAATATTAACTTATAAATAGATGCCCCTAGTCATGTAGTACTGGAGTTGTCAAGAGGTGGAAGCATTTTATGGTTTAGCAACTGATAACTGGCTAAGTGACATGGTCATAAAACAAAATTCTACTAGACAACAGAAAGAAATAAAATAGTGATGCTTGCTACAACACAGAGGATCCCTGAAAAAAGTATTCTAAGTCAATGAAACTGGTAAAAAACAAAAGACCTACTGTTGTATAAATTCACTTGTATGAAATATCCATTACAGACTAATTTTAGAGTTAGAACTATAAGCCAACTTCCAAACAAGATTTCCAAAAAGCAAAAGTTAATATCAAGAATCAGAAAATTGTGGCTGGTAGTTCAGTGGTAGAGTGCTTGCTTAGCATGTGTGCAGCTGTTGGTTTGATCCTCAGCACCACACATGAATAAATAAAGATAATGTGTCCATCTACAAATAAAAATATTTTTTAAAAGCATCAATATGGGGCTGAAGCTGGGGCTGTAGCTCAGTGGTAGAGTGCTTGCCTTCCATGTATGAGGCATTGTGTTTGATCCTCACCACCACATAAAAATAAAGATATTGTGGTCTATGTACAACTGTTGTTTTTTTAAAAAAAAAAAAGAACAATAAATGGGTTGGTATCAAACTAAAAAACTTTTTCACAGCAAAGGAAACCATCACGAATTATGAACAGAGAACCTTCAAAATGTGAAAAAATCTTTGCCATGTGCACCTCAGATAGCACATTAATCACCAGGATGTACAAATAATTCAAATTTTTTAACACCGAAAGAACACCAACCAATAATCCAATCAATAAATGGGCAAAGGACCTGAAAAGGCACTTCCCAGAAGAACATATGCAAATGGTCAGAAAATATATGAAAAAATTCAATTAGAGAAATGCAAATGCCACACTGAGATTCCATCTCACTCGGGTCAGAATGGCAACTGAAAAGAATAAAATAATGATAGATGTTGGTGGCAGTGTGGGGAAAATGTTCACTTACACATTGCTGATGGGACTGCAAATTGGTGCAATCACTATGGAAAGCAGTATGGAGAGTCCTCAGAAATCTTGGAATATGACCGCCATTTGACCCACTTATCCCACTCCTTGATTTACACACAAAATCCTTAAAATCATCATACTACCGTGACACAGCCACAACAATGTCTAAAGTGGCTCAAATCACAATATTGAAGCTTTGAAACCTTCAATAGATGAACAGATTTAAAAAATGTGTCATGTACACAGGATGGAATATTAATAAGCTGTGAGAAAGAATGAAATTATGGCATTTGCCAGTAAATGGATGGAACTGGAGATTATCATCCTAAGTGAAATAAGCCAATCCTCCAAATCCAAAGGCTGGAAGTTCTCTTTCATAAGTGAATGCTAACACACAGTAAGGAATGTGGGAAAAAAGAATAGAAGTTCATTGAATTAAGACAAAAGGAATGGGAATGAAAATGGAAACAGAAAAGACAGTAGAATAAATCTGAAACAACTTTCCTATATTCACATGTGAATACATGACCAGTGTAACTCCACATTATGTACAAATATAAAAATATGAAGTTATAATGTATGATGTAAATATTCAAATACAGGGACATAGCCACATCAATGTTTATTGCAGCACAATTCACAATAGCTAGACTGTGGAGCCAACCTAGATGCCCTTCAATGGATGAATGAATAAAAACATGTGGCATATATACTCAATGGAATATTACTCAGCACTAAAAATAATGAGACCATGGCATTTGCAGGGAAATGAATGGCATTAGAGCAGATTGTGCTAAGTGAAGTTAACCAATCCCAAGTAAAACAAATGCCGAGTGTCTTTCTGATATAAGGGGGGTGACTCAAAATGGGAAAGAGAGGAAGAGCATGGGAAGAAGATTACCTCTACACAGGGAAGAGGGGTGGGAGGAAAAAGGAGGGAGAAAGGGAATTGCAAGGATGGTGGAAGGAGACCTTCATTGTTATACAAAATACATGTATGAAGATGTGAGAAAAAAAATAATAGTGTTACCTTAGATTAGGTAGAGAGAAGTGATGGGAAGGGAGGGGGAGGCTGGGGAGATAGGAAGGATAGTAGAATAAAACGGACATTATTATTACCATGTGTATATATGTGAATGCATGACCAATGTGATTCTGCAACCTGTATACTCAGAAAAATGAGATATTTTATCCCATGTGATTCAAATGTATGATATGTCAAGGTCATTGTATTGTCATGGGTAACTAATTAAAACAAATTTAAAAATCACACAAAAATAAAATAGAGTCCTGCCTAAAGTTAAAAAATAAATAAATAAATAAAAGTACTATGGTTTACATTTGTAAATTACTAAAATAATATATGGGTAGTTTTCTAGGACTTTGGACGTGTAGGGATTAGAAAACTGACAGCTAAGAGGTTCCAGGTTTCTTTTCAAGAACTTAAAAATGTTCTAAAATTGACTGTGTAAATGGTTACATAACTCTGTTAATGTACTATGAGACACTGTATTATATGTGTTATATGGGTGAATTCGATGTCAGGTGCATTACATATATCATAAAAATGCCTTTTAAGAGATGTACTGAAAAAAAACTTAGCTAACATTTTTCATTGTCTAGTTTGGATAATAATCCAGACACAATACAAATATTTATATGCTTCATAATGTATCTAAATAAATGAAAAAATAAAGAAATAGCCTAAGTTTTTCAATAATTAAACTAAAACCTAAACATATCTGTATTTTGAGAAAAGCATAAAAAAATTTGTACACATTTTTAAAGTCAATTTAGTAATTACTTGCAGATTTTGAATAGATGCACAAAAATGAAGTAAAAATAACAAATTTTCCTGAAACATTTTATTAAATAGTACCTCTATTTAGTTTTCCTTGTTGTACCATGGAAGTAGAGACAGCATGAAAAGCTGCTGGGTTATAGAAAAAAGTCTCAGCTTTCCTCAGACTAGATATTTTAATGAAAGATGCTGATTTTGTAAGAGAAAAATTCTAAAAGAAAATTTTAAGGGTAAGAAATAAGTGCAGTATAAAGATCCCCAAATATAATAAAATCAATTATAATGAAAATATAAAGAAAGCTGTTCATTGAAATTAGTATCCCAGAATAACTTTTATTACTTATGCAGGTGTTGATTTACAGATGACATGTTCAATTTTCTACATACTTGACTTGTCATTTGTCTTAGTTTCTTCATTAAATCCTGTCTTTATATTTTAAATTTATGTAAAAATGTGCTAAATCTTCTAGAGAAGCCTCTGATACACATTGAAGTTTCAGGGTACCAGCTGGCTGTTTTTCAAGACGTCTCGCAACTACCTGATATTTCTGTTAATGATTTTGTTACTCAGCTCACTTTTAAAATTTATTATTATTGTTATTGTTATTATTATTACTATTGTTATTATTATTATTATTATTATTATTATATAATGTTTACTCTGAAAAAATATCACTACATACAACAGTAAGCTGCTGTTTATTTCTGAATTCCCTTAAGAAAATAGAAGATTGTGTACTCCTGCTTAGTCACTATCACATTCCTTACACAACAGGGTGAGCCTTGTATCTCTACATACTGCCCTTGATAAAGTTGTAATGTTTAACAAACTACTGAAATCTCAATCAAAAATGGTTACACAGGTCTCATTGGTAGTGGTGAATTCTACAGAGGTTATTATCCCTCTCTTATTAGAGACTCAAGTTAATACTCCACATCCTCACATCTTTAAAGCTTTGCTAAAATAATTCCAATATACTTTCACAAAGAATAAAGGAGATGCTAGGTAACCTGGTCTCCACCTCACTGCCTGTCCACATCTCCTAGATTTCTCACTGGTCTTCACACCACTCCTGCTTTACATAAACCCTGCCACCCTCATTAGTCTGGACATGGGGGTTCAGTGCCAAATTAATGAATTTTAGATGGCTACAATTATCTTTGTCACTATATAATAGGAATTAGGCCATGAAATGAAGAAAACTATTAGCAAGTTATCATGAATATATGCATCAAATTACAGATGAAGTCAACATGTGGTTTTGCTGCAATTCATCACATTAGTCCCAATTTATGATAATGACAAATAGATGCTTTTAAAGAGGTGGACAAGACATGAATGAAAACAAAAAAAAAATATCAGGACAGTTATTTTCAGATTTATGATAAACTTAAATGACTAAAAATAAATTTACCAACTAGAAATATACAAAAATATACTGAAGAAAGTCTATATCAAAATACAGCATCTACATTTCAGTTCAACTGTAAAATCTGGAATGAACTGTAAAAGTAACTAATTTATTTGAAACTAGGTATGAGCATTTCCATTATGTGTTTCATTGTGATCTTCAAGTATAGCAGCAAGAAGACATTAAAATTGTTATTCAGTAATGGGATGTAGCTCATTGGTAGAACGTGTGTTTAGCATGTGCAAACTTTGGGTTGAATTAATAGCACCAAAATTAGATATTGTTTCAGCATTATTGAGACCATATTACTAATGTCAGCATATAAACCTACAAAAAAATCTTAACTCAACCTCTTAAATCTTTATAAGAAACAATTTCTTAAATTGAAGGGTCAGGGCCGAGTTTTAAAAATTTCCTCCTTTTTAAATATTAAAATACATTTTAAATAAGTCTTTTGTGTTTAGTTGACACATGAGTACCTATAGTTATTTTAAAATATGTACACAGTGTGTAAGAATCAGAGCAGGGAAATTGGAATACTCAGCACTTCAAACACAGATTGGTTGTGCTACAAATGAGGTTTAAGTTATTTTTGCTGGACAACAGGTTGTAGTTCTGTGTTGATACAGAAACACATTCATAATATCTACATTTTTATATTCATCAAGATTCAACATTTAGCCATAAGCAGATATCACTTTGAGTATTCCTTTGAAGACTCTTTATAAAGATAACTTGCTTGATACTTACTTCTTCTGCTTTCTCCTTTCCATATTGATCCAGTTGTTCTTTTAAGTGATTAGTTTCATTGATTAATTCCAAATATTTGTTTTCCAGCATGAGACGATATCTGTCATTCCGAGCTTGAAGTTTTTTTATAACATCATAAAATTGGGTTTGGACATTAATAATTCCATCTATTTTATTTTCATCTTTGTTCTGATGGTCATGCAACTGGTCTTCATGCAATGTAGTTTCTCTTTGTAGTTTAGATACCTTCTCTTTAGAAGCTTCCTGCCTTCTGAGATGTTCATTCCTTTTTCTTTCTTTATTTTGATACCTGTGTTCCATCTCCTTCAGTTGGCACTGTCTTTGCTTTAGGTGTCTGTTTACTTGATCTGTAACCAAAGTCATTACTCTTGTCTGATGCAGCTCGTTTTCTAGGTCACTTGTTTTTACTTCAGACTTTGGAATCTGTTGGGAAGGAATCTCACTACTACTGTTTAGGTTAGATACATCAATATTCTTTTTTTCCTGTAAACTATCTGTTTCTGGTCTTTCTGTGCTTTGTTTTTCACTCTCAGGTATGAAATTTTGCAATGTATTCTCAACTTTCCAAATACCCAACTGTTCATTGTCCTGAAATATTTCCATAAGTGTTTCCTCATTCAATTTTTGTGTCCATGGAAGGCTGGTATTCTTTTCTCTTAAAATTTCAGTATTCTCAAAGCACTTCTTTTCCTGGTTCTGATATTTTACTGTGTCCATTCCCAGTCTCTTCATAGAGACCTCATCCTTCTTCTTGTGATATTTATGCAATAGCTTGTTCTCTGTCCCATCACTAGGAGAAACCTAAATAAAACCAAGGATACATTTAGCTAGCACTCAATAAAATGATGTTTCATAATTTTCACTGAAATTAAAGAAAAACCTGTTTATTTATATGGTAAAAGGGTTTCAATAAATAGATACCCACAGAAGAAAAATTAGATGTAAACTTCTGAGATTATACAAATATGAATTCCCAAGAGTTCAAAAGTTAATTCAAGAAGATAAATCTATAAGAGTAAAAGAAAATTATAACTTAAAGAATGTAAGAACTGCCAGGTTCAGGGGCTCATGCTTGTAATACCAGTGTCTCAGGATACTGAGGCAAGAGGATCACAGGTTCAAAGCCAGTCTTCAGCAATTCAGTGAGACCCTGACTCATTCATAAATAAATAAATAAATAAATAAATAAATAAATAAATAAATGGCTGGGATGCATCTCAGTGGTTGAGCACCCTGGTTCAATTCCTGGTTATAAAAAAAAAAGAAAAAAATAAATAAAGATTGAAAAAATCTGCATTATACCAGAATGAAAGAATAGATTAAGTGATTAGTTAGTCTGCCAATGTAAAAAAAAAAATAACTTTGCAGAAGAGAAGCAACAGAGAAAACCCCACACATGTAGTTATCTAATACTAGACAAAAACCCATATGTGGTAGGACAAATTTAACCCCTATTTCTCAAAAACAAAGTGGATCAAGGACCTAGATAATAGATAAAAGACCCTAGACCTATTACAAGACTATACAGGCCCAGCACTCCATCTTGTCAGTGTAGGAACTGAATTCCTCAAAAAGTCACTTAAAGCACAAGAAGTAAAATAAAGAATCAATAAATGGGGTGGTATCTTTACAGCAAAGGAAACCATCAAGAATGTGAGTAGACAGCATTTAGAATGGGAGAAAATCCATGTCAGTGACAGAATATATAAACAATCTCCAGAATATATAAACAACTCGAAAAATAACTCACAAACAAAAAATAACCCAATCAATAAATGAACAAAAAACTGAGCAAGCACTTCAAAGAAAAATACGTACAAACAGTTAACAAGTATATGAAAAAAATGTTCAACATCTTTAGCGATTAGAAGAATGAAAATTAAAATTACATTGAGATATAAAGAATGCAAGTAACAATAAATGTTGGTGAGAATGTGGGGAAAAAATTGACTCATACATTGCACCAAGCAACTTTTCAGGAAAGCAGTATATAGATTTCTCACAAAACCTGGAATGGAACGACCATTTGATCCAGTTATTCTGCTCCTCAGTGTATACTCCAATGATACTATAGTGACACAGCCACATAAATATTTATAGCAGCTCTTCACAAAAGTTAAGCTGTGGAACCAACCTAGGTGCCTTTCAACACATGGAAAGATAAAGACAATGTCTTATATATACACAATGGATTCAGCCATGAAGAATGAAATTATGGCATTTGCTGGCAAATGAATGGAACTGGACACTGTCATGCCAAGTGAAATAATCCAGTCCTCCAAATCCAAAGTCTGAATATTCTCCTTAACATGTAGTTGGTAACACACATAAGGGTGGAGGATAAAAGAAGTTTGTTGGTTAGAAAAAAGTGAATAAAGGGCTGTGAGGGGAGGGGAATATAGTAGAATGAATCTGAAATTACATTCCTATGTTCACATATGAATACATAACAAGAAAAACTCTACATAGAAGAAGTTATATGCTATGTATGTGTAACACACCAAAAGATCTATTGTAATGTACACCTAAAAACAATAAATAAAAATTAGAATTCACTACCTCTTTTTTGATCCACTTTTAGGATCGTATGATCTATCCTTTAAACAGTTAAAAATTCCAAATATTTTATTATGTACCTATCTGTTAGGATGGCTTCAGTGGCAAATAAAAGAACACATAACTTTAAGAAGAATAAGTTTGCAATCTAACATTTGCAATCTGACACCTCATGTATTCAACCAGACCATAGTAAGAGCCTTAGCTCTACATCTACTGAGACATAACAAAAGTTCTCCAAGGTCTTTTCCTAAAAATATTCCTAGCATATTCTGTTTTCTAACATTTTGTAGCTGTGAATGAGAATTGCATCTATTGATAAATTATAAATGTAGGAACAGCATTAAACACATGATCTATATCAATGAACAATGTATCACAATTCTGAAAAGGAGCACAAGGCTAAAAACATAGGAAAATTGCATCATTTTTCTCCAAGTCTTTTGTCTCTGCTTCTAGTGCTCATCCACAAAGCCAGTTACTTCTGTCCTATGAACGGATAAACACCAAAGAAGGCCTGTGTTTCAAAATACAAATGACAAATAAGGCAAAATGTGTAAGGCTCTACTCAGAAAATCCTGAGATTTCTACTCAGTAGCATTTGTTTCATCTCAGTGAACACTGAAACATGAGTCAATATAAAATAAAGGAAATAAACAGATCTTATGTATTAGTAACAAATACTTACCAGTAATTTATTTCTAAGAACATATTATGGTATGCCATGTTTTCCAAAGGTGTTTTGTACTGCAGTAGGAGATTACTTGAAGCAAAGTTGTTTGTTTCTCTTCTTAAAAGTGAGAAAATGATTTACAAAACCAGAGTATTTGCTGGCCCCACTTTTCCTCCTTACTTAACAGTGGAAGTAGTAATGCACATTAATATAACAAGAGAGCAAAGTCACTTCCCCAAACTAGAAGATCTACTATTAGAAGCAAGGGTTTTGAGATCATAGAAAAATCAACTATTCCTCTGGAAAATATTAAAAGTCTTTTCTCTTTATAAGGCTACTCTGAAAGTCATCATGGGACTACTGCGGAGAAATACTGGAAAATATTAAAAGTCTTTTCTCCTTATAAGGCTACTCTGAAAGTCATCATGGGACTACTGCGGAGAAATACAGTTGAATTAAGAACATTACTTAATTCAATGGGACAAAAATTGCACCCCCCACCTCCAAAATATGTACATTATGGTTATAAATATATGGATTTAAAACCCTCTATACTTTCCCATAATTAATAGATTTACTGTTTAACTATGTTACACACACACACACACACACACACACACGCACGCTCTCTCTCTCGCTCTCGCTCTCGCTCTCTCTCTCTCTCTCTCTCTCTCTCTCCTCTCTCTCTCTCTCTATCATTTGAAAACAGAAGAAAATAATTCAGGAAACATTTCCTTTCTGCACATGTCTATCTCTTTTTGTTTGCAAAAATGTGTTACTGAAATTTCATATTGTAAATTCTGGCATTATGGTCTCATGGAAATTGTCTGTAGGTTTCATTTTGTTCTGCTAAAATCTACAAATTTATTTCAGCAAGGTTTTGGCTGTATATCAGCAGGTGACAGAAGTCTAAAAGATTAATTTAAGAGTGGGACCTTCAAGATTAAAAAATAATTCCAAAAGGTAGATTTATTCTTTATGAGTAAATGTCTTACATTTCACTTGCACAAATGACAGATAAATTTGGGTGAGTGAAAACATTTCTTGGGGTGGGGATGTGGCTCAAGTGGTAGCACGCTCGCCTAGCATGCGTGCAGCCCAGGTTCGATCCTCAGCACCACATACAAACAAAGATGTTGTGTCCGCCGAAAACTAAAAAATAAATATTAAAATTCTCTCTCTCTATCTTTAAAAAAATTTAAAAATTAAAAAAAACATTTCTTAAATGCAGACAGAAATGTAATTGTGAAACACTTTTTTAAAAAATGATTTAAATAGGTGCATAGATATTTAGTTTGTATTTTATCATAAAACACCTAAATTTGTATTTATGTCAGTGATTAAACTAAACTTCTTCATTCAGAAAACAAATGCTGAACAACTACCAGATGCAAAGTTTTGCTGTAACTAGTTTTGTCATAAATATCATCATTTAATTTTAGAGTCAGATAACATTGTGGTATTTTCTTTCTGGTTTGTCAGATCTTTTTTTAATTTTTTTATTGCCAAATAATGAACATTGTGTTTTAAATCAAAATAGTAGTTCACACCCCACATACCCATGCTTTGGGAAACAGCAGACTGCATATAAATGGAGGTCCTATAAGTCTGTGTTTCCTGGCATTGTGGGAGATGTCTGAAGTGTGTGGAAGTACACACACATGATGACTGCATGTAGGTGAAATTGCCAAACAGCACATTCCTCAGACCACATTGCCATCATTAAGTGAAACATGGCCACATATAATAAGTTAAAGGGATTTTATAAATAATTCAAATGAAATACAGTAAAAATTTGAAACTTTACTGAACGTTCACTTACCTGATTAAAATGATTCCTTGCAGTCTCCAATTCTGTATCTATTGTACAACCAGAGATTTCAGCTTGCTTTCTCACTTGATCCTCTTTGTTAAATTCTGTTTCTTTTTCTTTTAATGGGATCTTATTTTTTTCATGTAACATATCATCATTTTTTCTCTTCACCTCATCTTCTTTTAAGGTATATCTGCAGTTAATATGGATGCCTTTTAATTGATTTTTGCCAAAAACCAAAAGTGTCTTTTTATGTTCTGGCTCTTTGTATGCTGATTTAGTATCTTAATAAAAATTTTATGTTCTCTGAAGCTTTTCTAGTTTAACATTTTAAATTTCTCCTTTAATCTTGTGTAAAACATACATAATTGAAAGTCAATAATAAAAGATTGTTTTGTTATTTGATAAGTTTCTGTTACTAGCAAATCTTTTAGATACCACAGAAAAGTAAATTAGAAATGATTTGGTAAATTGACAAGTTTAAGGTAATTTTTTTGCACAATCATAGGTCCTCCCCAGTTAAAAAGATAATTTCATGTCAAATAAGTTTTAAAGTCATTGTTTATATACAAACTTATGAATTCAGTAGTAATATCATTTATCTTCATAAAATATGTCAGGCATACCTATAATTGGCTTACAATGTAACAGCATATTCAGACATTCTTTTTTCAATATGTGTCTTTTGGGGCTGGGGCTGTAGCACACTGGTAGAGTGCCTAGCATGAGTAAGGTGCTGGGTTCCATCCTTAGCACCACATATAAATAAAATAAAGATATAAAAAATATGTATCTTTTGTATTACTATAACCCCGAACTGGGATAAATAATCTTAATACCTGTTATTATACTTTTTATGTTTCTTTTATGGTAACACTCTCAACTTACCTTTTTGATCACTATGTATTTTATAAAAAACTCAAAACCCATTTTTGAACAAGATGGGACCTAATATTTAATCCAATAATGAAGAGTAATGTTCTTCAACAGATGAAGGGAAAAAAAATATGTGTGTGTGTACACACACAATGGAATATAACACATAACAAAAATAAATTTATGTCAACATATAGTCTACTGTCATGTATACCTAAAAAACATAAAAAGTATATGTCCTTTCAATATAGAAATATGAATAAATTTATGAATGAGAATGAATTTGAATAAAAAATAATCTGTTTTCATTTCATTTTTTAATGAATGTTAATGTTAGAAGTGTATGTAGTCTAGTACCTAGCTCAGCACTAGCACATCACACTAGTAACAAAAAACCCTGGGTTTGATCCCCAAAATCAGCCTAAAAACTATAAATGTATAACATGTTTCAGGGCAGTGAAAAATGCCTCGCTGGTGGAATACAAACTTTCTTGAGAGAAATTTAAAAATCCTGTCATCCTTTTAAAGTTTCCCAACTTTAACCAAATAACTCTATATTGAAATTTTTTTCAAAAGTAAACAGAAATATAGAAAGTTTTTTTTTTCTTTTCTTCTCATCCCCACTTTAGTACCAGGGATTGAACCCCCAGAAGCTAAATTCCTTAGCTACATCCCAAGGTCTTTTTCATTTTTTTTTCTTTTGTTGGAGACAGGGTCTCATTAATTTGCTTAGGACATTGCTGCTATGTTAATGAGGATTATTTTGAATTTTTGATCCTCCTATCTTTGTCTCCCAAGCTGCTGGAATTATAGGCACATGCCATGGTATCTGAGTAGGAAATGAATTTTTTTATAAATGATATTTCTTAAAATATTAATTGTAATAAAAAGTTAAAAATATAAACAAATAACAATCACAAATTATGCTTGTTAAATAAATAGATTACTAGCAGATGGGGTTCCATAGAGACATTAAAATTGTGATGGGGAAAAATATAAACTTAGTTTTTAGAAGTAATCACATTTAACAATATGCTATCATATTTCTAAGTATTTTATAATTTATTCACGTTTTCTCCTTTGCAAAGTGCTAACAGATCAGGCAGTAGTTAAAAAAAAAATTTGTCCTTCTTATTTTACTGGATTAAAGGAAAAGATTCCACTCCTTCTTTCATCGTAGAAAATAATACCTCAAATGGTGGAGTTGTTGTTTCAATTCTATATTTTCTTGCTTAAACTCTGATACCCTCTTTTTTAGCTCATGAATCTCATTTTCCAGTTGTGCATTTTTTTCAAAATGTAGTGAACACTGTGTGCAGTGACTTTTTTTGCTTTTTATTATTCTTTGAAGTGGTAGAAATGCTTTCTGGGTTTTCGATAGGCTAACAGAATCTGTCAGAAAAAAAGAAGATAGAAATAAAATATGTGACTAATTTAAATATATGAATGCTGTATATTTTACATGCATTATTTATACACTAAAACAATGAGTGCATAAAACACATGACACAATATGCTGAACTCTGAAGATACAGCAGATGAGATTAGACCCCTATTGTTCTTTAGCTTAAAATCTAATGGAGAAGACAGACACAAAAAAAGATCATTATAATTTTAGACAGATATTAGAAAAGAGGTTTGTGATCTAATACATAAATCTGATATTTAGAAACGATTCCCTGAGGAAAATAAAAATACACTGAGAAATGAACAGAAAGCAGGTAGAATGTAAAGAACATTATTCTTTCCAACTCCCCTGTGGTCTACACTTGTCTTGTACAGAAACTAAGAGGGACACTCCCACTATAACCTGCTGCTGGACTTTGGTCTTGAGAGAGACAACTCTTTATCTTTCTTGCTTTTTCTTTATTCCCTGTTTACTAGGTTCATTTCTCCAGGTATTGGAATATATCAGCACTCATGCTATAAATAAATATTCTATCTAAAGAAAGAACTGTGTAGAATATGTTGTTCTTACCATGGACATGTCCATCTTCTTTCTCTTTTGGTTTATGATGTTTCTCTCCAGATGAGTGAGAAACACACATCTGTGGAGAATCCTCAGAAAATACCTGCAAAATAAAGGACCCCAATGAGCTGCATGAAGACTTCACTATCACTCTTTTAGACATCACCCAAATTTTGGCCTTGAAAGCAGCTAACTAACATGTAGATAACTACAGACTGAGCAGTCATACTTTCCATAGGGTGTCTTAGCATTGTGCTCCAGATGAAGCTGAACACTTATCTTCCAATGGCTCCTGATTTGGTAAAAGCAGGGTGGATGTCATAGAAAAGGCATTCCTTGACAACATGCTAACAAAGGTGTATACACCCCAAAGGACGGGAGGAATAATATTCATTGTAACTCATTCCAACTTTGAATTCACCATCAAGTGTGAGAAGGCTTTCAAGTCTTATTTTAAAGACTTTTGAGGAGTATGTTTCATATTAAATAGGATTACACTTTTTAAACAATGAACTAACAAAGTTTTTGTTTGAAAATATGAGACTTAGGTGTTCAGTTGGGGATTTGACACTGAGATATGGCCCCTGCCCAGGATACACCCCAAATGGAAAGCTGTAAACCCAAGGACATACATATGCCAGCCAAATAAAATAAATCTAGATGTGTGCTAAATCTCACACCAGGAATGTTGGCAATGTGAGAAAAAAGATGAGATAGCATCTCTAAATTCCATCATTCCCCCATTAATGCACACAAATACATTTCTTTAATATACTAAGACATTTTGATAAAATTATTCAACATATTGACTGAATTTTCTGCAAGGATGAGAAACAAAATGAAAAGGTCACCACAGAAAAATTGTTTAATACATGTAAGAAGACAGAAATTGTGTCAACATAATTTATACACAACCAGAGATATAAAAAATTGTGCTATATATGTGTAATAAAAATTATAATGCATTCTGCTGTCATTTATTTTTTAAAAATCAATAAAAAAAATAACAAAGAAACATTAACCAAGATGTAAAGTTAATATATAAATATAATATAAAGTTAATATATATATTGTGTATATATATATATATTTCAACTTGTAGAAAATAACTACTGATTTTCACTAGAATTTTGAGCCTTTGACAGCATACCCTTTCACATGAATGCAGTCAGTGACCATTACCATTCATAACCCAGGTGCTTATTCGTCAGTCTCAAATTTAGTCTCAACTTTTTATTTTTCAAAATGTTTATGCAAGCAGACCCAAAAGGGTCTACAAAGAAGCTATTAGAGCTAATAAATGAATTCAGCAAAGTGGCAGGATATAAGATCAACACGCATAAATCAAAGGCATTCCTGTATATCAGTGACAAATCCTCTGAAACGGAAATGAGGACAACTACCCCATTCACAATATCCCCCCAAAAAATAAAATACTTGGGAATCAACCTAACAAAAGAGGTGAAAGATTTATATAATGAAAATTATAGAACCCTAAAGAAAGATATAGAAGAAGACCTTAGAAGATGGAAAAATATACCCTGCTCATGGATAGGTAGAACTAACATCATCAAAATGGCAATATTACCAAAAGTTCTCTATAAGTTCAATGCAATGCCAATCAAAATCCCAATGGAACTTCTTGTAGAAATAGATAAAAGAATCATGAAATTCATATGGAATAATAAAAGACCCAGAATAGCAAAAACAATGCTAAGCAGGAAGAGTGAATCAGGCGGTATAGCGATACCAGACTTCAAACTATACTACAGAGCAATAGTAACAAAAACAGCATGGTACTGGTACCAAAACAGGCGGGTGGACCAATGGTACAGAATAGAGGACACAGAAACCAATCCACAAAACTACAACTATCTTATATTTGATAAAGGGGCTAAAAGCATGCAATGGAGGAAGGATAGCATCTTCAACAAATGGTGCTGGGAAAACTGGAAATCCATTTGCATCAAAATGAATCTGAACCCCTATCTCTCGCCATGCACAAAAGTTAACTCAAAATGGATTAAGGAGCTTGATATTAAATCAGAGACATGGCATCTGATAGAAGAAAAAGTTGGTTATGATCTACATACTGTGGGATCGGGCCCCAAATTCCTCAATAGGACACCCATAGCGCAAGAGTTAATAACTAGAATCAACAAATGGGACTTACTCAAACTAAAAAGTTTTTTCTCAGCAAAAGAAACAATAAGAGAGATAAACAGGGAGCCTACATCCTGGGAACAAATCTTTAATCCACACACTTCAGATAGAGCCCTAATAACCAGAATATACAAAGAACTCAAAAAATTAGACAATAAGATAACAAATAACCCAATCAATAAATGGGCCAAGGACCTGAACAGACAGTTCTCAGAGGAGGACATACAATCAATCAATAAGTACATGAAAAAATGCTCACCATCGCTAGCAGTTAGAGAAATGCAAATCAAAACTACCCTAAGATACCACCTCACTCCAGTAAGATTGGCAGCCATTAGGAAGTCAAACAACAATAAGTGCTGGAGAGGATGCGGGGAAAAGGGCACTCTTGTTCATTGCTGGTGGGACTGCAAATTGGTGCAGCCAATTTGGAAAGCAGTATGGAGATTTCTTGGAAAGCTGGGAATGGAACCACCATTTGACCCAGCTATTCCCCTTCTCGGTCTATTCCCTAAAGACCTAATAAGAGCATGTTACAGAGACACTGCTACAACTATGTTCATAGCAGCACAATTCACTATAGCAAGATTATGGAATCAGCCTAGATGCCCTTCAATAGATGAATGGATAAAAAAATGTGGCATTTATACACAATGGAGTATTACTCTGCATTAAGGAACGACAAAATCATAGAATTTGGAGGGAAATGGATGGCATTAGAGCAGATTATGCTAAGTGAAGCTAGTCAATCGTTAAAAAACAAATACCAAATGACCCCTTTGATATAAGGGGAGTAAACAAGGACAGGGCAAGGACGAAGAGCTTGAGAAGAAGATTTACATTAAACAGGGATGAGAAAAGGGGAGGGGAGGGGAGGGAAGGGGAGGGGGGATAGTAGAGAATAGGACAGACAGCAGAATACATCAGACACTAGAAAGGCAATATGTCAATCAATGGAAGGGTAACTGATGTGAAACAGCAATCTGTATACGGGGTAAAGTTGGGAGTTCATAACCCACTTGAATCAAACTGTGAAAGATGATGTATTAAGAACTGTGTAATGTTTTGAACGACCAACAATAAAAAAAAAACAAAAAAAACAAAAAAAAAATAAAATCCATCAAATTTTCAAAAAAAAAATGTTTATGCAAGTGGAAGCACAAGCAACATTTAGAATTGTTTTACCTCCATTACATAGTAAATTTAGCTATAAGTTGACAGGACTACTAATGCTATTTTCAGATTCTAACCAGTTCAGATTGGTTTTAGATGTAATTAGTAATATATAATGCCTGGATTCCAAAAGACTATTTAAAAGGTATTTTCATTTGGCCTCCTTTACTTTCCTCAAGAAAGAAAAACAAGAAGAAAGGGGAAGAAATGCTTTATATGTTGACATACCTGAGACTGGGTACATTGAGCGTCATCAAAACTTTTGTGCTCTTCTGAAGTCATGTCAAAATGGGTCTCTGCTGATAAATGAATACATTTACTCACATTCCTTAGAACTGCATTAGAAAGCGTGAACATCAATCCAAATAGAAAAGGATAATTGTAACACCAAAACAACTTAATATTCCCAAATATGATTTCCAATTAAGTTTAATATTTGGTGAATAATTACTGGTTTCAACTTTCCACAGTATTTTTTTTTCCTTTTCTTTCTTTGTGTATACACCTTGGGAGTGGACCCACAAACTTATGCATTCTTGTCAAATACTCTTAACATTTAGTTCTATCCCATGGCCACTTTAATTGGCAACTGGAGTCCTTTGAGTGGACTGAATACAGCCATCCTTCAAGGCTTGGACTTCCAAGTAGTTGTCAATAAAGATGTACCCATTTGCACCCAACAAACATTGAGTTCTCAGGGAGTATTCTTTCTTGATCCAAATCCTCAACACACATCTTATAGAGACATGACAGGATACAAGGTTCAGTGCAAACCATATTGCCAAGACTTGTCTACTCAAGATCAATGAAATTTGCTCAGAAACAAGCTTGAAAATACACATGGAAAGAAGGGCTGATTCTGGGAAAATGTTAGTATAGAGTAAGCTGCATTCTAAGCTACACTATTGCATGGAGACCAAAGAGTTGGTGAAGAGCTTCTCAGCAAAGTGAGTGAAAGAGGGATTTTATTCAAATCCCTAAAATTTCTGAACACTGAAAAAGTCCAGAGATTCAGTAATCTGTGTACCATAAACAAAAAAAGCCTACAACCTGCATGCAGATCTGCCTCAGACAAAGGGGGAGAGAGAAGAGGAAGTTGCATTCTAAGTTGTACCATAATGTGCCCTACTAAGGAGAAACCTGAGATCAAAAATATTGCTTAAACTGATCTGACTAAAAGGTGCACTATGCGCTGGTGCTTAAAAAGCATGCTCTTCTCTCAATGAGTGATGGGAGTGCTGAAGTCATAGCCATCCTCGGAAAGAGTGCAACAGTAATTTCTTTGATTCAGTTCCTCTAAACAACACACACACACACACACACACACACACACACACACACACATACACACACACACACACACACACACACACACACACACGCACGCAAATGAGGATCCTGGAAGTGCCTATCAAGGGACCTAGGTTGTGCCTCATGGAAAGTAGAAAAAACTGGTGCAGGCTAGACTATACCCATGTGACTCTGGTGAGAAGGGCAAAGGGGAACCTATGTGTCTGGAAGCAAATGTGACCAGCTGAAGTGTCAGAGAAAATGACCTAAGAATACAGAGAAAATGTGCCCCCAGGGATGGTGTTTTTTCTGGCTACTCACCCCTCAAAATGACAGGTAAGAGGTGAGTAGCCAGAGAGCAGGAGATGGTGAGAGCATGAAATTCTGTAGGCCCACACAGAGAAAAGTATGAAATAGTTCAGGATTTGTCTCAGAATAAAGGGATAGGTAAGGCCTAATGCCAGAGGACAGTTGAGGCAGAGGAAAGGTATAAAGATACAGAATGAGGCTTGGCTCATGTCAGGAAATATTTCTAAGAAATTTCAGAAGGTTGACCTTTCACATTCTAAAGAGATGCTTATGGTGACATTTGCACGGTAGCTAGTTCACTCCAAAGGCTGGAAATAGGGAGAATGAAATAGTATGATACATAGGGGAAACAACTCAGAATTGAGGGGATATTCCCAGAAACACAGAGGAGAGATCATTTTCTGTGACTACTGATGACATTGTGAGGAAAATCCTCCCACCTCTTTGGGAAAACCACCTTACATGTGAGAACACTGGCAGCATTTCAAGTGTTTTAACATTGTGTTCCCTGGAGTGTTGTAATGTAAAACTTACCCAATTTGACTGTTTTTTCTTTTACCTCGCCTAATCCTTTCCGTGGAAGCGCCTCTTTTATTGTGATGGGATCGATGCGCTTAGAAAGAAGATAGTACATAAAGAGTGTATTTTTCATTGACTACAAAGTTAATAATTGAGAATAAATATAGAAATTTAATTACCTTTCTGAAATCAGATGAATCCCTAGAGGCTGAAAAACAAAAGGGGTATATAATCAAGCAAAGTTGAAGAGGACAAAACAACTCATACATTACAGATGCCTCCACATACATCTGAGGTCCATGGTTCAGCTGTGCTAAAAATTATGCTATCTCCTGGGTTTCTGTGCTGGCTGGTTTGGCTGACAACAATCATGTGACTAAAGGAATTTTGTGAATAGGTTTTGTGAAACATGCCGTTAATTTCACAAACCTGAGATTATTTGTCCAATGACCATAAATAAAACAGACAAGGAAACATACACCAATGCAAAGATACAGATTGATGGAGAATCCAACAATCCTCTAGTGGAGAAGCAAAGAAGGTCCCTAAGAGATTCAATGGCAAAGGTGAAGTAAAAACAAAAACAAGCCATAGAACCTATCTTACTGAAATATTATTGAAAAGATTTAATCTTTATAATTTTAAGTATGTATATATTTACTGCATTTGTCCTTTCATTTTTGTTTAGTAAGGCCAAAGCTGTGTTCAGATCCCAGGGAAATGTTAGGTTCATTTCTCAACAAAGATATCTGAAGGAGTCAGTTGATATACATATTTTGACACTGAAAGCTATGACATCTATTATTTGTTTCTTATATTCAAGTGGGATGCTGGTTCCTCTTGTGCATCCTCTATTCCTGTATTCTCTGGTTTAAACAGATTAGATTTTCATGGTCCCCTTGTGTGAGAACAGATAGTTTCTACATCTAAGAAATAAGGGATAATTGGTTTAAACTTTTGAGACATAAAAATTTAAAGGGAAAGTTGAAATGGAAGAGCACAGCTTTATCTAATAACAATAATATATTATTACACACACAAACACACGCATATATGACAAAAATTTTGGGTATTCAAAGAGTAAACTATATAAAGAGTTCTGTTTGCAAATGAGTTTGGTTTGGTGTGACTTGCTAGTGTTTTAAGTGTATTCACAAAAGGCCAGGCCTATCAAAAAATTATAATTAGATTTTGAAGGATGAGGATGTAGCTCAGTAATGAAGTGAATTTCTAGAATGCCCATGATCAAAATTTTATTTTCAGGCAAATAGGAAAGAAATACAGAAAGTAATTATGTAAGGAAAAAAGACAGAGAGGGAGGTAAGGGAGTAGGAAGGAAGGAAGGAAGGAAGGAAGGAAGGAAGGAAGGAAGGAAGGAAGGAAGGAAGAAAGGAAGGAAGAGAGGAAAGAAGAGAAAGAGTAGAGCTGTCATGAAAAATTATGAATGATTCTGAAATGTAATTTTGCTCCTCAGAATGACTCAATTTAAACCACAGCAAGCAGTATGTCTGAGAGGTATGGAGAAAAGATGGTCATGGCTGGAATCTTTCCCCAACTTACAAGCCCCTCATGATTCAAATGATGGACAAGTTACAGTCTCTCACATATTGTGAAAGATAGATATACTGATAGTCCCTGAATTGCATGCTCTCAGTTTCCCCTTCATTCCCTCCAAGATTACCCAACTAACTTATTTTGTTTCTTTCACATTTCTCCTTCCCAGGAACTTTTCAAAAGCAACATCTTGATCTCTGGTCTTGATTCTTTATATTTTCCATTTTGTCTATGAATTATTCCCACTCTTTCTTTTTCTTTTCTTTTTTTTAGTTGTAGATGGACACAATGTCTTCATTTTATTTATTTATTTATTTATTTATTTATTTATTTATTTATTTATTTATTTATATGTGTTGCTGAGCATAAACCCAGTGCCTCAGGCATGCAAGGCAAGCACTCTACCACTGAGCTACAACCCACGTCCACCACTCTTTCTTAATTCCCAATTTAAGGATGAGACCTAAGAAATATAAATTCTATACTTTGAGTTTTTATCACTTGCCAAGAGACAAGATTAGAATAAAAACTAGATGTATGCAATAACTTTATTACATTTGATGTTCCAGTGGCTCTGCATTTGGTTTTGCTAAAAGGAAATCTTCTCCTGACCTCTTTACATGGTGGCCGGCAGATAGTGATCATTGGAATCACCTTACATGGAAGAAAACATAGATGTGCAGGCCAGGTAAGTCAGAGTATACATTTTGAATAGGGATCCCCACAGATGATCTATTAGAGTCTGAGAGTCTGGGTCTGCACTTAGTCTGCTTCTCATTTCCCTGCCTTCAAATGCCTTACAGTAATAGAGCCAGTTTTCCACCCAATGATGTTCCCAAACCTGAACGATGAGAAGAAGTCCTTTCTCCTTCATTTACTCACTGTATTCTCTCTGCTTTTCTCAGTGTCTATTCTCCCTTCTGCTTTCCAAATTGTCCAAAGAATATTTTAAAAACCTATGAATTTAGTTATCAGTCCATAACAATTTGCACATTTTTCCACTTCCCATACTTCTGTGTCTTCCATCTGAGCTTCATCCCAGGTAGTGGCAAGAATGTCTATGATATAGGTATTTTTATTTTTATCTGTTTTAATTATAATATTGTTTTATATAAATTTATGACCAGACACATGGATTTATGAACATTTCACTTAAAAAGAAAAAAACTTCCTTTCTTCATGATCAGTTCTTCACATGTCAATTCCTTTCTAATGACAACTCAGAAATGAGTGGTGAGAAAAAATATTCACACCTTGAGTCATTTGCACAACTGGAAACTCCCACTTTCCTTCCACATTTTGAACAGGTGGTCTTTTTATTCTGGTACATGACTGAAATTTATCAGCCTTCATGGCTTCTTTTTCCTTCATTTACTCGCTGCACTCACTCTCTCTACCTTTCCCAATGTGTATTCACCCTTATCCTCTCTACTTCACAATTTCCAACTCCCCTATGATCTATGCCTGTCTTGTATAGAAACTAAGAGGGACACTCCCACTATAACCTGCTGCTGGACTTTGGTCTTAAGAGAGACAACTCATTATCTTTCTCACTTTTTCATTATTACCTGTTTACTAGGTTCATTTTTCCAAGTATGAGAATAAATCAGCACTCATGTTAGAAATCAATATTCTGTCCAAAGAACTGTGTAGAGTATGTAGTTCTTACCATGGACATGTCCATCTGCTTTCTCTTTTGCTATATAATGTTTCTCTCCAGATGAGTGAGAAATGCACATCTGTGGACCACCCTCAGAAAATACCTGCAAAATAAAGGACCCCAATGAGCTACATGAAAACTTCACTATCACTCTTTTAGACATCACCCAAATTTTGGTCTTGAAAGCACCTAACTAAAATGTAGATAAGTACAGTCATATTTTCCACAGGGAAACCTAGAATTTGTACTTCAGATGAAGCTGAACTCTTGTCTTCCAATGGCTCCTGATTTGGTAAAAGCAGGATGGATATCATAGAAAAGGTATTTAATAACATAAATGCATGTATTCTAAGAGTGTAAACAACCATATATCACAACCCCACAAGATGAGAATGCATTAAATACTTAATTAATCGTTCTTGAGAAATATAATTAATATTATGTTGCATTACATGTTTTAAATAACAGACTTATGAGACTCAGTGTGATAAGAGATTTGGAATTATGTGATGTTGAGCAGAAATAAGACTTTATTGGACTTGCCTCATTTTGGTCATCACTTCTCACAGAATCTAAAGAGCTTATAGTAAGTGTTTCACTGAGAGAAAATCCAGTTTAATAAAATGACAGTGTAGGGTGAAGAAATGTTTCTATGGTACTGTTAGAAAGCAACACACAGGATCTGGGTAGAGTAAACAACATGTTCCTCTGAGAGAGAACTAAAAAGTACACCAATGAAGAAAAATGACAGCACAAAAATGTACAGCACTTCCTGACTACTTTTCAGAGCTTGAGTCATATTGGCTCCTGTGTGCATTCTGGATAAAAAAAAAGAGCAGCTATGGAAAAAAGAAAACCTGGAGAGGCACCATAGAGAGCCTCAGACCAAATGAAACCCAGAATTTTGGCTTTTAGAATAGTAAATGAATTCAAGGATTTCACCAGCCATCCATGGGCTGGGTGTGTGAGCTATGCACATTTGAGTGTATGAGAAAAACTGGTCTGAAATTACTGTCTGATTAGGATCTGCATGTATGTGTGTCTTTTCACTCACTCTGCCTGTGATACCCACAGAGCACCTGAGATGGGTGTGATTTTCCATGTTTATATGTAACTAAAACTGAGCCACTGGGAAGGACTATCTTTTACCATAAATGTACTCAATGACCATCACCACTATATATGTTCATTAATTAAAATGGTTATTAGCAAAACCACTAATTTTAACTTCTTCATCATTTTCAGGGGTTAAAAAAAGAAACCCAAATAATATTCAGAAAAATAATCTGCCCGAATCACAAGGATAATATTTATCTATATGTTATCCTGAATTTTAATGCTATTTTCAGATTCATAACCAGTTAAATTCTATTAGGTTTCAATATTAAATTATCATCTTTAGATTTCAAACCACTGTTATGAAAGGTAATCAAATTTGCCCATATTGACTTTCTTAAAACAAGGAATACAGTAAGAAATCAGAAGTTTTAAAAAATATATCTGAGTGAACACACCTGTGGCTGCTTATTTTTGGTGTCATCAAGACCTTCCTCCTCTTCTTCAGATGATGAAAACCAAAGTGGTTCAGCTGAAAAATGTATGTAGATTTACGTAAACAACTTAGAACATTTAGAGAGAATGATAGTCTGCCAAAAATAAAAAGTAATAATAAGCTTGAATTTTAGGTGCTATTACCTCTTTAACTGTTTATTGGTGGGGTATGCTTGTGTTTACTCAGTGATTTAAACCTAGAACATTGCAACATTGGCAAGAGCTCTGCCAGAGTTGTATATTTGTTTATTTTTGGAAACTGGGTCTCTCTAAAGTGTTTGTTTCGGCCTGAGACTGCCATTCTCTTGTCTCAGTCTCCCAATAGCTGTGTTTAGAGGTGATCCACTGTACCCAGCAGAGATTTTTTTTTCAGGGAATGTTTCTAGTGGTATAAAACTTCAATAGTCTACCTGAGGAGACACTATGTATCACCAGGTTTAAGAAACCAGAATATCTCAAAGGTATACAAGATGAATGAAAATTTGCCAGAATTAAATTTTAAAAACACTATAGAAATGTGGGGATACACACAATTTGGTATTCTCTTCCCCATAACAGTAACTTTTAAAAACAACTATTCATCAATAGTCATTTCCACAGTGACTTAGACTCTACTGTTATCAATGAACATCTTGCATATGCAATATTTTCCTACATTACTCTAAACAAATGTGTTCTTCTGTAAGACTTAGTCTGTTCAGTCCTGCATGATTATCAATCTCCTTGTCATAAACTGCTTTTTACCCTCTTGAGGTGTCTCAGCATTTCAGCCACTGTTCAACTGGATTCCTACCAGTTGACTTGTAAATTACTCCTTCCCCTGTCTAGCCCTTTGGCTCCTGAACTTGAGAAGACCTCTTTTATATCACCTTAGCATCAACAGTTTATTTGAACCGAGAATTATTATGTTCCCTATGAGAATAGAGTAAAAATGTGCCAGGAATAATGGCTTTCCTAGAGCTAGGATTCAGCAGAGACTAAAGGAATGAGGTTACCAGTAAGAGGCAGAAAATGGGGAAAGCTTAAAAGGCTGTAGCTAGACACAGAGTGAAGCATTAAATGGGTCAGTATTTGTCTGAAAATATAGGGATTGGTGAGGAGCCATCAAGATGACAGTAAAATTAAGGGAAAGGATAAAGTGTTAGGCTGAACGCATGAAAGATTTCTGGGTAATTTTAAAAGCTGGCCTTTTATCTTCTAGAGAGGTTCATAGTCACATTTGCATTGTAGCTAGATGGCTCCAAATGCTGAAGATAGGATGAGTGTGGAGAGCATATGCATGAGCAGAAATGAATAAGAAGGTGGCAGGAGTGCCAAATAGAGGGAAGCAGGCCAGAATGGAAAAAATGTTCCATGAAAAATAGAGGATATATCATTTTCTGGGACCAGTGTAGAATGAAGTTCCATTAAGTACTGAAGGACAAAGCTGGGTCTCTGGAATAAGAGGCTCTGTACTGTTACACAAGGTTTCAAATGGCATGTAGAATAAAACACACCAACTGTTTAAGTTCTTTGGGTTTACCATGTAATATTTGAATTTCTCATTTTTGTATGTTAAGGGACTCATTTTAGTGCTTAGGGGTCAGTTTCCGGAATCTTGGATTTACCCAACCTTCCAATGAATAAGAGAAAAAGCTTCGTGGCAGAGCCACTGCTTAGCATGCCAAAGTATCTGTGTTCAGTCCCCACCATTGAAAAGTAAACTAAAAACAAAAGCAAACAAAAAAAGAAAGAAAAGCATGGAGAGGGAATATATAAAGTGGTTTGTGTAAGTAGTTTTGAATTTACAACTCTGGGTCAATAAAAATCATAAAAGAGTAATTTCCTAAAAATACTCTATTAGTTTTATAGAAAATGAATAATATAAAGAATACACAATAATACTTTGTATGGTTTAATACAGAGATAATCACAAGTGATGAAGGACATAGAATCCACAGCTGCATAAAGTACAACACGGGTTCAATGTGATTATTCAATAAAGTGGGTATTATATTAGAATTGAAATTAAATTTTGATTGGGTCTTGTTTCACACACTATACTTAATCTCTGGGTTCAGACACATATTTTTATGTTCATCTCCCAAGATTTGGAAATTATGGGCAGCTATGCAACAAGTTTTTATAAAATTTTGGAGGAAAATAGAGCCTCATAATTCACCTAACAGGTATAAGAATTCCGGGAAATTTAATTTTAAAAATGTCTGAGATAAAGATTTTTTTAGAAATCATTTTGTTGTGACTTTAAAGATATTATTTTAAACTTGTATGCCAATATAGACACTGGAATGTGTATGTATGTGTGTATGTATGTATATGTATATATATATATTTTACCTGATTTGCATATCCTTTCTTCTGTTGTCCCCATTGTATTCTTTTGAAGAAAATACCTCCTGTCTAAGATAGGCTGTATGGGTTTGGAAAGTAGATATTAAATACGTGTTGTACATTTTATACTATACACAGTTAGTAATTAAAGATAAACATAGAAGTTTATAATTACCTGCACAACAGGATGTCTGAAATTCTGAAATACTGAAAAGCAAAAGGGATACACAATTCACAAAACATGAATATGACAAAATCACCCACATCTTCCTGCTGAATTCACATGGAGTCAAGTTCCAAGGGTTAGCTTTGATAAATAATATTTTAACATTTGGACTTCTGTGTTTGCTGGTTTTTCTTGAGTACAGCAGCATGATTCAAATATATTGAAGAAAAACATCCAATATTAGTTTAATTAAGCATAGAGTTAAGTTTTCAAAAGTGAGATTACATTTCCAATTACCACAAATATAATAGGGAATGCACACATGCCAAGTAAAGGTGTGGATTGATTGAGGGAATGGGGATATCTAATCAGAGGAGCAAAGGAGAAACTTTGGGGCATAAATATATAAAATAAAGAAAATAATTTAACAGCAGGTATGTTTAATGTAGCCTATCACAATCATTTCATTAACTTTATTACAGGTATGTATCCTGTTCCTCCATTTGTCCTACAATATAGTAAGTCCAAAGTTGTGATAACCGTCAAGTGGAAAGTATAATTCATTTGCATTGAGGAAAGTTCTGAGAAATGATCAGCTTTGGTATACACTTATTAAAATAATCATTTTTCCATACCCATGGAGGACCGTGGTGTATCTTCTCTTAATATATCCTCTGGTCTGACCCACTCAAAGTTTCTTGATTCATTCATTTGAGAAGACATAGGAACTGTATCTAATAAATAATTTTAATAATCATAAAATATTAATATATGGTAATCCAAAGGGGAAAAGTGAACTGAAATGCAAAAGAATTATCAGACATGAAAAACCTTTTATATTTCAAATTCATTAGCATATATACAAAAAATAACAGCTTTGGTATTCAACAAATTAACCTAAAGAGTCTGCTGTTTACAAAATGAGCCTTGTTTGATATAACTTCTTAGACTTTCAAAGATTTTCATAAAATATCTGTCATATCAGAATACTAGCTATTTAGAGAGAAGGACTTGGCAGAGTAATTGAGTGCATTCCTAGCATGCCCAAAGCCATGGTTTCATTAAAGAAAAAAACTAATTATCTTTTTAAATGCCCCATATTTCTTAAATGCTGTGTTTCTGATCTCAAATACCGATATCAATACATCCCTATACTTGGAAGTTATGCAGCAAAGAAATTAAAGTGGCTAGTTGTCCCAATTCTAACAGTTTCCCCTGCTTAAAACCATCTCTGGACTAGTAATTCTCACTTTTGTTTGAAGGCAAATATAGTGAAACCAGCTGAAATGCATTACCTCAGTCTCCTTATTATTACCTTCAAAATTTCCTACCTAATTTTATTCCCTCCTCACTACCCCCTCCCTTTGATTTTCAAAAGCTATCTCTAGACCTGTAATCTTGATTCTTTTTTTGTTGTTGTTGTTTAGATTATTCCCACTACTTTTTCTTCCCAATGCAGTAACTGTATCTTAAAAATACAATTTCTAGGAGCTGGGTTTTGGCTCAGTCTTAGGGCGCTTGTCTAACACATGTGAAGTACTGGGTTGAATCCTCAGCACTATATAAAATAAATAATATAAAGGTATAGTGTCAATTTACAACTCAAAAAATCTTTTAAAAAATACAATTTGGGGGCTTGGGTTATGGCTCAGCGGTAGAGTGTTTGCCTTGCATGTGCAAGGCTCTGGGTTCCATCCTCAGCACCACATAAAAATAAATAAATAAATAAATAAAGTTATTGTGTACAACTACAAAAAATATTTTAAAAAATACAATTTCTATGTTTCATCCATTTGTTCTTCCCCTTTGCCAACAGACATAATCAAAAACAAAGCAAGATTTATTCTCTAATTTAATATAGTTATGCCATGAACTAAGACAATTTAGATTTTCTAACGGGCAATTCATTCAACTGCTCTTGCAAATCAGAATGTAGTCTGTGAATCAAGGAGCATTGGAAGCATCTTTGAATGTATTCAGGAGGTAGAACCAAAGACCTGCTGAGTCAGAACATACATTTTGTACATGGTCCCCAACATATGATTCAATAAAATTTGAGAGTTCTTAGGCATGCTTAATCTTCTACCAATTCCTCTAACTTAACATGCCTATTTGATGTTTCTTTTTGCTTTGTTATTTTGTTATTGGTACTGGGGATTGAACCCATGGGTGTCTAACTACTGAGCAACATCCACATCCCTTTTTATATTTTATTTAGAGGAAGGGTTTTGCTGAATATCTGAGGGCCTCATTCAGTTACTGAGCTGGCTTTAAAATAAAAATTATTTCTCCATCTTCAGCCTCCAGAGCCACTGGGAATATAGGCATACACCTTGTGCCTGGCCATTTATTTCACCTATTTAAAATTCTCCCTATTTTGTACTCTAATTTGTAGATGTATTAGAAGTCATAATCTTTCCAAGGAATGTTTCATCAGGCCATCATCAATGTGCATCTGCTTATTTTTTCTTTTTCTTTCTTTTTTTTTTTTTTGGTTGTTGTTGTCTATAGTCTTTTCTCATTCTTCATTTCCAAATTCTTCTCTCCCCTTTCTTATGTCCCAACTTTTCTCTAATTTCAGCAGGTCTGGACTTAATAACTCAGCTCCTCAACTTACCCTGTGGTTGCAACTTGATAAGATACACTATTTCAACTCCCATATTATTTATTATTTTCATTTCTTCCACTATTAAATCATACTAGTACTCATGTTTTAAACATGCATTATATCCAATAATTTTAAAATGAGTGGTTCTTACCTTCTGTATGTCCACTTATACCATCTTTTTCTCTTTGATATGCATCACCAAATGAATGACCAACACTATTCTGAGGAAGAATCTGAGAGATAGTCGTCTGGTAAAATTAAACAAGTAATGAATTATATGAAGATTGCCTAATCAGTATTCTAAGGAGACACCTAATTTTCCAGATTTGAAGTAAATTAGATTAAAAACTAGAGAAGTACACATTAAAAATTGAAATATTTTATATCACAGTGTTATATATACTCTGCAAATCAGCCAAATATTATATTCATTTGTCTACTAACTCTACAAAACCAGGATAGAAGGACAATATAGAACTATCAACACGAGGGCTAGGGTTGTGGATTATATATATACATATATATATGATAAGGGGGTTCATTATAACTTATACAGAAATGCATATAACATATTTAGACAAATCTTACTGCCCAGTACATTTTCTAACCCTTCCGATATCTCTCCACTAATCCACCAAAAGCAGTTGTATGAGGACAGTTTATACTAAGGGCTACCTCCATTTGAAAATCTAAGATATTTCAATTTAAAAACCTCATAATGCATCCCAAGGTCTAAGAAAAACCTCAGTAAATGAATTCTAAAACCAATACAAGAAAAGAATTCATTAAAGTCAGAGCCAAAATTATAAAATAGATAATTTTTTTAAAAAAACATAGAAATAATGAAACAAATAGTTTGTTTTTAAAATGGTAAATAAACTTGATAAACCCTTGGCCAAGGGAACTAAAAGAAAAAAGGAGATACAGATGAATAAAGCTAGAAACAAAAAGTGAAATATTAAAACAGATACCATTGAAATCCAGAAGATCTCTAGAGACTACTAGAGAACTTATATTTCAATGAATGGGAAAAAATTTAGACTATTTTAAAATAATAAAAAATCAAAAGATAAATAAATCTAAGTGATATTAATGAAATATGTCATAAAATGTTGAATCAAATAGATAGAGGAAACCATAGCTCAATAACAAGCAATTAGGTTGAAGCAATAATAAAAAGCCTTATGGACCAGAGGTTCAGAGGTGAATACATGGCTAAATTTTATCAGATATTTAAAGAAGAACTGATATTAATCCCCCATTACATTTAAGAGCAAAGGAAAGATGCTTCCAAAGCAATTCTGAAAATTATTACCCTGAGTGGAAAAGTAAAGATTGGACTTAACAAGAAAAAACTAGATATCAATATCCTTGAGAAACATAGTATAAAAATTCTCATAAAATCTTTGCAAACCACATTCAACAACACATTACAAATAACATACATATCAGGCATAGTGGTGTAGGTCTATACTCTCAGAAAAGCATCAGGTTGTTTGAGGAACACTGTAATTTCAAAGCCAGCCTGGGAAATTTAGTGAGACCTGTTATCAAAGTGAACAATAAAAGGTGCTGGGGATGTGGTTCCTTCGTACCATGCTCCTGGTTTGAGACTCTAGTCACATACAAAAAAAAATCCATAAAAGCTGATTTTGATCTAGGATGATTCAATACATGCAAATCAATAAAACTAATACATCACATATAGAATCAAGAGCAAAATTACATGATCTTTTAAGAAGCGGCAGGAAAAGCCTTTGACAAATTCAATGGCCCTCATGACAAAGCCCTGAGAGATTAGAAATAGGAGAATTTTATTAAAATAAAGACCAAGTATACCAAATCCAAAGCCAATAGTAAAATGAAGAAGAATATTTTCTCTAAAATCAGGAAATACACAAGGATGTTCATTGCTGCCAATCTCACTAATCACAGTACTTGAAATTTTAGAAAAAGAGAAAGAAATAAAAGGGATTCAAATAGGAAAGTTAAAATGTTAAATTATTTCTATATTCAAATGATTTAGTCCTATTCTTAGAAGAACATAAATAATATATTATGAAAATTCTACTTTGATGAATGAATTCATCAGAGTAACAGGATACAAAATAAACATATAAAAATAAACTGTTTGTCTATATACCATAGCAAACCTAGAGAGAATAAAGCAAGAGTAATAGCTCATTCAAATAACTTTAAAAATAGCTAGGAATAACCCTAAACAAGAAAGTGAATGACCTCTTCAAGAAAAATTACACATTGAAGAAAAAAATAAGAAATCAATAGGAAGTAAAAAGATCTGCTATGTTCATAGAGAAGCAGAATTAATATTGTGAAAATGAGCATAGTACCATAAATGAATTATAGATTCCATGTATTCCCATTCAAATTCAAATGATATTGTTTGCAGAAATGGGGGGAAATAACTACTTCTAAATTTGTATGGAAGAAAAACAAACAAACAAAAAAATACTTAGACAAAGTGATACTGATCATAAGAGAAACAATGGATAAACCACAATGCCCAATTTCAAAATATAAAACAGAGCCATAGTAATAAAAAACATGGTCCTGGTGTAAAGAAAGACCCATAGACCAATGGATAGAAAAGAAGTCAGAGAGCAAACCCAGGGGTACAGTCATGTGATACTAGGCAAAGACACCAAAAACATATTTTGGAGAAAAGACAAACAACATTTTAGAAATAGTGTTGGAAAAACTAGATATCTATATGTAAAAGAAGAAACCTAGATGCCTATTTTCTAACACTGTACAAGAGTTTATTCAGAAAGGACTAAAGACATATGTACCAGACTAGAAGGTTTACAACTACTAGAAGAAAATATATGGAAAACACTTCAGTATGTAGGCAATAACTTCCTGAATAGAGCCCCCTACAGCTCAGAAAATAAGAGCAACAATGGATAAGAGAGGGTGCATCAGAGACCCTCATTGTTATACAAAATTCCATATAAGAGGTTGTGAGGGGAATGGGATAATAAACAAGGAGGGAAATGAATTACAGTGGACGGGGTAGAGAGAGAAGATGGGAGGGGAGGGGATGGGGGATAGTAGAGGATAGGAAAGGTAGCAGAATACAACAGTCACTAATATGGCAGTATGTAAAAATGTGAACGTGTAACCGATGTGATTCTGCAATCTGTATTTGGGGTAAAAATGGGAGTTCATAACCCACCTGATTCTAATGTATGAAATATGATATGTCAACAGCTTTTTATTGTGAACAACCAATAAAAAAAAGAGAGGGTGCATCAAACTGAAAAATTCCTGCATAGTAAGTGAAACACAAAACAGTAAGAAGTGGTAGCCTCCAGAAATGGAGAAAAGCTTTGCCAGCTATTCTTCTGACAGAGGATTAATATCCTAAAAATATTAATGCAAATATCTTACTACCAGAAAAACAAAAACCTTTTCAATAAATGAGCAAATGCACAGCTAGTTCTCAAAATAAGAGATACAAATGGCCAACACTTCAGGGAAAAAATAAAAACCATAATATCTTTATCAATCAGGAATATGCAAATCAGAACAACATCAAGCTCCCATTTTCCACCATTCAAAAAAGCAATCATCAAGAAGGCAAATAATACTGTGAAGATGAGGAGAAAAATCTCTTACATGTGAATGGCAGGAACATAAATTACTATATCACTATGGAAATTCATATGAAGGCTACTCAAAAACTGAACATAGAACTACTTTATTATTCATATATACTACTCAGTACTTACCAGAAAATATTAAAGTCAGCTTATTTTAGAAATATACATATGCCCATCTTGCCATGACACTATTAATAATAGGCAAGTTATAGAATCAGGCTAGATGCTAGTTAATAAAAGAATGGATAAAGAAAATGTGGTATATATAAACAAGGAAGATTTCTATGCATAGAGAACAACAAAACTAAGTTAATTTTAGGAAAATGAATAAAACAGGGAAGCATAATGTTAAATAATATAAGCCAGACTCAGGAAACAAATATCATATATTTCTCTCACATGGAAAACTAGAGGTGGAAATGTTCAACATAAAAATAGATGAATAATAAATTTTATCCATTAGCTCTTCATAACTGAAATAAAATTAAAGTAATTTCAAAAACAAAAGATATCGTTTACATTTAACCTTAGTTTAGCTTCTTCAGGATATTTACAAATATATTTCCTAACCTGGAATAGTTCATAAAAATAGTAGTGTTTTACAATAAACATTAAAGTAAGTAAATACAGAAACATCTAAAATTTGAAATTTCAAAATTTGACATAGAATCTATATATTTTAAGAAACTATAATGGAAAAACAATAATTCTGAAACTAAAGTATTACCATACAATTATTGAGTGTTTCTGCTTCCAGAACTGGTTATTACCTTGCACACACCATTTATTCTTTGATTAGATGAAGAGTAAATTTTTAGAAAATTTCATTACCTCAAATTTCTTTAGAATTTTTATTGGTTCTTTTCAGTTATACATAAAAATAGAAGTTATATACTAGAATATAATTATAAAAGCATAGAATATAATTTTTTCTAATTCAGGACCTAGTACTTCTTTCTGTTCTTCTAATCTTTCTGCTATTTACTTAGAGTTTTTTTTAATTACTGTCACTTTTAGTGGAAAGACTCAAAGTATGGATATGCAAGCCATTTTAATACAACTATTAAGATACAGATTCTAGATTTCTGGGTTTCCATAATTACCAATATTACTTCAGTATAAATATTGAGCCACGGAAAGAAATAGAGAATATAGGTCTCCTCAAATGCTATGATACCAAAATATCAAGGGTCCAAGTAAAAAAAGAAAAGTTATGTGCAATGTATATTATATATTCCAAACTAAAGGCACCAGGGAAATTTCACAATTTTATAAAAATTAATTTAGGCATGAGTATTGTAAGTCATGTAAGAATGATTTAAAAACCACAGTAATGAAAACTGATACAAAAAATCCTTGAATAAATATTATATTTCCTCTACAGTTAGAAAGCTGTTTCTAATGCAATTTTTCTTTCATTATGTATTTCACAGCCCATTGTTACTTCCAGCCCCCACAATCCCCAAGTACTTGAGAGAGCAGTGATACGAAAGGCATTTTTTTTAAAAAAAAATCTACATAATTCTTTAAAATGGATTCTTAGCAAATATTCATGTAAAATATAAGAAAAAATATAGCTAAATTTTCAGCATTAACATCTTAAAACACAAAATTCAGAGCGAGAACATGAGGTTTTTTACAAAAAATCACTTTACCTTAATAGGAGCTTCATAGCTGTCCCGAACCATTGCAAACAAGGAATCATCTGAGTGTGATTTTTTGATAGATCTTTAAAGAAAAAATGTATAACAAAAATGGTGAATAGTTTTCTTTTTAAAATAAACTCTGTTTAATTTAAGGTATAACTTATTAAATGGTGTTTCTTGATTGATTAATTAAAATATGACCTCCAATTAAAAAAATAGCTTGTGTTCACCTCTTTCTGACTCTACTGCTGTGAATCTATAAAATATTCAATATAGATATTAAGGCACTCTTCGTTCCAATTCAGAGCAATAGCCAGTACATGAGCAGAAACAGATAATAATTTGTTCTTGCAAATTGCCTGTCTTGAAGGCTGAATTTAAAACCCAATTAATGGCTAACAATTTTTTTTCACTTGAACTGAAACAAACCTCTGGAAACACAAGACAAGATAACAAGAGGCACAGTTCTCTCGTGAATATCCAGGAGTCAAATACTAAGCAATGTTGTTCTTCAGCATGGAAATCACCAATAATAATACACTATTTGTTCCCTCTACCCACAAATAATGCACAGAGTTTTCTGGAACTTTAAAAATTACTGAAAGTTAAAAAGTGAATATATATGTTATTTAGAATACCTTTGTCAGAAACATTGAAATAAATTATAAAATTGATTTTTCCTGTACAGGTCTCACTTTATTCAGGTCCTCATTAACTAGCAAGCCCTTTAAAACCATTACAAGCACTCAGACACCCAGGGGAAAAGACTGCCAGAAAAGCAGAGTCTTGGTATTTGTACCTCTATTTTCCTAGCTATTATGTAAATACCCTCCCTTCCTCTGGGAATCCATTTCCCATCACTCATCTGCAAAACTCAGTGGCAGTCTCTAAACTTGAAATCTACATCCCTTGAATATTCAGATTTCTGACACAAGGTTAAACTAAATGGAGTCTCAATCATCGACCTGTCTGAATACCTTTCCAACTACTCAACTGAAGCTTTCCCTGCCAATCACTCCTTTGCCCAGCACTACATGTACATTTTAAGGACATCAGCAATTTGGAAAGAAAGTGAAGCTGAATGAAAACCTGTTTTGTGCCACAGATTCATGTATTCTAGCAATTTCCACAGTCTGTTTCACTAGTCTCTAATCCATTCTGGCATCGGCAGAGATGAAAACAGGCAAAATACAAGCTATTAAGACTCCCTCTAAATTTTGTATTAATATGCCTTTATAGAGAGCTTTTAATATTCTGTGTCCTTCATTCCTATTTTGTGCTCATCAAACTAATCATAAACCCTGAGTTTTGGTCTCTTTTTTAAAATGCTTATTCCTACCCAACACAGTATTGTTACTCTGGGTGAATACTTTTATAGCCCTTTCCTTCACTAGTTAAATTTTGATCCTCTACCACTGTGTTCACTTACAAATTCTAGTCTAGTCCTCTTTAGTTGGGTTCCTATAGTCAATCTTCAATCTATTATTTAAAAAATCACCTTAAAAATGATAATCAGAAAATGTACTGAGCTTAGAATTAAGAAACTGGAGTTTAAATCTCATTGTTGTCATTGTTTGTACCCAGAAAACTCCCTTTAATATATTTAAGTTCCATGTACATCCTCAAAACTATTATTTGGCTGGCATGTAGAACACATGCTGAAAGACTAGAAGGTTTCTAAAATTCCTTAAAATTCTGAAATTTCTAAACTTTTGATCTGTCAAAAGAAAAAAAATATTCAATTGACAAAATAAAACAGAAACTCAAAGAGAACAAAACAGAAAGTACAAATAGAAATTAAATAAAAGGTTATAGTCATAAAAAAGGAAAAAAAGTATAAAAGTAAAAGTTTTCATAAAATTGTTAGGTGTAGTAATTGAAGAGAAACTAACTGGAAAATCAGGAAGTAGAGAAATTAGAATGTCCTATAAGGATTAATATAAGTAATACAACATTGTCTAAATAATGTTATTCATAACTTTCAGTAAAATAATTTCTCTACAACACTTGCCTGATCTTCTTATTTATTAGAAACTATGAGGCTATAGCTCTGTGAGATTTTCCATAAAAGCTTTTGATATATTAAGAAAAAATCCTGATTACTAGTGGAACTGTCAATATCAGGACAAATTCTTGAACTACAACCTGGATTATCAGGTAAAATATAAATCAGAATTAACACACAACTGCCTTTGACTTTCTAAATTGATGATACACAATATGAAAGTGAAAATGTGAATACATATGTTATTTAGGATACATTTGTCAGACATATTGAAATAAATTGTAAAATTGATTTTTCCTACATAAGTCCCACTTGGTATCAACCTGTACAGTGGAACAACACAATGGAGTTGTCATCCAGGTAAGATTACAGCCTAAACACAGGCCTGAAACTTATTAATTACACAAATATGGAACAAATAGTCAACCTCTATGAATGACAGCTCTTTATTAGTAATTAACAGATTATAATAGCACAGATACTTTCAAAGTGCTTATAAGATACCTTTAGGAAACAAGTGTTAACTGAATGTGGTGTCTGTCCCACACTAGAATACTCAACAAATCCTTCTACCTTCACTCTCCACTTAGTTAGTAGACATTTTTTATTTAAAATCTATAAATTCATACCTTCTTAATGAGTCATCTTTAGGACTTTCTTTCACTATTAAATAAAACAGTAAAATATATAATTAATAAAAAACAGAAATATAAAATATAAAATTTTATGACTCTGATGTTTTGTTGTAAAATGTTCCTCTAGACCCATACTCGGAGAAATTTTGAGAATAAATATTAATTGTATTTATGACAGGTAAGTAATGAATGCATTAACAAGTCCTATGTTTCCCACTTTGTACTTATCAAATGCAAGGAAGAAACAACAGGAATTATAAAAGTTTGATACTTAAAAGTAAATCATTGGTCTCATAATCATAATCCTTATTAAAAGTTGCAAAAATGAAAGAAAACCTTATCATTGTCAAATAAAGTAGCATAAATATATAAGTGTCAAACAAGGGGAGACATGATGGTGAATTAGCAGGAAGTGGATTTTCTCACAGCTCCACCATATGGGACTCAGAGAGTGAGAAAACTGCTTCTCTGTGAGGTGGGAGATAAAAGCATGCCACTGATACTCAATATTGAACAGAGACCTTGAAAACTGGGGAATTTGGGGTATATCAGACAAAGATGAGAAACAGAGCTGGAGCTTAGGATCTGATGTGATTGGGGGAAATCAGTACATTAGGACAAAAAAAGACTGAAAAGTGATGCAGACAAGGGGCTAGGGTTGTGGCTCAGTGGTAGAGTGTTTGCCTAGCATGCATGAGGCACTGGTTTCAATCCACGTAAAATAAAATAAAGATACTGTGTCTACCTAAAACTGATTATATATATGAAAAGTACAGCAGACAGTCTTGAAATGCAGAATGTGGGACCACAGGGTCAAGCTATTCTACTCATTAAACTGTGGCAGGAAAGTCACCACCAGTCTGCCTGGAATGTACACAGAGTTGAAGCTGGAGACATATTTAAACATCTGCACTGCAATGGCACCAACTCAGACTGGGAATGTAGATCCATGTGTTGGGGCTCAGTCCGATATATAAATCTGGCAGACACCATCCACAAGACATAAACTGAGTCTAGCAAATCAGGAGAATTTCTGGCGTGGGCAGTATTTCTCCTGGGGGTAACACTAGTAAGATAGGCCAAAGAGAACCTGTCCTCCTCTCCTCCCTTGACACAGCTGTGCCCAAGACCAGTGGCAGTTGCTTCAAAATCTCAATGAGCAGGAGTGATGGACCTTGGTGCTTGAGGGCAGACCTAAGGAGGTAAGAAAGAACAGTACCCTGAAAAAACAGAACTGGTAAAGGACTGGCATCCCTGTCCCATGAATGTAGCCTGGGAAGAAGAGTAAAGTAGAGTCCTAGGTGTGCACCGATTTATTTATGCCCAGTAACTCCCCATGAAGTGAAACACCTGGGGCAAAGACAGGACCTCACTGCCTCCCCTGAGAACATATTGTAGAACCTAGCATGACCTATACCCTGGGGGTGGAGCTGACAGCACCTTTCACAGCTCCCCATACCATCCCATGGAGAATGGAAACTGAGAGATGGAAAGACACTTTGGAAGAGACAGAAAGCACATACTCTCAGTAACAATCCTTTTTGTTTTTCTTTTTAGTTTTTGTATGTGTACCGATGGATACATGAAGGACATTCACACACTTGTACATATTTGTTTATGCTTTCTCATTTGTACTATTCTGAAACATAGTTATTTTTCCTTACTCTGTTGTTAAGGGTTAAAATTTTCAATTAGCCTATTTTGGATTGCGTTTGTGTTCTGTTTCAAATCTTTTATTTCTTTTGTTTCTATTTCTTTCCTCCTACAAACAGTCAAATTTCATTATTCTCACTTTACTCTTTATTTCTTTTACTTGTTTTTCCTTCTTCCTCATAAACAATACATCGTATATTACTTTGCTTCTGCCCTACTCACATCTTGAAACTGCTAATCCTTTTCTATCACCAATGCTTTTTTCTTCATAATGAATTCTATTTTTAATTTCTCCCAGAACTCTTGGTTTATAAAACTCCACACACCACCACTAATGCTAAAGCAACAATTAATACAATTGAAGCTATAGAAAACACCTATTCTTTTATTTTATGAAAGATATAACTCATGATTACTTACTGTCATTACTGATATAAGTTGATACATTTCTGTTTATTGTGCCAGCTAACTTTGTGTGAAAATAAAAACTAAGTATGCAATTTAGTTCTATATTTTTTTGTGCACAGTTGGTTGCAATTACTTGGCTCCCCCCCAATCTGTGAGCCACAAGATATCTACAGGATCACTAGAAATGCACAGAATAGAAGTTCTGTTGTTAGAGATCCATTTAGATACATGAATAGACACACAAACAATATGAACAAGCAAGGGAACAAAGCATGCCAAACAAACCAGAATGACTCAAAAGCAGATTCCACAAAAACCACACTGAAGAAAATATCAGAGAAGGAATTTTGAAAGTTTATATTTCAACTGATCTATGAGATAAAAGATAATGTACAAATTAAAATCACAGAGAAGACACAAGAAGTAAAATATCAATAAGGAAATAGAAGTTCTAAAAAAAATCAGTAAGGAATTTTCAAAATTCAGAAATCAATAAACCAAATTAAAAATGCAATGCAAAGCATCATCAATACACTAAATTACTTAAAGGACAAATATTCAGGTAATAAAGAAGAAGTGCATAATCTTGAAAATAAAGTTCATCCTGGAGAAAAGATGTTACCAGAACATGAACAGAATTTTTAAAAAATATATATGGGACAATAAGAAAAGGCCAAATTTAAGATTCACTGTGATAGATGAAGGTATTGAATTTCAAAACAAAAAATGAACAATCTTTTCAATGAAATAACTGAAAATTTCCAAAATCTTAAGAATGAAATGAAAATTTAAACATGGGAGGTATATACAACTCCAAATATATAGAACTACAACACTCCTAGCCAAAAATAGTATGAAAATGCCTAACATACAGAATAAGTATAGTATTTTACTTATAATAGAATTTTAAAACCTGATACTGATAAATGATTGGTTATATTCAGAGGCAAACTGATCCAGATCTCAGCTGATTTGTCAAAGATCCTAAAAGCTAGGAGGTCTTAAAAATATATATACTAAGCTCTGAAAGAAAACGGATTCTGCATAGAATACTAAATTATATCAGATTTTAATATGAGATAATAATATCCATAATAAACAAAAGTTTAAAAAATCACAACTAGAAAGCTGGCATTATAAAACACACTCAATAAATATTTTATTAAGAAAAAATAAAATATGCAAATAAAAACATACAGAAACTAAAACTAAAAGAATAGTTAATCAAAGTAGAATCTATTTCAACTTGATAACTAGAAATGAACCAAAATAACAGGAAACATAAATCATCTCTCAATAATAACACTGAATGTTAATGGACTCAACTCATCAACACACATACACTGGCAGATTGATTTGGGAAAAAAAGAACCCAACAATAGCCTGTCTCTGAGAGACTCACCTCTTAGACAAATATATACACAGACAAACTGTGAAAGAATGGGAAAAACATATCATTCACATGGATCTTATAAACAAGGTTATATAGAAAATTTAAAGAGATCAATTTCAAATAATGAGAATAAAAAAGTCATCAAGACTCTACCAACAAAGAAAAGCCTAGGACCAGATGGATGCTCAGCCAATTTCTACCAAACCTTTAAAGAAGAACCAATACCAATCCTCCTCAAATTATTTCATGAAATTGAAAAAGAGGGAATTCTTCAAATTCATTAAATGAAGCCTATCTCACACTGATACTAAGTCCAGACAAAGATACATCAAGAAAAGAAAAATTCAGACTAATATCCTTGATGAACATAGATGCAAAAATACTCAATAAAATACTCCTAAATCTCATACAAAAATAGATTTTAAAAAATAGTGCACATGACCAAGTGGGTTTCATCCCAGGATGCAACACTGATTCAACAAATGGAAATCAATAAATGTAATTCATCACACAAATAGATACAGAGATGAGAACACTTGATTATCAAAATAGATGCAGCATCTATTTTTTACATAAAACCCCATCTATTCATGCTTTAAACACTAGAAAAAATAGGAATGAAGGAATCATACCTCAACATTCTAAAAGCTATACATGACACATCCAAGGACAACATAATTATGAAGGGAGAACAACTACAGAATTTCTTCTAAAAACTGCAATGATACAGGGATGCCCACTTTCACTACTTCTATTAGTACACAATGCAACTCTTAGCAAATACAAAATATAGAGATAATACTCTGCAATCTATCAGATCATAAGTGAATAAAACACCAGAAGACCAAATTCACGACTGAATGATAAATAGAGAGCTGAACAAATCAGATCCTTTAATCTCTTGCCAGAGCAATTTGGCAAAGAAATGTAATTAAAGGGATATGAATAGGAAAGGAAGGGCTAAAACGAGCACTGTTTGAAGAAAACGTGATTCTATATTAAGAAGATCCCCTCAAAAAAAAATACTCACTAGAAAGCTTCTAGAACACAAACGAATTCATCAAATTTCAGGATACAAAAGTAACATTCATAAATCAACTTTGTTTCTATACTCCAATAAAAGATGAGCTAAACGAGAAATTCGGAAAGTTATCCTATTCAAAATAGCATAAAAAAACACTTGGGAAACAATCTAACAAAAAAGATAAAAGACCTCTACAATGAAAATTACAGAACATTCAAGAAATAAATTGAGGAAGGTCCTAGGAATGGAAAGACTTCCCATGTTCTTGGATAGGCAGAATTAATATTGTCAAAATTACCATACTACCAAAAGTGCTATAAAATTTCAATGCAACTCCCTTCCAGAGCCCAAAGAAATGCTCTCCCTTCCAGAGCCCACAGAAAGAGATAAACAAGAGACCCAGAATACCCAAAACAACACCTAGCAAGAAAAATGAAGCAGGAGGTATCACAATAGCAGACTTCAAATTACACTACAGAGCTATAAAGACAAAACCAGTATGGTATTGGCAACAAAACAGGTAAGACCACCAATGAAACAGAAGACAGAGACAAACCCACATAAATACAATTACCTCATTCTAGACAAAGGCATAAATATCATATACTGGTGCAAAAATAGCCTCTTCAACAAATGGTGCTGACAAAATTTGAAATCCAGATGTAGTAGAATTAAATTGAACCCTAATCCTCCCATCATGCACAAAAACTCAACTCAAAGTGGATCAATTACTTAGGTATTAGACCAGAATACCTGCACCGGAGAGAAGAATACGTAGGCCCCAAACTCCAACATAATCAGGAACTGACTTATTAATAAAATCTCTAAAGCAAAAGAAGTTGTTGGTGGGCCTGACCTTGGATCTACATGGAGGAATGCTCATCTTTCTCATTGTGCAGCAGGGATGTCCTAACATACAACACTATGTTTTGGAACAGAGTGTTGTCAGAACACTGTCCAGCACCATTTACCTGCTTCTTTGACAAGAAATTACTCCCCAGTTGGTACAAGGCAGTTGCTAGACTCTTGGTGGCAGGACTCCCATAATATTATATGTTGTGTATCCCCTCTGGCCTCTCATGACTGCTATATGTAAATTGGAACATAGCCACTATGAAAGCTAGTTTTGCTGCATAATATAGCAAAAGCAATTATCTGCAACTGTCTTTGGAGGGGTTTCTGTATGCCCTCAAGCTGCCAAAAGTAGATGCTGAAAGGGCAGGCCCCTCAACACAAAGTGAAATCAATTTTCAATAAATGGTGCTCCATCAAATTAAGAAGCTTCTTCACAGCAAAGACAAAAAAACAGAACATGAAAAGTGAGCCAACACAATAGGAAAAAATACCTTTGCCACCTGCACCTCAGAAAACGCATTAACTTCCAGGATAGATAAAATAATAATAATAATAATAATAATAACAAAAAAGCTTAAAACTAATAATAACACCATCACCCACCTCCACCCATTTAATAAATGAGCAAAGAAATTCAACAGGCACTTCACAGAAGAAATACAGATGGTCAACAAATGTATGGAAAAAAAAAACATCTACAGAAATTAGAGAAAAGCAGTAAACAGATCAGGAACAGAAAGCTTACAAAGACATTCCAGTGTAGGAGACAGAAAATATGCTCAGCTCTTACTTCCAGCTACTTTTTCTATCTTATCTGTGATACAAACAAAACTTTACTTTTACTTCCCCTAGGGACAAAAGTGTTGAAAGATGACAACCTTCAGAGTTTATACACTCTTATCCATACCACATGGTCATAGGGAAATACAGAAAGAAGCACTACGGAGGTAGCAGCAAGTTGTTATGTAGTAATAGCTGATATGATAAAACATTTAAATAGGCTATGAACTCACTCATGCTTTCAGAATGAGCCAAACATTGTCTCTCCACATAGAACAAATTCTTTCGCACTTCATTAAAACTATAAAACAATACAACAACAACAAACGAATAAGACATTTACTCTGGATGTAGGCTCCCTATTCACCTCACATATTATTTCTCTTGCTGAGAAAAAAACTTTTTAGTTTGAATTCATCCCATTTGTTAATTCTTGGTTTTAACTCTTGTGCTATAGGCATCTTATTAAGGAAGTTGGGGCCTAGCTCCACATGAGGAAGATTAGGGCCTACTTTTTCTTCCATTAGATGCAGAGTCTCTTGTTTAATTCCTAGACCCTTGATCCATTTTGAGTTAACTTTTGTGCATGGTGAGAGATAGGGATTCAATTTCATTTTGTTGCATATGGATTTCCAGTTTTCCCAATACCATTTGTTGAGGATGCTATATTTTCTCCAGTGCATGCTTTTAGTACCTTTGTCTAATGTAAGGTAGTTGTACTTTTGTGGGTTAATCTCTCTGTCCTCTATCCTGTACCATTGGTCCACCAGCCTGTTTTGGTGCCAGTACCATGCTGTTTTTGTTACTATTGCTCTGTAGTATAGTTTAAGATCTGGTATAGTGACACCATCTGTTTCACTCTTCCTGCTTAGAATTTCTTTTGCTATTCTGGGTCTCTTATATTTCCAGATGAATTTCATAATTGCTTTTTCTATTTTTGTGAGGAATGTCATTGGGATTTTAATCAGAATTGCACTGCTGGTGAGATTGTAAATTGGTGCAGCCAATTTGGAAAGCAGTATGGAGATTCCTTGGAAAACTGGGCATGTAACCACCATTTGACCCAGCTATTCCTCTTCTAGGACTATACCCAAAAGCAGACCTAAAAGCAGCATACTACAGGGACTCAGCCACATCAATGATTATAGTAGCACAATTCACAATAACTAGACTGTAGAGCCAACCTAGATGCCCTTCAATGGATGAACTGATAAAAATATGTGGCATATATACACAATGGAATATTACTCAGCACTAAAAAATAATAAGATCATGGCATTTGCAGGGAAAAGGATGGCATTAGAGCAGATTATGCTAAGTGAATTCAGCCAGTCCCAAAAAAACAAATGCCAAATGTCTTCTCTGATATAAGGGGGTGACTCAAAATGGGCAAGAGAGAAAAAGCATGGGAAGAAGATTACTTATACACAGGAAAGAGGGGTAGGAGGAAAAGGAAGGGAGAAATGGAATTGCACGGATGGTGGAAGGAGAGCCTCATTGTTATACAAACCACATGTATGAAGATGTGAGAAAAAAAAGGAATAGTGCTACCTTAGATTAAGAAGAGAGAAGTGATGGGAGGGGAGAGGAGAGGTTGGAAAGATTGTAGAAGAGTAGAATGGAATAGACATTATTATTATTGGTGTATATATGTGAATGCATGATCAATGTGAATCTACAACCTGTATACTCAGAAAAATGAGATATTGTATCTCATGTGTTTCAAATGTATGATATGTCAAGGTCATTGTACGGTCATGTGTAACTAACTGAAACAAATAAAAATAAAAAACGAATTGTAGTGCAAAAAAGTACATGTAAAATGGCATAAATTGACATAAACATACTTTATATTCGGAGGTAAAATTGTGCTTTATATGTGTAATAAGGATTGTAGTGCATTCCACTGTTATTGTGCACTTAAAAAATTATAAAATCAATAAAAAGTAGAAAAAAATGCTAAATTTCTCTAGAAATTAGAAAATGCAAATCAACACTACATTGATATTCCATTCCTGGTTCAGTCAAAATAGGAATTATGAAGAATACAAGTAACAATAAATCCTGGAGAGAATGTGAGAAAAAAGTTACACTCATACTTTGCTAGTGAGACTGCAAATTGGTGCAAGTACTCTGGAAAACAGTATGGAGATTCCTCTAAGAATTTGGAATGAAAACACCATTCAAGGCGTTATCACCCCAGTTGAATCTTGATTTTATTTGTTGCAATTTAGAAGTCTTGTTGAGGAAATCAGTTCCTAAGTTGACATGATGGATGTTGGGCGCATATATATATATATATATATATATATATATATATATATATATCTCCAAAGGACTTTAAATCAATATACTACAGTGACACTATATATATCTCCAAAGGACTTTAAATCAATATACTACAGTGACACAGCCACATCAATGTCTACAGCAGCCCAATTCACAATAGTTAAGCTAAGGAAACAACCTAGGTGAGCTTCAACAGATGAAAGGTTAGAGAAAATGGGGTACATATACGCAATGGAGTATTTCTTATCCATAAAGAAGAATGAAATTTATGGCACTTGCTGGTGAATGGATGGAACTTGAGACTATTATACTTAGTGAAATAAGCCAATACCAAAAAAACCAAAGGCCAAAAGTTCTCTCTGATCCTAAATAGAATCAGATGTAGCCCATGTATGTAAAAAATACACTCTACAGTCATACATATCTAAAAAAATAAAATAAAACCTGGTGCTGAAAAAAAATTAAAAATAAGAACAGCGATAAAAAGCTTTCAACTAACACACACATTTAGTAATGGAAAGAGATGACTAAAATTCAGTGGTCTGGACACACTAAAGCAAGACTAGAAATAAATGAAGAAACTCTTACAGGATTTTGCAAGTTTGAGATCTTCATTTATGCAGGTTCTCAGCCTAGGTATCTCCCATATATTTGCAGACACCATATTATTGACAAGTATGGAGGAACCACCACAGAAAATGCATCTCAGATACTCTACTGCCTATATCACTACTTCACTAACATGACTCCACTCTCACAACACTGACACAGAAAGTTGTTACTTAACAGTGCAAGCTATCACCATTCAGGAGTCACAGATTGGACATAGGAAACTACAATAGAGACACCATTTGGAAAATAATTCAACATCACACATTTAATCAATAGCATAAGACACATCATCCAGGAAAAACAGTTTCCTAAGCAGACACTCAAATAAATGTGGAAAAGATATATATCCTTGAAGATGTACAAATTTCAATATAGAAAAATAAGAAAGATAAAAAGCAAAGTAGCATGACTGTTTTACAGTTAATTACCCTAGAAACTATTTCTAAAGATAATGCAATATAAAAAATGCCAGAATAAAATTCAAAAAAAATGTTAAAATAGTGAATTATTTCAAAGAAAAACTGAGTAGATTAAGGAAAACAATGCATGGCATGAAAAAACAATTCAATACAGATTCTGAAAAAGAATCAATTAGAAATCTTGAAAATAAAGAGCTCAATACCTCAAATAAATATATCCAGTTCAAGTTAGACCCATAGACTAGATCAAGTGAAAGAAAAAAATACCAGAGCTTGAAGTTGATGATGAAATATCACATTCAGACAATATCAACAACAATCAAAATAATTGTAAACAAATTACAAAACCACTAGATACAATTCATAGACTACTTTTATCAATCACTGGTACACATAATGGAGAAGAGGTACAAGCTAGAGGCAATGAAAGCTTTCTCAGTGAATAAAAGAAACTATATCTTATACCTTGTGAAAGTTATGGACATCCAGGTATAAGATTTTAGAATACCAAATGGACATGGCCCAAAAAGTATTTCTCCAAATCATAGTCTATAAAATTACCAAAGGTAAACTGAAATCTATAATAAGGGCCAAAGCAATTATAAACATATCAGAAAAATATTAGATTTCTGAGTAGAAATTTTAAGGCCCAGGAAATGGTATATTTCAAACCCCAAATAAAAATGTTAAAAAAGAAACAAACACAATAATTGTAAAATGGATGGAAAGGGTGGTCATCATGTTAAGGTGAAAAAATCAGAAACAAAACCCCAATTATCACATTCTCTCCATAACGTGGAATCTGGGAAGAAAATAAGAATGACTAGAAAATGATGGAGGGAACATTAAGGAAGAAGGAAGGTAACTGGGGATGAAAAAGGGAGTAGAGGGGAAAATGGAAGTAAGGAGAGTGGTCAGGATTCAAGTATTGTATATGTGTGTATAGAAATATCACTGTGAAATTCACTAATGTAAGCACTCAATAGGAGCTGATATTAACAGCTGACATTATAACAAGTCCAATCTGCTATCATGTGACCATATACGAAACAGAATGTATAATTTAAAAATATTCTTACTTCTGCAAAGACATAAAATTTCAGGGTCAAAATTAATGTAAAATTTCTTCAGACAATATCATTTAGATGATAAATTTCTTATAGTTAATTATTAAGATATCCTGGATTCTATATGAGCAAGAAAGATATAAAAATATAAAAGGACTTTGAACATTTATTTTTTTCCACACTTCTTTTATGATCAAACATTCTTACTCTTATTTACACAGGTCATGAACACCAAGAGTAACTAATTTTTTAAGTCTTACCTGGATTGAAATTTACTGATGTTCTAGATTGTTCTTTCATGTATTGAAGAATTAAATTTCTGTTTCTGTATTTGAAAAAAAGTAATAAAATTGGTATTTTAACACTCATATGAAAACACTGACCAAATATAATTCAATACTTTATAATGTTTTAGATCTAGTATCAGAACTTTTTCATATGCTCTCCTAATCTGTATGCCTTATAAACATTTTGTTAACTTGAAAATTACTTGTACAATGTTTGTTTTTTTTGTTTTGTGAGATGGTATTTCATGATGATGGTCAGGCTGATCTTAAATACCTGGGCTCAAGCAATTGTCCTGCCTCAGGCTCTTAAGTAGCTGGGGTAAATGTATGTGTCACTGCACCCACAGCGTGAAGTTAAAGAAGAAAAAAGATGAAATGATCATTAATTGAGAACAGGACAGGTAAATATATTAAATAGTGTAGCTTGAACTCAGAAAATGCCCTGTCTCTGTAAAAAATAGTTTTTTTTGTTCTTGCACAACTTCATTCTCTTAGGCTTAAGGCCTTTTAAAAAATAAGGGTTGTATCACTTTAGTTCACCAGGTTGTTATGGAGATTTACTAAGATAATATTGAAACATGTTAAGCAAAATAGTAAAATAATGGCATACTTAACTACTTACAATCTCAGCTAGAACTCATGTGCATTTTTCATAGGTTCTAATATTCAAAAGTTAAAATTATTTTAAAAAATACTTGAGTCCTAACTTTCAAGATCAATTGGGCTCTTCTTTGTGCTTTATAACTCAAAGCAAATCAACAATTAATTTATAACTATTTATAAATATCTCCTTAAATTAGAGAATATAATCATCCCCTTCTGTGAGACTAATCAATAATAACAAAAGCAAGAAATTAACAAATGCCAAAAACTTGGACTACTACTATTTCTACTCTACCTAATTGAACAGAATCAGCAGATAAGTGTAGCTACATTTCCATGTTGATCTCCAACTGACTTGGAACACAAAATTTTCTTTAACACAATGGATACTGAGGAGTCACGATGGGGCTCAGCTCTCTTAGATTCAATGAATCTGCTTAATATATTCCTTTTGAGGCAGACCTTAATAAATGCTGAAAACTTTAGGCAGCAATTCCAACAGCTTGGAAATTTCCATTACTTGGGAAAACTACTAGAAGTGCCAATCTAAATTGGCACTCACCATGGAAAACAGTGATGTGGAACCCGCTGTAGTCAAAGGAAATCTATTTCAGGGGATGGAAGGATTTGGGGCACAGATCTGTTAGCCAGGATGACAGAAAACTCTGATTTCTTCCTGAGATTACTTGAAGCTTTACTTGAAGTTTTCTAACAGATTTGAATGATTTTAATTTTATGACAGAAAAGACAAAGTCCTAAAAGGATAATGCACCAGAAAGGGCAAGGCTAATATGGGGATTCCACATAAGGTTCCTAAAAGGGGGAAAGGGTCAGAGTGCTTAGTATTTGTTGGCCAAAGCTAGAAGCCAAGCTGTCAAAGCCGAGTGCTTCTGCTTGGAAACAACTGTTGAATAAAAAAGCATAAGTGCATGAGAACTAAAAAGAGTGTTGAGTCTAAGTGTGGGTTACCATGAAGTCTCAGGGATTGGATCAGTCAGGATATTTTGAAATAAAAGCTCTTCACTACCAGACTGCAGGGCCAGGTCTGGCAGAAACACCACAGCAACAGAACTGACAGAGACAAAGGAACAATTTAAAAATCTATTTATTCCCCTCCATCTGACTACAGAATTATCTTCCTTACACTTCAAGGATATCATTAGATCCCTGATAAATTAAAGGGGGATGGTAGAATAGCTAACTTCAGCTAAACAGGGAATTTCAAGACTCAAATAGCAAATTATAAAATCATAGGTGTGATACTATCTCTCCCTGTGAGGAGGGGTTATGCTTGAAATGAATTGGATAATGCTGGAAACCCTAAGGATAAAGGTTTACAAAGTCCTAAGATATTAGCTAGTGGTATATCTCAGTGGTAGGAAAATTTCCCAGCATGCATGAGAAGAAAAAGAAAGGAGAGGGGAAGAGAGAGGAGAGAACAAACCTTGAAGGTGACTCATGCACACATCACTACTTATTTTTTTAAAAATAACTAATCCATTTTAATTATGTATATATGACAGTAGTGCAATTTGATTCATTGGACACAACTGCAACAACTTTCATTTCTGATTTTACAGGATGTACCATTGCATCATATATGCAGTCATACCTGTACCAAGGTAATAATGTCTATCTCACTCCACCATCTTTCTTGCCTCCATTACCCCTCCCCATCCTTCTCTTTGCCCAATCAAAGTATCATCATTGCTTCTTGGCTAGACTTTGAAGTGTTTCTGACTAATGAACTGTCCTAACTCACTACGGTTCCATACATAGTAATGCTATGAAATCTCACCTCATATATAAGATGCAACAGGTGTAACCATTGTGGATGTACATCTAATGTTGATTAGTATTGTAATGTAAATACTTACGCAGTATTTCCACTAGCAATGGCATAAGACAAGGCAATCTCTCCACAATTATCTGAAGCAGACACATTAACACCACATTGAAGCAACAGCTCAGCTATGTGTGTTGACTTATGTTCCACAGCCAACATGAGGGCTGTTCTAAAATAAGAGAGATAACTTCAAATTTAGGTATTTTAATAAGTTTATTTAAAAAGCCATTGTAACACATTTTACCAATTTGACATCTAGCTTTACATACACTAACAGACATATACATCTTGGAAGATCAAATCTTTATCTTTCTAAATCATTTGTAAGTCTAAAAGGAAAACAAACACATAAAAAAATAAATCACGTGTCCCAAAAGGGGAGAGTTACAAACTTAAAATCCTTCATTGAACATTAATTATGATGAGGTCATTCATCTGGAGTTGGCAAAGATTTCGATGAATAAAGCTCCATTTCTTTCTTAGAGTGATGTAATATATTGTAACTCATAGTCAGCCAAAGGTCAAGGAGTAAAAAAGGTATTTGCAGGTATAACATAATAACAGTAGCACTGGTGATACTAATTATAATTGTTGCTTCAGTCATTCACTCTGAGAAGCATATGCCAGGCATTGAAATCAATGCTACATGTATAATCTTGCAACCAGATTTCAAGCATATGTTACACTCTTTTTCATTATGAATGTTCAAAATTTGTTAAGACTAATTAGACGTCACTTAGGAAAAATCTGAAATCAATATTCTACAAATGAAGTAATTTAAAGCAAATAGTCATATAAAGGAAAAAATAATTCTCAATGTCTATCTATACTCAACACAGCATTTCCAAAAGAAAACTATACCAGAAGATGAAATATTGCAGAAAATTTTAAAAGTTCAATACTGAATAAAAGCACAAACTAAAAGTCTATATTTTACAAAACTAACATGAAAAGTCTAGCTAACACAAGATTATGTGATCAACAAAATCAAATAGTAATCATCAGTCAATAATTATAAGGGCATGTGAATCATACTACATACTCTTATTTGTGTTGCTCAGTTTGAATAATTGCTTTTCTCCTTAATTTTAGTTTATGTTCATAAATTTCACTCTATTCCAATGATTATGTCATTCCCATTAATTTAATATTTTTAACTTGAGTGATTTTACTACAATATTAACCTTTTTCCAAAAAATATAAAGTACTATACCTTCCCTTATCATCAACTTCATGTATGTTTGCTTTATTCTTAATAAAAAATTCTACCATCATCTTTCTGTTTTTCTTTATGGCGAGTAAAAGTGGTGTTTGGCCACTCTGAAAAACAACAAATATAGTTTATTCACAAAATTACTATTTTTCAACTGAAGTTAACCTTACAAAATACTGTATGAACATCAGCATATAATAATAATGTAAATTAAGAGTAGCCACTCTCTTCTCTTCCCATTCTGCTTCCATACGTGCTGCTCTTTCATTTTGAGATGCCTCTCCTCTGCCTAGAGTGGCCACATGAACTCCAGCATTTCTAAAACTGCTTCATACATTTACTGTTTCCATGGATCTTTGCTGCTGTCAACCATTCATCCTGGCATCTTGGAGTTATGTAAAATGAACCCTCCTCAACCAAGAGCATCTTTAGAACATAAACTGTATTTTATATCCCAATAGACTCATTGCCTAATACATATTAGTAAAGGATATAAGTATTATATTTCATTAACAAGCCAAATTCTCAACTCACTAGTAGGGTGTATAAATCATATTCTGAAGAACGTCTACTTTTCCAGTAATACCAAGCATCACAGAAAAGATTCCTTGTTTTACTGTTCGAGAAAGTTTACACAACTGTGCATTGTATGTCCAGTAGTACAGAAATAGCTTTTCCATTGCTTAACACCTACTTGACACTGATTTTTTATTGAAGATATTCACATGTGAACAATTGAAGTTACAAGAATATATTTCTGAGAGCTTTCCAGCAACATGGAAGTTTTCTCCATGTTATACAAGTCCACTTGATTCTTTTTTATTTATGAAATCAGAATCCCAGATTCCAATGTAAAGAATTTCTGCTTAAAATTTATAGACTCCGAGTAAACTATGTTGCTTTTTCATAATTGTTTCTGTGTCTTCTCTTATTATAAGTTGAAAGATATTTATCTTACATGTCAGAAAGTTCAATACAAAAATATATTATTTTTATGCAATTGGAGAAAATTTTCCCAACTAATCCACTGAGAGGGGATTAACAAAGAGAAATAACCAACTCAAAAAAAATTAACACAGAGCTGGGATTATGGCTCAGTGGTAGAGCATTCACCTACCCCTGGGTTTGATCCTCAGCAGCACATAAAATAAATAAAATCAACGTATTGTGTCCAATAAGAATTAAAATATAAATATTTTTTAAAACTCCAAACAAACAAACAAAAAAACCACCCAGCCAATAACTGAGCAAAAGAACTAAACAGAAATTTCTCAAAAGAAACACAAATGTCCCAACTATATATAAAAAAGTCTTCTACATCTCTAGCAATTATGTTAATGCAAATAAAAACTACACTAAGACTTTATCTTACTCCAGCCACAATGGTAAAAAAAAAGAATGTGGGGGTAAGGCACACGTTTACACTGTTGGTGGGACTACATACTAGTACAACCACCCTGGAAAACAGTTTGGAGATTTCCCAAAATCTAAGAAGGGAACCACAACATGAAACAACTATCCCATGACTCAGTATTTTCCCAAAATTAGTAAAACAAAATTTTACGGGTAACTGTATATTAATACAGTCACATGTGTGTTTACAGTAGCACAATTCACAACAGGTAAATTATGAAATTAACCCAAGTACCTGTGAATGGATGAAAGAATTAAGAAATTCTGGTACACACACATACAATGGAGTATTACTCAGCCATAAAAATACATTATGTCATTTGTTGGTAAATGAGTTGGTATCCAAGAATATCGTGCTAAGTGAAATAAGTCAAATAAGAAACTCAAAGGTAAAATGTTTCATATGTGGAAGCTGGAGTTAATTAAAGAAAAAGAAATAAAGAACAGAATATCAAAAGATGTAAAGAAGATCATTAGTGTAGAAAAAGAAGATTGAGAGGCACAGATATAATGAAAAAGGGAAGGCAATGAAGAAGGAAATCTTTAAAATTCATGTTATATGCATATATAAATATACCACAGGTAATTGCACCCTTATGTATAAGTAAAAAGAATCAACCAAATATAAATAAATAGACAGGTGAAAGGAGGTCCAGGAGAATAGGAGGGGGAGAATGGAGGAGGAGGAGTAGACAGATGGAAAAGAGGGAATCAATGACTCAACTGGAATTCCATGCATGTAAGATTTGGGGGGAATGAATTCAACTACTATGTAAAACTATAAACTCTAATAAAAATAACATTGAAAATGTATTCTCACTTGTAACGACAATCCTGGTAACATAATGCTTGGTTATTTTCCAAAATTCTTTTTATTCTCATCCACTTTAATTGCTCCTTAAAGTTACTTATAATTTTAGGCAAAATTTAATTCAGAAATTTTGTGTATCATCAAGATTTATGCTGATCTACACAGATTACTTAGCATCATGAAAGGCACTAAACATTTGCATTTTTAAGGAACAAAGCAGAAGACTGATACATAGTACAGCTGGCAAAATCCATGAGTTATCTACTTCTAGCAATAATTTATCCATTCTAGCAATGAGTGACCTAATCAGCCTTTCAAAAATTCCAGTGGGAACATGATTTTTATAGTATATAGAGAGAAAACTGTTTAACTTCCAAATTCTAAATTCAAACAATTAATCCCATATGAAAAAGATTCATAATATATTATGTAGTCCATATTCTTGTATATCAGTAGAAAACACCATGAAATCTTTATCACACTATATTAAAAAAGAGGAGTTGTAGCCTCATTTATAGAGGCAAAGTAGGTGATTGGAGTAAGTGCTGAAGTTGCCAGAAGCAAACTGAAGAACATGTGTGCCCAGCATGTGGGAGGCAAATCCTGCACACCACACCACACAGTACTATGGCTCAAGGGGACCACATCAGGTTCCTTCACAGAAGCTTGAAGTTCAGATTTCTGCATGAGTCTCTTGAAATCTAAGTGTGGATTCAACTGATGGAGGCAAACTAAATACACACATGAGCTACAAAAGGAGGAGGAAGAATACGAGGAGAACTTCCAACATTTGCTAGTATTTTAATAAAAAGAAAATCTGCTTATGATCAGTATTTTTTAACATGCATTACTGTTAATTTTAAGAAAAATTTTAAATATTTTGAAAATAATAGTGATTGATGTATATACCGTGTTTTTGGCTTCAATATCTGCGTTGTATGAAAGCAGTTTTGTTGCTATTAATGTGTTCCTATAAAAGATAACATAGTGGAGCGGAGTTTCACCCTTGTTGTTGTGAACATTTGGATTGGCACCATGTTCTAGAAGAATAATTGCACATTCCTCTTCCTCATATTGTAGGGCCTGTTGGTTTTAACCAAGAAATAGATTGTAAATTTTGGAAATCCAAGAAAAATATTTCACGTTTTATTCATTAGTTATAACTAAATGGCATTAACCAATTTTTCTTCTAAGCATTTCATCAAATTCATTTCCTGCAAAACCACTGGTATATCTACCTTCATTAATGGTGTGTTGCCATCACTGTCACACAAATCGACATTACATTTCCTCTCAACTAGAAGAGCCACCACTGCTGGTCTGCCATAGGCACAGGCATAATGTAGAGGGGTTCTGTGCAAGTAAGAAGCTTTATTAGGAATTCATAAGGTACCTTTTGAAATATACAACTATTTATGCAATTATAAACATTAAGTAGCTCATAATTCCTCTATTTTCTTATGAAGAAGGTACAATATTTAGTAGCTGTCATTACTTATTTTATTAATGAATGATCAGCCTATGCCACTGACATTTTCTTCTTATTTCTTCTTTCTGATACTGCTGGGGATTGTACCCTGGGTTACTCAACTAATGAGTCATATCCTAAGCACATTTTTATTATATAAACAATTTTGATGCAGGGTCTCATTAAATTGCCCACTGTGGTCTTAAACTTCCAATGCTCTTGCCTCAGCATCCTAAGTCATTGGAATCATGGGTATGTGCGACTGTGCCTTGTTCCATTGATTTTACTTATTTTTGTTTGCTTTGTTTTCATATTGCTGGGGATAGAACCCAGGCCTGAAGCATTCTAAGGAAGGAAGGGCTCTACCACAGAACCACATCCCCAGAGCAGAGCAGCCAACTTGCCTAGAAAGAATATGGACTTGAGATTTAGCTCATCTTCAGTATGAATTCTACTTTAGACTCTGTGATGTACTAGTTATTCCACAGTCTTACTCTCCCTCAATTTCCTAAAAAAGTAAGGATTAAAATGAGTATCTCCCTGGATACTACCAGGATGCTTAATGGAGAATCTATGTAAAACATCTGAAGGTTTTGTAGCACCAGCAACAGCTCCATAATTGGTAGCTATTATAATCAATATGATTGCTTTTTATCAACTAAGAGCATTTCAATTAATAAGTTAGTAGTATTGTAGTGATTTTTAAAAATATATTTTTAAAACTATGTATTTCAATGAATCTAAGATGATTTTTTTTCTTATCATTTTAACAACACTGACAATGGAATCCCACTAATAATTCAGGCTGCATTACAACTATAATTGGCAGCATTTAATTTTTTCTTCATAAACAAAATAAAGAACCATCATAATTCATGGTGCCTTACCTTAAGTGAAATGTGAGACAAACAATAGATTTATGGCAGTTCTCATGACATGGATGGCATTTAAATTCAGTTTCAATATGTATGATAGGTAAAGTAGGCTGAATAATAACAGTAAAAGGCCAAACCGAAAGCAAACTTAATGCCAAAGGAAAAAGAACCCAAATGAATTAGTATGGTTAAATTAATTCAGTATTTATATATATGGGATTTATATATGAATCAGGTGTTTTCAATGTTCAGTATTTAATACTGTCTTAATTTTTCACAAGGGACGTTTACAATTTCTTACCTCCATGAATGCATGATTGAAAAGGAGGAAGAACTGTTTCATTTGAAATTGAGTCCTATCACATCAGTTTTAATTAACTGGTCACACCTAGAAAGTTTTTATGTAAGAGTTCTCTGAGATAGTAGAATATGTCAAATATAAAATAAGTAGCTGTGCAGTTCTTGCGCATTAAAAATGTATTCATTTTATGAGTACAAATGAATAGAATTAAAGAATAATTCTTTAATGCTTTACTTTATAAAAGTTTCAATTAAAATACTAAAATTGAGAAGTTTAGTATTTTTATGGGAAACTTTTATAAAGTAAAGCAATATTTTTCAGGAGTAATAATCTTTTATACTTGCTCTCTTCTATTCTCACCAAAACAAAATTATTAACCTATAATTGCATATGTAAAATAAAATATACATATATAAGAAATGTATGTATAGTAATATCTACAATAGATGAAATGCACTATAGGACATCTATATAGAAATGTACTAGAAAAAAACATAAAAGCTTTCTTCATGTTGGCAAAGGCATTCTAAGAAATAATGAATTTGAAAGAAGACTTCTTTTTTTTCCTACCTCTCTTTTTAAAATTTATTATGTTGATGATAACAATATTATTGTTGTTGTTTTGCTGGGGATTACACCCATACCCTTTGCTTTGACATGCAAGAAGTGCTCTAACATTGAGCTACATTTCCAACCTTGGAATTCTAATTTAATCAGATAAAATACTCTAATTTTACAGATGCTCAAGTAAAAGTGACATATGAACATAGAAAAAATATTTATGTCATTGGCAATAGAAGGAATTTAAGTCTAACAAAGGAAATAAATTTCGCAGCTACAATATTTTGAAGAAGAAGAGTAGTGGTATTGGGCTGTTGATTATGGCTTGAGCTGTTTATTGCTCCTCAAATAGATGATTTAATGATAACTGCTGTGCCACATTTAAAATTGTGAATGCCACTACCTACCAATTCCATTTTACTCTCCCTTCCAGATATTTGAGTATTCTTTTTATCCTGTTCCAGTCACTGATCTTTTGGCCATTGGCAAACAAGTAATTTGTGAAAGTTAATAATGTATTTTGATACACAGAATGGCAAGTCTTTGTTATTACAAACATTTTCTTAGTGTCATCATGACCCTAAATGGCTGCGTGTGGAACTAAAAAATGTACAGATACTTTTATTTGTTTTTTGTGAAATTGATAACCACAGAGAGAGCGCACATTTGGGGTCAGTGAGTATTCTAATGCACAAACCACAAGCAGGGCCTACCTTTGATACTCTTAGTTCCTTCAGAACAGAGTAGGGCAAGCTACAGTAGGGCAGCAGCAGGCAGCACTGTACAGACTAGGCACCCTTTGTGGCTACTCCCTTGGCCCTGGTAACTGAGAGCTTGCAATGCCTGGATGCTCTCAACCAATGCTCTACTCTTCATGCTTGTACAGATACACAGTAATGGATAACTACAGGAAAGGGTACTGGAACAGTGGAATCAGCAATTTTGGAATTTTGTGCGAGAAGCTTTTGGCAGATGCTTTTTTACTTTAGTCTAAAGTGATAACAAAATTGAAAAAGCATGCTGTGTTTGGTGTTTTGGAAAGTGTGAAAGCTGCCAGTGAACTCTAGTTTCCTCTGTGGAAAGGTAGTTAAAGGTAGTTAACTTCACTAACTGAAGTTAATGAAGTATTTGCAGAAAATTCAGGGCTTGTCAACACTGTTGTTATGAAAATGGTTGGATGATCAAGATGACACCAAGTTATCCTAAGAATTTCATAAATTAGTGAGTGAAGCATGTGAAAAATAAGTAAAATCTTATTTTTAGAGGTGGAAGACACACCTCTAAATATACTAGTATTAAGGAATTTTAAAAATATTAAAAAAAGAAAGAACATGGAGCCATCTTCCCAATTCAGAGTTCTTATGAGGCTCCTGGGACACAACAGGTAATAGATTACATCTGAAAATTTTTCAATGCTTTTGAAAATGTGTACATTAAAAGCTGTTGTGTGTATTTATTTTTAAAAAAAAATCAGTGATGTTATAGGGAAATTTTAAGTGTCTGGGAAACCAGTTAAAAATTTGGTTTTGTTTAGCTGACCATTAGAAGTCCTGGGTACTGAACTTCCAAGGTGTGCAGGTCCTGGATATTGAGGACTCCACAGAATATTAAAGTCAAATATTCTGGTGAAAGGATAACTGGTATCCTTTCTGCTCTGCTCCCACTGGCACAGCCTGGATGGTGCAGGCTTCAATTCCATCAGCCCATTGGTCCCTTACCCCTCAGTCCCTGGCCTCCCAGACACTATTACCTATTTTTATGATCGGTGCCATCAACATTACATCCACGTCCCAGATAACGCTTAATTCTTCCCAGTTCACAATTTTTGGCAGCCTGGTGGATCTTCCCAAGAGGGTTATATCCGAAAAACTTGACTCCCAGGCTTATATAAACAAACTTTCTCCAGGCTCTATCCATATTAAAGACAATTAGGTAACAACCTCTGTCGAGTAGCCTACCAAAGCAGGTCTGCCATTACTTATCTACCAACCAACTAACAAAATAGTCGTTGCCAGGTGACACTGATAAACACAAATGCACATTCCACAATCTACATGGCCCTAGGTGATTGGCTCCTGGAAGGTCCGCCCCCTGTACTGTGATCAGAGCCTGGCTATTCTGTACAGACCCCACCAAGAACCAGGTGGGACTGCTCTGAGACCCCCCAAGACCCATACAGTGAGTGAAATGCTCCACCAGAATCAGGTGGCCCTCAATGGTGGGCAGGTGAGAACACCCCACACCCAGACCTGGGTGGGCAGGACTCATCCTCTCTGCCATTGCACAGCTGCCTATGTCCTCAGCAGGAAACAAATACTGCACTCTTCTTATTACTTTATTCAGTAAATGGCAGAAAAGGAGATCCCTGACTTAAGATGTCCATTAAAAAAATCTGGAAAAATTCAGGAATGCATTTAATTTAAAGCAACAGATTAGAAGAAAACAACAGAATAACTGCGCCAAAAGCAATTTTAGTGTCACTCTGCTGCATCATCCACTCCCTAACACAGCTCTGCTCAACTCTGCATTAAGAAATGACAAAATCATAGAATTTGGAGGGAAATGGATGGCATTAGAGCAGATTATGCTAAGCGAAGCTAGCCAAGCCCTAAAAAACAAATGCCAAATGTCTTCCTTGATATAAGGAGAGTAATTAAGAACAGACTAGGGAAGAAGAGCACAAGAAGAAGACCATCATTAAACAGGGTTGAGAGGTGGGAGGGAAAGGGAGAGAGAAAGGAAATAGCATGGAAATGGAACGAGACCCTTAGGTTTATACAAAATTACATACAAGAGGAAGTGAGGGGAAAGGGAAAAATAATACAAGGGGGAGGAATGAATTGCAGTAGTGGGGGTAGAGAGAGAAGAGGGGAGGGGGGGGAGGGGAGGGGGGATAGTAGAGGATAGGAAAGGCAGCAGAATACAACAGACACTAGGATGGCAATATGTAAAGCAATGGAAGTGAAACTGATGTGATTCTGCAAGCTGTATAAGGGGCAATATGGGAGTGCATAAGCCACTTGAATCAAAATGTGAAATATGATATATCAAGAACTATGTAATGGAGGGGTAAGACAAGATAATACAAATGGAAGAAATGATTTACAGTAGAAGGGGTAGAGAGAAAAGGGGAGGGGAGGGGAGGGGAGGGGGGATAGTAGAGAATAGGACTGACAGAAGAATACATCAGACACTAGAAAGGCAATATGTCAATCAATGGAAGGGTAACTGATGTGATACAGCAATCTGTATACGGGGTAAAGTTGGGAGTTCATAACCCGCTTGAATCAAACTGTGAAATATGATGTATTAAGAACTGTGTAAGGCTTTGAACGACCAACAATAAAAAAAAATAGAGACATAAGATTCAGATATATATAATCTTTTTCAGAAATTCAGGTAGCGCTAAAGGAGAGATAAGGGAGATATGCAATAAAAGGAAAAGGAGCAGCATCCAATTACGGGATTACCTTTAAATCAGTTATTACTAAAATAACTAGAATTTGGTATCAAAGGGTATATAAGAAAAGGTATAAACTTGTACATAAGAATTATTTATCCTGACTAGTGATGGAAATGGAAAATTCATACACTAAATCATGAGAGTGCATGGCTGCAGATGCTTGGGGTGAAGTGGCAATGTTTTGGCCTTTCTTCATCACCAGTAAGTAGGCAAATACTGACATAATACTGATAGGAGGAGGCAAATTCTGAGGTATGTTAGGCTACAGATGTTAGCAGGTGAAAGTTGGCTAGAGTATTCGAATGTTCTGAGGATAGCATTGGACACTGAAAATTTTTCCCATACCAAACTAAGAAGGTGACACATTCTTTACTTTTTTTTTCTTTCTTATTTTTGGTGCTGGATATTGAACTCAGGAATGCTTAATACTGAGCCACATCCCCAGCCCTTTTATTATATTTTGTTTAGAGACAGGGTCTTGTTAAATTGCTTAGGGCCTCACTAAATTGCATGGCTAGCTTTGAACTCACAATCCTCCTGCCTCAGCCTCCCCAGCTGCAGGAATTAGGCCTGCGTCAGGAAGCCTGGCTCTAAAGTGATAAATTCTTCATTTGGTACATATGCAGAAATCATAGAAAGTGATAAATGCTGAAATTTGTTCATAAAGGATGAATACTGTTAAGAGTGAAGTTGGGAGGGATCGGTTAATATCAAGGCAAAGGTAATTGTGTAAGAAAAAACAATTGTGTAAGTAAAGGCAAGAGCAATGAGAGCAAACCATATCATAACACATGCTTTATCATAAATATTTCCCTAAGCCACATTATAGAAGATGCTGGGGTTCCCATGAAGAATCTGAGGTATGACAACATAGTTTTCTGAATAGCTTATAGTGGAAGATCCTAAATTTCAAAAGGGTAAAAGTACAAGCATATGAGTCCTGAACTAATCATACTGGTGATTAAATTACAATATCATATTTTGAGAACAAATTCTTTTAATTGTATATATCAACTACAGGTATTGAAATAATTTGTGAAAATTGACTTTCTTATTTTCTTAATACTTGGAATTGAGGTAAAACCATATGAAGTATACAATTAAAATGCATGAGTAGACATCAATACAAAAAAAAAAAAAAGAAGAAGAGATGAGCTATTTGGAGATGACCTGAAACAAAGAAGTGGTGCAACACATGGGTCAACTTGCAGCCGAAGAAATCATGGTCCCCAGTAGCTACTGTGCCCAGAACCCCCACAAACTCTGCACTATCTCCTTCTGTAAACAACTCTAGCCTTCATTTCAGGCATTCCCTCAGGGTTTGCCATTACATACTTCAGGTGCTTGCTCCAAACAGACTGCAGTAGTTTTTGCCACTGAGGAAACCAATAGCCACAGAGAACCCTGCATCTTTCCCTACTACAAAAAGCCTCAAAGGTATTTGCATTCACAGTCTCCAAGCACCTGTACCACTACCTCTAGATTCTGCCTACTCAAGGTAACCTCAGCTAGATTGCCACAAATCCAGACTCAAGGTCACCAAACAGCCTTTTCCTGTGCAAGAGAACATGAAGGCTGCAGCCTATACTGGAGGCACAATCCCATGTGATGGGTGTACACCTGCAGCCATATCCATGCACACTGCCAGATGTTGGACTGGAAGTTGCATATGCACAATACCACTTCCAACACCTGTCATGAGCCACTGCTCGCCATATTTAGCAGCCTCTGATGTTACATACACATGTGTCACCAGCTCTGGTTCATGGTGTTATTAACATATGTAAGCACCCAGAGTTCCATTAACCATCCCCACCACCATGTAGCTTTGCCTGAAGAGAGTTGTTCTGTGCCACTGCACACGTTTCTCCTCAGTTCCACTCACAAAAAAATAGTGCATGTTTACAGCCATCCTCAACACCTCCATGTCCCTGCCACCATACTTCAATTCACAGGTGAGGTTTCTAGATTTATGCATCCATGATTAGGCCCCAGATCTGTAGATACACAGCAGCCAGGCAAAGCTCTACTTCTGGTCCTTCCCTGAAGCCCTAGGTGTCTACAATCAGATCTGATCTTACAGTCCTGTGCTTTAACAAACTAGGTCCCACCTCATAGGCACTCTTTGCCAGCCCTGGTTTCTGTCCTTGGTCCTAGCTTTTCCTTACTACTTCTCTGCCCACAGGCAGCCTGTCTACATTGCACATGCCTGCAGCTGACACTGCACCAAAGTGTGCACACTGCCTGGCCCATATGTCTTTCACCTTTTCTAGTCTTCTCTGCATGGATCTAGAGGCACTATCTATGACCCAGCTAGTACTCATAGCAACTCTAGATTTCCCATAGCTCTAGCCACCAATGACCATGAAGCTTCTCATGTTACCAACAGTTGTGCCTGCTAAAAGAGAAGCAATGCATCCTTCAACCTCAGATAACAACCCAGTGCTATACTAGGTCAGCATGTTCTCCCATACTGCTCTGCAGGAAAAAGCTTTCCAATCCTCAAATAAGTCCTTAAGTCTGGGAGAAGTAATGGTTTCTTCAAATGTGCATGCACCTTTTCAAGCTACTAGGGTCAAGAAGAATCAGAGAAACATGGTAACAACAGGAACACAAAAAGTCTTCATTAAATGAATGGTCCAACAAAATTAGAGACCTTGATATAATGAAAATGGGAGAACAACATAACAGTTGGGTTAAAACAAAATCAGTTCAATGAACAAAGTTTATACCAGGAGCCAACCCATGACACCCACCCTGATTCAGGCACAGATGACTTCCTATTCCTCTTAGAATAAAGTTCAAAATACTCACCATGGTCCACAGTCCCCATGACCAGGCAATGATCTCCGTAATCCTTTTGTACCTTCCCTTGATCTTGCTCCCTCCCCTCAGGGCCTGTGGCATTATTTCATATCCCTGCACTTAATCCAATGCCTCTGGTAGCACCTTGCTCCCACTTTTCCTGCCATCACAGGATAATGAAGCCCTCACTCAGAAGCAATCCAGTCTTGGAACCGTGAACACTGAATGCCTAGTTTGTGTCCTTTACAGAGCCTTCTTTATTGTATTTATTGTACTTAATTTATTTTACCCCTAAATATTAACTGAAATGAAGGAGACCAGACATACTATCTTGGACACTGTTCTAACCTACATAACTGACTTGCACTTTATCTTCCAGGACTCAGTCAAATTTGCAAAATGAGTGAATAGATGCATGGAGACACTCATGGACTCTCTGCTTCTCTAGGCTTTCAGGTCAGGACCTCCACATATGGCCCACATCAGCCAGTATCCCTCAATCTCCCTTGATAAGCTTTTTCATTGGCAAAAATAATTTTGGCAAGTCATTTTCTTAAAGAGATAAGCACCATACTCAGGTTCTCATACATGCTAAAGCACTCTACCACTAAGCCATATACCCAACACCTGGGTCAATGCTTTTAAACAAAATAAGATTCCTATAAAATGGTCTAGTGTTGGGGGGATGGTTGAGGTGACAATTGGAGGGAGCCATATATGGAACACAGAGTTTTTGTGGCAGATGAAAGGCCTTGTGAGGACCACACTGCATAGTCTTTGCACTGCTGAGGTTTGGGGAAACCTTTATGTACCATGCCCACCCAAAAAGAAAAACTTGCCAGCCTAGATTCTTCAGAACTAAATGGAAAACATTAATCAGATAGACTGAACAGACATCTATGGACTATTTAATCCAGCAACAATAAATTCATTTGCTTCTCCATGAAACAATGACCATTCTTTGAAATAGTTCATACTGTCAGGCGTGGTGGAGCACACCTGTAATCCCAGCAGCTCAGGAATCTAAGACAGAAGGATTGCAAGTTCAAAGCCAGCCTCAGCAAACAAAAGATGCTAAGCAATTCAGTGAGATCCTGTATCTAAATAAGGCTGGGGATGTGGCTCAATTGTCAAGTGCCTCTGAGTTCAATCCCTTGAACCAAAAAAAAAATCATATTTTTGAGTACAAGGTAAATACAAGAAATAGAGATAACTTCTTGCACCCTATAAGATCATAAATGAAAGAAATAAGAAGTTAACAACAAGAAACAAACCTTCTAATGCCTGGAGGTTAAAATATACAAATCTGGATTAGGATTGGATAACAGATACAATCAGGGGAGAAAAAATTTCAGAAATAAATGGGAACAGGGATACAATACGTCAAAATTCATTGGGTTACTAACACCCATAAATAATTTATGTACCTATATATCAATGGCAAATGAACTGAAAGAGAAATTAGAAAATTATCCCATTCAAAATAATCTCAGAAAAAAATATAATACTTTGGAATACATATAAGAAAAGGTATGAAATAGTTCTACAATGAAAACTACAGAATACTGAAGAAAGAAATTAAAGACCTTTGAAGATGAACAGATCTCCCAGGCCCTAATTCTGCCTATCTTAGGCAGAATTAATATTGTCAAATTAACCATACTACCCAGAGTGTTTTGTAGATTCAATGCAATTCCTATAAAAATACCAATGAGTTCCTTTGTAGAAATAGAAAAATCACCCATAAAACTCATTTGGAAATATTAGAGAATCAGAATAGGCAAAGCAGTCATTAGCAAGAAAAGTGATGCAGGAGGCATTACAATCAGTACCAGAACCATGGTAAAGAAGAGAAGACACAGAGAAAAACCCACATAAGTACAGTTATCTAATATTATAAAACAGCACCAAAAACAAACACTGAAGAAAAGATAGCATTTTCAACAAACGGTGCTGGGAAAACTTGAAATACACATGTAGCAAAATGAAATTAGACCCCTACTTCTCACCCCGCACACAACTCAAAGTGGATCAAGGACTTAGGCAATAGAACATAGAGAACCTGCAACTAACTGAAGAAAAAGTAGGAATGTAAGCTAAGGAACTTACTTTCTTAACAACACCAGTACAGCACAAGAAGTAAAATCAAGAATCAATAAATGGGATGGAATCAAAGAAGCAGCCTTTAAAATTCTTCTCAGCTCAAGAAACAATAATATGAAGAGAAAGCCTACTGAACAGGAGAAAATCTTTACCACCTGCACCTCAGTTTCAGCATTAACCTCCAGGAGATATGAAGAACTCAAAAACTTTGCATTACTACTAATAATAATATTAATAATAACAACACAATAACAACCACCCAATCAATAAATGGACTAAGGATCTGAACAGACACTGCACAGCAGAAAAAAATACCATCAACAAATATATGAAAAAATGTTCATCTTTGGTAATTATAAAAATGAAAGTCAAATCTACACTGAGATTTCATCTCACTTCAGTCAGAATGGCAATTATCAGGAATTCAAGCAACAATAAATGTTGGGGGGATGTAGGAAAAAAGGTTCATTCATACCTTGCTGGTGGGAAGGCAAATTTTCAATTTATCATTATGCAAAGCAGCATGGAGATTCCTCAGAAAACTTGGAATTGACCCAGTTATCCCACTTCTCAGTTCATACCCAAAGGATTTAAAGTCAGAATACTACAGTGATGCAGCCACATCAATGTTATAGCTAAACTATAAAACCTGTCTAAGTGCCTTTCAACAGATGAATGAATAAAGAAAATGTGGTATACATACACAACCAGATATTACTCAGCCTTAAATAAGAATGAAATTATGGAATTTGGTGGTAAATGAATAGAGCTGGAGAATATCATGCTTAACAAAATTAACTAATCCCAAAGAACCAAAGGCTGAATGTTTTCACTGAACTTCAGATGCTAATTGACAATAAGGGTTGGGGTTCCTAGGGACAAACAGAGGTACTGTGGATAAGGGAGAGGGGAGTGAAGGAAGGGGGAAAGGAATGGAGGTAGAAAGAATAGCAGAATGGATCTGACATAATTACCCTATGTGCATATATGACTACATGATCAGTGAGTCCACGTCATGTACAACCAGAAGAATGAGAAGTTATGCTCCATTTATGTATGATGTGTCAAAGAGCATTCCACTGCCATGTACAACTAAATAGAATGAATAAAAAATGTTTTTAGGTGCTCAGGAAAAAGAAACACATGTCAAATAACTGTAAAAGATTAAAAGGTGTATCAAAGATGAAATCAGAATTAGAAATCACCTGATCTAATCCACCTATTTCATTAATGGAAAACCTTATTACAATACTAACATATCCCCAACCAGAAAAAAATGAGAAAGTCAAATAATTATCAAAATTATACTACATACAGAATTATAGTTCACATGTGAAAATACTGTGACATACAAGAAGAATAAAATTTTATAAGATGAAGGCAATCCTCATGCTGCCATCATTTTCTGGCTTAAAATTGGCACCCACGCTTTTCAAGGAAAAAAGATAATGGACATGGAGTCAAACTAATGGAGTTCCCTCCACAGCCATCTGTTTCCTTCTCTGGCTTAGTATCCTTCACCCTTACTGCAAGTTATACTATTCCACCACAAGGATGAAAGATCACCCAAAGGATCATGGCAGGCACACATGAGGAACACCAAAATTGGAGGCAAATGAGAAAGGAGGGCTGTGCTATTACTATCATCAATATGATGGACTAACACTAGCTTCCCTGTGTGCCTAATGCTAGGAATTCAAAAAGAAGTGAGATAATATGAACCTTTACTCAGCCATAAAATAAATGAAATTATGTAATCTGCAGGAAAATGGGTGGAGACCATAATACTAAACAAAATAAGTCAAACTTAGAAGATCAAAGATCATATACTTTCTCTCATATGTGCAAGCTAGAATAGAAAAAGAAATAGAAAGGTGTGAGGGACGATCTCAGGAAGATGAAAGGGAGATAATTAAAGAAGAAGACCAAGGGTTGAGAGGTAGGCAGGGAGGGAAGAAGTGCTGGGAAGCAATATTGGCCAAATTATATTGTTAAATTTTGTGCATGTATAAATATATAACACAAATCCTTCTTATGTACAATTATAATGCACAAATTTTAAAAATGTTGAAAAAAAATAATAGCCAGTTTGAACTGATTGTTTCAGCTTCAAAATCTACAAATATCTATAATCATTTAATGATGCTCTGTCTCTTGGAAGCCCTATTACATACGTACACAGGTATGTGTAAGTTTTTCTGCATATTTATATTACTGTACTAAACATAGATAGATAGATTGATTGATTGATTGATTGATTGATTATGACACTCAAGATTTACAAAAGAACTCAACCTATTCATAATCAGGGTGAGCCCCTGACCTTCTAAATGTGGACCCACTTAACAAAAGACAGCATGATTTATGCTCTTTATATAATGGCTTGTGGTTTTCTAACTTAAGTGCTTTTTGTTTGGGTCCTTTATTTATTTTAACCCCAATTTGATATCCCTACAGATATATTCATGTTCTAAAACAGAATGGGATAGACAACCTGTCCAATATTAAAAGTAAATATATTAAATACCAAATAAAAATGCTATTATATATTTTCCAGCATCCAAAATAGTGCTAAATACGAAAATAGGTTCCAAGGAAAAACTTTCTGAATAACAAAGAATAAGAATCAAAAAATAGAAAACTATAAAACTTACCCATATACCTTATAAAGGCAACATAAAATGACTTACTTACATATCATAATATAGAAGTTATGGTAGCTTATAGTTATAGGTATTTAATTATATGAGAATTTACTCCCTGCTGAAGAGCATTTATAGTTCAAGCACAGATCTTGTTTCTACACTAATATCAATCATTCTTCCAACCATAGGAAAGTTCATTACTGAATTCTCATTCTGTGTCATATGGTCAAGTATTAATGAGAGACAAGGGAATGCCATTCAACTGTAATTGAGATGCTCATATAGCTTTAAGAATTTCATTAAATTCATGTCACTCTACTACAATCATTTTTAAAAGAATGGTTTAAGTATGAAGAAGGAGTGATTCAAAATCTTACTTTATTACATCTACAATAGAAACATACCTTGATGTTTTTGATTCAGATACATGGTCAAATGTTTATGTTTTCCATTGGGTAGAGTTATTTAATTTTCCATACAAATCCACAAAACATTTGCTTACTGTACCCTGTCAGAAAATAGATTTAGAGGTAAAAGTATCTGTTATTTAAAAACTGTGTAGTGAATATGGCTCTCAAAATATCAGTGGAAAACATACTTACGATTTGTCTTGAGCAAAATATCACTTAATATTAAAACAAGAGTTGCAAGATAATAATTGGAACAGCTCAGTGAAATTTCCCACAGGTGGTTAACAAGTCACAATATATAAACACCAATATAGCTGAGAAGGATATAAGTTGGTTCCAAAATGCATTTATAACTTGAGGCTTTTAATTTAAATTTTCCTTCTTTTCAAATCAAGTAGCCCAGCCTGAAGAACTCTCCAAATCATTTGAGATAAGCTTATGTATATTAAATAAGAATATATCCTGGGGGATCTAATGGATCAAATTTATAGTCTCAATCAATTTTTTCCAATTTGACTATGAAGAGAAACTCAACATTGAAGCAAAACCAGTATAAATGAAAATGTAAATCTTCATATATAAAATTGAGATACATTAAGTTCCACTTCAAAATAGCCTTAAAACCTGGAAAAGAATAAACTGAAAAAAAAAGCTCAAAATTTTGATTAAAAAGTATCTCCTTCCCTGTTAATAATTATCTATTAATATGACTAATATACCAAACAACAATTTTAAGAAGGAAAGTTTATTTTGCTTACATTTTCAAAACCTTCAGTACATGGTTGGCAAACACCACTGCTTTGGGCTCAAGGTCAAATAGAAAATCTTGGCCAAAGTTGGAGAAGAACATAGAGATTCAGGCTAATGGTGTCAACCTTTTTGATAAAATAACACTAAAAAAAATTTCAAACATTAAAAATAAGATAGACATATACATACACTATACATACAGAATCCCAAAGAAAAAATATTAGGATAAAAAGCAGCTCTGCAAGACATATTATAATCAAAGGACTAACAATGGAAATAAAGAAAAATAGTAAAAGATACACATGAAAAACATTGGGGTCACATTTATATAAAATTATATTTGTTTGTATAAATTTCATTATATTTATGTTTATAAGCTTCACTTCAAACTTCTCACCTCAGACTCTAAAATCAAGGGGGTTTGGAATAAAGTATTCCAAGCTTTGAAAGTATATACTTACCAACCAAGACTGCTATGTCCAGCAAAGTTATGAACGGAACAAGGAATGACATGGTCAGTGACATAATCAGACACAGAATGCAAAGGGTTGAGGGTTTTATACCCTATGAAAAAGCTAGAGAGAAAAATTAAGAACAAACAGGGATCACATAAAAATAGAAAGAAGATCACACAGTGATGAGCCACCTGACTGGTTACAAAGACGTAAGAGGGTAAAGCAGTAGCTACAGGATGAAAGGTACTTTGGAATATATAAAAATGCCCTGAAGTTTCTGAGAATTCTCTCAATGAGGAATAAATTAAAAACAATATTATCCCCTAAAAAACATCATATGATTTAATTGCCAGAGGAAAGAAACATTGCACATGTATCAACTGAGGCTATGGAGAGAATTCATTCATAAGTCGCCAGAAGGCAGTACAGAGTGCAGTGAGTGAGTGGAGGGCTACTGGCACTCTCTCAAAAGATGCCAGAACTCCTCACTTTCTTCACTTCAGTCATGGTTTTCACATCTATTGGTAGATTGTTGGATTTTGAAATGTCTATCCCAAGTACAATATCAATAACCATATTGCCATCTTTGTTTTTGCTCAAATTCTGCTGTATGTCACAGCTTCCTTCCTCAAATATCCTCAAGTCCATGTTCAAAGGCTAGTTCTCCAATACAGATGCAAGTACACAGTCTGCTCTGATCAGCTACTGATGCACCAGGACCAACAACATCATGTCTTGACTAGCAAACAGTACTGCAGGAACTTTCACATATCCAAACAGAGCTACCAAAGAGGTACACATTCATAATAGCCCATGAGATAAATGCTGATGTCACCAGCAGCAGAGTTGATGTTCCCGGAAAATGGGGTGCATGGTGTCAGCCAAAGACCAATCACCAGACAATTCTACTTTTTCAAAAATACGAAGACCCCATCCATTCACAGCTTCTACTTCCTTGGTCAGAACAACTTCCTGTTCTCTCAACCCCAAACCTCAATGTATGAGTAAGTCAGACTAGCACTAAGCATCTGTTTCTTTCTTTTTTTAAAAAAAAATTATTTTTTACTAGTAGTCGCACACAATACCTTTATTTCACTCATTTATTTTTATGTGGTGCTGAGGATTGAACCCAGGGTCTCACATGTGCAAGGTGAGTGCTCTACCACTGAGCCACAACCCCAACCCCTATGCATCTGTTTCTTAACAGCACTGATCTTAGATATTGGTCTTTCCTTTTTCTCTTTCTACTTATGATTTTGAGAAGGTCCACTTCACGGTGCTGATCAACCTCACTTGCTTCAGGCATACACCTGAGCTCCCAGAGAAGCAACCTGTGAAATCTGAGGGAGGGGCCTACACTGCAGGATCTCTTAGAAGATCCAGACACTATTCTAGCACTGTGATATCTTGCTTCTCAATTGCTGGGCCTCCCTGATCCAAGCCAGCTGCCAGCATTGAGGGTTCCTTCTTCCCTTCAAGAACAAAAATGGAAGAGGCTTTGCTCCTGGAGCTGTAGGTCTCAAAAAGATAGGATCCTACATCTTGGCATGCTGTGGTTGTTGGGGGTTGAGGGTACAAAGTGCAACACACTGGCATTTACACCAGGACACCTGGATATTCAGTGGCAAGGTAGTTTTTAAGATGGGTGAGCTTAAAACATTGAATGGGACAGACAGCAAAGTTACTGAGTACTTACTCAGCTTACACAACTTGATGACAAATGTCAGTTGAAAGACCCTGTTTATTGGCAAAGGTAAAATAAAATTCAAAGTACCAAAAGAGATGTAAAAAGAGCTTTGGGCAAGGTAAGCTTGTTTTAAATGACAGGAGTCACTGGTATACAAAACAGTGAAACCCTACCAACCAGCTATGACCTATTGACTATGGTGAAAAAGTCACAAGTTTGCAGGAGACTCCTCATTGAGGAAAAAAAAGTGCTAAATGTTTTTCAGAAACTGGATTTCATATTTGCTATTTCAATATGCTTAATAACAAAAGGAAGTTTCTCTATAACCAATGCCCACAATCAGTCACCATAAAATACTTCCTCCTCCATGTAATAACCCTACCTCACCCCCAGGTACAGGCTCTAAATCCTTGAGGACACACATCATTACTGGTGTGTGTCCCCAGGCTTGGCATTCTCTAACCTCTTCAAAGATCAATCAGCCAATGTCCAGACCCAAACTGCTACTCCTCAGCCAGTTGCCACTGCACTGCCTCCCACTGCTTCCCCTCCCAGGACTCCCAGCCTAATCCCCACAAGAACCCTGTCCTGACAGGGTCCTGCATTCTATCAATTACCCTTTCTGGAAGCTCCCACTGCCTCCCACTTTCCTGCTGCTCACTAATACCTAGACTCACATCCCAGGGCTTCCAGGCATCCAAAGCACTGTGGAGCATGTAAAAGGCAGGTGGTCCTCTCAGTAGCAATATTCAGGAGCACACTTCCCCATCATGTAGGCCACAACTAACCTCCAATTTGCGTCATTCCCCTGGAGTCAAGCAGAATCCAGATCAGGGGGCTCTCTTCCATCCTTAAGCACTGGTGGTGGTGTCTGCCAAGTGGATGTTGAATCAGAGCCCACACTGCCTTTCTGCTCAACTGCAAACCAGTGCCTCCTAGCTTGCAGCAGGGTCTCCAAGTGTCTCCAATCCACTGATTCATGGTCAGCCTCAGATTCTCTCTCCAGCACCTGTAAGATCACACTTGGTTTGAGTGTGAGAACTGATGTTTCTAGGAGTCATTCCCTTAGCATTGGAGCACCATTTTTCCCATTATAATTGGTGTCCCATCCCATCAACACAACCTGTCATACACAGAAATGGAATTTAGAGTGCAACCCTATCAGGAAATACTCTTCACAAGAAACCAGTTCACTGACTTGAGGCTTGTAAAACTTCTACTCAGCAAGCAAGCCCTGAAAACCACCAGGCCAAGGATCAGAGGCAACGGTGCTGCTATTTCCATACACTTCTAATACCAAACACAGTGTGTTACTAAGCATTCAGACAACAGGGATACATTTATCAAAACTGAGCACAAACAGAATGAGCTAAAATAACCATGTTAATATATTTAACTACCACGAATATGTACAACTCTGGTACATCTAAGTTTCTACTGGTCAAAATATAAACATCATTTACAAAAGAAGGAGAGAGAAAATAAGAACTTCACTCACACTCGACTTTTTTTTTTAGGTTTACATACAGAAGGAAACTGGAAGCAAGAAAGATAAGGAAAGGAAAGGCAATGTCCTCACCATTATTACAGTACTAACAGATCAAGGCTAAACTAAAACAATTCTAGATTCTTCTACCTAGAAAAGATACACACAAATCTCAATATATAGATAATTTTTTTCACAACATATAATGCTTTTCTGTTCAGAGATATCTTGAAGGATCATACTGCAGTATCCTTTTTCTTTCCTACTTGAGAATGTCATGGTCCCCCTCAGGTTCAAAATACTTTTGAGTACTTAATTGCACATGTGTGAATTCTATTTGGACTAAAAGTCATCTCATCATGCACTTCAAAAAAGAATCTACAGTGGTCTAAATGTCTGTATAGACATTGGGGACCATGTTAATAAACAACATTGGACAGCTACTCTTCTTATTGGGAAAGACCAATTAAAAGTCAACAAAGAAGTACACAAAATGTTTCTGACAACATTAAGTTGTACATGGATGTGGAAATCTTTAGCATACAAAAGAGTGGACCGCTGCCATTCAGTTGAACTGAGATGAATGATCAGTGAAGAAGAAAATAACCACTCCTGAGAATAATCAGGTGAAGTATAGACCTACACTAAAAACCTGCAAGTTCTTCTTCAGAGGAAACACAACTACTGTCAGCTCACGTTCTGAACCTTGACTTCAAATGACACCGCTTCAGGACACTTATTTATGTAAGAAATCTCTCCTTTATTCCAGTCCAAGTGTGCTTCCCACACCCTGAAGCCCTCCCAGTTCCCAAGCTTGGCATGCTATCACCTCTGAAAAGCTGCTGCCCCCAACAAACACCCAGCCTCCACTTCCTCTGCTCTGCACAGAACCCCTGAACAGGCTTCAATGGTCTCCCCTCCCCCATCTCCTTCTCACCCCAACCTTCCTCAGCAACACTGTGCTGGTCCCCTGGAACTTCCTTTGACAAAGAATGAAACACCTCCCACTCCCCCTGGTCACCCTAGAGCCTTCCCTACCTGCTGCTGGATGCCCTTCCAGGATGGGGTTGGGCTGGCAAGTGATGTCATCCAGGATGGTACAGAAGACTCCAGGTACCATAGGGCAGCCTCTAGGGAATGTAACCCTGCTTACATGAAGCAGAAAGTTTTTAATTCTTACTGAACTGAGATTAAATGTCATTTGTATTTACCTTGGCTCCCCATCCAGAATCTGCTAAAAGTTTACCTCCTGTTTTTCCATGAGCTCTTCTTGTCATCTACATCGTTCCTCTTCTATCCATAATAAAGTACATATGAAAAAGGTTCATTTTCAGAAAAATTCAAAAGCTTGTACATTTCTTTAAATTAAAAGTTTTTTTAATCTATACTGTATATTTCATCATATGCTGGCCTGGTCAAGAATTATCCTTCCATATTTAGTACTTTAGAGCTAAGTTTTTAAACAGTATGATAACAGAAAAGGGTGGAATGGTATTCCATGTACTTATATTTTTGTGAGTGTTTAAACATTTTAATAACAATATATTAAAAAATAAAAATAAGGACTGCTTCTGTGTAACAGTTGCCACCCTTATCCAGGTGCACTGGTGTATACTTGTCACCTCATCTATTCAGTAGGCCGAGACAGAATATCTCAACTTTGAGGCAAGTTTCAACAACTTAATGAGAGATTGGAACAAAAATGTTTTTAAAATTAAAAATATATAAGTTCAGTTGTATGGTAAAGTGCCTCTGGATTTATTTAAAAATATCAATGAAAAAGGTGGGGAGGGGCTGGGGATGTGGCTCAAGCAGTAGCACGCTCGCCTGGAATGTCTGCAGCCCGGGTTCAATCCTCAGCAACACATACAATCAAAGATGTTGTATCCACCACTAAGAAATAAATATTTAAAAATTCTCTCTCTCTCTCTCTCTCTCTCTCTCTCTCTCTCTCTCTCTCTCTCTCTCTCCACTCTCTCTCTTTAAAAAATAAAGAAAAAGGTGGGGAGGATTATCACCACTGGGAGCTGTCCTAGGTAGTTACTTCAGCTTTCCTCCTGTGCAACCCAACAGAGTTACACCCTCTCTTCCACCCAGGTTTCTAAATTTTGGAGAGAAGCTGTGGCTAACTGATTAAGATGTGAACTGCTGTATAATGTTCCTTTAGATTTACAAAAGCCAGAATATCTGGTGATTCTCAGATAAAATCAGAATGTTTCATGCCTCTTCTTAGTCTTTAGCTGTATACCAACACAAACAAGCAAATTTCTGTGACATTTACCATGCAGAAAGAAATATGTTGATTCAAAAAAAAGTATAGGTACTAGCCCCAGAAAGTCAAGCTCCATTGTGATGGTCCATTCAGAAAGAAAGAAAAGGAAACACACCCTCAATGACAAAAGTTCTGCTTAAAGAAACCTCTTCCACTGCCTCACAATCCCATCTTTCTCTCCCTATAAAAATCCTTTGTGTCCCTCAGATTCCCAAGAGGACACTATGAGGATGACAGCACCCTCCCTCTACCAGTGTGCTGGATCTTCAGTAAACCTGATTTCTTTCCCACTAATTCACATCTCCTGACTACTGGTTTTCCAGTAATGAGAAGCCTGGATCTGGATCTGGTAACACCTGGAGTCTGCCAGTCTTCTCTATCACTGATGATGACTCCAAATTCCTTTTTAAGAACTCCCTTTTACATCATGTCTATAGGTTCATGTTTCAACAAATGATTCTTTTCTATTTTCAAAGTAGCCCTTTTATACAGATAATGGTTTGTGAGGAAACACTGATTATGGAGTGCTTACACCCTGTAGCAACTCTTCAGATTGCTAGTGATCAAAAGGTACAGCAAGGCATTGTATATACTTCCATAAGTGCTCAACAAGCTCACAAAATTCTCACACACCATTTACAGAGTGTAAAGAATCATGAGCCCACATACCTCTTGATGCACCACCTCTAGGGTGAAGGAGACCATCTTTATCTTCTCCCTTAAGCAACGGATCATTTTACCAACTAATCTGGAACCTCATACTTCAAAATGAATTTCCACCATTCTTATTACTCCTAGGAGGGTACTATTTGCCAGCTGTTGGACGAAGGTCAGGTGCCTCCCAGGATACTAGTTTTGTTTTCATCATGTGCTCTGAATGAAGGATGTTGAACAATTCAGATACTGGTGTATTAACCATCTCCTAACTTCTTATCTTTTTATATAAAAGGCACGACATGCGCCACAAACTTTTTTTCAACTACCCACTGATTGATCTCTATTAAATTTAGTGATCATTTCAAAAGTTAATCAGTGGAGAAATTCACAGAGAGAGGGGCCCTGTCTAGTTATAAACCTGTTACTCTGAAGCACAATAAAATCATTCCCAGATATAAGGTACAGGAGAGAAGACCCTTTTTACTTACTCTTCCATATGCTTGTGGTCTTACGATTTTGCTTCTCTTATCTATTCCTGTGTCTTTTTTATGTATTTTCTTCTTTATTTTTTTCTTCTGATGTCAAAATGGAAAAAAGGGGAATAAAACAAGCAAAACAAATGACAGTTTGTTATATATCATCAATTGAAACGAGAATACAGGCTTACTTCTGAGTTCTTTGAGTTCTTTCACTGACTGTTCTAACATCCTTCAGCTATATCTGTCAACTTTTGAATGAGGCAATTTTTTTTATATTAGAAGCAGAGCCTCTCTCCGTACCTCACCCACACAAAACATTTGTATTTAGAAAATCAATGATGAATCCTATACAATATTTTAAATTGTCAACATCTAATACTGGCAAAGAGGACATAATACTAAACCATCATACTATCTGGGCCAGTGGGGTTTAATAAGAATGTCTTATTATCTCTATTCAAACAAACTGAATTCATTAGATTTTTGGGCCTGTTACTACAGCTTGGCTCAGGGAAAACACAAATAACAGTGCAGGACTAGGTTTCTATCTGTACTCTATGACTTACTGAAACTGGGATTTGGCTAAAGGGCCTACATGTTATGAACCTACTTTCATGATTTTAAATAGGATTATCATTGCCTTTATCTCTTGAAGGTATTATGACTCTTTAAATGAGCGTGACACACAAGTAATTTATATTTTGCTTTCCATGTATCATTTATTATTGAACTGCTTCAAGAGGGACATGAGTTGCCCATTTACAAATCTTCTTTACAGCAAAGAAAATAATCAGGCATGTGAAGAGAACCTACAATGGGAGAAAACTTGTTGCCACCTGCACATCAGGTTCAGCATTCATCTCGAGAATATATAAAGAAATCAGAAAACTTAACACTGTAAAAACAAGCATTCCAATCACCAAATGGGCAAAGGAACTGAACAGGCACATCACAGGAGAAATGCAAATGGCCAACAAATATATGAAATAAAATTTCAACATCACTACAAATTACAAAAGTGCAAATTAAAACTACATGGGCATTCTGTCTCACTCCAATTGGAATGACAATTATCAAGAATACAAGTAATAATAAATGTTGGAGAGGATGTAGGAAAAAAGTTCATTCATACGTTGCTGGTTGGACTGCAAATTGGTGCAACCAATACTTTAAAGCAGTATGGAGATTCCTCAGAAAACTTGTAATGGAGCCACCAATTGACCAAGTTATCCCACTTCTCAGTATAAACCTAAAGGACATAAAATCAGCATAATAGACCCTATCAACCAAAGGCCAAATAATCTTAATGAAATGTGAATACTAACAAATAATCAGGGGGGAGAAGGAAGGATACATATTGATTGGATTAGACAGATGGGAATAAAAGGAGGCAGGGGAAATGGGAATAGAAAAGACAGAATGAATCAGACATAACTTTCCTATGTTCATCTATGAATACACACACACAGTGAAGCCCATTATCATGTTACAACCATAAGAATGGGATCCTAATTAGAATAAGTTATATGCTATACTCTATGTATATATAATATTTCAGAATTCACTCTACTGTCATTTATATATCTAAATAGTGAAGAAAAATATTTTTTAATTCCATACTATAAACCCACATAGGATGTTCAATGAAATTCTAGCAATCTAAATCTAGAAGAGTAATATTGCAACTTTTGGGATAATTGATGAGTAAATTTGAGCATTGTTATTTTATGCATCAATTCCTGCTCTAAGATTCTCAAAGAGGCAGCTACTAAAAGATTTGAAGTCCTTTGTAGTACTCTGGAACTATTTCTGGGAAGCAGTCTCATGTCTACACATGTCTCATTCTTCCTTCTCCCTCCTGATTATTTGTTAGTATCCACATATCATAAAGATTATTTGGTCTTTGGTTCTTTCAATGGACAGGTGGACCCATGCTACAGCTACACTGTGACTACAACCTTGTGTGTTCCATGTGCTTCTGGCTGGAGCACAACTTTACTGAGCTTCATATCCTAGTTTATTCCGTGTGAGTGATGCCTGTGTGTACCTCACAGTGCTGCCATGAGAAATACAGGGAATAGGGCACATTAAGTGCTCAATACATGCTCTGGGTTGAATAGTCATGTCTTTCCCAGCATATCAGCTTATTACCTCATCTGGAAATGAGGTTTTTGCACACAAAAATGTTGTATGAGTCCATAGTCAATTAGAGTGGGCTATAATCTAATGGTTCATGACCTTAGAAGAGGAAATTTGGGCAAGTATACCTGTGCAGAGAGAACAACATGTGATAATCATGACAGAAAAAGGAGAGATGAATCTACACGTCAAGGTATGCCAAGAATTTCCTACAACTACTGAAAGCTAGAGGAGACAAGAAAAAATCCTCCCCTAGACCTTCCAGAGCAGATACCTTATAATAATTCAGTTTGGACTCCTAGACTCCACAACTGTGGTACAATAAATTGATTTTTAGGACACCCAGTAAGTATTATTTTTCAGAGTTGTCCTAAGAACCCAAAAGGGCCCATGTTTGGCTCCTCCTTGACACTCAGAAGAGGAGTTAGTCCCAGACTGGTAGCTTCCTTTCATAAAAGGGAAAAAGAGGAATCCTATTGTCATCAGCCAACATCCTGTGTCCACAAAGTCCTGGATAAAATACCATGAAAATGCAGTGTGAAATTCTAAGAGTAAATGATGTTCTAAAATTCACATGGAAATCAACAATCCAAAAGATGAGATTCTAAAAACTGATATGAAGACAGTGGTTGAAGTACAGAGATAGGGCTTGCAGTCTTCAGGGAAAAAAATCTGAAACTGTGGAAGGCCCATGAGACTGGAAGATCCCACATGCTCCAATTTATCATGGACATATGCAGGTGTGATCTAAGTAGGAGCTACAGTAGGTTTCTCTGTAGGGCACTGGGAAAAGAGGTAGGAAAAGAAGGTGAAGACTGGACCCAAGGAGGACCTTATGTCACCTTCACTGCCCCTGAAATTTCTAGACCAGGGCCATCAGTTGGAAGTGTTTAGACCAGGAACTTTAGCAAACCCTGAGTGCTTGTAAGGAATAAAGAAGAGCCACCCAGGGCCCTGAGTCAGACACTCTGAGTTGAGGCCCAGAAGTCTGAGTTTGAGTGAGCTCTCCAAGTGACTGTCATGTACCCTACTTGAGATGTACTGTTGTAGTCTTGAACATATGGCCTGGGGTGAAAGTGACAATTTTATTCTCCATAAGGACACCTGGGAATTACAGAATCATACCAATAGCTTTTCTCTTCCAAGCTTCTGACCCTTCATCCTAGTCTCTCTTAAAATCAAATATCCAAAAGAATATATGGTTATATATACACAATAGAAGATTACTCTGCCTTAAAGAAAAATCAAATTAAGGCATTTGGCAATACATTCATGGAACTAGGAACTATCAAGCTAAGTGAAATACGTCAGTCCCAAAAACCAAAGGCCAAATATTTTGTTTTATATGTGGATGCTAATACACAATAAGGGACAGGGAGGAAATAATCGAAGTTCATTGGAGTAGACAAAGAGGAATGAAGGTAAGAGAGCAGCATGATAATAGGAAAGACATGAGAATGAATCGAACATAACTTTCCTATGTTTATATATGAATTCATGACCAGTGAAATTCCACACCATGTACAACCACATGAATGGGATCCTAATTGGAATAAGGCATATCTCATCCATATATAATATCTCCAAATGTACTCTACTGTCACATATATCTAAAAAGAAGAAATAAAAAAGGAGTAAAAGGACCTGGGGGAGGGAAGGAAAAAAAGGGAAACACTGGGGTATAATATTGCTTATTTTTATATTAGATTTACATGTGAATATGTAACAATAAATTCATTGTTCTGTAATACTATAATGCATTTACAAAAATATGAAAAAAATTAAAAAGTGAATAATGGCACATGAACCTAATTAGAAAATCATGCCTTGGTTCAATTCCCAATTCTGAAAAAAAATTTAAGTACATATATGTGTACATATATACATATGCTCACATGCATGCATGAGCGCATGCGTGCACACACACACATACAAAATTTACTGTATAAACAAATTTAAGTATAAAAATACCATGATATAATCAGTAGATTCAGAAAAGCCTGTTCACAACACTCAGCACCCATTCAGGTTAAAACACCAGAGGGACTAGTGATAGAAGGAGAAACCAAATGCCAACATCAAACTGAAATAAAAAAAATTAAAACATTTTTTCTCAAAACAAAAGCAAAACAAGGAAGTAAACTTTCACCACTCCTTGAATCCCCAGCAAGAGAAAACAGGCAAGAGAAGAAACTAATTTCATACACATAGGAAAAAGAAGTCCTGTTGCCTTTGTTTATTGATGACATGAACATTTTACTTAGATGATTTAAAATGCTCCATCAGAAAATTTATAGTGCTGATAACAAATCTACTAAAAGAGATGATACAAGAAAATAATACATAAATCAATTGCAGTCCTATAAGCAATAGCAAACCCTCTTCAAAACAATTGAGAAAAATGTCTCATTCAAAACCCCTAAAGAAAATACTTTGGAAAATATCTAACTTAGGAGATGAAATACCTCAACAATGAAAATTATAAAATGGTGAAATAAAACAAATCAAAGACAATCTTAAGAAGTGGAAATACTTTCAATAATCTTGAAAAAAGCAAAATTAATATTATCCCAATGGTCATACTACCTTAACCAGTGAACAGACTCAGTTCAATCCCAGTCAAAATATCAATAACATCCTTCACAACAGACACATTCTTCATAACACGCAAACAAAATACATTTCTCAAATTCATTTTGACACAGAAGTGATATAGAACATCCAAATGTATCCTGAACCAGAAGAGTGATGCTGAGATCTTCACAGTACCAGATATCCAATTATGTCACAGAGCTTTAGTTAAAAAAAACCCAGCATTATATTGCACCAAAACAAACCTGAAGATGAATGGAAAAGAAAACACAGACAAACCCACATAGATAAAGTGACCTCATATGCGACAAAGGGGCCAAAAATATATGTTGAAGAAAACAGAAACACTTTAACAAGTGGTGCTATGAATATTGGATATTCATATGTGAAAAACATAAAACTTGATCCCTATCACCTTGCATAAAAGCCAACTCCAAGTGTATCAAAGACCTAGGAATTAAACCAGAAACTCTACAGTTGCTTAAAGAAAATGTGGCCCAACACTCCAACATATTCACAAAATCATCAACTTAACGAGACCTCTAAAGCACAAGAAATAAAACTAACAGTCAATAAATGAGATGAAATCAAATTTCAAAACTTCTGCACAACAAAGGAAACAAGAATGTAAACAAAGAGCTTACCAATGTGATAAACTATTTTTCATCTGTTCCTCAGGAAATTAATATACAGAATAATAAAAAACCTAAAAAATATTAAACCCCAATTACTAAACGAAACAGGCACAAAATCTAAAACAGACATTGCTTAAAAGAAAAAATACAAGTGGTGTGTGTGTGTGTGTGTGTGTGTGTGTGTGTGTGTGTATAAATATACATAAAACATATTTAGGAATCAGGGAAATGACAATCAAAACTACAAGGAAGAGAAAGTCTGTTATAATGTCCTTGCTCTTTCCCTATACTTCAATAAAACTATTAGAATCAAAAAGAACTGCATAGAGATTTTATCTCACGCCACTCAAAATATCAATTATCAAGAATATTGTGCAGAGATCCACATATCAGACAAAACATTTGGGGGGAAAGGAAGAATAAAGTTTATTGGTTTAGATATAGAAGGATGAAGAGAAAGGAGAGGATGGGAATAGGAAAAATAGTAGAATGAAACAGACATAACTTTCCTGTGTACTTATATGTATTACACAACCTGTGTAACTCTACAGTATATATAGCACAAGAATGGAAAGTTATAGTCCATGTATGTATAATATGTCAAAATACACTTTACTGTACATACACCTGAAAATAATTTTTAAAAAGAAAAAAGAATTATTCATGGGGAAATGCAGTGTTGGTAGGACTTCAAATTAGTACAGCCATTCTTGAAAACTGGATGAATAGCCCTTTCAAAACTTGGAATAGAACTACCATCTGACCCAGTTGTCTCATTCCTTGGTATATACCCAAATATCTGAAATCAGCATACTATAGAAACACAGGCACATCAGTGTTTATAGCAACACATTTCATAATAATCTAATTACAAAACCAGCCATCAAACCCATCAACAGAGTAATTGATAAAGAATACATGGTGTATATACACAATGAAGTTTTACTTGGTCATTAAGAAGAAATAAATTATGGCACTAGGTGGAAAATTGATGAAATGAGAACACAATTCTAAGTGAAATAAGCCATACTCAGGAAGCCAAAGGTCAAATATTTCCCCTCATATGTGAATACTCGACCACATAATGGAAAAGAGGGCATTCAACAGAGATATCTGTGGAAGGGGTTACATGGAAGGCATGGAGGACAAACAGACGGATGAACAGTAGAATGAAACAAACTAAACTCTCTTTGTACATCTATGAATAAAGCATGGTGAATTTCAATGTTCTGTATGTCTATAATGCAGTAATTTAAAAATCTATAAATAAATAGATGTTAAACCAATAGAAGCCAGACTCATTGTTCTCTCTTTCACTCTTCCTCTAATTTTTCTTTTACTTTTATTTCTTCTCCTCCCCCTTATAAGTAATGAACAATATGTTGTCTATGGATCAGCCCTATTTTGAAATTGCAAATCTTTGTCTCCCTAATATATTCTTCTTTACTCTTAATTATCTCTATTTTTAACTTCTCTTACCACTGGTTAGTTTGTATAATGTCAGACCCCACCACAATGCAATAGAAGCAGTTAAAACACTGGAAGTCATAGGTAATACCAATTGTTTGAGTTTTTGATGGACATAATTCATGATTAACTACTATCTTTAATGATAGAAATTGCTGACCCTACAATTTCTGTTTATTGTGTCAATCAACATTGTGCATGTCATAATAGGAACTAACTACTTAATTTAATCCTAGATGTTATATGCATAGGTTTTTGCAGTTATTTGACTTCCCTTAATCTCTGAAGCACTGGAAAATTACAGGATAACTAAAAGCTGGTAGAGTAGAAATCCCACTGTTTCAGATCCATTTGAATAGATGGGTTGATAAATAAACAATATAAAAAAACAAGAGAAGAAAACATCCAAAACAGAATGATTCAACAACAGACTCTACTGATACTGCAGTATAGGAAATGTCAAGGAATAAATTTAGAAATTTCAAAGATAAGAAGACGTAAGAGGTAAAAAATGAGGTAAAGATTGGAATCAGAGAGAAAATATTAGAAGTGAAAGATCATGTCAAGAAGGAGATACAGATTTTGAAGAAGGATAATTTGGAAACTCTTGAAATTGAAGAATCAATAAACCGAATTAAAAATTTAATGGAAAGCATTACCAACAGACTACATCATTTGAAAAATAGATATTGACATAATAAAGGTAATATACATAATCTTGGCAAAGAAACTTGATCATGAAGAAAAGATGTTAAGAGAATAGGAGCTGAATTTCATGAAATATGGGATAGAATTAAAAGGTAAAATCTAGGATGTATAGGGGCTCTGAGGAACAAATTAAAGGAATGCAAAATATTTTCAATAAAACAATGAGAGGAAAATATCAAATATTAAAAATTAAATGGAAAACTCTTTTTGATTTCAGATTTGGTTTATAATCTAACACCTTAAAATATAAAAATCTTAAGTGTGCTCATCAGATTCCCTTATTTCAGGGCTCACAAAAAATACTATTTGACTAAACTTTTTTGAGAAAATTGAATTATAAATTTGGAGAATGCATATGACTTTATTTGGATACATTCAGCAATTCAGCATTGAAAAATAATTTAAATAATACATATTTTACAAGAATATTGCAACTTGAAAACCCAAAAGGTTTAGGATATTTAAACAAAACTACAAATATCATAAATGTTATTATTTGTAGTTACTCAATGGTCATAAGATAAAAGTGGCCAAAGTATATTGAAGCTTTCCTGTAAAATGAATGTTATGCTACAATGTAGCTCACATTTAAGAAATTATACTTGAATGAAAGTCACATTATAATATGAATAGCCTAGTATCAACTTTTATATTGAATAAAAATGTTTTCCTTGCGTGATGTCTGAAATTTTTCAGAATATAAAGCCCCAGACCTCACTTCCTCACAAATATTTTTTTTTTCCATAAAGCATTAATAAGATATTTTAATGAGAAAAAAACAAAAACAAAAACAAATCTTACTCTCATATTTCTATGCAAAGACACTCAAAACTGTTTTTTTCCCTGTCCATCCTTTCTAACTGCAACTTTGTTTGTGACCATGTAATAAAGGCCAGTTTGAAGAAAAATATGGAACGCTTCACGAATTTGCGTATCATCCTTGCACAGGGGCCATGCTAATCTTCTCTGTATCGTTCCAATTTTAGTATATGTGCTGCCGAAGCGAGCCCTCACAAATATTGACACACAAAGATTATGGTACAATGATCCCATAAGAACATTGCATAAGCCAGTTATGAAATTGGGGTATTCCAGGAATACAAAGTTTTATTTAAAGAGGCAAAAAAAAAAAGGCCATTTCCATTCACTTGCTATCAACCCCATGCCCAACCCAGCAAGACAAACATAATTCATGACTACTTTCTTAGGAGGAAGGGTGGATATGCTTCCAATATTATAGGTGTTGTTTAGGGAGAGACAGATGTCTGAGGAAATGATTTGTCTCACTTGTCTCAAGGCTCATATGAGGAAATTTCCTACTTTCAATACCTGAGTTGGGCTGAGAACCAGAGAGAGCTCAAAAGGATTGTCTAAGCATCAGACTCTACCATACAGCAATGAGACACCAGGGGGAGGAAGAGAGTACAAGACTTTCTTAACGAAACCAGCAAACCTAATTCAGAAAACATTTTTCAAGTCCAGAAAAGAACCACTCCCATAAAAGATCCAAGGGGCTTCCAAAATTTCTGGCTAATTTGTGAAACTTGTCCCCCATACAAAACTGATTCACAAAGTCTGGAAGAGGTAGCTGTTTCTTCAATGCAAAAACAAAACAAAAAATTATAACAGAAATAACAAGACACATGAAGAAACACAGAAACACAAATAAATCAAATAAATGAGATAACTCTACAAAGACCAATCCTAAGACTTTGAAGGTCTATGAATAATTTCATGAAATGAAAAATAGTCCTTGTAAAAATACCTACATGTGTTATGAGGAAACAGCAGAAAACTACACAAAAGGGCTGGGATTCTGGCTCATTGGTAGAGCACTCACCTAGCACACACAAAGTCCTGGGTTCAATCCTCAGCATCACATTAAAAAAATAAAATAAAGATACTGTGTCCAACTACAACTAAAAAATAAATATTAAAAAAAGACACAAAATCAGGAAAATGCATGTAAAGTGTAAAAATGCCAACATGATAGTATTTAAATAAAACAATTGAAATAAAATATTTTTTAAATTATTGATTGAAACAAAAAGAAAATTAAAAATATAAAATTTTAAATGTAAAGAAACTCTAAGGGACTTATGAGACAACATCACAAGGACAACTATGTGTTTTGCAAGTATCTCTAAAGAAGAGAAAGAGAAGGGTGAGTAGAACTCATTTGAAAAAATAAAAGACTTTTTTTTCAATTCTGAGAAACAAAATGGATACCCAAATTCAAGAAACTCAAAGAAAAATAATTAAGATGAATCCAAAAAGGACCCAAAGTGAGGAAAATTGTAACAATCAAAATTTAAAAATAAAGATTTTTGATGGGTTGGGGCTGTGGCTCAGCAAAAGCACACTTGCCTGGCAAGTGTGAGGCACTGGGTTTGATTCCCATCACCTCATATGAATAAATAAATAAAAGTCTGTTCAATTCTCAGCACCATATATAAATAAATAAAGTCTATCAGCAACTAGAAAATAAATAAATAAATAAGTACATAAAATGAAAATAAAAAATTTTGAATACAAGAAGTGAAGAGTGATTTATCTCCTAAGATGGAGCTTTCAGAAAAACATCAGCAGATTTTTTGGAAGAAAACTTTAGGTCAGATATGATGTATTAATTTTCCAAAGAAAAAGGATATACACACACAAACTAAAAACAATTTAACAACTGAGAAGAGAGCACCAGCAATAATTTCCTTTAAAAATTAAGAAAAAATAACAACTTTTTGGCAAAAAAATAAAAGCTGAGTGAGTTAATTACCACTAGACTTTCTTTTTGGAATTGCTACAGGCAGTCTTTCAAGTGGAAACAAAAGAATGGTATAACAAAAAAAAGCAAATGATCATATAAACATTCTAGGAAAGGAAAATATGCAAATACTGATTCTTTTTATTTATCAGAAAACATTATTGTATTTCTCATCACTGACAGCATAAAATGTTAATTTGAATACAAAACCTATATAAAATTATTTCTCCTTTTTTAAATTTGTTTCTTTTTATATACACATGACCCTAGGATGTATTTTAACATATTATGCATATATGGAGTGCAAACCATTCCAATTTTTATCCCATTCTTGTGCAGGTATACTGCTCATGTGTTCATATGCACATTCAAAAATCATGTGCAATTCATTCGACTCTTTTTCTTCTTCCCACCCCTCCCTTCATTCCCTTTTGTACAATTCAGTGAACTCCTATACTTCCCCTCCCTTGTTATGGGTTAGCATCCACATCTCAGAGAGAACATTTGGCCTTTGGTTTTTTTGAAACTGGTTTATATCACTTAGCATGACAGCTTCATTCCCATCAATTAACAAGCAAATGCCTTATGTTCATTCTCCTTGAGACTGAGTAATATTCCATTGTGTATATATACCATACTTTCTTAATCGATTCATCTGTTGAAGAATACCTAGGTTGTTCCAACAATGTGAATTGTTAATATTACTCTATTACACACTTAAAATGGCTAAGATGTTATTTTAAAGGAATTACTATTTGATTTTTTAAGTATCATTTAAGAAAATTTATTCCTAACTGAAAATTATAGATTTAAAATACCAGCTTATTTTAATACAAAACAACTATTTACATATGTAACTTAAGAATGTTCAAATGGCATTACAAAATGGGATACTTAATAGAGCTTGGGACTGTAAAATAAAATACGCAATAAGCCTGTCACTCTTATAAGTTGTTTATTTTAAATTATAATTTGAACAAAATTAATCTGTCAGTCTATAATAATGGCTAAGATGGTAAAATCCATTATGTTTTTATCACTTGCAGTAAACATGAGGGAATTAATGTTGCCCCTTAAACAATATGCTTGAAGGACTTATATATAAGATAATGGGCACAGAGGGACCTGTGAGAACAGAAGCAGATTGGAGTGAGGCAGCTTCAAGCTGACAAAAATTGAAGAGGATTAATGGTTATCACCAAAGCTAGGAAGAGGAACAAATGGATTTTATCCAGAGTCTCAGAAGGAGCACAGCCTTGCTCACACCTCGAATTCAGATTCTGACAGCTAGAATTTTGAGAGAATAAATGTCTGTTGTTAGCTACACAATTTGTAGTATTTTGTTATGTAACTTCCAGGAAACTTACATAGCCCCATTCAGGGCTGCTCTGTCACATAACTCTTAACCACACATGGGCAGAAATAATAAATAAACCATAAAGAAATTACAAATTGAAAAAATAATTTTGGATTTTAAAAAAATAACATTTACCTACTATTACTACTACTACTAGAAACATTTTTAGTTATTGCCAAGAGTTACCATGGAATCTGGATAGAATAAGTATGTAATTAGATATTGTGAAAATTTTAGCTAGTATGGTGTGGATTTAGGTATTTTCATTGTTATTTTGGACTCATGTGCAAAAATGAAAAGAGCTCAAATATTTGAAAATATATACAGATATGAATTTAAATTCTAATTTTAGTACCTTGCTATTTTTTAAAATATTTATTTTATTAGGTGTAGATGAACACAACAAAATGCCTTTATTTTTATGTGGTGCTGAGGATCGAACCCAGGTCCTGCTAGGCGAGCGCTCTACCACTGAGCCACAATCCCAGCCCCAACCTTGCCATTTTGTAACACAACAGGTAGTTTTTAAATTAATTTAGAAATTATAGTTTTCTTTATTTCTATTAGTTTATGCTGTATTGAGAGAAATACATCCATTTTAGCTTGCCGATTTAGAATTTAGTGTAAGGAAATCTGAAAGAACTCCCTAGATACATCTGTTCTAGAACATCAAAACACTGCTTTATATTGTACATATATATACATATATATGTATGTATAGATATACACTAAAATAAATACATATATGTATTATATGTATTTAATGTGTACATAATTCACAGTGTTCTTTGAAAATTGCATATTATACATTGTAAGCTAACAAAAAAGTATTTTTTATTACTTTTCACAAAAATCCACTTTTTCTTATAGATGCACATCTGAAAATAAGATGGAAGTAGGTATAAATATGCACTTTTGTTTTAAAATGCCATTTTTAGGGAAAAATATAAACTAGACTGATCTCTTATTAATATTGAATTAGCATAATATTTATAAAAATGTTTTAAGGATTATACAAAGTTTACTAAAGTTTTCACTGTGATGAGACTGGAATAATATTTCTGCAAAATAGTTGAAATTCTAATGTTATATTTATTGTAGGAAAATTATATATTAATCACATTTCTAATGATGGCAGATAAAAAACTACATAAAAATTACTGTCATCTTTAATTAAATGTGCATTCATCTTGAACTTTATTGAGATGCTTATGCAGTTCTACTAAAGAAACAGGTGATAATGTCATGGAGAAGAATTTACCTACAGCTTGTTCTTCTGCTGCAAGCTGCTTAATGTCATGCCTGTAAGAACTTGAACACCAATGTGTTTTACTGTTTAACTTACAATGCATGTACTCATCCATAAGATGTCATACGTTTTTTTCTGTAACTTCTGGCAAGATTTTTAGAAATGAAGTTAATAGTATAAAAATTTCAAGTTCTACAATTAATTTATTAGATTTACTTTCAAAAAATTAGAAATTTTCTAGTTATCCTTTTTTATTCTCATATAATAGACCTGCTACCTTGTGTCCACACTATAATGCTTTACTATAGTATAATGATACAGTTAAATATTTTGTAGAACTACTCCTTTTTATTTTCCAGGTATCTCTATTATGAATAGTTATATTTGATGCACACTTATGCATCCTATACAAATGTTTTTGTTAAATTTAAATTATTTAAGTATTATCCTTTATAGCTTAAATTTATAACTTATTTTTTAATTAAAAATATCCTGAGTGTTTATTTTTTTCTCAAAAACAATAACAGTGCTATTTATTTCAGTGAAGTGTTGTAACATTTTTTCAAATACCTTAGATCACTTTTTCAAATTATTCTCAGAAATACTGATACAGATATTTTTAAAAATTTTATTTTTACCTTATATCTGACTGCTGATACTGAGGATTTTTAGTATACTATTCCCTTAACAAAGATATGCAACATGAATTTCTTTTATTTTTAGTATTTATTTTCAGTGCATAAAAGCATGTTAAGTTCTAAGTTGCAAGAAGGAGAAAATAAACTGACAGATTCTTCATTAAGTCTCAATAACAAAGAGAAGATGATGCCACTAAAACATGATTCATCTTACTTCTGCCAGTCTCTTCAGCAGTTAAAATTGGGAAAATAATCACCCATATTGAAGAATCACTGGAAGGACTAAATTAGAGAACTTCTATGTTTAGCTTATCAACTAACAAAAAGAATTCATTATCATTATATTTATGTTAGTTTCTTTTGTTTGTATTTTTATCCTAAAGGTACATCTGAAGTAATGTGACAAGAGTGAATATTTTTAGAAAGAAATTTCTGATGTAAGTGAAAATAATAGGAAAAGCTATAGAAGAGGGGTGTCATGAAGACAATTGGGGGAGGGGCTCTTAGTAATAACATTTCAAATAGCTGCAGTTGAATGTGTTCTGAGAATGTCACCCAACAGTGTATGAACAATGCATAAAATTTTTCAAACATCTGTGTGGAAAAGGAACCATTCGTCACCAACTGATTTATGACAAACCAAACCCAGAAAGATTAGCTGTCACTATTTAGATCACAGAGAATTAATGATACTGTCAGGGATTAAATCTCTCTGATACTTCAGCACTGTTGTGATATGATGACAAAGGACCACAAGATAGAGGACAGTGGCAAGAGTCGCTGCTATTTTTGTTGGGCACTGTCTACATGGCAGCTTGTCTCCACGTCATTTATTTAAAACTAATGGAAATTATAAACAAGCTGCTATATTTATTGCTACCTTTTAGATAGAGAAATAGGAACAGAAAAAAAAGTAAATTGCCTCAGTTCCCAAATAGCAAATGGTTCAAATCTTGATGACTTGTCATGACAGAACACCCATCTTAGAGTCTTTTGTAGAGGACAAGGTGACTTTTTCCTCCCTTGTCATATAAAAAGAAATAATATCAAATTGCCTTTTCAATCTCCAAACATGTTAGTAAATAAATGGATAAACATATAGGTAGACTCATATCAATCAGAGAAAGAGAGAGAAAAATAAACATTTTCCAGAGTCCTTGTTATTATTTTCATAGTTCATTATTTGCCACTCACACCCCAGCTTCAGTAAGCCTCCAGATTAGGATTCTTAAGCCATATTTATGATTAAATGTTTTATATCATCAAAGAATGGTGGCCAAATCATGCCCATTATACACTAGATATAACTAGCTGGCAACTAGTTATTAACAAAAAGAAATATAAATAACTAAAGTAATATACCAATTTTTCAATAATTTAAAATTATCAAAATCAATCCCATAGTCATAAATATGATGATTAGGACGAAATAACCTTATCTTTTTGTTTGTTCTACCTAAATAAAAAAACAACCTTTAATGTGTTATCTTATAAAATACACATTCATTTCATGAAATTGTTATCAACTAATTGGTTCTTTTTTTCATTTATTTTTATTCATTTATTTTCTAACACTGGAGATTGAACCCAGGGATGCACTACCACTGAGCAAGATCCCCAACATTTTATTTCAGTGAAGCAGATGAAACCATTTTTGAGAAAGGATCTCACAGAGTTGCCGAGGTTGCCCCTGAACTTGCAATCCTCCTGTTTAATTGTCATTATGTCCTATATTTTCAAATTAATGTTATTCTCTGGTATGTATATAACTCTGTATTACAACAAGTACTGTGATTAAGACCTTTAAAATTTTCAACATTGAAATATAGAGATATTACCTCCCATTACATGTATTCTAATAAAAATTTTAAAAATTGCAACAATGGAAAAAACATACAAAGAGTTGAAAACATTTGTCTCAAACTTTAAAGATCATGTAACATTCTGGAGAATACATTATAAATTTTCTAAACAATTTATTTAGGTAGCTATAGTATATGAGAAAAGGAGGTGGTGATAGTTTATACTCTGCAAAGAGTGAAAAAAAACTAAGATAAAACTAATAAAAGAAAAAGAAAATGGAAACATAGCTGCTATTTTGGAATTCTCAAATGCATTTAATATTGATGATCTTCCCAAATAATTAGTCTCACTGTGTACTGATATTATCTGATCAATATCTAATATTAAAAGATCAATTACAAAATAAAGAATGTACCAACAGATAATACTTTTTCAATTTTCATTTTTCTGTTTGTTATTAGATATTTCATTTTTCTGCTTATAAACTATTTATATCAGATACTTCATTCTTAAGTTCAAATTTTATAGAAAAATTATACCAGAGTTTCCATACAAATACAAATATATTTACGTAACATAAAGTCTTTCTGTCCTTCTCTCTCCCCTGTCTCTCTCTCTATACACACACACACACACACACACACACACACACACACACACAGTCATACACGTTTATGCACACAAACATACACACACACACAGACAGAAATATTCAGAAAATTCTGCTTTAGCTGGAAAACATTATTAATACGAAATAAAGGGTTTTTGTATAAGATGTATTGAATAATATAATTTGTGTTAGGAAACAAAGGGAAAAATTCCAAGATATGATAATTTAAAAATTTGATGCTCAATGGTGAACATAGATTATTATTATATGTTTAATGGAATTGTTTTACTTCTCTTCATTTTGTTATCACCTTTGTAGAATATTTTTGTTTATGTGGTTCATAAATACATAACTTAAGAAAAAGTGTTGATGAAATAAAAATAGATTATGCATGTCAAAATATTTTTACATATTAAATGTAAATCTTGAGGAGTCTGTTAAGCAGAATACCTCAATAAATTAATACATTATGTCTACTAGAAATCCTTACAATGCCAGCAAAAAAGAAAAGATTAACAAAAAGATTTTATTTAAATAATGCAGCAATAGTGATGTGTGACTTTTCTTAACTTTAGCATCAAATAAAAGCCAAATATTTTTAGACCTTACATGGATATATATACTGCCTAGATAATAATGCATGTGCTCATTTTCTTGCTGACTAGGTTGATTATTTGTCTTAAGTGCTAGAAAAATAGACATTTTAATTATTAGTAAATCTTAATTTATATCATCATTATTGATATTATTTTTGAATAATCTCAAATTATTCTTTATTCATGACTCATGTGGCCATTTTATTTATTCTTGCATCTCAATACATAAATTCAATGGTATCTATGAAATTCTCCATTTTTATAATATAGTCTGTGGCTGGGGATATAGCTCAGTTGCTAGGGTGCTTTCCTCAAATGCACAAGGCCCTAGATTCAATCCCTTGGGATACAAAGGTAAAATTGAGGTACTATTAACAAATATGGTAAAGTAAAAATGACAAATCAATTTTATAATAACACAATAAACACTTAAAATTAAGTATACTGGAATAAACTATGTAAATTATTGAGAAAGTCAAAGATATTGTTGCATAAAAGTCTAGTAAAGTTCCAGACAGAAACTGTCATTGTGTGTTTGAGAAACAGTTGTAAAAACTTTTTATTTACATGACAGTATTTAGGACAGTGAGATAACGGTTTGGCTAGGTAGATATTTTCATACTTGGAAAGCCATAATATTAGGGAAATATTGGGATAAATGTGGTAGGCAAGACACAGAAACCATTTTTGAAGAGTGTGATGGTTGGAATGTAGTTAATTCAGTTATTATAGAAGAAAGTATGGACCCTACCTAGACTCTGCTCCCAGGTTCAGCAGGAAGGATCTCAGGTACTTGAGGAACATGCTTCTCCACTGTCTACTGGCCACTTCTGGATGCCTGGAAACTCAGAACACAGAAACAGTTTGCAATATGCCCGCCCAAGCTTGTGTGCTTCATGCACTCACCTGTGTGTTGAGGATGGGGCTTTGCCCAGGAATGTTACCAAGTAATGCCTAGTGGCAACAGGCACAGTGCGCCTCCTCCCCAGACACTACCCCACCCAGCTCAGGTCCCTTAAGATCTCCAGCCAGGACCCTTCCCCCACAAGCCTCAGCATGGTCACCCCCTTCAGTCACTGCCTCTTAGGGACAGCACAGGGCATCCCCTCCCCTGAACTATCCCACCCAGCTCCTACCCCAGGAGCTCCTACCTCACCCACCTCCTACCTCACCCACCTCCTACCTCACCCACCTCCTACCCCACCCTGCTCCTGGTTCCCTAAGAACTATCCAGCAAGCTTCCTATCCCAAACAGGACTCAGCAGGGTCGGCGCATCCATGAACCTCCTTACAGGGAGAGAGACACACTTTGCCTCTTCCCCATGCATTACTTACCCAGCTCTGGTCCCATGACGCTGCTCCAGCCAGTGCCGCACCCCTCAAACTGCTGGAAACACTGGTGCCCTCCCTACCTGAGGCTCTCCACTGGGATCCACAATGTCCAACAGGAGCACAGTGTTGAGCACAAGGCTGCCTTTGTGGGAAGCCTCACATCCTCACCAGGAACTGCAGAGTTGAAAGCCGGAAGGGACTTCATCCCAGAGGGCGACAAAGCTTCTTGGCCAGGAGCAGAGCAGGCCAGGCAGCCTTCGGAAGGTAAGTCCTCAGCTCCGTGAAGACACGTGCTTCTCCACCATCTGCCTGAAACTTCTAGGCCTCAGGAAACCCACTGCACAGAAGTAGTTCGCAGTGCGTGCCTGCGTGCATCCGTGCGTGCGTGCGTGCGTGCGTCTGTGCGTCCTTGCGTGCATGCGTCCTTGCGTGCGTGCGTCCTTGAGTGCGTGTGTCCGTGCAACTTACCAGTGGGCTAGGGTGGTGTAGCCCTGTGGGTGGCCACCCCCTTCCCCGTGCAGCTTCTCCACACTATAAAATGAAGTTTTTATGGGCCCCGTCTGGTGTGGAGCCCCTGATTGTGGTGTCCTGGCCCCTAGGCCCCCCTCTATGGGGAACAGAGTGGGGGGTCCAAGCTAGGCTTGCAGGGCACCTCTCCTCCCCTCTGGACCACCCAAGCCATCTCAGCACAGATGTCAGAGTCTGCTGGTCTCATCGGCCTTGATGGGCAGAGGAAAGGTATGCCCGGGTTGGGTGCAGGGGAGGTCCAAAGGGCGGCCTCTCATGGCCAGCTCCCAGCACTGGTTGGAGTCAGAGCTGTTTCTGACCTCTGTGGTCATGGGGCCCATGCCCAGTGGCTATGTTAAGAAGAGCCACAAAGTCACCCCGGCCCCCACAGCCCCAACCCCGCCTCAAGCCTGATGCCAGGTTGGACCCTGTCCAGCCCTGTCCTCAGCTCCCTCATCATCTGCCTGCAGCCCTGCCTGCCACCTGCTGCCCCTTAGCTGTGCTTGCCATTCTCTGGCCACTTGCTGCCTCTTCTGTCCAGACCCGCTCCCTTCATACTCATCCCTGGTCACAGGCTCTGCATCCTGCTGACCTCACTGGTCTCTTCCTGCTGGCATCACCTCATGGTCTCCCTGCCAGGGCCTGGTCTCCTGCTTACCATCAGCCCCTAGGAGAATTGCAGTGAACTTTTGGGGGAAGCATGACCCCACAGTGTTGTGTTTGTTCCCCCAGGGGAGGCCCTGGTGGCTGAGGAGGCCCATGGCCACCTGTCCCTCGCTGAGGTGGGCGCAGAGGAATTTCTGCAGAAACTCACCTCCCAGATCACTGAGATGGTGTCGGCCAAGATCACACAGGGTGAGGGGGCCAGGATGGGCATCCAGGGTCCCCAGGGGAGGCTGGGACCCTGTGTTCTCGCATAGGGCCTAGCTAGGACTCTGTGCCTGGGAGCCCTGGAGACTGGCTGGGTGGTAGGCAGTAGGGGGACAGCCTTCCTGGGACATCACAATCCTTGTGTTTGCCCAGCCAAGCTGCAGGTGCCTGGAGGTGACAGTAATGAGGAGTCCAAGACTCCGTCCGCCTCCCCCCGGCATGGCCGGTCGCGGCCCTCCTCCAGCGTCCAGGAGTCATCCTCGGAGTCAGAGGATGGGGACTCCCAAGGAGAGGTGGGTGGGCTCGGACCCTTGGGAACAGGGCTTGGGGCCTGACCTGCTGAAGAGACAATGGGGGGCTGCAAGGGCCTGGTGCTACCAAGGGAGGGGCATCACCCCCAGAGACACCAAGGGACACCAGAGGTTGGAGCAGAGGGCAGGGTCTCTGCACGTGGGTTCCTGCAGAGCACTACCTCTGATGTCACTCTCACTGCCATCTGTGGAGAGTGCACCTTTGCCTCCAGAGCCCCTTGGGTTGCAGGGGGCAGTGGGCAGCAAGGCACTGTGAGCAACTACAGTCTAGGCGCCCATCCAGGTGGGCAGGAGCCAGCCCTCTCACTGCCATCTGTGCAGAGTGACCCTGGGGGCTCCTGCCCTATGGCCCTGGACTGGGTACCTCCTCGGCCCCTGGACTCAGCACCCTCCCCTCTGTGCTCTTGGGGGTTTTAGGGGGTTAGGAGAACCTCTCCCTCCTCAGAGGTGGGGGGCCATGGGGGGCCTTGGCAGGCCTCACCCCCCTGGCCCCAGGACTTAGGCCCATTTTTCTTTATTAGATCTTTGATATCTACATGGCCACGGCTGACTACCTACCCCTGGGGGCCAAGCAGGATGCCATCACACTGCGGAAAGGCCAGTATGTGGAGGTCTTGGACTCAGCCCACCCGCTGTGCTGGCTTGTGCGCACCAAGCCCACCAAGTCCAGCCCCTCCAGGCAAGGCTGGGTGTCACCAGCCTACCTGAACAAGAGGCTCAAGGTATGGTAGTCCGGAGCTGGGGGAGGGTGCCAAGGCCCTGGGATCCTGGCCCTTCGCCAGAGAACCCTAGAAGTAAGGGACAGGAGCCCGGTGGCCACAGAGGAGGTGGAACAAACTGGTGCCCTGGGACAAACTCCTGTTTCTCAACAGCTGTCTCCTGAGTGGGGCCCCAGTGAGGCTCCCGAATTCCCCGAGGCCTTGTCCGAGGATGAGTACAAGACCAGGCTGAGGTATGTGTTGGGGAGGGTTGAGGGTGGAGCCACAGCTGGCTGCTGGGCCTCAAGGGCCAGCTGGCGTTCTGCCCTGCTTCTTCATGGGGGACCTGTGCTTGCTGAAGCTGTGTGAGCCTCCTTAGCTCACGGTCCTGCCCCTGGTTTCTGCAGCTGTGCCCTCCCAGAGCCTCATGCGGGAGGGATTCCTGGGGAAGAGGTGGTGCCCTTGCTCCACCACCTACCCACTTTCTGAAGCTGGGTGACAGGCTCCTGATCACAGGAACCCCGTTTAACTGTAGTGAAAGGGAGCAAGCTCTCCATGTGTCCCTAGTCCCCATGTGAAGACTAGGGACAGTGGGAGCAGGGCAGCTGCTGGGCACCTCCTGATGCCACTCTTCCACCAGCTCTGTCATCCAGGAGCTGCTGAGCTCAGAGAAGACCTTCGTGGGTGAGCTTCAGTTCCTCCAAAGCCACTACATACAGCAACTGGACCATGCTCCCCGAGCACCAGCAGCCATGGCCAGCCAGAAGGCAGTCATTTTTTGCAATGTGCAGGACATCAGTCGCTTCCACAGCAGGTAGGCAAGGCCACACACATGCATGTGAGGTGCACGCACAGCTGTGGGTCAGGCCTCGTGGAGGGAGACACTCAGCAGCTATGGTAGGAACTCGATTTACCTATGGGCACATCCCACTTGTGTGATGCCCCAGTGACAGACGCTCGCCATATGGGTTGAAGGCTGCAGACTACCTGCCACCCATGAGCACTCACACAGGCCCATGTGCATGCACATGAATGTACACGGGCACACAGGAAGTCCCATGTGCACACCACATATGCTCCCACACCCAGCCTCAAATGTGCATGCACATGTGCTTGATATGCGTGTGCACATAGTGTACATGTGTGCACAGATACATATGTGAATCCTGTACAAAAATGTGCATACATGCTGGATACACATAGATATGTGCACTCACATGCATGCTGATCTCCATGCACATGCACTCTTGCACACTCACACAAGCATTTGAGTGCATTTGTGTGCCATGTGCACATCCACAGACACATTCAGGCAAACACATGCACACATATTATACACACATGCCACATATGCACAGTCACATGCATGCACACACGTGCACATGTACATGCATGTACCCACATATACATGCTCACATACTACACATCTGCACACTCGTGAGCAAGTGTACATACTCATGCACTTCTGTACGTGCCCACGTGTCTGCACACTCAGCTTAGTATACTCAATCTCACAGGCCCAGAACCCACTCCTGGGCAAGAACCATAGCCTCTCAAGGAGAGGTCCCAGGACTGGGCTGTGAGCTGTGCCTGAACCTGTCCCTGACCCTGTCCCTCTCTGTGGCAGCTTCCTGCAGGACCTACAGTGCTGTGACCCAGATGACGATGTGGCCATGTGCTTCATCAAGAACCAGGAAGCCTTTGAGAAGTACCTAGAGTTCCTGGTGGGCCGTGTGCAGGCAGAGTCCGTGGTTGTCAGCACGCCTGTCCAGGAGTTCTACAAGGTGCCCGTGCCTGGCTCCATGGCGTTGGCCACCAGGCCCCTCCCTGGCTGCTCCCAGGCCTAGTGCTGGCCTTGACTCCCACCAGAAAACTCACTGACCTGAAAGTCCCCTGAGGCTTAGCCCTTGTCCTGTGCTCATGGCCTTAGTTCATATTCCCTGATCTCTTCCCCCACAGTCCCCAGGGCCCCTTGAGCCTTGTAGCTCTCTGCTCCTGGGCTGGCCACCTCACTGCCCAAGTTCTGTGTTACCATCTGCCTCTGGCTAGATGGTAACACAGCCATTGTCCAGGTTCAGGGCCAGGTATGAGAGTGCCCCTGGGATGTCCTCTACTGTCAGGATGCCCTAACTGGGGCTGTGCTTTCTTGCCCGAAACCCGCCCTGTGGTGCCTACAGAAATGCGCTGAGAAGATGCTGTCCGCTGGGGACCCCTCACAGCCACCCCCACCCCCACTGCAGCACTACCTGGAGCAGCCAGTGGAGCGGGTGCAGAAGTACCAGGCTCTGCTCAAGGTGGGAAGCCCTGCCCTGCCCCAGCCCTGAATGTCCAGGCCAGGCCTTGGGGCTGAAGCGGTCTGGGTCCTGACCCTTGGTCCGCCTCAGGAGCTGATCCGCAACAAGGCCCGGAACCGGCAGAACTGCGCCCTTCTGGAGCAGGCCTACGCAGTCGTGTCAGCGCTGCCCCAGCGTGCTGAGAACAAGCTGCTCGGGTCCCTCATGGAGAACTACCCTGGCACCCTGGAGGCCCTGGGGGAGCCCATCCGCCAGGTGGGGGGACTTGCGTCTGCTGCCATGTGGTGGGGTGTGGCTTTTGTGGGTGCTGGGCTCATAGATGACCCTGGGGTCTGCACCCAGGGATGGGGCCAGGCAACCACAGTCCAACCACATCTACTCACACCCCAGGGCCACTTCATTGTGTGGGAGGGCGCACCAGGGGCCTGCATGCCTTGGAAGGGCCACAATCGCCATGTCTTCCTGTTTCGGAACCACCTGGTGATCTGCAAGCCCCGACGAGACTCGTGCATCAATACCTTCAGCTATGTGTTCCGGAATATGATGAAGGTCTGTGGTGCCAGGGGCTGGGGTGTCATGCAGGCCAGTGGAGGTTTCCCTGTTCCTGGGCTCCAGGGTGGCCACTGGAGCAGAACTCGCCATTGTTCTGGGGTGACCTGGGCATGGCTCTACTGAACCCTGTCTGTCTGGGGATGCTTAGCTCTGTCCTCCCACTAATGTTGCACCCCTCAACAGCTAAGCAGCATCGACCTGAACGACCAGGTGGAAGGGGACGACCGTGCCTTCGAGCTGTGGCATTAGCGGGAGGACTCTATGCGCAAGTACCTGCTGCAGGCGCGCACAGTCATCATCAAGCACTCCTTGGTGAAGGAGATCAGCAGCATCCAGCAGCACCTGGCCCTGCCTGTGTGGCGTGAGTGTCCCTGGTGCTGTGCTGGGGTGGAGACCTGAACATCACTTAGATGCTCAGCGGGCTGCACCCAGGCCAGGCACGTTGGCATGGGTTGCTTTCTGCACCTCTGCCTTGGTTCTCCCCTTGTCAGATCTAGCTGAGGGACCGGTGGCTTTGGCCTCCCAGGAAGCCCCAGAGCAGGTGTTGAGCTGACCCTGACCCAAATGGGGGACACAAAGGGATGTAGTGGGGACATAGCATAGCTCCAGACTTGGGGTATCTGACCAGGTCATGTTTGGGTGTGATGGTCTTGCTCCCTGGTCTGTCCTTGCCTTGTGCAGCCACACCCAGCTTAGTCATAACCAGGCCCTTGGATGTGGGGCCACTGCTGTTGTTGGGGGCAATTTGCCAGGGTGCACCCAGGGGACATAGGCCTGACATCCCACCCTCAGAGTCCTCAGACCCCCACATGTGTCCTCAGGTCCTCCGGAATTTGAAGAGGAACTGGCTGAGTGCACGGCTGAGCTGGGGGAAACTGTAAAGCTGGCATGCCGCGTGACCGGCACACCCAAGCCTACTGTCAGCTGGTACAAAGGTACCTGCCAGGGCCTACAGACTGACCCTTCACAGGAACCCCCCACCAGGGGTGGGCTGCACGGGGGCTGAGGACAGCATGGGGTCTGGTCAGTGGGCTGGGCATGGGGAACAAGAGACAGTCCAGGCCTGTTCAAGGGCAAACTTCCTGGGGATGGACAGTGAACAGGTAAGTCAGGTGGTGCCATGGCCACCCTGGGGAATGAGCAGGGTGAGGAGTCAGCACAGGGCCGAGACAGACATGCCTGAGGGCAGCCGAGAGAGCACCAGGACCACAGAGGGGGCCACAGGCAGGCACCTGGGTGCAGAAGAGGCCTGTGAGCTTAATGGGCCAGGAAGGGTGCTGATCACACTGTACCTTCAGGGTCACGGAGCACAGGCCTTACGTGGCTCAGGGATGGGAGCTGCCAAGGTCAAGGGAGGTCAGGTGTCTCCTAGGCCCCTCTCACTTGACATTGCCACAGGCTTGGGGTCCCGAGACCATCCTCACTTCTTGCACCACCATAGGCTTGGGGTCCCGAGACCATTCTCACTTCTGACATCCAGTTCACTGGTCCCCAAGGTTGCCTTCAGGTTCAGTGATTCACCAGAAGGTCTTGGAGTTCAGAGCTATTATGCTCAGGGTTAGGGTTTACTTCAGCATAAAGACAAGACTGCAGCCCCTGAGAAAAAAGAAGAACACTTTGGGAGGGTCCAGTGTCACCACTTATGAGCTGCTAGCCTCCCGCTCCTAGTGCAGTGAGGAAGAGCACTTTCTCCTCCCAGTGACACCTGAGAACACAAACAGACCTATGCCAACCAGGAGGCTTAATGAGACTTGACGTCAGCATTTGTCACTGGAACTCTGTCAGACCTGCATGGCTGACCGCTCATGTGGCTAACCTCAGGCTCTAGTCCTCCTGAAGTCAAGATTAATGGCCTGAAGCCCACTATGAATCTCATGTTAGCATAGAATACAGCATGGAGCTTCACTAGGAAGTTCATTGTTAGTGTAGACGCCAGTGTGGCCTGGGTCATCCATCAGAAATCTCCTCATTGGTGTAGATGCCAGTGTGGCCCAGGAATCTCGTTATTGCCATAGACACCAGCGTGGCCCTAGTCATCCACTGGGAATCTCGTCAAAGGTGTAGACACCAGCATGGCCCAGATCACCCACAGGAATTTTGTCATTGGCATAGATGCCAGCATGGGCTGGGTCACCTACTAGGAATCTTGTTGGCGTAGATGCTAGCTTGGCCTAGAGCATCCATCAGGAATCTCATTATTGGTAGAGATGCCAGCATTGCCCGGGTCACCCACCAGGAATCTCATTATTGGCATAGAAGCCTTCGTGGCCTGGAGCATCCTCCAGGAATCTGTTCATTGTTATAGACACAGCATGGCCTGGGTCACCTACTAGGAATCTCGTCGTTGGCATAGACACTGGCATGGCCTGGGTCACCTACTAGAAATCTCCTCAATGGCATAGACACAGAATGGCCTGAGAATCCCCCCAGGAATCTCATTGTTGGCATAGATGCTGGTGTGGTCCAGGTCACCTACTAAGAATCTCCTCATCGGCATAGATGCCAGCGTGGCCCGGGTCACCCACCAGGAATCTCCTAGTTGGTGTAGAGGCTAGCATGGGCCAGAGCCTCCTCCATGAGTGCTATTGTAAAATAGAGTGTCCAGTCTGGCTCTGAGCCACAAACCCCTAGGCTAGCCCATCTGTTGTGGCCCAAGGTTCCAGAAAATCCGAGGCTCTTCCCTGGCAGACTGTTCTCGGGTCCCGAGGCACCTTGCTGGTGCCAGGGATCAACATGATTCCTTTGGGCAGCATGGAGCATTGACTACATGGAAACCCCATGGTCTTGTGAGCAGCAGGGGGCATGGTTCAGATCTGTCATCTGTCACCTTGGCTGTAGTGCCAAGGGCCTGCTTAGGGACATGGCATCATGTTGGTGGTGGCCATAGTTGCATCCTGGATGCATTTTGAAGGCGGAGCCAGCCAGATTTGCTGATGGGTTGCATGGGGTGTGTGGAAGAGAGATGGCATCCAGGGAGCAGCACAGAGGTTGTGGACAGCAGAGGCCACTGGTCCTATTCACAGAGGTGGGGCAGACCCACAGGGAGGCAGGCTGCTACATTCTGAGCTGGGCAGGGAGGAAAGAAACCCATATTTGTGAGGTTCTGAAGAATCCAGGTGCCCATTGGGCTCCAGGTGGTTATGGAGGAGATAGCTTGAGAATAAATCTAGAGCTTAGGAGAGATGGCTGGAGGTGAGAGATGGCAGGCAGGTCCTTGGCATACAGTGTGTCTGAAACTATGGGTCAGGTCTAGTGCACAGCCCTCAAAACAATCCCAGCAGCTCAGGAGACTGAGACAGGAAGATGCAAGTTCAAAGCAGCCTCAGAAACCTAGCAAGGCCCTAAGCAACTTAGTAAGACCCTGTCTCTAAATAAAATGTAGAAAGGGCTGGGGATGTGATTAAGGCCCTTGGGTTCAATCCCTGGTGCCAGAGAGAGAGAGAGAGAGAGAGACTGTGGTCAGTTTGAATGTGGAATGAGCATGAAGAGATGAGGTTCAGGCTTCAAGGCTTGGGATCTGGGATTCACAGAGTCAGAGAGGTGAGGAACATAAGTGAAGGGGCAGCAAGCCAGAGAGATGGGAGGGACCCCAGGAAGCTAGCGAGGAAGGGCGGCCAGGCAGAGAGGGCCCAGGAGTGCCCAGAGCTCTGGCCAGCCCCCAAAACAATGAATGAGTTCAGCTTCCCTTTCCTGGGTGATGAGGCTAGTGAGCTGCCGTGTCAGTGGGCTTCAGTTTAGCTAGACCATGCGAACCCAAGCCCATGAGTGGAGACCCTTGGATCCAGATTCTCATGGAGTCAGCTGCCTTGCATCAGGGAGTGGAGTGGAGAGCAGAGCCCACCCTGCCCTTGGGGGACATCCACTCATTCAGGAAGCTCTCTTCCTTTTGATGAATGCGGCTGGGCAGCCCTTATCTCTTGTTCCTCAGGGAGTCCAATTGGCCTAACCCTGAGTGGAAGATCACAAGGCCTCACTGGGTTGGGCATCTGGTTTCCTCCAAAGCCCCACTGCATGCTGAGAGCTGATTTTCAAAAGTGGTATCTGACAGCCATGTCTGGCAGGGGATAAGTCCCAGACCCAGGGGATGCTTCACTCATCAAGGGCTCTAGCCGCCAAACGGTCCGTCTCAGGGACGTGCGACATGTCTTGGTCCATTTACTGATGTGCCAACAAGACACCTGAGTCTGGGTTACTTATAAAATGAAGAGATTGTTTTCAGATTGAAAGTCCAAAGGGCATGGTGCCATCTGGTGGGGTTTCCCTTGGTGGCCTCATGACTTCTTGGGAGTCTTGTCAGGGGGAAGGAGCAGTTGCAGTGACAGAAAGAGAGGGGCTCAGGAACAGGCTGGTTTTATAGCAGCTTGCTGACCTCTGGAGACCAGCACCTATCCCTTCCAGTCAGTGCCCTCAGTGACTGAATTCACTTCTGCTGGGCCCCACCTCTCAGGAGGGGAGTGCTCCCAGGGCACCCCATTCGGAGCCACCCATCCGGAGCTGCTGGGCTTGCACGACCTATGTATGTGCCTGCCACCTGGGGCCACGGGGGCAGCAAGTGGATAGAGCTGGTGGTGATCACACTAGCGGCCAGCTCCCTTTGGCCATTTCTGCTGGCCATACAAGGACATCAAGTTGCGATTCATCTTCTCATTACCTTGGCTGCCTCTGTGTTATAGCAAGGCCTGGCACTTCCTCTGCCAGCCATGCAAAGGCTGGGAAGTTGGCATGTGGCATCCACACTCTACTGCCAGGTCTTTGCGTGGAGCTGTCCCAGCTTAGCTGGTGAACTGTCAAACCAAATGGCCATGCCACTTGCAGCAGCCCCTGGGTCAACAAGGGCACATTGCACTAGTGGCCTCAGGAAGACCAGCAGGATGCCTGGCTCCCCCTGAGCAGAAGGCTGGTGCTAAGAGTCCACCATGTGTGAACTCAGAGTCACATGCAGTTTCAGGCCAGAGTTCAGATGTAGACATTATCGCCATGGCACCCAGAGGTCCCAGTTCACAACTGGGTGGCCTGGTGCCTGTGTCTAGCAGAGCCATGGAAATCTGAGTTCCTTCTCGAAGCCCCCTGCAGGTTGGATGGGTAGAAGGGCCCTCCATCCCTCTGCATGCTGTGATGAGGGACCAGGTGTGGGTGGGAGGGAAGGGGTGTTTGGCAGTGGATTATGTAGCTGTAGGCTTGGTGGGATTGAGTGAGGATGGGCCCATAGCCACGGAGCTGGGCGTGATCAGCACATGGGAGGTCCGCAGGGAGTCACACTGGGGCGATGGGGCGACCATGGACTTAGCTGTCCATGTGGATGTCTTCTGTCAGGTTCAGGCCTCTCCACCTGGCCCTGCCTCTAGCTAATGTCCAAGGTGGACATAGAGACACAGAGACAGAGGTCTGGGCCACACCAGAGAGAAAGAGAGAGAAACAGAGACAGACCCAGAGAGGTGCAGGCCAGCCCCAGCCTCTCATCCACTGGGGCAGGCTTACAAGGTCCCTGCCTGACAACAGCCCTCACTCCTTTCTAGATGGGAAGCCAGTGGAAGTGGACCCTCACCACATCCTCATCAAAGACCCAGATGGTTCCTGCACCCTCATCCTGGACAACCTGACTGGGGTCGACTCTGGCCAGTACATGTGCTTTGCGACCAGCGCCGCTGGCAGTGCCAACACCCTGGGAAAGATCCTGGTTCAAGGTGAGCCTGGAGGCGCGTGGGGCAGGGAGACACCCTGACCAAGCCTACCATGTGGCTCTGGTGGATGGGTGGAAGGGCCCTCCATCCCTCTGCTCGCTGTGATGAGGGACTGGGTATGGGTGGGAGGGAAGGGCAGGCAGGCAGGCATGTGAGGGTGGAAGCCCTATGTGGTCATGGGCTCACTTAGGGCTCAGGAAGAATGTGGGGGCTCGGACACCCCCAGCTCCATCAGAGTGGCTCTTTGTCTCTCTCCACCCTGCAGTCCCGCCACGGTATGTGAACAAGGTCCAGGCCTCACCCTTTGTGGAGGGAGAGGATGCCCAGCTCACCTGCACCATCGAAGGCACCCCACACCCTCAGATCAGGTGGGCCAGCACATGGTGGGGCACCAGGGAAGGGGCTGGGCACAGTGACTGTCTGATCACTGAAGAGTGGGCATTGTGGGGCTGAGATCCACTGGGCATGGGGCCTCTGCCACAAGATAGCATGACCAAGCTGGATGTGGGCATCCAGAGGGTGGGTTCACCAAGGACTGTAGCATCTGGGCCAGGGCAGCGGGTCTGCAGCACAGGGAAAGTCACACCCTGCCTCATGGACTCTTCGGACAGGTTCTAGGTGGTACAAAGATGGGGCCCTGCTGACCGCGGGCAACAAGTACCAGATGCTGAGTGAGCCCCTCCACGGCCTGCTGGTGCTTGTGGTCAGAGCAGCTGGCAAGGATGACCTGGGACACTATGAATGGGAGGTAAGATGGGTGGGCAAGGAGCTTCATGGCGAGCTGTCCACTGGGGCTTGACAAGGAAAGGGCCTAGGCCCTTGGCACAGTCCCGGGGACACCAGGCCACTGTCACCCATCATCTCCAACCCACCACACTGTGTCTTGCCTTGCTCCTCTTCCACACGAGGCTGAGCCCTGCCACCTGCCATTGTTCCCACCCTCTCAAAGAACCCTTTGGTTTTTGCCTTTCTAGGGAACCCAGTGCTGACCTCAACTTTCATCCATTTATGTAAAAAGTAGTGTTAGTTTCCACCTTTTCCTGGTGTCACATAGGTGGCACCCTACAGAGGGAAGAGCTGCCCTGTCCGTGTTCACTGTCCAGAGGCCCAAAGCTGGGGCTCCTGAAGGCAAGGCCAGTCTGAGCCTCTGGTCTTCAGGGCCTGTCCTGGCACACAGTGACATTGAGCAGGTATGTGCCCGCTGCAGGGCCCCCGAGAGCCCCAGGCTCCAGTCTCTGGCTCTTGTCTAGAGGCCAGCCTCCTGCATGTGGGCCCCACATGCAAGTTCCAGGAGGCAGGGAGACCCAGCCAGCTCTGCACTTCAGGGGCTCAGAGCCACACACGGCCAGCAGCCATCTGTACAGCATAAGATGTCTGGGCGAGGCCCTGGCTGGGAGCCCTGTCCCCTTTGGGGGACACAGTCTCAGTGGGGACCTCAAACTAAAGACCACCAGAGTGGATGAGAGAAAGCTAGGTCCCTTGAGGATAGGGGTCCTGAGTGGTTTCTGTCCATACTGCAGCTGGTGAACCGGCTTGGCTCTACTCGTGGTGGTGGGGAGCTGTACATGCAGAGCCCTGTGCTGCCGGCCCGGGAGCAGCGCCACAGGGAGCAGACTGTGGCTGCCGTAGAAGGTAGGTGCCACCGAGCCTGTTGCCCATGCTGCCTAGGTGGGTCCTCAGGCTTGAGCCTTGTGTCACAGCTGCACAGCCAGCCAGGACTGGGGGCAGCAGACCTACCATGTCTCAGAGCGGGTGCACTTCCTGTGGGGGTAGCTGGGCAGGCATCTTGGGCAGATGACCTGGCTAGAAGAGAAGGCTGTGGGGTGGAGCCCAGAGGCTGCAGGCCACCTGGTCTCAGCACCTGTGGGACAGGTGGAGGTGGCCAGGAAGCCGGAGTGAGCGCTGGAGAGGCTGCTCTGTGGTGGGGAAGTGTGAGCCCTGCCCTTGGCCTGCAGGGAAACCCACGGAGTCACCTCTGACCCAGGGCAGCCTGCCTGGCAGTGGTCACACAGTACATGTGTACTCCCATTTAAACCAGGTGTTCCGCTTTCTCCCTTTAACATTCTCCCATTCAGGCCAGCCCCCAACCAAAGTTTCTCTTCACACTTACTCCCCCAACAAGGTCCCAATACTGAAGCCAGGTACCGGCCCTAAAACCTCCACCACACAAACTCAGCTGCCTTCAGGAGCACCCAGGAACAGCACCCAAGTGCCTCTGCCCCACTGCCCTGCAACCTCTGCCACACCCACTCAGCTCCTGCCAAGAGCACCCAGGAACAGCACACTAACTCCTATGCCCCACTTCCCCACCTCAACAGGCCTTAGCACTAGTGCTTAGCACATAGTCTAGGGGCAAGACTGGAGCAGCCCAGGCAGCCATCAGTAGAAAGGATCTCTGTGATTTGAAGGCCCCAGATTTTCCACAATCTGCAGTACACTTTTAGGCTGCCCAGAAATCCACTGTGCAGATGCAGTTTGGGATAAGTCCCTACATGAATCAGTGAATGTGTGCAAACTGCATGCACATGTGTGTCGAGGGCGGGGCTATGTGCAGGGATGTTCCCAGGGCCTACCTCACAGTTATAGAAACAGTTCAGCCCTCCCAAGGTACTACCTCACCCAGCTCTGGTCCCCTAAGACCTCTCCAGCCAGGGTTGTGCCCCTACAAGCCTCAGGAAGACTGTCCCCTCCAGCTACCCCCTAGCAAGAACAGGCACAGTGCACCTCTCCCCACAAAAGTTCCTACCCCACCAAGCTCCACCCCATTCAGCTCTGGTCTCCCAATAACTCTCCAGCCAGTACTGCACCGCTACAGGCCTCAGCACAAGCACCCACTGTAGGCATTGCATTGCAGCGACAGGCACAGCAAGTACCCTCCCCATGTACTACCCCATCCAGTTCCTGGTACCCTAACACCTCTCCAGTGAGGGCCTTGTTCTCACAGGCCTCAGCAAGAGCGCCCCCTCCAGGCATCTCCTCACAGGTACAAACACAGTGTGCCCCCTCCCCACCAACTACCTCACCCAGCTCCGTTCCCCTGAAGCCTCTTCAGCCAGGGCGGTGCCCCCAAAGGCCTCAGCATGAGCTTCCTCTCCAGGCACCACTTTACAGAAACAGCCTGCCCCTTCCTCACACACTACCACCACACCTAGCACCTACCCCATCCAGTCTGGTCCCCCAACACCTCTCCAGCAAGGGCCATATGCCACACATTGCAGAGGACACTGGAGGTCTCCCTACCTAGGCTCTGCTCCCAGGTTCAGCAGGAAGGATCTCAGGTACTTGAGGAACATGCTTCTCCATGTCTACTAGCCACTTCTGGATACCTGGAAACTCAGAGCACAGAAACAGTTTGCAATATGCCTGCCCAAGCTTGTGTGCTTCATGTACTTGCCTGTGTGTTGAGGGTGGGGCTTTGCCCAGGAATGTTACCAAGTAATGCCTAGTGGCAACAGGCACAATGCGCCTCCTCCCCAGACACTACCCCACCCAGCTCAGGTCCCTTAAGATCTCCAGCCAGGACCCTTCCCCCACAAGCCTCAGCATGGTCACCCCCTTCAGTCACTGCCTCTTAGGGACAACACAGGGCATCCCCTCCCCTGCACTATCCCACCCAGCTCCTACCCCACGGAGCTCCTACCTCATCCACCTCCTATCCCTCCCACCTTCTACCCCACCCTGCTCCTGGTTCCCTAAGAACTATCCAGCAAGCTTCCTATCCCAAACAGGACTCAGCAGGGTCGGCGCATCCATGAACCTCCTTACAGGGAGAGAGACACACTTTGCCTCTTCCCCATGCATTACTTACCCAGCTCTGGTCCCATGACGCTGCTCCAGCCAGTGCCGCACCCCTCAAACTGCTGGAAACACTGGTGCCCTCCCTACCTGAGGCTCTCCACTGGGATCCACAATGTCCAACAGGAGCACAGTGGTGAGCGCCAGGCTGCCTTTGTGGGAAGCCTCACATCCTCACCAGGAACCGCAAAGTGGAAAGCCGGAAGGGACTTCATCCCAGAGGGCGACAAAGCTTCTTGGCCAGGAGCAGAGCAGGCCAGGCAGCCTTCGAAAGGTGGGTCCTCAGCTAGCTACATGAAGACACATGCTTTTCCACCATCTGCCTGAAACTTCTAGGCCTCAGGAAACCCACTGCACAGAAGTAGCTCGCAGTGCATCTGTGAATGCGTGCGTAGTGCGTACGCGCGCACATACGCACCCACGTATGCATGCACATATGCACGCATGCACATATGTTTCAGGAAGATGGTGGAGAAGCAGGTGTCTTCACGTAGCTCTGTGTTCAAGTGCCCATGAGTTCAAATCCTGGTTTTTAAAAAAATCATATTTTTGTACATGGATTTAAGTAAAATTTGGCTTAGATATGAGGTAAATTAAGGGTTTATATGATTCTGGTTTGTGTTAGGTTTAGAGGTAAAGACTGAATCTGTATATCAGGAAGTATAAGTATTCATAAGACTTTTAAAATATGAATGAAAACATACAGACACGTGTTCTGACACAGTGAAGAGTAAAATGTGAGTCATGTAATTACATGTTTTGTAAAGATGGGGAGGCAAGTGTATATCCTGTAAAGGATATAGTGAAATATATATGCAAATTTAACATTTATAATTGAAAATTGGAGTCAAAATGCATGTGAAAATTCATATTGGGTTACATAGAGATATGTAAAATTTGGATTAGTTTTAGAGGTAAGGATTAAAATAATATTTTATTTAGGGTTACAGTTGGGGATAAGAATGAATATGTATACAAGAAAATATCAATATTTATGAGATTGTATGTACGGAAATGTGTACAAAAACTCATAATCAAACAGGTTCTGACACAGAGGAGAGTAAATTGTGTGTCGTGATATTATACATTTTTTAAATATGGGGTTGAAAAGACATAAACTATGAATGATACATAGTAATATATATGCATATTTAAAAATGATCATTGAAACAGAAGACAAAATATACTTTAAAGCCTGTTTTGTGTACATACAGTTAAGTAAAATTTGGTTTAGATATAGAGGTAATACAAAGTATAATATTATAATTTAGTTTCTGCTAGGGTTAGGATTAAAAGTGAATATGTGCGTCAGAAAATATGCATGATCATAAGAATTTATGTGTGAAAATATATATATATAAACACATCATTGTACATATTCTGACATAGAAAAACATAAATTATGATTCAGGTGGTTACAAATTTTGTAAATATGTGGTTGCCCATATATATACATTTTATGATATAAATATATACATATATAGACAAATTTCATGTATTTGAATATATGTCCTGATACACATAAAAATTCATAATATATTACATGATTTTAAGTAACATTTGGTTAAGGTATTGAGGATAGTTAAGGGCTTATATAAAATTTTGAATTGAGTTAGAGTAATGATTAAAATTTTTAAAATATATATGGGGATACATGAATATACATAAGACTGTATGACTGAAAATATGTATAGATATACATATTCCAAAAAAGGGAACAGGAAAATTTGAGTCATGGGATTACATATTTTGTAAATATGGGGATGCAAACATATATTCTATAAATGGTTTAATGTAATGTATAGGCAAATTTAACACTGATAATTGAAAATACAAGCTAAAATAAGCTTTAAAATTTATATCATTGTACATGGATTTAAGAGAAATTTGGTTTAGTTATAAAGGTAAGGTAAGGATTAATATTTCATTCTACTTAGGATTCTGCTTGCATTAAAGAATGCATATGTACCATGGGAAATATAAATATTCAAAATAATATATGTGAAGATATTACATCTCTTCTAACACAGAGGAGAGTACATTTTGAGTCATGGGATCATATATTTTGTACATATGGGATGTGAAAATATATATATATATATATTAATATCTTACATTCAAAATTGAAATAAATTCAAAAATAAACTTTAAATTCATAATTGGGGTACATGAATTCATGTAAAATTCTCCTTAGATATAAAGGTAAGCTCAATATTTAATTTTCTTTGGATTTGGCTTAGGGTTAAAGAACAATAATTGGAAAATCTCAATATTTTAAGCATTTATATGTGTGGAAATATGCATTAAAGCGTGTATAAACATACATGTTTTAAGACAGGAAAAAGTATAATTTGAGTCAGGTGATTAAATATTATTTACATATGGGGACAAAAGCATATAACCCATAAATGGTACATTGTAATGTTTATGTAAATCAAGAGACCATAAAAATTCATATTGATTTATATATTTTTAAATAAAACATGATTTAGGTATTGAGGTAAGGTAGGACTTAATATTTAAATTTGTTTTGGGTTAGGGTATGATAATGTGTATCAGGAAATATCAATATTCATAAAAATGTATGTGTTGTGATATGTATGATAACATATATAAGCATGCAGGTTGTGACACAGAAAAGAGTCAAATGTTAGTCAAGTGACTAAAAGTTCTGTAAATATGGCGATGCAAGAATATATCTCATAAAATATGGGTAGTAATATAAATGCAAATTTAATATTGATACATATTATGATTACATAGGTGAAATACACATAAAATTTCATATTGGTATACAAGATTTTAAATAAAATTTGGTTTAAGTACTGAGGTAAGGTAAGTTTTTATGTAAAATGTTTGTTTAAGTTAGGGTTAAAGAATTAACATATATATGAGGATATATGAATATTCATTAGAAAGTACATGTGAAATTCTGTATGAAAACAGATACATACATGTTCTGACAAAGGGAATAATAAAATGTGAGTCATGTGTTTACATATTTTATAAATATGGGAAATGAAATGTATATTATAAAGGATTTATTGTTATAAAATATGTATATTAGATATTGAAAATTGAGTTACAAGTAAAAATACCCTTTAATATTGATATAGGTGTACATGGATTTATATAAAAATTGGTTAATATGTAGAGGTAAGATTAGGTTTAGTATGAAATTTTGGTTTTGAATGAATGTTAGGATTAAAAAATTAGCATGTATATGTGGAAATATAAATAGTCCTAAGAATGTACATGAAAATATGTACAAAACATATATAAATATACATGTTGTGACACAGAGAAGTGTAAAATATCAGTCATATGACTACACTTCCTGTATATAGGTTGATTGGAGTATATATACTATAATGATATATATTAATATATATGCAGATTTAAATTTGATAATTAAAAATGGAAGTCAAAATACAATTTAAAATTTATATTGGTGTATTTTGATTCAAGTCAAATTTGACTTAGATATAGAGATAATGTAAAGGCAATATAAATTTTGGTTTGAGTTATGATTAGGGTATAGAATGGACACATATGCTGGAAAATATCTGTATTCACATGACGGACATGTAAAAATATGTAAAAAAGCATAAAAGATACATGTCCTGACACAAGGGAGAGTGTTTTTTAAATAATGTGATGAGACATTTTGTAAATATGGAGTTAGAAATAGATACCCTATAAATGATATAGTGATATGTATGTAAATTTATAAAATTCTTATTGGTGTGTAAAGGTTGAAGTAAAATTTTTCTTTCTTATAGAAGTAATATAAGGATCAATATAAAATTTTGGATTGTGCTAAGGTTTTAGTGAAAGAATGAATATTTGAATTGGGAAATATCAATATTCATAAGAATATACTATGAAATTATGTTTCATAACATATATAAACACACATGTTGTGACACAGGCATGAGTAAAATGTATGTCATGTGATTACAAATTTGGTAAACATGGGGATGAAGAATATATCCTATAAACAATATATACCAGTGTATATGCAAATTTAATATTGATAATTGAACATATAAGTTAAAATACACATAAAATTTTATCATAGTTTACATGCTTTTAATAAAATTTGGTTTAGTAATTGAGATAAGTTAAGTGTTTACATAAAATTTTGGTTTGAGTTAGGGTTATAATTAGCAAGAGTTTGTGGAAATATGAATATTTCTAACAATACACCTATGAAATTATGTACAAAAACATACATGTAGTAATACAAGGAAGAATTAAAAAGTGAGCCATGTAATTACACATTTTGTAATGATGGGAATGCAAGGATAGATATCCCATAAAAGATGTAGCATAATACAAATGCAAATTTAACATTGATAATTGAAAATAGAAATCAGAATACACTTTAAAATTTATATTCTTGCCAATCACAGTGGTGAACACCTATAATTCCAGCCACTCTGAAGGCTGAAATGGGAGGATTTTGAGTTTCAAGACAGCCCCAGCAGCAGCAAGGTGCTGAACAATCCTGTCTCTAAATAAAATACAAACTAGGTCTGGAGATGTGGCTCTGTCCTCAAGTACGAGTGAGTTCAATTCTGGTTTTAAAAAAAATCATATTTTGGTATATGGATTTAAGTAAAATTTGGTTTAGATATAGAGGTGAGATAAGGGTTAATATAATCCTTGTTTGTGTTAGGATTAGGGGTAAAGACTGAATATGTATATCAGGAAATATAAGTATTCATAAGATTGTAAAAGTGAAAATATGAATGAAAACATAGACACGTGTTCTGACACAATGAAGAGTAAAATGTTGAGTCATGTGATTACATGTTAGAAGTCAAATAAGTATCAATTCAAATTAACTTAATCAGATTCCCTATTTTGTTTTTCAAATTCATTCCAATCTATACAGCAGAAATATTAAGGTTTATAAAATTTATAAAAATATTATATATTTTATTATTTAAATATTATATATTTAAATTTATATATTTAAATATTATGAATATTAAATTTTTATAAAACATGCTTAATTTGAAATGTTTTCAATACAAAACAATTCAATCACAAAACAATGCATTATGGTCTCTTCAGTACATTTATAAAACACTGTAATGAAAACTAACAGTTGCAAATAAGTAGATGATATACACTATAGAAATGTTCATCCAACTAATGACTTTAGACACAAAGAACATACAATGTCAATTAGTGTTATTCTTTCAATTTTACTACATGAGACAATAAACCAAATGTTCAAGTTCTAGTAGTTGTAATAAAACTTTCTAAAATAGATATAAAAGTATTTAAGTTTGGGCTGCAGTTGTATCTCAGTGGTAGAGCACTTGCCTAGCATGAGTGAGGCACTGGGTTCTATCCTCAGCACCATCTACAACTAAAAAATATATAACTTAAAATATTTTTTAAAGTATTCAAGTTTTTAGAAAATTTTGACTTTCCAGTTGGCAACAGGACCACAATGTGCCAATAGAGCAAATCAGGAGTAAGGCATATAGGCCTCCATCCTGTTTCAAATCTGGTGTTACTGTAGAATACTGTAGAATACTGGGATTCTTACAAGAATCTCACATAAAGCCCAAGAACATATTCAATACAAAACTACCCTATGTACTTTGGGTTTTTTTGTTTTGTATTTTTAAGCAGCAATCAGACTTTTAACCTAATAAGAGAATCATTTTAGAAGGATAGGTGCGGTGGGGCACAAGTGTAACTCAAAAACTCAAGAGGAAGAGGTATGAGGATGGTAAGCTTGAGGTCAGGCTGGGCAACTTACCAAGAACCTGTCTCAAAATTAAAAATAAAAAGGACTGTGGCTGGGGTTAGGTGGTAAAGAACCTTTGAGTTCAACCCCCAGTTTAACAACAACAACAAAATCCCACAGTGGAATTCATCTTTCTTTTCGACTGAAAGGGTAAAGTACAAGGGGTCACCACAACTTGTTACAGACTAAAATCCAACTAATAATTCCAACACCACCTGCTGTTCTAGCAGGGAAGGCTACCAGGAGGTCTAGTGGTGTTATCCATTTCCTCAGCACAACAGTCACAGGGGCAGAATAATATTTCCAAATGAGTGACATCATCAAGGTAGCTTGCAATGTACAGAAAGCAACACTTAAAAATCATTTTATCTTGGCTAGTTGAGCAGTCTGTGCTTTCATATAAGTCTTGAGCTGGTCCACCATCTTGTTGATCTTCCATTCCAGCCTGGCATATCTGGCAAACTCATCCATCTTGTTGACCATGGAGAACAATTGCTTCATATCCTGGATCTCTGCCCTCATCATGGTGGCTCTGGCTCTGCATCATTCTGCAGCACTCTGGACATGAAGGAGGACAAGGTCAGAAGGAGGATCAGTAGGACATTGCATCCAAACAGGAAGCAGAGGACCAGCAGCCACGTCCAGCTGTGGGACTTGGTTAAGTTCTTCCATTCTTCCCAGATACTCCCTGCAGCCCAGGCACCTCTAACAGAAGCTCCAAGGGGACCTCATCACTAGGCGCACCCGCAACTGCGCACTGAGTCCCACTAGCCCTGCTTCCTTGATTGAGGTTTGTAAAATTTATTCCCACACACATTACATTTTTGATGCTTTCTTTAATTGTTATAGCCCAACTTAGATTATGGATCAGCCCAATAAGCATCCTATAAAATGGAAGATATTAATAGATAAGACAAGATTAGATAATAGGATAAATAATGTTAAGTTATCCTGACTGTACTTAAAAGAATTTAGCCTTTGGCTGGAGTTGTGGCTAAGTGGTACAGCGCTTACCTAGCATTTGTAAGACACTGGGTTCAATTCTCAGCACCCCATATAAATAAAGTCCATTGACAACTTAAAAACAAAACAAAACCTTGCCTAAGTGACTTCATTTGGAAGTTCCAAAATGTAACCCTAGTTATATAACTTATTTCTTGTAAAAGTTGTTTATTTTTGTACTGCATGTGTTTGGAACAAGGATGTGGTTATATGCATTGGGTGGCTGATGGTTAACTTTAGCTTCTGTGTCCTCCTTGCTTGCATCTACATTTTTGAGGATGTTGTTTTTCCCCTCATAAACCCCATAGAACTTGCACCCCGTACTGTTCCTGGCAGAAACAATTTGGGTCCATCAGGGAGCAGTCGCCAGCTAGCTAAATAAAGACTCTCCAATTTGGAAAAAATTCAGTTGAGAGTTTTTTCTGAGCTATAGACCCACAACAAAATGGTATCTTTTTTTTAATCTCTATTTATGAGCATTCACTTCTACCATATATACAATTGATTTTTATTTGTATGTTGATCTTGAATCCTGCAATTTTATTATTACTTCCAGACATTTTTAAAAGATTCAGTGATTTTTACTATAAATGTTCATGTTTTCTGCAAATAAAGTTAATTTCTTTTTTAATTTTTCATTAGTATGATTTATAGTGTTTTTCCCCCCTTAACTGAGTACATCGACAGACTCTTTAGTAGCAAACGGAAAGAAATGATATGTACAAAACCCCATTTGTTTCTGAGGATTTGTTTAAGTATTCAGTCTATTGTCATTAAGTATTGTGTTTCTGATAAGTTTTTAATAGATTCCCTGTGTCAGATTGAGGCACTTACTTTCTATTCTTAGTTTGCTAAAATTTTAAACAGAAGTTGATATTGGGTTGCTAGGAAATACTTTTCTACACTTATTGATTTTACAAATATATATGTGTATATGTATATGCATATGACATATATGTGTCATTTTATATCATTGATATGGAATTGCATTGATCAATTTTGGAATGTTAAATCAACTTTGCATCTCTATGAAAAACTTTGGTATGATATATTAACCTATTTTGTATATTGTTGAATTTTCTTTGCCAAGTTTTGTTTAGAATTTTTGCATCCAAGATCACTGTGTGGGGGGTTGGGGTGGGAGTGTTGGGGGGAATCATTAGGGAATTAATGATCTTAGTTTGAAATAATATTCTCTTGCAATGCTCATTCCTGATTTCTTTTTTCATGAAAATAATACTGGACCCATTAAGTGAGTTGAAAAGCACTTCATCTTTCTTTATAGTTTTGTGTAAAATTTTATTACTTCTTCCTTTTGTAATTGGAATTCAATATTATTGCCACTTGAGATTGGATTGCTATTGGTACAAGGGTTTTTAACTAAAATTTCTATTTCTTTTATAGATACAAGACAATTGACCAAATCTATTTGTTCTTGAGTAAATTTTGGTTTATTTTGAACTTTGTAAGAATTTATTCATTTTATAATAGTTGTCAAATTTATTGGCATAAAGTAATTCATAATATTTTCTGATTCTTTTTTTGAGGGGAATGTGGTTGAGTGCTTGTTTGTAGATATTCTGTCCATGGAAATAGACATGGAAGCATTTCGCCTGGTGAGCAAATTCCCAGGGGTGTTAACTGGTGCCCTGATTCCCACAATTGGCATACCCAGCCTCCTCCCTGTGAGGTAATTAGACAACTAAGCAGTCACTATCTGGTCTCCTTAACAATGTCCTTGGAGAGAAATTACTCTGTGTTTGTATTAAGGGGATCTTATCTCAGTTAGCTAGCACTTGGGTTAAAGAAATACTAATTAGAATATAGTCATAGTAACAGGAAGTATATATTCTTTGAGTTATAAACTCCCAGGCAGGGAAGAATGGTCATTTCACTTCTGTACTTCTTCATCATCACTTCTTTTGCTCCTCTCCACTCCTCCTGTTTGCTTGTACTTGTGTGTCTGTGTCTGTTCTTTGTGCACCTCCTTACAGGTATTCCTCCACAGGTGTTCCTTTACACTTGGTATTGAACCCAGAAGTGCTTAACCAGTGAACCCACATCCCTATCTCTTTTCATTTTTTTTTTATTTTGAAACAGGGTCTCACTAAGTTGCTTAGGGTTTTATTAAGTTGTTGAGGCTGGCCTCAAACTTGCAATACTTCTGTCTTAAACTCCTGAGCCATGGGGATTACAAGAATGTGCCAACAGGACAAGTTGACTTTTCATTTAATATCCATAGAATATTTAGTGATATAATGTCTCATATTCCTAATATTGGTAATTTGTGTCTATTATTAAATTTACTTGTCATTCTTCTAAAGATTTATCAAGGTTATTTTATTTGTTCTAGAGACAGCTTTTGTTTTTATAGATTTTAGAAGTGTTTTACTTAATTGATTTCTGTGCTGATGGTTCTTTTTTCTCTGACTTCATTAATTTCTTGTTTGTTTTTATTTTCTGCTGTTAAGGTGGAAATTTTATCAATACAAACTAATTGTCAGATAATACATGCAGTAACATGTATCCACACCATACCTACCTCTCTATTACATCACATACTTTCCCCTCTGATTTTCATCTTGCATTAGTGGGACACGTTTGCTGCAATTAATGACCCCAAATTGGCACTACATTATTAGCTCTATTCCATAACTTACATTGTTTCACTCTGAGTTACACAGTTTTGCGGCTTCTAATAGAATGCATAATGATAGAATGCATTCACCACCCTAAAATCCCCTACGATTCACCTATTTATCCTTCCCCTCTTTCCTCCTAAATTCCTGGTAACTATTGAGTTTTCTAACTCTCTGTATAAATTTACCTTTTCCAAAATGTTGTATAGTTTAAACTTTCTAGTATATAGCATTTTTAGACTACCATCTTTTATTTACTAGTATACATTTATAATACCTCCATGTCTTTTTATGGATTCATACCTCATTTATTTTTATTGCTGAGTAATATTCTGTTGAATGCATGAAGTACTGTGTGTTCATCTATTAACCAGGACAAAGACATCTGGGTTGCTTCCCATTTTGTGATTATCAACAAATCTTCCATAAATATTCATGTGCAGGCTTTTGTTGAACATAAATTTTTGACTCTTTAAGACAAATACTTAGGCATGAAATTGCTGGATTGTAAAGTAAAACTATGTCTTTGCAAGAAACTTCAGAGTGGTCTTCCAAAGTGAATGTACCACTTTTCATTCTGACCAACACCCATGAAAGTTCCTTTTACTTCATATTCTCACTTGTATTTGATATTGTCATTTTTCAAAAAAAAATAGCCATTTCAATTGTGGCATAGTAGTGTCATGTGGAAAATCCCTAATGACACATAGTATTATATAGTTTTCAATAAGCTTTTGTTCCATGTGTAGATTTCCTTTGGTAAAATGGGTTTTCAGGTTTTTTTAAAATCTATTTACTAATTGTGTTTTTTCATTATTATTGTATTTTTGGAGTTACTTTTATACTTTGGGTGCAGGTTTTAAGAAGATATTTGTTGTGTAAATATATTTTCCCAGTCTATGATTTGTTTCTTTATTCTTTCAACATTTTTTCCAGAGTATTAGTTATTGATTGATTGATTGATTGGTTCATGCATTATTTGTGATGGTATCTCACTATATTGCCCAGGCTTGTCTTAAACTACTAGACTCATATATTCCTACCACCTCAGCCTTCCAGGTTCTTAAAGGTTTTAATTTTATCAAACTTACAATTTACTAGTATTTTTTCATGGATTATATTTTTGCTATTGAATTTTAATATCCACTGTCAAATTCAAGGTCACCTAGACACTTTGTGATGTTATTTTATAAATGTCTTATATTAAAATTTGGGTTTTGAAGTTTAACTCATGGAAGTAGAGAGTAAAATGATTGTTACAAGACACTGGCATCAAAACAGACATGTCCTCAGTGGAATACCATAGAAGACACAGAGATAAATCCCTACATGTACAGTCATCTGATCCTTGACAAGATATCAGAAACATACATTGGAGAAAAGACAGCCTTTTAACAAGTGGTTTTGAGGAAAACTTGATAACATATGCAGAAAAATTTAATGAGAACCTTATTATATATTTCAAAATAACTAAAAGTTTAACATGTTTTACCAGAAAAATATCAGATCATTGAATGACTAGATAGATATGTTAATAAGCTTGACCTCTTAATAATTCCATATTGTATACATACATAAAAAATCATGTTACCCCATAAATATTTATAATTATGAGATCCCAATTTAAAATAATGTTAATAATGTTAATAAAAATTACATCTAAGATGCAGGTTGAATAAATATTTATTGAAAGGAGTAAGGATTGTTTTAGTGTTATGGTTTGGATCTAGTGTTATGGTTTTGGATCTCAAAGGGCTCATGTGCTGAAAGCATGGTCCCCAGTGCATCAAGTTGCACAGATGGGGATTTAAGGAAATTATTGGATCCTAAGTTCTCTAGCCTCATCAAAGGATTAATTTATTGATAGCTGAATAGACTTCTGGGAAGCAGGACCTAGTTGGAGCTAGTAGGTCACTTGTGAACTAACCTGGAGATTATCTTCTCCGTTGCCTGTTTCTTTGCCTCTCTTTCTCTGCTCCCTGGCTGCCCTGAACTGAAAAGCTTTTTTTTCCCACTAAATGCTTCCACCATAATATTCTGCATCACCTCAGGCCCAAGAAATGGAACCATCCAGCCAAGGACTTCAACCTCTGAAACTGTGAGCTAAAATTAATCTTTCCTCTTCCAATTTGTGTCAGGTACTTTAGTATCAGCAATGAAAAACTGAATAGCACAGATCATATCTTGATTAATTTTTTCTTATTCTTTTTTTTCCACTGCTGCTGCTTTTTCATCTCTCCTTTTCCTCTTCCTCTATATTCAACATAAAATATACAAAGATTTTACTTGGTGTGGAGAAATTATCTTTCCTGTATTGAATTGCCTTTGCTTTTTTGTAAAAGAACAGTTAACTGTGTTTATGTGCTTTCATTTCTGGATTCTCTGTTTTGTTCCATGAATCATTTTGCAAGTCATATAAGTTTTTTCTTCTTCTCCAATATTGTTGACTATATGGGTCTTAAGCCTTTCTATAAGAACTTTAGAATAAGTTTGTTAACTTCCACAAAATAAATTTTTTGGTGTCTTCACTGAATTGTATTAAATGTATAGATCATTTTGAAGAGAAATGACCTCTTGACAACATTGCTTTTTCTCATCTATGATCATGAAACATCTTTTCATTTGTTTAAATCTTCTTTGATTTTTTTCAATTGAATTTTTAAATTTTACTCATATAGACTCTGACCATATTTTACCAGATTATATCAAAGTATTTATTTTCTTGATACTAATGCAAGTAGTATTGTGTTTTTAATTTCAAATTCCCATTGTTCATTGAAGGTATATAGGAAAGTAGTTGACTTTGTATAGTAACTTTATATCATGGAACATAGTATAACCATTTCTTAATTATAGAAGTTTTTCTGGTTGAATCTTTGAGATTTTCTACATAAAAAATCAAGTCATCTGTGAATAAAAGCATTTAATTTCTTTATTTCAAATTTGTATACATTTTATTTTTTTATTTTTGTTGTTTTACTGCATTAGCTAAGAATCCAGGAACAGTAAAATTGAGTATTCATGCCATCCTCCTGATCTTAGGAGCAATCATTCAGCTGTTCACATTATGTGTTACATTGCTGTTGGCTTTCTTATTTTTTTTTGATAGATTTTTAAATCAAATTGAGGAATTTCCATTGTATTCCTAGTTTCCTGAAAGTTTAGTCATGAATGACCATTGAAGTCTGTCAGATGCATTTTCTGGACCTTTTTATGTGATCAAATGATTTTTCTTCTTTAGTCTGATTGATGAGTTAATTACTTTAACTATATTTTGAATGTTAAGCTAGTCTTGCACACCTGGAGTCAATATCACTTGGTCTTGGTGTAGAATTGTTATTATGTATTCCTAGAATCTGTTTGCCAATACTTTTTTTGAGGATTTAAAAAAAATCTTATGTTCCTGAAAGATATTGGTCAGCATGTATTTTTTCTAATTTTGCCTTTATCTTGTTTTGGTATTTAGCCCCATGGAATAATTTGGGAAATGTTCTATGTTCTTCCATTTTCTGGAAGAGATTATAAGTCATTGTCATCATTCCTTCCTTAAATTTTGGGTATAATTTAACAGTGAAATTATCTGCACCTGGTGTTTTTTTCATTGGAAGGCTGTTGATTATTCACTCTTTTTTTAGATATAAACCAAACCTACTTAACATTATCTATTTCTGCTTTTGTGAATGCTGTAGACTGAGTTAGTATCCCTTTAAGATATATTAGTTGAAACATTGTCTCTTATGTGATGATATTAGGAGGTAGGGACTTTGAAAGGCAGTTAATTTCTGAGGGTGGAACCTCATGAGTGCGGTTAATGCATTGATAAGAGAAGCCACAGGGATCCTCACCCCTTCTGCCATGTGAGAACACATTCATCCATATTGCAGGAAGTGGATCCTCATCAGACACTGAAACTGCTGATGGCTTGCATTGATTTTGAACCCACTCATCCTCCAGTAAGATGAGAAATAAGTTTCTGGTCAATTCAAAATAACATCAATCCACCCGGTTTGTGTTTTTCTGTCACATAGCTTCATGAATATATGAAGACACTGCGTTTTGGTATTTTCTGTCTTTCAAGGAATCAGTGCATTTTAAAATTCATAAGCATACATAATTTTCATAATATTTTTGATAACTTTTAAATGTCCATGACATCAGTGGTGATGAACTTCTTTTATTTCTGACATTAGTAGTTTTAAAATATTTTATGTCTGTTTCCTCTCCTCTTATCTTTCCTTCTCCTCTACCTTTTTTTTCTTCTCTGTTTGCTGTTTTCCCTTCTCTTTCAGTTACCTTGGCTTGGATTTTATCAATTTTATTGGTCTTTTCAAAAAATGAACTTTTAATTTTGTTGACCTTTTGATATTGCTTTCTTTTTAAAATTTTCATTGATTCTTGTTCTAATTTTTGTTTCTTTTTTTCCCCTGCTTTATTTAGGCTCTTTCTCTATTTTCTTAAGGTGGATGCTTAAATTATTAGTGTTATATTTTTCCAGTGCTAAACTCTTACTTCTAAGTACTGTTTTCTCTACATCCCTCAAATTTTGACCAAAAGTTTTAATTTTCAAAATGCTTTCTAATTTCTCTTGAGACTTTGGCTTATGTGTTATTTTGAAGTCTATGGTTTGATCTTCAATATTTTGGGAATTTTGGTATATTATTCTGATATAGTTTTCTACTTTACTCTGTTGTTGTCCAAGCATGTGTTTTGTGTAATCATTATTCTTTTAATTTGTTCAGTTGTGTTTTATATCCTAGCATTCGATCCATCTTGGTTGGAGTTCTATGTGAGCTTGAGAAGAATGTCAATTGTGCTATTGTTGGATGAAGTATTCTATATATGTCAGTTATTTCCAGTTAATGAGCAAGCATCACTCATCATACTTGGCTTCTTTAGACTGAAATATATGGAAATGTTATTCTCTTGAGAGTGGGAAACATAGGATAAACTAGCCAGAAAAATGGGTGTGTACCTCTCCCTCCCTAGCATTGCTAGCAGCCAGCCAGGTTTTACTGTCCCTGCCTGCACTTCCCTGTATTACCACCATAGCAGCCTGGATGTGGGGCTCTGCAGTTGTGTGGGGCAAGGAGTGCAAAATGGCAGATGAGTGGATGTGTCTGCAAGTTCCACCTTCGCCCCCACATAAGAGAGGAGAGAAAAGGCGGGGAGAATGTGTGCCAAGAGTCCTCTGCATCGAGTGAGATATTGGATGTGGGATGGAGGAACCTCAGATAATGTGGACGTGAACCCTGTTCCTGGAACGTTGCTCAGGATGCTCACTCTTTTGAAATTGCAGACCTGCAGCACAGTAGTGGTGGGGAGTACTTGTAAGTACAGCAGATATTTTAAACTTATATTGAAAACTTAGAAATTGTGTTGTTATTGTTAATAAATATTGACAAATGTAATCAGTGGTCTGTTTCTGAAAATGCAGCTTTAAAAGTATCTCCAAATCCCACCACTAAAATTTTTTTTCCTCTTGTTGCATCTAAAGTATAAGAAGCATGTTTTGACTTTTGTGAATCTAAATGTAGGCTGCTGTTTTGTATATTCTTGAGTAAGTGCAAGTTCTAGTGAAACCTCAGATTAGCGCTAGAATATTGACAGGTGTGATGAGGTGAGTGCACATAACAGGAACTTGCAACTTATGCCATTTCATTACAAATGTGTTTCATAGGAACTATGTAAGAAAAAGTAATAGAGGTTGAACTGGCTCTGTCCTGCATAGTGGAGATCCTTGCAGTTGCTACTCTGCAGAGTAGAGTGGACCAGAGAACTCTGGCACTGCACTGGCAGGCACAGCATCAGGTACAAGAATAAATCTGGATTTTTCTGGCATTTTCTGGGAGACTACCAGCTCCTCTCCCTAGAGGGCTTTTGCTTAGTTGAAAAATGGTTTGTCATTCAGGTTGTTTTAAATGTTCAAATGCTTATATTTTGTGATTTGTTCTGTGTCTGATTTTTGTGGGTTCAGGGTAGTCATGTTGATTGCTCTGCTCTGCATTAACTCTATGATATGCTAGCCAAATGCTTTCAGCAGACCTCAAGGCATTTTAATCTGACAATTTTAAAAAAAAGGTTTAAAAATCTGGATCACAGGCCTTTTCTTTTCTTGAGGAATTTTTAAAACATTCCTCATGTCTTTCACTCTCTTCATTCCTCATTAAGTTTTTTTAATTAGTTGTGGCTGGGTGTGGTGGTGCACTCCTGTAATCCTAGGGGCTCAGGAGGCTGTCAGGAGGATCATGAATTCAAAGCCAGCCTTAGCAACAGTGAAGCACTTAGCAACTCAGTGAGACACTGTCTCTAAGTAAAATACAAAATAGGGCTGGGGATATGGCTCAATGGTTGAGTGTCCCTAAGTTCAATCCCTAGTACCATTCCCCCCTCAAAAAAAAAAAAAAGAAAGAAAGCACATTGTGGGCAGGAGGACAAATTAATGTGATTTTCAAGAAAGTCACTTTGCTGCCATGTATTCAGATTAAGTTTTGTCATCATGGGAAAGTTTAGCCTGAAGGGAAAGGCATTGCAAAGTTACTCTTCTATCATTCATCCCTCTGTGCAAAATGGCTTAATGATTTCATCTCACTCATTTAAGACCATAGTGTGAGTCCCTGAAACAAATGAACATGCAAATATTGACCTGCATTTCAGACACAATTTTAACTTAGTTTTATGTAACCACCTCCACAAATTAATTAAAATATAACATTTACATAACACCTAATCATTAAGTCCTGCAAGAAAACATTGTTATTTTGCTAAGAGATTTAAAAATAACTAGACTAATTAATTTGCTTGTAGAAATGAATTACTGGATAATTCCACACACAGTCACTGAAGTACAATTAAAAAGTAAGTCACTGGATGTCACTATTACCTGGAGGAAATGTGGCTTCAGAAAACTTTGCCATGAGAGGAGCAGACGGCTTGGCTGCCTTTCCCGTTTCCTTAGTTTTAATTGCTTAATATTGATGTTGTTAACAGTTTTATTCTTTGTTTTCCATTGGTATTGCATTCCCTGGAACCCAAGGGGATGCCCCCTCTGACACTGAGCATTCTTGCTAAAGAGTCACATGCACAGGTGCTCTGTGGGGAGGGGCAGTACACTTGCCTGCAGTGAATGTGTTTCTACGCTCAGCTTTCTGTGGCTTTCTAGATGACTGTAAATTTCAGTGCTAGCTTTTTCATGTATCACCTCTTTTTTAATTTGTTGTATTTAGTACTCAAATTAATGTTAAAAAATAAATTGACATTGCCATGAACATTTTAGATAATAAGGTCAATCTCCATAGGGAAGAGATGGCTATTGATGGTTCTTCAAATGTCAGGATTATATTTAAATGGCTTGTGGCTTCAAAGTTTCACAGAGACTAGAAAAAATACATTTGATAATTCCTTAGGGCTCCCATTCTGATGGTACAAATTGTGGAAGTAGAAATAATAGAGAATAGGACTGGGGCTTTAGCTCAACAGCAAAGTGCTTGCCTAGCATGCATGAGGCAGTGGGTATGATCCTCAGAACCACATAATACTAAACAAATAAAATAAAGGCATTCTGTCCATCTACAACTATAAAAAAAGAAATAATGAAGAATAAATGTTATTAATCTTATTAGGTAAGATAGATAAGCTAATATTTCTTTGTTTTCTGAGGATTTGGGAATTATTGTGTGTGTGTGTTTGTGTGTATGTGTACACAAGTAAGACACTTAAAACTTGTATTTGAAATCTGTTATTACCAAGTCATTAAGAGCTATTCTCATGTCTGTGCTATCCTCTGAGAAATTTAATTAATTAATTAATTAATTAATTAATTTTGCTTTACTGAGGATTAAATCCCAGGGCACTTTACCATTGAGCTACATCCCCCGCCTTTTTTTTGTTTTTTTGAGATGGGGTCTCCCTAAATTGATTAGTGCCTTGCTAGTTTGCTGAGGTTGACCTCAAACTTGCAGTTCTCCTGCCTCAGCCTCCTGTGTTTGAGAAATTTTAATGAGGATATTGCCAGCAGGGTGGAAAATCAGGTTCCAATACAAAACCATGGACCTCAGTGATGCTCAATGCTTTTGCTGGTTAACCTTTATTTTCATAAGAAGTGCTTTTAAAACTTAAATAGTAGTTTCCTGTAGACTTTATGACTAAACTGAAATGTTCTTGCGAACCAACATGAATGTAATGAGATGCACATACATATCTAAAAAAATGCATAGGTCTTCTTCCCACACAGACTGAATGCCATTTTTCTTCCATTTATAGCTGGTTCTCAGGAGGAAACCATTCTTCTCTATGTGTCAGCTTGCATGAGGTTTGGTCATGAGAGCAGCTCTTCCAGAACAGGACTTGTTGGAAGTTGCACTCTCAGAGATCATGCACATTTTTACATGATCTTTTTAATCAGCAGGAGATTTTTGAGTCAGATGAATTTTGCAGAGAGGGTAAAATGTTTCTAGATAGCCTGTACCATTGGCTTGTGTTTACTTTTTCCTCCTCCCTTCCCCTTCACTCCTTTCCCTTTCTTTATCTTTTCTTTCTCTATGTATTCTCTCTGTCCCTGAGGATAAACCAAATTGTGTGGACTGCAACTATAGTCTATGACACAGGATCTATTGTTTAAAAAATATGAGCAACTGCGTGGGCTGCCTTCTAAAACTCTTTTAGTCAAATGAGAGTGTTTTATGTGGAACTGTTCTCTTGAAGGGAACTCTAGGGGAATTTTGAACACAGATTCTGAGTTAGAGTTCTGTTTTCTGTATAAGCAGTTGTCATTTCCTTCACTTCCTACTGGGAGATACAACTGGAGGAAGAAAAAATGTTTCATCATTTTCCCTGTGAATCTGCCATTTATTAATTTCTGGGTATTTGGAGGAAGAAGAGGGAGAATAATAAAATGTCCATGTTTTGATTGTTTGTCCAGTTCTTTAAATCTGTCTCATGGATTGTCACTCTGATATATGGGGTTCACTCTTCTCCCATGTAGCAACTACACAGTTAGAATTTAACACCTGCATCATTTTCTCCATTAGGTAAAGCACACACTCTACCTGACAGCTTCTTTGGCCCCTACTACTCTAAGGAGGATTGAAGTACATATTGAAGTACATTTTATTCCTTGATGGTGATATCTGAGGAGTGGCCACACTTACAGATCCATGGAGTCAATTCAGTAGGTAGGGCTGACTTGGAATCTCCACACTTATAATTTTTCTCCAGAAGCTTCCTTTCGCTTTCTTCCCCAGTCAAAAATTCCCTTCATATTCCAAGAAAAGAAATTCTGGATCAGTATAGGTAGGACGTACACTTTGAATCACTCTTCTAAGAGAGATAATGTTTGTTTTCATCCACTTCCATTGATGTCTTCCCTCCTCTCCATTAAGTTCAAAAAATCACTCATGGAAATGTCCCTGACCATGACTGGGGGTGCAGACCAATCTATTTTGTTGGCCTACATGAGAAGCAAACCCATGATGTTCAAGTAATATGCTTGACCTGAGGAATCTCCATATTGATACCTTGATTTGAAGTTTTGTATACTTTCTTCATTGAAGCCTTGTGGAAAGCATTACTTTTTATTATCTTTGTTATAGTGTATTAATCCTACAAGTTCCTGCACAGTATTACCAGTTTCAAGTATAAATATGCACAATGTCACCTAAGGGCAAGACAACTGTAGTGTATAAGATATTCTTTTTTTTTGCAGAAATAAAAAATGCCATTTTATTTATGTTTCCTTCAGTAGAGGAGTCTAATTATCCTTTATATCCTGACAATGGTTGACATAGTCTACAAATAATTATGCGGTTAATCAGACTCTGTTAGCTTTCAGAAAAACATAGCAGTCTGAATGATCTCAGACAATTTTAACAGAGGAAGATGAGATTTTTTTTTTCAGATGAATTTCACTGTTTATGGAGAGCAGTAGCTTCTTACCATGGTAACAATCAGGTTGCTAGGCTGGACAAGGCCAATGATGGAAGAATGATTCTCTAAACAGATCTTCTAAAATGAATGGCTCATGCCACAAGCAACTTTCTTCAAGTTCTGATTAATTTCCCATGAAATAATTGCTTTGCCTACTTTCAAGCAGTTCCTCTATTCATTGCTACTTTGTCTTGCAGATTGGAGGACCAGTCAACACTGAAACATACAGTATGAATCAAGCATGTGTGACGCCCACTGCACAATACGCTGAAGTCAATAACAAAGGGAAAAAAGGAGCACTTCAGCTTCCAGGAGGTAAAAGGGAATACAAATTCACAGCAGACTTCCAGAATCCCCAAGCCAAGGAGGTAGAAAATTTCCATCCAATTAAAAAGAGGTTTTTCTTTTCTGAATAGAATCTTCAGTGAAGAAATACTATAGATGGAGAATAGTAACATGAGTAAGATTTTAATGGGAAGTTCTGGGGCAGTGAAGAGCAGAAGGAAGAGGGAATAATGTCCTGTTGTGGTCAGAATCAGAAAAATTGAAGCATCTCCTGCTTTTTCAACAGACAAAAGGATCATTGGGAGAATTTCGAGGAGTATGGCTACTTGCCATTGAGGCCTTAGGGATCTTGTTGGGATCAAGAAGTTTCAATTCCAAACCAATGACAGACAGAACTTTGTCCAAAGCATTGTATAAGTCCCAGAAGTTTGAAGCCCAGTATGCATGGCAGAGGCCCCTCTAGAAAGGAAAGAGTTGGAAAAAGACTTGAGGCAGCTGGTTTAAGGCTAGGAAAGGACCGAGTGAAAGAGCAGAAACTAGGAAAACAATGAGGCCCAGCAAAATAACACAGACAAAGCTAAAACTGTTCCATCAGACAGCCCCATCTGGTTTATTTGCAGCAAAACAGTAAGAGCGTAGCAGGTATATACTGTAAACTGGTGCTACATAGAAGTAGATGTGCTTCAAATGTAGGAGAACGGCAAAGAAAAATGCTCCTTCCACATGCCTTTTCTGAAATAACCGTGCAATGGAGAGCAACATTAATCAAAATAGGAATCCATTGTACTGGAAATGAATATCTGTAATACCAGTGGCTGAGGCAGGAGAACTGCAACTCTGAGGTCAGGCTAGGCAACTTAATTAATCAAGATAGCTGGATGTAGTGATATAATTCTATCTCATAGACAGCATACACAAAGAGTGCATCTGTAAAGATGACAGAAAATCTCTGGAAAAATAAGGTTCTTTCTTAAACTGCAGTAGTTCATATTATGAACACTATGCATCACTTGATCAAAATATTTGGCAAAAAGTGACGGGACATATTCAAACCACACAAAAAAGCGGGATCAGCCAAGGTCCACTCTGAAGTTGCCTCATAATACCAATGTGATATTGGCAAACTGTGAGTGATAGCAAGCCAGTTGTGGTGTACTTCAAAATCTGTAGAATGGTAGGTGGAAATAACAAGGCATTTGAGGAGAGTCACCCGGATCACCAAAGCAGAAAATCAATTGCCACTACCTGTTAGGGTTCCGATCGCCACCATTGCTGCACCACCGCGCACTTTCCATGTATAAGTTATTCTTACCTGAGAACACAATCAAACCTAAGTACTTTGTATAAATCACAGACATGCAGAATGGAGGCTCTTAACAGTTTCCCATTTCTAGGAATATAACGTCTTGAGCATTTATTAATAAATTTATTTAATAGTGTCTTTGTCAAACTCTCCAAGAGTTTTCTCTCAATAGTCAAGTCATTTAGTGGACATGGATTGTTTGTCCTTATTTGATAAATGCTGTCCACACTCTTTATTGCTAAAGGAACATGTTGAATCTCAAGTAACGCTATGAGTGCTAAGAGGGTCAATATAGTCTATAAAGGCTTGAATAACAGGGACTAAACTTTTGCTGATATTTTAACTGAGTCAGCCTCTTCTTTCCTCAGTAACATGCTTGTTGTTTGCCTATAGAGAGTCTGATCTGTATCAACCTAGTGTGTATAGGAAGGCTCCCTGTGAATAGGAAACCATGCATTGATGTAGGCATGGGGAAATAGCCTTGGAAACAGTGATCAGTGTCTTTATGGGCATTTGAACTTGGAGTTTTTTAAAAACAACTTTTGACAAACTAGTAAACAGATCTGTATTCATAGTATGTTAACACATTTCCCATAAATATGAAGACTACGATGTGTTTGCATACTTACAGAAAACAATAGCATTTTCTTTAATAAAAGTTCATATGACTGCTAAGCCCATAGTGTCAAGTGAGGAGAGATCCAGGTTTGGTGGGGTCTGAAGCTTGTGGAATTGTAGGAGATTCTTTAAGCAAAATCAAACTAAATGACCATAAGGACCCATTCTCAGTGCCCCTGCCAGGCCTCTAGGGTATTATGAGGAGAACTCAAGCCTCATGTGCATTAAGGAAAATCTTTTCTGTGTAGATTGTTTGGGAAAAGTGAGATCAAATCATTCCAAAGTACCTGATAATTATACTAACCAGGAAAAAAGATCCAAATAAATCAAAGCAATAATGAAAAAAAAAACAGATGTTTCAACTAATCTGCAGATCCCTAGGGAATATCTTGAAAAACCACACACTCATAATTGGAAAATCCAGAAATGAATGAATTTCTAGACACACATAACAACCAAAATTGAACCATAAGGATCTAGAAACCTTAACAGAACAGAAGTATCCAAGGAGAGCACATCAGGAATAAACTTCCAACAAACTAAAGCCCAGGGCCGAATGGCTTCACTCCTAAATTTTATCAAAAGTTTACAGAACAACTGCCAATTCTTCTCAAATTATTTGGAAATATTGAAATAAAGGAAAAATCTTCCAAATGTATCCTATGAGACCAGCTTTGCCCTAATATCAAAACCTGCACAAGAACACTAATAGCCTGATGTCCATAGATTTAAAATTCTCAGTAAAACACTAGCAAATCCAATCCATCAGCACAGCTCAAGGTTTAAAAATCATGACCCCATGTGAACCACAGGAATGGAACATGGTTCAATATATGAAAGTTGATACATGTAATTTCATTGCATAAACAGAATGATTAAAAATCATATCTTGCTGGGCATGGTGGCACACGCCTATAATCTCAGCAACTTGTAAGGCAGAGGCAGGAGGGTCTTGAGTTCAAAGCCATCCTCAGCAATTTAGTGAGGCCCTAAACAACTCAGCAAGACCCTAAAAAGGGGGCTGGGAGTGCAGCAGTGTGGTTATGTGCCCCTGGGTTCAGTCCTCAGCATCAAAAAAACTCATGTATTTCAACAGACCCAGAAAAGTTATTTGATAAAATTCAATACAGTTCTATTATAAAAACCCTTGAAAAGCTAGAGTTAAAAGTAATGTTCCTGAACACACAAGCTGCATATTAAATTCTAACCCACATTATACTGAACAGGGAAAGTCTCAGATTATTTCTGGCAGGATCTGGAATAAGGCAAGGTGTTGGCTTCCATTGCTCTTCAAACGGGACTGAACACATTGACTCAAACAGAAGAGAGAAAGAAAGGGCAGAAAAGAAAGAAAGAAATAAAGAAAGTAGGAAAGGAGGAGGTTAAATAATTATTAGCAAACACCATGAATTTGTATACAGAAAAAAACAGAGATTTGTATACAAAAATTCCTCCAAAATAAAAAAAAACTATTAGAACTGATAAATGAATGCAGGAACTGATAAATTAATGCAGTCGTATCCTCAGTTGGAAAGTACAAAATCAACAAACAAATATCAGTAGCCTTATTATACATCAAAAACAGAATTGTTGAGAAAGAAAACATGAAAGAAATCTCAATGACGATAGTTAATTTTAAAAAACTACCTTGGAACAAATTTAATGAAAGAAGTGAATGATCTCTACAGCAAAAACTTCAAAACACTGATGAAAATAAATTAAGGAGGACACACAAAAGAAATACATCCTATTTTCATGTATTGGAAGAATTAATATTGCTAAAAACCCTTAATACCCAAAGCAATTGACATATTCAATGTAATCCTCATATAACTTTTCTTCACATAGCTAGAAAAATAGTCTTAAACATCATATGGAAGCACAAAAGACCTCAAATAGTCAAAACACACTTAAGCAAAAACAACAAAGCTGGAATCATTCTAATATCTGTCTTCAAAACAAACTACAAAGGGATAATAATCAAAACAGCATGGTAGGTTGGGGTTGTAGCTCAGTGATAGATAAGAGTATTTATAGCAGGTGTGAAGCACTGGGTTCACTCTTCACCACAAAAAAATAAAGAAAGAAAATAAAGATATTGTGTCCATCTACAACTAAAAATATTAAACCACAGCATGGTACTGGCATAAACAGACTCCAGACCAACGGAACATAACAGAAACCAATATTAAACCATTATTAAGATATAAGATATTATATATATATATAATCTCCAACTGATTTTCAGCAAAGTAGCAAGAATATATGTTTAGAAAGTAAGCTCATCAATAATTGTGGGAAACTGATCATCCATATGCAATGTTAGACCCCGTTCTCACCAGACAGAGAAATCAACAAAGTGGATCAAACACTTAATACCTAAGACCTGAAATGATTAAACTACTAGAGGAAAATACCAGTGAAACACAGACATTGATCTTGCAAAAAAACAACAAAAGCAAAAATTAACAAATGGAGTTTACAAACTAAAAACTGTAAAGAAAATATTTGCAAAATGACAAGGGATTGCCTTCTGGAAAATATAAGAATCTCAGACATTTCTCAAGAGAACTGCAGAAGAACTTTTAAAATGTATTCATGCACAAAAGCCAAGTTCAGTAGTATCTACAGTGAAAGTTCTCATGTGTATTTAATGCAGGAATACATTTAATATTAAGAACTATCCAGAGTGGAAGTTGTACTATCTAGAGTAAAAATTTAACCTACAGAATCGGAGAAAATATTTGCAAACTATCTGAAAAGGGATTAACTTCTGGAAAAAATAAGGAATTCAATTCAATGGCAAAAAAAAAATTATATAGTTAAAAACCAGACAAGTAACCTGAACAGGCATTCTCAAGAGGACACACAAATAACCATGAGCACAGGAATAAATGTTCAACACCATAATTATCAGGTAAAAGATCAGAATCTAAACAAGCCATCATGACACCACTTTTAGGTGCTCATTATTAAGACACAGAACAAAAAAGCTGGCCAGGAGGCACTGAGAGGAAAACTTCCACACTGGTTCTAAAAGTGAAAACTGGTGCAGCCACTATGGGAAACAGTCTGCATGTCCCTAAAACCTAGAAACAGAATGACCATATTTATAGCAGTATGGTGTATATGTATTCAGGGAAAACTCATTCCTTGTTTTGAAGAGGAACCTGCACTTGCACATTTACTGTGGCACTGCTTACAAAAATCCATGATAGGTTATCAACTCTGATGTCCATCTTAGATGAATGGGCAAAGAAAATGTGGTATGTATGCACACGGGACTGTTATTTAGTTTTTAAAATATGCATTTGCAGCAACATGAATGGAACTGGAGGACATTTATGTAAAGTAAAATAAGTCAGGCACAGAAAAACAAATACTGCATATTCTCATTTATTAGTGGAAGCTAAAGTTTATCTCAAAGATACAGAGAATGGTGGTTAGTGGAGCATGGAAAGGCTGTGTGGGAGGGAGAGTGGAGAAGAGATGGTAATGTATGTGGTGGTGCACCTGCATAGGAGAATTGTTTTAATATTTTGCAGCAGAGAAGCATAATTAAAAGAGCAGAGCAGCTTTTTAAATATTTCAAAATATCTATTAGCTTTTAAATGTTCCCAATACAAACCTGCCTATTACTGATAATTTGTGTAATTCACTATATACATGTACTGAAATGCCACACTCTGCCCCATAAATATGTGCAAAGACCCTGTCTTTGAATAAAATTTAATAAAAAGGAAGTTTGGGGGGCTGAAACGGTGGGGGGCACTGGGGATGTGGCTCAGTGGTCAAGTACCCCTGAGTTCAATTCCTGGTACTCAAAATAAATAAATAAATAGATAGATAAATAAAAATAATAGTAGTATTAAAATTTAAAAATGATTCCTCTAAATACTGACAATGAAATAGCTTCTAATAAGATCACTGGGGCTTTTCACTCACCCAAGGACACCAGGCTGCTGTAGGTCTCCAGTATCACATCCCTGTAGAAGGTCCTCTGAGCCTCATCCAGGTCCTGCCACTCCTCCCAAGTGAACTCCACAGACACATACTTGAAGGACAGCATCCCCTGTAATGGAACATGTCTCCTCAACCCAAGCCCTCCACCCTGGATCAGAACAGAAATACAGAGTTCACTCTTGTATGAATGTGTGTCTTACATATGTCTTTTATAAGATACAGCTTGATTTGTATTATGGGAGAGGAAAATACCAATAAAAATATCTTGTCTTTGTACTAATTTGGTAACCCTACATCACTATTATAGAATTTACTTTATAGATTTAGAAGTGTCCTTGTTCACAGCAGAAACAGGGTGAAAAAGTTCTGTTCCTAAAAAGAGATAAATCTAGTGTGAAGACTTCAATATGAACACATACTTGAAATACTATGTTAAATAAACTAAGCCACATATTTGTAGTAAGATAGGGTGGGGAAGAAGGGGGAAAACAGATTGATCCATGTTCCCAGCATGTATTTCACTTAGATGAATGTGTCCTGGCCCTGGAATCAGACTGTGAAATTACAAAGAACCCACGCCAGGCTAATGGAACTACAGTGGTGTCAGTCTAGGTGAGGCTGCCTAGGCTGTACATGTGGTAAAGGCAGCAAGTGTGTCGGGGACTAACAACCTAGTGATGTGAATATAAATGCTTTGCCTAATTCCAACAGTTAAAAAATCATGTGCCCACTCTTCTTAGAAACTATTGATAGATTATAAAGTACTCTCACAGTGGGGGATGGAGGGTTGGGGTTGTGGCTCAATGGTAGAATGCTTGCTTAGCATGTGTGAGTCACTGGGTTCGATTCTCAGCACCGCAGATAAACAAATGAATAAAATAAAGGTCCATCAACATCTAAAATTTTTTAATTAAAATACTCTCACAGGCAGTCTTGTATTTCCATTCTAGATTAAACAGATCTGCATTTTGGAAGTCTTCCCCTAAAGAGAATGGAAAAACTTAATAGGAGAGTCAGAGAAGAAACTGGTGACACATGACCACCTACACCAGGGAACAGAGCATTAAGAATGCAGCATAGAGAACTCATCCTAGAAAAAGAAAAAAAGAAAGGAAAAAGAAGAAATAGAACACAGTACTAATTTTAGCTTGAAAGTAAATGCCTACTGCAAAAACAGGCATTTACTTCCAAGCTATCTGCATAAGCAGCAGTGTAGATGTAGGCTGGAAAATACAACAATGGCCATGATGGGCAGTCCGACCTCAGACATGCTGTGTTCGAAGTCCCTGTGATCAGATGTGTAGGGATGCCCACCTGGTAAGTGGATGCATGGTTCACAACTCAGAAGAGAGGTCAAAGGTAAATTAAAGATTCAGGAAGCAGCAAGACCACAGGGACTGCTGAAGCCATCTAAGTGGATGAAATGGCTTGAAGAAAACCTAGAAGTTGAAAGAAGAATTTGATGGGAAGATAAAGATATGAGAAGTGCAGAAGAACATTTAAAATGTATTTCTTCATGAAAGCCAAGTTCAATATTAAGAAATAAATGAATGTATTTCATCATACACATAGCACTGTGGAAAACCAAATGTCACCCATTATAGACTCTGAGGAAGTGTATTTTAAAATAATATCCCACTTGTAATGAGCACCTTCAATATGATGGCATGATCTGAATGTGAACACATGTGTCTTAGACCCAAGGCAGCATGACAGTTCAAGTGGTTCAGGGAGGAGAAGCATTCTCCATCATCACAGCACTGAGTGCTACTTGACAGGCATTAATACAAACAAAAAGGGAAAAACAAAAGTGAAGATTGTAAAAGAATCTCCTTCTGAAAAGTAACTCAAAATAGGAATATTCAATAAAGTAGAAGACTATAAATACCACATATTAAAATCTTTACATATGTACAAACATCCATAAAATAATGAAAACATCAAAAAGAAAAATCTTCCAGCAAGACAACAAAAGGTAGGCAAGTGGATGAGAGGAGAATAAAAATGGAAGATGAAAAAAAAGCAAATAAAAAGACATTCATAAACAGTAAAATTGTGCATAGGGATATCAGTGTTCCCTAAGCCAGTCACTGTGATTATCTCATACAAACTACACACTTGTAGATGCAAACAAGTTGATTCAAAGTTGCTATGAGAAAGTAAGCAAACACAGACAATGTATGATAGGCAATCTTTGTGTCCCTCCCTGCTCCAGCGGCTGGGGATACCAAGACAAATACCACAGACTGAGACGCTCCAGTGGAACTTGGTTCTGGCAGTTCTACAGGCTGGGAACCCAGGTCCAGCAGCCAGCTGATTCAGTTCCTGGTGTGGTCTCCTCCTGGTTTACACATATCCTTTTCTGGAAGAAGAGAGAGAATCCCATCTCCTTTCAACACCATCAATCCTATAGCCCACTTTGAGGACTTTTACCATAACTATCTCCCAAATGACATCTCCGTGAGAAATGGAAAGTCTGGTGTTCCATTTTCAAAATACAGTATTTAGCCTTGAATATAAATACAGGAGGTAAGAAAAGCAGCAGGAGAGAACAGAATGGAAAGTTACAGGCAGATAACATTAGAGTGTGGAAAATTCACAGTCCCTTTACAGATAGGAGGTGAGGGGAAAGGGCCTGCTGAACCAACAGAGAGGTAAACTGCAAGATGCACTCACCTCAAGAAGGCTTTCCAGCTACAAGAGAACAAAGGGAGGTGGGGGACAATTAAAGATGCATTTCTTTAAAAAACCCAATAGGAGACAGTAAAACCTAGGTGATGGCATACCCCACAGTAGGGATGCAGGGGCTTGTGTACTAAGGGATAAAATGCTGATTGCAACTTCTCTGGGTGTGCCTGCTCCCTCAGACACCAGATACTGCAAGATCATCATTAAAGTCTTGCTTTCTCCACACCTTTGTCTCTCAATCCATTCTTTGGGTTTGGACAGGTGAGTGTGTTTCTCACAATCTCCAAATACAATCATATTTGGGCTTAGAATAAGCTTCCAGAGAGAGGGGGGCTCGTGGGGGTGGGGCGCGATTCTTAACACAGTATTAACTGTGGTGATTTTCTATGACAAAGAATTACAGATCCCCTCACAGTGAAACTCAAAGATCATTTATAATCTTCGATTTGCCTTGGTTGGCCAATGGTGTATAAATGGAAGTTATACATGCTAAGCTATGGCTCGATGTGAAATGTCCCCCCAAAATTCATATGTTGAGGGCATTCAGAGGTGAGGTCTTTGGGAGGTGATAGGATCGTGAGGGTTCTGCCTCATCAAAAAATCCATATGTAGATTCATAATGTGAGAAACAGAAAGTTTGGTGGTCCACTTTCAGAACTTAGTACTAAGCCTTAATTGGTAAGATCCAATTGTACCCATTTTAACTTTAGCCTTTCCCTTTGCCCACCCCAATTTTAAAATTAGCCAACTGACAGAGTATAACCCAGACCTCCTCCTATCAGGGCAATGGGGGGACACTGTTGGGAGTCTCCCTGAGAACTCCCCAGGCCTTTCAAACATGGTGATGGGCAAATTACCAGTGGGCGGCTAGAACTCCCTGGGCCTTTTATATAAGATAGAGCCCCTAATGCAACATGGCGGCAGGCAAGTTGCCAGTGGGCGGATAACAAGTTGTTTTGAAAATTTTCTAATTGGTCCTCCCATCTTCTGTGATCGTGGACAGCTCGTGCCCCCCATGAATCTTATGCAGGATAGATGTGCATGCACCGTAGGTGATGATCTGACCTTTACTATGATTGGCCCCGGGAGCTTCCTGGTTTAAGATAACTGACTCTCACTTTTTATATAAGCTAGAACCAGCTTGCAGTAAAGTGCTTCATCTTTGTCACTGCTATCTGTGTGTGTGCATTTTAATAACCGACGATGGACCTTGGCCTTTCAGACACTGTGTCAAGGATAAAAGCAGGTGGACTGCCCGCCCAGCACTTGCCAGCCAGGTTTGGTGGCACACCCTTCTGGCAGAAGTAGAGTCTGCCATGCCCATCTACATGCCTGAATTCTTGCGGCACCTCGGTGTTTCTAGCAATGACACATGGGCTGCTGGAAGTAGTAAAACCTTAACAGGTGGGGTAGTTGGGGAGGCACGTCACTGAGGGTATAACCATGAAGAGTATCTTCTGTCTCTGTGCTTTCTCTCTGCTTCCCAGTCACCCTGATGTGAGAAGCTCAGCTCAAGCATGTACTCCCACCATGACACTGGTTCACCAAAGGCCCAGAAACAACAAAGCCAAGTGAACTAAAATTAAAAAAAATAAATATTTTTGTTTAAAAAATAATTCTTATGGCTTTTATTTATTGTTTGTTTGTTTGTTTGCATTCTGGGGATGAAACACATAAACTCATAGGCTATAGGCAAAACCACTAGACCACTAAGTTACATCCCCAGCCCAGAATAAGTAGTTTTGTTATTATTTTTTAACCTTTATTTTATTTATTTATTTTTATGTGGTGCTGAGAATCGAACCCAGGGCCTCGCACGTGCTAAGTGAGCACTCTACCACTGAGCCACAGCCCCAGTCCCTTGTTATTACTTTTTGTGAATAATTTTGTACAATTTTGGTATCACTGCACTATTGACTCAAAATGAGATGAGAACTGCATCTACTATTCATGTTTTAGAGCACTGGGGAAGAACTAATATTACATCCCCCAGTGTTTGGTAGCATTCTCCAGTGTACTATAACAGGGACATGAGACTTCTTGGTGTGCAGCCGATAATTATTGCTGATGAAACCCTCTGCACTTGTGATAGGTCTCTTCACATTATTTTCTATCTTGTGTCTAGTCTGTGTTTCCAGATACTGGCCCATTTCATGTGAATTACCTAATACAATGACAAAATCACTGTTCATATTACTTTTCTCTAAATATAATTTTGTTTTTCTAAGGGAGATAGTAACATCTCCTGTGTAATATCTGAATTTACCCGAGTCTTCTATTTTTCCCTGGTGTTTTGCCTTTTGAAAAAACTGAGAGGTAAAAGGTATTTATGAATTTAGTCATCTTAACCTTATTTATTATCCATTGTTCTCTTGATTTGAATTTTTCTTTCTTTTTTTCCTGATTTATCACCTGGAGTCACATTAACCCACTACAGCTTCACTGCCACCCAACTTCTTTGCATTCTAATTAGCAAATATGTTACATTTCCATATAGTATAGGAAGAAGAGTATGTTTTATTTGTAATTTCATTCTACTGCTTTCTAGCTCAGTTAATAGTAAAAAGAAGAAACTGAGTGTTACACTGCCTTTTACATCTTCATACATCCTGGAACCATTCCCAATGAATGAACATGACTGGCTGTTACTGCTGTTGCTCTGTTTAGCAATTTCCTGTGATTTTGCTGGGGGTTGGGGGTAGATCCACAGAGCTCTTCACAGGGCATGCTGGAAGTCCTAGAATTGAACAAGCTGACTGACCTGGGAACTATGTTTGTAATGGATCCTGGGCAGTGATGCATCAACTCGTAAACAAAGTTAAACTGAACCAAGTGATGGTATCCTCTGAATAGTCCTGTTACTACCTGTGAGCTTAGTGGGCTTTGCACATGCTGTGATGATCTGGGTGGCTGAAACTTTTGCTTTGCTTTAAATTCCCCAATTGTCATTCTCATGTTCACAGGCAAATGCTGAAACTGTCTGAAAATAATTCACAAAACTGTTAAATATCATAAAATTCTGCAACTGCTAGTTAATATACCATGTGGTTAGTAGACATGATACTGCTTCCAAGAAATGGTCCTAGAGTACTACAAAAGACTCCAAATCTTTTTAGTAGATGCCTCTTTGAGAATCTTAGAGCAGGAATTGATGCATAAAATCAAATTGCTCAAATTTACTCATCATGTATCTATAAAGTTACAATATTACTCTTCTAAATTTAGATTACTAGAATTTCATTGAACATCCTATACAGGTTTAGAGTATGAAATTTTTAAATTAATTTTCTTCACTATTTTTAGATATGTAAATGACAGAAGAGTGAATTCTAAAATACTATATATACATAGAATATAGCATATAACTTATTCTAATAAAGATCCTATTCTTATGGCTGTATATGATATGCGGTTTCACTGTGTGTATATTCATAGATGAACATAGGAAAGTTATGTTTGATTCATTCTGTCTTTTCTATTCCCATTTCTCCACCTTCCTTTTATTCCCCTTTGTCTAATTCAATCAACTTTTCTCACATCCTTGTCAACATGTTCTATTACTTGTACTCTTGATAATTGCCATTCCAACTGGAGTGAGATGGAATGACTGTGCAGTTTAATTTGCATTTCTCTAATTTTTAGTGATGTTGAACATTTATTTCATATATTTGTTGGCCATTTGCATTTCTTTTATGATGTGCCTGTTCATTTCCTTTGCCCATTTGGTGATTGGAATACTTGTTTGTACTGTGTAAAGTTTTATGATTTCTTTATATATCCTGGAGATGAACGCTAAACCTGATGTGCAGGTGCAACAATTTTTCTCCCATTGTAAGTTCTCTTCACATGCTTGATTGTTTTCTTTTCTGTGAAGAAGATTTCTAGATGGGAAACTCATTTAACTCTTGAAGCAATTCAATGATAAGTGAAATATGGAAACCAAAATATAACTTACATGTGTGTCATGCTCATTTAAAGAGCCATAATACATTCAAGAGATAAAGGCAGTGATAATCCTATTTAAAATCATGAATGTAGGTTCACAAAATGTAGGCCCTTTAACCAAATCCCAGTGTCAGTAAGTCATAGAGTACAGATAGAAACCTAGTTCTCCTCTGTTATTTGTGTTTTCCCTGAGGCAATCTGCAGTAACAGGCCCAACAATCTAATAAATTCAGTTTGTTTGAATAGATATAATAAGACATTCTTATTAAAACCCATCAGTCAAGATAATATGATGGTTTAACATTATGTCCTCTTTGCCAGTGTTAGATGTTGATGATTTAAAATATTGTTTAGCATTTATCACAGATTTTCTAAACACAGAAATGTGGGTGGATAAAGTAGGGGGAGAAGCTCTGCTAATGATCATATAAAACAACAAATTGATTCATTCAAAAATTGACAGATGTTGCTGAAGGGTGTTTGAACAATCAGTGAAAGAAGCTCAAAATACTCAGTGAGAAGTAAACCTGTATTCTCATTTCAATTGATACATATATGTAAATGTATTAATACAAACTGCCATTTGTTTTGCCTGATTTATTTCCCCTTGTATTTTTTTACTTCAGAAGAAAAGATTAAAGGAGAAAATGCATAAAAGTACACAGGAACAGATAAGAGAAGCAAAATCCTTAGACAACAGGCATATGGAAAAGTAAGTAAAAAGGGTCTTCTCTCCTGTACCTTATACCTAGGAATAATTTTATTGTACTTCAGAGTAACAGATTTATAACTAGACAGGGCCCTTCTGTGAATTTCTCCACTGATTAACTTTCTAAATGATCACTAAATTTAATAGAGCTCAATCAGGGGGTACTTCAATAATAGTTTAGGCACATGCAGTGCCTTCTAGATAAAAAACATAAGAGCTTAGGAGATAGTTAAAGTACTACTATGTGAATTGGCCAAGATCATTCATTTAGATCACATGGTGAAAACAAAGCTTGTGTCCTGGAGGCACCTGACCTTTGTACAACAGCTGGCAGATAGTTTCCTCCTAAGAGTTGAAAGAATGTTGGGAGTTCATTTTGAAGTGTGAGGTTCCAGATTAGTTGATATAATGATCTGTTATTTCAAGAAGATAAAGATGGTCTGCTTCTGCACCCTGGAGGTGGTGCATCAAGAGTTATGTGGGCTCATGATTCTTTACACTCTTTACAAAACGTGTGAGCACTTTGTAAGCTTGTTGAAAACTTATGGAAGTAAATACCATGCCCTACTGTACCTTTTGATTACTAGCACCCTGCAGAGTTGCTACAGGTGTAAGCCCTCCATTATCAGTGTTTCTTCACAAACCACTATCTGTATAAAAAGGGTTACTCTGAAAATAGAATACTTTGTTGAAACAAGAGCCTTTAGACATGATGTAACAGGCAGTTTAAAAAAAAATTTGGAGACATCATCAGTGATAGAGAAGACTTGCAGACTTCAGGTGTTACCAGACCCAAGTCCAGGCACCTCATCACTGGAAAACCAGTAGTCAAAAGATGTGAATTAGTGGGAAAGAAATCAGGTTTACTGAAGGTCCAGCACACTGGGGGATTGTGGGGCTGTCATCTTCATAGTGCCCTCTTGGGGATCTCAGGGACACAAAGGGTTTTTATAAGGACAGAAAGATGGGACTGTGAGGTACTGAGAGGGAAGGTTTCTCTTAGCAGGATTTTTGTCATCCAGGGTGTGTCTCCTTTTCTTCATTTTTTTATGCTTTATTTATTTATTTATTTTTATTTATTTTTTTATTGGTTGTTCACAACATTACAAAGCTCTTGACATATCATATTTCATACATTAGATTGAAGGGGGTTATGAACTCCCAATTTTTACCCCAAATGCACATTGCAGAATGACGTCATTACACATACACAATTTTACATAATGCCCTATTAGTAACTGTTGTATTCTGCTACCTTTCCTATCCCCTACTATCCCCCCTCCCCTTCCCTCACATCTTCTCTCAACCCCACCTACTGTAATTCATTTCTCTCCTTGTTTATTTTCCCATTCCCCTCACAACCTCCTATATGTAATTTTGTATAGCAATGAGGGTCTCCCTTCATTTCCATGCAATTTCCCTTTTCTCTCCCTTTCCCTCCTATCTCATGACTCTGTTTAATGTTAATCTTTTCTTCCTGCTCTTCCTCCCTGCTCTGTTCATAGTTGCTCTCATTATATCAAAGAAGACATTTGGTATTTGTTTTTTAGGGATTGGCTAGCTTCACTAAGCATAATCTGCTCTAGTGCCATCCAATTCCCTGCAAATTCCATGATTTTGTCATTTTTTAGTGCTGCATAATACTCCATTGTGTATAAATGCCACATTTTTTTAACCATTCATCTATTGAAGGGCATCTGTGTTGGTTGCACAGTCTAGCTATTGTGAATTGTGCCGCTATGAACATCGATGTGGCAGTATCCCTGTAGTATGCTCTTTGAAGGTCTTCAGGGAATAGTCCGAGAAGGGCAATAGCTGGGTCAAATGGTGGTTCCATTCCCAGCTTTCCCAGGAATCTCCATACTGTTTTCCAAATTGGCCGCACCAATTTGCAGTTCCACCAGCAATGTACAAGTGTACCCTTTTCCCCACATCCTCGCCAGCACTTGTTATTGTTTGACTTCATAATGGCTGCCAATCTTACTGGAGTGAGATGGTATCTTAGGGTGGTTTTGATTTGCATTTCTCTGATTGCTAGAGATGGTGAGCATTTTTTCATGTACTTGTTGATTGATTGTATATCCTCCTCTGAGAAGTGTCTGTTCAGGTCCTTGGCCCATTTGTTGATTGGGTTATTTGTTATCTTATTGTCTAATTTTTTGAGTTCTCTGTATGCTCTGGATATTAGGGCTCTATCTTAAGTGTGAGGAGTAAAAATTTGTTCCCATGATGTAGGCTCCCGATTTACCTCTCTTATTGTTTCTCTTTCTGAGAAAAAACTTTTTAGTTTAATTAAGTCCCATTTGTTGATTCTTGTTATTAACTCTTGTGCTATGGGTGTCCTATTAAGGAATTTGGAGCCCGAGCCCAAAATATGTAGATCGGAGCCAACTTTTTCTTCTCTCAGGTGCAGAGTCTCTGATTTGATATCAAGCTTCTTGATCCATTTTGAATTAACTTTTGTGCATGGCGAGAGGAGGGGATTCAGTTTCATTTTGTTGCATATGGATTTCCAGTTTTCCAAACACAATTTGTTGAAGATGCTATCCTTCTTCCATTGCATGCTTTTAGCCCCTTTATCAAATATAAGATAGTTGTAACCTTGTGGGTTAGTCTCTGTGTCCTCTATTCTGTACCATTGGTCCACCTGCCTGTTTTGGTACCAGTACCATGCTGTTTTTGTCACTATTGCTCTGTAATATAGTTTGAAGTCTGGTACCACTATACCGCCTGATTCACACTTCCTGCTTAGAATTGCTTTTACTATTCTGGGTCTTTTATTTTTCCATATGAATTTCATGATTGCTTCATCTATTTCTTCAAGAAATTCTGTTGGGATTTTGATTGGCATTGCATTAAACCTATAGAGAACTTTTGGTAATATCGCCATTTTGATAATGTTAGTTCTGCCTATCCATGAACAGGGTATATTTTTCCATCTTCTAAGATCTTCTTCTACTTCTCTCTTTAGGGTTCTGTAGTTTTCATTGTATAAATCTTTCACCTCTTTTGTTAGGTTGATTCCCAAGTTTTTTTTTTGAGGATATTGTGAATGGAGTGTTTTTCCTCATTTCCGTTTCAGAAGTTTTGTCACTGATATACAGAAATGTCTTTGATTTATGCGTGTTGATTTTATATCCTGCCACTTTGCTGAATTCATTTATTAGTTCTAATAGTTTCTTTGTAGACCCTTTAGGGTCTTCTAGGTATAGAATCATGCTTTCCGCAAATAGTGATAATTTAAGTTCTTCTTTTCCTATTTTTATGCCTTAATTTCTTTCATCTGTCTAATTGCTCTGGCCAGTGTTTTGAGAACTATATTGAATAGAAGTGGTGATAGAGGGCATCCCTGTCTTGTTCCAGATTTTAGAAGGAATGCCTTCAACTTTTCTCCATTGAGAATGATGCTAGCCTGAGGCTTAACATAGATAGCTTTTACAATGTCAAGGTAAGTTCCTGTTATCCCTAGTTTTTTTAATGATTTCAACATAAAGGGATGCTGTACTTTGTCGAATGCTTTTTCTGCATCTATCGAGATGATCATATGGTTCTTACCTTTAAGTCTATTGATGTGGTGAATAACATTTATTGATTTCCATATATTGAACCATCCTTGCATCCCAGGGATGAATCCTACTTGATCATGGTGCACAATTTTTTTGATGTGTTTCTGTATTCGATTCACCAGAATTTTATTGAGGATTTTTGCATCTACCTAGATCATTAGAGATATTGGTCTGTAGTTTTCTTTCTTTGAGGTGTCTTTGTCTGGTTTCAGAATCAATGTGATGTTGGCCTCATAGAATGAATTTGGAAGAGCTCCCTCTTTTTCTATTTCCTGACATAACTTGAAAAGTATTGGTATTAATTCTTCTTTAAAGGTTTTGTAAAACTCCACTGTATACCCATCCGGTCCTGGGCTTTTCTTGGTTGGTAGTCTTTTGATTGCTTCTTCAATTTCATCCATTGATATTGGTTTGTTCAAATTGTGTGTATCCTCCTGACTCAGTCTGGGCAAATCATATGACTTAAGAAATTTGTCGATGTCTTCACTATGTTCTATTTTATTGGAATATAGGTTTCAAAATAATTTCTAAATGTCTTCTGTATTTCTGTAGCATCTGTTGTGATATTGCCTTTTTCATCCCGTATGTTAGTAATTTGAGTTCTCTCTCTTCTTCTCTTCATTAGCATGGCTAAAGGTCTGTTGATCTTATTTATTTTTTTGAAGAACCAACTTTTAGTTTTGTTAATTTTTTCAGTTATTTCTTTTTTTCAATTTCATTGATTTCTGCTTTGATTTTAATTATTTTCTGCCTTCTGCTGCTTCTGGTGTTGATTTGCTCTTGTTTTCTAGGGCTTTGAGATGTAATGTTAACTCATTTAATTGTTGACTTTTTTTTCTTTTAAGGAATAAACTCCATGCAATGAGCTTTCCTCTTAGAATTGCTTTCATAGTGCCCCAGAAATTTAGATATATTTTGTCTGTGTTCTCATTTACCTCTAAATTTTTTTAAATTTTCTCTTTGATGTCTTTGGCAACCCATTGTCTATTCATTAGAATATTATTTTGTCTCCAGGTGTTGGAATGTATTTTTTATTTTATCATTGATTTCTAATTCCATTCCATTATGATTTGATATAATGCAGGGTAGTATCTCTACTTTTTATATTTGCTAAGGGTTTTTTGTGGCATAGTATATGGTCTATTTTAGAGAAGGATCCATGTGCTGCTTAGAAGAAAGAATATTCTTTCATTGAAGGATAAATTATTCTATATGTATCAATTAAGTCAAATTATTTATTATATTATTAAGTTCTATCATTTCTTTGCTCAGATTCTGTTTGGAAAGTCTGTATAGTGAAGAAAGAGGTGTGTCAAAATCACCCAAAATTATTGTGTTGTGGTTTATTTGACTCTTGAACTTGAGAAGAGTTTGTTTGATGAATGTAGAGGCTTCATTGTTTGAGGGATATATATATTTAAAATTGTTAAGTCTTGTTGGTGTATGGTTCCCTTGAGTATAAGGTAGTGCCCTTCTTTATCCTTTTTGATTGACTTAGTTTGAAGTCTACTTTATTTGATATAAAGATGGAAACTTCTGCTTACTTCCACAGTCCATGTGAGTGGTACAATTTCTGCCCACTCTTCACCTTCAGTCTGTGGATATATTTTTCTATGAGATGAGTCTCTTGGAGGCAGCAGATTGTTAGTCTTCTTTTTCTTAATCCAATCTGCTAGTCTATGTCTTTTGATTCGTGAGTTTAGGCCATTAGCATTCAGGATTATTATTGAGACATGATTTGTGTTCCCAGTCATTTTTTTTAATTTATGATATTTAATGTGGCTTGGTTTATCCTCTGATTTTCATCATTGTTTTTATTTCCTTATCTTGGAACATTTTGCTGAGGATGTTCCATAGTTCAGGCTTTCTAACTGTAAATTCTTTTAACTTTTGTTTATCATGGAAGGTTTTTATCTCATCATCAAATGTAAAGCTTAGTTTTGCTGGATACAGGATTCTTCATTGGCATTCATTTTCTTTCAGAGCTTGGTATACGTTGATTCACAGTCTCCTGGTTTTGAGGGCTTGGGTTGAAAAATCTGCTGAGATATGAATTGGTCTCTCCCTATATGTGATCTGATTTCTCTCTTTTGTGACTTTAAAAATTATATTTTTATTTGGTATGCTGGGCATTTTTATTATAATGTGCCTTGGTGTAGATAGGTTGTAATTTTGTATATTTGGTATCCTGGAATCCTCTCATATTTGGTTTTCCAATTCATTCTTCATGCTTGAAAAATTATCTGATATTATCTCATTGAAAAGATTGTTCATTTCTTTGATTTGAAACTCTGTGCTTCCTCTATACCAATAACTCTTAAATTTGGTCTTTTGATGCTGTCCCATTATTCTTGGATGTTCTGTTCATGATGTCTAACTATCCTCACTGTGTGATCAAATTTATTCTCTAGATTGTATACTTTGTCTTCATTATCTGACATTCTTTCTTCTAAGTGATATAGTCTATTGGTTATGCTTTCTGTTGAAATTTTTATTTGATTTATTGTATCCTTCATTTCAAGGATTTCTGTTTTTTTCTAGGGTCTCTATCTCTCTCTTAAAGTAATTTTGTGCAACCTGTATTTTCTCTCTTATTGTTGAAGTGATCAATTTCTGCCTGTATTTGCTCCTTTAGGTAATTTACAAATTCACAGATCATTTTAATTATAACATTTTGAACTTCCTCTCTGACATTTCATCAACTTCATTTTCCATGGGTTCTGTTATTATAGTGTCCTTGCTTGTTTTGGGCACTTTCCTCCATCAGTTTTTCAAGTTGTGTTTGTGTCTTCCTTTATTGCAGTGTAGATCTGAGATATTACATTTTTACCTATATTCTTGTTGAACCTGTGCAGATTATCTGTACCTTGACTCGATGTTGAGGTTCCAGACTCTACTGGTGTCCCTCAATGAATGCTTCTGCATACTGAATCTGGGTCCTGCATAAGTTGGCATGGGTAAATGTGGGCAGCCAGTCTGAATGTTTCACATTCTCCTCCCTGGAGCAGAGAGGCTCTCACCATCACTACATTATGAAGTGACCTGGACATTGCCCCAGTCCTGGAGGTTGAGGATGCATCTTCAGAAGTAGGCATGCCACCCCATGGATTGAGCTATGCTCACTTGTTCTTTTGTGATATTACCCCTTTGCTCTGTTTGGGATAGAATGTTCCATGGAAATGCCTTTTGTGTTTCCGTTTCTCTTGCTCTGGTTTTGAGTATGGCCTTCTTATATGTCAGCCAACCTGCTGACAGCAGGTTTCAGAAAAATAGACTCAATCCCTGAAACCAGATCCCTTGCCTCATTTGAATGGCTTCTCCTCAACAAAAAGGTTCAGTATGCACGTACTCTTTCTCTCTGCAGACACTTAAGGTCAGAGGAGGCATCACAGGACCCCCCCCCCAAAAAAAGGTATTTCTGTCTCTTTTGTGGTTATTTCATGCAGCCTGGTTGACCTGGAGTTACCCTTGGTGTTTTTATCATGAGAAACATGACAGGTGAATCTGGGCCACTGGGCTTGACTTCTCTTGGCAGTCAGGTGACTGTGGTGGTCTGGGCTGAAATTTGGCTCCCACAGTACTCTGCTGGTCAGAAGGGGTTGTCCTGCACCTGAGGCTAGGCTCTGGTGGGTGTCTGCCCCACCAGGGTAGGGTGGAATGGGATTGCTGTGAGCCTGGGACCACCAGGCCAGTGTTGATTTGTTCTTCTTGTAGTTTATTTTGTTTCAGGAGAACCAAGATGGCAGCATGTAGCTTTTTTTTGATTTTTTTTTTGAATCTCAAAAGCAGTGCTTATTTGCTTTATTATGTTGTTATGAGCAAAAAGTAAATAAAAATAAAGTGCTATCTCTAACCATGCACCAAACTTAACTCAAAATTGAACAAGGACCCAAGAATTAAACCAGATACTCTGTGTCTAATAAGAGAAAAAGTTGGTTCTGATCTTCTTCATGTGGGATTAGGACACAACTTTCTTATACCCCAAGAAGTTAAACCAAGAATCAATAAATGGGATGGAATCAAACTAAAAACTTTCTTCTCAGCAAAAGAAATGATCTGTGAAGTGAACAGAAAGCCTACACATTTTTACCCCTCACACATCAGATAGAGCACTAATCTCTTGGGCATATAAAGAAATAAAAATGCTAAGCACCAAAAAAAAAAAAATAACCCAATCAACACATGGACTAAAAACTGGAACAGGTACATATAAGAAGAGGATACACAATCAATCAACAAATATATTTAAAAAATGCTCATCATCTCTAGCAATTTGAGCAATGCAAATCAAATGTACTCTAAGATATTATCTCACTTTAGTCACATGGCAAGTATTATGAAGACAAACAACAATAAGTGTTGATGAGGATGTGGAGGGGAAAGGTACTCATCCTTTCCTGGTAGGACTACAAATTGGTGCAGCCCATATGGCAAATAGTATGGAGATTTCTTGAGAAGTTGGGAATGAAACCACCATGTAATCCACCTCTCCCTATCCTCGGTCTATACCCAAAGGACTCAAAAAGAGCATACTTCAGAGACACGGCCACATCGATGTTTATAGCAGCACAATTCACAATAGCTAAAGTGTGGAGCCAACCTAGACACCCTTCAGTGGATGAATGGATAAAAAAACATGGTATATATACACAATGGAATTTTACTTAGCAATAAAAGTCAATAAAATCATGGCATTGGCAGGCATATGGATGGCATTGAAGAAGATAATGCTAAGTGAAGTTAGCCAATCCCCCATAAAACCAAATGGTTAATGTTGTCTCTGATATAAGGAGGCTGACTCATAATGGGGTAGGGAGGGGGAGCATGGGAGGAACAAATGAATTCTAAATATGACAGAGGGGTGGGAGGGAAGGGGAGGAGACAGGGAATTAGCAAGGAGGATGGAATGTGATAGACATCATTATCCAAAATACATGTATGGAGACACAAATTGGTTTTCATCATACTTTATATAAGAACAGAGTTATGAAAAAATTGTGGTATATATGTGTAATAAAAATTTTTATGCATTCTGCTGTCATCTTTTATTTTAAATCAATTTAAACAAACAAAACAACAAGAAAAAGAGCTCTGTCTGGCAAGGGAATGGAAAAGTTCTAGGGCACTTTGGAGAAACATTGGATAATCAATATCTGCAAACAGTTGAGAATTATTGCTATAAATTTTAGGAAATGGTCCATCCCTTTCTACACCTGTAAGGAAAGGAGCATGAGCCATGAAGGTCCACAAAGAAATAGTCTGTGTACTATTGATGATTAAAGTAGTTAAAGAATAAATTAAGAATATAGAAGGCTGGGAGACATTTTGATGTGAATTTATCCCATCTGTTCAGATTGTTTGACCAACACTTTGACATCACCACAGGTTTTTGGATATTGTGGTTTATTGTCATTGATGATGCTTTCTCATCTTAAGAATCAGTTTCTGCATCTGGGGAATCAGCCATCAAGTGTTGCACAAGTCTTGCTGGGATCCATATTGGTCTACATATTCTGGAAAAACACAAGCAAAAGCTTTCACTAGGGTTAATAAAGGGGCTGGTGGTTGTCATTGTTTTTGAGGATATTTCCAGACCACTTATGGTAACTTGAGGGACTTGTTAATGGCTCCTAGTATCTCTGTATTGGGTTATGGTTAACATCCTCAAATTTCAAAGAACATAAGGTAAATAAAGCCATATTGGTTAACATATGAGGAATTGCATCAGTTAGCAAGGGATTCTAGCTCTAATTTTTGTGTTTTGAGCCATAAAATTTTGATGGGCTGTCTCAAAAATGACTTGTGCTTGGGGGTTAAATGGAATTCTTGGAAAATATTTAATGTTCTATTGAGCACAGAATACAGCAAACATTTTGAAAGTATAAGCTGAACCATTGTGTGCTGTTACATTATGTGGAAAACATTTTGTCACAATGCATTTGAGCATATGTTGAATGACATGATTAGTTTTTTACCCAACCACAGGAGTAGCTGTAAGTAGTCCAGAAGATGTGTCAATTATGACATATAAGTAGTTTAATTTACCAAGCAAGGGTATGTGTATGACAACAATCTTCCATAAAGACAATGCCTTTAAACCCCATGAAATGACTCCTTGAGGTTGTAAGACACCCCCCCAAAAAAAAAAGAAGCATAATTTTTACAAGTTTTCACTATCTGTTTAGTTTCTACGATACTGAGTGTAGAAAAAAACTGTTTAAGGGAGTGGACTGAATGATGGAATTGAGCATGTAACTCTTGCAGATTCCCAATCAGTGCCATATTCACTTCCCATGGCTTGTTCTGTTAAATTATTAAACTTTGAGATAAATCCAGGTAAAACAGTATGTGATGAATCCAGCCTAAATCTATCTTAAGACTGGGAGCCATCTGTCACAAGGTCATGAAAAGTTCATTTCTGTTTTAATGTAAAATACTAATATTTCTATTTGGCCTGATCACACTTTGGTGTTTTAAACTTGCTTGGAACTCCTGCCCAAGCTTTGAACTTACTTATGCCTGGCTCTCCCTCACCAGACAACAACCCTTCCTAAAAATCTCAGCTGCTCCTCATTAATTCTGATGGTGGATTCTGAGTTTACTCCCTACCTTGAGATGTTAAGATATGTGGATTGTTAACCTGCTATCTGCCTTTGCATTATGCTTCCCAGGATCCTGTCAGCTGTAAGCTGCCTAGACATCTATCTTTGTAACTTTTTATGCTAGAAAAACTTCCCTGTGCTTAGACCAGGCACTGTCCTCTGGCTCTACTCTTGGGTGAGGCAATTCACTGATCAGCTCTCTTATGAATTCAATATAAGCTTGTTTTAATTTGGTTTAGAATTAGCATCAGTGGGCTATGCTTTGCATTCTGGGTTTAACATAAGAGCTCTGATATGAGTGATGAACAGTGAGTTAGTATATTTTTGGAGCACTCTTTGAGAAGAAAGAAAGTATATCCAAAGCTGATTTTACTTTCCCTTTAATATAGAAACAAGGAAACCTGGCTATAAGTTAGGCACAATAAACACTATCAGTAAAGATGTATATATAGTGACTTAGCTTCAATGACCCAAGTGGTTGCCTGTAACTCTAATAACTGGGGTGAGGCAGGTATCTCCTTGTAAGTTCAGGTTTTGTATTCATCCCTGGTAAGATTATAAATAAGAATTAATAGGCCACCAGAATAACTGGCATCAGTACTGATAAGGTCAGCTCCAGGAATTTGTTTATCACAAATGATCTTTAAAAAATAAACTGTTTTATCAAATAAATCTTAATTATCAAATTGATTAACCAATGAAAAAGTCATAATTGAATGTTGAAACAGGATATTATTTTTCAAATGGAGGTTTACTTCCTGTTTAATTAATGGCAAGACAAATGTATCAGGTTTTAGACCAAATAATTGAAGAGTCCTAGTGTGTAGTTGGAATACTATTAGACAAAACATACTAATTTGGGGGTAATTTTGAAAGAAAAAGCAGCAGAAAGATGCACTGATTCTAAATGGCTATTTTATTCCTGGAAAAAGAAGACCAGTTGGAATAGGTGAGGTGTATAAACTATAGTAATAATGTCCTTGTCAGGATCCCATTGGCTAAGATGCAAATCAGCAAGCTGATTATTAACCTCTTATAAGGCTTTGTAAGCTTCAGGAGTTAATCTTCTTCTTCTTCTTTTGTCTGTTTTTTATTTTTTTTTTTTCTGGTCCCGAGAATTTATTTATTTTTTTTTATTGGTTGTTCACAACATTACAAAGCTCTTGACATATCATACTTCGAACAATAGTTTCAAGTGAGTTATGAACTCCCATTTTTACCCCAAATACAGATTGCAGAATCACATAGGTTACACATTCACATTTTTACATAATGCCATACTAGTGACTGATGTATTTTGCTACCTTTCCTATCCTCTACTATCCCCCTCCCCCCATCTTCTCTTTCTATCCCATCTACTGTAATTCATTTCTCTCCTTATTTTTCTTCCAATTCCCCTCACAACCTCTTTTATGTAGTTTTTTATAACAATGAGGGTCTCTTTCCATTTCCATGCAATTCCCCTTTTCTCTCTCTTTCCCTCCCATCTCGTGCCTCTGTTTAATGTCAATCTTTTCTTCCTGCTCTTCCTCCCTACTCTATTCTTAGTTGCTCTCATTATATCAAAGAAGACATTTGGTGTTTGTTTTTTAGGGATTGGCTAGCTTCACTGAGCATAATCTGCTCTAATGCCATCCATTTCCCTGCAAATTCCATGATTTTGTCATTTTTTAGTGCTGCGTAATACTCCATAGTGTATAAATGCCACATTTTTTTAATCCATTCATCCATTGAAGGGCATCTGGGTTGGTTCCACAGTCTAGCTATTGTGAATTGTGCTGCTGTGAACATCGATGTGGCAGTATCCCTGTAGTACGCTCTTTTAAGGTCTTCAGGGAATAGACCAAGAAGGGCAATAACTGGGTCAAATGGTGGTTCCATTCCTAGCTTTCCCAGGAATCTCCATACTGCTTTCCAAATTGGCCAAACCAATTTGCAGTCCCACCAGCAATGTATAAGAGTACCCTTTTCCCCACACCCTCTCCAGCACTTGTTATTATTTGACTTCATAATGGCTGCCAATCTTACTGGAGTGAGGTGGTATCTTAGGGTAGTTTTGATTTGCATTTCTCTGACTGCTAGAGATGGTGAGCATTTTTTCATGTATTTGTTGATTGATTGTATGTCCTCCTCTGAGAAGTGTCTGTTCAGGTCCTTGGCCCATTTGTTGATTGGGTTATTTGTTGTCTTATTGTCTAATTTTTTGAGTTCTTTGTAAACTCTGGATATTAAGGCTCTATCTGAAGTGTGAGGGGTAAAAATTTGTTCCCATGATGTAGGCTCCCGATTTACTTCTCTTATTGTTTCTCTTGCTGTGAAAAAACTTTTTAGTTTAAGTAAGTCCCATTTGTTGATTCTTGCTATTAACTTTTGTGCTATGGGTGTCCTGTTAAGGAATTTGGAGCCTGATCCCACAATATGTAGATCGTAGCCAACTTTTTCTTCTATCATACGCAGAGTCTCTGATTTGATATCAAGGTCCTTGATCCATTTTGAGCTAATTTTTGTGCATGGTGAGAGGAGGGGATTCAGTTTCATTTTGTTGCATATGGATTTCCAGTTTTCCCAACACCATTTGTTGAAAATGCTATCCTTCCTCCATTGCATGCTTTTAGCCCCTTTATCGAATATAAGATAGTTGTAACTTTGTGGATTAGTCTCTGTATCCTCTATTCTGTACCATTGGTCCACCCGCCTGTTTTGGTACCAGTACCATGCTGTTTTTGTTACTATTGCTCTGTAGTATAGTTTGAAATCTGGTATTGCTATACCACCTGATTCACACTTCCTGCTTAGAATTGCTTTTGCTATTCTGGGTCTTTTATTTTTCCATATGAATTTCATGATTGCTTTATCTATTTCTACAAGCAATGCCATTGGAATTTTGATTGGCATTGCATTAAACCTATAGAGGACTTTTGGTAATATCGTTATTTTGATGATGTTAGTTCTGCCTATCCATGAACAGGGTATATCTTTCCATCTTCTAAGATCTTCTTCTACTTCTCTTTTTAGGGATCTGTAGTTTTCATTGTATAAATCTTTCACCTCTTTTGTTAGGTTGATTCCCAAGTATTTTATTTTTTTGAGGATATTGTGAATGGAGTGGTTTTCCTTATTTCCATTTCAGAGGTTTTGTTGCTGATATACAGAAATGACTTTGATTTCTGCGTGTTGATTTTATATCCTGCCACTTTGCTGAATTCATTTATTAGTTCTAGTCGGTTTTTTGTAGACCCTTTTGGGTCTTCTAGGTATAGAATCATGTCATCTGCAAATAGTGATAATTTACGTTCTTCCTTTCCAATTTTTATGCCTTTAATTTCTTTCGTTTGTCTAATTGCTCTGGCCAGTGTTTCGAGAACTATATTGAATAGAAGTGGTGATAGAGGGCATCCCTGTCTTGTTCCTGATTTGAAGGGGAATGCCTTCAATTTTTCTCCATTCAGAATAATGCTAGCCTGGGGATTAGCGTAAATAGCTTTTACAATATCAAGGTAAGTTCCTGTTATCCCTAGTTTTTCTAATGTTTTGAACATAAAGGGATGCTGTACTTTGTCGAATGCTTTTTCTGCGTCTATTGAGATGATCATATGGTTCTTATCTTTAAGTCTATTGATATGGTGAATAACATTTATTGATTTCCGTATATTAAACCATCCCTGCATCCCAGGGATGAATCCTACTTGATCATGGTGCACAATTTTTTTGATGTGTCTTTGTATCCGATTCGCCAGAATTTTATTGAGGATTTTTGCATCTAGGTTCATCAGAGATATTGGTCTGTAGTTTTCTTTCTTTGATGTGTCTTTGTCTGGTTTTGGAATCAATGTGATGTTGGCCTCATAGAATGAATTTGGAAGGACTCCCTCTTTTTCTATTTCCTGGAATAACTTGAAAAGTATTGGTATTAATTCTTCTTTAAAGGTTTTGTAAAACTCCGCTGTATACCCATCCGGTCCTGGGCTTTTCTTGGTTGGTAGTCTTTTGATTACTTCTTCAATTTCATCCATTGATATTGGTCTGTTCAAATCGTGTGTGTCCTCCTGACTCAGTCTGGGCAAATCATATGTCTTAAGAAATTTATTGATGTCTTCACTATCTTCTATCTTATTGGAATATAGGTTTTCAAAATAGTTTCTAATTGTCTTCTGTATTTCTGTGGCGTCTATTGTGATATTGCCTTTTTCATCCCTTATGTTAGTAATTTGGGTTCTCTCTCTTCTTCTCTTCGTTAGCATGGCTAAAGGTTTGTCAATCTTGTTTATTTTTTCAAAGAACCAACTTTTAGTTTTGTTAATTTTTTCAATAGTTTCTTTTGTTTCAATTTCATTGATTCCCGCTCTGATTTTAATTATTTCTTGCTTTCTGCTGCATTTGCTATTGTTTTGCTCTTCCTTTTCTAGGGCTTTGAGATGAAGTGTGAGCTCATTTATTTGTTGGTTTTTCCTTTTTTTGAGGAATGACCTCCAGGTGATGAATTTCCCTCTTAAAACTGCTTTCATTGTGTCCCATAGATTCCGATAGGTTGTGTCTGCATTTTCATTTATCTCTAAGAGTTTTTTGATTTTCTCCTTTATGTCTTCTGTAACCCTTTGATCATTCAGTAACATATTGTTCATTTTCCATGTGATATTGGATTTTCCCTTCCTTCTTTTATCATTAATTTCCAGTTTCAATCCTTTATGATCAGATAAAATGCATGGTATAATCTCCACCCCTTTATATTTATTGAGGGTTGCCCTATGGCATAATACATGGTCTATTTTTGAGAAGGATCCATGTGCTGCTGAGAAAAAAGTATATCCATTCGATGATGGTTGGTATATTCTATATATGTCAGTTAAGTCTAGGTTATTGATTGTGGTATTGAGGTCTATAGTTTCTTTATTCAACTTTTGCTTGGAGGATCTGTCCAATGGTGAGAGAGGTGTGTTGAAGTCACCCATAATTATTGTGTTGTGGTCTATTTGATTCTTGAACTTGAGGAGAATTTGTTTTATAAACTTCGAAGCGCCATTATTTGGTGCATAAATATTGATAATTTTTATGTCTTGTTGTTTAATGGTTCCTTTTAACAATATATAATGTTCTTCCTTATCCCTTTGGATTAACTTAGTCTTGAAGTCGATTTTATTCGATATGAGGATGGCCACCCCTGCTTGCTTGCGAGGAGCGTGTGCGTGGTATATTTTTTCCCAACCTTTCACCTTCAGCCTGTGTATGTCTTTTCCAGTCAGGTGAGTCTCCTGGAGGCAGCATATTGTTGGATTTGTTTTTTTGATCCATGTTACCAGCCTATGTCGCTTTATTGGAGTGTTTAAACCATTAATGTTTAGAGTTACTATTGATATATGGTTTGTACTTCAAGCCATATTTGATTATTTATCTCGTTTTTTTTTTAATTGCGTTTGTTTCACCATGATTAGTTTTTCCCCCTCCGTCTGTCTTTACTGAGGTACTTCCCACTGTTGGCTTTGGTTATTGTTTTCCGTTTCTTCCTCGTGAAGTGTTTTGCTCAAGATGCTTTGCAACACTGGTTTTCTGGCTGCAAATTCTTTTAGTTTTTGTTTATCATGAAAGATTTTTATTTCGTTGTCGTATCTGAAGCTTAATTTTGCTGGGTACAGAATTCTTGGTTGGCATCCATTGTGTTTCAGTGTTTGAAATACGTTGTTCCAGGATCTTCTCGCTTTCAGCGTCTGAGTTGAGAAGTCTGTTGTTAACCTTATTGGTTTACCCCTGAATGTAATCTTTCTCTTTTCTCTTGTAGCTTTTAATATTTTCTCTTTGTTCTGTATATTGGATATCTTCATAACAATGTGTCTTGGCGTTGGTCTACTGTGATTTTGTATGTTCGGTGTCCTGTATGCATCTACAATTTGTATATCTGTTTCCTTTTTTATTTCTGGAAAGTTTTCTGTAATTATTTCATCTAGTAGATTACTCATTCCCCTTGTTTGAATCTCTATCCCTTCCTCTATCCCAATGACTCTTAAATTTGGTTTTTTTATATTATCACATATCTCTTGTATGCTTCTCTCATGATTTTTAACCAGCCTATCTGAGATGGCTAGACTCTTTTCCAGATGATATATTTTGTCTTCATTATCTGACGTTCTAGCTTCTACTTGCTCCACTCTATTAATGATACTCTCATTTGAGTTTTTAATTTGGTTTATAGTTTCCTTCATTTCTAAGATTATGGTTTGATTCTTTTTTATAGTCTCTATCTCCTGATAAAGATGCTTAACTTCTTCCTTTATCTGTTTGTGTAATACATTCTCAATGTGTTCTTTCGCTGCTTGAATTTGCTGTCTTGTATCCTCTTTAAGGTTCCGTTCCATCTGTCTCAGGTGTTCCATGAGTTCTTTATATGACCATTTTTCTGGTGATTCTATATCCTCCTGAATATTTAGGCTGCCCTGCATTGTTTGCACTCCTTTTCTTCCTTGCTTTTTCATGCTGTTCATATTGTTTCTTGTTCTGTTTGACTGCTGAGTTACTGTTTACTCCTATAAATATATTTGAAGCTTGGGAGGAAAGGCATTAGAAGGGATGGGTAGAAGTCCCTAAAGAGAATAAGAGTAAGCAGGTTGAATTCAATGAAGGGGGAATAAGAAAATTGAAAAGAAATGTAAAGACAGGAGAAAAGAAGGATAGAAAAAAATAGAAGATTAAAAGGGATTTAAAGAAAAATAATAATAGTAGAAATGGAAAATGAGATTTAAAAAATAGAATAAAATAAAATAAGATGGATTAAAAAACATTTAAAAAGACAGCAAAAAAAAATTTTATAAATGCAGTCCTAGAATTCGATTAACTGCTCTTCCAGTGGGTGGAGCTATGCCCACCGGGCCAAGTTTCTCCTCTCAGTAGGCGGGAGTCAATCACTGTGCAGCGGTACTTCCTCCCGGATTGGGCGGGTCTCCATTCCTGCTGTTCGCTGTGTGGGCGGGGCCTTTTGCAGAGCTGGTCAGGGGTCGTTTGCAGCACTGGGTTGGCAGGTGGAGGGTGGTCGTCTGCAGCTTCAAACCGCCAGAGGAGGTTCACAGAGTCGGGCCCTCAGGGCCGGGCAGGCAGCGCCTGCTCCCCCACTCACTGCAAGGGCGTAGGCAGCGGCCGCTTGGCGGTAGCCAGCGGCGGTTCACAGAGCTGGTCTGCGGGGGCCCAAGCAGCCAAGCAGGCAGCGCTGGCTCCCAAGTTCACTGCACCGTGTGAGCAGCGGCCGGCTGAGGTTCACCAAGCCAGCCGGGGGGGGGGGGGGCAGGCAGACAGCCAGCAACGGCTCCCAAGTTCGCTGCTACGTGTGGGCGGTTCACAAAGCCGGGCTGCGGGGGCCCAGGCAGGCAGCTCCTGCTCCTAAACTCACTACAGCATGTGGCCTGCGGCCAGCTGCGATTCACAGAGCCAGCTTGCAGGGGGACCCAGGCAGGCCGCTCCTGCTCCTAAACTCGCTGCAGCGTGTGGGCGGCGGTCGGCTTGGGTTCACAGGGCCCGCCCGCGGGGGTCCAGGCAGGCAGCAATCATTCCCAAGAACAATGCAGCGTGTGGCCTGCGGCCAGCTGCGATTTACAGAGCCAGCTCGCGGGGACCCAGGCAGGCAGCGACCGTACCCACGAACGCTGCAGCGTGTGGGCAGCGGTCGGCTTGGGTTCACAGAGCCCGCCCGCGGGGGTCCAGGCGGTTAGTGTCCGCTCCTATGCTCACTGCAATGTGTAGGCAGCGACCTTTCGGTGGCCCCGGCGGGACTGTGCCCCTGCTCTGGGTTGCCGAGATTCAGTATTTTGTGACAATCTGACACCTCCTATTAAACTTACTAGTTCCAGGAAGGTCTCCTTTCAGAAGAAATTTGCTTGAAGTTTCCCAGCAGGACGCATGTGGGTGTATTAATGAGTCTCTCTGATCCCCTTACCACGGAGGCATTGTATGTGCTGCCTCTTCGCTGGCAGCCATGTTCTTCCCCCGAAATTGCAAATCTTTGTCTCCCTAATATACTCTTCTTTACTCTTAATTATCTCTATTTTTAACTTCTCTTACCACTGGTTAGGAACTAAGTACTTAATTTAATCCTATATGTTATATACATAGGTTTTTGCAGTTATTTGACTTCCCTTAATCTCTGAGGCACTGGAAAATTACAGGATAACTAAAAGCTGGTAGAGTAGAAACCCCACTGTTTCAGATCCATTTGAATAGATGGGTTGATACATAAACAATATAAAAAAAACAAGAGAAGAAAACATCCAAAACAGAATGATTCAACAATAGACTCTACTGATACTGCAGTATAGGAAATGTCAAGGAATAAATTTAGAAAGTTCAAAGATAAGAAGACATAAGAGGTAAAAAATGAGGTAAAGATTGGAATCAGAGAGAAAATATTAGAAGTGAAAGATCATGTCAAGAAGGAGATATAGATTTTGAAGAAGGACAATTTGGAAACTCTTGAAATTGAAGAATCAATAAACCAAATTAAAAATTTAATGGAAAGCATTACCAACAGACTACATCATTTGAAAAATAGATATTGACATAATAAAGGTAATATACATAATCTTGGCAAAGAAACTTGATCATGGAGAAAAGATGAGAATAGGAGCTGAATTTCATGAAATATGGGATAGAATTAAAAGGTAAAATCTAGGATGTATAGGGGCTCTGAGGAACAAATTAAAGGAATGCAAAATATTTTCAATAAAACAATGAGAGAAAAATATCAAATATTAAAAATTAAATGGAAAACTCTTTTTGATTTCAGATTTGGTTTATAATCTAACACCTTAAAATATAAAAATCTTAAGTGTGCTCATCAGATTCCCTTATTTCAGGGCTCACAAAAAATACTATTTGACTAAACTTTTTTGAGAAAATTGAATTATAAATTTGGAGAATGCATATGACTTTATTTGGATACATTCAGCAATTCAGCATTGAAAAATAATTTAAATAATACATATTTTACAAGAATATTGCAACTTGAAAACCCAAAAGGTTTAGGATATGTAAACAAAACCACAAATATCATAAATGTTATTATTTGTAGTTACTCAATGGTCATAAGATAAAAGTGGCCAAAGTATATTGAAGCTTTCCTGTAAAATGAATGTTATGCTACAATGTAGCTCACATTTAAGAAAGTATACTTGAATGAAAGTCACATTATAATATGAATAGCCTAGTATCAACTTTTTATTAAATAAAAATGTTTTCCTTGAGTGATGTCTGAAATTTTTCAGAATATAAAGCCCCAGACCTCACTTCCTCACAAATATTGACACACAAAGATTATGGTCCAATGATCCCATAAGAACATTGCATAAGCCAGTTATGAAATTGGAGTATTCCAGGAATACACAGTTTTATTTAAAGAGGCAAAAAAAGGCCATTTCCATTCACTTGCTATCAACCCCATGCCCAACCCAGCAAGAGAAACATAATTCTTGACTACGTTCTTAGGAGGAAGGGTGGATATGCTTCCAATATTGTAGGTGTTGTTTAGGGAGACACAGATGTCTGAGGAAATGATTTGTCTCACTTGTCTCAAGGCTCATATGAGGAAATTTCTTACTTTCAATACCTGAGTTGGGCTGAGAACCAGAGAGAGCTCAAAAGGATTGTCTAAGCATCAGACTCTACCATACAGCAATGAGACACCAGGGGGAGGAAGAGAGTACAAGACTTTCTTAAAGAAACCAGCAAACCTAATTTAGAAAACATTTTTCAAGTCCAGAAAAGAACCACTCCCATAAAAGATCCAAGGGGCTTCCAAAATTTCTGGCTAATTTGTGAAACTTGTCCCCCATACAAAACTGATTCACAAAGTCTGGAAGAAGTAGCTGTTTCTTCAACGCAAAAACAAAACAAAAAATTATAACAGAAATAACAAGACACATGAAGAAACACAGAAACACAAATAAATCAAATAAATGAGATAACTCTACAAAGACCAATCCTAAGACTTTGAAGGTCTATGAATAATTTCATGAAATGAAAAATAGTCCTTGTAAAAATACCTACATGTGTTATGAGGAAACAGCAGAAAACTACACAAAAGGGCTGGGATTCTGGCTCATTGGTAGAGCACTCACCTAGCACACACAAAGTCCTGGGTTCAATCCTCAGCATCACATTAAAAAAATAAAATAAAGATACTGTGTCCAACTACAACTAAAAAATAAATATTAAAAAAAGACACAAAATCAGGAAAATGCATGTAAAGTGTAAAAATGCCAACATGACAGTATTCAAATAAAATAACAATTGAAATAAAATATTTTTTTAAATTATTGATTGAAACAAAAAGAAAATTAAAAATATAAAATTTTAAATGTAAAGAAACTGTAAGGGACTCATGAGACAACATCACAAGGACAAATATGTGTTTTGCAAGTATCTCTAAAGAAGAGAAAGAGTGAGTATAACTCATTTGAAAAAATAAAAGACATTTTTTTTCAATTCTGAGAAAGAAAATGGATACCCAAATTCAAGAAACTCAAAGAAAAATAATTAAGATGAATCCAAAAAGGACCCAAAGTGAGGAAATTTGTAACAATCAAAATTTAAAAATAAAGATTTTTGATGGGTTGGGGCTGTGGCTCAGCAGAAGCACACTTGCCTGGCAAGTGTGAGGCACTGGGTTTGATTCCCATCACCTCATATGAATAAATAAATAAAAGTCTGTTCAATTCTCAGCACCATATATAAATAAATAAATAAAGTCTATCAGCAACTAGAAAATAAATAAATAAGTACATAAAATGAAAATTAAAAATTTTGAATACAAGAAGTGAAGAGTGATTTATCTCCTAAGATGGAGCTTTCAGAAAAACATCAGCAGATTTTTTGGAAGAAAACTTTAGGTCAGATATGATGTATTAATTTTCCAAAGAAAAAGGATGTACACACACAAACTAAAAACAATTTAACAACTGAGAAGAGAGCACCAGCAATAATTTCCTTTAAAAATTAAGAAAAAATAACAACTTTTTGGCAAAAGAATAAAAGCTGAGTGAGTTAATTACCACTAGACTTTCTTTTTGGAATTGCTACAGGCAGTCTTTCAAGTGGAAACAAAAGAATGGAAGCTCTGGTGGGGGTCAACTTGTAGCGGGAAGGAGCCAGGCCTACCTTGGGACTCGCTCCCACACCTGTCAGTGAGGCTGAACTGGGCTTGGGCTGAACTCTGGCAGGTGTCTTCCAGTAGGCTGAGTCAGTGCTGAGTGGAGCCTGAGCCCTGGAGGGCATCTGACAGTGGGCATAGTCATTCCTGGCTTGAGTCTGAGCTCCTGCAGGCATTAGCCTGAGGCAGGATGGACCTGTGACTACCCTCTGCCAAGGCTGGCGGTGCAGTTCATTGGGGAGGATCAAGCCTGGACCTGACCTCCTCAGGGGTCGTCTGGAGGTGCGAATGAAGTGTGTTTCTCCTTGCCCAAGCTCCTGTGCAACTGGCATCGGCGAATCAGGCATGAGCCTGAGCTTTACAAGGTGTTCGCCTGTGGGCAGAAGCGATCCTGAATGGACCTGGGACTACCCTTTTCTGGGCTGTGGCCTCATGTTGTAGTGGGAAATCTGGGCCATTCCTGAGCTCCCACGAATGTTTGCTGGTGAGCAGAGCCAGTCTTTAGGTGAACAGAAGGATCCGAGTTTGTTAGGAGTTAGCTGCTAGAAACTGGACCTTCCCTGGGGCCAGGCTCCTGGGCAGAGCTTGAGTCCAATATAGGCTTGGCTCCATCCCACCTCCAGCATCATGTGGGAACATCCTCCTGTCCCTCTCCAGGCCTCACTAGGCCTCCTCAGTCTGCTCCTTAACCAACAGCCCAAGGGGCCTTTTAAATACAAACCCAATTCATATAGGAGCTCTCAAAGTGCATCAAAGCATTCTACTGTCCTGTATAACTAATTAAAGCAAATGAAAAAGTTTCAAAAGTAGATCAGCAATTAGGACTTTGGTCAACATGTGGCCAGAACAAACTAATGTTCAATACAATGGAAAAAAAGAAGACAGACCATCTCAACCTGTAATGTGAAATTTTCCAGGGATTTTCCTTCTTGCTCCATAGAAAACCCAAAAACCAAGGAGGGATCACAGGGGCCACTGGAAACGACTTATTCCACAACTTGCCTTGGGAGCCTGCAGGGCTATGTCAGCCCCCTTGCGGCATTAGGGCTCTAGTCCCTTCCATTTCCTCTCCAAGGGTGTCATCTAGATTCCATGAGGGTAGGGATCATAATGCTCAGCGTCCCCAGAGCCCAGAATTGTGGCAGTCACACAGTTCTCATCATGGCGCTGGAAGTCATCTGCACTGTGGTGCAATTGGCAAATTGCTTGGCCCCTCACCAGTTTTCCTCTTTTATATCCTGGAGGATTCCTTAGCACAGAAAAAATGGCAAGGTTTGTGCAACCAGCACAACCCAACTCGAGATTTCAGCTTGGGGTTATGACAGAGAATCAGAAGATCATGACCATACTCAGAAAACTATATCATGACTAGCTGTAATTGTATACAGAAGCCCCCAGGTTGGCTCAGGCTCAGTCCTCCAGGAAAACAGCCTTATGAACAGGAGGACAGTTTAGGGACCTTAAGAGTTTAAGAAAAGGCAGGACATTTAGGAAAAGCTCGCTCCACCAGTTGAGTCTGGAAAGAAGACAAAGATGACAGGAGCGTGTGGATGCACAAATTAATGTGTCTTGTGGGTTAAGAAGAAAATGGTTGAGTTTGGTGTCCTATCACATGGAGGCTGATACAGAAGCATTAGGAATTCAAAGCTGGCATCAGCGACTTAGCAAGGCCACAAGGAATTCAGTGAGGCCCTGACTCTAAATAAAACACAAAAAATGGGCTGGAGATGGGGCTCAATGGTTCACCTCCCCAGGGTTCAGTCCCAAATAAAATAAAAAGAAATAATGTGGTTGAACCCAGATAGGAAGATCCCATTGAAATCCAATTAAATAGCTATATGCAGCACTCATATGTTGTTCTCCTATGTCTTTGGGTTCCACATAAATAGAACTAAGAAAATAAAGAATCACATTAATAAATAAAGTCTATTACTTCAGAGAGTGGCCAGTGTTGACCAGCTATTTATTTTCCTCTTTTCAATCTATATAAAATCTTACTTTCAGAAGTATCATGAGAGAAACAAAGGTCTAAAGTCATTTTGAAGTATTAAGTCCCAGAAGTATACGTGTTAGATGTGTGTGTGTGTGTATGTGCGCACACACGTGTGTGCATTTGTGTGTGTATTTAAATATTTTATTTGGTACCAGAGATTGAAAGTCAGAGGCACTCAACCACTGAGCTATATCCCCTGCCCTGTTTTGTATTTTATTTGAGGACAGGGTCTCAATGAGTTTCTTAGTGCCTCACAGTTCCTGAGGCTGCCTTGCAACTTGCAATCCTCCTGCCTCAATCCCCCAAGCCACTGGAATTACAGGCATAGGCCATCATGCCCAACACAAAAGGATCATTTTGGAAAAAAAATAAGTCCTGGATTTAGCAGCAGCAGTATCTTCACATAGAGAATTGTACTATGGGAAGTGTGGGAACTGGGAACAGAGTACAGAACTTCAAACAGAGATCAGGAAAAATTTGTAAAGATGAAACACTCTATAAGGTCACAAAGGTCACATTTCCATTATTTGGAGAAAGACCAATTATTCAGTCAAAGTACTGGGACCATTTTGAAGATACCTAATAATGTAGGGAAGAACTTGAAATCCAATACCTATCTCATTACTGACATCAAAATCAACTCCAGAGGCTCTGATGCATTAAATGTGTAAATCATCAAAGGCCAGGACCAAAACAAATGAAGGTTTACACAATATAGGAGGATTTCTAAACATGAATGTGGGAAGCAAGAAAGTAAACTTAGTTACTAATGCATGTTTTCTATTTATATGGAGGAGTATGTGTGCATGTTTACATGTGTACAGCAACACATATTGCTCTTGTACTTTTCTGGTGTTCAAATAAATCTATGAAATTATCAATTTCTTACAGACAGGTAGTAGTAGAGTAGTTACTGGGATTAGCAACAGGAAAAAGTGGCAAGATAGTATTTAATGAGGACAGGTTTAATGGATGAGTAGAAAAGTCATGGGGATGGAAAATGATGATGAGGGCTGCATAATAATGTGATTCTCTTTGGTGCCATAGAACCATACTTCTTTTAAAAAATTTATTTGTTAATTGTCTCATGTCATAAACATGTACAACTGCAGCTGTTTTATCTTTTATTTTTGAAAGCACCATCTACATTCTTTTTTAATATTTTTCTTAGTTATTGATAGCTCTTTTTATTTATTTATAAATGGTGCTGAGAATGGAATAAAGAGCCTTGGACTTGCCAGGCAAGTGTACTGTGGCTGAGCTACAGTCCCAGCCCCTGTGGTAACTTTTCAAAAAACGTCTCTGAGATATAATTATTAGGAATATGTATACAGATATGTAAAAGTGTTTTTTAAGAAATAAAACACTAGAGGGGCTAGGGTTGTAGCTCAGTGGTAGAGTGCTCCAGTAGTATGGGAGAGGCCCTGGGTTTGATCCTCAGCACCACATAAAAATAAATAAATAAAATAAAGGCATTGTGTCCAACTATACCCTCCCTTCTTAAACAACAACAATAACAACAAAAATTTGTGAAAATATATGTGAAATGATTCCAATGGACACCTTCAGGGTAAAATTTTAAAAATTGCCACAATAACAATAAATAACTTATTTCAATTGAAATTTTGGGGCTTAAGCTAGGCATGCACTAAATTTTGGCCTATTTTCTGAAACTTCTGTGCAGGAGAGTTATGACAATTTTGTATTGCATTTATCAGAGCTTGACAATTCCATTTTCCATCACTGTCAACATTAGATTTTACTTAATCTTTTCATTCTTTGTAATTTATAGACAAAAACACACATGTGCTTTCTGTTTCCTTTGGGTTACTATACTGTGAAGTAGAAAGGCATCTCAAATTTTGGTATGTCTTCTTTTATAAACAGCCGATATTGTGTTTTCCCATTTTTATTGGCTATTTGTTTCTCCTAATTGACTTGTAGGAGCTGGGTATGTGATTAAGCTCTGGTGAGCTGTGCAGACAGGCACAGGAACATCCCCCAAATACTGTTTTCCAGCAACTGGCAATAGTTTTGCCTCTTTCAGAGAGCCCTTAGCCAGCTTGAGAATTTTGGTTCTTCATCTCAACTTGCAATCCAAGTCCAAAGTTTTCCAAGGCTCCAACGTGTGTCTGTCCCTGGACAGAAGTGGTCCTGGGTGGAACCTGAACTCAGGTTGGGTTGCGAGGTTGCAGGAGGAAGCCTGGCCTCTACTGGGCCCCAGCACTATTGAAGGTTGGCAAGTCCTGGGCTGAGTTGGAGCTCCTATATGGGGTCTGCCTGTGGCCGGATGGATCTTTGACTACCCTCTGCCTGGGCTGCCCCCTCATGTTTTCCTGGGATATCTGGGATGATCCTGAGCTCCCAAGGATATATACTTATGAGCAGAGGCAGTCCTTGGCCAAGCCACAGGATTTATGGTGTGTCAGGTTGTGGTGGTGGATAGATCCTAGGCCTTCCCTGGTGCCAGGCTCCTGGGCTCGGGTTGGTGTTCAGCAGCTAGAGGGATGGACCCAGGTCTATGCTGAGCGTGGGCTGTATTGCAGGTTTGCAAGCTGGATATGGGCCAACCCTGAGTTCCAGCAGGTGTCTGTCGGTGGCAGAATGGATCTGTGGCTATCCTGTGCCCAGGCTTCCACTGCAGGACATCATCTCAGATCTGGGGCAATCCTGAGTTCCCAAGGATGTCTGCCTATGAGTGGAGGCAGTCCTGGGCAGAGCTTACGGACCTAAGGACATCAGGTGGTGGCAGGAACATCAGAGCTTTCCCTGGGGCCTGGCTTCTGGGCAGAGAGCTTGAGCTCCAGTGGAGGAGTTAGGTGGCGGGATGGAACCAATCCTACCCTTGACAGGGTTCCCATGCAAGTTAGACAGGTGGTCCTGAACCAAGCTTAAGATCCCACAGCAATCTGGAGGTGGTGGGATGAACTTGGTTCTACCTAGGATCTGGATTCCTGCAGATGTAGTAGGATGATCTGATCTGAGCCTGAGCTCTAGCAGATGTCTGTGAGTGAGCAAGGCAGTCCTGGTCTGGGCCTGAGGTCTGTCAGGGATTTGCCTATAGGTGAGGTGGTATTGAGCCAAGTCTAAGCTCCAGTGGTGATCGGACAGTGCAGGTCGTCGAGTTGGATCTGGACAGAGCTAAAACTCTGGTGGGGTTCTGAGGTGGCGGGATAGAAAAGGGCCTCCCATTGCCAGGGCTCCCCCACAAGTCAGCGAGGTGGCTCTGGGCCATATATGAACTCCGGCAGGGTTCTGCCTATGGGCAGAGGAGGTCCTGTATCTGGCCTGAGCTCTGCTCTGGGCCTGCTTGTGGCATTGGTCCCAGGCCTACTATGGGCCCGGCTCCTGCACCAGTCTGCAAAGCTGATCTGGGCTGGAGCTGAACTTCAGGGACTGTCTGACAGTGGGCAGAGTTAGTCCTGGGTGGAGCCTGAGCTCTGGTGCCAGTCTCAAGGTAACTGGATAGCCTTGGGCTACCCTGGGCTTGGGCTTTGTTTCCTGCCAGGTTGTGGAGTTGCATCTGGGCAGAGCTGGAGCTCTGGCGGGGTTCTTTGGGTGGCAGGATGGAACCGGGCCTCCCCTTGCCTGGGCTCCCAGGCAGGTCAGCAAGGCACATCTGGATTGCCTATGAGCTCCAGCAGGGGCCTATCTGTGGGCCAAGGCAATTCTGTATCTGGCCTGAGTTCTGCTCCAGGCCTGCTTGTGGCAGTTGGTCCCAGGGCTAACTACCATGGGCCAGGCTGTTATCTAGACTGATCTGGGCTGGGGCTGATCATGGACCATTGTCTGAGAGAGGGCAGGAGGAATCAGTTCAGGTCAGAGCCTGAGCTGGGGTGCCAGTTTCAAGGTGACTGGATGGACTTGTGCTACCCTGGGCTTGGGCTCTGTCTCCTACCAGGTTGTGGAGTTGGATCTGGGCAGAGCTCTGGCCGGGTTCTGCAGGTGGCAGGATGGAACCTGGCCTTCCCTTGCCCAGGAGACAGCGCATGTCAGGGAGGCTGATCTGGGCTGTGTATGAGCTCAGGCAGGGGTCTGCCCATGGGCGAAGGTGGTCCTGGGCCAAGCCTGAGCTCCAGCATGGGTGGGCTGGTGGAGGAATGGAACAGGCCTATACTTGTTGGGGCTCCCATGCAGATCATCAAGGTGGACCTAGGCCACGGACTGAGCTCTGGAGGGTGTCTTGCCTGTGGCTGAGTTGGTCCTGGGGTGCGCCTGAACTCCGGTGGAGGTTTGGTGGTGGCCATATGTTCCCAGGGCTACCATGTGCCCGGGCTCCTGTGCACATCTGCAAGGCTTATCTGGTCAGATCCTGAGATTTGGCCAGGGGTCTGCGGGTGAAGGGAAGGACCTGGGCCTACCTTGGGCTCCAGCTCCCACTCAGATCGTCAAGGCTGATCTGAGCCGGGATTGGCCACCAGGGAGTATCTGTAGGGGAGCAGTATGTCCTGGTCCAAATCTGAGCTGCGGAGAGAGCTGCTAGAGGGCAGAGACTGTTCCAGGCAGAACCTGAGCTTGGGGTCCAGTCTCACGTTTACTGGATGGACTCCGGCTACCCTGGGCCCCCGCTCCTGCACAGGTCCTCGGGTTGGCTCTGGACTGGATCTCAGCTCCTGCAGTGGTCTGCTGGTCCTGGCCTGAGTCTCAGCTCTGGAGAGGGTCAGCCAGTGGAGGGATGGACCAGGACCTACTGTTTCCTGGGCTCCCATGCAGGTTGGTGACGCTGATCTGGTCAGAGCCTGAGCTCCAGCGGGTGTCTGCTGATGTGCAGAGGTGGTCCTGGGCCAGACCTAAGCCCCATGTAGGTCTCCAGGTTGAGGGATAGATGTGGTCCTATTCTATGTCTGGCCTCCCATGCAGGTCAGCGGGGCAGATTGGACTATACATGAGCTCTGGCGAGTATCTGCCAGTGAGTGGAAGTGGTCTTGGGCTGGGCATGAGCATTCTGCTGGTGGCAGGATGAAACCAGGCTACTCTGGGTTCAGTGTCCAGGCGTGTCTATGGGGCGAATCTGTGACCAGCCTGAGCTCAAGCAAGTGTCTCTGGACCTTTATTTTATTCATTTATTTGCATGAGGTACTGAGAATCAAAGCCAGCACCTCACACGTGCGAGGCAAGCACTTTATCACTGAGTCACAACACCAACCTTATTTACTTCTTGATCTTTAATCATAAAAGCTTTTGGTTCTACATCATTTGTTCATTCATGTATTTGAATTTTAACAAAATATGTGATATTACCAGCAATGCTTCCCAAGATGGCCCCAGATTAGACCTTGATCCTCAGCCAGATTATCTCCCACAATCCACGTCACCTCTGGCACATCTGCGGAAGAGAGATGATTAAGACATGGTCCATAACTCTCAACTTTTGGGAAAAATTGTTTTGAAGAGGTGAAGGTTAAGGGGTCACCTGACAGAGATCCTGCAGAACACAGAGAAGTATGCTTTTGAATAAGGATTTATATAGTGATAAAGTTTGATATTTTCTTTTTTGCTGGCATTCATTTATCTGTCAATTATTTTTTCTTTTCCTTTTTCTTTTTGGAACGTGGATCAAACCCACAGCTTTGGGAATGCAAGGGAAGAGCTTTGCCACATTGCCATTGAGCTGCTTCCCAGTCCATTCATTCATTCTCAGTGTGGGAATTTGGGGCTACTTTTATGAATGAATCTACTAAAAAATTTTTAAAAATTTTAAAAAAGACTGACCAATGGCCTTCACATTTTTCAAACCCAATTAGCACAACTTTGGACCAATAGCATTGGTCCTTCTTTCAAATCCTAATTAGCATAAGTTTGGACCAATAGCAGTGGACCATGTGCTATAAATACCCCTTAGAGCCTGTTCTTAGGGGCAGAAGCTGCCTTCACCATCAGGATTCCTGTGCTGATTTGCACCAGAGTTCCAGACTTCAAAGAGACTATGGAAAGAAGAAAAAATGGTCCATGGTTCATGATCTGCTGCAGTCTGCTGCAATGCTGGACAGAATGGCCTGTCATGAGAAGCTAGGACTCCTCTCTGCTGCAGAGGCCTGGCCTCGCTGCGCAGACCCTACCTGCCAGCAGAAGCTGTGGATTTTCATCTTTGAACTCCAATTTCAAAGGTATGTCAGATAATTAGCATCTGACTAATTCAATTGGTTAATTTTAATTTCTATTAGTGAAAATTCTGGGATTGATATAGAATTGATACAGAAAATTATTTCCCATAGTCCTGAAGGCCAGAAGTGGGAAAACTCTGCCCCAATAGTTGTGTCATCATTTGGAAGAAAAGTGTAAGAGAGTAAGCCCACTCTTAAAAGCCCTTTTTCTTTCCATTCATTTTAAGTTGATTTCAGTGCTATCAAAATGTTTAAAGGAAACTAGGAGATGTTTCATTTTATTAATTTTCATTTATTGGTTATTTTTAGTTATAAAATCTGTTTTTAATGTTATTTTGTAGTTGTTAATGGACCGTTCATTTATTTTATTTACATGTGGTGCTGAGAATTGAACCCAGTGCCTCATACATGCTAGGCAAGTGGTCTACCACTGAGCCACAACCTTGCCCCATATAATTCATTCTGATAGTTCATGTTTGTATAATTATAACTTATCTGTTTAGAGTTGCATTCTTAGGATGTACATGGTGGTGGGATTCACTATGTTGTTTTCACTTATATACATGGGAAAGCTGCACCAGAATCTTTCCTTTGCTTATCCCCCCCTCCTTTCCCTCCATTCTCCATTGTCTAATCTACTGCACTTCTGATCCCATTACTGTTGTGGGTTAGTTCCTGTTGTGGGTTAGTTTCTACATATCACAGAAAACATTTGACCTTTGTTTTTTGAAACTGGCTTTGCTTCAGTTAGCGTGATTGTCTCTAGGTTGATACATTTATTGGCAGATATCATAGTCATATTTTTTCCACAAGTTGGTATATTTTTTTAATCTATGTTTAAAAATTTTGTTCTAATTCTACATGACAATAGAATGCACTTTGACATACTATACATAAATGTTCTATAATTTCCCTTGCTTCTGGTTGTACATGATGTAGGAGCACACCAGTCATGTACTTATATATGTATATTATATGATAATGTCTGATTCATTCTACTATCCATTCTACCCACTATACCCCTTCCCCCTCTCTTCAATACTCTATGCAATCTAAAGTAACTCTATTCTTTCCTATACTCCCCACCACCCTTACTGTGATTAGCATAAGCATATCAGGAAAAACTTTCAACCTTTTGTTTCTTTAGATTGGCTTGTCACTTATCATGATGTTATCCAGCTCCATCCATTTGCCATAAAATGTCATAATTTCATTCTTCTTTAAGACTGAGTTGTATTCCATCATATATATCTGTGTACACACCATATTTTCTTTATTCATTTATCTGTTGAAAGGAACTTAGGTTAGCTCCATAGTTTAGCTGTTATGAGTTGAGTGTTGTAAACATAATGTGGCTGTGTCATTGTAATATGCTGATTTTAAGTCCTTTGAGTATAAACTGAGGAGAGGGATAGCTGTGTCCAATGTTGGTTCCATTCCACATTTTCTGAGGAATCTCCAGACTGCTTTTCATAATGGTTGCACCAATTTTCATCCCCACAAGCAATGTGTGCATGCACTTTTCTCCCCACATCCTCAGGAACATTAATTGTTACTTGATAATTGTATTCTCAATAATCTGTTTGTAACTGGGGTGAGATGAAATCTGGGAGTAGTTTTGATTTGTTTTCCTCTAATGGCTAAAAATTGAAAATTTTTTCATGTATTTGTTGATAATCTGTATTGCTTCTTCCGCGAATTGTATGTTGAGTTCCTTAGCCCATTTATTGATTTGGTTATCTGATTTTTTGGTGTTAAGTTTTTTGAGTTCTGTATATATCCTGGAGATTAATGCTCTATCTGAGGTGCATGTGGTGAATATATTCTTCAAATCTGTTGGCTCTCTTCACATGATTGATTGTTTCCTTTGCTGAGAAGATGCTTTTTAGTTTGTTTATTGATTCTGGATCTTACTTCTTGGAATGTACTTCCTTATTAAGGAAGTCAGATCTTAGGCTGGCATAGTGAAGATTTGGGCCTACATTTTCTTCTATTAGGTGCAGGGTCTCTGTTCTAGTGCCTAATTTTTGATCCATTTTGAGTTGTATTTTGTGCAGAGTGAGAGAGAGGGGTTTACTTTCTTTTTGGTTCATGTGGCTTTACAATTTTCCCTGTACCATATGTTGAATAGGCTTTTTTTTCTTTCATGTATGTTTTTGGCACCTTTGTCTAGTATGAGATAACTGTGCTTTTGTGAGTTTGTCTGTGTGTCTTCTATTCTGTACCATTCATTGTTCTCCATGTCTGTTTTGGTGCTGATATAATGCCATTTTTGCTACTGTAGCTCTGGAGTATAGTTTAAGATATACTATTATGATGTGTTTTAGTTCACTCTTCTTGCTAAGGATTGCTTTGGCTATTCTGGGTCTCTTATTTTTCCACATAAATTTCATGGTTGTTTTTTCTAGTTCTCTGAATAATTGTCTTTGGGATTTTTCTATTAATTGCATTAAAATGTATGGCTAAGCACAAATTAGTTAAAACTATGAAAAAGAATCCCAGCTCCCCATTGACCTGACAGCTATCTGGTCACTGCTGTCTTTTGACCCAGCTGATATCTCCTGCACACTCAGTGGTGGCTAAGCTGAGGTTACTCTCTGCGTTTTGGCATTAACAGTGTCTTAGTGTTGAGTCTACTCTGCATGTTGGCACTGAGGTAGGATGCCCAGGGGAGCAATAGTGTATGCCCCCCAACTCCCCAGCTAATGAGATCTGAAAGTCTACAAAGCTCTTGACATATCATATTTCATACATTTTATTCAAGTTGGTTATGAACTCCTATTTTTACCCCGTATACAGACTACAGATTCACATCCGTTACATATCCACACTTTCACATAATGCCATACTAGTGACTGCTGCACTCTGCTACCTTTCCTATCCTCCACTATCCCCTGTCCCCTCTCCTCCCATCTTCTCTCTCTACCCCATCTGTTGCAATTCAATTATTTCCCTTGTTTTTTTCCCTCTCCCCTCACATTCTCTTATATGTAATTTTGTATAACAGTGAGGGTCTCCTTCCATTTCCATGCAATTTCCCTTCTCTCTCCCTTTCCCTCCCACCTCTCATCCTTGTTTAATGTTAATCTTTTCCTCTTGCTCTTCCTCCCTGCTCTGTTCTTAGTTACCCTCCTTATATCAAAGAAGACATTTGGCATTTGTTTTTTTTACTCCTCACACTTCATATAGATCCCTATCCAGAGTATACAAAGAACTCAAAAAATTAAACACTAAGAAAACAAATAACCCAATCAATAAATGGGCCAAGGACCTGAATAGACACTTCTCAGAGGAGGACATACAATCAATCAACAAGTACTTGAAAAAATGCTCACCATCTCTAGCAATCAGAGAAATGCAAATCAAAACTGCCCTAAGATACCATCTCACTCCAGTAAGATTGGCAGCCATTATGAAGTCAAACAACAACAAGTGCTGGAGAGGATGTGGGGAAAAGGGTACACTTGCACATTGCTGGTGGGACTGCAAGTTGGTGCCGCCAATTTGGAAAGCAGTATGGAGATTCCTGGGAAAGCTGGGAATGAAACCACCATTTGACCCAGCTATTGCCCTTCTCAGACTATTCCCTGAAGACCTTAAAAGAGCATACTATAGGGATACTGCTACATCAATGTTCATAGCAGCACAAATCACAATATCTAGACTGTGGAACCAACCTAGATGTCCTTCAATAGATGAATGGATTTTTTAAAATGTGGCATTTATACACAATGGAGTATTACTCTTCACTAAAAAATGACAAAATCATGGAATTTGCAGGGAAATGGATGGCACTAGAGCAGATTATGCTAAGTGAAGCTAGCCAATCCCTAAAAAAACAAATGTCAAATGTCATCTTTGATATAAGGAGAGCAACTAAGAACAGAATAGGGAGGAAGAGCATGAGAAGAAGATTACCATTAAACAGGGTTGAGAGGGGGAGGGAAAGAGAGAGAGAAGGAAAATTGCACGGTAAAGGAAGGAGACTCTCATTGTTATACAAAATTACATATAAGAGGAAGTGAGGGGAAAGGGGAAAAATCAAGAGAGAGGAATGAATTACAGTAGATGGGGTAGAGAGAGAAGATTGGAGAAGAGGGGAGGGGAGGAGAGGGGGGATAATAGAGGATAGTAAGGGCAGCAGAATACAACAGACACTAGTATGGCAGTATGTAAAAAAGTGGATGTGGAATCAATGTGAATCTGTGATATGTATATGGGGTAAAAATGGGAATTCATAATCTGCTTGAATCAAATGTATGAAATATGATATGTCAAGAGCTTTGTAATGTTTTGAACAACTAATAATAAAATAAATAAATAAATAAATAAATAAATAAACAAACAAAAAAACAAGAAAACCCATCTAAAACTTTTTTGAAGCTATTTCAGTACATGGGTATTCTTCTACTTGCTCCTAAAGTATTCAGAGACGAAGCTGCTTCCTTCCATTTCAGCAAAGGGTGCTTCAACAAGGAACAATCCAGAGAGTGTGCACTGAGAACTGATTGAGTGAATGAAGTTTCAAGCAGCTAGCACAAACACTATTTGATTTTCACCTCCATTTTCATTCCTTTCTATAGGGAAAAATGAAGTGAAACGAAAATTCAAAATGTTCCTGACAGTGATCCATTGAACTTAGAATTCCCCAAGTTGTGGAGCCTACTAAATCTAGGTAAAGATTGAATCCTGCCCAGTATCAAAGGAATCTGACCCCAAAATTTTTGGAGCTCTTTCAGTACATGTGTATTCTCCTGCATGCTTTTAATCTGCTTGCTGGTAAAGTTGTTTTGCCTGCTTCTGCTTAGGGCTACTTAAACTTGGAGGAGACCACATAGATGACATTGAAAATTAATTGAGTGTGTGAAGTTTCAAGCAGCTTTTCCATTCACCCCTATTGGGCAAAATGAAGTGAAACCTGAAAATTCAAAATGTTCCTGCCCGCAAAACATTGAACCTAGAATACCCAAACTTGGGGAGCAAAGTGGGACTAGAGAAAGGATAAATTCTGTTCAGTATCAAAGAAGTCTGTACAAAAACATTTTTAAGCTATTTCAGTACCTGGGTATTCTTGTGCTTGATCTTAAAGTGCTCACACATGAAGGTGTTTCTTTGTTCTTCAGCTAAGGTCTACTTCAACAAGGAACAAACCAGAGAGTGGGCATTAAAATCTGATTGAATGATTGAAGTTTCAAGCAGTCAGCACAAACACTGTTTGATTTTCACCTCCATTTCCATTCATCCCAGTAGTTCAAAATAAAGAGAAACATGGAAATTAAAACTGTTCCTGATATTAATCCATTAAACATAGAAACACAAATACAGGGAGCTCATGAACACTAGGTAAAGGAAGATTCCAGATGACTATTAAAGAAATCCAACAAAACCTAACACTAGCCCTAACCCTACAGCTAATCTTAATCCTAACCCTAATCCTAACCCTAAACCTAACTGGTTTCTGTTTTCTAACTGTTGAACCTAGAAGATCCAAACATGGTGAGTCTAGTGGGAGTAGGAAAATGATGAATCTTTCCCAGTATCAATGAAATTTGACCAAATATAAATTTAAACATAACACTAATGTTAACCTTAACCCTAAACACAGCCCTAACTTTAACCTAACCTGTTTCTGCTAGCGAATCATAGAACCTAGAATAGAGAAACTGAAAATCCAACTTGGACCAGTTAAAGGGTGGACTATCCAGTATTAAGAAAATTCAACTAAAGAATATTTGCGGGTATTTCAGTACATATGTATTCTCATGCTTGCTCCTAAACTACTGACAGATGAAGCTGTTTCTTTCCACTTCATCTTAGGGCCACTTCAACAAGAAACAATCCAGAGGTAGCAGAATACAACAGTCACTAATATGCCATTATGTAAAAACGTGAGTATGTAACAGAAGTGAGTCTGTATTATGTATTTGGGGAGTTCAAATCTCAATTGAGTCGAATGTATGAAAGATGATATGTCTTGAGCTCTGTAATGTTTTGAACAATCAATAAAAAAAATAAAATAAAAAAAAAAAAAAAGAAACAATCCAGAGATTGCACACTGAGGATGGATTGAGTGAGTGAAGGTTCAAGGAGCTAGCAGAAACACTGTTTGATTTCCATCTCTATTTTCATTCATTTCCATAGGGCAAAATGAAGTGAAACATGAAAATGCAAAATGCTCCTGACAGCAAACTCTTGAAATTAGTCCCCAAATTGTGGAGCCTACTAAATATAGGTAAAGGATGAATCCTGTCTAGTATCAAAGAATTCTGACCCCCAAAGTTTTGGACCTCTTTCAGTACACGTGTATTCTCCTGCATGCTTCTAACCTGCTCACAGGTAAAGCTGTTCCTGCCTGTTTCTGGTTAGGGCTACTTCAAGTAAAAACAAACCACAGAGTGAACACTGAAAACTGATTGAGTGTGTGAACTTTCAAGCTGCTGGCACTAACTGTGTTTGATTGTCAGCTGCCTTTCCATTCATCCCTCAGGGAAAAAAGAAGTGAAACCTGAAAATTCAAACTACTACTACCTGCAAACCATTAAACCTAGAAGAACCAAACTTAAGGAGCCTAATGGAGCTATGAAAAAGATGAATCCTCTCCAGTATCAAAGAAATTCAACCAAAAATTATGGAGTATTTCAGTACCTCTGTATTCTCATGCTTGCTCCTAAAGCAATCACAGATAAAGCTGCTATTTTTTCTACTTCAGCTCCAGGCTACTTCAACAAGGAACAAACCAGAAAGTGTAAATAAACAATTGAATGAGTGAAGTTTGAAGTAGCCAGCAAAAACGCTGTTTGATTTCCATCTCCATTTCCATTCATCTCAGAAAGGCAAAATAAAGTGAAGCATGAAAATTCAAACTGTTCCTAACAGCAAACCTTGAAACCTACAAAACCAAAACATGGTGAGCTAAGTTAGGCCAGGTAAAGAAAAAATCTTAACCAGTATTAAAGACATCTGACAGAACATAACCCTAACCCTAACCCTAAAGCTCCAACAAACCCTAACCATAAACCTAAACTAAACCTGTTTCTGTTAGCCAACCGTTAAACCTAGAAGACTCAAACTTATGGAGCTTAGTAAGGTTAGGTAAAGGATGAAGGTTTCCCAGTATCAAAAAAATTTGACCAAATGCAACTATAACCCTAATCCTAAATTTACCCAGAACTCTAACCAAAAACCTAACCCTAACCCTAACCAAAACCTAACCTGTTCCTGCTAGTGAACCATTGAACCTAGAAGACCCAAACTGGGGATCCTACTGGAACTAGTTAAAGGTTGAATCCTATCCAGTATTAGAAAATCTGACTAAACAATTTTTGGAGCTATTTCAGTACTTGTGTGTTCTCCTAAATCGCTTGCTCCTAAATCGCTGCCAGATGAAGGGTGTTGTTTCCACTTCAGCTTAGGGCTACTTCAACAAGGAATAATCCAGATCGTGTGCACTGAAAACTGATTGAGTGAGTGACGTTTCAAGCAGCTAACACAAAAACTGTTTGATTTCCACCTGCATTTTCATTAATTTCTATAAGGCAAAATGAAGTGAAACATGAAAATTCAAAAGGTTCCTGACAGTGAACCAAATTGTGGAGCCTACTAAAGCTGGGATAAGAATGAATTCTGCCCAGTATCAAAGAAATCCAACCCCCAATCGTTTGAAGCTCTTTCAGTATATGTGTATTCTCCTGCTTGCTTTGAACCTGCTCGCAGGTAAAGCTGTTCCTGCCTGCTTCTGCTTAGGGCTATTTCAACTTGGAGGAAACCACATAGTGCACACTGAGAACTGATTGATCGTGTGAAGTTTCAAGAAGGTAGCACAAACTGTGCTTGATTTCCAGCTGCCTTTCCGTTTATCCCTATTGGGCAAAATGAAGTGAAACCTGAAAATTCAAAATGTTCCTGCTCACAAACCATTGAACCTAGAAGACCCAAAATTGGGGAGCATAGTGGGGCTAGGTAAAATATAAATTTTTTTCAGTATCAAAGAAAAATGATAAAAACATTTAGAGATATTTTAATACATGTGTATTCTTTTTCTTGATCCTAAAAACACTCTCAGATAAAACTGTTTCTTTCTACTTTAGCTTAGGGCTACTTCAACAAGGAACAAACCAGAGAGTGGACACTAAATTTTGATTGAATGATTGAAGTTTCAAGCAGTCAGCACAAACACTGTTTGATTTCCACCTTCATTTCCATTCATCCCAGTAGGGTAAAATAAAATGAAACATGAAAATTCAAACTGTTCCCAACAGCCAACCATTAAACTTAGAAAACACAAACATGGGGAGTCAAGGAACTAGATAAAGGAAGATTCCAGACGGGTATTAAAGGAATCCAACAAAACCTAACACTAACCCTAACTCTACAACTAACCAAAATCCTAACCATAACCCAAAACCTAACAGGTTTCTGTTTGCAAACTGTTGAACCTAGAAAACCCAAACATGGGAAGCCTAGTGGGGCTAAGAAAGGATGAATCTTGACAGTATCAACAAAATCCGACCAAATATAAGCCTAGAAATGACACTAAAGCTAACTGTAATGTATGTGTTCTTACTTCCCTTCGTGGTTGATGGTCACTCGGCTACCTTGTTGTGAGGGTAGAGATGTGGAATAAACACACAGACTCCAGGAGTTGGTGAGAAAACTGGCTGTAGACCCATCTCAGGTCATTGTCCAGTAGCTCAGTTTATTTTTGGAATGCACACAACTGTTATAGGGTTTGAGTGGGGCATGCCTGTCAATCATACATAAGCAAGACAACATCCATAAGCCAATCATTTATGCTTAATGTAATTGCACTGTGAGGAAACGCTAAATAATGCTGTTATGGTGGAAAGCAATCTGGAAGGGTCTTTGGCCCTTACTGATTCAGGGATTTCATGCTCTGAAGTCCCTGACTCTTTTTTTCTGGCCTGGTAGTTTTCCAATGCTAACCAAAAGTGCTGAGTATGTGGTTTCACCCATCCTGCAGACCCTCCTGTCAGGCCTGAATAAATGTGGATATTTCAAGCACTTCTGAGCTACTAATAGCTGCTAGCTGTGACTGAAAGTTATCCCAACATTTCCTCCCTTTTTATTAAATTTGTTGCCAAAGGAGACCCATGATGAGAGAAGAAAGGAAAAAAGGAAAAGCATAGAAAAAGGTAAGAACCAAGAAAGAGAAAAGGAGAAACATCCAGACATGACCCTTTCCTGTAGCTGCAGTTGTTTCCTGTTGTGCTGATCAGGCAGTCACTGTTGATTAGGTCATCTGGGTCCCAATCTGAGCTAGACATGGGGAGCATCCATGGGGGTAGGAGACCTCTCTCAGAAGGTATAAAGAATTAGGCATTTGCACTGGTGGGGCAGTGAGGTTCTGTGCCTCACCTCTGTTGGCCCCCAAGTTTTCTCCTGATGGCCCCTCTGTGACTGTGCCTGTCTTAGGTTGTTATTCCCTTGAGGAATCTTACCTGTCTTTGACTAACCAGGCATCCTCCTGGACCAAACAGGGTGATGTGGAATGTGCAAGACATTGCCCCTGAGTGGGCTCTCTGTCTCCTTGATAGATAATGCCCCCATGGCCTCCATGCAAGCATTTACCTTAGGATCGAGAAACTCAGGTATCTTCTCCGTGGAGGGCCAGCTCACAGCACTGGGCTAGTGAGGCTGCATTCAGGGAGGAAGTAGAAAGGCCATAGACAGACAAACAGTAATATTGTGACAGAGCTGAGAGACCCAGATATATTAAGAAGAGAGCAGTGCTAAGACTCAGGGCATGATCCCTCATAGAAAACTGGACCTTAGATGGTACTACTTAGATCCTGTCCATAGCCACCATCCATACAGATGTGGGGGAATCATTATTTTCCTTTTGACTTTCTTACATGCATAAACTAAATAGCTTATTTTGTTTCTACTTTGTTGATCCTTTTTTGGAAGCATCTTAAAAGAACATATACTAAAACAAGAAAAACTATGCCAATACCAGTGAGGATCCAATTAGCAGGGTCAATTACAGCTGACAATTTATCCCACAGATGCTGTAAGATTGAAGGGTTAAAAATTAGTTCTGCTCTGGTGTCATTTAGGCTGAGAATCTGAGCATGCAGCATCATAGTGAAATTTCTAAAAGTCATATCCCAAGGTCCCTTAAGTCTATTTGCCAGTTCAAGCTGAGCTTCTGTTACATTTTTTTTACTGAGACAGGGGTTTGACAAACATACAGAAATTGAGGACTGCACGGTACTCTAACATTCAATTGAAGCATATCATTTTTTCATCAATAAGTTTAATCTGTTGTTGTAACATTAAGATATCTCCTTGCAATTGCAGGTTTAGTCACTTCTGGATTGTCAGGGCTTTAGTGGAGTGCTGCACTGCCTAAATAATGGTTGCAGCTTTGCTGTGAATTGGATCAAATCTACACCAGTGGCAGTAGCTGCTGCAACCACAGTGAGGGAGGCAGCTAAAATGGCAGCAGTAATCCCAAAATATTGCCTAACTCTGGGAAGGGAAATATTTTTTGTAAAGTGAATCTCTTGAATGGAGGAGTCATCCTCTGTTGGAAACCATAACAAGGGGTTTTAATTAGCACTGCTGTCTTAACAGAGGAATTCCAGCTATTGGTTAACTAACATTGGGAATCATCACAATTAAGATGACCATTTTGTGATTTTGAGTGGAAGTTACAAAGAAGAAGGGTGGCTTAACACATACATGGACTTTAGCAGCACATTTAGCTGGGGGTTTTTCAAAAGAGCCATTAAACCAAATGGCATCCATGGTGACAATAAGACTGATATCTATACATTTGTAGGCATCACATAACAATTGTCTGCCTAATTGAAGAAAATCTCCCGGCTGTTGTTCTTTTTTATTCTCAGCATTTTTTATCCAATCTGTATGATATTTAAATATTAATGTATTTGTTTCTGTTGAAAATTCCATTCTCTGTCAACCTTTTGTATAAGGTCTGACCAACTAATAAGCTCATCAGAAATGAAATAGGGTATGGAAAGGGAGAGGCAGTTTCTCCAAGATATAGCTCTTAGAGGTATACCTTCATTGATATCTTTAAATTTTCTCCATGGACATCTCTGGAGAAAGGGTTGAGGTCAATAACATAAGTCTTTAGCACGAGGGGTCATGCCATCAGGCAGACCACTGACAGAGAGTTTTGCTTCTCCTTCTAAGGAGAGTAGCCAAAAATCTATAATGCCTCCTATTCCTGGCTCCCAAAGAATATCATTATGAAAGTAAATTGTAGACTGACATAACCTCTGTGCCCTAGACACATTCCTTAATATAGTAAAGGCCTATGAATGATCAAGTGAGAGTGACATATTCCAAGTGACATATTCCAAGCCTTGCTATTGGTCAGATGTAACAGGGCATCATGAGAAAACATCAGTAGCAAACAAGAAAGGTAATACAGTATCATCAAAACAAATAGGTAAAAGAATCCTGGGAGGTAGAGCCCCTACCCACCAGGCATGTACTTTCAGGCTGAATGACAGAGCGATGTGCAGTAGCATAAAGGGAGTCCTTTTCTGCATTGATGCAAAAGAAGGGGAAAGTCCGATTAAAGTCCAAGTAACAGCATAAGTTGTTTCCAATCAGTTGGATGTGGTCCTTCTGATCGGGTGCAAGAGAGTGATGAGAGCAACAGTTGCAGTTGTAGCTGTGAGGACTGCAAGCCTTATGATGATGTTTATCTGGGGGGCTCCCGTTGTCCTCCTGAGTTTTGTCCTTGGGATGCATTCTGCAAGATTCTGTTAAGAGCCACAGCCAAAGGGGCCCCAGCAAACTTTCAGCTGCCAGCAAACTTCCAGCTGCTGGCTGATGATTGGCTCACAGCGGCCCCAGCAACATCTAGCTGATTGGCTCCTCTGCGGTGATGTTCATTGGGCTGTTTCCCTGCCCTTCAGACTGCCAGCTGATGATTGGCTCACAGTGGCCCCAGCAACATCTAGCTGATTGGCTCCTCTGTGGTGATGTTCATTGGGCTGTTTCCCTGCCCTTCAGACTGCCAGCTGATGATTGGCTCACAGCGGCCCCAGCAACATCTAGCTGATTGGCTCCTCCACGGAGCTGCTCATTGGGGGACTTCTTTGGCTCTGCCCACGCAACCCAGCCAATTGGCCTCAAGAGCAGGAGGATTGTGGGAGGTTGAGAGGCTGGTGTGGGGGTGAGAGGCTTGTGGAAGCCAGTGGTGGCAGTTGGGCTCTGAGAGTTTTTTTCCTGAGGAGCTGTTTTGTTTGGCATTTGTAGTTCTAAAAATAAAGTTAGTTTCTTTTGACAAGTGGCTCCTGAATTGTGCCCAGCCAGACTGCGGCAAGATTCGAGAGAGAAGTTTGTACAACATCCTTATTATGATTAATTGAGTGTGGGTTGCTCTCATGGTTTTTCACTTGCAGTGGCATGAGTATTTTGCTCACCGAAGGGTTTTTGCCACTAGATGGTGATAGAGGCTCTCCACTAGAGGAGAACTGCACAGCAGACAGCCATTCATGAGTGATAGCTATCTGCAAAGCAATTTTTTCCCTCATGGGACATATTTTGAAGTGTGTCCATTTTGCTTGGACAGGCCAGCATAGGGCCTTGAGTTATCAGGCCATTAGGCAGAGGCCTTTCTTCCTCCATGCTTACTTGTTGTGCACTTACCTGTGAGTTGTAGGTTATAATTCACACATAAGCAAGAGGAGAGTACCAGGGCTCTGGTCTCTGGGAGGTGATATGATCTGAGATTAATCTGATAGGGCTTTGATATCACCCCAGGTTATCTTGTGAGCCCTCTGGTGGGGAGGTCTTGATGAGCTCTTCTTCTCCTTTTGGCTTGGTTTCCAAGGCCTGGCTGTCAGTGGCTGGTCTGACATTTTTTGCTGGTACCCAAATGGGGTGAGAGGCATCCTCTGGAAAAACACAGGTGAAGCCTCTACCCTGGGTAATCAAAGGGTGTGGCACTTTCCATGCATCGGTGAGTGGATCTTTCCACCATACCGGGGGACTGGAGTCAGGGAGGGAAAGGAGCCCCAGTGCTTGTATGCAGGACTTATCCCATTTGAGTCAAAGGTAAGAAAATTGAGGGCAAAGAGAGCATACATCAATGCAAGGTGAGGATCTAGGAATGTACGAGCATTCTTTTGTTTCTGTTGTGTTTCCTTAAGTGTCTGGTTAGTCCTTTCTACTATACCTTGCCATTGTGGGTTATGAGGAATGCCTGTTGTGTGCGTAATCTTCCAGGACACCAGGAAATTTTGGAACTCCTGTGGAGTATAGGCTGGTCCATTGTCTGTTTTTAGAGACCCAGGCACTCCAAGCATTAACATTGCTCCTTTCATTGCCTTTATGGCATTTGAAGCTTTCTCTCCTGACTGTGCCATAGCATGTGTACATTTGGAGTAAGTGTCTGTGGACATACTTGAGATTACCAAAGGAATGGATGTGAGTGACATCCATTTGCCAAAGTTTATTAGGGGAGAGGCCTCAAGGGTTTACTCCCTGTGGTTGTAGTGGTCCAAGCGGCACCAGAGGGGTGCAATTTTTGCAAGCCTGGACTAGATGCTTGCATTGTGTCATAGTAAGATCAGGAAACAAGGCTTTCAAATTATTCGCAGACATATGAAACTTAGTGTGGAGGATGTGGGATTACTCAAGCAAGTCCAATGACACAGGACAGCAGGAGAAACAGTGTCATTAGACCCATCATAAATGAGTTTGTCCACCTGAGAGTTGCCTGTAGCAATGAATCCAGGCAACCCAGTATGGGATCTCACATGTGAGATGAATCATGGATGTTTCCTGTTTTCTGTAAGATCCATAAGAGTCTGGAGAGCTTGATCAATAGGCTTACTTGTGGGTCTAAAAATTGCACAGGGAGTTGTTTTGCCACCTGGACAGAATACTTACTGTCTGAAAAAATATCAATGGCAGTGTCTGCACTCATAAGGAGTGCCTGTATTGTTGCCCTAAGTTCTCCCAGTTGTACTGAGCCTAGGTGGCACTCCATGTGGGAGATGTCCTGTTTATTGGGAATTTTCAGGATAACACCAAAAGTGTGTTTGTTTGTGTTGGTAATACACATGGTGCTAAAGGTATGGGCTGGGATGCAGGGAATGCATGCTTAGGAGTTGTAATCTCTAGTGTTTTCAGAGTTTGGAGCAACTTATCAGGGGGGTGGTGAATGTCAATCTGTCCAGGGAAGTCAGACAGTAAAGAGTATTATTCTTTAGGAGTATTGAGATCTCTCTGTGTGTTAATGGTCTGGCTCTGTGTGAAAAATCTTGTTATAGTAATATCTCACTTTGAGCCCTACAAGAATTATGCTTTATAGCCTACCTGTGATTTTATGACATTCACTCCAGGCCAGATGCACCCAACATAGATGTCCCTGGGCTTGTCATATAATGCTGAGCAGTGCTTCAGAAGTCATTAGTATTATTCCTAACAGAGTTTTTGACTTTGTCATATCTATGGGTCTCTAACCTTGAGAAACTGTCATTGATCATTTGAACAGTTGTCTCTGCTCGAGGAGTGAGCTTTATCATGGAGGAAGGATCCTTCCCTTTTTAAAGCCAGCCCAACAGAGGCATTAGTGCATCTGGAGGCAAAGAAAAGGCTTGAGCTAATTAACTTGAGCCACATAACTGTTGCAACTCATTAAGTGAGTATTGAGGTCTAATATCAGAGTAGGTCTAAGAGGTTGTATTCTGCTGCAATTCTGTATCCCATATGGGATAGAATGTTGCACTTTATCAGTGGCTATGTAAAGGCCCAAAGTGTCAAAGTTAGACATCAATTTCTTAAGGCAGACTTGCAATTTATCAGAATCTGCATGATCAAGTAAAATGTCATCCATATAATGTATGACCGGGCAATGCTGTGTGAGGGGACTGGTCACATGAGAAACAAAGAGCTGACATATTGGTGAGCTATTTTTTATCCCTGTGGGAGGACTGTCCAATGATATCTCTGAGCAGGTATCCTGGTGTTAGGTTCCCATACTGTAAATGCAAAAAGGGGTCTGTCCTGATGTGCTATAGCGAAGGAAGAGAAGCAGTCCTTGAGGTCTATGGCAACAATAAAATAATTGTTTGGGATGCTGACTGGATGAAGAATGCCCGATTAAAATGAACCTATATTTTTCATATGTTAATTTATTGGCCATAAATCTTGAAGTAACCTATTTTTCTCATTTTTCTTGGGGATTATGAAAATAGGCATATTGTGAGGGCTGGTGGAGGGTTCAATACGCCCATATGCTCCTGAACTAGATATTTAAGAATTGTTAATTTGGGTCCTAAGATAGGCCACTGTTCCACCCAGATGTGATCTGTGGTGTCCCATTACAGGGGGATGGGCTCTGGCTTAGTAGTCAGCAGAACAGTGGCCCTTAGAATTTGGGGGGGCACTGGCCTCCCCGACAGTCCTATTTTTTTCATATATCATAATTTCATCATAAAGAACTTTATCATCAGTAGTTATGACAGCATCCATCTCCTCCAAAATGTCCCTTCCCCATAAGGTGTTAGGGACTTCTGCAATTAAAGGATAAAAGGAACATTTCTCTCCATTGGTGTGCTGCCAGATAATAGGGGAGACAACACTTCTTGTGGTTTCTAAGCCACCAACACCCTGAATTTAGGGACCCAGTACTTCCACTTTGTCATCTTGGATGCTGAGTTGGAATCTATTATAGAAGCATCAGCCCCTGTGTCCACTATGCCCTTAACAGGGACATCATCAAGCATAAGAGTCATTCTGGGCTTGGTGTCAAAAATGGGCAGTATCCTATGGATTTGAGGACGTTTCTTCCCTCTTACTGGTGGGCTGAGTGTTGCCCCAATGGGAGTTTAAAGGCTTGGCTCTGCAATCTCTTGCCCAGTGATAACCCTTCTTACATCTAGGACAAAGAGTCTTGGGATGTGGGGGGCTATCATTCCTGGGACAGAATCTTCTTGTGTGACCTGATTGATTGCAGCCAAAGCAAATGAGATGAGATCTTTTCCATGAAGGCCCATTATTTTTGTTAGCTGCTAGTGTGTGAATGGCAGCTGTCAATGCCTAGATGGGTCCTGAAGAGGGAGCTAGCTCCTTTGTAGCAATGATCCATTTAGAGAGGGATTTGCTGCATCCTGGGGCAATTGCAGCCCTAGTTTCAGCATTGGCACCCTCTCATGCCAATTGTTTCACCATCGAGTCTTAGATGGGGCCAGGCTGGAAACACTTCCCAAATGCCTCAGTAACTCAAGACAAAAAGTCAGGGAACCATTCCTTGGGACTTTGGATTAGGTTTCTGAAGAGTTCATAATATTTTGGAGGTGTTAAATTTTTAAGATATTTCATGGCAATGTCTCTAACTTGGACAAAGTAAATGATATTGCCAATTTTTGATTGTTCCTGCAGGCCCACATAGGCACCATGACCCAGTAAAATATATAAAGTGGTGTCAATGCCATAGGAGAGATTTTTCCTTGCCATTTGCTCTGCTTCCTCCTCAAAGGGAGCTTTCCATTGGAAAAATTGTGGACGAGTTAAGCATTCCTTGAGAAGGTCCTTCCAATCATAGGAGGTTTGTAATTGGCCTGACCATTGTCTTAATATCTCTTCAAAGTAAGAAAAGCCAAGTTCAGACCCCTGAGAAGCCTTCATCAATAATGCCAGATCTAGTAAGGGAGTAGGCACCCAGGGTCTACTTTCTGCATCAGAAGCAAAATTCACTGGAAAGGCGAGGAAAGGGTTATGAGGAGAACATGGGGGTTGACAAGGAGGAAAGGGCCTTACAGGTGGTGCCTCCTCAGTAGAGGGGTGATAAGGAGCCGAGGGTCTTACAGGGTGTGCCTCCTCAGCATAAGGGTATAAGTCTGCCCATGGATATTTAGGAGGAGGGGAGTCAGACAAGGGAGCAGAGGAAGCTGCAGGATGCTGTAAAGCATCAGGCTCATCCTCATTCAAATTATTGTCCTCATCTGAATCAGTGACACTTGAGGCAGAGGCCTGAAGAGTCATTGCTTTGTCCTCCAAAGATTCATTATGCTTTTTGATGACCTCTTCTGTGGAAGAGGCATGAAGGCTGGCAATAATGGCAAGAAGGATAGGGATGAAAGAGGCATGGGGAATGTGTCCCTCATGGACCTCCTTTTTTCTTGCAGAGTATAAGACTCTCATCCAAATTTTGGATCCCATATGTTTTCAGGGCCAATCCAGGACACTAAAAGGACAGCTTCCTGCCAGAATTGATCAATGTCTTTAGGTTTCACTTTGAGTCCATGCTGAGAAAGCAGTGCTTTCAGTGCAGCTAATTGTGGGACACATTGAATGGGGGGAAGTGCCCATGATTGATTGGTGGACCCATCAGAGGCTTCCTGAAGTTTCTCAAGGATAAACAAAATCACAATAAGCCAAGCACTAATAAGTAGGAAGATGCCCAAAGCAGGGGCCCAGCGCACATTCAGGGGCAATGGATCAGATATGGAATTCCCTAAGTAGGACAAATAAGAGTGTGTTTAGGGTCCAATGTCTGGTGTTTAGTGGGGGACTTCCTTGACTTGTTAGATCAAGGCCATATGCCCACACGATGTCTCCAGATCAGAGTTCCCTTTAACAGAGAAAACCAAGATTCAAAATTCTGGGAAGACCAGTCCCTCATGTGAATTCGCCAGGTGAACCAGGGGAAAGGAGGGGTCATGAGGTGATGCCAAACCTATGATGGTGTGTGCCTCAATTTGGGGTACCAATGGTATGACAAGGACAAGAAAAGGGGTAAAGGAGGGGGTTCCTTGCTCACCTTCAAGGAGCTGACAGCACACAGAACCCAAATGGGGTCTACTACCCAAAATCCTACCTGAAATCAATGAGATGGCCAGTCCCAAGGTGCAATGGTGCCAGCAGACACGTTGAGGTGCCAAATTGCTGTGGTTCTAGTCAATTAGTTCTAGTGAGCCATTAGCGAAACCACATCCTTAACCCTTGTGGTTAGCATTGCCAAGCTTCCAGGCCAGAAAACTGATAGCCAGGAAGTTCCATGTTGAAGCTCCTGGCTATCAGTTTTCTGGCCTGGAAGCTTGGCAATGCTAACCACAAGGGTTAAGGATGTGGTTTTGCTAATGGCTCACTAGAACAGAGCATCCCATCCTGTTCCTATCAGGAACAGGCATTCCTATAAGGCCTGAACAAGTGTAGATTCTTCAAGCACTCTGAGCTGCTCATAGCTGCTATCTGTTAGCTGCAAACTGAAAGTTATTCCAACACACATTTACCTTTAATATCAGTAAGTCAGTCTCTGGCTTTATTGAGCTCACTGAAGGAGAAGAAACTGGTGGTTTCTTTATGTTTTTTTAATGAATTTCTTTTTGAATAACCTGGTAAAATTTTCCAACTTGCCTAAGTCTAAGCCCAAAATAAGTTTCATCTCTCTCTCCATAACTTGTTTTATAGACGAATCTTGTGATATTGTCACTGAAACTGATACTACTTTGTTCTGATGTCACAAGATCATTGTCATAAATGACAAAATTATAAAAGTTTATGAGGGACTATGGAGTAAAACTTAGTGAATATAATATCCCTTAACAGAGTATATTTGGTCACTAAAAAACTAATAAAAACTTAAGAATTTATCTATTTATACTTTGTTTTTCTCAATTTTTCATAGTTGATATAAAATCTATTTTAGGAGTTGTTCTAATTGCATTCACTTGGGGTTTCTTTTGTGTCCAAAATTTTAATTTGCGATTAGTTCATTTCTACTTTTTGTATAAGTATTTTCCTATGGCTTTATTCTTTTCAAGAATCTGTTTAAATGTCTGTAAATATAACATGAAAATACCATTTATGTGTTTTTTATTTATATAATAGTACAATATTTTGAATGGTATTTTTACTAGTTACAAATAATGTACAGACTTTGTTGTTCTACTCTGATGGGAATGAGAATATAAACACAACTAAGTGAATAATTTACCTTATCAGTTTGTATTCAAAAGCCATGGGCAAAGAAATTTTTTTAATCTCATTTTATTCTTGTATTTAAGGAAGGGGGTAATTTATCCTCATTTTAAATTTTTTTAATTGTAAATGGACACAATAACTTTATTTTATTCATTTGTTTTTAATTATGGTGGTTATTTTGTTTCTTTGTTTCAGCTCTGGGGATCAGACCTAGGACTTCAAACATGCTGGGCTCTACCACTGAACTCTATCTCTAGCCATATTCATAGTTGGTGTCAGGCTGTGGAGATAACTTGACCTAAAATCTACCAGAGAAGAAATGACTAGGACAGAAAATTATATTGATGACTCCCCTCAATGGAATCAGACCACCCTCCATCTTGCCTGCTTCTCTCAGTGGCTCACATTGATGAGACTTCTGAGTACCTCAGCTTTCAAGTGAAGATAACCACAAGTTTATTCTCTACTGAGGAAATAATTTCTAAAGAATTTATGCTTGTTTACCAAGTGCTGAGTACTACTAGGCATTTAAACCTGAAAAGGCCTAGAAGTTATATGGACTTATCCTTCATTTTATAAGATACCATCGAAGACAAAGTTTTAAAAATCCATGGTAGAGACTGGGGATGTAGCTCAGTGGTACCATGTTTGCCTAGCATACACAGTGCACTGGGTTTGATTCATAGCACTGAAAAAGAAAAAAAAGAAAGAAAGAAAAGGAAAATAATCAGTGGTAGATGAGTTGGGCACAAGACAGGTGTCTGCAGTCTTAGCTGCTCAGGCAGCTGAGGCAAGAGGATTGTTTGAGGTCAGCCTGGGCAACATAGAAAGGCCTTGTCTTAAAAAAAAAAAGATCATTGGGAAAAAAAGGGCTTAGTAAGACATTATTTAATAATGCCTCTAGATGATATCAGAGTGTGGGAAGGTATCTTCTTACTAATTAAGGTATTATGTTTTCAGAACTTTGCATATGAGAGGGTGTTTTTCTTTATAAATGTTAAGTATTGCAGGGTCTTTGGCTGAAGACTACAGACAGTGCTCAGGCCACATCTACTGGTATAATGACTCTGTGTGAGCTAGTAAGTGGAACTTTCCAGGACTGTTACATTGATATGTGTTTTCTTGTGTTCAGTGTTTACAGGCATTGTAGTTTTTACATGCCAATTATGTGACTCACCGTGACATAAAAAGCGACAATGTACTTTTGGGGATGGAAGGATCGGTCAAACTTAGTGAGTAACAAGTGAAGGGAAATCATTCATTCTTTATTTTTTATTATGCTTTCTTCCATTTTTAATTATAATATACCCTTGTCTGTTAATATTTTTGAAAATTAAAATATGGAAGGGGAAAGAATCTAGTGGTAAAGACTATGAGCTGGGAACTGACCTGGGTTTAAATAGCAGAGGTGCTACTACTAGCGCAGTAATTTTTGGCAAGTTAATCTCTTTGTGTGTCTTTTCTCATTTATTCACCCAGGAATATAATAGTACCAATATCAGGATTTTTTGGAGGTTAAACATGTAAAGGACTAAGAAGCAGTGCCTGGGCCTGAGCTAGTGTTGATGCTGTCTTAGAGATCAATTTGCATTTGTTTCCACCATCTGTTAATTTTTCTCATGGTACTCTTCAGCATTCTCTGAGTTTTACTCACAATAGCCTTATTAGGAGAGAGCTGTATGACCCTGATCTCAGGGATGACAAGAAAAACATCCCACTTTTCTAATGTTCTTCTGTATGAGACACAGCAGATTCATGCAAAACATAGTGAACTTCTTTCCTCTGTGTCCATAGTCTCTGAGTTTCTGCCTTGCCCTCTGGAGGACTCAAGAGAGCTATTAAAGTACATCTGTAAAAGTTACTAAATCAGGTCATCAAAATATAAGATTCTATCTTTAAGTTATTTTAGTGGGCAAGTTGGGTATAGATAATTGCATACATTGTTGGTGGAGACATATGAAAATGTAATTAGACTTTTTTGGATCATGTTTTGTGGTGACTCTGCCACTTACTAGATGAATGATCTTAGGGTGAATTAACTAAAAACATATATGCCTTAGTTCCCCTATTTGTATATTAGAATAATTTAAATAGTAAGCATACCTTGGGGTGGGTTTAGTGGAGCACATCTGTACTACAGGGGTTTGGGAGGCTGAGGCAGGAGGATCACAAGTTTAAACCAACCTCAGCAATTTAGCAAGGTCCTAAAGCAATTTAGTGAGACCCTCTCTCAAGATAAAATATTTTAAAAGCCTGGGGATGTGGCTCAGTAGGTAAGCACCAGCAAAAAAGAAAAAAAAAGAAAATTATCCAGAACAAAAATTTTAAACTTATCTTTTAAACTTATCTATATCAGGGTTATCATGAGGATTAGATATTTTTACAAGGTACTTGAATGGTACCTGGCTTTTATAAACTACTCTTTTTTATTGTAAACATTATTTTACCTAACAACTGCTCTTTTCAATATTCACTTCTATAGAATTACTAAATATATGTACCAGAATTAGTAAAAGGATATTCTATGCAACATGATAAAGAAAAACTAAAACTGTCTTCAATATCAAACAGAAAAGAGATGGTAATTTGGTATGTTAATACACCATAATATATTATAGTTTTTAAAATGAGGCAGATAAATGTACTAATATGGAAGGATTTCTTAAATAAACCTCTTTCAGTTTTACTAAGATTTTTAGGATAAAATGTATTATTGAGAATAAAAGCCTACCTAATAATTTGCACTCTGGTAGGAAAAAGAAGCAAAAGGTGGCAGTATATAACATCATCAAAATATTCCAATCCAAGTCTGGGCTACTTTATTATTAAATTCTTTAAATAAAATGTCCAAATGCAATTATGTCATCTGAGGTGAACTCTTTGACAAAACCATATCTAGAAGCTGTTAACTCTAGATGTTTTGTTTTTGTTTCGTAGCCAACTTTGGTTTTTGTGCTCATATCACCCCTGAGCAGAATATATGCCCTGCCATGCTTGGAACACCCTACTGGATGGCACCAGAAATGGTGATGGGGAAAGCTTATAGCCCTAAAATCAACACATGGTCTCTAGGGATCATGGCTATTGAGATGATGGAAGGAGAGCCTCCATACATGAAGGAAGCTCCCGCCAAGGTAAGACCAGTGTAACACCAGCTTCACTGCAAGAAAAATACTTTCTCTTAAAGTGTAGTTGGAACTTCCTTGTGTTGTTCATTGGCCAAGAATTTAGGATCAAAACTTGATAAAACCTAACCTCTGCCCTTACTATGTATCTACAAGTCACACTGATTCTGAGTTACAGAGCTGAAAGTGTTAGCTACAGAGTGTAGGTGTTTGTTAGTCAGCTGCATGGTTTCCTGTTTGGGGTATAAGGAAGCATGTCTCACCTTTCTACATAGTTGAAGTCTCCTAGGTATGTGCCTCTCTCTACACAGTGAAGGTACTTTTCTTTTCACATTTAAGTACCCTGGATATAGAAATCAAGTTATCAATTTTGAACTTTCAGCCTCTGATCCCCAAGGTCCAGAAAATAGGAAAGCAAGATTACTCCTCTGAGAGAGCTGTATCACTGATAGTGTTCAAGCCCATTTTCAAACAGAGTAGACTTTGAATAAGTAAATATTCTTGCAATTGAGGTGAATTTCAACCATCCTCCCATCTCCTTTTCAACGACCATATGTGGCCCAACACCATTAGTAATTAAGGAAATACAAGTCAGAACCACAGGACACCCCTTTACAACTAATGTCAGACAATAATCAGTGCTGGTGAGAATGTGGGAAAATTGGAATTGTTGGCCAGGCACAGTGGAATGTATTCAATATGATGTTATAATTGTAGATACATGACATTATTAATTTTTCAAAACCTATAGAATTATATAATCCAATACAAAGAGTAACTCTAATGTAAAGTGTCAGCTTCAGATTAATAGAAGTATATCTGTATTTTTTCATTTGTGGTAGAGTGCTTGCCCAGCATGCACGAGTCCCCAGAGTTCAAGGCCCAGCACCGCCAAAAACAAGAAAAAATGTGTTTATATATAGATATGTATACATAGATATCATTGTAGTAAGTATACTGCACTGTAATGCAAGATATTAATAACAAGAAAGTGAGGGGCCAACATGGGAACATTTCAGGATCCAAATTTTAAGATCCATATGCATTTGGAAAATGCATTTGCAATTTGTTTTATCTGTTTTGAAGAAGGTCATCGCGATCCCTTAAAGTGTTCCTCCTATCTCACAGACCTCAGTGGGAGTCTCTATTGTTATTTAAAAAATTCATTATTAGAAATAATTTCATTTCTAGAAACTTAAAGATAATAATCAAAAATTAAAGAATACAAAGATTTTCTAAAGGGTATTAGTTAAATTATAAAAACACCCATATAAAGGCACTATTCAGTTTAACCATTAGAATAATTTTATGGTCAGTTCTTAGGAATGATGAAACTGTCATATAGCTTTTGAAGAAAAAGAGTTTCAGGAGATCCAAATTATTTTGAAATGTGACTTTTAGAAAACTTGTGAAGGTTTAACAAGATAGTCCACATGGGTCCTAGGATTTTCACCATCTTTTGTTATACTTTTATGCACCCCAGGTGGGGTTTTTGTTGTTGTTGATTTGTTTTCTGTAAGCAAATGTATTGCATTTACACTTCAACCCAGAAAAGATGAAGCTGCCAGGCCTGGGGGCACACACCTGTAACTCAGCTTCTGGAGAGGCTCTCAGGCAGGAGGATCTCAAATCGGAGCCTGCCTGGGCAACTTAGAGATACCCTGTCTCAAAATAAATGAAAAGAGGGCTGGTGTATAGTTCAGCAGTAGAGCATTTATTTGCCTAGCATATTCCTGGGTTCAATTCCTGCACCACTCCCTACAAAGAAAGGGAGGGGGCAAAGAAAGGAGTAAGGGAGGGAAGAAGGGAAGTTGAAGAAGGAGGAGGAGAAGAAGAAACAATAAAGGAAGGGAAGGAGGGAGGATACAAAATTCATGCAGGAAAAGATAATGATAACCTCATTTTACTCACTGTAGTATTTATAGTGATTGTCTTTGCAGAATTCAGAGGGGCTGGAGATGTTGTTCAGTGGTAGAGTGCTTTCCTAGCATACGCAAGGCCCTGGGTTTGATTCCAACACCCCCCCACACACAAAATAGTTCCATAAACTTGATAAATTACATTATAATTGTTATGCTACCTTTAAAATGTCATAAATGCTATACCCAATGGTTGCACACCTATAATCCCAATGACTGGGGAGGCTAAAGAGGGAGAATCACAAGTTTAAGATCAGCCTCAAGAATTTGGTGAGACCCTAACTCAAAAATTAAAAAGAAGGGTTAGGGATGTAGCTCACTGGTAAAGCCACCCTGGATTCAACCCTCAGTATACCACCCCCCCACACACCAAAAAAAAAAAAAAAGGAATGTCACAGATGTTGTTCTATTTTTAGGCCTTACACCTCATCGCCACCAATGGACCACCAGGTCTTGCAAACTCAGAAAAATTTCCCCGGCATTCCTGGACTTCTTGAATAAATGCCTTGAAATGGAAGTGGACATGAGAGGTTCAGCCGGGGAGTTACTAGAGGTAAATTTGGAAATGATGCGATTTGGGGGAAATATTGACTCTTTTTGAATAACCAACAGAAAGTTTTCATTTCACTATTCATTGATCACTACCAATAAGGCAGCTGCTACATTTTAGGGTTTTATCTGCCAGGAGTAAAAGTTTAATTTTGTGATAGTTTGTTGTGTATATTATCAAATATTGTGTCCATTTGATGCTGGTGTGAGTGTATTAATGGGCTGTTTAACTGTCGATTTTTAGAATTTAGAAAAATTAAAAACAACTTTTTTCAAAACAGCTTATGAAAGTTATGGTTGTGATTATGAGAGTTTTGTGCAGGTATTAAAATTTGGGTTGTTTAAGTCAATTGAATTCATAAGTAGTCTTCAGGCCTTAGTTGAAAGAATGTTTTGCTTCTAAATTATGCACTTTTTATTTCCTCTCTTTGGCAGCACCCATTCCTGAATATGGTGAAACCACTCACAACTTTAACACCACACATCTTGGCTGTCAGGGAGGTTCTCCAGAAAAACCACTGAAATGGCATCCTACTCTTTTAATTTTCTGAAAAGAAAAATGTTAAAGTTTAATAAAGTGTTCATTGTTTTAAAAGACTTGTACCATAAAATTTGCCATTTTAACTATGTTAAGTGGACAACTCAGAGGCATTAATTACACTCACAATATTGTACAACTTTCTATTTCCAGAATGGTTTTGTCACTCCAAACAGAAGCTCTGCCACCATGTAAGTAATAACTCCCATTTCTCCTCCTCCACCCCTTGGCTGCTACCATTCTTTTTTTTTTCTTTTATTTGTTCTAATTAGTTATACATGGCAGTAGAAGGCACTTTGACACATCATACACAAATGGAGTATAGCTTCTCATTTTTCTGGTTGTACATGATGTAGAATCACATCCATCATGTGGTCATACATGCACCTAGGGTAATAGTGTCTTTTCTTCTTACCTCATACTTGGCTCCCTTCCTTTCCCTCCCCTCTGCTAATCCAAAGTAACTTTATTCTTCCTTAGCCATTCTCCTTATTGTGAATTAATGTCAATATATCAGAGAAAATATTTAGACTTGGGTTTTTGGAATTGGCCTATTTTGCTTAGTATGATATCCTACACTTCCACAAATTTACTGGCAGATGCATCACTTTGTTGATCTTTAAAACTGAGAAATATTCCATTGTGAATATTGACCACATTTTCTTTATCCATTCATCTGTTGAAGGACACCTAGGTTGGTTCTATAGTAAAACTATTGTGAGTTGAGCTACTTTATAGCATGGATGTGGCTGCACTGTAGTATGATGATTTTAAGTCCATTGGAAATATACTGAGAAGTGGGATAACTGGGACAAATGTAGGTTTCATCCCAAGTTTTCTTAGGAATCTCCATACTGCTTTCCATGATGGTTACATCAATTTGCAGTCCCACCAGCAATCTATGAGTGTCTTCCCCAACATCCTCACCAACATTCATTTTTGCTTGTCTTCTTGATAATTGCCTTTCTGAATGAAGTGAGATGAAATCTGACAGTAGTTTTGATTTGTATTTCTCTAATTGCTAGAGATGTTGAACACTTTTCACGTATTTGTTGATGAACATATATCTTCTGAGAATTGTCTGCTCAGTTCCTTAGTCCATTTATTGATTGGGTTATTTGGTTTTGGTGTTAAGATTTATGAGATCTTTATATATTCTGGAAGTTAGTGCTCAATCTGATGTGCATGTAGTAAAAATGTTCTGCCACACTGGGGGCTCTCCACATTATTGATCATTCCCTTTGATGAGAGGAAGCTTCTGAGTTTGAATCCATCCCATGCATTGGTAAGAAATATTGTTTTATGGTCCAGATATGATCTGTTTCAATGAAAGTATGAAGTGCCCTTAAAAGGAATGGGAGTTCTGTAGTTGTATTCTATAAAGTGTTGTATTCTAAAGTCAGTTAGGCTGAGGTAGTTGATACTGTTGCTCCAACCTTCTATGTCTTTATTAATATTTTTGCCCATTTGATGTATTTAATTTAGAGACAGGTATCAAAATCTCCCACGATGGTTTGTAACTGTTTCTCCCTTTCATTCTGTTGATTTATGCTTTATATATTTACTGGATGCAGGAGCATTAATTATTGTGTATCTTTCTTCAGGATTTCTATTGATGGTAATACTTTTGCGGTTTATTTTATCAGATATTAATACAGCAGCTCCAACTTTTCATTCTTTATTTTTGCATTATTATTTTCCTGACTTTTTAATTTTCAATCTATCTGTATCTTTAGATTTTAAGCACATCTCTTGTAGACATGATTAAGTATTGATTTTTTGATTCTTTTTTATTATTAGTTGTTCAAAACATTACAAAGCTCTTGACATATCATATTTTATACATTTGATTCAAGCAGATTATGAACTCCCATTTTTACCCCATATACATATCACAGATTCACATTGATTCCACATCCACTTTTTTAACATACTGCCATACTAGTGTCTTGTATTTTGCTGCCCTTACTATCCTCTACTATCCCCCCTCCCTTCCCCTCCCCTCTCCTCCCATCTTCTCTCTCTACCCCATCTACTATAATTCACTTCTCTCTCTTGATTTTTTCCCCTTTCCCCTCACTTCCTCTTATATGTAATTTTGTATAACAATGAGGGTCTCCTTCCTTTACCATGCAATTTTCCTTCTCTCTTTCTTTCCCTTCCCCTCTCAACCCTGTTTAATGGTAATCTTCTTCTCATGCTCTTCCTCCTTATTCTGTTCTTAATTGCTCTCCTTATATCAAAGATGACATTTGGCATTTGTTTTTTAGGGATTGGCTAGCTTCACTTAGCATAATCTGCTCTAATGCCATCCATTTCCCTGCAAATACCATGATTTTGTCATTTTTTAGTGCAGAGTAATACTCTATTGTGTATAAATGCCACATTTTTTTATCCATTCATCTATTGAAGGGCATCTAGGTTGGTTCCACAGTCTAGATTTTGTGATTTGTGCTGCTATGAACATCGATGTAGCAGTATCCCTATAGTATGCTCTTTTGAGGTCTTCAGGGACTAGTCCAAGAAGGGCAATAGCTGGGTCAAATGGTGGTTCCATTCCCAGCTTTCCCAGGAATCTCCATACTGCTTTCCAAATTGGCTGCACCAATTTGCAGTCCCACCAGCAATGTGCAAGTGTACCCTTTTCCCCACATCCTCTCCAGCACTTGTTGTTGTTTGACTTCATAATGGCTGCCAATCTTACTGGAGTGAGATGGTATCTTAGGGTGGTTTTGATTTGCATTTCTCTGGCTGCTAGAGATGATGAGAATTTTTTCATGTACTTATTGATTGCTTGTATGTCCTCCTCTGAGAAGTGTCTGCTCAGGTCCTTGGCCCATTTGTTGATTGGGTTATTTGTTATCTTATTGTCTAATTTTTTGAGTTCTTTGTATACTCTGGATATTAGGGCTCTATCTGAAGTGTGAGGAGTAAAAATTTGTTCCCATGATGTAGGCTCCCTATTTACCTCTCTTATTGTTTCTCTTGCTGTGAAAAAACTTTTTAGTTTAAGTAAGTCCCATTTGTTGATTCTTGCTATTAACTCTTGTGCTATGGGTGTCCTATTAAGGAATTTGCAGCCCGACCCCACAATATGTAGATCAGAGCCAACTTTTTCTTCTATCAAATCAGACGCAGAGTCTCTGATTTGATATCAAGCTCCTTGACCCATTTTGAGTTAACTTTAGTGCATGGTGAGAGGAGGGGATTCAGTTTCATTTTGTTGCATATGGATTTCTAGTTTTCCCAGCACCATTTGTTGAAGATGCTATCCTTCCTCCATTGCATGCTTTTAGCCCCTTTATCAAATATAAGATAGTTGTAACTTTGTGGATTAGTTTCTGGGTCCTCTATTCTGTACCATTGGTCCACCCACCTGTTTTGGTAACAGTGCCATGCTGTTTTTGTTACTATTGCTCTGTAGTATGGTTTGAAATCTGGTATCGCTATGCCGCCTGATTCACACTTCCTGCTTAGAGTTACTTTTGCTATTCTGGGTTTTTTATTTTTCCATATGGAAGTTCAATCATTCAATTAGTTCTTAGTGCACACTCTGTTTTGTTCCTTGTTGAAGTAGCCCTAAGCTGAAGTAGAAAGAAACAGCTTTATCTGTGAGTGCTTTAGGAGCAAGCATGAGAATACCATGTACTGAAATAGCTCCAAAAAGTTTTTGGTCAGATTTATTTGACATGAGAAAGGATTCATCCTTTACCTACCCCACTAGGCTCCCCAAGTTTGGATCTTTGAGATTCAATGGTTTGCAGATAGAAACTGTTTGAATTTTCAGGTTTTACTTCATTTTGCCCAATAGGCATAAAAGTAAATGCCCCTGGAAATAAAACACAGTTTGTGCTAGCTGCTTGAAACTTCACACATCAATCAGTTCTCAGTGTGCACTCTCTTGTTTGTTCCTATTTGAAGTACCTCTAAGCAGAAGCAGGCAGAAACAGCTTTACCTGAGAGCACATTAGAGGCATGCAGGAAAATATCCATGTACTAAAAGATCTCCAAAAATTTGGGGATCAGATTTTTTTGATACTGGGCAGAATGCATCCTTTACATATTCTTACTAGGATACCCAATTTTGGATCTTCTAGGTTCAAAGACTCACTGTCAGTAACAGTTTTCATTTTCATGTTTCACTTCATTTTGCCCTATAGAAATGAATGAATATGGAGGTGGAAATCAAACATTGTTTCTACTAGCTTCTTGAAAATTCACACATTCTATCAATTCTCAATGTGCACTCTCTGGATTGCTTTTTGTTGAAGTACCCCTAAACTGAAGTGGAAAAAAACAGGTGCAACTTTTAATGCTTTAGGAGCAAGCAGGAGAATACCCATGTACTGAAATAGCTCCAAAAATCTTTTAGTCGTATTTTCTTAACTGCACAAAATTCATTTTTTACCTAGCCCCTCTAGGCCCCCCAAGTTTGGGTCTTCTATGATCAACATTTTGCTAACAAAAAAAGGTTGGGCTTAGGTTAGGTTTAGCATTAGGGTTAGGGTTCGGGTTAGCATTAGTGTTAAGATTTGAATTAGATTTTGTTAGATTTCTTTGATACTGAGAAACATGCATCCTTTACCTAGCCCCACTAGGCTCAATAAGTTTGGGTCTTCTAGGTTCAACGGTTTGCTAACACAAACAGGTTAGGTTTTGGGTTAGGGTTAGGGTTAGGTTTAGCTTTAGGGTTAGGGTTAGGTTTAGGTTTGGTCATATTTCTTTAATACTGGTCTGGATTCTTTCTTTACCTAGTCTTACTCAGTTCCTCATGTTTTGATCTTCTAAGTTTAATGGTTTGTGGTCAGGAACAGTTTGAATTTTTATGTTTCACTTCACTTTGCCCTATTGAGATTAATGGAAGTTGAGGTGGAAATCAAACACTGTGTTTGCTTGCTGCTTGAAACTTCACTCATTCAATCAGTTTTTATACTGCACATTTCCTAGTTTCTTCTTTGTTGAAGTAGCCCTAAGCTGAATTAGAAAGAAACAGCATTATCTGTGAGCACTTTAGGAGCAAGCATGTTAGAAGCATGCAGGAGAATACCCACTAACTGAAAGAGCTCCAAAAATTTGGGGGTTGGATTTCCTTGATACTGGGAAATATTCATCCTTTACATAGCCTTACTAGACTCCTCAATTTTGGGTCTTCTAGGTTCAAAGGTTCACTGTCAGAAACACTTTGCATTTTCATGTTTCACTTCATTTTACCTTGTAGAAATGTGCTGAGAGCCATAGCCAAGTAGGAATGACCATGGCATTTTGGATTGAAAGGTGACACTGCTCTGGGTGGCTCTGGGTTTAGGGTGGATCCTGCTGGGAATAGGGCGGCTCCAGGTTTAGGGTGGATCCTGCTGGGAATAGGGTGGCTCCAGGATTAGGGTGGGGCCTCAGGCACCCACTCCTTTGGAGTTCCCGTTGAGTTCTCGCAGGGTTCTGAGAGAATTGGTGCACGGAGCCAAGTAGAGGCAGTGTGTTCAGGGGAAGTGTGGGCAGAGTGTTGGAGAGAGTTCGGGAATAAAGAGTTGCTGTTTGAATCTACAAGGCTTTGTGGTGGCTCGATTATTTTGTGCCCAGCCAGACTGCGGCAGAAATGAATAAAAATTAGAGTGGAAATCAAACAGTGTTTTTGCTAGCTTCTTGAAACTTCACTCACTCAATCAATTCTCAGTGTGCACTCTCTGGATTGTTCCTTGTTGAAGTAGCCCTAAACTAAAAAAAGGAAAGAAACAGCTTCATCTGTGAGTGCTTTAGGAGCAAGCAGGAAAATACACAAGTACTAATAGCTCCAAAATTTTTTAAGTCAGATTTTTTTACTACTGGATAGGATTCATCCTTTAACATGTCCCAGGAGGATTCCCAGTTTGGGTCTTTTAAGTTCATCAGTTTGCTAGCAGGAACACGTTAGGTTAGGTTATGTTTGTGGTTAGGGTTGGGTTTAGCTTTAGTGCTATGGTTAGGTTTAGATTTGGTCAGACTTCATTGATACTGGACAAGATTCATCCTTTACATACCCCACTAGGCTCCCAATGTTTGGGTCTTCTAGGTTTAAAGGTTTGCTAACAAGAAAAGATTAGGTTTAGGGTTATACTTAGGGTTAGGGTTAGCTATAAGATTAGGGATAGGGTTAAGTTTCCTCAGATTTCTTTAATACTCATCTGGATTCTTCCTTTACCTACCCTCGACTTAAAACTTCACTAACTCAATTAGTTCTCAGTGCACACTTTCTAGATTGTGCCTTGTTGAAGTATCCCTAAGCTGAAGTGAAAATAAAGAGCTTCATCTGTCAGCATTTTAGTATCAAGCAGAATTCAAAAGTACTGAAATAGCTCCAAAAATATTTAGTCAGTTTTTTTAACTGGACATGATTCATTCTTTATCTAGACCCACATGGCTCCCCAAGTATGGGTCTTTTATGTTCAATGGTTTGCTAATAGGAACAGGTTACATTTAGGTTAGGGTTAGGGCTAGGGTTAGGGTTAGGGTTAGAGTTAGATTTGGTCAGATTTCTTTGATACTGGTAAAGATTCATACTTTACCTAGCCCCACTAGGCTCCCCAAGTTTGGGTCTTCTAGGTTGCGGTTCGCTAACAGGAACAGATTAGAGTTAGGGTTAGGGTAAGGATTAGGGTCAGCTTTAAGGTTAGGGTTAGGGTTAGGTTTGGTCAGATTTCTTAAATACTGGTCTGGATTCTTCCTTTACCTAGCCTTACTTGGCTTCCCATGTTTTGGTCTTCTAGGTTTCAAGGTTCGCTGTCAGGAACAGTTTGAATTTTCAAGTTTAACTCTATTTTGCTCTATTGGAATGAACGGAAATAGAGGTGGAAATCAAACAGTGTTTTTGCTGGCTCCTTGAAACTTCATTCAATCAATACTTAGTGCACACTCTCTGTTTGTTCCCTCTTGAAGTAGCCCTAAGCTGAAGTAGAAAGAAACAGCTTTATCTGTGAGAATTTTAGGATCAAGCACGAGAATACACATGTACTGAAATAGCTCCAAATTTTTGATTGGGCTTCTTTGATACTTGACAGGATTCATCCTTTGTCTAGACCTACTAGGCTCCCCAAGCTTGGGTCTTCTAGGTTCAATTGTTTGAGGGCAAGAACAGTTTAAATATTCAGGTTTCACTTCATTTTTCCCAATAGGGATGAATGGAAATGCAGCTGGCAATCAAATATGGTTTGTGCTAGCTGCTTGAAACTTCACATACTCAATAAATTCTCAGTGTGCACTCTCTGGTTTATTCCTAGATTAAGTAGCCCTAAGCAGAAGCAGGCAGGAACAGCTTTAGCTGCTAGTAGGTTAGAATCATGCAGGAGAATACCCATGTACTGAAAGAGCTCCAAAAATTTGGGGGTCAAATATCTTTGATAATGGGAAACATTCATTCTTTTTTTTTAGCATTCATTCTTTATTTTGCTTTAGTAGGCTCCACAATTTTGAGACTTCTAAATCCAACAGTTCACTGTCAGCAATGGTTTGAGTTTTAGTGTTTCACTTCATTTTGCCCTATAGAAATGAATGAAAAAGGAGGTGGAAATCAAACAGTGTTTGTGCTAGATGTATGAAACTTCACTCAATCAGTTCTCAGTGCCCACTCTGAATTGTTCCTTGTTTAAGTAGCCCTAAGCTGAAGTGGAAAGAATCAGTTTATCTGTGAGTGCTTTAGGAACAAAAATAATACCCATGAAATAGCCCCCAAATTTTTTTGGTTGGATTTTTTTTTTATACCAGACAGGATTCATCCTTTACCTGTCCCTACTAGGCTGCCCAAGTTTTTGTCTTTTCTGTTCAATGGTTCTTGGGCAGGAATAGTTTGAATTTTCAGGTTTCATTTCATTTTGTGCAGTAGGGAGGAATGGAAATGCAGCTGTCAATCAAACATGGTTTGTGCTAGCTGTTTGAAACTTCCCACACTCAATCAGTTCACAGTGTGCACTCCCTGGTTTGTTTCTACTTGAAGTTACTTTACTTGAAAGCATGTTAGAAGCATGCAGGAGAATACCCATGTACTGAAAGACCTTCAAAAATTTGGGGGTCGGATTTCTTTTATACTGGGCAAGATTCACCCTTGGCTAGCCTTACTAGGCTTCCAAATTTTGTGAATTCTTGGTTCATCTGTTCACTGTCAGGCACAGTTTGAATATTCATGTTTTATTTCATTATGCCATAGAGGGATGAATGGAAATGGAGGTGGAAATCAAACAGTGTTTGTGCTGGACACTTGAAATTTCACTTATTGCCTCAGTTTTTAGTGTACACTCTCTGGTTTGTTCCTTAATGAAGTAGCCCTAAGCTTAAATAGAAAGAAACAGTTTTATCTGTGAGCACTTTAGGAGCAAGCAAGAGAATACTCAGGTTCTGAAATACCTCCAAAACTTTTTTGGTCAGATTTCTTTGATACTGGACAGGATTCATCCTTTATCTATCCCCAATAGGCTCCCCAAGTTTGTTTCTTCTAGATTCAATGGTTCTTGGGCAGGAATACTTGGAATTTTCAGATTTCACTTCATTTTGCCCAAAAGAAATTAATGAAATGCTGCTGGCAATCAAACATGGGTTGTGCTAGCTGCTTGAAACTTCCCACACTCAATCAGTTCTCAATATAAACTCTCTGGTTTGTTCCTAAATGAAGTAGCCCTAAGCAGAAGTAGCCCAGAATGACTTAACCTGCAAGCACATTAGAGGCATGCAGGAGAATACCCATGTACTGAAATATCTCCAAAAATTTTTTGGTCAGATTTCTTTGATACTGGACAGGATTCATCCTTTACCTATCCCTGCTAGGCTGCCCAAGTTTTTGTCTTTTCTGTTCAATGTGTCCCGGGCAGGAACAGTTTGAATTTTCAGGTTTCATTTCATTTTATACTTTAGGGATGAATGGAAATGCAGCTGGCAATCAAACACAATTTTGCTAGCTGCTTGAAACTTTCCACACTCAATCAGTTCTCAGTGTGTACTGTCTGGTTTGTTCCTACTTGAAGTAGCTTTACCTGCAACCATGTTAGAAGCATGCAGGAGAATTCCCATGTACTTAAAGAGTCCAAAAATTTGGAGGTCAGATTTCTTTGATACTAGGCAGGATTCATCCTTTACCTAGTCTTACTTGACCTCCCAATTTTGGATCTTCTAGGTTCAATGATTCGCTGTCAGGAATAGTTTGAATTTTCATGTTTAACTTCATTTTGCCCTATAGAAAGGAATGGAAATGGAGGTGGAAATCAGTGTTTGCACTAGCTGCTTGAAACTTCACTCACTCAATCAGTTCTTAGTGTGCACTCTCTGGATTCTTCCTTGTTGATGTAGCCCTTAGCTGAAGTGGAAAGGAACATCTTCATCTGTGAGTGCTTTAGGAGCAAGCAGGAGAATACCCATGTACTGAATTGGTTTCAAAATATTTTTGATGGATTTTCTTAATACTGGGCAGGATTTATCCATTACCTAGCCCCACAAGGCTTCCCAAGTTTGGGTCTTCTTTGTTCAATGGTTTGTTAACAGGAACAAATTAGGTTTAAGGTGTTAGGGTTAGTGTTAGCATAAGGGTTAGTCTTAGGGTTAGGTTTAGGTTTGATCAGATTTCTTTGATACTAAGCAATATTCATCCTTTATCTACCCCACTAGGCTCCCCAATTTTGGGTCTTCTAGGTTAATGGTTCACTGTCAGGAACAGTTGGAATTTTCATGTTTCACTTCATTTGCCCTAGAAAATTAATGGAAATGGAGGTGGAAATTAAACAGTGTTTGTGCTGGCTGGTGAAACTTCACTCATTGATTCAGTTCTTTGTGCACACTCTCTGGTTTGTTCCTTGTTGAGTTTTCCCTAATTCAAAGTGTAAAGAAACAGCTTATCTGAGAGCGCTTTAGGAGCAAGCAGGAAAATACCTATGTAATGAAATAGCTCCAAAATTTTTTTGTCGGATTTCTTTGATACTGGAGAGGATTCATCCTTTACCTACCCTACTAGGCTGCCCAATTTTGTGTCTTTTGGGTTCAATGGTTCTTGGGCAGAAACAGTTTGAGTTTTCAGGTTTCACTTCATTTTGCCCAATAGGGATGAATAGAAATGCAGCTGGAATTTTATTGAGGATTTTTGCATCTAGGTTCATCAGAGATATTGGTCTGTAGTTTTCTTTCTTTGAGGTGTCTTTGTCTGGTTTCAGAATCAATGTGATGTTGGCCTCATAGAATGAATTTGGAAGAGCTCCCTCTTTTTCTATTTCCTGGAATAACTTGAAAAGTATTGATATTAATTCTTCTTTAAAGGTTTTGTAAAACTCCACTGTATACCCATCCGGTCCTGGGCTTTTCTTGGTTGGTAGTCTTTTGATTGCTCCTTCTTCAATATCAATTTCACCCATTGATATTGGTCTATTCAAATTGTGTGTATCCTCCTGACTCAGTCTGGGAAAATCATATGTCTTAAGAAATTTATCGATGTCTTCACTATCTTCTATTTTATTGGAATATAGGTTTTCAAAATAATTTCTAATTGTCTTCTGTATTTCTGTAGCATCTGTTGTGATATTGCCTTTTTCATCCCGTATGTTAGTAATTTGAGTTCTCTCTCTTCTTCTATTCATTAGCATGGCTAAGGGTCTGTCAATCTTATTTATTTTTTCGAAGAACCAACTTTTACTTTTGTTAATTTTTTCAATAGTTTCTTTTGTTTCAATTTCATTGATTTCCACTCTGATTTTAATTATTTCTTGCCTTCTGGCAAATCGGATACAAAGGCACATCAAAAAAATTGTGCACCATGGTCAAGTAGGATTCATCCATGGGATGCAAGGATGGTTCAATATACGGAAATCAATAAATGTTATTGACCACATCAATAGACTTAAAGATAAGGACCATATGATCATCTCGATAGATGCAGAAAAAGCATTCGACAAAGTACAGCATCCCTTTATGTTCAAAACATTAGAAAAACTAGGGATAACAGGAACTTACCTTGACATTGTAAAAGCTATCTATGCTAAGCCTCAGGCTAGCATCATTCTGGATGGAGAAAAATTGAAGTTATTCCCTCTAAAATCTGGAACAAGACAGGGATGCCCTCTATCACCACTTCTATTCAATATAGTTCTCGAAACACTGGACAGAGCAATTAGACAAATGAAAGAAATTAAAGGCATAAAAATTGGAAAAGAAGAACTTAAATTATCCCTATTTGTGGATGACATGATAATATATTTAACCGATATGATTCTGCAATCTGTATTTGGGGTAAAAATGGGAGTTCATAACTCACTTGAAGCTAATGTATGAAATATGATATGTCAAGAGCTTTGTAAGGTTTTGAACAACCAATAAAAAATTTAAAAAAAAGAAATGCAGCTGGAAATCAAACTTGGTTTGTGCTAGCTGCTTGAAACATCACATACTCATTCAGTTCTCAGTGTGCACTCTCTGATTTGTTCCTAGTTGAAGTAGCTTTACCTGCAACCATGTTTGGAGCATGAGAATACCTATGTGCTGAAAGAGCTCCAAAAATTTGGGGGTTGTATTTTTTTATACTAGGTGGATTCATCCTTTACCTAGACTTACTAGGCTCCCCAATTTGAGGTCTTTTAGGTTCAATGGTTCATTTTCAGGAACAGTTTGAATTTTCATGTTTCACTTCATTCTGCCTATAGAAAAGAATTTAAACGGAGGTGGAAATCAAACAGTGTTTGTGCTAACTGCTTGAAAATTCACTCACTCAATCAGTTCTCAGTACACATTCTCTGGATTGTTTCTTCTTGAAGTATCCCTAAGCTGAAGTGGAAAGAAACAGCTTCATCTGTGAGCGCTTTAGGAGCAAGCATGAGAATATCCATGTACTGAAATTGCTACCAAAATTTTAAGTCCAATTTTCTTAATACTGGACAGGATTGATCATTTACATATCCCCCACATGGCTACCCAAGTTTGGGTCTTCTAGGTTCAACGGTTTGCTAACAGGAACAGATTAGATTTAGTGTGTTAGGGTTAGGTGTGGGGTTAGGGTTAGGGTTAGTTTTAGCATTAGGGTTAGAATTAGATTTGGTCATATTTCTTTGATACTGGGCAATATTTATCCTTTACCTAGCCCCACTAGTCTCCCCAAGTTTGGGTCTTCTACGTTCAATGGTTTGCTTACAGGGAGAGGTTAGTCTTAGGGTTCGGGTTAGGTTTAGGGTTCAGGTTAGAGTTAGAGTTAGCATTAGTGTTAGGGGTTTGGTCGGTTTTCTTTGATACTGATCAGGATTCATCCTTTACCTAGGCTTACTAGGCTCTCCAAGTTTGAGTCTTTTAGTGTTAATGGTTCCATAGTAGGAACAGTTTGAATTTTCAGGCTTCCCTTCATTTTGCCCTTTAGCACTGAAATGAATTGGAGCTAAAAATCAAACATAGTGTGTGCTAACTGCTTGAAACTTCACACACTCAATCAGTTCTCAGTGTGCACTCTCTGGTTTGTTCCTAGTTGAAGTAGCCCAAAGCAGAAGCATCCTGGAACAGGTTTACCGGGGAGCATGTTTAAACCATGCAGAAGAATACCCATGTACTGAAAGACCTTCAAAAGTTTTTTGTCAGATTTTATTGATTCTGTGCAGAATTTATCCTTTCACTATTCCCACTAGGCTCCCCATTTTAGGGTCTTCTAGGTTCAACTGTTTGCTTGCAAAAAGAGTTTTAACTTTTAGGTTTCACTTCATTTTGCCCTAAAGCACTGAAATGAAATGGAGCTGGAAATGAAATGGTTTGTGCTTGCTGGTTGAAACTTCACACACTCAATCCAGTGTGCACTCTCTGGTTTGTTCCTTGTTGAGGTAATCCTAAGCTGCAGCAAGTAGGAAAATATTTGGGAGTGCTTCAGAAGCAAGCAGGAAAATACTCATGTACTGAAATAGCTCTGAAAAGTTTTTGGTTGGATTTCCTTGATACTGGATAGTTTACCTAGTCCCAGTGGGCTCCCCAAGTGGGTCTTCTAGGTTCAATGGTTTGCTTGCAGGAACAATTTGAATTTTCAGGTTTCACATCATTTAGACCAATAGGAATGAATGGAAATGCAGCTAGAAATCAAACACGGTTTTTGCTAGCTGCTTGAAACTTCACACACCCAATCAGTACTCAGTGAACACTCTCTGGTTCGTTCCTAGTTGAAGTAGCCCTAAGCAGAAGCAGGCAGGAACATCTTTAACTGTGAGCACGTTAGAAGCATGCAGGAGAATACCCATGTACTGAAAGGGCTCCAGAAATTTTGAGATCGGATTCTTTGATACTGGGCAGTGTTCATCATTTACCTACCCTTACTAGACTCCCCAAGTTTGGATCTTCTAGGATCAAAGGTTCACTAACAGGTTAGGGTTAGGATTAGGGTTAGTGTTAGGGTTAGGATAAAGGTTAGCATTAGGGTTAGGGTTAAATTTGGTCAGAGAATACCCATGTACTGAAAGATCTCCAAAAATTTGGGGGTCAGATTTCTTTGATACTGGGCAGAATGCATCCTTTACATAGTCTTACTAGGCTACCCAATTTTGGATCTTCTAGGTTCAAAGATTCTCTGTCAGTAACAGTTTGCATTTTCACGTTTCACTTCGTTTTGCCCTATAGAAATGAATGAATATGGAGGTGGAAATCAAACAGTGTTTCTGCTAGCTGCTTGAAACTTCAAGGAGTTGATGGACAAAGGGACTGACTTAACATTGCTGAGGTTGGAGGAGGTACCAGAACCATGGTCCACTAAACCAGGTCCCAAGGTTACAGGTGTTGGAGGCTAACCCCCTCTTGACAGGCAGCACAGGACTGGATATGGGAAGAAATGGGTGGCAACCAAGGAACTGCCCACCACCTAGTGGTGTAAAGAATACCTAACAACCTATTTGGCAGAGATATCTTGGACTCCATAAAAGCAGTGTTCACTACTGATGACCAGGCCTTCTATGATGACATAATGGACACAGATTTGAAAGGCCCAACTTTGAGAGAGTGATTTCAGATGCCCCCCACAATATTAAAGGCCACTGTTTATATTATAGCACCTTTCCCCATATGGTTGCAATGGCTCTCCAATGCACCAATATGGGTGGAATAGTGGCCACTTTGCCAAGAAAAGTTACAGCATATCAAGGAATTGGTAAAAGAACATTTGACTTTGGGGCACATTGAACCCTCTCATAGTCTGGAATAGCCCCATTTTTGTATTCATAAAAAGGCAAAAGGCAAATGGAGATTACTTCATGATTTGTGAGCCATAAATGAAACTATACAAAGATGGGTATCATTCAACTTGGACTTCCATTGACCTAATGTGTTCCCAAAGGCTACAAAATTCACATAGTGAACATAAAAGACTGTTTCTTCTCCATTCCACTGCATCCAGTTGATAGATAACATTTTGCATTTATGGTTCCTATCATTAACAACTTGGTGCCCACATATCATTTTCAGTGGAAAGTGTTACCACAAGGCATGAAAAACAGCCTCACTATTTGTCAGTTGTTTGTTGTTCAAGGTCTAAGAGGTCTTAAACAATATAAAGATCTTGTTGTGTACACTATATGGATGACCTACTCTTAGCACATGAGTAAAAGGCTATTCTGCAACAGGGTTTCAGAGTTTTGATTGACAACCTCGATGAATTGGGACTGATCATTGCCCCAGAGAAGGTCCAAAAAGAACTAATTGCAAACTATCCTGGGACATCTGAATTGGCTTAGGCCTTCTCTAAAGATCACTACTCAACAAATTTGAGGTCCCTATTTGATTTGATAAAGGAAGACCCACATTTAAATCCCTCCCAAAGGTTACCCCAGAAACTCTTAAGGCTATGGAATTGTTAATGCATCCCTAAACAACATGGAGGTAAAACACTATGACCCTAAGAAGGATGTATGGGCAATACTATGCCTAACTCCTGGGCTTTCTACTGAATTCCTCTGGCAAGAGCCAGATAATATTATATCATGTGTTCACTTTTCCTCTAGCACACAAAGAAAAGTCCAAAGCTAAGTAGAAGGCATCTCACAGATGATCGCCTCATTGAGGAAATTCCTATTTAAAGTGCTGGGGAAAGAAATAAATAGGCTTATAACTCCTCTCACAACTTCAGAGGTGAATAATCTTATGATTCTTAGCCCTAATTTCCAAGCATCCAAGGATAATTTCACTGGGGTCCTTGACTGTCATATACCTCCATCAATAATTCTTTAAACCATTTCTCTTGTGCCTGTAAAGCAACCAAAAGTGATACTGGGCTGACCTATTCCTGGTGCACCCTTGGTGTTCACAGATGCCAGTTCTACCAGGGAGAATTGGCATAATCTATTTCCACCCTGATACTGGGGTAAAAAGGACCTCCCAATATTACTCCCCTGGCTTTCCCCAAGCACTAGAATTATCAGTTATAAACTTGGTCTTGCTACAATTTCCTGAACCTATTAATGTCATTACTGATAGCCACTATTGTTCCATGGCTATTCCTAGACTGTCTTTTGCTTTCACAATGAATGATACCAATATGGTTACCCTACTCCAAAAATCTGTTCAAACCCTTCTTGAAGGAATGACTAATCCTCTTTACATTAAGCATATCCAATCCCATTCTAGGTTGCCTGGGCCTTTGTCACAACTAAATGAGGAGACTGATAACCTGACCCATGAAGCTTATGAAGCTTCAAGTACCCAAGCAGGCAATAAAGCTGCACAGCAAGTTTCATCAATCAGCCCACAGCTTGCACAAACTGTTCACTCAATTAACAAAAGAAAATTGCAAGCTAATTACTAGACAATACACTAAATGTGCTCCCTTTGAAAAACCAGCTTCTATCTCAGAGCAAAGCCTGTCCAAGAAAGGGACATGACCTTTGTCCTTGGAAAAACCCCCAGAGCACTCCTAAGCACATCCCACCCTGCTAAGTTGTTTATCTACAAATAACAAGAGAGATCTGCTGCCCCAGGTGTCCCTGACTCAGTCAGGCTAGGAGGAGATCCATAGCAACCCCCTAGCAGCCACCAATCAGCATGAAACAGGGAAATACCTGGAATGCCAGATGACTCTCCCAGTGGTTTATGCTGGTTGATAACATATTGGGAAACCATGTAGTTCAGCACATACACCCCTCTTGGCTTAAACCAATCAGTTCAAACCAATACCCCTTTTGGACTGACCTATCACCCCCGCCCGACTTGTTCCCGCCAGTGAATGTGCTAATCATGTTTTAGAGTTGTTATTTGATTTTCCCACGGTGTATGATGATTTGCTATGATGTAAGTGAAGTCCCTGCCCTCTCCAAAAAATGTATAAAAATGCTGCAAACCCTGGGCTCGGGGCCTCTCAGTGTCACCAGTTGCTGTGTGTGTGCACGGAGGACCAAGCTAGCTCGCAATAAACACCTCTTTGCTGCTTACATCGATCTTGGGTCTCTTGTGGTCTTTGGGGGTCCCGAATTCGAGCATAACACCTTCTTCCCCATAGCACCTTTACAACCACAACTTGTTAATCCTAGAGGTCTAAAGTCCAATGCCTGATGGTCAATGGATATCACTCATGTGCCATCCTTGGGCATTTGAAATATGTGCACGTATGTATATACACCCACTTGGGGCTCCTCCTGGCAACAGCAGCTCCAGTAGAAAAATCCAAACATGTCTGTTCTTATCTCTTGTGTTGTTTTATAATCATAGAAGTATCATGTCAAATAAAAACATAAAATGGACCCACATATACTAGTAAGGCCTTTAAAAATTTCTGTCCCAAGTGGAATGTTAAACATACTACTGGTATGTTTAACAGAAGGGTAATCTCTCAGACTGTGACTGAGAAGGGAAAGTGGATAAGAGGTAGAGCCAGGGGACCTTCTCTGAACCACTTTTAAATGTGATTCTAACCTTCCCTCATCTTCAGGGAGGCAGGGTGTAGGACCTCAACTCTACAAACTGTCAGGAGCTAGGAAAGCACTACAGAAACAAATTATGGGGATTTTGAGCTAGGATATGTTTGTAGAGTGTCTAGCATAGATATTGATACCTGGAGGGTTTCTAAGTGTTGGCTGGAGTGGACAGGGCCCAGTCATGGGTGATTGAACATCCCTCAACCTGTGATGAGAAGAGGAAACAAATGAGAGAGATGAGGCTAATACTAATGGTTGACTTTTGTTACCGCTGTTGACTGGTGACGAGTCCTTGCTTCCTCAATGTTGAAGAATAACACCAAAGAAGCATGCCAAGGCAAGGTCAGAGTAGAAATTAGAAGTTTATTAAAGGACAGCAGAAAAGACTTCTCCCAGAGGAAGAAGGGGCCACATTACTCAACCTCCTTAAGTTTCTTTTTCCTTGTTTGGAACTAGGAATAATACCATAATAGATAAGACCTCATAGATATGTGCAAAGTTTGATATGCCTGTAAGGTAGAAGGTGCTTGATAAAAAATGGTTCCTTCTAATTTGAATTAGAAGGTGTAAGAACTTTAAACTAGTGGAGATACAGGAGAGGGAAAATAAAGCTTTGCCCAAAGTGATTGAGAGGCACCTATGAAAGAATAAAATCACATACACAGGCCCATACTCAGATGATTTCCTTTGAGAAAGTTCAGACCTCTTTGCCTTCCCACACACACACACTTCTATTCCCCAGCCCAGGAATTTCCCTCCTCCACCATTTTCCCACCTTCATTTTATCTTAGTTCCAAAGAAGAGGCATTCTTTCCAGAAAACTGGTCAGGGGACCCTAAAGTGATAATAGGTTCAGTGGTGCCACCCAGCCTGGAGGAATGTTGAAGAATTAGCATCTGCCCCAAACCACCTTGATTACATTGAGGAAGGTATGGAGAGGATATCTGACAGGCCCTATGGCATGGGGCTAGGCACACATGACCTGGTTCCCCAGTTCCTTGAGGCAGTGTGGCACCCTGCCAGAGCCCAGCCCCAATGAGAACCTCACCCAGTGCAGCCTTCAGGATACCCAATGCTTGTTCCCAATGAGCAAGGCAGTGCAGACAATGACACCTGATCCCTGTATCACCTAAGACAGCATGTGCTTCTGACACCTCATGGTGGACCTTGTGCAAGCTAAGAACACATTCTACCACCAGCCTAACCAGGGCTGCAAGTGGGGAGGTGGTTTCAGGGCAGGGCAATGAGGTTCCCCATTCTTCAAGGTCACCTGCCACATTCTAGCTGGGCACAATTCACAAGCCACTTGTCAAGCAGGAACGAACTTTATTTTTAGAATGAATGCCGCACCATGTGAGCTCTCCAGGAATTCCCCGAGAGCCCAAATGCCACCTCCGGCACTTTCGGAGAGCACCTCAATTGGCACTCTTCCCGATATTGAGGCAGATTGGCTGGGCTGCGTGGGTGGAGCCAAAACAGTCCCCAAATGAGCAGCTCCGTGGTCTGAAAGGGTGGGGAAACAGCCCAATGAGCATCACTGCAGAGGAGCCAATCAGCTGGAAGTTTGCTGGGGCCGCTTCAGCTGCAGCTCTCAACATCTCCCCCTCTCTGTTTAATTAAACAACAAGCATGTGGCTTAGGGACCTTGCCTGTCTTAGGTTGTCCAATACTACATATGGTCCTTACCTGTCATTGGATGGTCTGACCTCAAATCATCAGCCTCCTGTCTTAGGTTGGTACCATTGCAATTGGATCTTACCCATCATTGACTACCGGTTCAGCATACAGCCACACCTGTGGATAGGCCTTTGTACCAGTGGGAGGGTGAGGTTCTTTGCCTCACCTCTGTTGGACCCCAAATTTTAGCTGAACAACCATCACAAGCAGATGGGAGGAGGATACAAAATGCCACTTCACCAAGCCAATTGACAGCTTCTTTTGGAATAATTGTACCACCAATGACATCATCAGCAAAAATACCCCGGCACTAACACAAGTTGCTGCACCAAAAGATAGTTCACAATGCATAAAAGTGATACATAGTCCAGGCAAGTTCTGCAAGCAGTTCAAAGCAGAGAAATTCATCAATATGTCCATTTCCTCCCAAATCAAATTGACTTTTTGATTGAGCAACACTTGTTGAGTTACATTATTCATTGATGCATCAGCTTATACAATTTGTTGTGATAGCTATTGCAGAAGCTGTAGTTTGGTTTTATCTTTGTCTTCACCAGCACTGGGATGAAGATAGGAATTCTGGCAATGATGGCTAAAGAAAAAATTATGTAACATTCCAGCAGGCACTAAAAGAAAGCAATTTTCTGAAAAATTTACATTATTCTGAACAGAAGTATTAAATATAATGAAAAGGAAAGGTGAAAGTAAACAAACAGATCTGTTAATCTCCTTCTTTGTTTACACATTAAAACAATCCTCAACATCTGTTTACCCAATTTAAATTAAACCATTTAAATCACATGAATAAGAAAAAAATATTTGGAATCATTTTTTCATGAGCGCTTGCATCATATATGATATATGGACATATGCACATACAAACATACAACACAAAACACAATTGTGCACACATAATATAATACATACAACATATAACATAATAGTAAAGGCCTTGTAACTTTTTACAGGTGAAATCTCCATTGCAATGTTTAAAAACTCCATAGTCAAAAAGTAGAACTGATCGGCAAAACATTAACCTATGTCTGTATGAGCTCAAAAAAACAAAATAGAACTTCATGATGAGGGAGAGGGCAATAATAAAATAGATATTGAAGAAAGCATCCTGGTTTCGTTAGCCTCCAGGTGTGGGAGAACCACAGTCGCAGATGTAAGGATAGCCAAACTGGGGTTCTGGATATCAGCTGGTATGGATTTGAGTCAAATCATCTTCTTTTTGGTCTGTAGAAATCACTTTAGTTAGTCTCTCTGGAATCCAAATCAGCTGCTGTTCTCCCTGTGGAAACACACAAACAGACCCCTGACTCCAGACAATCACTGGGTCAGGACCTTTCCATTGTCCTGTTAGAATATCCTTCCAAAGTACCTTGGGCTTATGTGCAATTTTTGGACACATATGTCTTTCTGCAACACTAAGCCCTGATAAATCCAAATTTAAAGATTAGAGTAAAAAGGGTTATTTTAAGTTTATCTTTGAGGGATTTATACCCCTTCCCAATTCCCTCTTTTTGCTTTAATGAGTACATTTTAATAGTTTGATGAGCTCTTTCAACTATGCCTTGTCCCTGTGGATTGTATGGGATTCCTGTTATATGAGGAATGCCAAATGATGAGCAAAATTGTTTAAAAGAGGTAGAAGTATAACCAGGGGCATTATCTGTTTTTAACTGTTTTGGAATGCCCACAGTGGCAAAATTTTGTAAGCAATGAGCTATAATATCTTTAATTTTTTCTCCAGCATGAAGGGAGAAGCTCATCAAAAATCCAGAAGGAGTATCAACTGTAACATTCAAATAGTTTAATTTTTCAAATTCTGGCAAGTGTGTGAGGTCCATCTGCCAGATATGATTAGATATTAATCCTCCAGGATTGATTCCAAGATTAACTTGTGGTAAAATGGTCACACAATTTTGACATTGTTTTATTATTTGTCTAGCTTGTTCCTTAGTTATTTTAAAATGCTTTTGTAAAGTATTAGCATTGACATGGAACCTTTTATGAAAATTTGTAGCTTCTTCTAGTGTAGAGAAATATATATGTCATGTGTAGTTTTATCTGCTAAATCATTGCCCAAACTAAAGGCTCCAGGCAATCCTGTATGTGCCCTGATATGTCAGTCTTTTCTGTCCCAGATTAGACTTTGTATAGTGGAAAACAAAGAGGAAGGGGAAATCCTACCAGCATCTTCAAGGGATCTATAGCATTAACTATATACTGACTATCGGAAAATAAATTAAATACAGAATCTTTAAACTTCAAAAAAGCTTGTAATACTGCATTAAGCTCTACCTTTTGAGCTGATTGTTTGGGTACTTTTATATTTTTAATGTAAAAGTTTGATCAGGTGTAACTATTGCTGCTGTACCATTATTTGACCCATCAGTGAATATATTTGGAGCATTCATAATAGGTGTTTTTCTTGTCATTTTTGGAAAAATGACAGGATGCGATGACCAAAAAGACAATAAAGGATTAGATGGTAAGTGGTTATCAAATGAAACATTAGATTTGCACATGATTATTGCCCAAGTATTTAACTCATTACCTAACTCATCAATTTGATCCATAGTATATAGAGTAATAATTTTATTGGGAGAAATTCCAAACACTCTCTTTGCTGCTTTTATTCCTTTGAGTATTAATTGTCCTACAACCTCAGGATACCTAGTAAGAATAGTGTTAGGAGAATAAGATAAATGTATCCATAATAATGGACTTTCTTGCCAAAATACTCCTGTAGGAATATTTTTTGTTGGTAGTACAATAAATAATAAAGGCAAACTTATATCAATTCTATCCAAATGCATATTTTCCATATATGTTTCAATGATTTTTAATGCCTTTCTTGCTTCAGGTGTTAACATTCGGGGTGAATTTGGATCTGATGAACATTTTAGGATATCAAATAAAGGTCCCAACTCTCTTGTTGGTATACCTAGATAAGGCCTTATCCAATTTATGTCTCCTAATAACTTTTGAAAGTCATTAAGTGATTTGAGTTGATCTACTCGTATTTGAATTTTTGGTGGACGGACCATGGTTGAGGATAATAGAACTCCTAAATAATTAATTGGAAAATTTAATTGTACTTTATCTATTGCTATCTCTAGATTATAATTTTTAATAAGTTTGTAACTGTAGCATAACATTCTAGCAATGTGTTTTTATCTTTGTGTGCTAATAATACATCATCAATTTAGTGAAATATTTGTAGTTCAGGATTTTGATTTCTTTTTTTATTGATTGTTTAAAACATTACAAAGCTAATGACATATCATTGTTCATACATTTGATTCAAGTGAGTTATGAACTCCCATTTTTACCCCAAATACAAATTGCAGGATCACATCAGTTACACATTCACATTTTTACATAATGCCATATTAGTGACTGTTGTATTCTGCTGCCTTTCCTATCCCCTACTATCCCCCCTCCCCTCCCCTCCCATCCTCCCTCTCTACTTCATCTGCTGTTGTTCAGTTCTCTTCCTTGTTTTTCCCCCCTTTCCCCTCACAACCTCTTATATGTGATTTTGTATAACATTGAGGGTTTCCTTCCATTGCCATGCAATTTCCCTTCTCTCTCCCTTTCCCTCCCACCACTCGTCTCTGTTTAAGGTTAATCGTTTCCTCATGCTCTTCATCCCTGCTCAGTTCTTAGTTGCTCTCCTCAAATCAAAGAAGACATTTGGCATTTGTTTTTTAAGAATGGGCTAGCTTCACTGAGCATAATCTGCTCTAATGCCATCCATTTCCCTGCAAATTCCATGATTTTGTCATTTTTAGGGCTGCATAATACTCCATTGTGTATAAATGCCACATTTTTTATCCATTCATCTATTGAAGGGCATCTAGGTTGGTTCCACAGTCTAGCTATTGTGAATTGTGCTGCTATGATCATTGATGTGGCAGTATCCCTATAGTATGCTCTTTTAAGGTCCTCAGGGAATAGTCTGAGAAGGGTGATAGCTAGGTCAAATGGTGGTTCCATTCCCAGCTTTCCCAGGAATCTCCATACTGCTTTCCAAATTGGCTGCACCAATTTGCAGTCCCACCAGCAATGTACAAGAGTATCCTTTTCCCCACATCCTCGCCAGCACTTATTGTTGTTTGACTTCATAATGGCTACCAATCTAACTGGAGTGAGATGGTATCTTAGGGTGGTTTTGATTTGCATTTCTCTGACTGCTAGAGATGGTGAGCATTTTTTCATGTACTTATTAATTGATTGTATGTCCTCCTCTGAGAACTGTCTGTTCAAGTCCTTGGCCCATTTGTTGATTGGGTTATTTGTTATCTTATTGTTTAATTTTTTGAGTTCTTTGTATATTCTGGAAATTAGGGCTCTATCTGAAGTGTGAGGAGTAAAAATTTGTTCCCAGGATGTAGGCTCCCTATTTACTTCTCTTATTGTTTCTCTTGCTGAGAAAAAAACTTTTTAGTTTAAGTAGTCCCATTTGTTTATTCTTGTTATTATTAACTCTTGGGCTATGGGCGTCCTATTAAGGAATTTGGAGCCTGACCCCACAATATGTAGATCGGAGCCAACTTTTTCTTTTATCAGACGCAGAGTCTCTGATTTGATATCAAGCTCTTTGATCCATTTTGAGTTAATTTTTGTGCATGGTGAGAGAAAGGGGTTCAGCTTCATTTTGTTGCATATGGATTTTCAGATTTCCCACCACCATTTGTTGAAGATGCTATCCTTCCTCCATTGCATGCTTTTAGCCCCCTTATCAAATATAAGAAAGTTGTAATTTTGTAGATTGGTCTCTGTGTCCTCTATTCTGTACCATTGGTCCACCCGCCTGTTTTGGTACCAGTACCATGCTGTTTTTGTTACTATTGCTCTGTAGTACAGTTTGAAATCTGGTATCGCTATATCTCCAGATTCACACTTCCTGCTTAGAATTGATTTTGCTATTCTGGGTCTTTTGTTTCTCCATATGAATTTCATGATTGCTTTATGTATTTCTACAAGAAATGCCATTGGGATTTTGATTGGCATTGCAATTAATCTGTAGAGAACTTTGGGTAATATCACCATTTTGATGATATTAGTTCTCCTATCCATGAACAGGGTATATTTTTCCATCTTCTAAGATCTTCTTCTATTTCTCTCTTTAGGGTTCTGTAGTTTTCATTGTATAAATCTTTCACCTCTTTTGTTAGGTTGATTCCCAAGTATTTTAATTTTTTTGAGGATATTGTGAATTGGGTGGTTTTCCTCATTTCCATTTCAGAAGGTTTTTTGCTGTTATACAGAAATGTCTTTGATTTATGCATGTTGATTTTATATCCTGCCACTTTGCTGAATTCATTTATTAGTTCTAGTAGTTTCTTCGTAGACCCTTTTGGATATTCTAGGTATAGAATCATGTTGTCAGCAAATAGTGATAATTTAAGTTCTTCTTTTCCTATTTTTATGCCTTTAATTTCTTTTTTGTGTCTAATTGCTCTGGCTAGTATTTCAAGAACTAAATTGAATAGAAGTGGTGATAGAGGGCATCCCTGTCTTGTTACAGATTTTAGAGGGAATGCCTTCAGTTTTTCTCCATCCAGAATGATGCTAGCCTGAGGCTTAGCATATATAGCCTTTACAATGTTGAGATAAGTTCCTGTTATCCCTAGTTTTTCTAGTGTTTTGAACATAAAGGGATGCTGAACTTTGTCGAATGCTTTTTCTGCATCTATCAAGATGATCACGTGGTTCTTATCTTTAAGTCTATTGATGTGGTGAATAACATTTATTGATTTCTGTATATTGAACCAGCCTTGCATCCCAGGGATGAATCCTACTGATCATGGTACACAATTTTTTTGATATGCTTTTGTATCCGATTCGCCAGGATTTTATTGAGAATTTTTGCATCTAATTTCATTAGAGATATTGGTCTGTAGTTTTCTTTCTTTGAAATGTCTTTTTCTGGTTTAAGGATCAGGGTGATGTTGGCCTCATAGAATGAATTTGGAAGAGCTCCTTCTTTTTCTATTTCTTGAAATAGCTTGAAAAGTATTGGTATTAATTCTTCTTTGAAGGTTTTGTAAAACTCCACTGTATACCCATCCAGTCCAGGGCTTTTCTTGGTCAGTAGTCTTTTGATGGCTTCTTCTATTTCTTCCTTTGTTATTGGTCTGTTTAAATTGTGTGTGTTTTCCTGACTCAATCTGGGCAGATCATATGACTTAAGAAATTTATTGATATATTCACTATTTTCTATTTTTTTTTCTTTTTTTTATTGTTGGTCGTTCAAAACATTACATAGTTCTTAATACATCATATTTCACAGTTTGATTCAAGCGGGTTATGAACTCCCAACTTTACCCCGTATACAGATTGCTGTATCACATCAGTTACCCTTCCATTGATTGACATATTGCCTTTCTAGTGTCTGATGTATTCTGCTGTCTGTCCTATTCTCTACTATCCCCCCTCCCCTCCCCTCCCCTTTTCTCTCTCTACCCCTTCTATTGTAAATCATTTCTTCCATTTATATTATCTTGTCTTACCCCTCCTTTCCTCTTATATATCATTTTGTATAACCCTGAGGATTGCCTTCCATTTCCATGCGATTTCCCTTCTCACTCCCTTTCCCTCCCACCTCTCATCCCTGTTTAATGTAAATCTTCTTCTCAAGCTCTTCGTGCCTACCCTGTCCTTGTTTACTCCCCTTATATCAAAGGGGTCATTTGGTATTTGTTTTTTAAAGATTGACTAGCTTCACTTAGCATAATCTGCTCTAATGCCATCCATTTCCCTCCAAATTCTATGATTTTGTCATTTTTTAATGCAGAGTAATACTCCATTGTGTATAAATGCCACATTTTTTTATCCATTCATCTATTGAAGGGCATCTAGGCTGATTCCATAATCTTGCTATCGTGAATTGTGCTGCTATGAACATCGATGTAGCAGTGTCCCTGTAGCATGCTCTTATTAGGTCTTTAGGGAATAGACCGAGAAGGGGAATAGCTGGGTCAAATGGTGGTTCCATTCCCAGCTTTCCAAGAAATCTCCATACTGCTTTCCAAATTGGCTGCACCAATTTGCAGTCCCACCAGCAATGAACAAGAGTGCCCTTTTCCCCGCATCCTCTCCAGCACTTATTGTTGTTTGACTTCCTAATGGCTGCCAATCTTACTGGAGTGAGATGGTACTATTTTCTATTTCATTGGAATATAGCATTTCAAAATACTTTCTAATTATCTACTGTATCTATGTAGTGTCTGTTGTGATATTGCCTTTTACATCCCGTATGTTTGAAATTTAAGTTCTCTCTCTTCTTCTCTTCGTTCACATGCCTAGGGGTCTGTTGATCTTATTTATTTTTTCAAAGAACCAACTTTTAGTTTTATCAATTTTTTCAATGTTTTTTGTTTCAATTTTGTTGATTTCTGCTCTAATTTTAATTATTTCTTGTCTTCTACTACATTTGCTGTTGTTTTGCTCTTCCTTTTCTAGGGTTTTGAGATGTAGTGTGAGTTCATTTATTTGTTGGTTTTTTTTTTTTGTTTTTTTTTTTTTTTTTTAGGAATGAACTCCAGGAAATGAATTTCCCTCTTAAAACTGCTTTAATTTTGTCCCATAGATTCCGGTATGTAATGTCTGTATTGTCATTTATTTCTAAGAATTTTTTTATTTCGTACTTTATGTCTTCTGTAACCCATTGATCATTCAGTAACATGTTGTTCATTTTCCAGGTGATGCAGGATTTTTCCTTCCTTCTTTTATCATTGATTTCCAGTTTCATTCCATTATGATCAGATATGGTGCATGGTATTATCTCCACACCTTTATATTTACTAAGAGTTGCCCTATGACATATTATATTGTCTATCTTTGAGTAGGATCCATGTGCTGCTGAGAAGAACATGTATCCACTTGATGATGGTTAATATATTCTATATATGTCGGTTAAGTCTAGGTTATTGATTGTGTTATTGAGTTCTATAGTTTCTTTATTCAGCTTTTGTCTAGAGGATCTGTCTAGTGGCGAGAGCGGTGTGTTGAAGTCAGCCATAATTATTGTGTTGTGGTCTATTTGACTCTTTAACTTAAGGAGAGTTGTTTTTTGAAAGTTGCAATGCCATTGTTTTGTGCATACAAATTGATAATTGTTATGTCTTGTTGGTGGATGGTTCCTTTTAACAATGTATAGTGTCCTTCTTTATCCCTTTTGTTTAACTTAGATTTGAAGTTGATTTTATTCGATATGAGTATGGCCACTCCTGCTTGCTTCCAAGGGCCATGTGAGTGGTATGATTTTTCCCAACCTTTCACCTTCAGCCTGTGTATGTCTTTTCCTATCATATGAGTCTCCTGAAGGCAGCATATTGTTGGATTTGTTTTTTTATCCAGGTTACTAGCCTATGTCTCTTGATTGGTGAATTTAAGCCATTAACACTTAAGGTTACAATTGAAATATGGTATGTACTTCCAGTCATGTTTGTTTATTTATTTATTTATTTATTTATTTATTTATTTATTTATTTATTTTAGTTTGGCTAGTTTTTCCTCTTTGGTTATTTTTCTCCCCCTTTACTGAGATACCTCCCACTGTTAGTTTTGGGTGCTATTTTTCAATTCCTCTTCTTGTAGTATTTTGCTCAAAATGCTTTGCAGTGCTGGTTTTCTGGCTGCGAATTGTTTTAGCTTTTATTTATCATGAAAGATTTTAATTTCATTGTCAAATCTGAAGCTTAATTTTGCTGGATACAGTATTCTTGGCTGGAATCCATTATTTTTCAGGGTTTGCAATACGTTGTTCCAGGATCTTCTTGATTTCAACATCTGTGATGGATAATCAGTCGTTAACCTAATTGGTTTACCCCTGAATGTAATCTGCCTCCATTCTCTCGTAGCTTGTAATATTCTCTCCTTGTTCTGTATGTTGGATATCTTCATAATTATGTATCTTGGAGTTGGTCTATTATGGTTTTTGAATGTTTGGGATCCTATAGGCTTCCAGGATTTGGCAATCCATTTCATCTTTAATCTCTGGGAAGTTTTCTAGGATTATTTCATTTAATAGGTTGTCCATTCCTTTGGTTGAACCTCTATGCCTTCTTCTATCCCAATGACTCTCAAGTTTGGTTTTTTTCTGACATCCCATATCTCTTGGATAGATTGCTCGTCAGATTTAAGCATCCTTTCTGTGTTGACTATATTCTTTTCAAGTTGATAAACTTTGTCTTCATTATCTTATGTTCTGACTTCTACTTGATCTAGTCTATTTGTAATATTCTCATTTGAGTTTTTAATTTGGTTTATGGTTTCCTGCATTTCTAGGATTACTGTTTGATTTTTTTTTAAATCTCCTGGTAAATCTCGTTCTTTGCCATTTGAATTTGTTTGTTTAATTCGTTTTCAAAATATACTTTCATTGCTTGGACTTGCTGTCTCATGTCTTCTCTAATATTCCGTTCCATCTGAGTTAGGTATGCCTTGAGTTCTTTCCCTGTCCATGTTTCTGATGCTTCTAGGTCCTCCTGTAGATTTAAGTTGTGCTGCATTGTTTGTTATCCTTTTTTCCCTTGTTTTTTCATGTTGTTCACGTTACTTTCCAGCCCTGTTTGACTGCCGTGTTTCTGCTTTCTCCTATAAATTTGTTTTGGTTTTGTATACCTCTGTTGTGTCTCCTTTGTGGTGGGAGACTATGCCTAGAAATGTTGGGCTTTATTGTACCTTAAAGCTGATTCATTCAATTCATTAAAGACTTCCAGATTCTGTATGCATATAGTGATTTGTGGTTTGTTCTTAGGACTTCATGTTTAGGTTAGGTGCTATGATGGTATGAGGGTTAGTATGTCTTGGCTACTTTAGAAGATTGCTCTACTGAAGGGGGCTACTAAGAGGTGATTGGATCAGGGTGTTGGTAGTAGCTAGGTATTTAGGAGCCCTGTAGACAGCCTCAAAACATTCACCTATTTGCATTTAGACAATTACATGTAATGGAAGACGTAATGCTTGGGATGAAAGTTAGGGGGTAGGGGAAGGAACGTGCTCTTAAAAAGAAAGAAGGAAAGAGAAAGAGATTAGAGGAGAATGAAAAGAACAATAAAACTTGAAATGGGAAAGAAATAAAGAAGAAAAGGGGGAAAAAAGAACAGAGAGAGAAGAAAAAAAATTGAAATCTTAGAGATCCATATTCTTCTCTTCCAGTAGGCTGAGCTGTGCCCTCCAAGCCGAGCTTCTGCCCTCTATGTGCCAATAGCAATCCCTGTAAGGCGGCTCCTGGGAGTCTCTCAGTCTTGTCAGTCCAGAGCCGTTTCACTTCTCCGGCCCCTCCCCCCCTTCCTCCTGTCAGCCGGCCAGCCAGGTCAGGTTCACCAGTAGTGGTTCCCCAAAGATCTAGTTAACCTTCAGCCCTACCACGCGTCCCATTTAAGCCCCAGTGCTGTGGTAAACTGGTGGCTAAGACCTTGGGAGTCACCGCTGGTGATATGGGGGGTTGGGGAATGGGAATCCCCTCTGCTTCCTTACAGACAAGCCCCTGGAGAGATCCCTGAGGTTTCCTGGCTGCTTGTATCTGGATGGGGTGGGAGTCACACACCTGCTAAAGTGGATTCCACTGGGAAGTAATTCCGTTGGCTGAACTCCGGTGACATCACCTCTCTGCTATGGCAGGCCCCAGGCTCCTTGCCGGAGTGTCCGAAGGGAGGGGTGGGACTGCTAAGTCCCTGGTTGGCCTCAGCTCCCGGCTCGCTATTTCATGAAGGCTTGGCTAGAGACCTCTTCCTGCCAAGCTGTGTCTTGGAGGCTAGCCGCCCAGTCACGGTAGCTGAGGATGGGCGGCCGCCCCATGTCGTGCAGACAGCGGCTGGCGGGTCTGGACCTCTGCATCTCGTGGCGGGGATTCACTCGTCTGGGGCAAACTGTCACCTCCAAAAATCCTAGTAACTCCCAGCCAGTCTCTCTTCAGTGGAATTTTGTTAGGAGATTCTCAGCAGGTAGAATCTAAGCATATCTATGCATCTCTCTGACCCCATCACTGAGGGGGTACTGAAAGCGCTGCCTCTCTGCCCGCCACCATGTTGGATTGCCTCAATTAATTATTTGTCTTTGAATTTTAGTACCTGCGGCCAGGAGGTCGGCAGTGGGGCCCGCGCAGATTCACCCGCCAGGCTCTAAGATGGCTGGCAGTGGTAGGAGCAGTTCAGCCAGCGTGTCTGCGAAGACAACCTTGCAGCCCCCCTCCCAGCGTCTGGCCCAGGATTTTGATTTCTAAGTGGCTGGATTACTTTGTTAACATAAGTTTGACACATAGTTGGGCTGTTAGCCATCCCTTGAGGGAATACTTTCCATTCATATCTCTGATCAGGACCTTCATGATTCAGTGCAGGGATAGTAAATGCAAAATGTGGACTATCCTCAGGATGAATTGGAATTGAAAAAAAAAACAATATTTAGTTTTAGCATGGGGCAAGAATCTAAATTTAAAGAAAGCATAGCCCAATCTACACTTGTGGCACCTAATCCCCTGGAACCTCTTTCTACAGTATGACTGGAAAATTTATCCTGTAGGCTGGGTATTATTAGTAATTTTACTATTCTATCTCCTGGTGAAATTACTGATATACCCTTTGGAGAACTGGCTATAGTTTTTATTTCACCTTCATAATCAGGATCAATTACCCCAGGACTTATCATAAGTCCTTTTAGAGTAGAAGAACTGCGTCCCAATAATAAGCCTACTGTTACTTGGGGAAGAGGTCCTTTTACCCCTGTGGGAATGATTTGAACTCCCATCTCTGGTTAGTACTGCTCTAGTGGAGGTACAGATATCCAACCATGTGCTCATTCTGTTTTCTCTGATGAGAGATCTAATGGACAATGTGTCCTGGGCACTACCCTGATGGGGTTGCTGGGTTCCTCCAGTGCTCCGTATATTTGTAGTCTTGGGCCCCGGAGCATTGGGCCCCCCTGTCCATTTTTTGGCAATGGAGCCCAATGCCTTTCTCCACAATATCATGAATAAATACCTGGTCCTTGTTCGTTTTTTGATAATGGAGTACCCTCTATGGTGGTTTGAGAACGGCATTCATTAGCCCAATGTGTCCCTCTACAGCATGGTGGGCAAATACCCAGTATTCTACTCCTTTGATACCTAATTTTAATAAACCCTCCTCCTATGGGGCAATTCCTTTTAAAATGTCCTGTTTGTTCACAATTGTAGCATGTTTTTGGCCTGGCATCTAAAACCTGTTGTACTGCAGCTGCCATGACTTGCCCTTGTTCATTAATGTCTCTACATAATTTAATATATGTGTTTAAATCTTCATGTTTCCATGGTCTAATGACTTCTCTGCACCAACAATTCACTTGCTCATAAGCCAGTTGTTTTATTAATGGCATTGCTTGTTCTGCATTCCCAAAAACTCTGGTAGCTGTTTGAATAAGCCTATCTACAAATTCAGCATAAGGTTCATTAGCTCCTTGTATTACCTTAGATAATTGACCTTGTAAACCTCCATGTCCTTGTAAAGTCTTCCATGCCCTAACCACATCTACAGCAATTTGTGAGTATATGCCAGGATCATATGCAATTTGTTACTGCTGATCCTCATAAGGTCCCTTTCCTAACAACATGTCTAGATTTCTCTGAGGATAACCAGCTGCTGCATTTTGCCTAGCTGTCTCCTTGCAAAATTCCTCATTGGCAACCTTCCATAACAGGTATTGTCCTCCATTTAGCACAGCGTTACACATATATAGCCCAATCTGCTGGCATCATGTTCAAGTTGTTAATGGATTTGACCATGCTTACAGTGAAGGGTGCTTGAGGACCATAGGTTGTTACAGCCTCTTTTAGCTGCTTCACTGTTTTGAAATTTAAAGCATGGTGAATTTGCTGCCCTCCTGCCTCAAATACAGGGCATGTTAATATTTGAGATCCTGTCTCAGGATCCCATTTATCAACTGCGGGGGTTGGGGGCCTCCCAGCATATGGAGGTGGCATTGTTGGTTGGACACTTACGCCCTCTGGTGATAGAAAGGTGTTAGTAGCAGTCTCCTATTGTAACTTTTCCCCTGATGGCTTTTTCTGCTCTAAACTTTCTTTCTCTGTCTGACTAGCTCGAGAGGCCTTCTCTTTTACTTGAATTTTTTCCTCTGACTAGCTCGAGAGACCTTCTTTTTTACTTGAATTTTTTTCTCTGTCTGACTAGCTTGAGAGACCTTCTCTTTTACTTGAATATTTCTACTATAACTATAATGCAACCCAACAAGATAACGTCAAACAAAACTGAAATAGAATGAAACAAAATTGGAACAGAAAATCATTATAGCCTTTTTATCCTCCTGAAATGTCCATCCGTCCTTTCTCCCTATCTGTTCCTCAGATGTGAGCAGTTTTTCTTCCATATTACACATCTCTAGGGACAAGCAACTTAAAACAAAAGTGAAGCAAAACAAAAGAAGAATCTTAAAATGGCTACCCATCCTCTCGCCCTGCCCTCAGGGGTGAGCAGTTTACCTTATCATTTACCCTCAGTCATTCCCCCGTGCGAGCCACCAAATGCCGCAGTCTGGCTGGGCACAATTCAGGAGCCACTTGTCAAAAGAAACAAACTTTATTTTTAGAACACACACACTGCACCACACAGCTCCTCAGGAAAACCCTCAGAGCCCAACTGCCACCACCGCATCCCACAAGCCTCTCATTCTTCCCCACCCTTCCTGCTCTTGAGGCCGACTGGCTGGGTCGAGTGGGCAGAGCCAAAAAAAGTCCCCCAATGAGCAGCTCCATGGTCTGAAAGTGCGGGGAAACAGCCCAATGAGCATCACTGCAGAGGAGCCAATCAGTTGGCAGCTAGAAGTTTGCTGGGGCCACTGTGAGCCAATCATCAGCTGGCAGCTGGAAGTTTGCTGGCAGCTGGAAGTTTGCTGGGACCTCTTCGGCTGTGGCTCTCAACACATATGGACTACAAAGACACATTTGACACGCCAGACTCACTGTTATGTGCCCAAGAAATGAACACATAATTATATTCATTTAGGTCAATTTTTCCTTTTTAATTTAAAAATTGTAAGAATGGAAAACTTCCTCCTGATCTAGCAGTGGTAACACCTGCCGATGCTGCTACTGTTTCAATATTTGTTAAGTGCTGCTTTATTCTTCATTCTGAAAAGAAGAGATTATATAAACAAGTCTTTATCTTCATACATGATAAGTGTTACAAATACAAAGGCATGGAAAATGTAAAACTCAGTATTTCTACAATTGCAGCTAAGAACATTAGGATGAATGGTGGCTGTTTCTAGGAATATAAGATGCATCCATTATGTATAATTTGAATATTGAAACTATTTTGTTGCTCACTTTTGAATGAGTGTAAATTACTCCCTTTTGTGTATTTATACATGTATGTATGATTTGCATGTTTCAATGATAAAGGGATAAAACAGTATACTGACAACTCTTTACAAGAAAGTGAAGAAAAATTTATATATTATTTTTGTATGTTTAGATATTACCTTAAATACTCAAGATTGGAGCTGGGTTTTAAGTATAATAATATACAGGATAACTTAATTTTCTCCTGTCAGACACTAATCCAAAACATAGGTGGCACTTTTTCATACTAACCTAAAACTTTGGCCTTACTAGAAGCCATTGGAAGGGGACACTTTACTACCAGCTGGTATGCAGTGCTGCAGACAGTCCTTTATGTTATGAGGCACTCAATTTTTACCTTCAGAGGTTCTGACCATATTGGTTGCTGAAATAACCCCTAATATTCTGAAGGTTTGAGGAGGAAAAAATAAACTTTACATCTCTTGATGTGAAGTGCATTTAAGTGTTTGTTGGCTTGTTATTGTACTATAAAAGAGATATTAATAATGGATAGTGGATTATGGTGATTCAAAAACTAAATTCACAAAAACTTATGTAGTGAAGATTTAGTAAGTTTTTCCTTAAATAACTTTCAATATGTATTGATGAAAAAGGATCAACTATGTATTGTTGAAAAGAATCACTTTTCCTTTAGCATTTAGAATATCATATTCTCAAATATATTTCTCCTCTGAAGCATGTTTGTATGTGATAATATGGTAACATTTTTTTCAGGTTAATGCAGTCTTCCTTATAAAAAAAATATGCTTTCTCAATTCCTTTATATTCTAACAATAAATAAAAATATCACTGACTGCATTGTACCTGTACTTATGGTTTATGGTTGTTACCAGAAAGTTCTGTAAGAAAAAAAAAAAGTTCAGCCTTCAGTCAAACCACTAGTGGAATTTTACATTTGTTTGCACATCTCAGTATATTCCTGTTGAGGTAAAGTTTGTACAGTCATCTAACTCCTGATTGAATAATAAACTTTAACATGTTTAAATTTTATCTCAAACACCAGTGGTATGGCTCTTGTTTATTGGATAATCTTAAATTCATTCTGTGGTATACCTTCAACTATTGAGAATCTTTGAGATGGGTTGGAGTCAACCTCTATTGAACTGAAAACTGCCTTAATTTTTCTTCTGTGTATATGAACTATTTCTGTTACAAAGCCACTGATATGTACACAATTGCAATTTTACTCAAGAATCTTGTGATTGTAAGACCTTAAAATTATACTGCAGAGCTATAATAACAAAAATGGTATGTGCCATGGTATTGGCACAAAAACAGACAAGACCAACAGAACAGAATAGAAAACACAGAGACATACCCACATAAATACAGTTATCTCATACTAGACAAAGGTGCCATAAACATACATTGGAGAAAAGATAGCCTCTTGAACAAATGGTGCTGGGGAAATTGGAAATCCATAGAAGCAAAATGGAATTAAACCCCTATCTCTTGCCTTGAACAAAACTTAACTCAAAGTGGATCAAGGATATAGGCATTAGACTAGAGACCCTTCTAGGCCTACTAGAAGAAAAAGTAGGCCTAACTATCCATCAGGTTGTCTCACAACTTTAGAAGTTTCTAAAGGAGCCAATTTCCTCAATAAGACTTCTAAAACACAAGTAAAATCAAGAATCAATAAATGAGATGGCATCAAACTAAACAGCTTCTTCACAGCAAAGGAAACAATCAAGAACGTGAATAAAGTGCCTATAGAATGAGAGGAAAAATTTTGCCACCTCCACCTCAGTTCTCTAAAATATTATAAAGAACTCACAAAAACTTAACACCAAAAAATAAAAAATAAAATAAAATAGCCCAGTCAATAAATGGGCAAAAGAACTGAACAGGCACTTCACAGAAGAAATACAAATGGTCAAAAAATATATGAAAAAAATGTTCAACATCTCTAACAATTACAGAAATGCACATTAAAACTATACTGAGATTCCATTTCACTCCAGTCAGAATGGCAATTATTAAGATCATAAGCATGACCTCAGACCAGGTGCTGGATTTAACCTAGACTTTTTGCATGGACTAGGACCTCATCTAGGAATATAACTTTGGAACTGTACTTTAGATCTAGACTCTAGAGTTCACTTGTCCAACTAGAACTGACCTTGGACACAAATCAAGGACCTCAGGTCTACACATGTATTTTGGACCTGAATTTGCCCAGTTCCTTAGAAATGACCTCAACTAGAAAATGAAAGCAGAGGTGAATGAACCTTTCACTTGGTCCTTGATCTGGTCCTTGAAATGTGATCTGGGTCTTGGACATATATTTGAACATTGAATTCCAACTTTAGAACTCAAGTCTTTGACTATAGGATCTTGGACCTGAGTTTACATTTGGACCATGGATAGAGACCTGGACTGTGTTCCTGTATTTTAACCTGGACCTAGGACTTCAATATGGATCTTGGAGGTTACATTTGTTTGCTAAGGATTCTATGACAAAATACCACAGATAGGACCATTTTTTTAAGAAAGAGAGACAGAATCCTTTTTGTAGATGGACACAACACAATGCCTTTATTTTTATGTGGTGCTGAAAATCGAACCTGGGTCACACCTGTGCTAGGCAAGCGCTCTACCGCTGAGTCACAATCCCAGACCCAGATAGGATAATTTAACAACAAAAATCTAGTGTCTTTGCTGGGAGGCTAAAGCAGGAGGATTGCAAGTTAGAAACCAATATGAGCAAATTAGAAAGACCCTTTCTCAAAATAAAAAGTAAAAAGGACTGAGAATGTAACTTGGTGGTAGAGTGTCCCTGAGTTTAGTCCCTGTATGACCAGAAAAAAAAACTCCTAAAATACCTGGAAAATTGGAGGATTTTGACAACATTAACATGTAGGATTTTACATGGATGTGTAACCGATGTGATTCTACAATCTGTATATGGGGTAAAAATGGGAGTTCATAACCCACTTGAATCAAATGTATGAAATATGATATGTCAAGAGCTTTGTAATGTTTTGAACAACCAATAAAAAAGAAAAAATTTATAAATGAAAAAATGAAAAGACTAAAATAAATCCCATAATGATAAATTATAATTAAAAAACATGTAGGATTTTGTCCAATAAAAACTCTTTAGACAAAAAAAAACAGTTCAGTGAAGATGTAAAGATTTTGCATTGTCTAAAGTCAAGGGATTAATATCAATAAGGGCCAGAAAATGTAGCCCACAGGGCCAAATCTAGTGATTTCTATATTTTGTAAATTTATTAGAACCTGCAGGCAGGGATAATAAATGTATAAAAAGTTGACTTTGGCTCACAACTTTAGAAGTTTCAATCCATGATTGGTTGGCCCTGTTTCTTTGGACTTGTAGCAAGGCAGCCCATCATGGCAAAAAGGCATGACCAAAGTAAATCGACTAACCGTGTGGCCAGTGAGCAAAAGAAAGAGAAAGAGGGGGGATCTCACTCTCCCTTTCAGGGATATACCTCCAAAAACAGAAAGATCTCCCACACAACCTCACCTCTTAAACTTTTCACCACCTCCCAATAGTATCAAGTTGGGGACCAGGCCTTGAACACATGGGCCTTTAGAGGATATTCTAGATCCAAACTTTGGCACCCACAGAACTACAGCATAGAAATCCTTCTGAGGATTGTAAGCGAGAAATGTGTTCCATACCACTCTCTTAGCTTCTGGTGGTTTTTATGGCATTTTGGGCTTATTGATGCATTGCCCTGATGTTTTCATACTCATGTAGCATTCTTCCTGTGTACATATGTACCTGTGTCCACATTTTTCCTACTGATAAGGACACCAGTCATATTGGGTTAGGGGTGCACCCTACTGCAGGATGACTTCATTGTATCTTCAATGACCTGGTTTCCAAATAAGATCACATTGTGGCACCTGAGGTTAGAACTTCAACATAGGAATTTTGGGGCAGGACACAATTCAACCCATAAAAGATATGAAGTGGTACATTGGCCTGGGCTGTGTACATGAACTTCAAATTTGGACTTGGAGCTTGTACCTTGATGTTGACACAGATTGGTCCACAATACTAGGTCTGACATTATACCTATTTCTTGACCATCAGCAGTGTCTGTACCTCAGACCTGGATATGTTTATTCCTTGGATCTAGTCTTTAGTCCTGGGTTTGGAGCTCAGATAGGAACATCAGGTCTTAGAGTTGAATCTTAGCCCTGGATCTTTATCCTTTAATTCAGAATGATTATACATGATCTTGGAACTAGCTATCAGAGCTAGAACATGATTTGATATTGGACAGAATCTGGACTTTAGACATGGATTTAATATGAAACTTGGAATAATTTAAGACCTGAAAAGTGGACCTAGAAACTGGACCTTTGATGTGGACCTTGGACCTCTATGTTGGACCTCTGACACTGGCAAGAGCAGCTTCCTTGGAATGGGAGGGGTGCAAGCTACACTGGAGTGGGATGCTGAGAAAATGCAGAAGAACCTGCCAATGTAAACAACTGATGTGGGCTTGGCTGTACAGAGATGAAGATAAAAGCGGTAGCTAAAAGGGAAAATTAGATTAGAAATATTTTCAAAGATAGGAGACAATACATGTTTGAATTAAAAGGGAAAGAACTTAGTAAATGGTAAAAGATGCATTAGAGACTGATGGCCAAGAGAACAAGAAGAGGTGATTCTAAGCATACATAGGAGAACCTTCTTACACTATTAACAGGAAGAAAGGAGAAGATGGGTGTACATGCAGATACATTAAGAGATTCAAATGGGAAGAGAGTCTAAATATCCTAGACCTTCACTCTAAGCCAAAAGGTACAACAGTATAAATGCTTCAGCCCACTATATTTTTAGCTAATCAGGCTCCACACAACCTTCCCTAACATTCTTTTAGAGTTCCTCAAAACTCCCAATGTGGTAAGCTGTCATAATAATGCCAGTGATTCACCTCCCAATATCCATACTTTTATGTATCCTCTCCCACATAAACTCTAGGCTTGGCCATGTGACTTGCTTTGGACAACAAGACATCAGCAAACATGACAAGGAGCAAAAGTTTCAGAAACCTTAATGGGGGCCTGCCCTCATAGAACCCGGAAACAACTGTGCAGTGAAGCTCAGGATGAAAGACTATGTTAAACCATGTGTGGTTCTATTGGTTTTGTTGAGTGTGTGGGAGAGTCCCCACGGAAGTTTCTGCCTCATGAGAACATCACATAATCCCTTACCCCTCTCCCTCCTCTCCGAATAGCACCAAATTCAAAAGTTTTCTTGACCAATCCCTGTAGGACACTGTCTGCTTGCAGTTCCTGAGTCACCCTGCCAGTCAGCATCCGCCACATTGCCTACACAACCCTTCTTAAGGCAAGATGAAGCTTGCAAGCTCATGCTCTCAGCCCTCTTCCTCTCTGCTCTCTTCCTCTCTCTCTCCTCTCTACTCTTTCTCTTTCTGCTCTCTTCCTCTGCTCTCAGCTCTCCTTCTCTCTGCTCTCCTCCTCTCCTCTCTGCTTCTCCTTTTCTTCCCCTTCTGGCAGCCCCCACAATAAATATCTTGGTTGAATCTCCATCTTGGGTGAGTCATTTGCCCTCCATTGGTGCCCTGACTCAGATGGAACTACCCTGCTTTTAAGCAGAACTTCCATCCCGCCGGAGATCACCACCTGAGTGGAGACCAAGCTGCACCCATCTTCTTAATCACCTCCTTCACATCCACCATTGGCCTACGAATTGGTGAGTCTCCCTCTCCCGACTCCTAAACCTGCCGAGGCACAGTAATAAGGAACTGGCCATTGATCTTCTGGCAGCCCCTATGGTGTTTTGTGGGGAGGAATACATCCCACCCAGACCTTCACAGTCGCAGTGGTCCTCTTGGAGTCTTCCCCTTCCTTACAGTCCTCGACCAGCTTAAGAACTGACATACCCCCTCCCCTCCTCAAGCTTGAGTCTCCTCCTCCTCACTCTCAGTCCAAAAGCCTGGCACCAGGTAACCCATAGCTCCCATGGACCTCAGGAAGGGCCCCTCACCAGAGGATTTTGGTGACAACCAAATCCTTGGTCTGAGGTCTCATTCTGATATTTGGCTCAAGAGGGACACCTCTCCAGCCAACATATCATACCCTTCCTCATAGCCCCAAGGTGGGGTGCCTCCTCTCTGCCAGCCAACTCCCCTCTCAAATGCCTCCTCAACAATTTGGACACCCTCAGCCTAACCCCAGAGATCAAATCCAAGAAATTGATAAAATTCTCTACTCAGGACTGGCCCAATTATCCCTTAGATAACTAAAACCATTGTCCCCCTTATGGGTCCTTAGCCCCACCATTTTACAGGATCTCTATAATTATTGTGTGCAATCAAAAAAATGAGCAGAGATTTTACATATTCAGGCTTTCTCTTCGTTCGCTCCAATCCGTCTCTCTGTACCTCTTTCAACCCAAAGCATGTCCTCTTGGCTTATAAACCCTCTTCTCTTCCCGCCAGTCCCCACCCCGCCAGCTCCTCCTTCTTCAAGCCCTGCCCTACTTCCTCCTTCAGTCCTCCCACCACCCATTCCTACTCACAGTCTGTCCCACCACACTCTACTTCAATTATGGCTCCTTTGAAAGAGGAGAGCAAAAGGGATTGTTAGGGTCCACGTGCCCTTCTCCATAGTGGACATTTCACAGATTGAAAAACGCTTGGGTTCCTACACCACCAACTCTGCTTCATACAGAGGAGTTTCAGTATTTACTCCAAGCCTATTATCTCACTTTTCATGACATTTACATGATCCTGGCCAATACTCTTCTCCCAGAGGAACACAGGTGGGTCTGGAAACAAGCCTGTAATTATGCTGATGAGGTCCATTAAACCATCCCAGCCCACCCGCTAGGCGCCCAGGCAGTTCCTGACCAGGACCCTAATTGGGACTACAATACTGCTGCAGGATTAGCCCTGAGGGACAAATTTTCCACCTGCCTGGTTGCTGGACTCAGACAGGCAGCTCAGAAGGTGGAAAACTTTGAAAAACTCCAAGAAATCATTCAGGACAAAAACAAGAACCCTTCCACCTTCCTAGATAGACTGACTAAGGCTCTCCAGCAATATACTAATTTAGACCCTGAAACCCCCAATGGGAGACAGCTCCAAATGACCTACTTCTAATCCCAGAGCTACCCTGATGTTCGCAAAACTTAAAAAACTGGAACGAGGACCCTTGACCCCTCAGACTGAAATCCTGGTCACAGCCTTTGAGGTATACCATAACCGGGATGAGAAGGCCAGAAAGCAAAAACTCAGATGCTGGCACAGGGACCTATCCCACGGACCCCTTCATTTTTGGCCAAATGCCTACCACCCAAAAAGGCCCCTGGGCCCTGTTTTAAGTGTGGGGACCGAGGGATACTGCGCACGAGAATGACCTAATCCCAGGCCACCTGTGTGTCCATGCCCTAAATGTCAATTAAGGGGTCAATGAGCTGTGGACTGCCCTGGCCCCTGAAGGGGAGCCAGATTCACCCCAAGCCCAGATGTGGATCTTTTGGGGCTGGCCACGGATGACTGAAGGGGCCTTGGGACTCCCTCTCCAACATCTACTGTCACCTTTCAGGAGCCCAGGGTCACTATTATGGTGAATGGACGCCAGATTAACTTTCTTTTTGACACAAGGGCCACTTATTCAGTCTGGAGGTAGTTTTCGGGACCCACATTCCATCCTGTTCCCCCATTATCAGGATAAGGGGACAAACAATCCTTCCCCTTAAAACCTCCACACTCTCTTGTAGGTTTTACCACCATCCTTTCTGCCACCAGTGTTTGGTAAAGCCCCAATGTCCCATTCCTCTATTGGGAAGGGACATCTTAGCCAAATTCCATGCCTCCATCCCAGCTTTTCTTTTGTCCTTTCCCTTGCAGAGGCAACCCACATGTCTATAGGCTCCCCTCCTTCTCTCCCTCCGGAGGTAAACCCTCAAGTTTGGGACACTTACACCCCCTCTGTGGCTCACTGTGTCCCTGTCAGAATTCATCTTAAGGACCCTCAGCATTTCCCTTGTCAATCTCAATACCCTCATCCAACTAGCAGTCTTCAGGGCCTTCAGCCTATTATTAAGGACCTATGGTGCAAGGGCTTAATAAGACCTACCCACTCCCCTTACAACATTCCAATTTTGGCCGAAAAGGACAGTACCAAATATCCCTCCCAAGCCAGGCTCCTTTTCTGCCCACCAGGCTAAAGGACAATTTCCAGGAGCTGACTGGCAATTGGATTTCACACACATGCCCAGGGTCAAGAGGTATCTCTATCTCCTCATCCTTGTAAACACCTTCTCAAGATGGGTGGAAGCTTTTCCTACCACCAACAAAAGGGCATCCATGGCCGCCTCTGTTTTGCTCTTGAATATCATCCCAAGACTTGAGTTCCTACTTCCTTGCAATCAGATAACTGCCCTGAGTTTACTTTCAAATCACACGATGCATTGCTGAGGCTCTCCACATTCCTTGGAATCTACACATCCCCTATCATCCCACCTCTTCAGGCAAGGTAGAATACATTAACCACACCCTAAAGGAGACCCTCACCAAGCTCTCCCTCGACCTACATCTCAACTGGGTCAAACTTCTCCCAGTCACCCTGTTTTGCCTTCGGGCACTCCCCAAAAGGCCAACTCAAACATTCCCTTTTGAGGTGATGTATGGACACCCACCCCTACCGCCTGGGATGATTCCTTCATCCTATATTCTTCCAGAACCTCTCAGTCATCCCCTTCTTAGTTTTATTCAAACACAGATTTGGAAACACCAGGAAACTCTATTACCTGATCCCTCCATGCCACATGTCTCTTTCCCCTTAACCCCAGATGACTGGGTATATTTCTCTCCTCCTTCTGGTGACATGCCTACCCTGACACCTAAATGGAAGGGCCCCCTAAGGGTTATCTTGTGCACTCCCACCGCTACCCACCTACAGGAATCTCCAGGCAAACTGACTTCATGGATTCACATTTCCAGGCTGAAACTGGCCCCACCTCCGACCAAGGGAGCCCAGACTGACCATCCACCGTCCTCCTCCCACAAATACTGAGAAATTTTTTCAGCGGGGACTCTCCCACACACCACATCTGAGAATCCTTTAAAGTTCCACGTCTCATAACTGAGGGTTCCTTCCCCACTTCCTGAGGAGGACCTTTCTCAACCCAAGAAACCCTCACCCAACATGCCTCACTCTAGATCCACCGATCTCTTTACCACCCTCCTGGCATCCACTTGCCTCCACACCTACTTCATCTTCTTCATCAGACATCCCAGATTGCCCCAATAATTGGGATTTTCTTGTTTTGGCCTTTCTTCCAAATAACATACATTCCTGCAGAATCAAATAGGCAAAATATCTAATCAGACCTTTAACTAGCTTCTCCTCAGGGAACCAGCTACTTGCTACCTTGGGGGACACCTATGCCTTACATGAAGGCCTCACCAATGGCTGACGAAACTTCACCATCGTGGATATAGAGCTACAAAATGGATACACGACTGGGGAACTTCACTATCCTGTCACCCAGGATTTCTAGGCCCATTTGCTTTCATGTGCCTCCACCTGACCACTGGCCTTTTCTCAGCCAGTCCCTCTCACTGGACCTCTGGCCAGAAGCTAATGTAGTGTCTCCTCTTCCCTCTTCTTCTCCTTGCCTTTGGTTATCTTTGGTGTTTTTAGGCTCATCATGTGGGTGTACCTGGTTAATGGAGTTCATGGAGGCCCTCCAACAGGACAGCTGGCTGATTTCCCCCATTTGCAAGGACAAGGATTGGATCAAGACTATCCATGACCTATGGCTTCAAGGAACTTTCATTGATTTCAGCCCCAAGGAAATTCACATCTTCAACACCCTGGCCTTTACAGCTATGCTTCTCTTGTCCCCGACCCTGACCATCCCTCCCTTCCTTCACACTCATCATCCATCTCCAGCAGGAAGTAGCCAGACAATCTCATTTTGCCTGCTCCCAACACAAAAACAAAAAGGGAGGAATGTTGGGTGTGTGGGAGAGTCCCCGCTGAAATTAAGTTTCCATCTCGCAAGAACATCACATAACCCCTTTACCCCTCCCCCTCCTCTCAGAAGAGCGCCAAAAGTTTTCTTGACCAATCCCACAGGACACAGTGTCTGCTCGCAGTTCCTGAGTCTCCCTGCCAATCAGCACCTGCCATGTCACCTACACAACCCTTCTTAAGCCAAAGCTTGCAAGCTCATGCTCTCTGCCCTCTTCCCCTTCTTTCTCTCCTCTCTCTACTCTTTCTCCTTCTCTCTGCTCTCCTCCTCTCCTCCCTGCCTCTCCTTTTCTTCCCCTTCAGGCAGCCCTCCAATAAATCTCTTGGTTGAATCTCTGTCTCAGGTGAGTCACTTGCCTTTCAGGTTTCACCTGGACTCAATGCAGCCACAAGTGAGTCCAGGTGAAACCAATAGAATCACATAACCAACTCCCAGGAAAAAAAAAAAAAGGAAATCACTATTTCAAGCCATTAAAATTTGAGGTGATTTGTAATATAGCAATCAATAACTTGCCTTTGTGCAAATCAGAAAAGTGTATCATAAAAACATGCCTCCAGAGGATCTAAGATGGCAGGCTTGAACAGACTGCATTCTGTGTCACTCTAGGACCTGTGATTCAAGTAGTGGGAATACTGTTAGTCTGTGAGTGATTAGAGGACCCCCAACTGCTGTTCCCACATAGAAATCACAGCTGCCATGCCAAACAAGCTCCAGGCATCAGCATCAGCACAGGACTACCAGCCACTCCTCCACACAGGTCCTCCAGGTGCTGAATAGGACCATTGGCATTAGCACCCACTCAGGAATCCCAGCCACCACTCACACACAGGTCATCTGGCCACAGGCCATGCAAAGGAACTCTGGCCACCACTTCCATGTGGTCCCCCATCTACCAACGCAGGACTTCTCGGGTAGTCTCCATCTTGGGACACTGCAACCACTGCCACAGTCCCCTACATGTGGTAGCCTGCACCTGGGGACACAGCACTAGGTCTGTGTGAGAGCTGCCAGCCACAATACTATACCCCACAGAGTTGCATCTCTGAACACGGCACTTACAACACCCCCCAGCCCCCGACAGGACACCCCAACTCTGAGAGCAACGGCCTCCATCTTAGGACACCTTTTCGCCATCTTTAGTTGGGGCAAATCCCAGCTTGGAACACCCACTGGGGCTTAGAAACAATATCAGAGTACCAAAATTCCCCAACTACCCCCGTCCCCAGCAGCCGATAACCTGGCACAGTGCCTGCAGCTATGCAGCCAGTCTGTAGCTCACAAAACTGGGTTCTGAACTGCCCAATATAAAACAGCTCTCCATGACATGTGCAAGGCCCCCAAAGCACAGCCCACAAGACCTCTGAAGATAGAGGTTCATGATTAGGAAGCAGAAAGGGAGGGGGTGATACTAAATTAGAAGCCAGAAATTACAAGGTTTACAGGTGATGTAAGATAAAACCAGGCACTCATATCACACAAGTGGGCCCCAAAGGAGATTCTTGGGGTGCAATCTCCCATAGGGTCCAGCAAGTACTATACCCCACCTCCAGGAGCCACACCCCCAAGACCAACCCTTCCACTCTAACAACCTTTACCATCTTGAGGGTAGAGATACCATCAAACAACAAACAACCCCACCTATTGGATGAGAAGAGAAGCTGGAAAGATACTTATCTCCAACAAAAACAATCCTTATATCTTCCTTCGAGATTTTTTTTTCCCTCTCTCTCTCTTATCCCACTCTCAAATCCCCAACATTTGTGAAACCAAGTACTTTTTATGAATTAGGCTACTGAGGACAGGGAGGTCTGAAAACATACACCACCGCTATAATATACTATTATCTTCTATTTTTACATGTTTTACTTTTCTTAATATTTGTGTTTGTTATACTCTGTCTTCCCACTTACTTGTCTCCCCCAAATCACTCTCTCTCTCTCTCTCTCTCTTGGTACTAACCAACTTCTTTAGATACCTCTTTCACACTAAGATATAATAACTATATCCTCACCTCCTACCCCCTCAACATCTCATTCTACACCTCACCCAGGTTATCTGTCCACCATCAGACTGTAGACCCTTTTGCAAACCTACTGTTTATAATGTAGATAATAATTTAACTTACCATTTCTGTATATTGTAAAAAAAAAAAACACAAACGTTTTAATAGCACCTCTTTGGTTTAAGGTTGTATATTAAGTTGGGGTCTATTCACATTGCCCCCCCCTTAAAGGAGAGGTATTGAAAACCTGCAGGGACACTATAAGCCTATAGGGTAAAAACTGTAATATCCCAGATCTGCAGTGCTAGAAGGGAAGATACACAAACAACATGAAGAAACAAGGAAAGAAAGTCCCCCAAGAAACCAAGATATAACATTACTAGAATCAATGGCAGCACAACAGAAGAAATGACAGAGAAGGACTTCAGGATGTACATAATTAAAATGTTCTGTGGATTAAAGGATGATATAAGAGAGCAAACACAGGTAGCAAAGAACATTTCAATAAAGAGCTACATAAGCAAATACAGGAAGCAAAAGATTACTTCAATAAGGAGAAAGAGGTTCTGGAAAAAAAAAATACTTGAAATGAAAGAAACAATAAACAAAATTAAAAGCTCAATAGAAAGCATCACCAACATATTAGATCACTTGGAAGACAGGACCTCAGATAGTGAAGATAAAATATATAATACTGAAAAGAATGTTGACCACACAGTAAAGATGGTAAGAAAAAAAAAAAAACATGAGCAACACATTCAACAATAATGGGATAACAAAAAAAAAAGACCAAATTTAAGAATTATTGGAATAGAGGACCACATAGAGCTCCAAACCAAAGGAATGAACAATCTATTCAATGAAATAATATTAGAAAATTTTCCAAACATGAAGAATGACTTGGAAAATCACATACAAGAGGCTTATAGTACACCATGGGTACAAAATCACAACAGATCCACACCAAGGCACATTATAATGAAAATGTCTAGCATACAAAATAAGGAGAGAATTTTAAAAGCCACAAGAGAAAGGAATCAGATTACATATAGAGGGAAACCAATTAGGATATCTGGAGATTTTTTAACCCAGACCCTGAAAGCTATAAGACCCTGGAACAATACATACCAAGCTCTGAAAGAAAATGGACACCAACCAAGAATCTTATATCCAGCAAAATTAAGCTTTAGAGTTGATGATGAAATAAAAACCTTCCATGATTTGTAACAAAAGTTAAAGGAATTTACAACTAGAATGCTTGCATTACAGAACATTCATAGCAAAATATTCCATGAAGAGGAAACAAAAAAAAAAAAAAAAACAATGAAAATCAGCAAAGGGAAGTATTACACTAAAGGAAATACTAATCAAAGGAGAAACTAAGACATTAAATACCAAAAATAAACAAATACGACTGGGAATACAAATCATGTCTCAATAATAACCCTGAATGTTTATGGCCTAAACTCACCAATCCAAAGATATAGACTGGCAGATTGAATTTTTTAAAAAGACCCAATAATATGCTGCCTTCAAGAGACTCATCTCATAGGAAAAGACATCCACAGACTAAAGGTGAAAGGTTGGGGAAAAAATGTATCACTAACATGGACTGTGGAAACAAGCAGGGGTCTCCACAAGACATAACAATTATAAATATATATGCCCCAAACAATGGCATATCTACATTCATCAAACAAACTCTTCTCAAGTTCAAGAGTCAAATAGACCACAACACAAAGATAACTTTAACACACCTCCTTCACCACTGCATAGATCTTCCAAACAAAAGCTAAACAAAAAAAACAAAAACTATAGAACTCAATAATACAATCAATAATTTAGATTTAACAGACGTATACAGAATATTTCATCCATTAACAAGTGAATACTTTCTTTTCAGCAGCACATGGATCCTTCTCTAAAATAGACCATACATTATGCCAAAAAGCAAATCTTAGCAAATACAAAAAAATAGAGATACTACCCTGCATTCTATCAGATCATAATGGAATGAAATTAGAAATCAGTGATAATAAAAAATAGAAGCTACTCCAACACCTGGAGACTAAATAATATGCTACTCAATGAACAATGGGTTGCAAAAGACATCAAACAGGAAATTAAAAAACAGAAATTAAAAAATTCTTAGAGGTAAATGAGAACACTGATCAAAATCTATGAACAGTACTAAGAGGAAAGTTTATTACATGGAGTTCATTCCTTCAAAGAAGAAAAAGTCAACAAATAAATGCCCTAGAAAAAAGAAGAACAAATCAATCCCAAAAGCAGTAAAAGACAGAAAATATTAAAATCAAAGCTAAGTCAATGAAATTGAAACAAAAGAAACTACTGAAAAAATTGACAAAACAAAAAGTTGGTTCTTGGAAAAAATAAATAAAACTGATAAAGCATTAGCCATGCTAACAAAGAGAAGGAGAGAGAAAACTCAAATTACTAACATTTGTAATGAAAAATAAAATATTATGACAGACACTACAGAAATACAGAAAATAATTCGAAATTATTTTGAAAACTTGTACTCCAATAAAATAGAAAATGTCAAAGGCATTGACAAATTTCTGGAGTCAGATGATTTGCCCAAACTGAATCAGGATGATATACACAAGTAAACAGATCAATTTCAAGCAGTGAAATAGAAGGCACCATCAGAAGCCTACCAATAAAAAAAAGCCCAGGACCAGATGGATATACAGCTGAGTTCTACAAGACCTTCAAAGACGAACTAATACCAATACTCCTCAACTTATTTCATGAAATAGAAAAAGAGGGAACATTTCCAAACTTATTCTATGAGGCCAATATCATCCTGATTCCAAAACCAGACAAAGACACATCAAAGAAAGAAAACTTCGGACTAATGAACATAGATGCAAATATTTTCAATAATAATTCTGGCAAATCGAATACAAAAACATCAAAAAGATAATGCACCACGATCAAGTAGGTTTCCTCCCAGGGATGCAAGGTTGGTTCAACATACAGAAATCAATAAATGTAATTATAACTTAAGGATAAGAATAATATGATCATCTCAATAGATGCAGAAAAAGCATATGACAAAATACAGCGCTTCTTTATGTTCAAAACACTAGAAAAACAAGGGATAACAGGAACATACCTCAACATTGAAAAAGCTATTTTGCTAAGCCCCAGGCCAACATCATTCTAAACCGAGAGAAACTAAAGCATTCCCTCTAAAAACTGGAACAAGACAAGGATACCCTCTTTTACCATTGCTATTTACCATAGTTCTTGAAACTCTAGCCAGAGCAATTAGACAGATGAAAGAAATTAAAGGGATATGGAATAGGAAAAGAAAAACTCAAATTATCACTATTTGCCAACAATATGATTCTATAGCTAGAAAATCCAAAATATTCCACCAGGAAACTTCTAGAATAAATGAATTCAGCAAAGTAGCAGGATATAAAATCAACACCTATAAATCAAAGGAATTTCTGTACATCAGTGACAAATCCTCTGAAACAAAGATCTCCCTTGTTCTTGGATAGGCAGAATTAATATTGTCAAAATGATCATATTACCAAAAGTATTATACATATTTAATGCAATTCCAATCAAAATCCCAAAGACATTCCTCATAGAAGTAGAAAAAGCAATCATAAAATTCTTCTGGAAAAATAAGAGACCCAAAATAGCTAAAGCAATCCTTAGCAAGAAAAGTGAAGCAGGAGGCATCACTATACCAGATCTTAAACTATATTACAGAGCAACAGTAACAAACACGGCATCATATTGATGCCAAAATAGACTTGTAGACCAATGGTACAGAGTAGAGGACACAGAGAGAAAGCCACATAAATACAGTTATCTCATATTAGAGAAAGGCATCAAAAACATATTGGAGAAAGGATAGCCTCTTCAACAAATGGTGCTGGGAAAATTGGATATCCATATGCAACAAAATTAAATTAAGCCCCTATCTTTCACCATGTGCAAAACTCAACTCAAAGTGGATCAAGGACCTAGGAATTAAACCAGAAACCCTGAGCCTAATAGAAGAAAAAGTAGACCCAAATCTTTAACATATTGAATTAGGCCCCAACTTCCTTAATAAGACTCCTATAGAGTAAGAAATAACAATCAAGAATCAATAAATGGGATGGATTCAAACTAAAAAAGCTTCTTTTTAGCAAAAGAAACAATTAGTGAGGTGAATAGAGAGCCTACAGAATGAGAGCAAATTTTTACCACACAGAGAGAACACTAATCTCTAGGATATATAAAGAACTCAAAAACCTTAACACCAAAAAAACAAATGACCCAATCAATAAATGGGCCAAGAAACTGAACAGACACTTCTCAGATAATATATAATCAATCAACAAATGTATGAAAAAATGTTCAACATCTTTCTAGCAATTAGAGAAATGCAAATCAAAACTACTCTAAGATTCCATTTCACTCCAGAGTAGCAGCTATTAAGAATACAAACAAAATAGTGTTGGCAAGGATCTGGGGAGAAAGGCATACTCATACATTGCAAATTGGTGGGACTGCAAATTGTTGCAGCCAATCTGGACAGCAGTATGGAGATTCCTTGGAAAACATGGAATGGAACCATTTGACCCAGCTATCCCACTCCTCAGTTTATACCTAAAGGACTTAAAAACAGCATACTATAGTAATGCAGCCACATCAATGTTTATAGCAGCACAACTCACAATAGCTGAATTGTGGAACCAACCTAGATACCCTTCAGTAGATGAATGAATAAAGAAACTGTGATACACACACACACACACACACACACAATGGAATATTACTCAGCATTAAAAGAGAATAAAATCATAGCATTTGCAGGTAAATGGATAGAGTAAGAGAATATTGTGCTAAGTAAGCCAATCCCAAAAAACAAAATGCCAAATGTTTTCTCTGATATGAGGATGCTGATCTTCAATAGGGATGGGGGGCAGGGGAAGCATGGAAGGAATGGAGGAACTTTAGATAAGGCAAAGGGAAGAAGGGAAGGGAAGGGAGGGGGCAGAGGGTTAGGAAAGACAGTGGAATGAGACTGTCATTACTCCAAGTACATGTGTGAAGATACCAATAGTGTGATATTTTGTGTACAGAGACATAAAAAATTGTGCTCTATATGTGTATTATGAACTGAAATGCATTCTGCTGTCATATATATCAAATTAGAATAAATAAATTAAAAAAAAAAAAAAACATGCCTCACTGACAGATACCTGAGTTCAAATAAAAGGTGTCACTTTCTCCAGAACACAGCCCTGTGCTAGGGTCATAGCATGGATTTGAGTCTACATTAAGCTCCTGGGTGTATTGCTGGGTGTTTTTTCTGCTACATAAGCTGCCCTCCATGTGTATGTGTGTGTCAGTCTCTTTACTTAGCACAGACCTGAAACCTAGCTTCAGGAAAGATCTAATTACTCCAATTAAGGAAAGAGCAAGCTCCTAGAGTAGTACTGACACTTCTGATAATTCAGAACACTTGACTTTTATTAAGGAAGACAAGCTAAATGTTGTTTACATAGTCACTGTATTTTCCAGGCAGGTCAATTGGGCAAGCTCTTCCTTGAAGAAGGATGAATACTTCTCAGGTTGTTTTTTTTAAAACAACCCATGAACATTCTAGGGAAGACGTAGATAGCTAGATTCTAAAGGCTCTGCAGTGATGACTTAGGCCCTCTAGCAAGTAGTGATGCCAAGTAGAAATAGCACCATGAGCCCAGGCTTCCCTGTTCCCATGAGAATGTTCTGGACCAGAGATCTAGGAGAAAAGTCTAGGAATTGCTACCAATCTTCATAGATTGATAGGCCCTCTTCAGGCTGGTCCTGGGCCTCCTGTTCCAACTGCACAGTGGATGCCTCCCTCTGTGTAGCACACAGGACCACAGCGCAACTGGGGCTCTTCCTCCTCATACCAGCGCTGTTCACTGAAGTCAGGAAAGAAGGCTGCAATCTCTCTGCTGGCTGAAACCACAGAGTCTACAAGAGAAGGTAAAATAGATGAGGATCCTCATGGGGAGTACAGGGTACAGGCAAGAGATAGTCAAAATCAAGTTCAGAAACCTAAGTCTACTTCCTCAGTCCTGGGGCATGTAAAGAAAACCCACAGGCCAAATCAGCTGAAATGGCTACAAAGGACCAGAAACATAAATAGAAAGAAAGCTCATTGAAGGAACATGGCTATCAACCTTACCATATAGCCTAACCACAAACCCCAACACATCCTTCCTTATTTGTGGCTCTGAACAAAGGAGATAGACTCACCTGAGCCATGGGTGGTGTTGCGCGTGTCTGTGAGGCCAAAACTCCCACGAATTGAATCTGGGGCCATGTGGCGTGCTCGAAACACTCTGGTGGGTCCCATCAGTGTCCTCCAAAGCTGGATGGCATCCTTGTGAGCAAGGATATAAGCTCGGATTGGCCCACTGTGAACAAAATGAACACATGTAAAGAATCTGACCACCCAGAGCATTCTATAAGCAGTTCATAAGTAAAGGCATACTGCATCCTGAGAGTTTCATTGCCTTTAGAGCTCAGAACCAATGCTGTTTCAAAGAGAAGTTGATAGAGGGCCACTGCTGGTATATAAGAACCACACAGATAAGCAGAGTTGCCAGGCAGCATTCAACAATACTCTTAGAGTCAATGATCCAGTAACCAATATGACTACGTGTATAAAAGGTCAATGTTGGCTTAATCAGAGCTCCATGCTCTGCTTCCTCATACTTGATATTGATTATAACTTTAAAGAGGGTAAATGAAGTTAACAATTCTATTTATGAGCAGAGGAGATATACCTAGTAGATAAAGATGCTAAGACTAAATTAGAAGTACCTGGCCATGAACTCCACCAGTCGCTGATAGAAAAAACGACCTGCAAAGAGAGAGTACCTTCATGAAGATACAGGTGCCCAAGATAAATTTTTCTACTACTACTTCCTTACCTGAAATAATAAACACTGCTTTAGAGGGGGAAGGGCAAAAGGGGGGATGCTTAGAGTCTGACATTTCTACACCTGAACCTAGGCTCTACTACTTACAACCTCTGTAGTTTCAAATAAGTCATTAACCTCCCTGCTGTTTCCTAATCTGTGTACTGGAGATATAAATATACCTACTTTTTAGCATTGTTGGGAATAATTAAATGAAATAATAAGCATTAGAATAATGACCAAAAAAATAGTCACTAAGTATTAACTACTGATAATATCATCCAGACATAAAATTGTTTCTGATTAAGACTATGAGATAGAACCCTCCTAGGAAAATAAAATAATGATAATCATGAAAAGTTTCAATAAAAACCTATGAGACAGAACCCTCCTAAGAAAATAAAATAATTATAATCATGAAAAGTTTCAGTAAAAACCAAGACTTTATAAAATTGGTTGCAGGGATAGGGTTGTAGCTCATTGGTAGAGCACTTGCCTAGCACATGCGAGACACTGGGTTCAATCTTCAGCACCACATAAAAATAAATAAATAAAATAAACAACTGAAAATATTTTTTAAAAAAAATAAAGATTCATTGCAATTTTACACAACTGATAGGTCACAGAAAGCCTGGAACATCAGATATTCCAGGGAAAATCTGATCAGACTCTTGGGATTGAGAAGCCTTCCACTCAGAAGACTATGGACTATCAGTCCTACCTTCATGTTCTTTGTAAAACTTCTGGCAATCTTCCTTTCTCCATAGTAGTTCTCTCATTCGTACAATAAGGAACTTGTTGCTCAGAATCTGCTGATGAACAGCCTGGATAAACACCACACCAAAGATTTAAAAAAAAAAAAAAAAAAAAAATCAATCAGGAGACCCAGGTGTTATGGGTCGGAACTTAAATGTCCCCCCCAAGAGCTCATTTGTTGAAGGCTTTTTCCCCAGCTGTTAGCACTATTGGGAAGCAGTAAAAACTTTAGGAGGTTGTTGAAGGGAAGTTAGTATCATTAAGGACCCAGACCCCTTCTCTCTTTTTCACTTCCCAGATGTCATGATGTAAGCAGCTTTGCTCCACTCCCCATCATGATGTTCTGCTTCATCATAGTCCCAAAGTGACAAAGCCAAGTACCATGGGCTGAAGCTCTAAAATCATGAACCCAAATAAATCTTTCCTCCTTTTAAATTTTTTACCTCAGGGGCTGGGACTGTGGCTCAGTGGTAGCGCGCTCGCCTAGCATGTGCGAGGCTCTGGGTTCGATCCTCAGCACCACGTAAAAATAAATAAATAAATAAAATTATTTTGGGGCTGGGGATGTGGCTCAAGTGGTAGCACACTCGCCTGGCATGTGTGTGGCCCGGGTTCGATCCTCAGCACCACATACAAACAAAGATGTTGTGTCCGCCGAGAACTAAAAAATAAATATTAAAAAATTCTCTCTCTCTCTCTCTCTCTCTCTCTCTCTCTCTCTCTCTCTCTTAAAAAAAAAATTTACCTCAGGTATTTTGTTACAGCCTCAGATAGCTAACATAGCAGGACAGAAAAGAAAGAAGGTGGGGTGAGATCAAGACCTCCAGTCACATAGCCAGAGTGTGAGTCTTAAGTGCAAGGGGATAGAAAGTTCTGTTTCCGCCCCTCCATTCCTCAGCCCCTGAGTTCAAGCCCACAGGACAGACCACACAGATCACCATAAAAGTCTTGTTGATGGTCCTGCTTTGAGTTTCTCTCATTCTCTCCAAACCAACACACTTGATAGATTGAAACAGCTTATGTTATATTATGATCAGGTTTTTGGTAGTTCCTATTATTCATGGAATGAAGAGCAGCCCAGTGCTCAAGGCTGCACTATCCTTGTCCACTACCATTTCTAATTCTCTATACTAGCCCAGGCCACCTACAGCCCTCAGACCCACCACAGCCTGTCCCTTCTGTGGAACACTTATCCTTCTTCTGGCACTAACCAAAATCTATGCCTCCTTTGAGACCTAGTCAAGACTCACCACTTTCAGGTCACCATTCCAGACTGTTCCGATCTTCCTCTGCACCACAACGAGCTTACTGAGCACTGGTCCTCAGCAATTACTTAATCAAACTATGGGTAGTAGAATCCTAAAAATATCCCTACCTGTGTCTATTTCTAATTTGAACCACTTCCTCAATATTAGTGTTCATTAAGGTTTTGTCATTCTACCCTCATCCTAATTCTATACTCTCTTGTCAATGTTGTTCAGTTCCACCATTTCAAAATACCACTAAAAATCTATAAAATTTTTTATCAGGCAGACAGCCAACTCTAATCCCCAGGAAAATGAATAAATAAAATATCATTAAGTCACATTTCATAATAAAAGGGATTTTGCAGATGTAATTAAGGTTACTTACTAATCAGTACACTCTGCTTTAATGTAAAGAAAGATTATCCCGCTGAACCTAATTAGTTAAATGTGCCCTTTTAAAGCAATTTTCTCTGGCTAGGAGCTAAAGAAGTCAGGAGAATTTGAGGCATGTGAAGAATTAGATACATTGTTGCTGTCTTACAGATGGAGCAGGCCATGTGATGAGAAATGGAAGTGGTCTAGAAAGGGAGAGTAGTTCCACCAAGTAAATGGGTCTTTAGTCCTGTAATCACAGGAAATAAACTCTGCCAACAATCTTAGCAAGGCTGGAAGTGGATTCTTCCCTAGATACTCCAGATAAGGGCTCAATCAATCCATACCTTGACTTTGGCCTTGTGAGACCCAGCCAAATCTACAGGACCTCTAAACTATAAAATTGTGAGGTAATAAATGAATGTTGTTTTAAACTGTCAAGTTTGTAGAAACGTTTTGTAGTGCAGAAGTATATATTAACTTGAGGTCCTTTTTTTATTATTGTTATATTGGGTCCTTTCTTTTATTTTAAATATGCCCCAAGTCTCCAAGAGAGTTTCAGTCTCCTTAGGATCAGAGTTCATGGCTCCTAGCTTTGCCTCTGCAGCACCTAGCACAGGGGTTCTTGGTAGTCACAAATGTCCCTGAAGCACGTGAAATGGTATCAATGCCCAGGGCATACAGTAGGGGCTTAACATTCATTCTTACCTCCAGAATCAACGGGTGAGCAACTGCATCAGGCTTGATCAGGGCTAGAGTAAGCTGCAGAGCCTTAGGGCTTCGCAAGATTGAGGTCATCTCACTCCTGCCATCAGAGAACTAGATTAGGGATTCATCAGTGCTATTCTCCCAACCCTTTCTACTCTGTAAGCTACCCACCTCACAAGTCAACCACTGCCCCTTACTCCTGATACTCAAAAATCACCTGACAGTTACCTTATCAGGCTGTATACATTACTTATTTACTTGCCTATTTGGACTCATAGAAGTGGTAGGTTACCCTATGGAGTATAGTTTGTGCAATGGTAAAGCCATAAAGAAGTTACTCATATAAGAGAAATTTGCTTAAACACTACCTGTCTTTGCCAATACTCTCTTCCCTTCCAAACTTTCTTCTGTATTTTATACAATTTTTATAATTACATTCCTGAACAGCCTAGCCACAAGAGTAAAATGATTGATTCCACTCTTAAGGACTTCTATCCCATAGTGCTACCCCATCTATTCTAGAATTAGAAGACTGATTCACAAGAATTGGGATGTCACCGGGGTACCAAAATGTCTGCTGGCAATCTACCATCTCTTATTTAATATGGATAGGTCAATATTTTCCCTGCCCAAATCAAATTAATATGTTTAGCGTCCTCAGTGGTCACGCTTATAGACTTGCAACTTCAAGATCAGGGACTAGTTGTAACTATATCTGAAGCAACTGAAACAGCCTGATACAAAGATGCTCCATCAATTTTATTGATGACCTAAATCTATATAGTCATATTTCTATTCATCTTTGTATTCCTAGTGTCTAACATCATGCAAAAGCTCAATAAATAATTGTGGAAAAGATATAATAAAAATATTTTACAAACGAGAGAATACCAATTTGAGGTCCCATCCAACTGTGAAATTCTATTTACATGTGAGAAACTGATCATCTCTGCATGAGACAAGGCAAGGCTCAAAATAGTATCTCAATATTATTTCTAATTTAGCAACAAATACAGAGGTTTCCATAAATACACACAGGCAGAGAATTTGGACAACATTCTCATTTATTTTGGCATAACGATCATGTTAAAAGTGATACTATGGTCTAGACCAAATAATACCTATGCTACAATCTCTTCATGTTTTTTTCTACAGCATTCAACCTTATGTTCCAACTATGAAGCCAAACCCAGTCTAACCAGTACAAAAGCAGCCAACTTACTCAACCTAATAACCCAGAAGGTAACTTCCAGTCCCTCACTCTCCATATTACCACATTCTGATAATTGTATCCACCCACTACATCTCAAAATCTATACAAACCTCATTCCCTGAACTGCTATCACCTGAGTCTAGGACACCACTATTCCTCCTTAGACTTTTGTGACAGTTTCTTTACTGGCTTCCCAATTTCTAGTCTTGCCACTCTCTAAGTTTGTTCTCACAGAAGACACAGTGAATTAAAAATGCAAAGTGAATCATATTATTCCCCTTCTTAACCCTTTAGATATACCCTGCTCTTACAATAAGCTCCAAAATCCTTATCATGGCTTACCAGGCTTTGCATGATTTAGTTTCTGGATACATCTCTAGCCTCATCTGGAACCTCACCCTCCTTAACTTTCCTTTGCTCCAGCCTCATGAGCCTTTCAGTTCTAAAGACTTTCTAGCCTGAAAGAAATGCCTTGGTGTGGCATTTTCAGATTCACCCATGCTTTCTTTGCTTACCTCCTACTGGCTCACTAGATCTTAGCTCACTTCCCCCATTACTTTCTCACAGTTCCTTGCATACTTCCATATCCTTGCATACTTGCATATCTTCTCCCACTAGAAGGCAGCTCTTTGAAAGCAGATTCGAATCAGTGCCCCTATTCAAAGTGCCTAGAACATAGATGCTTCTCAACAGTATTTGCTGAATAAATCAGTGAAAGAACCCGATCCAGTTATGCTAGGCTGCTGGGATTTAGTGGGGAGAGACCTGAGGGAGTGTCCAGGGGAGGATATAGGACCTGTAGAAAGGATGTGGTTCCTTTCCCAACACCAGTTAGGTTATGGCTACTTGGATTTTGATTTAAAACAAATGTTAAGTTGAGAAACATACTCAACTTAAAAGTCACTGCATTAGAATTAAATTTTAAAAGTTGCCTAGGCCTGCCTGCCCGCCTCCCCGTCCCTTCCCTCTCTCCTCTCTTCTCTCTCTTCTCTCTCTCTCTCTCTCTCTCTCTCTCTCTCTCTCTCTCTCTCTCTCTCTCTCTCCCCTCTCTCTCTCTCTCTCTCTCTCTCTCTCTCTCTCTCTCTCTCTCTCTCTCTCTCACACACACACACACCTAGAAAATTAAAAATTTTTTGAATTTTTAAAGTTGCCTAGGCGCGCGCGCGACACACACACACACACACACACACACAGAAAATTACGAATTTTAAAAGTTGCCTAGGCAGACCTGAGGGGGCCACCGCTCATCCTCCGAGAGAGCAGCATCAAGCTCCTCATTCTCCCGCTAGCTGCAGGGACGTGCAGCCACTCAACTCCGCCTCCTCCCAGGCACCAGTGGCCACACACACCCACTCCCACAGGCTCCCCGCCTCTGCTCCAGAACCCACCAGGCCGGGTCGCAGTTCACCCGATCCTCCAGACGCAATACCAAGTCTCTAGGCACTGCGCTAGTTAGCCTGAGCGGCCCTGCCGGGTCCTTCAGGCATCCGACCGGGCAGCCCTCCCTGGGGTCTTTGCACGATTGCTTAGCAACCCTCATGCAGCGGGCTAATTCGGGAAACAGAAGGAGGGTGTGTATTGCTGAGCTTTGCCGCGAGGCGCTGCTGCTTTTCTGCTGTTGGCCAAAATCTTGCCGCGAGGCGCTGCTGCTTTTCTGCTGTTGGCCAAAATCAGCACGGTGTGGCTGGGTTACCCTAGAGTCTACTGCGCAGTCCAGGAGATGAAAACGGGTTTTTCCTGGTGCGTGGTATATGTATGAAGAGGATGTTTGTGGCACTGGGAACGGAGAGGGATCCATTGGGGCGACTGGTGATAGGTATAATAAGGGTGGTAACAGTGTTTTCTTACAGGGCATCACTGAGATTTAGAAGTTTTAGAAGATTTAGAAATAAATCAATCAATTAAATGATAGAAATAAATGCTATCAATTTAAAGACATTTTCTCATTTAAATAATTTTAGTGTATATGGGTTTGCACTCTTGGAATATTGAAAGGAGAGTCTGCTGTGCTAATGAAGCCAGAATTAGGCAGTCATAGATAAGGTAAATCTAGTCAGGTCGGATCTTGGAGGCCAATTTTGAATGAGTTAGACAAGTTGGAGATGGTCCCCTGAGGGATTGAAATGTTAATTCCTCCATAGCTCTTCCTCCACCTTTATCAAGAACCAGCCCCTGCTCCAACCTAAGGTATTGTAACCTATTCCTGACCCAGGAATTGCCCCCTCCCTACAGGGAGCTATAAAGTTGTTAATTAATGTGTCCTGGGCTGCACCATTCTGCCCTTCCCCCTCCAGCCCACCTGTTTCCCACCCTTTGGCCATCCCACCCGGACATTCCTGGGCTAGTCACTTAAGCTGGAAGGAGAACAAAGGAAGCCTAGGACATATAAAAAGGGCAGAGTGCTTCTCTTCTGGGGATACTAGGATACCAGCTATGGCCCTCTTCGCTCTCCCAAGAGAAGTCTATGTTACCCCTTTTTAAATAAACCCTGCTTTAATAATGCTTGCGCTGTGGTGCTTTTCTACTTGTTAAACCAGGATCCAAAGAAAAGACCACTGACTCCAATTTAAAATCAAATTAAAGCAAGCTTGTAATTCCTGCCAGCCCAGACTGTTTCCTGAAATCCATGGGCTAGAGGACATACCCCAGCTCTCTAGGAGCATGGTTTTATAGAACAAAAAGTTGCAAAAGGGGAGTGTTTGAGTACTTACAGATAACAGGATTTTGACAAACATGAGATTTAGAAGAGTGAAATAAATTGCTATCAATTTAAAGACATTTTCTCATTTAAATAATTTTAGTATTTAAAAGGCAGATAGTAGGTTAATGATCTAAATGGTTCAACATTTCGAGTTAGGGAGTAAATTTAGATCCCAGCACCACAATTTATGAGGTGCTGCTGAGGTTTTAGAGAGTGTTGTAATCTGGTCAGGGAAAACCAGAATTTATGATGTGCCACTAAGGTTTCAGAGAGGGTTGTTATCTGGTCAGGGAAAGTCAGGCATGAGTGAGTTCAAGGCACAGGTAGGTATTCCAAGCAAGTTTAGAAATTGCAGTAATTTATAGTAAAACAGAAAGTAACTTTTCATGACTTTGTGATGAGATGGCTTCCAATCTTAAAATGGAATTAGGCTTGTGTCATGAGGGGGCAAAATTGCAACGTATGCAGTTGAGGAGAGAAATAAAGAATGTCCACATGCTTCTGCCTCTTTCAATGCTTTATTCACTTAAATTACACAATACAATTTCACTCTATAGGTTCTTAAGAAAAAAAACGATAATCCTTAATGCTAGGCACTTCAATAGACATAATCAATTTACAGCTTAATTAATTCAGAGAAACAATTCTAGATTAATTCTAAGCACTGAAAACACAATTTAATTATGACAGGCTAATGACATACATTCCCTCTGCATGATAAGTTCAAAAGTCTCAAGCCTTAGGCTTTATGTCCAGCAAATGCACACTCACTTAGACCGAAGTGACCAGGTCTGGAGCCAAGACAGGCTTTTCCTGGCACGGAGTGGATGACAGGTTGAGGAGAGGGTCGTAGGGAGAAGTTGTGGTTCTCAAGATGTGGTGGTAGAGTTTGAGAGTAGTGAGGATCGAGCAGAGGATCAGGAAACAATAAAAAGTGATGACAGGCTCTCCAGCTCGAGTGCATCCTTGTTTTCGCTGGCTGAGTCCCTGTTCATCAGCTCTATTATTTATACTAAATTTGGAGGCTTTTTGACCCCCCATGCAATCCTTATCAGCTACCTCCAGATTTCTCAATGACATCTCAATAGGTTCTGAAATATCTGGTCTGGTGGTCTCCACCCTGATCTTCTCAATCTTCTCACTCTGTTTATCAGGGTGAGAGGAAGTAACTTGTTTGAGGCCATACTGGAGGGCTCTGTGGGTATGCCTGGTGAGACTGCAGGTTTCAAACTGGAGTTTTTAAAATGGAGTTGTCATCCTCACAGCTGGGTTCATCAATTGTGTCAGAAATATTGTCAAAAAAATATTATTAAATTATGTAACGTTCCTATTTTACTTGCTTGACCTCTAACTCTTTATTTTCTCTTTTACAATGATTTGCCCCAGTCCTGTTGACATGCCTCACATAATGAGCTTTATGGCATCAAGTAAGTTCTTGCTTTGATGTTATAACCCTAAAGATTCAAGGACATAATTTCTAAACACAGGCTGACAAATTGCTGATCCATTCATCTCAGAATAATTGTTCACATTCTAACTAGTGTCCTTTTGTCAATAGCTCAGAAATTGGGCAAGCCAGGAAAGAGAAAGTGTTGAATAGATGTTCAGCTCAAAATACATTTTTTTCCTGCAAAAGATGTTATTTTCATATTGTTGGGAAATTTTGATAGGAAGTATGGATTAGGAAATGAAAAGGAACTAATTAAGTATAACAGTGGCAGTATGGGTATATGTACAGAAATGTCCAAACTTCTTAGTTATACACTGATAATAAATGTATTAAATAGCAATAAATTTACAAGCTACAGCAATTTCATTTACTTTAATTCACTGAGTACTCACAATTCACTTGATAGCTGTGAGAAAGGCAATTACAAATTTTTTTATTCCAATATTCACTGCTAATATCTATAATACTAAAGTTACTTCATACAAATACATACTAATATCAATAATACTAAAGTTACTTCACACAAATACATAACTCACAGAGAAAGGCCAAAGAGGGGAAAAGAGAGAGAAAGGGCCAAAAGAATATTTGAGGCAATTGGAAAAGTTCCCAAACATTAATCCAAGAAGTTCAGTAAATTCAAAGTAGAGTAAACTCAGATCCACACACATTATAAAAATGGCCAAACTACAATGAATCTTGAAAGCAAAGGGAGAAGTGAATCATCACATATAAATGATGCTTTAAAAATTATCATCTGCCTTCATTTCCTTCAGACATATACCCAGAAGTGGATAGCTGGATAGCAGGACAGTTTTTTGAGGAAGCTTCAAACTGTTTTCCATTGTGACTTTGCTAATTTACATTCCCACTAACAGTCTATTTTCTCCACATCCCTGCCAGCATTTGTGGTTTTGTTGTTGTTGTTGTTGTTGTTGCTTTTTGTTTGTTTGGTTGGTTGGTTGGTTGGTTTTCTAATGATAGTCATTCTAACTAGGGTGAGATGGAATCTCAATGCAATTTTGATGTACATTTCCAATGGCTTAAGATGTTGAGGATTTTTTATATATTCATTGGCCCTGTGTCAGCATACAAAATAAACACCTGCATACCCCTGTATATTGCAGCACTTTTTACAATAGCCACCAATATATGGAATCAGCCTAGGTGGCCATCAACAGATAATAATAAAAAATAAAACAGCATATATACGGAGTGGAGAATTATTCATACTTTCAAAAAGGATGTGATCCTGACATTTGCAGGAAAATGGGTGAAACTAGAGGACAATATGTTGAGCAAAATAAGTCAAACAAGTATCCCATGCTTTGTTTCATATGTGGCAACTGGTGAGGGGGAAGGGATGACCTAAAAATAGAAAAGTTGACTATTACAGACTGGAAAGGGGGTCAGGGAGCAAGGAGGGAAAAGGAGGGGAAGAGAGGGTTCAAGGAGAGTGAATATGAAGTTATGATCAATGCACAATATATGTGGTTATGGAAATGTCACAGTGAAACCCATTAATTTGTACAATGAATACATGTCAATAAAAAAATAAATATGATTTATTAGAAATCGTGGAGGCCATAGCAATAGGATGATACAACCAAAGTGCTGAAAGAAAATGACTGTCAACCAGGAATTCTATATCCAGCAAATCTATTCTTCAAAAATAAAGGTGAGGTTCTAGAGATAGATGACACAGCACAGTGAACAGGAAAAATGAAATTTTGAGTTGCAGATGGCTTAGAAGTGGTGGCGATGGGACATGCATTTTTGTCTTGGCTGCATTTTAGTCAAAGTGCACAAGTAGTCCTCTCTCCCAGGCTTACCTGTGCACTTCCTTTACAAACTCCATATCCAGTGAAGAAACCTGCCAGTTCATCATGATCTCACAAGAGAAATGAGAAGGCATGAACCCCCTGTCTTGGCTTCCTCCCTTCTGTCACCTCTCCTTTGTATAGTCAAATAGTTACTGCCATTCCCCAAGGATAGAGGTAAAAGTAGACACACAGGTAAGAATAGGAAGGAAATGGGGGGGAAAAGAGGGATGCTGTTCAAAGAGGAAGAATGAGAGGATACTTGGATCATTAGAATGTTAGGAAATAGATAATCACCAGGGACTTGTCTGAATGGTGGACATGAAGAGGTTACATGTCAAATTCAATGGGAAGCAGAGGAAAAGTGTTTGTACACACATCTTAGACATCCCATTGATTGGTCTCTGACACTACCAGAATAACAAAGCTGACAGCCTCTGAGAAGACATCCCAGGTGAAGCTGGAAGTCTTAAGATATAGGACCATCCCTCCAAGCATCCTGAAATCAATGATGCAAATGCTAGTATGTCTGGCCTGGCATCTGGTGATTTTTATGCCAACTTGTAGCAGAAACATAGGTACAGATATGGGTATGGACATAGATATATGCCCAAAAGGGACTTTGTGGAGACTGGGATTTAATAGCAATTTTGAAATTGTAAGCTTAGCAGTTGCAAGAACTAAACACAAGAGGGCACCTTAGATACTTTGACATTGGAGATGCTGATAACATTTTTAGCTTTTTTAGATCGAATGTATGTAAAATTCTCTTTAACAAATCAGAGAGATTTTGTGAATGGTGTGACTTTCAGAACTCACATACATTAAAGCTACACTTTGGGAGCTTTATAAATGAATTTATACATGAATTTAATTTTGTAATGACTTGGAAAATGGAAGATGACAACTTAATGAAAAGATTATCTCCAAATTATTGTGGGGACAAGTGCATGGAGTACTACATCTGTGGCATATGTTAAGGGCGTCTGAGTGGCAAACCACTCCCCTCATGCTAGGCATGTGAGTGGCAAACCGCATAGCCTGGGTGTGAGGCCACATGCTGCAGTCCCTGTGCTTGCTCCACAGCCCACTCCTTGATTGGTCGCTGCAAGGATGGTTGGTTAGAAATTGTATTGGTGGCTGTCTATAACCTGCTTAGCTACTGCCTGAGTATATATACATGGTAACTGCACAATAAAATCAGACCTTCTTCCTGCTTGGTCTCCAGAGATCTTGAATAGTGACTCTGTAGCCACACTCTCCTCTACCCTATTCCGTGGACCTCCTCACTGGACAAGAGAGAGCCCACACAATTTATGAGTCACAGCTGAGAAATATAATAAAGAAAATATCATGCTGCTGAGTACATTTATTGAACCATTACTTTTTGTTAAGGAGGTATTCTATGATGTAGACAGATTTTTGGTTTTTGTTGTTGTTTGGTTTTGTTTTGTTTTTTGCTTATGTTTGAGAATTTAGGTTTACCCTTCCTTAATTTAATTTTTCTCATCAACTCCTCTACTAAAGTGAACCTTGGCCTGGGCTAATTAGGCTTCATTATCCATATTGAAATCATATACAAACTTTTTTGTTGTTGTATTTTGCAGGGCTAAGAATGAACCCAGGGCCCACTAGGACCCAGCCCACTATGTGCTTTAACATCGAATTACATCTCCAGTCCTGTCATGGGGCGCTGTCTCAGAAAACACTTTTAAGTCCAAATTCAAACAAAAGAGAGCATTATTTGCCTGGCCTTGGACTGTCACCCACCTGTAGAGACTGATGCTCTGTGGGAGAACAGAAATTTTCTAACCTGTGTCTTGGAAATTTAAGGACAAAAATCACAACTCAGGGGTTTTTCTCAACATCATGCAAGCAAGCAAGTTACAGACACTAAAAAAAAAAAAAAAAAAAAAAAAAAATTTAAAAAAAAATCAGTTAGCTTACAACTTAGTTAACTGCATCTTGGGTCTAAACAAGTGTTAGAAAACTTTATCCTGAGTTTCAGCTGAGGGGGGCAATAATCTATTTCAAAGTCCTGTAGACCTATAACTATACTCAAACCCAAGATATAGCTCTCCACAATCACCACCATATCCTGAACTGGGTATATTCTCTGAGATACAAAATACAGAACAATTTTTTTTATAAGAAGACAGCTTTTGCTTCTGTTTCTCAGAAATGGGTCATGCAGTTCCCTCTTTAAAGGAGCAGTAACAGTGAAACTAAGATGGAGTCTCTACAGCCACACTTTTTGTTCATATAGCCACAATGACTCCATTCCTATTATCCCAGTACTAGTAACTTATTTGATGCTTGGCAGTTATCTCATTTACTCATCATTTTACTACTGATATCTATAAGCCTTATGTTTAGATGATCAAGCTAATACAATTGTTCACAAATATAACCTATAACTTACACTCTTACTGATTTTATTGATTAGTTTACACCATAACAATCCTTCCTATACAATTTTAAGAGATTTATCCATCCTACAGCTCCTGAATATTTTATTCTCTTGTCTCACAAGAACTATTCAGAGATGAAGAATAATACATGACAGAATAAACTTTTATATAACTTTTTAAAGCAAATCTTGTGAATTTCACCTTTCTGTATATCTATAAAGCACTAATTTAAAAAAAAAACAATAAATAAATAGAAGTAAGACCAGTAGAGAACAGGGGAAGGAAGGGAGGGATAAAGGAAGTACTAGTAAATGAAATGGAGCAAATTATATTCTATGCATATATGTCAAAATGAAGCCTGATATTAAATATAACTATAATAATGCACTAATAAAAACACTTTTTAAAAACAAATCTTTTCTAATCATTCTCTGAACTTTTTGTTTGTTTTTAAGCTGGGATTTCTCTATATTGTTAAGGTTGCTTTTAAATTTCTGGGTCAAGTCTGGGATCAGTGACCCTCCTGCCTCAGTCTACAGAGTAGCTGGAACTACAGGCACATGCCACTACACCCAACTTCATAATGTCTTTTCCTACGTATGAAACCTCTGTATTCAAAATCTGAGATGCTATAAAACATAATAAAGGGAAAGGAGTCAGTGCAAAAAAATAGACAGATAAAGGCAAAATCAAGACAATATAAGACACAATTAGAATTCGTTGCTAGCTGACCTATAAAATACTAAAGGGAATCTTCTAAACTGAAATGAAAAGACTCTAGACAGAAACTTGAATCCATATCAATAAATAAAGAGCCAATAGAGGTAACTACATAAGAAAATATAAAATACAATATAAATAAACTTTTGTTTATAAATCTTTTCTGATTTAAAAGATAACTGCATAAAGCTATAATTATAAATCTGTGCTCATCAACCATACACTGTATAAAGGTATAATTTAGGTGACAATAACAGCTCAAAGAAAGGTGGAGAAAATCACTTATGTTTGAATTCTTTTGTAATTAAGTTGGTATTAATCCAAATTAGATTGATAAAAATTAAAATTTTACTTGTAATCCCCAGGATAACTGAAAAAATATATTCATTTTTTATAGTAAAAGTGAGTTCTTTGAATGTCATCTCTTAGACATCTCTTGGTTTCCTGTTTCTAGTGTCCTCTGAGTCTGTGATACTGTGGATCCCCCAAACTGTGCATTCTAATTGCCAGATGTCTGTGCCAGTCATTGAAGTTCAGACACTGGACACAGTTTCTAGTGTCATTTTCATTATTTGTATAAGCAAGAATACAAAAAACATCCCAATCTTGCCCTGCCAAATATCATTTATCCTGATGGAGATTATTATTCCTTCTATTGAGAAGAAGCCAAAAAGCAGAAGGGGAGAAAGAAAGAAATTTGATCTACTCTTCTATCTTTGCCTTTTTCTCTTAAGATATTGGAGTTAACCTCTAAATCTTAGATAAAGATGTGGATTTTCTTCTTAAATGAAGAAGCAGATGTCAGGAAATTTACCTCTTCAAATAATTTCCTTGCTGCAAATTCCTGTGCCTTACTATTCCCTTTGGATCTTAGAACTGGGCACTTAACCTGGCATGGTGGTTCTTGCCTGTAATCTCAGCAATTCATACAGGAGGATCACAAGTTCAAGGCCAGCCTCATCAACTCAATGAGATCCTGTCTCAAAACAAAACTAAAAAGGACTGGGAATATAGCTTGTAACAGGGCCCTGAGTTCAATCCCCAGTACCAAAAAAAAAAAAAAAAAAATCAGGCATTCACATGAGTGTTACCCAAAACTTCTGACATGCAATAGGTCCAAAAATTAAACCACATGCCAGGTTGAAAGCAAAACAAAGTTGTTTTGCAGAATATTATTCATTCAAAAACCAATAAACCATTAGCTGGGAAGATTCTTCATCCAGATTTTTTCTCCTCCTCTTTCATAGGCCTGTTAGGGGCATGAGGATGCTTCTCATCTACGGTCACATGATCTGAATGTAGTGGCTACTTGCTACCAATTTCTCTACACTTGATGCTTGTTCCTGGAAGAGCACTCTCACCATAGAGGTTTTCTGTGTCTTCATTGTCTGAATAGGATCATATGTACCTTTGGGGAGCACAAGGATGGGTGGAAGAAATGGAGGAGAAAATACTGGAATCTAGAAGGTCACTGATAGCAGAGGAGAGGGATGGAATAAAGAATACTAACCAAGAAATTTGAAAAAGTCTTCATAATCCTGTATTTGACCCTGGTATTTATACCAATAATATGTATAAAAGTTTAATGTAATATATAATCTGCACTTTCTAGTCCCCTATAAACTCCTTACTGAGATGAAAATCCTTGTCCTGCTAACCACAAAATGTGATTGTTAGGTTACAGGGAACAAAATATTAAATTGTCTTTTCAAGATTGAAATTTCTTATGAATATTACTGAATGACTTACATGTGGTCATAGTCACTTAGATGGCAGCAGGCTCCAACTTATCAAAGAAGATTTAGGATGTAGACAGATGCTGACAGAATGCATCATGTGGCATTGGTGCAAAGGATGCATGATGTATGTCTTGGAATATCACTGTGAAAAGAATGTCCACTGTAACATGAGATTGACCCAAATTTAAGCCATCACCTCCTCAACCATTTAATAGTGCAAAATACTTGTCTTCTGTCTCAGAGAATTTTATGAGCTGATTGGAGTGATCCATAAAAAGAGGGTTCAGGGACTTCAAATATGCTCCAGAGGCCTTTATTTTTAATTTGTTAAAATTAAAAATTTTAGTAGAGTGCATTTTGACATTTAATGCATACATAGAGTACAACTCATTCCAGTTAGGATCCCATTCTTGTGGTTGTACATGATGTGGAGTCACACTGGTTGTGTAAAGTTACATCTGATTAATTCTACTGTCTTTCTATTTCTATTTCATCATCCCATCTCTTCATTTCCCTTTATCTAATCCAATGAACTTCTGTTCTTCTCCTCCCTCACCTCCTTGTTATGGGTTAAGCAACCACATATCAGAGAGACTTTTGGTCTTTGGGTTTGGGGGATTGGCTTATTTCACTTAGCATGATAATCTCCAGTTTCATCCATTTACTGGTAAATTACATAATTTTATTCTTCTTTTTGGTGTATATATACCACATTTTCTTTATTAATTCATCTGTAAAAGGCACCTACGTTGGTTTCGTAGATCGTCTATTGTGAATTGAGCTGCTATAAACATTGATGTGGCTGCATCACTACAGTATGCTGATGTTAAGTCCTTTGGGTATAAACTGAGGAGTGGGATAACTAGGTCAAATTGTGGTTTCATTCCAAGTTTTCTGAGGAATCTCTGTACTGCTTTCCAGAGTAGTTTGCACCAAAAAAAAATTGCAATCTCACCAGAATTGTATGAGTAAACTTTTCCCCCCACAGTCTCACCAACATTTATTGTTACTTCTATTCTTGATAATTGCCATTCTGACTGGAGTGAGATAGAATCTCAGTGTAATTTTAATTTGCATTTCTCTAATTGTTACAGATGTTGAAACTTTTTTCATATATTTTTTGACCAATCATATTTCTTCTTCTGTGAAGTGCCTGTTCAGTTCCTTTGCCCATTTATTGATTGGATTATTTGGGCTTTTTGGTGGTAAGTTTTTTTAGTTCTTTGTATACCCTGGAGATTAATGCTTTATCAGATGCCTTCTTGATGACCCAACTTTTATAACTGTATTATTTTTATGCAAATCTGCTCTGTCCCCCTACTCTGCAGAAGAAAGAGCTGGGACTGTCAGGAAAACTGGCTCTCTCCTTTTTTTGTTCTTGGAAGCAAATAAAGCAAAGCTCACTCACCTTTGTCTCTTCTAGGCTTGCCCCGTTGTAGACCATAGGAAGAAAGAAGTCTGGAAGACAGAAACACATATGGAAGACTAGCCACTCTGTCCTCCATCCTCAGGGTAAAAACTAGGATGAGAGATATTCTGGTTATCACACAGCAACAGCAAATCCCATTGGAAGAGGTGGAGGCTGGGGCTCCTCTTTCATGCAAGCTGCATTCTAAAGGAGTGAAGAAACAGGAAACTTTTTTCCCTCATTTCCTGGTAAAAAGATCTTAATTCTAGGTAATCTGCTTCAAGGGTAAATAACAACATCTATAATCCTTCTTAGTTGTTTTAGAAAAGACACGGTAAACTATAAATTACTGTAAAGAAGTGAACAAAGGAGACACACAAACACACACACACACATTTCTCAAAAGTTACATAGCTCATCATTACCATGACTACGTTATGATTTAGTATTCCTTTAGACACAAGTGCTAGATAACTGAGATAAGTCCAGGCTAATATAAACACAGAGTCATTTTCTTCAAGGACATCACCATGGAAACTAGACAGTGCACCCTCATAGTTATCTTAATACCTTCAAGGAGGAATTGCTGGGCATTCCAAGTTGGTCCTGTTGGGAAAGGCTGGGAGAGTAACCTGGGAGAGTACCTGTTACCCCCTGGGAGTTTTGCTCACCAGAGGAACACTTCACTATAAATCCCCACAGTCAGAATACCTACAAATTACAATGAAATAGCTATATTGAGATGTCTTAGAAGATACTGAGTTCTGGGCTAGGGTTGTTGCTCTGTGGTAGAGTGCTTGCCTAGCATGTGTGAAGCATTGCATTCAATTCTCAACATTGCTTACAAATAAATAAAATAAAGGTCCATTGACAACTAAATATTTTTTAAAAATAAGCTGCATTAGTTTTAAATCTTTTGGATATATAATGAGGAGTGGGATAGCTCAGTCATATTGTGGTTCCATTCCTAGTTTTTTGCGTAATCTCCATTCTGCTTTCCAGAATGGTTACACTAATTTTCAGTCCCACCAACAATGTATGAGTGTACCTTTTTCCCCACACCCTCACAACAGTTATTGTTATTTGTAGTCTTGATAATTGCTATTCTGACTGGAGTGAGATAGTCCAGAATATACAAAGAACTCAAGAAAAATTAACTCCTCCCCCCAAAAAAAACCACAAATAACCCAATTAACAAATGGGCAAAAGAAAACTAAATACTCAAGAGAAGAAACACAGATGATTAACAAATACATGGAAAAAATAATCAACATCTCTGGCAATCAGGAAAATTCAAATAAAAAGTATATTAAGATTTAATCTCACTAATTCATAATATTTTTAACCATTGTAGTATTGTGTAGAGATATATCACTGTGGTTTTTTTGTTTTCATGTCTATTTTCCTGATGACTTGAGATGATTTTAATAGATTATTTTAATTTCTTTACCTTCCTGCTCACCTCTTTCTTTTTTTTATTAGTTACACATGACAGTACAATGATCTTGACATATCATACATTTCAATCAAATGTGGTATAATTTCTCATTTTTCTGAGTGTACAGGTTTCAGAATCACATTGGTCATATAGTCATACATACAGCAATACCAGTGTCTATTTTATTCTGCTGCATTTCCTATCCCCCCTTCCCCTCCCCTCCCTTCCCATGACTTCTCCCTACCCAATCTAATGTGACTCACTTCTTTTTTCCCCCTCACATCATCATACATGTATTCTGTATAACGATGTGGGTCTCCTTCCATCTTCCATGCAATTCCCCTTCTCCCTCCCTCCTCCCCACCTCTCTTCCCTATTTAGTGGTAATCTTCTTCTCATGCTCTTCCTCCCTATCCCATTTTGAGTCACTCCCTTTATATCAGAGAAGACATTCGGCATTTGTTTTTTGGGGATTGGCTAACTTCACTTAGCATAATCTGCTCTAATGCCATCCATTTCCCTGCAAATGCCATGATCTTGTTATTTTTTAGTGCTGAGTAATATTCTATTGTGTATAAATGCTACATTTTTTATCCATTCACCTATCGAAGGGCATCTATATTGGTTCCACAGTCTAGCTATTGTGAATTGTGCTGCTATAAACATTGGTGGCTGTGTCCCTGTAGTATACTCTTTTAGGTCTTTTGGGTATAGTCCAAGAAGGGGAATAGCTGGGTCAAATGGTGGTCCCATTCCCAGCTTTCCAAGGGATCTCCATACTGCACCAATTTGCAGTCACACCAGCAATGTATGAGTGTACCTTTTTCCCTGCATCCTTGCCAGCACTTGTTGTTGCTTTTCTTTTGCAGTGCTGAGGACCAAACCCAGAGTCTCAACACATGCTAGGCATGTGCTCTACTACTGAGCTACACCCCAGCCCCATTCCTTTATCTTCAGTTGTAAAGTACTTGTTCAAGTATTTTTAATTGAGTTCTTTTCCATTTTTCTTTCTTTTAATTAAACACTTACTTTGAGATAACTGTACATTCATATGCAATTATAAAAAACAATACAGAGGGGGATGTTGTGATTTTCATTCTTGGTGTTTAGATGTTGCAGTGGTTGAGGCAAGATGCTGCAAAATCTGCTGGGTTTTCCTCAGATTGCCCAAAGTACCATCAGCATGGTTTCACACAGGCACTTTGAAAATAAATTTCCAGAGAAACAAAAGCTGTTTCAGAAGGATAATGGAACTTCAGTGCATCTAAAGGATGGGGTAGCCGATGCCCTGCTATATAGAGCTATCATGAGTCTTAACAGTTGGTGGAACAGCATATGTCATATATCAGTTGGCTGTAGCTTCATTTCCCAAGAAGTAGAATTGACTACAGTCATCTCAGCAATCATTGGTTTCGTTTAATTCAGCTCTCTGTGGACTAGTAATCAGAAAAATAACTGAGATCTCTTTGGGGATCAATATTTATTGACTTGTACTAACTGCCAACAATAAAGCAGGTTTTACCATGAAGGAAAAAAAGAAACTATACAGAAGGTCTCATGTATCCTTTGCCTAATTTCTCCTAATTGCAACATCTTGCAAAACTGAACTCTAATATCACAACCCAAGATATTATAATTGATACAGTCAAAATATATCAAGTTTACATCATCACAAATATCCCACATTTCTACACCCGTCTACCTCTCACCATAGCCCTCTAATCAAGTCACTTGAATCACTAAAACAGAGAGTTATGGTCCTTCAACCACATTGGACTTGAGTAAATTTACATATTTAAAGCTCCTTTGATAAAATTGAGGAAAGACCTCATTACACTGCCAATATTTATTCTCTTAATCTTTCTCCCAGCCTTTCCCAACAGGACCAAGAGCCATTACCAGAGTGACTGTTCACACCAAGGGACACTGACTTTGACCTGAAACTAATTCCAGGATACACAAAGTATGGTCCACCACTAGATGATCACTAGTTTTTAACTCAGTCCTTCTCACAGTGGGTCCAGTGGGTCTCTGAAGACATCCAATGGTTATTTCCCCAATTCTGAAGACACAATTGTACTCAGATTGACAAAATCCCACATTGGATATACATACTACTTCAAACCTATTAGAATGGCTTAAACAAAAAAAAAATTGACAACATCTAATGAGGGCAAGGATGTAAAGCAATAGAATTCTCATTCATGGCATAGCCACTTTGAAAGAGAGTTTTGCAGTTTCTTACACAGCCAAATATAGGATTACCATATGATCTAGCAATCATGCTTAAGATATTAACCCAAATGAGTTGAAAACATATAACCACACAAAAACATATACAGGATGCTTATAGCAGCTTTATTCATTATTGCCAAAACTCTGAAGAAACCAAAATATTCCTCAATAGGTGAATGGATAAACTGTGGTACAACCAGAAATAGGTTGTTACTCAGTGTTAAAAATAAATGAGCAAAAGGAAACCTAAATTCATCTTTTTTAAGTTTTTTTAAGTTGTAGGTGGACACAATACCTTTATTTTATTTATTTATTTTTATGTGTTACTGAGGATTGAACCCACTGCCTCACATGTGCTAGGCAAGTGCTCTACCACTGAGCTACAAGCCCTTAAATGCATCTTAACTAAGTGAAAGAAACCAATCTTAAAAGGCTACTTACTATATGTTTCAAACTATAGGGCATTCTAGTAAAGACAAAACTCTATAGACAGGAAAATGGTTGGTAGTTGCCCCAGTTGTTTGGAGCAAGAGGAGGTAAAAAATAGAACAGAGCTTCTTTTTCCAGCTTAGATTGAACACAAGCCCTCACACACTAGGCAAACTCTAAGTTACATCACTTTTTACATCTAAGTTACATCTTTTTTTTAGATAGGGACTCAACAAGTTGCCCATGATAGCCTTGAACTTGTCATCCTTAGCTCCATTCTTAACTTCCTATATTGCTGGGATTACAGATGCAGACCACTACACCTGGCTAGAATTAGGCATTTTTAGGATGATGAAGCTATTCTGCATGATACTATAATGGTGGTTATATGTCATCATACATTTGTCAAACCAATAGAATATATGTCAAAAGTGAACACTAATGTAAACTATGGACTTTAGGTGAAAACGACATATCAATACGGTTTAATCAATGGCAACAAGCATACCACAATGGTTCTGGATGTTGATAGTTGGGAACCTATGAGTTTGTGGAGGCAAAAGGTATATAGGAACTCTGTATTTTCTGCCCAACTGTACTGAGAACCTAAAATTGCCTGAAAGGATAGTCTTTGAAATTTTTTATCACCCCAAAATAAAGCCCAATACCCATTCCATCTTCTCCCCTGCACTTGTAACCAACAATCAGATTTCTATCCCAATATATTTGTCTATTTCATATAAATAGAATCATACAGTATATGAACTTTTGTGTCTGGCTACATTTGCTTATGATGTTTTTAGGTTTATCCACATTATAGCATCTATCAGTGCTTCATCTTTATAGCAGAATAATGATTTTTTGTATAGTATACTCTGTAGTTTGTGTGTTTGTCCTATGATAGACTTTATGTTGTTTCCACTGTTTGGCTATTGTGAACAGGATCAGCATGAACATCACCATAAACATCAGTAGTAAAAAATTACTACTAATTTAGTGGGCTAAAACAATAGAAATTTATTTTCTGGGCTGGGGATGTGGCTCAAGCAGTAGCGCGCTCACCTGGCATGCGTGCGGCCCGGGTTCAATCCTCAGCACCACATACCAACAAAGATGTTGTGTCTGCTGAAAACTAAAAAATAAATATCAAAATTCTCTCTCTCTCTCTCTCTCTCTCTCTCTCTCTCTCTCTCTCTCTCTCTCCTTTAAAAAAAAAGAAATTTAGGGCTGGGGATTTGGCTCAAGTGGTAGCACGCTCGCCTGGCATGCGTGCAGCCTGGGTTCGATCCTCAGCACCACATACCAACAAAGATGTTGTGTCCGCCAACTAAAAAAAAAATAAATATTAAAAATTCTCTCTCTCTCTCTCTCCTCTCTCACTCTCTCTTTAAAAAAAAGAAATTTATTTTCTTATAGTTCTAAAGGCCAGAAATTCAGAATCAGTTTTGCTAGAGCAAAGCCCAAGCTATTGGCAGGACTGCATTCCCTCCAGAAATTCTAGAAGAAGAATCTGTTCCTTCTAATTTCTGGGGGCTGATGATGCTCCTTGGCTTCTAAATTCCAATCCTCCAATCTTTGCATCCATCTTTAAATCATCTTTTCCTCTGTGTATAATCTCCCTCTCTTTCTTATAATGATTCTTGTTATGGCATGTAGCATTGTTATGGGCTGAATTGTATCCTCTGAAAAGATATGTTGAAGTTCTAATTCTCAGAACCTATGATTTTGACCTTTTTTAAAAATATGATCTCTGCAAATATGGTCAATTTAAGATGAAGTCATAATAGATTCAGGTCATTTCTAATCCAATATGACTTGGGAAAGAGAAAACAGACAGAGACACACAGGAAGAAGAAGGTGATGTGATTCTAGAGATAGGGCTTGCAATAATGCGAACTCAAGCCATAGGATACCAAGGATTGCCAGAAAACATCAGAATTTAGAAGAGATAAGTATGGATTGTCCCATACTGGTCTTAGTGGGAACACAGCCCTGCTGTCATATTGGTTTCAGGCTTCTAGACTTCAGAACTGTTAAACAAAGAATTTCTATTGTTTAAAACACCCAGCTATAGTATTTTTATAGTGGCCCTAAGGAATTAATAAGGGCCCACCTGAACAGTCCAGAATAATTGCCTTGGCTCAAGATACTTAACCCTATTTGCTAAAATCCTTAAACTCTAGGGATTAGGATGAATATTTTGCTGGGCATTTTTCAGCCTACTAATCATTTTCATTCATTTTAAATAATCTCTAATTTCTTTTTAAATTTATTCTTCAACCTGGAATGATTTTGGTCCTTCATTAAACTGTGTAATTTTGTTATTATAAAAATAAACATTTGGGGGACTTTGCAGATATAGTTTGTGTACAGATTTTTAATTTAAATTTAGTTTTGATCAGTTTAAGTCTGTTCAAAAAATGTGTTTTGTATTATTTTAATATGTTTAAAATTTTTAAGAATGTTTTGTGTACCAGAATATGACCCATTTTGGCAAATGTTCCATGTGTCCTTGGAAAGAATGTATATTGGTATTGTTGGGTGAAGCAGTTTATAAATGTCAGTTAGGCCAAATGGATTGAAAGCATTGTAAAAATTGCCAAAGTACAACTTATATTTGACAGAGCGCACAATTTACAAGTTACTTTTTGGCCTCAAAACATGTTGTTCCCTTTACCTTTAGGCCTTACTTAAGTTCTAAAGTTCTACAATGGTGAATGCTTTTTGTTTGTACACTACTGCTTGGAGCATGAGTGTTTGCATATTTAATGCTTGAGATATGTGTGTGTGTGTGTGTGTGTGTGTGTGTGTGTGTGTACACAGACACACATACACATATTATATGTATATGCATAATTTAAGGAATTTCTTGAAGAGAAGTCAAGATATTAAATCATTTGAGCAATTTGTGGACTATTTAATTTCTCTCACATAAGACAAGGGAAAATGTGAAAATGACTGCTAATAAGCATAAAAGGATTAAAAATTAGAAGACATGCACCCATAAATATATTTACATTAAACAGTCATGAATGTGTATTATTAAACATATACATGTATATTGAGGAGATTGAAGAAAATGTGAAAAAAAGGACAAACAAAGATCAGACTATTCTGCATAGACTTTGCCATGGGGAGAGATTGGAGATTTGTCTAGAGCTGTAAATATATTTTACTGTCTTTTCTTGTTCCTGTTGAGAAAAAGCATCATGTATCTACTAGTCCAGACCAAGACCTCCAAGCACATGACATCAACAGGAAGATGATGCAGGAAGAGGTAGAATAAGAACATAATGGGATTATGAATGATAGAACCAAAACAACATCCTAGATAGTTTAGAATTGTTTTTATCTTCCTTTGATGGTTAATTTTAAAGGAACCAGTATGTTTTCAAAGAGATTCAACACCCAAAAAAGGAAATAGAAATGTTCAATATATTTTGGTTCCTCAGCTCAGTCTACCTGGATTTACAGGGGATGATTTTGATGACCTTTAAGACACTAGACAGGAGACCTGCGACCAACCGGTGGGGCAGGCCCAGTGGCCTGCCAGCGTGGTAGACACATTGCCCCAATTGGAGGAGGAGCGGAGCAGAGCCGCTTCCCACCTGCAAGGTGGGCAGACTTGTGACCGACCGGCAGAGCAGGCCCAGCGGCCTGCCGGCATGGTAGATACATCACCTCAATTGGAGGATGGGCAGAGCAGAGCTGCCGCCCACACCTGCATCCCCAATTGGAGGAAGGGCCCAGCTGCAGCCCACAGGTAGGCAGACCGTGCGTCCCAGAGAAGAGGCCCAGCGGCTCGCCGGCCTAGTTGAAAGATCACCCCAATTGGAGGAGGGGCACAGCCACCACCTGCACAAGCAAGGTAGGCAGACCTGTAACCTGGAGAACAGGCCCAGCAGCCCACCGGCGTGATAGACAGATCACCCCAACTGGAGGAGGAGCACAGATGCCGCCTGCACCTGCAAGGGATACTTTGCAACTATACAAGAGCAATATAAATATATAGGGGGAAAATTCAATAACACAACAGCTTCAACAAGCAGAAAGAAACACGAGCAGTATGAAAAGACAAGGAAAGAAAGGACCACAAGCAATGCAGGTCAACTCAACTTTAGAAGAGTAATAGCTGCAGCAGATGGAATGTCAGATAAAGAATTGAGGATTTACATGCTTCAGATGATCTGGAGTCTCAAGGAAGACATTAGACAACAAAATCAGACAATGAAAGATCACTTCGACAATGAATTACATAAACAAATCCAAGAAGCAAAAGATCAACTATATAGGGAGATAGAGGTTATAAAAACAAACAGAAATCCTAGAAATGCAGGAAGCAATAAACCAACTTAAAAACTCAAATGAGAATACTACCAGCAGAGTAGAACACTTAGAAGATAGAACATCAGACAATGAAGACAAAATATTTCAACTTGAAAAGAGTAGAACACTTAGAAGATAGAACATCAGACAATGAAGACAAAGTATTTCAACTTGAAAAGAACATACACAGCTCAGCAAGACTTTAAGAAACCATGAGCGAAACATCCAAGAAATTTGGGATAACAAAAAGAGACCAAACTTAAGAGTCATTGGGATACAGGAAGGTATAGAGGTCTAAACCAAAGGAATGAGCAATCTGTTAAACGAAATAATACGAGAAAACTTCCCATACTTGAAGAATGAGACAGAATCCCAAATCCTAGAAGCCTACAGGACGCTGAATGTGCAAAATCATAAGAGATCCACACCTAGACACATTATAATGAAGATGCCCAACATACAGAATAAGGAGAGAATTTTAAAAGCTTCAAGAGAAAGGAAGGAGATTACATTTAGGGGTAAACCAATCAGGATAACAGCTGATCTTTCAACAGACTCTGAAAGCTAGAAGATCCTGGAACAACACATTTCAAATGCTGAAAGAAAATGGGTTCCAACCAAGGATTGTGTATCCAGCAAAATTAAGTTTCAGGATGGAAGATGAAATTAAAACCTTTCACGATAAACAAAAGTTAAAAGAATTTGCAGCTAGAAAACCATCTCTTCAAAACATCCTCAGCAAAACATTACAGGAAGAGGAAATGGAAAATAGCAATGAAAACCAACAGTGGGAGGTAGTACAGTAAAGGGAAAAAATAATCAAAGAGGAAAACAAACCATGTTAAGTAACATAAATAAACAAATATGGCTGGAAGAACAATCTATATCTCCATATTAACCCTAAATGTTAATGGCTTAAACTCACCAATTAAGAGACACAGGCTAGTAGAATGGATCAAAAAAAATCCAACAATATGCTGCCTACAGGAGATGCATTTGATAGGAAAAGACATACATAGACTGAAGGTAAAAGGTTGGGAAAAATCATATCACTCATATGGACTTCAGAAACAAGCAGGAGTGTCCATATTCATATCAAATAAAATAGATTTCAAGACAAAGTTAATAAAAAGGGATAAAGAGGAACACTACATACTGCTCAAGGGAACCATACACCAACAAGACATAACAATCATAAATATATATGCTCCAAACAATGGTGCAGCTATGTTCATCAAACAAACTCTTCTCAAGTTTAAGAGTCTAATAGACCACCATAGAATAATTATGGGAGACTTCAACACACCTCTCTCACCACTGGACAGATCTTCCAAACAAAAGTTGAATAAAGAAACTATAGAACTCAATAATACAATCAATAACCTAGACTTAATTGACATATATAGAATATACCACCCAACATCAAGCAGTTACACTTTTTTCTCAGCAGCACATGGATCCTTCTCAAAAAATAGATCATATATTATGTCACAGGGCAACTCTTAGACATTATAAAGGAGTAGAGATTGGGCTGGGGGTGTGGCTCAAGCAGTAGCGTGCTCGCCTGGCATGCGTGCATCCCGGGTTCGATCCTCAGCACCACATACCAACAAAGATGTTGTGTCCACCAAGAACTAAAAAAAATAATAAATATTGAAAAAAAATTCTCTCTCTCTCTCTCTCCTCTTTCACTCTCTCTTTAAAAAAAAGGAGTAGAGATAATACCATGCATCTTATCTGATCATAATGGAATGAAACTGGAAATCAACAACGATAAAAGAAGAAAGGAAAAATCATGCATCACTTGGAGAATGAACAATAGGTTACTGAATGATCAATGGGTTATAGAAGATATCAAGGAGGAAATTAAAAAATTCTTAGAGATAAATGAAAACACAGACACAACATATCGGAATCTATGGGACACAATAAAAGCAGTTCTAAGAGGAAAATTTATTGCCTGGAGTTCATTCCTTTAAAAAAGAAAAAATCAACAAATAAATGATCTCACACTTCATCTCAAAATCCTAGAAAAAGAAGAGCAAAACAACAGCAAAAGAAGTAGAAGGAAAGAAATAATTAAAATCAGAGCTGAAATTAATGAAATCAAAACAAAAGAAACAATTGAAAAAATTGACAAAACTAAAAGTTGGTTCTTTGAAAAAATAAATAAGATTGATAGACCCTTAGCCATGCTAACAAAGAGAAGAAGAGAGAGAACTCAAATTACTAGCATATGGGATGAAAAAGGCAATATCACAACAAACACTTCAGAAATACAGAAGATAATTAGAAATTATTTTTAATCCTTATACTCCAATAAAATAGAAGATAGTAAAGGCATCGATAAATTTCTTAAGTCATATGATCTACCCAGATTGAGTCAGGAGAATATGGACAACCTAAACAGACCAATATCAATCGAGGAAATAGAAGAAGCCATCAAAAGACTACCAACTAAGAAAAGCCCAGGACCGAATGGGTATACAGCAGAGTTTTACAAAACCTTTAAAGAAGAACTAATACCAATACTTTTCAAGCTATTCCAGGAAATAGAGAAAGAGGGAGAACTTCCAAATTCATTCTACGAAGCCAACATCACCCTGATTCCTAAACCAGACAAAGACACTTCAAAGAAAGAAAACTACAGACCAATATCTCTAATGAATCTAGATGCAAAAATCCTCAATAAAATTCTGGCAAATCGGATACAAAAGCATATCAAAAAAACTGTGCACCATGATCAAGTAGGATTCATCCCTGGGATGCAAGGCTGGTTAAATATGTGGAAATCAATAAATGTTATTCACCACATCAATAGACTTAAAGATAAGAACCATATGATCATCTCGATAGATGCAGAAAAAGCATTTGACAAAGTACAGCATCCCTTCATGTTCAAAACTCTAGAAAAACTAGGGATAACAGGAACATACCTAAATATTGTAAAAGCTATCTATGCTAAGCCTCAGGCTAGCATCATTCTGAACGGAGAAAAATTGAAGGCATTCCCTCTAAAATCTGGAACAAGACAGGTATGCACTCTCTCACCACTTCTGTTCAACATAGTTCTCAAAACACTGGCCAGAGCAATTAGACAGATGAAAGAAATTAAAGGCATAAAGATAGGAAAAGAAGAACTTAAATTATCACTATTTGCAGTTGACATGATTCTATACCTGGCAGACCCAAAAGTGTCTACAAAGAAACTATTAGATCTAATAAATGAATTCAGCAAAGTGGCAGGTTATAAAATCAACACGCATAAATCAAAGGCATTCCTGTATATCAGCAACAAATCCTCTGAAATGGAAATGAGGACAACCACTCCATTCACAATATCCTCAAAAAAAATAAAATACTTGGGAATCAACCTAACAAAAGAGGTGAAAGACTTATATAATGAAAACTACAGAACCCTAAAGAGAGAAATAGAAGAAGATCTTAGAAGATGGAAAAATATACCCTGTTCATGGATAGGCAGATCCAACATCATCAAAATGGCAATATTACCAAAAGTTCTCTATAGGTTTAATGCAATGCCAATCAAAATCCCAACAGCATTTCTTGTAGAAATATATAAAGTAATCATGAAATTCATATGGAAGAATAAAAGACCCAGAATAGCAAAAACAACTCTAAGCAGGAAGTGTAAATCAGGCAGTATAGCGATACCAGACTTCAAACTATACTACAGAGCAATAGTAACAAAAACAGCATGGTACTGGTACCAAAACAAGCAGGTGAACCAATGGTACAGAATAGAGGACACAAAAACCAATCCACAAAATTACAACTATCTTATATTTGATAAAGGGGCTAAAAGCATGCAATGGAGGAAGGATAGCATCTTCAACAAATGGTGCTGGGAAAACTGGAAGTCCATATGCAACAAAATGAAACTGAATCCCTTTCTCTCACCATGCACAAAAGTTAACTCAAAATGTATCAAGGAGCTTGATATCAAATCAGAGACACGGCATCTGATAGAAGAAAAAGTTGGCTATGATCTAGATACTGTGGGGTCGGGCTCCAAATTCCTCAATAGGACACCCATAGCACAAGAGTTAATAACTAGAATCAACAAATGGGACTTACTCAAACTAAAAAGTTTTTTCTCAGCAAAAGAAACAATAAGAGAAGTAAATAGGGAGCCTACATCCTGGGAACAAATCTTTACTCCTCACACTTCAGATAGAGCCCTAATATCCAGAGTATACAAAGAACTCAAAAAATTAAACAATAAGATAACAAATAACCCAATCAACAAATGGGCCAAGGACCTGAACAGACACTTCTCAGAGGAGGACATACAATCAATCAACAAGTACATGAAAAAATGCTCACCATCTCTAGCAGTCAGAGAAATGCAAATCAAAATCACCCTAAGATACCATCTCACTCCAGTAAGATTGACAGCCATTATGAAGTCAAACAACAATAAGTGCTAGCAAGAATGTGGGGAAAAGGGTACACTTGTACATTGCTGGTGGGACTGCAAATTGGTGGGGTCAATTTGGAAAGCAGTATGGAGATTTCTTGGAAAGCTGGGAATGGAACCACCATTTGACCCAGCTATTCCCCTTCTTGGTCTATTCCCTAAAGACCTAAAAAGAGCATACTACAGGGACACTGCTACATCGATGTTCATAGCAGCACAATTCACAATAGCAAGACTATGGAACCAACCTAGATGCCCTTCAGTAGACGAATGGATAAAAAAAAGTGGCATTTATACACAATGGAGTATTACTCTGCATTAAAAAATGACAAAAATCATAGAATTTGGAGGGAAATGGATGGCATTAGAGCAGATTATGCTAAGTGAAGCTAGCCAAGCCCTACAAAACAAATGCCAAATGTCTTCTTTGATATAAGGAGAGTAATTAAGAACAGAGTAGGGAGGAAGAGCATGTGAAGAAGATTAACATTAAACAGGGAGGAGAGGTGGGAGGGAAAGGGAGAGAGAAGGGAAATTGCATGGAAATGGAAGGAGACCCTCAGGGTTATACAGAATTACATAGAAGAGAAAGTGAGGGGAAAGGGAAAAACAAGGGAGAGAAATGAATTACTATAGGTGGGGTAGAGAGAGAAGAGGGGAGGGGAGGGGAGGGAAGGGGGGATAGTAGAGGATAGGAAAGGCAGCAGAATATAACAGACACTAGTATGGCAATATGTGAATCAGTGGATGTGTAACTGATGTGATTCTGCAATCTGTATACGGGGTAAAAATGGGATTTCATAACCCACTTGAATCAAAGTATGAAATATGATATGTCAAGAACTATGTAATGTTTTGAACAACCAACAATAAAAATTTTTAAAAAATAAAAAATTTTAAAAAATTTAAAAAGACACTAAACAGGAAAGTAAAAGAGAGAAAGACTTCCCAGGTCACTGTGTAAATACAAAATTAATTTTTATTTTTTTCTCACCCACTTTTTCTCCTTGGTAAATAGAGTTGTAGAGTTCTACATCACATGTTATTAGTAATAACATTTATAGCATATATGGTTTGCTCTTAAATTACCATTATTACTCTCTTCTCTTAAAGTGATACTGGTGGTTGAACTTAACGTGATCAAAAGTGTTGAAGTTAAGACATTCACTCATCCAGAGTTTATTATAAAAAGATAACTAATATCTAAAGAGCCCTTACATTTTAAAAAAAATGAAGAGGACTCCATCTCAGAAAATCAGCAAATCTAGGACTTCTGAAAAAAATGAGGAAATAGGCCAACCAAATGCCTCCAAAATTTCCTGAATCCATAGATACTGATATAGATGAAATAACAAAGAATTCAAAAGTTCATTGTGAAAATGATCAATAACTAAAGGAAGTTCTAATGAATGAACAAATAGACAAAACAGGATTAAAACAGCATTTCAATAAAGAAAGATTTCAAAAAAGAACTTAAAAGAAAGCCTTGAAATGAAAGACTAAACAAATCAAATTTAAAAATCAGCTGGAAGTTTCATCAATAGATTAGATGACAGAGAATACAGTATTTCAGACCTTAAAGATAAGGTATATGAATTTGAACATTCAGCATTAATAAAAAAGGAAAGAAAGAAAGAGAAATAAAGAAAGAAACCATGATCTGAATATACAAAAACTCTGGGACAACATTAAAAGAAGTAAAGAAGAAACTGAGACTCAGGCTAATGACATTGAAATATTATTTCAGTAAAATAATAGCAGAAATTTTTCTAAACCTTGGGATTGTGATGAATGTGAAGACACAGGAGACATTCAGAACCTCAAATACACTCAGAAAAGAACCTCTCCATCACTTTATAATTAAAATGCCAAGTATAGAGAACCAAAAAATATCAAACTCAATAAAAGCTATAGAAACTACATAAACACATGGAAATTGAACAATCACTTCTGAACAATAAATGAGACATCAAAGAAATAACGGGAAATTTTTTTAAATTCCTAGAATCAGCCAAGAATAAATATGCAACATATCAGTATCTCTGGAACACAATGAAGGCAGTTCTAAGAGGAAATTTTATAGCATTGATTGCCTCCATTTAAAAAAAATCCCAAATAAACAACCTAATGCTCATTCTTAAGGCCTTAAGGCCTTTAGCAAGACCAAATCAACTCTAAAACCACTAGAAGAAAAGAAATAGGATTAAAGCTGAAATTAATGAAATAGAGAATTTTAAAATTCAAAGGACTAATATAACAAAGAGTTGGTTCTTTGAAAAACAAACAAGATTGACAAATATTTAGCCAAATAACCAAAAGAAAAAGAAAGACCTAAATTATGAAACAATGTCAGTGCTCCTTAAATTATTCTTGGAAACACAAAGCAGAAAGGGGAATACTTCCAAATTCATATTATAAAGCCAGTATCACCTGTATACCAAATCCAGATAAGGACATGTCTAAGGAAAAAAACCTACAGACCAGTTTCCCTGATGATCATAGATGCAAAAATCCATAATTAAATGTTAACAATCCACATCAGGGGCTGGTGTTGTGGCTCAGTGATAGAGCATTTGTCTGGCATGTTCAAGGCACCGGATTCGATCCTTAGCACCACATATAAATAAGTAAATAAAATAAAGATCCATGAACAACTAATAAAAATATTTAAAACAATCTGTATCAAAAATACATTGAGAATCTTGTACATGATAATCAAATTGGTTTAATTCCAGGTCTATCTATGCAAAGATTATTCAACATGCACAAATTGATAACATAATTTATGTAAATAGATTTAAGAAAAAAATCACATGATCATTTCAATGGATAAAAAAAAACCCTCAGCAAAATTCAGGTCCCATTTTGACAAAAAAGAAGAAGAAACTGGGGATAGAAGCCATTGACCTCAACATCATAAGGTTATATATGATAAACTCAAAGACAACATCACACTTTTTTCTATATTTTTTCTTTTTTTTACTTGTTCTTTTTAATTATATGTGACAGTAGAATCTATTTTGATCTATTTATACAAGCATGGAATATATCTATTCTAATTAGGATCACTGACTTGTGGATGTGTATGATGTGGAGTTTCACTGATGCATATTCATATATGTACATAGGAAAGTTGTCTCAGATTCATTCTCTATCATTCCTATTATTACCCTGTTTTTCTTTCATTTTCCTTTATCTAATTCAATGAACTTCTATTCTTCCCCTCCTTCCCCTTGTTGTGGGAAGAGAGAATATTCAACCTTTGAGTTTTGGGAATTGGCTTATTTCATTTATCATGAGCCTTCAGTTTCATCCACATACCAACAAATGTCATAATGTCATTCTTATTTATGGCTGATTAATATTCCATAGTGCATATATACTATACTTTCTTTATCCATTCATTTGGTAAGGTCACATAGGTTGGTTCCATAGCTTAGCTATCACAAATTGTGCTGCTATGAACACTGACATAACTGCATCACAGTAGTATGCTGATTTTTAACTCCTTTGAATATATATCAAAGAGTGGGATAACTGGGTTATATGGTAGTTCCAATCCTAGTTTCTTGAGGAATTGTCATACTGCTTTCCAGAGTCAATGCACTAATCTGCAGTACTACCAACAATGTGAGTATACTCTTTCCCCCACATCCTTGCCAATATTTATTATTGCTTGTATTCCTTTTAATTGTAATTCTGATTGGAGTGGAGTGAAATCTCAAACTGGTTGTAAATTGCATTTCTATAACTGCTAGATATGATATTGAACATTTTCACATATATTTGTTAAATAATCATATTTCTTCTTTTGAGAAGTGTCTGTTCAGTTCCTTTGCCCACTTATTGATTGGCTTATTTGGGGTTTTTTTAAGTGTTAAGATTTTTAATTTCTTGTGTATCCTAGAAATTAATCCCTTATCTAAGGTGTGGTTGGCAAAGATTTTTCTCCCATTCTGTAGGTTTTCTCTTCACATTCTTGATTTTTTTTCTTTACTGTGAAGAAACTTTTCCATTTGATACAATCCCATTTATTAATTTTTATTTTACTTCTTACACTTTAGAGTCTTATTGAGGAAGTCAGTTTCTAAACCAACATGTTGGAGAGTTGGGCCTACTTTTTTTTTCTAGTAAACCCTGCACCGCAGCATTTCTGGTCTAATACCTAGCTCTTTGATCCACTTCAAGTTCACTTTCGTTCAGCATGAGAGATAGGGGTTAAATTTAAACCTACTACCTATGGATTTCCAGTTTTCCCAGCACAATTATTGAAAAAGCTACCTTTTCTACAATGTATGTTTTTGGTACCTTTGTCTAGTATGAGATAACTGTATTTATTTGGGTTTATCTGCATCTTCTATTCTCTTCCATTGGTCTTCATGCCTGTTTTGATGTCAACACCATACTGTTTTGTTACTATAGTTCCATAGCATAATTTAAGATCTGGCATTGTGTTGCCTCCTGCTTCATTTTTCTCACTAAGGATTGCTTTGGCTATTCTGGGTCTCTTATTTTTCCAAATGAATTTCATGACTGCTTTTTTCTATTTCTATAAAGAACATCACTGGAATTTTAATAGGAAATGTATTAAATTTGTATCACACTTTTGGTAGTATAGCCATTTTGGCAATATTTATTCTTCCTATCCAAGAACATGGGAGATCTTTCCATCTTTTAAGGTCTTCTTCAATTTCTTTATTGTTCTATAGTTTTTAATAAATATTTCACCACTTTTTATTAGATTGATTGTTTTTCTTTTAGAGGCTATTGTGAATTGGAATAGTTTACCTGATTTCTCTTTCAGCTGATTCATCACTGGTATATATAAATGCAATTGATTTATGGGTGTTAGACAAATTCCTAGAGACATATGACTATGACCTACCCAAATTGAATCAGGAGGACATAGGAAATTTAGACAGATCTATTTCAAGTAATGCAATTGAAGATGCCATCAAAAAGCCCTCCAACAAAGAAAATCCCAGGACCAAATGGATTCTCATCCAAGTCTACCAGACCTTTAAAGAAGAACTAACACCAATCCTCCTCAAATTATTCCATGAAATAAAAAAGGAACCCTTCCAAATTCATTCTATGAATATCACTCTGATACCAAAACCAGACAAAGACCCATCAAGGAAAGAAGACTTCAGACTAATATCCTTGATGAATTTGGATGCAAAAATTCTTAATACTGGTAACTTGCATACAAAAGTACATTAAAAAGATAGTGCACCATGATCATCACTGGGTTTCATCCCAGTGATGCAAGATTGGTTGAACATACTGAAATCAATAAATATAATTCATCACATAAATAGACTTAAAGACAAGAATCACAAAATTTCCTCAGTAGATGAAGAAAAAGCATTTGATAAAATACAGCATCTATTCATGTTCAAAACATAGAAAGTCTGAGATTAATAAGAACACACTTCAATATTGTAAAAGCTATATGCATCAAACCCAAGGCCAACATCATTCTAAATGGAGAAAAACTGAAAAGTATTCCCTATAAAACTGGAATAAGACAGGGATGCCCTATGTCACCACCTTCAGTCAACATTTTCCATGAACCTCTAGCCAGGACAATTAAGCAAAAGAAAGAAATTAAAGGAATACAAATAAGAAAAGAAGACCTCAAATTATCTCTGTTTCCAACAATATTATTTATATTTAGAAGACCAAAAACTCCATCACAAAGCTTTTCTTCATATTTTTATGATATATCATAATCATACATAATAGCATGATTCATTGGTACTTATTCATACATGTAGACAATACAACAATATAATTTGGTCGATATCATTTTCCAGTAGTTCCTCTTTCTCTCCACTCTTCCTTCCCCCTCATCCTTTTCTTCTACTCTGATTAGCCTCCCTTCCATTCTTTCTTTTCCTTTTTTCTTCTCTAGCATTCACATATGTGAGAAAACATATGACCCTTGATTTTCAGAGTTTGGCTTATTTCACTTAACATAATGTTCTCAAGTTCCATCCATTTTCCTGCAAATGACTTAATTTCATTCTTCTTTATGACTGAATAAAACTCCTTAATGTATATATATACCATATTTTCTTTATCCATCCATCCACTGATGGACACCATAAACAATTGCTAATGGTTAATGAAAATGCCCAAAGACTATCAAAAATAACTAAAAGAGAAACTTTTCAGAAATTTCCAGTAATGGGGTGCAAATATCCTCAGGTGCAATTAATGTGCAAAGAGAATCTAATTCCACTTTCCAGATAAAATTATGGTTCCCTGAGGGATAAATTTTCTTGAATATATACTTCTATATACTTTCTCACAACACTTAGCAAATCAGGAGTGTATGATATAAACAGTGAAAAAGAACAAAAAAAATAGTGTGTAATGTAGCTGCGAAGGAAATAGAAGTAAATAAGGGAAATTTTTTTCTCCCACCTGATTTCTCTTTCAATGCCATTTTAGCAAAAAGGAAATATTGACTGGGATTTCCAAAACTGTTGCTAATATAACTACATAAAAATAGCCCCTAAGTTAAGTGCAAAGGAATTTCTGGGGGATTGAACTCTATTAAATATTTCTAATTATTATAATTTTATTTTGTGCTTGGGAATGAACCCAGAGCCTCTTGTACACTAACTACAGAATCTACAACTGGGCTATACCATCATTGCATTATTTAGAAGTGAAAAGAGGGAGAACTTTTAATGTTTATCATACTCTCTCATACACACTTGTTTTGTCAGGTCATTCAAAAAACTTCTCATATGTTATTTATGAGATCCAACTAGCATGTTGTAATCAATATAGAAGAATGTCAAAAAGATTTAGATCCCTTCAGATTATACTTTGCAGAAAAACTATCATAACCTGTGAAAAGAGTGAATGTGAGTAGCTTTCTTACCAAAAAAAAAAATTAAAATTGCTTTTTATCTTCTTTCCTGACAGGAATTTAAAAGAACACATATTTTATTTTATTTTATTTTTTATTAGCTACACAGGACAGTACAATGATCTTGACAATTCATACATTTTAATCAAATGGGGTATAATTTCTTATTTTTCTGATTGTACAGGTTGCAGAATCACATTGGTCATACAGTCACCTTTCTACATACAGCAATAATAATGTCTATTTTATTCTACTGCCCTCCCTAACCCCCCTTCCCCTCCCCTCCCCCTCCCATCACTTCTCTCTATCCAATCTAATGTGACACACTTTTTTTTTCTTTTTCTCCTCACAACGTCATTCACGTATTCTGTATAACGATGGGGATCTCCTTCCATCTTCCATGCAACTTCCCTTCTCCCTCCTTTTCCCTCCCACATCTCTTCCCTATTTAGTGGTAATCTTCTTGTCATGTTCTTCCTCCCTATCCCAATTTGAGTCACCCTCTTTATATCAGAGAAGACATTCGGCATTTGTGTTTTAAGGATTGGCTAACTTCACTTAGCACAATCTGCTCTAATGCCATCCATTTCCCTGCAAATGCCATGATCTTGTTATTTTTTAGTGCTGAGTAATATTCCATTGTGTATAAATGCCACATTTTTTTAATCCATTCATCTATTGAAGGGCATCTAGGTTAATTCCACAGTCTAGCTATTGTGAATTGTGCTACTATAAACATTGATGTGGCTGAGTCTCTGTAGTATGATCTTTTTAGGTCTTTTGGGTATGGTCTGAGAAGGGGAATAGCTGGGTCAAATGGTGGAACCAAAATGGTGATTCCTTTCCAAGGAACCTCCATACTGCTTTCCAAATTGGCTGCACCAATTTGCAGTCCCACCAGCAATGTATGAGTGTAACTTCCCCCACCCCCACCCCCGTATCTTCACCAGCACTTATTGTTGTTTGACTTCATAATGGCTGCCATTCTTATTGGAGTGAGATGGTATCTTAGAATAGTTTTAATTTGCATTTCTCTGATTGCTAGAGATGGTGAGCCTTTTTTCATGTATTTGTTGATTGATTGTATGTCCTCTTCTGAGAAGTGTCTGTTCAGGTCCTTGACCCATTTGTTGATTGGGTTATTTTTTATTGTTGTTGTTTAACTTTTTGAGTTCTTTGTATACTCTAGAGTTTAGAGCTCTATCTGATGTGTGAGGGGTAAAAATTTGTTCCCAGGATGTAGGCTCCCTATTCACCTCACATATTATTTCTCTTGCTGAGAAAAAAATTTTAGTTTGAATTTGTCCCATTTGTTAATTCTTGGTTTTAACTCTTGTGCTATAGGTGTCTTATTAAGGAATTTGGGGCCTGCCCCCACGTGATAAAGATCGGGGCCAACTTTTTCTTCTATTAGACACAGAGTCTCTGGTTTGATTCCTAGCTCCTGGATCCATTTTGAGTTGACTTTTGTGCATGGTGAGAGAAAGGGATTCAATTTTATTTTGTTGCATATGGATTTCCAGTTCTCCCAGCACCATGCTATCCTTTCTCCATTGCATGCTTTTAGCAACTTTGTCTAATATAAGGTAGTTGTAATTTTGTGGATTTGTCTCTGTGTCCTCTATTCTGTACTATTGGTCTACCAATCTGTTTTGGTGCCAGTACCATGCTGTTTTTGTTACTATTGCTCTGTAGTATAGTTAAAAATCTGGTATCTCGATACCACCAGTTTCACTCTTCCTGCTTAGAATGACTTTAGCTATTCTGGGTTTATTATTTTTCCAGATGAATTTCATGATTGCTTTTTCTATTTCTGCAAGGAATGCCATTGGGATTTTGATGGGAATTGCATTAAATCTGTAAAGTGCTTTTGGTAACATAGCCATTTTAATAATATTAATTCTGCCTATTAAAAGAACACATTATTTAGAAATATAATCATTCACTAGAGTCTGATGATCTGTTCCTGTAAGATTAACACATCTACACAATAGCTGAGCATGAAGTAACCACATGTTTGGTTTGTGAGCGTTGACTCTCATCTGCTGTGATCCATCTTATTTTTATATTAGCCATACATGTTCTTTCCTACATACCTTTTATCTTTAAGGCTACCTGAATAAAGTATTACTCTGATTTACAATACTTTGATCAGTCAGGAAGTTTCAGGAGTAATCTCTTGGTACTGCTTGCCATAATGAATTTACTTTATAGGTCCTACCAACCAGTATGTATGCTTTTCTATATTATAGGTATTTCCTTCATAATTTTAAAAGTCATACTCCAGAGAAATGACAATGAGATAAGTTTTTAAGATTTGTCAAGTATTTGATAAGGATTTGTAAAGTATTTAATAAAAATTTGTCAATATTTTGTCAAGTCCTAAAAGAGCCCTCCCAACAATGGTTAAGGGCCAGCATCACATGACCGTCAATTTCTGTCAATACAAATTAGACACATCACCCTGCTCATCTGATCAATCATTTATTTCCTCCCATGGCAGGAAATTACACATATTAGACCTACCTTATGGATTGACTTAGCCTCCATCCATCATTTGGTCTTCACATACCCCAGTTTAACATGGGGACTATGGTTGATCTTTACATCACCCTGTTATTAGGAAGAAATGAAGGCATAATTTCTATATCCAACATTCCTCAAAAAGATTTGGGTGTACCCTTTTCCAAAGTGAATAGTTAATTGGACCCATGGCTACAGATCCTATTGGGCAAAGATTGGGTAGATATGTTTTCTATACTCACAGGGGCTCTGTGGGTTCCATTCTCAAGGATATCCAGGTCCTCATTCAAGCAATGGGCTTTGTGTTCAAGAACTAGTTTAGATATCAAAATTGTGTGAGGGATCATGATTTTCTGCTAGGTAACCTATATGAGTCTTTTGCACACATGCTCTTTATTATTTCTGGTTATAGAAGGTGATCAGTATCACAGTCACTCCGCGAAGGGAGCACTACACAGCTCTCTCCCTGCTCTGTGACCCGCCAGCCCTCGCTCTGGCTGTGAGTCCTGGGTGCTCAACTGATCAATGGCAGGACAAAAAAACAGCCCAACCCAGCGTAGACTGAAGCAAAATGATGCTTCAACAGCCAGAGCAGGTCTCTGCCTTGGGAGTCAGTGCCTCCGCCATCGTGCCCTGCCTGTCCCCTCCTGGGTTACTGATATTTGAGGATTTTGCTAACCTGACAGACACCCTTTGTCAAGGAAGAGTTGAGGTTTGCCATCCAGAACAAGCACCTCTGCCATTGGATGTCCTCTGCGCTGGAGTCAGTCATGATCAGCGACAGACCACTGGAGATGTCAGTCACAAAAGCTGAGGTAGCTCCTGAGGATGATGAAAGGAAAAAGAGGCAGTGGTAAAGAAATAAGATCACAGCCACCAAGTGTCAAAACAAGCAAAAGGAAAAGATGGAGTGCCTGCAGTCAGAGAAGCTGGAAAGTCTGAATGCCGAACTAAAGACCCAAATTGAGGAGCTGAAGAATGAGAAGTAGTATTTGATATACATGCTCAACCTGTGTCAGTCCACGTGTATTGTCTGGGCTCAGAATGGGCAGACTCCAGAAGATGAGAGAAACCTCTTTATCCGACAGATAAAAGAAGGAACACTAAACAGCAACTGGGGAGTCCTCATCGAATACTCCTTTCCCATCTAAAGCCCTGATGCCATTGGAAAACCGACTACCTGTACACCTCTAGAATCCCAGCAGCTAAGAACCACTGAGGCAGGAGGGCCCATGGTGAGTGATTCTACTGGGCCTTCCCACTCTGCTGCAGAATGAACTTTAGACCAGAGGGCAAGAGCATCCTTTGCTTCAGCTCCAGGATTTAGGCCTTCACATAGTGGCTGTTCTTAGATGTTCCAGATGGCCCCTGATTAGGGTCCTGTCTGGTTTCATGTAAGGTTCTACAAGAACCAGGATGCCCACCATTAGGATTCAAGCAAAATTATCCGTACCTTGTGGGGATGGAATGGCACATCTCCTCCACTTCAGCTGCCGCTGTTGCTCATAGGAGACATGGAGTGAGAACAACACTTATTGAAGTTGTACAATGGCCAGGGTTGTGCTTTTTAGAGCATATGCTGTTTATCCTGGGATTACTGTGTGCAAGGCATTCGTTTCAAAACGAAGCATTATATTCTTTTGATGTTTGTTTCATACAACACTGATGTGTGACTTTTCCGTGGTTTTCCTCAGATCTGGTTTCTGAGAGTCTGGAGGGTCCATCTCCATGGGCAGTATCTTACAAAAATGTTTGGATGCCCAGAAGAGCTTTCCAGCTCCAGGAGAGCAGAATTGTCCTGTTGACCAGCAGAGCAAGTTTGTGTCAAAGAGAAGGCCTCCTTTTTCCCTTGGCACCCAGGTGTTAAGGGGAAATCTATGGGTATTACAGTGGGTCCTCTGTTGCAGCTCAGTTACAATGTCACAGGAGGTATACAGAAAGAAAGTCTAATTTCCAAAGGAAATTAGGGCTATCTACTCAGTGACTTTGTCAAGAGTTATCTCTAGTGGAAGAGCCAAAGAATATTCCATTTTCCTTTCCTTGTGGTAAAATCTGGTCAGTGGAGATGCATGTTTAAAGCCTGTTAATACCCAGGCTTTAGCATTACTGGATGTTAATGGCATTGTTTTTGTCATGTATCTGTCTTAAGAAATCTGGCCCAGAACATTTGCAGCTGTGAGATGTCACTCACACTGCTCACAGGACTATGGCTACTGTCTGATAAAATTCTGATGTTTCTGTGAAATCCTCAGTGTTTAAGCTTTCTCAATAGTATCATTACAATTTTCTGTAAGAGAAAATATTATTTATCCTAGTATCCTTAATAATATAATTAATATAATTTATTATATTAATGTTAATATAATAAACTTTGGACAAAAAAAAAAGGTGATCAGTATCATCACTTGGTGCTCATCTAATCTCACTTGCTAGAAACAAGTCCTATTTGCTACTGACCCAAATCCTTGTAGATCAAGGCCCCAAATTGCAAAGTCAGCCTTGTTTCCCCTTTCAGCAACTACACCCCTCTTGCTTCTAACAATAAAATGTTATCATATGATCCCTGTTACATGAAATTCTAGATCCCCAATGGCATTAAGGAAACAAGTTTCTTGGAAGCTCTCTTGTCCTCACCTGGGAACATGAGAGGACAAAGCCTTTTATGATGCTGTGCTTACCTTACCAGTACATTCTATATTACTTTTGTGAGGGGAGTGGCTTGTGGACCCTCTCTGGGAACATAATCAGCAAGTGAGTTCCCTGAAGTCACAATAATTCAATTCTTTCTTCTCTTTTGCTGAAACTCATGACTATCCGTATTTTCCAAAGAAGTCACAGCATCCAATTATTAACTATGACAGTACATCGTAAGTCCTCAAAGAACCCTCCCAGCAGCATTTATGGGCCAGCATCACATGATAGTCAATTTTCTGTCAATACAAATTGGACATATCATGCATCTCAGTTGATCAATCAGTTATTTCCTCCCACAGCAGTGACTTTATTTTCTTACCAAGACTCTGCTGGGACCTGAACCTAATTATTGGTATAAAGGCCATGAAGTGGGACACAGTAGAATCTGAGATGAGATTGACTTTTTAGGAGACCTTTGTTTGACAAGAAGAAAATGGGATATCACTGTCCTCTAGCAAAGGTAGAACTATTTCTATAGGACTGAAAGATGTTTTAGGGGAATCTGGGAGTTTAAGAGTCTTAAGAAAATCCCACTATATAATCCCTTCCTTGGTGTAATGGTCTTCCTTCAGCATTAGTATCCCAATTTAGCATAGAAGACCCATAGAATCTGTTAATTCAGCATCCTTTAAACTCCACCACTATTCTAATTAAATCTTGTTTTCTGTTTGTCATCTAAGAGATAATGGTATTATGATTTAGATATGTGATGTCTCCCAAAAGCTCATGGGTGAGACAATGCAAGAAAATTTAGAGAGGCTGGGTATGATGGCACACACCTATAACCTCATTGGCTTGGAAGGCTGAGGCAGAAGTATCATAAGTTAAAGCCATCCTTAGAAACTTAGGCCATAAGCAACTTAGTGAGACCCTGTCACAAAATTTCAAAAGGGTTGGGGATGTGGCTCAGTCATTAAGTGTCTTTGGGTTCAATCCCTAGCACAAAAAAAAAAGGAAAAAAGAGAGAAAGAGAGAAAAGAAAGTTTAGAGATAAAATGATTGGGTTATAAAAGCCATAACCCAATCAGTAAATTAATCCCTGGATAGGGATTAACTGAGTGGTGACTGTAGGCAAATAGAGTGTGTATGGAGGAGGTAGGTCACTAGGGGCATGCCCTTTGGTTTTATATTTTGTCCATAAAGAGAATCCTCTCTCTGCTTCTTGGTGTGATGTCTTGAGCAAATTTCCTCTACCACACCCTTCCACCATGATGTTCAGCCTCACCTCAAGCCCCAAAGAATGGAACCAACCATCTTTAGGGCCGAGACCTCTGAAACCCTGAGCCCCCAAAATAAACATTTCTTCCTCTATGTTGTTTTTGTCAGATCTTTTGATCACAGCAGAAAAAAAAAAGCTTACTAAAACAGATGGTCTATTTAAATGCTCTGTGAAGAGATTGACTTTCACAGCATGTCCTCATGTTACTGTTGGCCAAACACCCAACTCCAGATTTTTTCTAATCATTCTTCTCATGTACATTTCAAATGCAAAAACTAATGCATAAACCAAGTGCTTCCTTTTCAATCCATACTTCATCCCTATCTACCATATATCTTTCCAGTTACAAGCATGGCGTTTGTCAGGAAAACAGTACTCACTGTCATCTTGTTCATTGATCACTTACTACACCAATGATTGACAGGTAAGATCTACTTACTTCATTGACAGTTGACCACTTACTATACCAATGATCTTAGATTTAGTTCCCTCAAAGAAAACTCTGAGATATAGACTTAAATGACACATTTTATTTGGAAAACAATCCCAAGAAACAAAAGTGAGGAAGTGGGGAAATAAGACAAGGAAGATGGCATTACTGAGCAGGTTTCTGCTCTCTCCCACTCAGAAAATCTCTGAGAACAGTATAGAACAAACCCAGCATCTTCGCAGTTTAGTACATTAAGTTGCATTTACCCACCAATTCCTCACCTCAGTGTTTGACTTTTACTCCCACATTCTTTGTCCCCATCTGTTTTCTGTCAAGTAAGATCATGTACTACCAAAGAAAACTTCAGAGAAGAGACACCTACACCTGGGAAATACAAAGCTGATAGTACACTGGGAGGATGTCTTGCTTTAAAGCTTGCCTTATGGAACTTGGGTGAGCCTGTAATGCCAGATTCGTGGGACCCCAATAGACCTTAGGAGCCAAATCCGATGCAATCACACAGAGTCTTTATTGCAAGCTCAAGCCTGGACTCACAACCATTCCCAATGTAGCAGTCCCAGGGAGTGAGTCCTGGTCCTTTGTTCAATGAGATTTTATAGGTTTTGGGAGTATACTCTATGCGTCACAACATCACACAGGAAATCATTCCATACCACGGGAAAGTCAAACAACAACTCTTAACATTGATTAGCACATTCACTGGCGGAACAAGTTGGGTAGGGGTGATTGGCTAGTACAAGAGGGGTTCCTTTGAACTGATTGGTTTAAGTCATGAGGGGTATACATGCTAAACTACATGGTTTCCCATCATGTTATCAACCACCATAAACTACTGGGGGGGCGGGCGGGGTCATCTGGCATCCCAGGTATTTTCCCTGTCTCATGCTGATTGGTGGTTGCTAGGGGGTTGCTATGGGTCCTCACCTAGCCTAACTGAGTCAGGGACACCTGGTGCCGAAGATCTCTCCTGTTATTTGTAGACAACTCAGCAGGGTGGGTATGTGCTTTGGAGTGCTCTGTGGGTTTTTCCCAGGACAAAGGTCACACCCCCTTCCTTAGGACAGGCCTTGAGGTAGAAGCTGGTTTCTCAAAAATGGAGACACATCAATTTGTCAATCCAAAGGAGTGTAGAGACAGCACCAACAGTTTCTGATACACATCTCAATGCAATCCAGTGAATAAATTGGCAAGTCCATCCACAAAAGTTCAATCAATGGAGCCATTCTATTCCTCTTAACTGGAAAATTTATCATGTTGCTTATAAATGTGTTCAAAGCATAGATCAAGTTCAGAAAATCATGTTTTCTCCAAATCCTTATTGATTTAAGAAAAAGACATTTTCTCAGTAGAAGACATTGAAAAGGATCCTTTAAGATTACGAGATTATGTATGTTCACCATGGGCATCTGACATGCATGATTTAAGAGTTGCTGATTTACTTTAACTAGGAAGATGAATTATTAAATTGAGAGCTAAATTATTTTTCTATATGTGAAAAAGTTTATCAGTCATAAATAATTGGAGTTCTTAAAAAGCTGATATTAAGAAAAAAGATCTTCGGACACAGCTGGGGACAGCACAGGCCCGGGACCCCACAGGCTGGGACCAATGGGCTGCCAAAGTATTCATACTGGCTGGACATCTGGCTCTTTGTGCTCTTGGACATGGTGCTGTTCCTCTTTGTGTACCTCTTGCCCTGATGGGTTTGCTGACATCTCAAGACCACTGGATTCTGGAATGAATTCTGAAAATGACTACAGTCTTCTTGAACAAAGAAGATGGGATTGTGTTACTACAGAATTTCAAGTCTCTAAGGGAACTTCCTTTCTTTATATATTTTTAACTCATTTGGGGAACTACTAAATGAGTAGTGATCTCCTTCATAATCAAGTTCTTAAAACTAAATGCAGTGTTTCACATTTACACTTTTCTCAAACACCTAACGGCTTTATACAGGCTGGTGTAGAAGTATTTGTACTTCAAAGCCTAGCATATTCACTAAGAATACAGTAATGTCTTCAATGTTGTAAGGGTTTGTCTGGGTTTAATTCAGTCACATAATGTGGTGTGTAACTAGATAAGGTGAGGTAGTTGTAAATTCCAAATTTATTCAGAAACGAGAGAAGAACTTGACTAGTGTTCTAGGTTATGTAGATGCTGTAATTAACACAAGCTATACAGAAAATAGAGTCCACAAGCTATTGGCTCTAAACATGCTTAGTTTTTAAACAGTCTTTTCATGACCTTTGAAATTCTGCATTGTGGTCAGCAGGTCAACAGACACAAAGGAGGTAGTAGCATCTGATAGTGGAAAGCCCATCTGCATGCCCTCTTGAGCACCCTCAAGTAGGAGTATTTCAAGCCTGTTTTCTTTTTAAAAAATTATTGTATTAGGTATGCTTGTGTCCAAAACATTTGCTTTTATAGTGCTTGTAACCTATTTAAATACTTCTGCAAAGTCAGTGATATTTACTCATTCTTCAGAGCCTTCGTCATTGGCTGGCAGCATTTTAGACACAGCAGTGGAACAAATAAAAATTCTTGCCTTTGTGGAGATTGTTCTGTCATTGCTGTTCTTTTTAAAAATCTAATTGTTATTTATATCTGCAAGTATTCTGACCATGGAAAGAGACAGGGAAGCATTCCCCTGGTGAGCAAACTCCCAGGGGATAACTGGCACCCTGATCTCCATATTGGAATGTCTAGAAGTTTCCCCCTGAGGCTAGAAAGATAACCATGCAGGTGCACCACTTGATTTCCATAGTAACTCCTTGAGTGTGAGAGGCTCTGTGTTTGTATTAACCTGGACCTTATCTCAGCTAGCACTCAGGGTTAAAGGAATACTAGTTAGAGTGTAGTCAGGTGTGATGGATAATATGTAACCTTTTTTTGAGTTAAAAAACTTGGCAGGAGAGATAAGCGGACACCACTTCTATACTTCTTCTTCACCTCTTTACTCCACTCTCTCTTTTCCATCCTGTCTGCCTACTTGTACTTTTTGTGTCTGTGTCTGTTCTATGTGTACCTCCTTGCAGGTATTTTTCCACAGATGTTCCTTTACAACTGGCGTTCAACATTGGGGCACAAGACCCCGAATATCTTCCCAGTCCACAGAGAGTATGTGACAACAAAATCAGCCCTGGCAGAGAACATTCCAGATGTAATAGGGGAGGGAGTGGCTTACTCCCTACGCCCCCTCCAGAGGGCATTAGATGCATCTTTTCATCAGCTGGTACTGATCCCTAATCAGTGACACCATGGGAAATTTTCTGTCAGATGTGCAAAGGTGTCATCAAGCTGAGTTTTCTTTCCTGTTTTACAAGGCTGGACATACTGTGACAATAATCTTACTGCCATGCTGACAGAGATAAGCTCTTGCTCTCCCTTCTATTCAGAAAGTGGATCACTAAATTTGAAAGACTGGGAGAGGATAGGTGAAATTCTCCATGAAGAACTAAGGGCTCCCATACCTGTGTTACAAACTTGGCTTCTTTGTAGGGATACAATTGATAAGGCCTCAGTTTCTCACTGCTCTTCCCTTTCTGTGCCTGGCCATGTGGTTCATTTAAGGGACCTGCGTTGCCTGCAGCTACTCAGGACACTCCTACATGCACAGCTCCCCTAGGTGATTTACTGCCTTTGTCTTCATGCCTGTAGCAGCCACCCTACCCCCAGCTAAATCCAAGTTAACTAAGTGTTTGGGACAAGCTTCGGAGGAAGGGGAGTTTCATAGTTTCGCTGTCTGTCCCATTGGGTTGAATTTCGCCAGTCAGCCAGGGCATAGCAATTATCTTCTGTTATATTTAAAGAGTTGCAATGTACTGTTTTTAGAAAGCCATGTGAACAATGTTTTTACTCTAAATATGATTGAAATGTTGGAAATAGAATATGCTCTGGTTCCTAATGATTATAAAATCACTAAAATGGTAACTCCTAGAGTTGCCTTGCCTTAAAACCCCCCAACTCAGGACAAAATTTCTCCAGCCTCCTCAGGATCCCAAGATGCAATGTTTCCAGAACAGAGACCTCTCAACCTCATTTCACAAATCCTTTCAAGCCACTAGAGGGAGCACTGGAATAGGTTTGATTACTACTAAAGACATCCAAGGGAGGCCTTTCACTGGAAACATAGCGTGGTCCATAAGGCTCCTTGCATGGAAAAATCATGGGTTTCCCCAGTAACAACCTTTAAATAAAAGGGAAGATATAAAGTTTGACTCTACTGATATTGGAGCATGTCAGTCAGTTACTGGAAGTAGACCTAAATTAACTTTTTGTTTTAATGAACAGTCAATTACAGGTTTTATCGGACACTAATACTAATGTCATGGTAATAAATAGTTTTATGGTATGGTTTTGTGCATGGCCTTAAGAGGCCACCCCGGTTTGAGGAAAAGAAAATAAAAATAAACAAGTGTCCATTTATTCATGGTATCAAGGGGACACCCCAGTTTGGGGGAAAGAAAACAAAAATAAACAAGTGTCTAAAACCTCCCTGTGGCTACCATGCTCTGCCCCTTACAATTCATAAAAAAAATCATTGCTTATATTCAACCATATGTGGAAACTGTTACAAGATTTGCAAGGTTTAAAACAAAAAAGAAAAAAATAACTATCCAGAAAGAATATAAACTGTAACACCATGCTCTAAGAAAATATTTAAAAAGAAAAAATGGTTACAACAGTTTTCCTTATTTTTAACTTCTGCTGGATTTCTAACTTTCCTAGCCTTATATTTAAAATGTGAATACAGCCTCTATACAATTTACTGGAGTTATTTAAAAAATAGTTTAGACAAAAGAAGGGAAAAAAAAGTGTCTCTCCAAGCCGCTTGGCTGGCTATCTTATCTGTTTTCAGCCAGCTTTCTTAACCAGCTGCTCCCTAATGCTGCAACACAAATAAAAAGAGAAAAATAGAAAAATTCCAAGTGTGCAAGTTTGTGACAACAAATCTCACCACTGTATACAACTATAATGCAACAATAAAAAATGTGGAAAGAGAAAATAAAAAGGAAGTAGAGCAGGGCTGAAGTACAGCACAATGGTAGAGTGCATGCTTAGTATGTATGAGGCCCTAGGGGTTCTATCCCCAGGACCACAAAGAGAGAGAGAAAAGAAATGGGGGTGGATTTGATGAAAGAGCTACAGTCTCATTATAATGAAATACATACACAAGGAGACATGGATAATTACACACATTTTCTCTTCCTTTCCCTAGAAACAACTACAAAGAACAATCAATTTGTATCAATTGTCTATATTTAAACCCTTTCCTAATTTGCATATCATTCCCCAGAACAAAAAAAAAACTATTCTCTTTATAAAGCCATTTAGTAACTGTCATAATCACCGGAGAAAGCCCCCTGAAAGTTTCATCTTTAATTTCATGAGCTTCTCAAATATTTATCTGAAAAATGTAGATCTTTTCAGAAAAAGGCAGGTTGGAATTGTGCTGCAATACATGCAGATTTTTTATATTTTATCACATTTTATTGAGCAAAAATATCTAATTCTCAATTCTAGGTTTTTTTCCCCTCATGAAAGGGTATAAAAATATAAAGCACAAACAAATTCTTCCAGTCCATGTATATGGATATTTTTGTTATTTCTTTTGGATGTGACTCATGCCTATCTTGTCCTTTGGAATATTTCTTCAGAGACAAATAAACATGTTTAGAATATGCCTGACATTCATGTAATTTTGAGATAAATAAATTTTTCCTATCTTTTTCAGTGTTAGGATAATATAACTCATAACAAAACCTTCTATCAACCCATAAAACTTCTCCACAAAAGCAAAAAAAAAAAAAACGAAAAGAAAAGAAAGAAAGTAAAGAGTATTAGTAAGCATTAAACCAGAATGTGATACACATCACAGGCAATCTGCTATTAGTTTGCAAAGACAGAAACAAATCTCTCTCTTTTATATAGCCAAGCAGATCCAAACTATTACATACATGTTCCCAAGATAAACAAAAATTAGGTTTTAATTAGCCCTCCAGGATGAGAACTTGACAGTACCATTTATTACACACAGTTCATCCTAAATTTACCATCTGTGTTAGTTCATTGGTTTTATACAATGAAAAAATAAACTTCTATCTTTCTGACAGGAGATAGTTTTGTGATTGGGAACAAGGCATCCACTGAAGTTAGGCTCCTACTCACCCCCAGAACTTAGAATTTTTCTACAGTAAATTTTCTAATAAAAGGGAAGGGAGTTTTCCCTCTTATTTTCAAAAGAGAGAAATTAAGGCTCATTTTTATTGATGCATTATAATTATGCATAATAATGGGATTTGTTATGCCATATTTGTACATGCACAAAACATCACTCAGTACCTTCCCTAACCCTTCCTTTCTTCTTCCTCCTGATCTGTTCTACTCTACTGATCTACCTTTTATTATTATTGTTTTAATTAGTGCATTATATATAATTTAAAACAAAATTTATTTTCTCTTTCCCTAGAAAGAACTGCAAAACTCAATGTGGTATATTCATACATGAACATAGCATAATTTGATAGATTTCATTCTCCAGTATTTCCCCTTAGGTCTCATTTTCAATTTGTATTTACCCTTTCCTTAAGCAATGGCTTTTCTGTGTCAGCCATGGTTGTTAGTAACCATGTTGTTTAGAGTACTTGTAATTCTCATCAGCTTAGAATTTCATTTCATCATCTATCAGGTTATAATTAAATCTTGTGCACTAGAAACAAGTCTGGACTATGTTGATTTAGAAGTGAATTGGAGAGACAGATTCCTTTCACTAAAGAAATTATATTTCATAGAAGGAAACAGATAATAAAGAGAAAAATAAATAAATTTACTTAATAATTTATTTACAATCTAATTACAGGTGCCATTAAGGATAATGAGGATAAACAAAATAGCATAAAGGATAAGCTGGAGAAACTTCATGGGAGATGATTTTTGAGCTGAGATGTGATGAAAGACCTCCAAGAAGATGAGGGCAGTTAGTGTCATAAGCAAAGAGAAAATGAGCTTCTAGATGTTTAACCTTAGCAAAGGAATAGAATATAAATGGCATTTGCTATGAGTGGAAATAAAAGTGAAAGGTACATTTGTGGCACCAGAGAGAATTCTGTTTTAAACATGTCAGTCTGAGTAGTCTCTTAAACATCAAAGTATAGATTTTAAGTAAATAATGGGTTCCATACTTTTTAACTCATATTAAATGTCAAAAAAGAGCCTACAAATATGAAAGTCATCAAGTTACAGACATCATTTAAACCAGAGATCCAGACTTCCTCTTCTGGCTATGACAAGTAATTTCTGGAAGACTCATGCTTCCCATGAAAAGCAGATTTAAAAGGAAATAAGATTTTAAAAAATTAATCTGTCTGACGTTTTCAGAAAGATGACTAGGCAACAAGGATTCAAGTGGGCAGAATAATAAAACTAAGGGAATATTTTTGCCTATGGATAGTTGGTCGTTGATAGCATGAAGAAGCCTGAAAATTCAGACATAAGGATATCTGGACAAAGTTACTGCTAAAAGACAGAGTGAGCAAAAGAAGTGACAAAATTGAACTTTGTATGGCATGAAAGATTCAAGTGGCGAAAGGTAGCAGAATACAACAGTTACTAATAGGGCATTATGTAAAATTGTGGATGTGTAACCGATGTGATTCTGCAATCTGTACTTGGGGTAAAAATTGGGAGTTCATAACCCACTTGAATCTAATGTATGAAATATGATATGTCAAGAGCTTTGTAATGTTGTGAACAACCAAAAAAAAAAAAAAGATTCAAGTGGCCATATCTCAGCAAAGGATAAAACCCAACAACTTATTTGGTCTCTCCTTCCCCTAAAGGTATTTGCCAAATTCTTGGATTATGTTGAGACGGGGAATAAGTCTGAAAATTTCTAAAATATGCCAGTCTCTCAGGACTAGAGGAAAATATTGAATTTTAAGAATTTTATTTTAATTTTAAAATATTAATTTTAATACAAAGAAGAAGTATCCTTTAGGAAACACATTCTTTTTTGAGTTGAGACACCTCAAGATACACACCTGAAGTAACATCAAGGCAATCCAGAAGTATATCTTTAAAAGTAGTGGGACCTTAAAACACTGAAAATCTATATTCTGTTATCTCATGGCCTTATCTGATTAAAACTGTATTCTTTCAGTCTTGGTGGAGAATTGAGTACATTTATTACTAAATAGATTAAAAGAACATATGGAGAATAAAGAAACAAACCAACATGTATGCAATCACTTGCTTTTCAATAAAGTGTCAGTGAAATGTGAGAGAAACAATGACCCTTTCAACACATGGTCTGGGCTAGTTGGATATTCATACAGAAAAACTAATTCACAATGATCACAGATTTACATATGAAATGTTAAAAAACAAAGATTCAAGCAAAAAGTGTCTTTTGGTAAACAAATGTATCTGAAAAAGGAAAGCCTAGTCCATTAAAGAAAAAATTGATAAATTGGACTTCATTAAAGTAAAAAAAAAAAAAAAAAAAAACCTCTGTTTATCAAAAGTTACCATAAAGGTTCACAGGAAAATTTGCAGGAAGAGAGGAGTAAGGGAAATGTTTTATATCTTAACTATGGTGTAGTTACACAACTGTAGAGTTAACTAGATTAATTCTCAATTTCACAGTCAAAGAAAGACTGCCTATGCTCAGGAAAGAAAGTTCTGTTCAACATGTACTACTCTCTGGCCTCAGAGTTTCCTTTATTTAGTAAGGAAATAGAATATGAATGTCTTCACTGGTCACTGTGTTATATATTTAGAGGACATAATACTTAGAACAATGGCAGACAGGCAGGAATTATCCAAAACTTCTTAAAGTTTCTGAAAATCTAATGGATGAAGAAAGGAAGAATACAAGAACTATAGGCACATTTTGTGCAAGCCTAGGCTCTTCTAATCAGAAAAACCCCAGCCCTACCATGGGGCTCACAGTTCTCTCAGACCTCCATGGTTCTGCTCCAGTTGTTTCCCCAATTAGGTATGCATTGGGTGCCCAAGTATGCACAACAGATATCACATGAGCCAGCTGTTTTGTGTGTGTGTGTGTGTGTGTGTGTGTGTTTGTGTGTGTGTATTACCCCACTGGAGACACTGGCTCTGAATCTATAAAGACCTAAAGGTCTGTAGGCCACAAATCTTCTGTTAAACTACCTGAGGCACCAAATTCATGATTGTTTAACAATCACATAAAATTTCCATCATCACAGTCCTCCATACAGGTGGTTGTTTTTATTCTGGGGATTGAGCCCAGGGGCACTTTATTACTGAGGTACATCACCCATCCTTTTAATTTTTTTTTTTTTGAGACAGGATCTCACTAAGTCACTGAAGATTTCACTAAGTTCCTAAGGGATTCACTATGTTGCTGAGGCTGACCTTGAACTTGTGATCCTCCTGCCTCAGCCTCCTGAGTTCCTGGGATTACATGCATGTGTCATTGCAGCCAGCCCTCCATGCAGTTTCTAAACTCAGTGCATACAAAGTCAAAGTCCTCCTTTCCCCCCAGTCCCATACCTTCTACTGGGTTAGTGATCTTTGTGCCATGTTTCATCATTTCACCTTCTATCTGATTAGTCTGGACATCCCTATCTATAGTTCTCTCTATGGCACCTGATGCCCTGCATGAAAGCATTGGAATATGCAAATCCACTTCCCCCTTTGCTGTGACTCTTGGCCATGACCCCTATCCCCCATTCTCAGTGTTCCTGCTTCCACCAATAGCAACTGTGTATAAAAGGATCATTGAAGGGCCCATTCAAATCCTCTAGCCATATAATTCTACATCTCAGTTGCATTGCAACTTCACTGAAGCGCAAGGAGACCTGCTATACAACCATTTCTCCCATTCCACATTTCTACATGCTCCTATTACTGCCCATTGAGCCTGCCCTGAACATTGTCTCTCCTGGATCCCACATGGTCTTAGAAGATTCATACCCATCCTATAAACTGAGAAAGGTCCACTATGGAAGAGTACTTTCATCCCACATGTGGGTAGAGTGCAGGATGGAGAAGAACCCTAGAGTGGCTCAGGACTCACTAAAACAGAGTACAAGAACCAAGTCATAGTCCCAGGGATGGGGTTCAGGGAAGAGAAGTAGGGGGAATACTGGCTCATGTCTTGGGTTTGTTGGCTCTGAACTGAAGACTTCTTCTGGCATGAGATAACTCTGGATTCCTCATATAGATTAGATTCTAAAGTTGTGTGATGAATGGAACATTGGAAAAATGGGTCTATATATGCAGGGTGCTATAGTTTAGATGTCAAATGTCCTTCAAAGGCCCATATGTTAAAGGCTTGGTTCCCAGAGTGGTGCTACTGTTAAATGGTGGAACCTCTATTAGATGGGGACTTACATCATTGAGCATCATTCTTTGAAGGGGATTGTGGGACCCTGGTTCCTTCCTTTTTCTCTTTTGTTTCCTGGTCATGAGGTGAGCAGTTTGCTCCATCACATGCTCCCTGTTGTTACCATCCAGGACCAACCACAGGCTCAAAGCAATAAGTCAACCTAATCTTGCACTGGAACCTAAAGGAGAGCTAAATTTCTCTAATAACTTAATTTTCTCAGGCATTTGATAATAGTGATAGAAAGCTAATACACAAGATAATTGAATTCAAATCTTATCTCACACTATAAAAAGAAATCAACTCAAAATGGATTAAAAACATAAGATCTGACAATGTAAAAATACTAGAAGAAAATATAGGAGGAAATCTCCATGATATGAACCCAGGGGATGATTTTCTGAATATGACCCCAAAAACATAAACAAAAAGAAAAAAATAGACAAACAGAACTGTATCAAACTGAAAAGCTTCACAGCAAAGGAAACAATCAAAAGAATGAAACAATAACCTATGCAATGAAAGTAAATATTTGTGAACCAAATAATGTATCTGATAAAGCCTTAATATTCAAAATTTATAAGATACTCAAACAGGGCTGGGATTGTGGCTCAGCGGTAGAGTGCTCGCCTAGCATGGGCAGGACTCAGATTCGATTCTCAGCACACATAAAATAAAGGCATTGTGTTGTGTCCTCTACAAAAAAAAAAGATATTCATTCTCTCTCTCTCTCTCTCTCTCTCTCTCTCTCTCTCTCTCTCTCTCTCTCTCTCCCTCTCTCTCTTTCTTAAAAAAAAGATATTCAACCCAAAAGCAAGGAAACAAACAACCCAACTTAAAAACAGACAAAGGATATCTGAACAGACACTTCTTAAAAGAAGAGATATGAATGACCAAGAGACACATGGAAATGTGCTTAACATCTCTTATCATCAGGGGAATGAAAATTAAAATCACAATGATATACCACCTCACACTTGTTAGAACAGCTATTATCAAAAAGATGAAAGGTAACAAGTGCCAGCAAGGGATATTGAGAAAAGGGAAACTTTGTACACTGTTGGTAAATTATGGAAATTTATGAAAAACAAGATGGTGGATCTTCAAGAGGTTAAAAATAGAACTACCATATGAACCAGCAGTTCCATTTTGGGTATATGCTCAAATTAAAATCAGTATCTCAAAGAGATATCTGCATTTCCATGTTCACTGTAGCATTATTCACAATAGCCAACATGTGGTAATAACCTGTCCATCAACAAATGAATAGAGGAAGGACAGCAGAATAAAATAGACATTATTATTGCTGTATGTATATACATGACTGCATGACCAATGTGATTCTGCAACCTGTAACTCAGAAAAATGGGAAAATTATACCCCATCTGATTCAAATGTATGATATGTCAAGATCATTGTACTGTCATGTGTAACTAATTAAAACACATTTTTTTAAAAACAAATGAATAGATAAGTGTGGTATGTGTATCACAATAGAACACTATACAACCTCAAAAAAGAAAATGAAATTCTATCATTTGTGACCTCATTGATAAGCCCAGAGGATAATATGTAAAGTGAAATAAACCAGTCAAAGAAAGACAAATATTGCATAATGTCATTTATATGTGGAATCTAGAAAGTTGGATAGTTGTTAGTTAAAGGATATAAAATTTCAGTTAGACAGGAGCAATAAGTTTTAGAGATCTGTTGTATGACAAGGTGGTTATAGGTTAATAAGAACATATTGTATTCTTAAAAATTGCTAAAAGAGATTTTTAGATCTTTTCACCACAAAAAATTTAACAAGTATGTGAGGAAATACATATGTTAATTTGCTTTATTTACCTATTCCACAATGTATACTTATATCAAAACATTATGCCATATGCCATAAATATATACAAGTTTATTTGTCAATATAAAATTATTTTTATAAAACAGAAGCACAAGTGGCGAACGTGGAACTCTGCACCCATTTGGCAGAAATAAAGCAGCAACATTCACCCCTTTCCTCATTCCTAAAATGGCAACATAAAATCTTCAATCTCATCATGTAATACCCAGTGAAAATCATTCATTATACCAAGAACCAGAAAAATCTGATATTGAATGATAACAGTCAATAGATTTTGACATTGAGGTAATAAAGATATTAGAATTATCTGACATCCATTATAAAGATACTTTAACAGGCAACTTCAAGCATAAATGAGGCAATGAAAAACAAAGTCCAGCAAAAAAAAATGAAAAATAAAACATCTGATTTGTGCTTACAGCAAAATAGAGGAGATAGGAAAAAACCAGTGAACTTGTCCATAGAATAAAAGAATAACAGAAATTCATATCCAATATGAATGATTGAAATTAGACTGAAAAAAAATTCAGCAAAGCTTTAAAGATTTTGGTGACTGTAACAAAATATCTAACGTTCTTATCATTGGAACTCTAGAAGTAGAAGAGAAAGGGTAGTGCTAAAAAGTTCAAAAAAAAGTATGTTGAAATTTCCCCAAATTTAGAAAAAGACATAGTCTACAGATTTAAGAAGCTGAGCAAACCCCATCAATGTAAATCTAAAAAACTTTAAACCAAGATTCATTATAAATCTAATGTATGAAATATGATATGTCAAGAGCTTTGTAATGTTTTGAACAACCAATAAAAAAGGCATCAAAAAAATAAAAATAATTTTAAAAAATTTTTAAAAAATTAAAAATTAAAAAAAGACAAGACACATTATAATCAAAATTCTGAAAGTTTCAAAAACAATGAAAAAAAATATTAAAAGCAGAAAGAAAAGTGACATCCTGTCTATAAGGGTAAAAACAATTTGAATGACAGAATATTTCTCATCAGACATCACAGAGGCCAAAAAGAACTAGAACAGCATTTGCATCTGCTGAAAGAAAAGAACTGTTAACCCAGAATCCTATATCTACCCAAAATATCTTTAAATAATGACATGAGGCAATGAAAATTGGAAATCAAAAAATTCTCAGATAAAGAAAAACTGAAGTTTTTTTTAAATCAAAAGACCTATCCTAAAAGAAGTTCTTGGAAAAGAAATAAAATGATATAAGGAATACTGGAACATCAGGAAGGAAGAAATAAAAACAAAGAATAAGTTACGCTTTAATACAATAGATTTTCCTTCTCCTCTTGGCATTTATAAACCATGTGATACAGCTGAAGCAAAAAAAAATTATAACATTGTCTCATATTGTCCTATATGAATGTAGAGGAAATACTTAAGACAATTATAAATAGGAGAGAGCAAACAGACTTGAAATGAGATAAGCTTCAATAAACATCACTCAAATTTATAAAACATGGGCTCCATTGGACTTTGATCAGTTATATACACATAATGTATGTCTAGAGTAATCATTAAAAGCTATGCATGGAAATGTATTTGCAGGAAAATGGATACAATTAGGACCATTATGTTAAGTGAAATAAGTCAAACTCAGAAGGTTCAGGGTCGTATGTTTTCTCTCTTATGCAGAAGCTAGAGAGGAAAAGGAAAAGAAAGATGGGAGCAGATTTCATGAAAATCAAAGAGAGATCAGTAGAGGAAAAGGACCAAGAGATGGGAGATGGAGAGAGAGAAAGAAAGTGCTGGGGAGTAATATTGGCCAGATTATATTGTTATGCTGTGTATTGTGTGCATGTATGAATATGTAACAATAAATCCCATCAGTATCTACAACTATAATGCACCAATTAAAAATGTGAAGTGACTTTTGAATCATATAAAAAATGCACTCAAAATGCTATTGACAAATCAAAATGGAATTCTAAAAAATGGATTTATGTAACCCAAAAGAAGGCAAGGAGAAGAACAGAGAAATGAAAAGGAAGGAAAAAAACAAAAATATAAGAGTTCAGATTTAAAAATTAAAATGTCAATAATTCCAATAAATATAAATGGTTAAATACATCAATTAAAAATTTGGCACTGTGTATTTTTAAAATAATACAAACTATGTGCTGTCCACAAAAAAACTCACCTCAAATATAATAGGTTGGTAAGAACTAAAAGGATAGACAAGAATATAATATGCCAACAGCAATCCAAACAAAATAGTAGTGGTTATATTAACATCAGGTAAATAATAGTTTAGAGCAAGAAAATTATTGGGGACAAGAAGAGATCTTACACAATAATTAAAAGGCCAATTAGCTAAGAAAGTATTATAATCATAATGTATATATACCAAATAACAAGGCCGAAAAAAACATAAAGCAAAATAAATAGAGCTGAGAGGATAAATAAACAAATCCATAATTATTGTTGGAATTTCAACTCTCCTCTTTCAACAATGGATAGAGCACCTAACCAGAAAATTAGCAAGTAATGGAATAATTCAGCAACACCATCAACCAATATAATCCAATTGACATTCACAGAACACTCTACCCAATAGTAGAATATATATTATTTTCAAGCACACATTTACCAAGATAGACTGTATATTGGGCCACATAACAAACCACAAACAAATTAAAAGAATTGAAATCATATAGAACATGTACTCTGACTTCAATGAAACCAAATTAGAAATCAATAACAGAAAATTAACAATAAAATCCCTAACATTTAAAAACTATTAATTTAAAAACATTAAAAAACAATCTAAGGGCTGGGGATGTGGCTCAAGCGGTAGCGCGCTCGCCTGGCATGCGTGCAGCCCGGGTTCGATCCTCAGCACCACATACCAACAAAGATGTTGTGTCTGCCGAGAACTAAAAAATAAATATTAAAAATTCTCTCTCTCTCTCTCTCTCTCTCTCTCTCTCTCTCTCTCTCTCTCTCTCTCTCCCCTCTCTCACTCTCTCTTGAAAAAAAAAAAAAAACAATCTAATTCTTCATAACTATAACAAGATGAAGTCTCAAGGGAAAATTTAAAACTACATGGACCTAAAATTGACAAATCATGCTATGTGCACATACAAATATATCACAACAAATCCCACTATTTCGCATTATTATAATGTACCAATAAAAAAACTATATTGAGTTGAATGAAAATAAAAATACAACATACTAAAATTTGTTGGATGCAGCCTAATCAGCACTGAGAGGAAATTTTATAGAAGTCTGAAGAGAGGAAGCCTCAAATCATTAATCCAAGCTCCTGTATTAAGAAAATAGAGGGCTGGGGTTATGGTTCAGTGGTAGAGTGCTCGACTAGCACTTCTAAGGCCCTATGTTCAATTCTTAGCACCACATAAAAATTTTTAAAAAGTTATTGTGTCCAAGTAAAAGATATTTTTAAAATAGAAAATACCCCTCAAAAAAACAGAAAACATAAAAACCAAGAACAAAATAAATCCAAAGCAAGAATAAGGAAATAAATAATTTTAAAAGACCAAACATTAACAAAAATTGAAAACATAAAAATATATGAACAAAACAAAAACTTGTCTTTTTCAAGATCAACAGAATTCTCTACTGAGAATAACAAAGAAAATGACAACACACAAATTTGATATCAAGAATATAATAGAGGGGTGCTGGGGCTGTAATTCAGTGACAGAGCACTTGCTTAGCATGCGTGAGGCATTGGTTCTATCCTCAGCATCACATAAAAATAAACAAATAAAATAAAGGCATTCTGTCCATCTACAACTACAAAAAATATTTTAAAAAGAATATAATAGAGAGCTGGGACTGTGGCTCAGGGGTAGAGTGCTTGCCTGGCACATATGAGGCGCTGGGTTTGATCCTCAGCACCATATAAAAATAAAATAAAAGTATTGTGTCCACCTACAACTAAAAAAATACATTAAAAAAAGAATATAATAGAGAATATCACCAAAGACCTTGTGGACATCAATCAAAAGGATAATAAAAGTATACTATGAACAACTCTACATACATAAATTTGATAACTCAGATGAAATGGATCAATTCAATAAAATTCACAAATTACTATCATTACCTCAATATGAAATATTGTCATTTGCAAGAAAATGAATGGAACTTGAGAACAAAAGCAAAATAAGCCAAACTTAGAAAGTCAACGGTCACATGATTTCTGTCCTATGTGGAAGCTAGAGAGGGAAAAGGAAAAGGAAGGTGGAAGGAATCTAATGAAAACTGAAGAGACACCAGGAAAGTAGAGGAAAGGATCCAGGGAGAGGAAGGAGAGAGGGAAAGGGGAAATACCAGTCAATGATATTAGCCAAATTATATTGTTATATTGAAGGTATATATGTATGACTATGTAACCATGAATCCTGCCATTGTGTACAACTATAATGCACCAATAAAAATATAGCACACACCTATAATCCCAGCAGCTCAGGAAGCTGAGGCAGGAGGATCATAAGTTCAAGGCCAGCCTCAGCAACTTAGTGAGGCCCTAAGCTATTTAGTTAGACCCTGTCTCAAAACTTTAAAAAAAAAAAAAAAGTCTGGGGATGTAGCTCCATGGTAAAGTGCCCCTGGGCTAATTCCCTAATACAAAATAATTTCATAAAATTTAAATAATAAGAAGAAGAATTTTAAAATTTAAAAAAAAGAACACTTCCAGGTCCAAATCATATCACTGTATTTAAATGACTAACACCAGTTCTATGTGGTCTCTTCCAGAAAATAGGACAAAACAGTTCCCAATTCATTTCAGGAAGCCAGTATGACCCTAATACCAAAATCAAAAAATGAAAATGTGGAAAAAAGAAAGAAGACTGCAGACCAATGAACTTGAACACAAAATTCTCAACAAATTAATAGCAAAATAAATCCAGCAATATGTTGACATAATTATGTGCCATGATCAAGTGCAATTACAAGAATGCAGAACTTGCTCAATATTTGAAAATTAATCAATGTAACACACTACATCGATAAGCTAAAGAAGAAAGTGATGATCCTATCAATTAATAAAGAAAAAGCAGTTGATAAAATCTAACACTCATTTTATTTTAAGACTTAGACAGAGGTTTATTTAGGAAGGTAGATTCAAGGGAGAATGTGGGCTGTCTCAAAAGTGACAAGCAACCCTGACTTGGACTGAGGGTTCAATATTTATAAAAGGGCTATGTCAGGGGCTGGACTGAAGGTAGATTCCAGGTGGAGCTGCACAATTTCACCCCAGTTTGACTGTGCTTGTATATTTTCCTCCTTTTACAAGGTCACAGGCCAAAAGTGTGGGCCAAGATTTGCAACTATGTTTTCTGCATCTTAGTGGCTTGATTCTATATTTAAATGGCTTGCTTGATAAAATTTCTGAGCATTAGTTTCTGAGGTTTAGAAGGGAAACTTCTTGTTATGGTTTGGATGTGATGTGTCCCACAAAAGCTCATGTGTGAGACAATTCAAGAAAGTTTAAAAGAAATGATTGGGTTATGAGAGCCTTAACCCACTCAGTGAATTAATCCTCTGACAGGGATTAACTGAGTGGTAACTAAAGGCCTGTAAGGTATAGCTGGAGGAGGTGGGACATTGGGAGCATGCCTTTGGGGTATATATTTTGTAACTGGCAAGTAGAGTCTCTCTGTTTCCTAAGCATCATGCAAGCCACTTCCCTCTGCCACACTCTTCTACCATAATGTTCAGCTTTTTCTCGAGCCCTAAGGAATGGAGCTGACCGTCTATGGACTGAGACCTCTGAAACCATTAACCCCTAAATAAATTTTTCCTCCCCTAAAATTGTTCTTGTCAGGTCTTTTAGTCACAGCAGTGAAAAAGCTGACTAAAACACTTCTTCCACCTGATAAAGAACATCTACTAAAAATCAACAGTTCCCATCAGGAACAAGGCAAGTATGTCTACTCTCACCACTCCTGTTCAACATAGTACTGAAAGTCCTAGCTATCCTAAAGCAAGAGAAAGAAATGAAAGGCTTATGGATCAGAAAAGGAGGCAGGCTATTACTATTATTAACTATTATTTGCTGGTGATGCAATGACATAAAACTTACCCATAAATATTCATGTCAATTTTGTTTATAAAACAATCAAAAAATAAAGACAATTAAAATGTCTTTTAAAAAGTAAATAGTTAAATCCACTGTGGTTCAACCATAGTATGAAATACTACTCAGCAATAAAAAGGAACAAACCATTTATACATATATATATTTATACATACTAGGATGGATCTCAAGGGCACTCTGCTGAGTTAAAAAAAAATCCTATCTCAAAAGGCCAACCACTGGAGGGTTCTATTTTTTATGGTATTCTCCAATGACAAAATTATAAAGAATGGATTAGTGGCTGTCAGGGGTTAGAGAAGGTGGAGGAAGAAGAGTGAGTGTGACAATAAGAGGCTATGTGTTGGATGTGCTTGTGGCGTAATTATGAATCTTATGATAGCTACACAAATATTCATGTGCTAAAATGGTATAGAACTATTACATACATTGCACCAGCATAATTTCGTGACTTTGATTGCTCTACATGGCTACATAAGGGTACACAGTACTATTTTTGTGACTTCTTATGAATATAGACTTATCTACAAAAGTTTTTAAAACTAATGTAGACATTTGTGATGAACATTTTCTAAGTCCTCTTTACCTAACCAGACTCAATGGAAAGGAATATTTTCTTGAGGACATGTAATTATGAACACAGAAGTCTGAACCTAATGGTAACATATAAATGCTCAGTTGTCTGCTCCTATTCTGTGTTCAGGGTCAACCAAATGTGATAGACTCTATCCATTTGCTGTATCCACAGCAGCAAAAGGCTAATAGCCCTGGCCAAGTTTCTAGCAGCATGCACACTGGGAGGGGTGACACCCACGCCCATACTTCTTAGGGAAGCACTTCTTGGAGGCAGGATGATCTAGTAGTTAGAAGTGTGGCTCTTGAGCCATATAGCCTGGTCACAACATCTGTGTGCCTTTAACTGCTGTATGTCCTTATGTTTCTCATAGATTCATTGTAAGGAATGCTTTGGAGGACCTGGAAGACTGGTGGCAAGACTTTCTTGGAAAGTACTCCAAATTCCACAAAACTCAAAGACATGGATCTATCAGATTTTAGCATCTATCATAGAACCATCACTGCACTAAGCTAAACAATTTTTTTCAAATTTCTTGCTCAACAAACTCACTTGAGTTACATTCTTCAGATGTAAACTGAGATTACATGGAGATGCCCAAGTTCTGCTCCTTTCTCCTACATAGACACCTTAGAACACAGCTTCCCTGCCTCCATCTCTGTCAGGTTTAGAGCTTCACAGAGCAGACCTGCCTAATCAAACTGAGGTCACACCTTTATTGTGCATCTCAATTGCAAACACCCATGTTTGAGTAGAGTCTCTCCCCAGTGCCACACAGAGTTGTGCTATAGTGGTGGCCATAAAAGGGATGATTTTTAATACTTCACATGAAAATCTTCTTTTAGGAATTGAGAGCCAGAAACAATCATTCTTCCACACCATGAATGGCCATGCTTCCTTCTCTCAGAATTTGTAGGCTTATTTTTCTATGGACTTCTTTGTGATGAAAACCAGTATCACTCCTATAAACATTAGTCTCCTGCCATCATTATTTTTACTGCTCTTTACAATTACAATTTCTATTTTCATTTTAACATCTTGATTGATTGTACAACTCTTTTTTGTGTGTGTGTGTGAGAGAGAGAGAGAGAGAGAGAGAGAGAGAGAGAGAGAGAGAATTTTAATATTTATTTTTTAGTTTTCGGCAATCACAACATCTTTTTTTGTATGTGGTGCTGAGGATCAAACCCGAGCCGCACGCATGCCAGGCGAGTGCGCTACTGCTTGAGCACATCCCAAGCCACAATTGCACAACTCTTAATCTCAGGTGACTATAATTCCCTAAACTGGAGAAATCTAGCAACTACAGAAGACAAGGAAAGTCCCCTTGGCACTAGCATTCTGGAAACAATAATATGTTTATTTGTATCATGTTTTTTTTCTATCATTTCTTTTAATGAAAAATAAAATATCATTTAAAAAATTTTAGATAAAGCAGAACCATGACCCCACTGTAATATGATTTATATATTCATTTTGTACTTGATATCATAAGTGTAAATGTTACATTTAAATTTATCTCATGGATTTCCAATCATGATTTTTAAATGGCTTGTATTCCAACAAGTTGGAGGTATCAAATTTACAATACTTTTTTGTGTGTGTCAGCAGAGTAGCTTTAAAACTTAGAGTGCTTAATTCCCATTTCTAGTTTACATCCTAAGGGATTCCATTTAATACAATGTATGCCTCTGTTTGAAAAGTTGCCATTCCAAGCCTATGATTTTGCTTCTCTGGTAACTGAAGGAAAAAAAAAAGAAGAAAAAACAACTTTCCCCTAAACTACTTTACAATAGAAGCATAATTTATCTGAGCACCGCACCCTCTTCTAAGACTCCCACCAAGGAATACGTCATAGCCAGGGGATGATGCAGTAGTTAGCATCCAAATGTGGGTTGAGAGCATATCCCTGTGGCAGCCTGTCAGCCACACACTACCTGCAGATAAATCCCTGCTGCCTCAAGCCTGAGCCAGGGAGTACAGGCTCATTCTTCTAAGGTCTTTCTTCATTCCCCTTAAAAACCTTTCATGTTTCCTCTTTTAAGAGTTACCTTCTGGGGCTGGGGATGTGGCTCAAGCGGTAGCGCGCTCGCCTGGCATGCGTGTGGCCCGGGTTCGATCCTCAGCACCACATACCAACAAAGATGTTGTGTCCGCCGAGAACTAAAAAATAAATATTAAAAAAATTCTCGAGAGCTGACACACGCGCCTGCAGGGAACAGGGTCCTGCGACCCACCAGCGGCCTTCTGTGGGGCAGGCCCGTCCCCTCCCCCAGTGCCTGCAAGGTAGGAGGGACTGTGACCACCGGCAGAGCAGGCCCAGCGGCTGGTTGGGGCCAGAGCCGGCCCCACCCCCAGTGCCTGCAAGGTAGGAGAACCGGCGACCTACGGGCAGGCCAGACCCAGCAATCTGCGGACAGACAGAGCTGACACACGCGCCTGCAAGGAACAGGGTCCTGCGACCCACCAGCGGCCTTCTGTGGGGCAGGCCCGTCCCCTCCCCCAGAGCCTGCAAGGTAGGCGGGACTGTCACCTCTAGCAGATCAGGCTTAGTGGCCTGCTGAGGGGCAGGACAGTCCCCTCCCCCAGTGCCTGCAAGGTAGGCGGGACTGCAACCAGCGGCAGATCAGGCCCAGCGGCTGGTTGCGGACCGGAGCCGGCCCCACCCCCAGTGCCTGCAAAGTAGGAGAACCGGCGACCCACAGGCAGGTCAGGCCCAGCAATCTGCGAAGAGACAGAGCTGACACACGCGCCTGCAGGGAACAGGGTCCTGCGACCCACCAGCGGCCTTCTGTGGGGCAGGCCCGTCCCCTCCCCCAGTGCCTGCAAGGTAGGCGGGACTGCGACCAGCGGCAGATCAGGCCCAGCGGCTTGTTGCGGCCGGAGCCAGCGCCACCCCCAGTGCCTGTAAGGTAGGCATACCAGGGACCCATCGGGAGGTTAGGCCCAGCAACCTACGGAGAGACAGAGGTGCCCCTCGCGCCTGCTGGGTAGGCGGACCTTCGACCGGCCAGCAGAGCAGACCTAGGGCCCGCCAGCGTGGTAGACAGATCGCACCAATTGGTGGAGGATCACAGCCACCATCTGTCCTGCAAGGGAGACTTTTCAACTATACAAGAGCAATATAAATAAATAGAGGGAAAATCTCAAAAACACAACAGCTTCACCAAGCAGAAAGAAACGCCAGCAGTATGAAAAGACAAGGAAAGAAAGGACCACAGGCAATGCAGGTCAACTCAACTCTAGAAGAGGTAATAGCTGCAACAGATGGAATGTCAGACAGAGAGGTCAGGATATACATGCTTCAGATGATCTGGAGTCTCAAGGAAGACATGAGACAGCAAAATCAGACAATGAAAGATCACATTGACAAGGAACTTCATAAACAAATCCAGGAAGTAAAAGATCAATTTCACAGGGAGATAGAGGAAATAAAAAACAAACAAATACAAATCCTAGAAATGCAGGAAGCAATAAACCAACTTAAAAACTCAATTGAGAAAACTACCAGCAGAGTGGATCACTTAGAAGATAGAACATCAGACAATGAAGACAGAGTATTTCAACTTGAAAAGAGCATAGACAGCTCAGCAAGTCTGCTAAGAAACCATGAGCAGAACATCCAAGAAATATGGGATAATATCAAAAGACCAAACTTAAGAGTCATTGGGATACAGGAAGGCACAGAGCTCCAAACCAAAGGAATAGACAACTTATTCAGTGAAATAATACGAGAAAACTTCCCAGACTTGAAGAATGAGACAGAACCCCAAATCCTAGAAGCCTACAGGACGCCGAATGTGCAAAATCATAAGAGATCCACACCTAGACACATTATAATGAAGATGTCCAACATACAGAATAAGGAGAGAATTTTAAAAGCTACAAGAGAAAGGAAGCAGATTACATTTAGGGGTAAACCAATCAGGATAACAGCTGATCTCTCAACACAGACTCTAAAAGCTAGAAGATCCTGGAATAACATATTTCAAACGCTAAAAGAAAATGGGTTCCAACCAAGAATCGTGTATCCAGCAAAATTAAGCTTCAGGATGGAAGATGAAATTAAAACATTCCATGATAAACAAAAGTTAAAAGAATTTGCAGCTAGAAAACCATCTCTTCAAAAAATCCTTGGCAAAACACTACAGGAAGAGGAAATGGAAAACAACAATGAAAACCAACAGTGGGAGGTAGGACAGTAAAGGGGGGGAAAATCAAAGAGAAAAACAAATCAGGTTTAACGGCATTAATAAACAAATATGGCTGGAAGAACAAACCATATCTCAATAATAACTCTAAATGTTAATGGCTTAAACTCACCAATTAAGAGACACAGGCTAGTTGAATGGATCACAAAACAAGATCCAACAATATGCTGCCTTCAGGAGACGCATTTGATAGGAAAGGATATACATAGACTGAAGGTGAAAGGTTGGGAAAAATCATATCACTCATATGGACTGCGGAAACAAGCAGGAGTGTCCATACTCATATCAAATAAAATAGATTTCAAACCAAAGTTAATCAAAAGGGATAAAGAAGGACACTACATACTGCTCAAGGGAACCATACACCAACAAGACATAACAATCATAAATATATATGCCCCAAACAACGGTGCTGCTGCGTTCATCAAGCAAACTCTTCTCAAGTTCAAGAGTCTAATAGACCACCATACAATAATCATGGGAGACTTCAACACACCTCTCTCACCACTGGACAGATCTTCCAAACAAAAGTTGAATAAGGAAACTATAGAACTCAATAACACAATTAACAACCTAGACTTAATTGACATATATAGAATATACCACCCAACATCAAGCAGCTACACTTTTTTCTCAGCAGCACATGGATCCTTCTCAAAAATAGATCATATATTATGTCACAGGGCAACTCTTAGACAATATAAAGGAGCGGAGATAATACCATGCATCTTATCTGATCATAATGGAATGAAACTAAAAATCAACCATAAAAGAAGCAAGGAAAAATCATGCATCACTTGGAGAATGAACAATAGGTTACTGAATGATCAATGGGTTTTAGAAGACATCAAGGAGGAAATTAAAAAATTCTTAGAGTATAATGAAAACACAGACACAACATATCGGAATCTATGGGACACATTGAAAGCAGTTCTAAGAGGAAAATTCATTGCTTGGAGTTCATTCCTTAAAAAAAGAAAAAACCAACAAATAAATGATCTCATACTTCATCTCAAAATTCTAGAAAAAGAAGAGCAAAACAACAGCAAAAGAAGTAGAAGGCAAGAAATAATTAAAATCAGAGCTGAAATTAATGAAATCGAAACAAAAGAAACAATTGAAAAAATTGACAAAACGAAAAGTTGGTTCTTCAAAAAGATAAATAAAATTGACAGACCCTTAGCCATGCTAGTGAAGAGAAGAAGAGAGAGAACTCAAATTACTAGCATAAGGAATGAAAAAGGCAAGATCACGACAGACACTTCAGAAATACAGAAGATAATCAGAAATTATTTTGAATCCTTATACTCCAATAAAATAGAAGATAGTGAAGGCATCGATAAATTTCTTAAGTCATATAATCTGCCCAGATTGAGTCAGGAGGATATAGACAACCTAAACAGACCAATATCAATTGAGGAAATAGAAGAAACCATCAAAAGATTACCATCTAAGAAAAGCCCAGGACCTGATGGGTTTACAGCAGAGTTTTACAAAACCTTTAAAGAGGAACTAATACCAATACTTTTCAAGCTATTCCAGGAAATAGAAAAAGAGGGAGAACTTCCAAATTCATTCTACGAGGCCAACATCACCCTGATTCCGAAACCAGACAAAGACACTTCAAAGAAAGAAAACTACAGACCAATATCTCTAATGAACCTAGATGCAAAAATCCTCAATAAAATTCTGGCAAATCGGATACAAAAACATATCAAAAAAATTGTGCACCATGATCAAGTAGGATTCATCCCTGGTATGCAAGGGTGGTTCAATATACGGAAATCAATAAATGTTATTCACCACATCAATAGACTTAAAAATAAGAACCATATGATCATCTCGATAGATGCAGAAAAAGCATTCGACAAAGTACAGCATCCGTTTATGTTCAAAACTCTCGAAAAACTAGGGATAACAGGAACATACCTCAACATTGTAAAAGCAATTTATGCTAAGCCTCAGGCTAGCATCATTCTGAATGGAGAAAAATTGAAGGCATTCCCTCTAAAATCTGGAACAAGACAGGGATGCCCTCTCTCACCACTCCTGTTCAACATAGTTCTCGAAACACTGGCCAGAGCAATTAGACAGACGAAAGAAATTAAAGGCATAAAAATAGGAAAAGAAGAACTTAAGTTATCACTATTTGCAGATGACATGATTCTATACCTAGCAGACCCAATATGGTCTACAAAGAAACTGTTAGAGCTAATAAATGAATTCAGCAAAGTGGCAGGTTATAAAATCAACACGCATAAATCAAAGGCATTCCTGTATATCAGCGACAAATCCTCTGAAATGGACACGAGGACAACCACCCCGTTCACAATATCCTCAAAAAGAATAAAATACTTGGGAATCAACCTAACAAAAGAGGTGAAAGACTTATACAATGAAAACTACAGAACCCTAAAGAGAGAAATTGAAGAAGACCTTAGAAGATGGAAAAATATACCCTGTTCATGGATAGGCAGAACTAACATCATCAAAATGGCGATATTACCAAAAGTTCTCTATAGGTTTAATGCAATGCCAATCAAAATCCCAACGGCATTTCTTATAGAAATGGAGAAAGCAATCATGAAATTCATATGGAAGAATAAAAGACCCAGAATTGCAAAAACAATACTAAGCAGGAAAGGTGAATCAGGTGGTATAACGATTCCAGATTTCAAACTATACTACAGAGCAATAGTAACAAAAACAGCATGGTACTGGTACCAAAACAGGCGGGTGGACCAATGGTACAGAATAGAGGACACAGAAACCAACCCACAAAACTACAACTTTCTTATATTTGATAAAGGGGCTAAAAGCATGCAATGGAGGAAGGATAGCATCTTCAACAAATGGTGCTGGGAAAATTGGAAATCCATATGCAACAAAATGAAATTGAATCCCTTTCTCTCGCCATGCACAAAAGTTAACTCAAAATGGATCAAGGAGCTTGATATCAAATCAGAGACACGGCATCTGATAGAAGAGAAAGTTGGCTACGACCTACATGCTGTGGGGTCGGGCTCCAAATTCCTCAATAGGACACCCATAGCACAAGAGTTAACATCTAGAATCAACAAATGGGACTTACTCAAACTAAAAAGTTTTTTCTCAGCAAAAGAAACAATAAGAGAGGTAAATAGGGAGCCTACATCATGGGAACAAATCTTTACTCCTCACACTTCAGATAGAGCCCTAATATCCAGAGTATATAAAGAACTCAGAAAATTAGACAATAAGATAACAAATAATCCCATCAACAAATGGGCCAAAGACTTGAACAGACACTTCTCAGAGGAGGACATACAATCAATCAACAAGTACATGAAAAAATGCTCACCATCTCTAGCAGTCAGAGAAATGCAAATCAAAACCACCCTAAGATACCATCTCACTCCAGTAAGATTGGCAGCCATCACGAAGTCAAACAACAATAAGTGCTGGCGAGGATGTGGGGAAAAGGGTACACTTGTACATTGTTGGTGGGACTGCAAATTGGTGCAGCCAATTTGGAAAGCAGTATGGAGATTTCTTGGAAAGCTGGGAATGGAACCACCATTTGACCCAGCTATCCCCCTTCTGGGTCTATTCCCTAAAGACCTAAAAAGAGCATGCTACAGGGACACTGCTACATCGATGTTCATAGCAGCACAATTCACAATAGGAAGACTGTGGAACCAACCTAGATGCCCTTCAATAGACGAATGGATAAAAAAAATGTGGCATTTATACACAATGGAGTATTACTCTGCATTAAGAAATGACAAAATCATAGAATTTGGAGGGAAATGGATGGCATTAGAGCAGATTATGCTCAGTGAAGCTAGCCAAGCCCTAAAAAACAAATGCCAAATGTCTTCTTTGATATAAGGAGAGTAATTAAGAACAGACTAGGGAAGAAGAGCACAAGAAGAAGACCATCATTAAACAGGGTTGAGAGGTGGGAGGGAAAGGGAGAGAGAAGGGAAATAGCATGGAAATGGAACGAGACCCTCAGGTTTATACAAAATTACATACAAGAGGAAGTGAGGGGAAAGGGAAAAATAATACAAGGGGGAGGAATGAATTGCAGTAGTGGGGGTAGAGAGAGAAGAGGGGAGGGGAGGGGAGGGGAGGGGGGATAGTAGAGGATAGGAAAGGCAGCAGAATACAACAGACACTAGGATGGCAATATGTAAAGCAATGGAAGTGAAACTGATGTGAATCTGCAATCTGTATAAGGGGCAATATGGGAGTGCATAACCCACTTGAATCAAAATGTGAAATATGATATATCAAGAAATATGTAATGGAGGGGTAAGACAAGATAATACAAATGGAAGAAATGATTTACAGTAGAAGGGGTAGAGAGAAAAGGGGAGGGGAGGGGAGGGGAGGGGGGATAGTAGAAAATAGGACTGACAGCAGAATACATCAGACACTAGAAAGGCAATATGTGAATCAATGGAAGGGTAACTGATGTGATACAGCAATCTGTATACGGGGTAAAGTTGGGAGTTCATAACCCGCTTGAATCAAACTGTGAAATATGATGTATTAAGAACTGTGTAAGGTTTTGAACGACCAACAATAAAAAAAAAAAAAAATTCTCTCTCTCTCTCTCTCCTCTCTCACTCTCCCTTTAAAAAAAAAAAAGAGTTACCTTCTGACACTTTAAGAGTCCTTTCTATTTTCATCAGCCCTTTTTTTTCATTTCTTTGATCACCTTTCACATCTTTTCTTATTTCCTTCATATTTTTCTTTCCTCCCCACTTTGTTCTCAACCGTTCTATTTTGAAAGTCCACTGCACTTCTATTCTTCACATCATTTTTAATTATTTGACATTTCTTTCACCTTCAAGACTCTAAAATACATTCATTCTCATTATATTTCTTCTAATTATTCCAAGTTGTTCTGATTTTTCTTTTCCTGGAGGCACTGGAGTGTAGCAGCTCAGAGTACTGATGCCAGTTGCTAGGGTTCAAACCCAGCTCTGGGCTACTTACCAGATATAGGAGCCTGGATATGTTACCTAACCTTTCCACACCTCAGCTCCTATTAGTATGTTCTAAAATTTGTATCTACAGTTTTATTTAATCAGTTTTGGTAAGATATACAGGCACAGAAATGAAGGAAGAAGTCTGTATTCTTCTAGGACCAGGAAGCAAGACACAGCATGCAAAGTCATAGAGGAAAGCACCAAGGACAGTCAGGAGATAGAAGGAGAAAGCCTGGGCCAGAGTATTTCTTATGTTTTCTGCAAGAAAAGCAAAGCAGGATAGGGTAAACAGCTCAGTGTAATTGGCAAATGTGAATAATTCTGGTGGGCTTTGAGGCATAGAGACTGTCCCTAGTTGTCTGATCACTGACCCTGGTTGTCTGATCACTGACCCTGGGTTGATTTAGGGCAGGTAAAATACTGGCTTGGTGTGTGAAAGTCTGATACAAAAGGTAGTTGGGGTGAGGGTCCTGGCTTGATTAATTGGCATAAAAGCATGCTCCTTTGCTATCTCTAAGGTTTGGCTAGCCCTGGAAGGGACATGTAAGATGCCTATGCTGAAGTATCTGAGAGATAGATAAATAGATAGATAGATAGATAGATGTAGGTAGGTAGATAGATATAGATATATAGAAATCACAATATCTCAGAAGGAAAATATGGTCTCATAGTCACTATGTTTGTATTTGAATAAACTAATAGTTTTTTTGTCATCATTTTCCATTCCAAATTCTAAAAAAGAGGACATTTAATTATCTCTGAACAATGCAAGCTGGTTTTGGCTAATGGAGCAGATAACGTTGTAAAAAAAAAAATAGTACTCCTAAGATCCACCACTGTGGATCAGGCTGTGGGAAAACATTTAAAATAGAGAAGTCATCACTACTGGGCTTCATAGAAGGACACTGTCTTACTCAGTTCAGGATGTTATAACAAAGTACCATAAATCAGTTGGCAGATAGACAACAGAAATTTATTTCTCACTCTTCCAGAGGCCAGAATTCTAAGATTGGGGTGCCAGCATGCAAGATTCTGGTAAGGATCCTCTTTTAAATTGTAGACTACTGACTTCTTGCATCTTCACATAGCAGAAAGAGATCAAATAGACCTCCAAGGATTTTTTTTTAAATGACACTAATCCCATTAATTAGAACTCCTTATGACATAATTATCTCCCAAAATTTTTTCTTTTCTTTTTTTTTCTTTTTATGAGAGAGAGAGAGAGAGAGAGAGAGAGAGAGAGAGAGAGAGAGAGAGAGAGAGAGAGAGAGAGAGAGATGGTCTCACTAAATTGCTCAGGGCCTTGCTGACTTGCTGATGCTGGCTTTGAACTTGCAATCCTCCTGCCTCAGCCTCCCAAATCACTGGGATTACAGGCATGCACCACCACAACCTGGCCCTCAATATATGAATTTTTGAGGGACACAATATTCATTCAATGACATCCTATGTATAAAATACTGAAAAGAGTTGTCAAATTCTTGACAGATATGTAATTATAGAATTTGTTGCATTCCAGGGACAGGCACTGACTATAAGAGCCTTATCCAACAAGGCCTACTTAGCAAAGATCTCTAATGAAACATCTGTTTGAATCATTCTTTCAGTGATTCCCTCCTGTTAGAAAGGTAAATTCACAAAAGCGGAAACCTAGAAGCTTGGTTGGCACTGAGAGATTGGTGTTGCTAACCAGATTCCGTGTAAATGTGGCAAACAGATTCTCTACCCTAGTAATTTGGAACAACTAAACAGGTGCCACCTAGAGAACTAAATTTTCCCAATGTAATTATGTTAATTAACATTTCCTAGAGATTCCTTGCAAGGTCCATTTGGGCCTGCCCCCAGTCCTACACTTCTAATTCAAAAGTTGTGTTCATCTAAACAATGAACATCACTAAAAAGTGAGTTTAGATAAGGTTACCTACAGCTGAGTGGATCTGGCCCAAGGGAAGTATCAAAGTGAAGGACAGACTGGGAGTCTGCCCACCTGCAGCTTGTTTCAATCAGAGCCAGATGAGCTGTGGGTGGAAATCCTTCCAACTGCTACAGACTTCAGCCAAAGCTTTAAATTCAGAGTGAACTGGATATGGGCTAGGGCCATGTAAAATGGAGATTGAGTTGCCTGATGTGCCCTTGGTGAAAATCTTCTCCTATCTGTATGCCTTGAGCTTGCTACAGGCTTCGCAAGAGAGCAAGGTAAAGGCTCGAGTCTCTACTGCTTTGACAGAATTGACCAGCTTCCTGACCATACTCCTCTACCTTGTCAGACCCCTTCCACCTCTCAGCCTCAGCCATGGATCTTGGCTACCCCAGCATTACACCCACACAGCCTTCCTTCATTCCTTAAGTTTACTTTGTTCAGATCCACCCACTTAGCTCTGATACCAGTGTCCCTAGAATCCATTCACTTCTCTTAACCAGTTGTGCATCAGTTTGCAGAATAGCAAAATACTTTGAGGGTTTGGGGGTAGTCCTCATTCACTGAGTGCCTCACATTCTGTTAAATGGAAAGGATAAGCTGATACACAGGACTTATTTTGACTAAATGATCCTTGAGGTTCCTATTTCAAGTCCTAGAAAATCACTTCGTTCTCTGAACTCTCACAGGAATATGGAGTGCCTGGATTAGCAATGATAGGTCTCTGCTGTTCCTACTTCCTTCTCTCCAGACTGGGAAGGCATTGAGAGCTGGGATTGTGTCAGATTAATCTTTGTGGGTCCAGCCCCGAGAATAAATGCAAGCAGAAGAGAAGCCAATGTTTGTGTATTGATTACTTATCCATTGCCTTCTCTGGAGGGTAAGGTGGGAAGGGAAGAGGAAGCCATCTAATTGTGTATTTACGCTGTGTACTTTGGTCTGTGTGCATCTGTGTTGTGGGAGGCCCACAGAAAGGTTAGCATGAATAAAGGGTTCATATGATAACAGTGACTCTGAGGAGATGAGCTGAGGGTCACCTGATAGGATTATGACTTCTGTTCCCAGGAGGATGTGTCTAAAGAAATGGCACTTCTGTAGCTTCACCTATGAGCACCTGGGCACACAGACATGGAAGCAGTTATTCCTCCACGAAACAAAACAGGAGCATTGGATGGCATGTGCACAGCCGGAAGACTTTATCTACAAAGAAGCAGCTGAGAACCTTGGTATGCCTTTGAGAAGCATGATAAACTTGTTTTCAGAGGTCTACTCTATTTTTCCCCATATGCACTTTTGTGTTCTCATTCAGTGAAAGGGAAAAGGGATTAAAATTTAATGTGCCTGCGGCTGGGGATGTGGCTCAAGCGGTAGCGCGCTCGCCTGGCATGCGTGCGGCCCGGGTTCGATCCTCAGCACCACATACCAACAAAGATGTTGTGTCTGCCAACTAAAAAAAAAAAATAAAATTTAATGTGCCTGGGTTGCTGTGATAGCCACATCACCAATGCTCCTGCTTCCTGTGTCTGTACAGAATGAAGGAACCAGAGTGATTGTTTCACAACATAAAATAGGGCTCTACTACTCTCTTTTTCCAAAGGTTTCTACTTGTCCTAGAAAAAATATTTTTGGGGGGGGGGGGAATTAATGGATAAACTCCTAAATAGCAAAGGCTCTACTGTTCATTTTATCCCTGATACCTCTTTTCATACTTGTAACAGTTCTCTGAAGAGTTTTTTAAAGAGCATTATAGTTGTACATGGTAGTTGGGTTCATTCTGACAAAACCATATATACAAGGAATTTTATTTTAATCCCCATTCCCCATCTCTTCTCTTCCTCCCTCCCCTTATTCTCCTTCCTCTACTCATCTTCCTTTTGTTCATTTATTTATTTGTTTAGTTTTTGGTACTGGGGATTAAACTCAGGGGCATTCAATCACTGAGCCACATCCCCAGCCCTATTTTGTATTTTATTTAGAGACAGGGTCTCACCGAGTTGCTTGGCACCTCACAGTTGCTGAGGCTGGCTTTGAACTCACAATCCTCCTCTCTCAGCCTCCCAAGCCACTGGGATTACAGGCATGTGCTACCATATCCAGCTCATTTATTTTTGATTGGTACTTTCTATATATTCATAAATGTGAAATTCCCTTTGGTACATTTATATATGCATATAACATGATTTTTCAAATTTATTATATATTTTCATGGAGAGATTCTAATATCCATTAATCTATGGATTAATTCTAATACCCATTAATCTATGGAAACACATTAAAGAGAAAAAGTAAGTTTTCCAATATCTCCTAATCACCAATCACCAATCTGTAACAGGACCCATGTTTGACTGACTCTAAAGCCCAGTTTCTGACTTTTCCATAATTGCTACCCAGAAAAGCTTAAAATTATCTTTATTTGGTTTGAATGATCCCTCTACTATCTGGTTACCAAGTAGTGTCTATGTTTCCTTCCAGGAATCTTGGGACCAGTGGCTTATGTCTCAGGAAGTAGATTCACACTAGATGAACAAGGGAAGTCAATCATTTGTATTGTGTCTTCAATGTTCAAACTTTATACCTGGGATGTGCAAGAGGTGAGTCAGGCAAAAATAATATATACCTGTGACATGTGAAATAGTGCTGAGAGGAAAATGATACTTGGAGTTGATAACAAAGTTTCAAGACAGATTTTCTTTTTTAAAGTTTATTTTTATTGGTGCATTATAATTATACATAATAGTGGGATTCATTATGCCATATTTGGACATGCATATGACATAATTTGGTCAATCACATTCCCAAGTACTTTCCCTTTCCCTCCCCTCCTTCCTCCCCTGATCTACTTTCTCTATTCTACTGATCACCCTTCTATTATTATTTTAATTAGTGCATTATAATTATATATAAAAGCGGAATTCATTATAGTGTAATTATATATGGATATATATACACTGATTTGGTAGATTTCATTCCCAGAACTTCCTCATGCCCCACCTCTCACCTTTTCCCCTCCCTAATCCCCTTCTTCTGCTTCACTGGACTCCCTTCTATTTTTATGAGATTTCCCTCTCCCCCGCCCCCACTTTTTTTTTTTTTAATTCTTTCCCTCCTTCTCTTCCCTCTTTCTTTGGGGGGAAATTCTATCTTTGAGTTTGAACCTGGCTGATTTCACTTAGCATAAACTTCTTCAGTTCTATCCATTTACCAGCAAATGACATAATTTCATTCTTGTTTATGACTGAATAAAACTCCATATGTTATATGTATGTGTGTAATATATATATATATATATATATATATCATTTTATTTGTTTAAGGTGTGGATATACTTCATTATTTCTTTTTTTTTAAATATTATTTATTTTTAGTTTTTCGGCAGACACAACATCTTTGTTTGTATGTGGTGCTGAGGATCAAACCTGGGCCACACGCATGCCAGGCAATGCTCTACCGCTTGAGCCATATCCCCAGCCCCATACTTCATTATTTCAAAGACAAATGGGTTGGACCCAACAGCTTTCTCTTAAATATTAAGCACACTTACTTTTTTAGAGTATTATAGTTATATATAATAGTGGAGTTCATTTTGACAAATTCATAATGTATCATAATTCATAATGACACATTCATAAATTTTTCTCCTCTTCCCTCCCCTCCTTCCTCCCCCTGACTCCCCTTCTCTACTCTATTGGTCTTCCTTCTATTTATTTATTTACTTATTTTGTAATTGGTACATTATAATTATTGTTCTAATTTAGATATGAGATGTCCTCCAAAAGCTCCTGTTAATGCAGGAATATTCAGAGGTAAAATGATTATGAGACTGTCGCCTAATCAGTTCATCCTAGTTTGAATAGACTGACTAGATGGTAACTATAGGTAAGTGGAATGGCCTACATTAGGTAGGTGGATCACTAGGGGCATGCCCTGGAAGGGTGCATCTTCCCTGTAGTCCCTTCCCCCTCCCTCTCTCTCTCTCTGCTTCCTCACTTTACAGAGAGTTGTTTAGTTTTTCTCCACTGGGCCCTTCCCCCATGATGTGCTGCCTCACTTTGGGCCCAGAGCCATGAGTTGGCTGCCTGTGGACTGAGACCTCTAAAATTATGAGTCCCACATAAACTTTTCTTTTTCTAAGTTGTTGTCAGGTATTTTGGTTACAATGATGAAAAAGCTAACTAGCCGGATGTGGTTGCCCATGCCTATAATCTCAGAGGCTTGGGGGCTGAGACAGGAGGATCACAAGTTCAAAGCCAGCTTCAGCAATTTAGCAAGACCCTAAGCAACTTAGGGAGTCCCTGTCACTAAATTAAAAAAATTTAAAAAGCCTGGAATGTGGCTCAGTGGTTAAGCAACCCTGTGATCAATCCCCCCACACACACACAAAAAAAAAAAGAAAGAAAGAAAGAAAGAAAAGGAATGCTAACTAAAACAGAATGCATTGTGATATATTCATACATGTGCATAGCATGATTTGGTCAATTTCATATGCCAGTTTCTCCCCTTTTCCTCCTCTCCTCCCTCATCCTTTCTCCACTGTTTCTACTTTACTGCTCTCCCCTGTTTTTATGAAATATCCTTTCTTATTTCTTGTTTTCCTCTTTAGCTTCCACATATGAGAGAAAAAGCTCCACCCTTGATTTTGAGCCTGGCTTATTTCACATAACATTATGTTCTCCAGTTCCATTCATTTACCAGCAAATGACATAATTTCATTCTTTACGGTTGAGTAGAACTCCATTTGTGTGTGTGTGTGTGTGTGTGTGTGTTTGTATGTGTATGTTTATCCATTAATTGTGTGTGTGTATATGTGTGTATCCATTCATATGCTGATGGACACCTGGGTTGGTTCCACAACTTGGCTATTATGCCTTGTGCTGCTATAAACATTGATGTGCATATATCACTATAGTATGCTGATTTTTAGTTCTTTTGGATAAATGCCAAGGAGTGAGATAGCTGGGTCATATGGTTGTTCCATTCCTCATCTCCATTCAGCTTTCCAAAGTGATTGCACCAACAATGCATAAAAGTATCTTTTTCCAGCCAAGTACAGTGGTGCACACCTATATTCCCAGCAGCTCAGAAGGCTGAGGTAGGAGGATCACAATTCAAAGCCAGCCTCAGCAAAAGCAAGGAACCAAGCAACTCAGTGAGACCCTATCTCAAAATAAAATACAATATAGGGCTGGGGATGTGGTTCAGTGTTTTAATGCCCCTAAATTCAATCCTTATTACTCACCCCCCAAAAAAGTTTCTTTTTCCATGGATGAGAGGGTAATATGGTATGAGATCCATCACCACATTGATTGCCAGGGTTGATTTGACTGATCTGGCTGGCTAAGCAGGTGTTCCCTTCCGTTCCCCAACACTTGTTTTTATCACATCTTTTAAGAATCAGTTGGCTGTAAATGCATAGAATTATTTCTGGGTTCTCTATTCTGTTCGATTCTATTCTGTTCCCTTGGTATATGTATCTGTTTTTATGCCAATACTTGGGTTTTTTTATTGTTTGGTTTGGATTGGGTTGGGTTTTATTTGGTTTGATTTTTTAATTGTTATTTTGGTACTATGTCTCTGTAGTATGTCTTGAAATCAGGTATTGTGTGATCTCCAGCAATTCTCTTTTCACACAAGATTGCTTTGACTATTGTGGGTCTTTTATTCTTCCAGATGAATTTTAGTATTGTATTTTCGGGTTCTGTAAAGAATGTCATTGGTATTTTGATGGGATTGCATTGAATCTGTAGATTGCTTTGGGTAGTATAGGCACTTTAGCAATAATAATTCTTCCAAACCATGAACATGGAAGTTTTTCCATCTTTTAATGGCTTCATCTTCAATTTGTTTCTTCCATGTTTTAAAATTTTTCGTGCCTGGCTATTGTGAATGGGATTGCTTTCATGATTTCTTTCTCAGCAAATTGGTATATATTGGTATATGGACAAGCTACTGATTTCTATGTTGATTTTCGTATCCTCCTACTTTACTGAATTTATCAGTTGTAATGGTCTTTTGGTGGAGTCTTCAGGTGTGTATTTGTGTAGAATCATATCATCCACAATCAGGGATAATTTGACTTCCTCCTTTCCTATTTATATGTCTTTTATTTCTTTCTCTTGCCTAATTGCTCTAAAATTTCTAGTACTATGTTAAATAAGAATACTAAGAGTGGGAACCCTTGTCTTATTCCTTAAATAAACAAGTTTTACCCCATTCAGTATAATGTTGGCTATAGGCTTGAAATATATAATGCTTAATATGTTGAAGTATGATTCTTCTCTACCTAATATGTTCAAGGATTTTTATCATGAAAGGATATCAAATTTTATTGAAATGCCTTTTTTCTGCATCTATTTAAGTGATCATATGATTTTCATCCTTGATTCTGTTTGTGATGTGTATTAATTTTCATATGTTGAACCATTCTTGATTCATATTAGTTTTCATGACCATTAGTTTTCATGACATTAGTTTTCATTCTTGATTCATATTAGTTTTTGACCATGGTCTATGATATTTTTGATGTCCTGTTGAGTTTGATTTGCTAGTATTTTGCTGAATATTTTTTCATCTATGTTCATCAAGGATATGTTCTCACAGTTTGAGAAGCATTGTGTTAAATGTTTGGTAAGCCAGGCTCAGTGATGCTCATCTATATTCCCAGTGACTCAGGAAGTTAAGGCAGGAGGATCACAAGTTCAAAGCCAGCTTCAGCAACTTAGTGAAGGCCTAAGTAACTTATATAGCCCTTACTATGTTGAAGTATGCAAGACCCTGTCTCAAATTTTAAAAAATAAAATTAAAAAGGCTGGGGATATGGCTCTGTGTTTAAGCACACCTGTGTTCAGACCCTGGAAGAAAGAAAGAGAGAGAGAGAGAGAGAGAGAAAGGAAGGAAGTTAGTTAGTTGAGTAAGAGGCTAGAGCTGTAGTTCAGTGATAGAGCAATTGCCTAGAATGCACAGGGTCCTCGGTTCAATCCTCAACCCTACCAAAAAAAAAAAAAAAGTTTAGTAAAATTCAATAGTGAAGCCTTCTGGTCTGGATTTTTCTTTGCTGGAAAACTATACTACTGATTCAATCTCATTTATTGTCATTGGTCTATTCAGGTTTTTTATAGCTTCTTACTTCAATTTTGGTAAGCCATATAGGTCCATAAATTTGTTTATTTGCTTTAGATTTTCCAATGTTTAGCAGTTTTTCAAAATAATTTCTAATAATCTTTTTAAAGTCCAAATGTCTATAGTATCAGTTATAATATCTCCTTTTTATCTCTAATTTATTTACTTGGGTCTTCTTATATTATCTCTACTTTAAGATTTGACAAATTTATCTTTTCAAAGAACCAACTCTCTTTCATTGATCCTTTCTATTGTTTTTAGGACTCTATTTCATTTATTTCTACTCCCATCTTTATTATTTCTTTCCTTCTAATTTTGAGTATGTTTTATTCTTGCTTTTTTAAGATCTTGAGATGCATAATTATGTTTACATTTTTATTTTAAATCTTCCTCTTTTTTAATTTAAGCACTCAGTGCTATAAACTTTCCTCTTAGTACTGCTTTTGCTTTAAGACGTAGGTTTCTGTATATTGTTTCCATTTTCATTTTTTCAAGGAATTTTTTTAACTTCCCTTCTGACTTCCTCAATGACCTGCTGTTTGCTCAAAAGTGTGTTGTTCAGCCTCCATGTATTTGTATAATTTCTAAAGTTTTCCTTGCTGTTGATCTCTAGTTTTATTCCATTATAATCAGAAAAGATCCAAGATATGATTTCAAATTTTTTAATTTAAGACTTGTGGCTGACTACAGAAATTTCCATGTGCTGACAAAAAGAATATGCATTCCACAGCTGTTGGATGGAATGTTTTCTAAATGTCTGTTAAGTCTATTTGATCTGTATTTAGTTTAATTCGGATGTTTCTTTGTTGATTTGGTGGCCGGAGGTAGGATCTGAATGATCTATCCATTGATGAGAGTGGGGTATTGAAATCCCCCACTATTATTGTATTGAAGCCTATCTCTTCCTTTTGATTTATTGGTGTTTGTCTTATAAAACTGGCTGCTTCATTATTAGGCATATAGAGAATAATAATCATCATATCTTCTTAATTACAGAAAAGAATCAAATATTATCAGAACATAAATCAAACCACAAAGGTGAATAAAGAAAGAAGAAACAGAATATCCAGGAACCAGAAGAAAATCAACAAAATGACAGGCATGGTCCATACCAGTAATCATTATATAGTGACCTTCGTGGTCCCTTCTTTTTGTTTTTGTTTTAAAGTCTTATAGGATACAAATATAGCTATTCCTGCTTATTATCACATTCCATTTTCTTGGAATATCATTTTCCATCCTTTCAATTTCAGCCTGTGTGTGTCCTTATTGAGAGGTGAGTTATATGTATGCAACGTATCATTTGGTATTGTTTTTAGTGCACTCAACCAGACTATAACTTTTAACTGGAAAATTAAGACAGTTTACATTCAGAATTATTATTGAAAGGTATGGACCATGCCTGTCATTTTGTTGATTTTCTTCTGGTTCCTGGATATTCTGTTTCTTCTTTCTTTATTCACCTTTGTGGTTTGATTTATGTTCTGATAATATTTGATTCTTTTCTGTTTACTATTTGTTTATCTACCCTTCTAATGGTATTTATATTTTCACTTGCTGTCATGATGCTAGTTATCTTTCTTCCACTTCTGGGTATAGGACTTCCTTAAGCATTTTTTGTAAAGTTGGTCTAGTGGTTAATTTTCTTTAGTTTTGCTTATCTTGTAAGGTCTACTTCTGCTTCAATTCTGAAGGATAGCCTTGCTGAGCATGGTAATTTTGATTGGTAGTTATTTTCTTTCAGGACTTGAAATACATCACTCCATGCCCTCCTCCTGAAATACTTCATTCCCTGCCTCCTCCTCAGTTTCTACTGATAAATCTGCTCTTAGTCTAATGAGGTTGCCCTTAAAAGTGAAGTGGCACTTTTCTCTTGAAAATTTTAAAATTCTTTCTTTGTCCTGTAATTTTGACAGTTTGACTATAATATGTCATGGTGAGGAGCATGTCTACTTGAAGTTGTATATACATCCCATGCCTCAGTGTCCATGTATTTCCCAAGATTAGGGAAGTTTTCTGATATTGTTTAATTGAAGAGGTTTTCTGTGCCCTTAACTTTTTTTCCTTCCTCTTTGAGGAGAAAATGCTGATATAGACATTTGATCTTTTAATGGTTTCCCAATGATCTTGGATTCCCTCTTCATTCTTATTTCTGATTTATTTCTTTTAAAAAATACTTATTAGTAGGGGATAGGAAAGGTAGCAGAATACAACAATTACTAATTGGGCATTATGTAAAATTGTGGATGTGTAACCGACGTGATTCTGCAATCTGCATTTGGGGTAAAATTGGGAGTTCATAACCCACTTCAATCTAATGTATGAAATATGATATGTCAAGAGCTTTGTAATGTTGTGAACAACCAATAAAAAAAAAGCAGTAAAATAAAATAAAAAAAAAGAAACAGGGAAAAAAAGACAAAAAATAAATAAATAAAAAAATAAAAAATACTTATTATTTTTAGTTGTAGTTGGACACAATCTCTTTTATTTTTACATGGTGCTGAGGATCGAATCCAGGGCCTCACACATACTAGGCGAGCGCTCTACCGCTGAGCCACAGTCCCAGCCCCTCTGCTTTATTTATGAATGCAATATTTCAAAAGACCTGTCTTCAAATTACAATGTCAGATCTTCAACTTCTAATCTATAGTTGAAGCTTTCAACTGAATTTTTTCTCCATTTCCAATATTTCTAATTAACTGGTTTTTTTTAACCAAAAAAATAATCTCTCTCCCTCCCTCCCTCCCTCCTCCCTCCCCCCCCCTCTCTCTCTCTCCACCCCCGCTCCTGATTTTCTTAATCATATCCTGCATTATCTCCCTAATTTTGTTTCACTTGTTGTCTGTTTTCTGTTGGAACTTATTCAGCTTTCTTAAAATTAATCTTTTGAATTATTTATCAGGAATCTAGCCACTTAACTATCTTTGGAATAGTTACTAAATAGTTACTAAAGAGTAACAATCTTTAAGAAGTGTCATATTACCTTGCTTTTTTATATTTCTTGTGCTCCTACGTTGAGCTTTGCACATCTGGTGAAATGGATACTTCTATCATTTTTATGGGATGGCTTTCTTATTATGCAGCTTTCTCCTCAAGATGAATATTCCAGAATCTGTTTATTATGCTGAATTTATCTCCAGCTGGGTACTATAATGTAATTTCCTTGTAGCTTCTTGGGCTATGATAGGTCAATTTGGGTACAGTGGTACTGTATCAGAGTCAGACATTGTCTCTGTGGGTCAAGCACAAGTGGGAACACAGTAGCAGTTCAGGAAGATATTGTGTAGGTAGCAGGGTGTGTGGGGTGAAAGCTGTGTGATTAATCTGACAATGGAGTGACAGCCCCTATCAGGTGGAGGGAGTTTTCTCAGGCACTGATCATAATTCTGTTACTTGAATGGGTCTCTGGTATTCCATTAGTGAGAAGGGGCCTGAAGCACTTGTTATCTAATGAGATACTGGTGTGAGGCCAGGTGCTTCATGGGCAGAGGCAGGAAAGAAATCCCTGTACCCCTCTGTGCAGTCACACCCAGGCTTCCCAGCACCATATGTCAGACCAGGTATGGGGGCAACAGATGCAGCATACCTGCACAGGTAAAGTCGGGGCAACTGAGCAGGTTACCTGCATAAGTGCAGTGAAAGCAAATGTTTTGTGATTCCTCTGTACTTCTACTATAAGCAGAACCTACCAAGAGAAAAAGCTTAGACACCCCCCACAGCTGTGCATACCTAAGGATAGGGCAACAGCCAGGGGCATTTCTCCCCCCTGATTCAGTTGTAGTATCCACCAGGGATCAAGCAGGAGTGGATCATGCCTGGAGATGGGTAACATTCCTCTCAGCTGGGGTGCTTGAAGGATAAAAGGAGAGCAGAACACACTGGGCTTGGTGGCACACACCTATAATCCCAGCAGCTCAGAAGGCTGAGGCAGGAGGCTCAAGAATTCAAAGCCAGCCTCAGCAAAAAGCAAGGCCCTAAGCACTCAGTGAGACCCTGTCTCTAAATAAAATACAAAATAGGGCTGGGGAATGTGGTTCAGTGGCTAAGTGCTCCTGAACTCAATCCTCAGTACCAGAGAGAGAGAGAGAGAGAGAGAGAGAGAGAGAGAGAGAGAGAGAGAGAGAGAGGGTGCAATACAAGGCGGCATAGAGCAAAGACTCTTTTCAGACCTTCTTTGGTGTGCATCTTGGAGCATGACTACATTTGGAGCTGCAGTAATATTGTTTAAAACTGCCCCAACACCCCTCTGTGGGTAGGGGAACAATAAACTCTCAGAGCTGTTTATCCACCTTGTTATTTGGTAGGCACCCTTGCATGGTTCTGGGAGAAGGGTGGCAGGAACTATGCAGGTAACTTCATTTAGTCCTGGCAAACATATGAAACCGAAGAGGCCAAGTTCCTGGCCTCAGAGGGCACACTCCCCATCCCCCAATTCTTATAGAGGGCACCCCCCTGTTCCCCTCCACATCATAGCACCCATTCCCCATTGAGTAGTGCTCTCAGCAATTGGTGTCCGCCACTCCACCAAGCCAAGTCTAGTTCATGAGGAAGTCACCCCCTGAGACAATGCAGTGGAATGTCTGTGGGATCCTAGAAATGAGAATATTGCAGCAGTTTCTGACTCCTAAAGCAGTCCAAATTCAGACACTAGGTCCCTTCTCAAGATGGCTTCTATCTGCGGCACCCTTGGTTCACTGGGAGATAAAGTGAATTCCTTTTCCAAAGCCAGACTACTGTAAAGATCTCAGTACTATTGTATATTTAGGCTGTAAGACTGCCAGGGCCATGAAACTTTGCCAGTATCTGAACTGATAGAGTTTGCTGGAACTTTTTTACCTTCATTCCTTCAAAGGGGAGATTAACCCTCCTCCAGACCAGAATGTCAGATGATGAGATATTTTCTCTTGCTATACTGCCATCTCAGGTCTCTGGACTTAACAAGGTTTCCATCTTTCTATGTTGAATTCCAGTGTTCCCCTGTCGCCTCAGTCTTCACGTATACACCTGCTGCTTTAGTTCTTCCTTGTGAAAAAGCAAATGAATGCTGGGTACCTCTATTCAGCCATCTTCCCCCCCACCACCTGCTGTTGTCTCAGGAATTTGCTTTTCAATATGTATTTCTATTGTATAAACTTGTATAAGTTCTTATTTTCTACCAGTAACGCAAAGTGACTTCATGAAATAATCATTTGGTGTTATGTATCTTCATTACCTTTTTACTGCCTCTTTGTCAATGATTGGCATTTGTTATGTTGGCTTTTGCAGAAAATTATCTCTAACTCTGATTTCCTCAAAGGCATATAAAGGTCTTGTGAGAATTAACAAGGTAGTGCAAGGAACACTGGATTGGGAGTTGGAAGACTCCAAAGTGGGTCCCCAATTTTTGTATTTTCTTGGATTTTTCTATTTGTATTTCTCTCTCCCTTTCTGGAAAAAAAATGTGTAATGACTCTTAAATCCCAGGGTCTTTTGAAGTATGATAAGTGCCCTCTTACAAATATGAGTATTTACAGAGAAATTTTAAAACTTATAGAAGGGTATCTCTTAGGTGACTTTTTCTAGATGATTCCAGTCATCATATCCCTGAGAACATTTAAGCAGCCCAATGATCAGACAGCAAAGAATCCTGACATCCTGCCAATAGCAAACACCAACTTGTAATTATGCATCTTTGTTTTTGTGCTGACGGGGATTGAACCCAGGGCCATGTGCATGCAAGGCAAGCACTGTACCAACTGAGCTATATCTCTAGCCTAATCAACTTACAATCATATGATTGTGTCATCTTGGCAGCAGATTCTCCAGCCCCAGTCAATCCTTTAGCCAATGACTTCTACAACCTCATGAGAGACTCTAAGCCAGAATAACTCAGTTAATCAATTCTTCGATTTTTAATTCACAGAAACTGTGTGAGATAATGAGTATTTATTGATTTAATTCTCAATGTTATTTGTTATGTAACAATTTATAACTGGTATAGTCTTTAGAACCTAGACGCAGAGGGCTGCTATAACAAAAACCTAAAATGTCGAATAAGCTTTGGAACCAGGCAGTGGGCATAAGTTGAGAAGACTCAGAAGAGATGGTTGAGTTTTAAATGATTATCAAAAATCTCATAGCCTTCATGAGAGCTTCAAGGAAAATATAAGAAATATTATAAGACAACGGAGAAAATGGGTCCTTGTCATAGTGGCAGAAGTTTAGCAATAGTGTCACCCATGTAAAGTGAAAAATTAGAAAATGTATCCAACAAATTGAATAATGTTGCTAAAGACATTTCCTGGCAGAATTCTCAATGCTGACCATTTTTGCTGCTCATAGTAAAATGCAAGAGAAAATAAAGCGGTTAAAGTAATGACTTCCAAATAAAGATGAGTTAGGAATTGCTGGTTTTGAAAATCCACAGCCTCTTCAGATGGAAAATGATGCTAAATCAAGTAATAGGTTCCAAGTGAAGATCAAATCAGGAAATCATACTACAAAGATAAAACCAAAGGAATGGTTGCAAATTTCTTTGATATATTTCAGAAATAAGCAAGGAAGTGCCTTGGAGAACTGTTAAGTCAATGAGACTTATAAGAACCTTAAGGCATTATCCTCAGTAGCTACAGCAGAATACCAAGATATAAAAGGATTCATCTCAAAGACATGTGAGTATAGTTGTATAGTAGCAAAAACTCCAATAAGGCTCTTAAAAACCCACAAAGTTTTTCAAAGAATGACACTGGAAAAAGAAAAAACAATGACATTGGCAGAAACATTGCCAAATTAAGTTTAAAGAGGAAATACATTACAAATATATTTTACAAAGGAAAAGCAGGCTTTAGTTCCCAAAACTTTTACAGGCAGGAAGTAGGCTCCAAAAACTACTCAGCTATAAATTTGGCCCACTGTACATGGTGGACAGAGGACAGAACAAAGAGCCACAATGAATCTTTCTTACGAGCTTGACTCCTAATCAGCAAACTACCAGCATATTCTCTATTGAATTTTAAAAGTTCTGTTTACCAGTGGTTTATTGGTGCTTCCCCTTCTATTTTTCCATTTTCCACTTTTTTAAATGGCAGTGACATTTTTTAAATGTCATCCTATGTGTACCCTGCCCTTGTATTGTGGGGACATGGAGGATAAATAACTTGTATATTTAGTTCAAAGATTTCACATCAAAATCAACTGAATCTTTACCTGTACCTAATGTATACCTGTATCTAATTAAACAATGAGATCTGAGATTTTTCAATGATGCTGTAATTGTATGAGACATTGGGATGTATTGGAAGGTGGTGAGTATATTTTCATGTGGGAGGAAAATGAAATATTAGGGTCCACAGGGTGGGCTATGGCAGCCAATCTCTAAGATGGCCCCAACATCTTTGCCCCATAGTATTCATGATCTTGTGTTTACTGCCACATTGAATAGAGCTGACCTACGTAACCAATAAGATGTTGTAGAAATAATGGTGTGTAACTTCTGAAGCTGTACCATGAAAGACACTTCTTCTAGGGTCACTGGCTCTTAGAATAGCCACAATATGATGAGGATAGACAGTCAAGTGGACTTATAAAGATTGTGTGGTGAGGTACAGAGGACTCCTGCCAGTATTCAGCACCAAATTGCTGACCATGTGAGTTACGTATTTTGAAAATGAAACTCGACTGCAACTTCATGAGAGATCCAGAACTAGAACTACCTTCTCAAGCTGCATCTGAATTCCCAACCCAACAGAAATGGATATTTAAAAAGCATGTTGATTTAAGTCACTAAATATTGGGATGGTTTGTTACATGGCAATAGATTACTAGCACCAGAAAGGTAAATTGTTATAGTATAATCAAGTAAAGATTACATTTGAGAAGGATGAAATGGTTATTAAATAAATCAAGGACAGTTTGGAGGGGGGCTTAGAAATTGGTTACCTTGAATTGATAACCAAGTGGTTATAATTTACTAAATTCACATACATATTTTTTTTATATGATATACCTCACAATTTTAAAAAGACTAAAGAAAAGTCTGCAGAAGTAACAATTTCTTCTGTTTTGTTTGCAGTATAAAATGTTGATGATAGAATAATTATTTTCATGATGATTGATACATTTTGAACTCCTAGAATTCCCAAGACAGAATTCTGTTTCATATGTTATAAATATAATAACAGCCCCCAAAGAAGCCACAATAGGAGGTAACTTGCTGGATGTTGCATGTTGGTTAAGAGGCAGAACTGATTAGAGCACAGAGTATGATCATTCTTTATGTTCTTCACATTCTGAGTTCCTGCCTCTGAGCACAATGCATAGTTCCTGTTTTCATAGTCACTCTCACCATCAAATAATTGAGATGTTTAGGATCTTGATGTCCTGTTCCCAAAAGCAAGAAATGGGTCTAGGTTGGGACAAGTTTCCAAATAAGCATTAGCAGAATGAAAACACAATGGGTATGAAGAATTCCTGGAACACTAAATGTTGCTCTTGCTCTCTAGGGCACTATGATCTGGTCAAGCCCAGTACAGCAGTTCAATATCACCAATTTGGAGACCCTCCCTCAGATGCATCTAGCGATCACTGCAGATATGGAGAAAACTATCAAAGTGTGGAACTGTCGTGACAGGGATCCTCTGGCTACCTGAGCCATGGCTCAAATCTGTTTTTCTTTGAATGCTTTTCTCACAAAGGATGGGGGTGCACAAAATGAAATTCTTGCTGCTGCTTTGAAGACATTGAGGTCCTATTACTGTCATATCTCGATCTGTCTTCTTCCCTAGGAGTTGATCACAAAATACCAATGATTTTTGACCATAAAAACCTCCATTCCATTTTGACTTTTGACCTATCTCACGTATATTTCCCCAGCCATAATTCTATGGGGAAAATAAAGTCCCTGAATTCTGTTGTATCTATGTCTCTTCTTTCAGTGTACATTGTTGTCCATGAACTTGGGCAGGGACAGTGGAGGGTAAGATGTGAATTTTGGCAAACATTGAGAAGAAAACAGTGCCAAAGTGCCTACAAATAACTGTCCTTGGCAAGAGTGTTTGGGGGCTTAGGAAATTCTATTCCATAGTATGATCCCAACAATTTTGGGAGGCAAGCTGATCAGAAGTTTGGATCTCCAATAAGTGATTGAAGAAATGGCAGTATATATTGAGTACTTTAGGATATCACATCTTTTTCTGTTGACATGGTGGTGATGCTTTGGTTGCAGGTGGGTGATTCTGATGGTAACATCCACATATTTACAATACCTGAGTTAAGGGATATTTCTGAAGTCCATGCATTTCAACATAGCATTGATATTCTACACTGCTATCCTGACAAGAAATGAGTCTTTGCATGTGGGATACATCAACATATTTTTTCAAAGGTAGGTGCTGTTCTGTAAACTTCAAGTTTAGGATAGGAGGGTCAAGCATTAGGAAGATCAAGTTGGGAAGTATCTGAGGAACTGCAGGGTCAGCAAGGAATTGGCATAGTGCTCCCTCCTCTCTAAGAAGAATCCGTTCATAAGCAGAATCTGCTCAAATAGTCAGAAAACAGTATTTCTTTAAGCAATAGTATCCAGTTGCAGTGACAAATGTTTATTAATGGAAATATGTTCATGAAACCTAAAGGAAAGTGAAAGGGAGATCCAAAAAAAAAAAGGAGGGGCTGGGATTGTGGCTCAGCAGTAGAGCGCTCGCCTAGCAGGGCAGGACCCGGGTTCGATCCTCAGCACCACATAAAAATGAAGGCATTGTGTTGTGTCCATCTACACCTAAAAATAATAATTTTTTAAAAAAGTATCTTTAGTGAGTTTGTTCACTTTTGCTTTCCAAATTTTTATCTACCTTGGTTAGAAAGTAGAGAAGTCCAAGAAGAAACCTATGTGTGTCTCTTAAAGTTACCCTAAGGAAGTCTTTGGCCTCTGAGCAGGCCATCTGTAGCATGGCACCTTGACTAGTTTTCCAAGAAGGGAAAATTGATATAACCATCTCATTTTGATCAGGAATCCAATGTGGCAAGATGATTTTGTAACCCTTCAACCTTGCATCAAGGACTCCATTCTATCTGTGAACATCCTGGTAAGATAAGAAGACAGTGAGCTCCTCTTTATACTTTGGAATAGAAGCAGTAATTGTTTAACCTTTCCTAAGAGGCAGAACAGAGCTTTGGGCATAGGAGGAGAACTCTTACAGTGGCTTGTCTGGAGTCCCTCCTATACTGAGGATTCTCTATCTTCCCCCTTCACCTGATTTCATGTGTAATACTCTCTCCTTAGATTTTTTTCACAGAGTGTTTATTGAGACCATCAGAACGTAGCACACCCCTGTATTTCACTCTCCCATTTGCATCATGCAACAGAGGCTGCTGGACTCCAAGGAGAGAAAACAGGATAACACTGATGTACCGGAGAGGTTCCCACAAAAAAAAAAAAAAAAAACCAGGATTTACCACTTTTGATCGAACAACAGAAAGCCCTGAGGGTTAAAAAGTCATCCCAGGTAGACTATGCAACATTAGAAATACTTGTTTCTATTCCTTATTCTGCATGCACTCCTATTAAGCTACAAATAGATATGAAGAGGTTGGTCTGTGTAAAGGGACCAGAGAATTTACTTAGCTGGATGTGACCCCGTGACTATTTAACTCTTATTCATGCTGATCTCTTAAGTCACCCTGCTCTCTGGGGAAGAAACATTTTAATTTCTATTATGTTCTAGGGCCTGGGTTCCAATGCACACTTCCAGTAAAGGCTTCTTTTCAATGTTTAAGCTATTATGTGTTGTCCATAATCTTCTGTTCCTATGTCAGGGTACCTATTATCATGGTCAGTGACATGGATTTGTCAGGCCACTTCATTGTCCTCACTGGACTGGAGTCCCATGGAAGTAGGAAGTATTTTTTTTTTTTACTCAATGCAAGGTTATCTGTCTTATTCCTTAAGAATAAAACATTTAGGGTCACTTCCGGTGAACTGGGCTGCACAAAATAACCATACATGAGATAGAGATACCTTTTTCTTTGGGGTCCTGTGATGGTTCCTCTGACCTTAAAGGTTTGCAGAAAGAACTCAAGTAAGCACGTGCTGACCCCTTTTATTGAGGAGAAGCCATTCAAATGAAGCAAGGGGTCAGGTTTCAGGGGGTTGAGTCTAGCTTCATGATGTCTGCTGTCAGCAGATTGACATCTAGGAAGGCCATACCCAAAGGCAGAGCAAGAAAAGGGGACACATAAAGGGCATTTCCATGGAATATTCTATCCCAAACAGGGCAAAGGGGTAATATCACAAAGGAATAGGTGAGTGTAGCTCAATCCACGGGGCAACACGCCTATGTCTGAAGACGCATTCTCAAACTTCCAAGACTGGGGCAACATCCAGGTCACTACAAGATGTAGTGATGGTCAGAGCCTCTCCACTCAGGGAAGGAGAATGATAAATCATTCAGATTGGCTGCCCACAGTTATTGTCCTAACTAAACAATTTGCCTATAATATGTATATGTGTGTGTGTGTGTGTGTTATATGAAAACAGCACATCAGATTGCAAGTTTCCTGTTGCCAGTTCATACAAACAGCCCTAATTGGATGGAAGTCAGTGATGGAAGTATTATTGTCATTGAGAGTGGGCCATACCTGTTCCTCTTCATCATTAATGGCCTCATGCTAGAATGATGTGAGGGCCACCAGAGCATCATCAGGAACATATGGGTGGTATATACGTTGCTTCTTTCCCTTTTTTTTTTCCTTCCCATGTCGGGGATTGAACCCAGGGCCTCACTCTGCCACTGAGCTGTATCCTAGTCCCTTTCCCTATTTTTTGATCTGAGCTTGACTCATTTTCCATTCACTCTCAGGTGTCCTTTGAAGGATTCTCTCCATGTCCTTGCAGCATCCATGGATTGTTCTTTACATGAGTATATGTGGGAAGAGGGAGGCTATTACCCATATCTCAAGAAGTGCTGTCACCTGGAATACCTGGGGAACAGTCTGACACCAAGCTGGTAAGCCCTGTTTTGTGACAGACTTTTCTTGTGAATTTTTATTTCTATATAAAAATAAATGAAAGGATAATAGGTTTTTGGAATTCTTTGTAGATAAGTATATGAATAAACTTATAATTGGAAAAAGAATTGCTGGGGTTGTAGCTCAGTGGCAGAGCCCTTGCCTAGCGTGTGTGAGGCAGTGGTTTTGATCCTCAGCACTACATAATAAATAAATTAAATAAAGGTATTGTGTCCATCTATAAATAAAAAAATTTAAAGAGAGAATTGGTAGTTCTTGGAGTCACGGTACTTGCAATAGACATAAAAAGACTTTCCAAAATGGCACTCAATTTTTATTTCCACAAGCAGTAAGTGGAAGATAGGATACTCAATATCCTATTTTACCTGCAAGATTTGGGCCTTTTATTTTTTTAAGTTTATTAGTCATTTGTGTTGCCTCTTTGTGAGCTGCCTTTACTTCCACTTTGCTATTTTCCTTTTGGAGTGCTTGTCTTCAACAAAGATGTCTCCTTAAAATTTTACACATTGCCAGGCACAGTGGTGCATGCCTGTAATCCCAATGGCTCTGGAGGCTGAGGGAGGAGGATTGTGAGTTCAAAGCCAGCCTCAGCAATGGCAAGGTGCTAAGCAACCCAGTGAGACCCTGTCTCTAAATAAAATACAAAATAGAGCTGGGGATGTGGCTCAGTGGTTGAGTGCCCCTGAGTTCAATCCTTAGTACCCAAATAAATAAATAAATAGTAGTCTCAATATTTTTCATTACTAGTATGTAGAAATACAAGTGTCTTTTATATATTAATTTCATCCTGCAAACTTGCTAAACTTATTTATTCTTTATTCTAACAGGGTTTCTTTTGGTTTATTCTTTGTGGGGGACAGATTTTTGGAGGGGTTTTGTTTGTTTTGTTCTGCTTTTTTGTGGTACTGGAGATTAAACCTAAGGGTATGCTACCTCTGAGCTAGACCCCTATCCTTTTTATTTTTTATTTTGAGACATTGTCTTGGTAAGATACTGAGGCTGGTCTTGAACTTTTGATCCTCCTGGCTTATCCTCCTTTGTCACTGGGATTACAAGTATCTGCCACTGTTTCCAACATCTAATATATTTCATTTCTATTTGCAGACAAATTATGGGAAGTTTCTAGGTAGACAATCATATTATATTAATAGAGACTATTTTCTTCCATTCCAACATGTGCATTTACTCCCTAATCCTACTTTATACTGCATGGCTATAACCTTCAGCACAATGTTGGAGTAGATAAAAAAGTGTTCAGTCTTTAACCATTATTATATTCACCATATTTTTGTAGATGCCACTTATTGGATTAAGGAAGTTCTCTTGTATCCTAGTTTGCTGAGAATTTTGTCATGAATAAATGTTTAACTTTTCCAAATGCTTTCCTCACATAAATTGTGATAAGCATACGGGTTTTCTTCTTTAGATTATTGGTAGGGTGAATTATATTAATTAACTTCCTTTTGTTTTGATCAGGACATAAAACTTTATTTTTAAATCCATGATTCACAAATAATTGTATATATTATGTATGTCTTCATGTATGTATACATTTGTATATAATTAAATCAAACTAATTAACATATCCATCACCTCACATAATTTTTTGAGATGAGAACATTTAAAATCTACTTTTGGAAATTTGCAAAGAATTAATTACTACTAACTGTAGACATCAATAGTGCACCAAAGATCTCCAAAATTTATTCCTGTCTAAAACTTTGTACGTTTTGACTACATTTTCCCATTCCCCTTCTGCACCCCACACTCAATTGCCATTCTACTCTCTACTTCAATGAGTTCAGTTTTGTTCTAGATTCTATATATAATTGAAATCAAACAGTATTTGTCTTTCTGTATCTGGTTTGTTTCACTTAGCAAAAATAATTTCACATAGTGATTCATCCATGCTGATTCTTCTTGGAGTCACAGCACTTGCAATAGACATGAAAAGACATCAAAATAATGACAAATGTCCTTATTTTCCTGAATAGTATTCCATATATATATCACATTTTCTTCCTTTATCCATTGATGTACACTTAGGTTTATCCCATATTTCGGATATTGTGAAGAATGTCTCAATGAACAAGGGAGTACTGGTATCTCTTTGACATACTTATCTCCATTCCTTTGGATATATACCCAGAAGTAGATTATTATATCATATAGTAAATCTATTTTTAATGTTTTGAGGAACTTCCATACTGTTTTCCACAATAATGTACAAATTTACAGTTTCAACCAACACTTTACAAGTGTTCGCTTTTCTCCACATCTTTGTCAACACTTGTTATCTTTAGTCTTTTTGACAATAGCCATTCTAACAAATGTGAGGTGATACTTGTAGTTTTAATTTCCATTTCTTTGATGCAAAATATTAAGCATTTTTTCTTATATTTGTTAGCTATTTATATATGTGTTTTGGGGATAGGTCTATTCAGGTCATTTGCCCCTGTTTTTTATAGGGTGATTTATTTTCTTATTGAGTTATTTCAGCTCTATTATCTATTTGGATATTAGTCACTTATCTGATATATAATTTGCAAATATTTTCTTCCAATTTGTGTTTTTTTTCTCTTCACTCTGTTAATTATTTCCTTTGCTTTGCAGAAACTTTTCAGTTTGATGCAATACCATTTTTCAATTTTTGCTTTTATTGCCTCTGAGTTTGGAATTTTATCCAAGAAATCTCTGACCAGACCAATGTCATGGAGCTTTCACCCTTTATTTTCTTCTAGTAGAGTTTTACACTTTGGGGTTTTATATAAGGTGTGAGATAAAATCTAATTTCATTCTTCGGCATATGGATATCCAGGTTTCCCAATACTAATTATTAAAGAGCCTGTTCTTTCCCCATTCTGTGTTCTTGGCAACATTGTCAAAAATGAGGCAGGAGGATTGCGAGTTCAAAGTCAGCCTCAGTAATGGCAAGGCACTTAGCAACTCACTGAAACCCTGTCTCTAAATAAAATACAAATTAGGGTTCGGATGTGGCTCAGTGGTTGAGTGCCCCCGAGTTCAATCCCTGGTACCCTCGCAAAAAAGATTAACTAACCATAAATTTGTGAGCTTACTTCTGGGCTCTAAATACTACCTATTTCATTGATTGATGTGTCTTGTTTTTATGCCAGTACTATGATCTTTTGATTTCCAGATCTCTGTGTAATGTATTTTGAAACAGTATTGTCACATCTCCAGATTTGTTCTTTTTGGTCAAGATGGCTTTGACTACTGAGAAATCCATTGTCATTCAAATCTGTCATTCTATAAAATGTGCTATTCTCTGATTTATTTTCTTTGTCTTTAGTTTTCAGAGACTTGATTATGATGTTTTTAGTGTGAATTTCTTAAGAGTTTAACGTGTTTGGGTTTGATCAGCTTTTTGAATCTGTAGATTTACCAGTTTGGGGATTTTTCTTTTTTATTTGTTTGTTTTGTTTGTGTTGGAGACTGAACCTAGGGTCTTGTGAATGCGATGTATGAGGTCTAGCACTGAACTGTACCCCAGCTCCTTAGGAAGTTATTACTTGTCTATGCATACTCGAGAGAAAGGGGATACCACTTCTACTTACCATAGTACAAAAGTGGTCAACAAGGCTGTAACCCCATGAGCAGATTGGGATTGCTACTCCTTCAGATGATACTCAGTATAACTTGGCTGGATCTATGCAGTTACTCAATATTTAAGAGTATGATTAAAGAACCAATTGGGAGAAATACTTATAGTTTTGTTGGATTCTAATTTAATATCAACAATGGATATATCTAGTTTCCATTTCACCCATTGATCTTGTTTCTTCTGCCAGCAGCCAGGTCTCCCGGGCAATATGTGATAACATGAGCATAGTACACGTGGTGTCAAGAGCTCATGAATCCAACATTCTAGTGATAAATATTTTGAATGTGTAACATGGAAACCAATGGAATTAATTTTGCATCCTCATCCTTCTCCTTGATGTAGTAAAGATAATTCTGTTTGCAAGACCAGAATGATGATTTAAATGCTATTAAGAAATGGTTATATATATAGTGAATTAGACTCATGACAGATGTTATGAACAGGCGCTATACAGATAGAGTGTGGAGCAAAACATCCTTTAGAATGCAAATAAGGTAATAAAATGCAAATAGTCATAGACACACAATTCCAAACAATTCAAGGGGAATATGTTATGGGGAAGATTTTCAACTGTAAACTTAGATTGACACAGATTCCTTCACTTTTAAATCAGCCTCAATCCATGTTCTTGCCTATAAACAATCACACACACAAAAAAAAACCTTGTCAAATCTGAGCCAAAAAACAATGTGTTAAAAAGACATAGAAGTTAATATTTAATGACCTACCTGACAGCTGTTCAAAGTAGATATGATGGGCTGGGGCTGAGGCTCAACAGTAAAGAACTTATCTAGCACGCATGAGGCATTTGGTTGATCCTCAGCACCACATAAAAATAAAAGTATTCATCTACAAATTTATTTATTTATTTATTTATTTATTTATTTATTTATTTATTTAGAGGCACTGTCTCAAAATAAAGAATCCCTTGTGTGTGTGTGTGTGTGTGTGTGTGTGTGTGTGTGCATAAAACAAATGTGACCCCACTAAGAATGTCATTTATCATAAAGGCAGATGGTTTGTCTTTTTAAAAAAAAGACATGTCAGGCATGGTGAAGTACACAAGTTCAAAGCCAGCCTGGGCAACTTAAGATCCTGTCTCAAAATTTTAAAAAAGGGCTGGGGATGTAGTTCAGTGGTAAAGTACCCCTGGGTTCAATCCCCAGTACTATTTTAAAAATAAAAAGGAACTTTGCTGGATACAGTGTAATTTCAGCAGCTCTAGAGGTTGAGACAGGAAGATCATAAGCTAGGGAACTTAGTGAGATCCTGTCTCAAAGTTAAAAAAAAAAAAGGCATGTGGGGGGATCCAAGATGATGGAATAGAGGAGAAACTGTTTCTGGCTGCTCTGTGCATGAATCCAAGAAAGCAGTCAGGCAGCTTCTCCACAAGGTCTCCCTAGACAGAATACAACATCTCAAGAGCATGCGACAGGACCCCTATACAACAGATTTTCACAGAAACAACCAGTGCTGAGACTACCTGTGCAGAAAGCAGAGCCTCTGTGTTCCACTAAGACTCCAGACTCCAGACCCAAAGCCCACAGTTCGAGCATACACACAGCTCTCAAGTGGTGTAGCAGAATCACCAAATCAGCACGTATGCAGAACTCTAGACTGTGCTCCACTCCCACGCAGGTCACCTGACTGTGTTCTAGTCACAGCACAAGGACATCCCAGCTACCCCCACCTCACCAGATACCCAGGTGCTGGAAGCAGACTAATTCCATTTTGGAAAACCTTTCTCACCATTTTTTGGTGGGCATGGGTGTAGATCTCCAACTGAAGAGGTACCTGGCATCTAACTCCCCCTCCCCCCAGCTGTGAAAACTTGGCACTGTGACTACCCAGCACAAAAATTTCTCTCAGTAGAACAGAAGCGCAGTGCCACCAGGGTGCTGCCCACCTGGTGTGAACCACCAACTGCAAGAGGTCCTGCAGTTGGGACCTGATAAGCAAGAGAGGGTCTAAAACCTGAAGCAAAACAGAGAGACCAGGATTGAGGAAGCTCCAGGCAGGAGAGAGAGATGATAGGGGTGTGGCGGGGGGACTCAAGTCTTCTCACCCTGGTTACCTACACCACCCTGAGGGCAGAGATTCAAGCTTAAAATAGACAATTCCACCTACTGGAAGAGAAGCAGGAAATAAACGGAATTCTAAGAGTATTTTTTTCCTTCTTATCCTTTTTCTTTCTCCTCTACCCTTCTATCCTCTGGCCCTCACAACCCCAACATATGTGAAACCAAGAACTTTGCATGAAATAGAACATTGAGAACTGAGTCACCAGAATAATATAATATAGAGGAATTGCATAAGCCCCGCCCCTTTTCTTTTTTTCTTTCTTTCCTTTTTTTTCTTTCTTCTTCTTTCAACCTCCAAATTTTACTATTTTTACATCCTGTAATTTTCTAAATACATATGTGTATTTGTTTTTATGTACTCTACTATCCTCCCATGTACTTGTCTACCCTAAATTACCTCCTTTCTATTCCCCTGTTACTAACCCTCTTCATTAGAGTTCTCCTCCAAATTTCCTAAGTTATATTAACCCCATACCCTCACATCGTTCCCCCTTAGCATATTGTCCTACGCCCGACTCCCAGTTCACTGTCCGCCACCAGAAATTGTACACCTTTTATGAAACTACTGATTATATTTTAAATAATAATTGAATCCAACATTTCTGGACATTGAGACTAACTATAAATGTCTTAATAACAATAATTTGTTCATAGGTGATGTATTGTTGATATTGGAATCTATTAACACTGTCCTTCCCCACAAAGGAGGGATCTCAAAGGAACCATAGAAGACCACTACAAATCTATAGGGTAAAAACAATAACACACCAGTCCCACAGAGCTGGAAAGAAAGAAACATGAGCAACATGAAAAGACAAGAGAAGAAAAGTACCACAAACAATTCAAGACAACAGATCATTAGAAGAATGGACAGCTCCAGCAGAAAAAAATACAGAGAAAGATTTCAAGATATACATGATTAAAATGTTTTGGGATCTCAAAGAAGTCATTGGAGAACAAATACAGGCAGTGAAAGATCACTTTGACAATGAGCTACATAAACAAATCCAAGAAGCAAAAGATCACCTCAACAGGGAGATAGAGGTTATGCAAAAAAAAAAAAAAACAAATACTTGAAGTGAAAGAAATAATAAACCAAATTAAAAACTCAAACGAGAGCATCACCAACAGAGTAGACCACTTAGAATATAGGACATCAAACAATGAAGATAAAGTATATCATCTTGAAAAGAATGTAGCTAGCACAGCAAAAATAAGAAACCACGAGCAGAACATCCAATAAATATGGGATAGCATAAAGAGACCAAATTTAAGAGTTATTGGGATAGAGGAAGGCATAGAAATCCAAACCAAAGGAATGAGCAATCTGTTCAATGAAATACTACCAGAAAACTTTCCAGATATGAAGAATGAAACGAAAATCCAAATCCAAGAAGCCTACAGGATGCTGAATGTGCAGAATCACAACAGATCCACACCAAGACACATTAAAATGAAAATGCCCAACATACAGAACAAGAAGAGAATTTTAAAAGCCCCAAGAGAAAGGAATCAGATTACATATAAGGGTAAACTAATTACGATAATGGCAGATTTTTCAACAGAGACCCTGAAAGCTAGAAGATCCTGAAACAACATATTTCAAGCCCTGAAAGATAATGGATACCAACCAAGAATCTTGTATCCAGCAAAATTAAGCTTCAGATTTGAAGATGAAATAAAAACCTTCCACAATAAACAAAAGTTAAAAGAATTTACAGTTAGAAAACTGGCACTACAAAACATCCTTGGAAAAATATTTCATGAAGAGGAAATGAAAAACAACAACGAAAACCAGCACACGAAGGTAGTACACTAATGGAAAAACTAATAAAAGAGGAAAACCAAGTCAAGTTAAATAAAAAATATGGCTGGAAATACAAACCATATCTCAATAGTATCCTTAAATGTTAATGGCTTAAACTCACCAATCAAAAGACAGGCTAGCAGATTGGATTTTAAAAAAATATCCAACAATATGCTGCCTACTAGAGACTCATTTGATAGGAAAAGATATACAGACTGAAGGTGAAAGGCTGGGAAAAATCATACCACTCAAATGGACTGTGGAAGCAAGCAGGGGTTTCCATACTCATATCAAATAAAGTAGACTTCAAGCCAAAGTTAATCAAAAGGGATAAAGATGGACTTTATATACTTCTCAAGTGAACCATACACCAACAAGACATAACAATCATAAATATATATGCTGCAAACAATGGTGCACTATGTTCATCAAGCAAACTCTTCTCAAGTTCAAGAGTCAAATTGACCACAACACAATAATCTTGGGGGACTTTAACATACCTCTCTCACCACTGGATAGATCTTCCAAACAAAAATTGAATAATGAAATTATAAAGCTCAATAACACAATTAATAACTTAGACTTAACTGACAGACATAGAATATTTCAACTGGCATCAAGCGGATACACTTTCTTCTCAGCAGCACATGGATCCTTCTCTAAAATAGACCATATACTATGCCACAAAGCAATGCTTAGCAAATACAAAAAAGTAGAGATACTACCATGCATTTTATCAGATCATAATGTAATGAACTTGGAAATCAACAACAAAATAAAAAATAAAAATTTCTGCATCACACAGAGACTGAACAATATGCTACTGAATGAACAATGGGTTACAGAAGACATCAAGGAGGAGATTGAAAAATTCTTAGAGGTAAATGAGAACACAGACTTAACATATCAAAATCTCTGGGACACCATGAAATCAGTACTAAGAGGAAAATTCATTGCATGGAGTTCATTCTTCAAAAGAAGAAAAAAATCAACAAATAAATGACCTCACACTAATCTGAAAACCCTAGAAAAAGAACAAATCAGCAACAAAAGCAGTAGCAGGCAAGAAATAATTAAAATTAGAGCTGAAATCAATGAAATCAAAACAAAAAGAAACAATTGAAAAAATTGAGAAAACTAAAAGTTGGTTCTTTGAAAAATAAATAAAATTGACAGACCCTTAGCCACGCTAATGAAAAGAAGAAGAGACAGAATTCAAATTACCAGCATATGTGATGAAAAAGGCAATATAACAACAGACACTACAGAAATACAGAAGATAGTCAGAATTTATTTTGAAAGTTTATAGTCCAATAAATAGACATTGAAGGCATCAATAAATTCATTAAGTCATATGGTCTGCCCAAATTGGGTCAGGAAGATATACACAACTTAAACAGACCAATATCAAGTGAGGAAATAGAAGAAGCCATCAAAAGATAACCAATCAAGAAAAGCCCAGGACCGGATGGATACACAGCCGAGTTCTAAAAGACCTTTAAAGAAGAATTAATACCAATACTCTTCAATTTATTTCAGGAAATAGAAAAAGTGGGAGCACTAGCAAACTCATTCTATGAGACCAATATCACCCTAATTCCAAAACCAGACAAAGACACTTCAAAGAAAGAAAACTTCAGACCAATATCTCTAATTAACATAGATGCAAAAAATTCTCAATAAAATTCTCGAAAATCAAATACAAAAACATATCAAAAAGATTGTGCACCATGATCAAGTGGAATTCATCCCAGGGATGCAAGGTTGGTTCAACATATGGAAATCAATAAATGTAATTAATCATACCAATAGACTTAAAGATAAGAATCATATGATCATCTCAATAGATGCAGAAAAAGCATTTGACAAAATACAGCTCTTTATATTCAAAACACTAGAAAAACTAGGGATAACAGGAATATATCTCAACTTCGTAAAGGCTAGCTACACTAAGAGCCTCAGGCCAACATCATTCTACACAGAGAAAAATTGAAGGCATTCCCTCTAAAATCTGGAACAAGACAGGGATGCCCTCTTTCACACTTCTATTCAACAAAGTTTTTGAAACACTGGCCAGAGCAATTCGACGAAAGAAATTAAAGGGATATATATAGGAAAAGAAGAACTTAAACTAGCTCTATTTGCTGACGATATGTTTCTATACCTAGAAGTCCCAAAAAACTCCACCAGAAAGCTTCTAGAACTAGTAAATAAATTCAGCAAAGCAGTAGGATATAAAATCAACACCCATAAATCAAAGGCATTTCTGTATATCAGTGACAAATCCTCTGAGAAGGAAATGAGGAAAACTACCCCATTCACAATATCTTCAAAAAAAAAAGATACTTGGGAATCAACTTAACAAAAGAGGTGAAAGATCTATACAATGAAAACTACAGAACCCTAAAGAAAGAAATCAAAGAAGACCTTAGAAGATGGAAAGATCTCTCTTGCTCTTGGATAGAAAGAATTAATATTATCAAAATGACCATACTACCAAAAGCACTATAAAGATTTAATGCAATTCCAATCAAAATCCCAATGGCATTCCTCATAGAAATAGAAAAAGCAATCATGAAATTCATCTGGAAAAATAAGAGACCCAGAATAGCTAAAGCAATCCTAAGCAGGAAGAGTGAAGCAGGTAGTATCACTATACCAGACCTTAAACTATACTACAGAGCAACAGTAACAAAAACACCATAGTATTGGCACCAAAACAGGCTGGTAGACCAATGGTACAGAATAGAGGACACAGAGACTAACCCACAAAATTACAATTATCTTATATTAGACAAAGTTGCCAGAAACATGCACTGGAGAAAAAAAAATAGCATCTTCAACAAATGGTGCTGGGAATACTGGAAATCCATATGCAACAAAATGAGATTAAACCCCTATCTCTCACCATGCACAAAACTCAACTCAAAGTGGATCAAGGACCTAGGAATTAAACCAGAGATTCTGCGTCTAATAGAAGAAAAAGTAGGCCCTAATCTTCATCATGTGGGATTAGGCTCCAACTTCCGTAATAAGACTCCTATAGCGCAAGAATTAAAACCAAGAATCAATAAATGGGATGGAATCAAACTAAAAAGTTTTTACTCAGCAAAAGAAACAATCTGTGAGGTGAACAGACAGCCTACATCCTGGGAGAAAATCATTGCCCCTCACACATAAGATAGAGCACTAGGGTATATAAAGAACTCAAAAAGCTAAACACCAAAAAAACAAATAACCCAATCAACAAATGGTCCAAGGACCTGAACAGACACTTCTCAGAAGAGGATATACAATCAATCAACAAATATATGAAAAAATGCTCATCATCTCTAGCAATCAGAGAAATGCAAATCAAAACTCCTCTAAAGATGTCATCTCACTCCAGTCAGAATGGCAGCTATTATGAAGACAACAACAAGTGTTGGCGAGGATGTGGGGAAAAAGGTATACTCATACATTGCTGGTGGGACTGCAAATTGGTGCAGCCAATTTGGAAAGCAGTATGGAGATTCCTTGGAAATCTGGGAATGGAGCCACCATTTGACCCAGCTATTCCTCTCCTCAGACTATACCCAAAGGACTTAAAAACAACATACTACAAGGACACAGCCACATCAATGTTTATAGCAGCACAATTCACAATAGCTAAACTGTGGTGCCAATCTAAATGTCCTTCAGTGAATGGATGGATAAAAAAATGTGGCATATATACACAATGGAATTTTACTCAGCATTAAAAAAGAACAAAATCATGGCATTTGCAGGTAAATGCATAGAGTTGGAGAAGATAATGCCAAGTGAAGTTAGCCAATCCCAAAAAACAAATGCTGAATGTTTTCTCTGATATAAGGAGGTTGACTCATAGTGTGGTAGGGAGGGAGAGCATGGGAGGATTAGATTAATTCTAGATAGGGAAGAGGGGTGGGAGAGAAAGGAAGGGGGCAGGGGATTAGCAAGGATGGTGGAATGGGATGGACATCATTAACAAAGTACATGTATGAAGACTTGAATTGGGTGTCAACGTACTTTATATACAAACAGATATGAAAAATTGTGGTATATATGTGTATTAAGAATTATAATGCAAAAAAACCCAAAGTACATGTATAAAGGCATAAACTAGCGTGAACATACTTTATATACAGAGACACTAAAAACTGTGCTCTATACGTGCAATGAGAATTGTAATGCATTCCACTGCTGTCATGTATTTTAAAAAATAAAATAAAATAAAGGCATGTGACTTCAAGTGGTTTTCCTTAACTATGAGTCTACAGAAGTTACCAATGTTCCTTAGTTGTTTGTTTGAATGATATTTGCTGAGTTAAAGTAACTAAAGAATTAGCCTTTATGAGTAATCTACATGGAACAACAATATGTGAGAATACTTTCAAACAATCTGGAAAAAGCCTGAAGTAGAACATACTAAAATGTGTTACTATTGGTGGCAATAAATATCCTATAAATAGAATTTTTCTAAATGCTGACAATAGTCAATTCAAACCACAAGTCAGAGATACATATTCCATGTTCTATAACCACAATATAATTAGACTGAAACAAACAAGCAAAAAAGTATATTTTTAAGACTCTAAACTTCTGAGTAACAGATGGGTCAAACAGTGACAGTCCAAGACTATTAGACAAATTTACAAAACTTGTGAAAATATAAATGTATAGTTATTCATTGTATTATTTATCAGCAGTTACTCCAAGGTAAATATTTAACTATCACTCATTATTGAACCAGTAATGTCAATGGTGAACTTCATTTACTGTGACGAACTTAACTATGGTCAGTTCCCTAAATTTCTGTTAGAAATACAGGTTGATATCCTGTCTTAACTAACCACATATCAGTTTCTTGACTTATCAATAATAAACTTTCATTGCAGCTTTTAAAGCATATAGCCAAGAATTGTCCTCAGCCATTGGATGACTTTACAAATTAGCTTTTGCTGCTGTCTTAGTTTTCACTGCTAAAATACCTGAGGCTGGGTAACTAACTATACAATGGACAGATATTAAACTCTGCATTCCAAAGTTAGGATATACAGATTACTTAAATACAAATAGAATATTTCTTTGTTGTCCTTCCTTTTTTTTAAACCAGGGGCACTTAACCACCGAGCTATATCCCCAACCCTTTTTATGTTTTTTGTTTTTTTGTTTTTGAGTTGGGGTCTTGCTAAGTTGCTTAGGGTATCTCTAAGTTGTCAAGGTGGCTTTGAACTTTCAATCCTCCTGCCTCAGCCTCTCCCAAACCACTGAGATTATAGGTGTACACCACCATACTAAGCTCCAAATAGGATATTTCTAAATGCTGATAGTATTCAACTCACATCACAACCATCACAAGTCAGAGTCATATATCTCATGGTCAGTAATTATAACAGAATTAGACTGAAACCAAAAATGGATAGGAAAAATACATCTTTAATAATATAAACTTCTAGGGCTAGGGTTGTGGCTCAGGGGTAGAGCACCCGCTTAGCATATGTGAGGCTCTGGGTTCAATCCTCAGCACCACATAAATATAAAATAAAGATATTGTATCCACCTAAAAAAAACTAAAAAATAAATATTTTAATAAATAAATAAATTTTTAAAAAAGAATATAAACTTCTAAGTAACCCATGAGTCAAATAGTACATTATACTTGTAATGAGATTTGGATTATACTTCAAATTGAATAATAATGAAAACATTACTTTCAAATTTGTCAGATATAGCCAGGTGCAATGGTGCACACTTGTATTCCCAGTGATTTAGGAGGCTGAGATAGAAGGATGGCAAGTTAAAAATGAAGCCCTAAAAAACTTTGCAAGACACTGTCTCAAAAAGTAAAAATGGCTGGGGATGTGGCTCAGTGGTTCAGTGTCCCTGAGTCCAATTCCTGGTACAAAAAAAAAAAAAAAAATTCAGATATAGTTAGACCAATACTTTGTGTGGGAAAATATGCAAAAACAAATAAATGATTTTTGGAAAAAGAAAATTAACTAAGCTTTTTAGTCAAAATATTAGGAAAAAAGCAAAGCAATCCTAAAAGAAATCACAAAGTATAAAATACAAATAATCCAAATTAAAGAGAGTCAAAAATTTTATAAATTGAGAAAGCAATCCCATTCACAATACCTACCAAAAATAAATACATATGAATTTAACCAAGAAAGTGAAAATCTCTACAAAGAAAATTACAAAACACTGATGAAAGAAATTAAAGAAGACATTTAAAATGGAAAGACATGGGGCTGGGGTTGTAGCTCAGTGGTAGAGCATTTGCCTGGCATGTGTGAGGCCCTGGCATGTGTGTGGTGTTCACTTCTCAGCACCACATACAAATAAATAAATTAAATAAAGGTCCATCAATGACTAAAAGAAAAATATTGAAAAAAATGGAAAGACATCCATATTCACTGATTGCAAGAATTGTTAAAAATGTCCATATATCCAAAACAACTTATAGATTCAATGTAGTCCCCATTAAAATCCTTACAATATTCTTCACAGAACTAGAAAAAAAAAATCCTATTTTTTTAAAATTTTAATTAACAATCCTAATCTTAAAGTTGATGTGGAAGAAGAAAGACCCCAAATAGCAAAGCAATCTTGATTTAAAGGGCAAAGCTGGTGCTGAGATTGTAGGTCATGGAAGAGCGTGGGTGAGTCACTGGATCGATCCTCAGCACCACATAAACAATAATAATAATAATAAATAAAGGTTAAATTATTTTTTTAAAGAGCAAATCTGAAAATAACACAATACCTGACCTCAAAACATGCAACAACAACCAAAAAAATGCAACAAAGTCATAACAACCAAAAGAGCGTGGTTCTGGCATAAAAACAGACACACAGACCAATGGAGCAAAATAAAAATAGAAATACATCTTTGGTAAAAGTGCCAAACATACATTAGAAAAAAAGACAATTTCTTCAATAAATGGTGCTGGAGAAACTGGATATCCATATATAAAGGAATGAAACTAGACCCCTATCTCTTGCCACATATAAAAACCAACTCAAAATGGATCAAAGAATTGAATGAGAGATCTAAAACTGTAAAACTATGAGAAGAAAACACAAAACACTTTAAATCATTGATATAGGCAATGATTTTTCACATAAGACCCCAAAAGCACAGGCAACAAAAAGAAAAATAAACAAAGTAAGAAGTTTCTGTTCAGCAAAGGAAACAACAAAGTGAAGAGACAACCTGCAAAAGGGGAGAAAATATTTGGAAACTGCTGAACTAACAAGAGATTAATATCCCAAATGTACAAAGAACTCAAGAGAAAAAAAAAAACCAAATAACCCAATTTTAAAATGGTCAAAGAAGCTGGGTATGATTGTACATGCCTGTGATCCCAGCTATTCCAGAGGCTAAGGCAGGAGAATCACAAGTTTGAGGCCAGCCTGGGCAATTTAGCAAAACCCTGTCTCAAAATTTTTTAAAGGTGGTGGTGGCTGGGGATACAGCTCACTGAAAGAGTGCTTGCCTAGCATATGGGGCCCTGTGTTCAATTCACAGTACTGAAGGAAAAGGGAAATGGGAATGATCTGAATAGACAGCTCTCAAAAGACATAAATGGAACTGGGATTGTGGCTCAGTGGCAGAGCACTTGCCTCACACATGTGAGGCACTGGGTTCAATCCTCAGCACCACATAAAAATAAATGGTATTGTGTCCATCTACAACTAAAAAAAAAAAAATGGGGAAAAAAAAGACATGAATGGCCAAGAAGTATCTGAAAACTGCTCAACATCACTGATTATCAGGGAAATGCAGATCAAAACATTGGGCTATCATCTCACCCTTATTAGAATGGCAATTACCAAAAATTAAAAAAATAAATAAATAAATGCTAGCAAGTATATGGAAGAAGGGGATGCTTATACATTGTTGGTGGGGAGGTAAATTAGTGAAACCATTATGGACAACACTGAAAACAGGACTACCATAAGAACCAGCAATTCTGCTACTGAGCATATATCCAAAGAAGATGATAGATGCATGATAGATGATGAACAGATAGATAGATAGATATCAGTATACCAAAGGGATACCTGAAAGTCCAGGTTTATTGAAACACTATTCACAATATCGAATATGTGGAATTCAATGAATTCGTCTACTAATGGAAGAATGAATAAGTGCCTAGCATACACAGGCCCTAGGTTCAATCCTGAACACCATACACAATGTACCCACACAAAAAAGCCAAAACAAATAAACTGTGGTGTATATATACACAGTGTGCCGCAGTCTGGCTGGGCACAAATCATGAGCCACTCAAGCAAGAACAAACTTTATTTCCGAACTCCCACAGCATTCCACGCACACTCCCCGGGAACTCTCCTGAACGCCACCCACCCGGCTCCTCCAGGTACACACCACACACTCACTCTCGGAAACCCGCGAGAACTCAAGGGGAACTCCAAAGTAGCGGGCACCCAAGGCAGCAAGAGTCATCCTATTACCGGACAGTAAAGGTCTAATATACAATTGAATACACAACCTGTTTCAATCCAACATCATCTTAATGGCTCGCCTCTCGACCATACTTCTGGTAAAATGCCAGGGGCCATTTGCTCTCAGCAACAATGGAATACTTTTCTGCCATTAAAAATTAAATTCTGTAATAATTGCAGCAACAAAGATAAAACTGGAGGACATTATGTTAAGTCAGACACCAAAAAACAAGTACCACAAGTTTTCCTCATTTACAGAAGCTAAAACAGTTGATCACATGGAAGTAGAGTAGAATAAAGGTCACTAGAATCTAAGAAGGGGGGCAGTTAGGGAGAATAGAAGGATAGATAATGGGCATCAAAATACTGTTAGAAGGAAGAAAGTAGTTCTGAAGTTCTATAGCACATAGGAGAACTATATATATATGTGTGTAAAATATAATATATAATAATATAATATAATAATGCCACTTGGGGTATTCTCAAATATAGAGAATATCCTCCAAGAATAGCTCGTCCTTATGATTTTTAATTTTTAAAATATTATAGCATTCAAGTTTTATTTTCTTTTATTTTCATTCAAATTAATAGGTTAAGACTAGTAATTTCAATATTTTTTACCATGTGGTTAATTTTATTTTCACTGCCTTTGCTTTTTATTAAAAATTTTAAAAGTGAATAAGTACTAGAAACTATGAATTAATTTGAGGGCTGGCTTTGATATATTTCCTTTTGTAAAAATTTGATTTTTATCTTAAAATCAAAATCACAGTTGTATTACTAATATCTATAACAACAGGTAATGAATTAAAGTTTAATTTCATGAAAGTCAAGAGTTGTCAACAAGTGACCCATTATAGAATTTTCAAAGTGGGTTCAAATACTTTCATATTTCTAGAAGGGAGAAAGTAGTTCTGATGTTCTGTAGCACATAGGAGAAATATATAATTAATATATAATAATATAATAATGCCACCTGGGGTATTCTTGAATATAGAGTAACCAATTAATTACATCTTTTAAAATAACTAGAGAAGAGTTTGAAGATTCCCAACACATAGAAATAATAATATTTAATGGAAATGCTAATTACTCAGATTTTATCATTACACATTGTACACATGTATCAAATTATACTATCCCCTATAAGTAAGTGCAAATATTATGTAGATTAAAAATAAATATTTTTAAAGTTTTTTTTATTATACACTGGATATTGAACAGCATTCAAACAGGAAGTGCAAACTCCAAAAGTATTACGAGATGTATATGAATATACCACAATGAATCCCACTTATGTTTATAATTATAGTGTAATAACTAAAATAACAGAAGGGAGATCAATAGAGCAAATAGATCAGGGAAAGGGAGGACAGGAGGGAAAAGAAAAGTACTGGAGAACAAGATTGAGTAGATTGTTATGTGAATGTATGAATATGGCATAATGAATTACACTATTATGTATAATTATTATGCACCAATAAAAATAAGAAGTATTACTAGAAATAAAAAGGAAGTTTTAATAATAAAAAAGGATAAAACATTCAAGATACAAAAAATCCTAAACATCTATCCGTGCATGTAATAGTCCTTCAAATGTAGGAACAAAGACTGATAAGAGTTAAAATGAGAAATGGACTATGAGAGGAATGAGAAGGGAGTTGATAGGAAACCAAAAGACTGAAGTACAAGGAGTCAGGGAACAAGAAGCAGAGAAGGAACTGGACTTTGTTGTCTCCTAAAAGGCTCAGAATCCTGGTCCAGTATGGAGTTAAAGGCACAGAAGGTTCCAGAAGGTGACCTGGATGAATCCAGGGAAAAAGAGTATGGTGAGAGGTTGAACTTGGGCAGCATTGAAGCAGCAGAAACCTGGATTCCATTTGTGGGTCCAGAGACCTAGGTTCTAGTCCCATTTGCTGTGTTCTTGAGCAAGTCATTCCTCTTCCCTTGACTCAAGCTCCCCAGTGAAGGGACACCTTCTCCATCTTCTCTAGCCTACATGCCAGAGCAGCACCTTTCACATATATGGGGGTCATATATGTGAAAGTCAGAGGCAAAGGGCCTTCCTCTATCTCTTGGATTCTAGATCTCTACAGCCTTGAAGAACTCAGGAATCTACCCTGAGCATGGGAGAAAGAGGTAAAAAACCTCTCAGGAGATTGCAGGGATGTGACAGGTGGCAGGGCAGGAACTTGGTGTCTCTGAACCTAGCAGTTGCTGTGCCGTTCAATTTATTATCATAAAAATCTTTCTGCTCACCACACAACAGAAGCCAACCAGTTAAGAGACAAGGCAGAGGTAGAGAAAGAAGTTAATTAAGTGATGAGCTAGCCAATCACAGCATGACTGGTACATAAGGACCATCTTGCCAGGAAGCTGAATTAACAGTAGTTTATATAGGAGATAAATAATTGTAGCCTTCTCACAGCTGAAGATTTATGGCCAGATTAACACACATTTGATTTGTTTTTGTGTGTGTGTGGTTTTTTTTTTGTTGTTGTTGTTGTTTGTAGTTGTAGAATGAGAGCACTATTTGTTTTTGTTTTTATGCAGTGCTAAGGATTGAACCCAGTGGCTTACACGTGCTAGGCAAGTGCTCTGCCACTGAGCAAAAGCCCCAGTCCCTACACACATTTGATTTTAATCACCTAGTTACAAAATATTTTCAGTTCTGCTAATCTCAAAAAACACAAAAAGTCCTAGCATCTCAGGAGGCTGAGACAGGAAGTTCAAAGCCAGCCTCAGCAATTTAGCAAGGCCCTGTCTCAAAATAAAAAAGGCTGACAGTATAGTTCAGTGGTTAAGTGCCCCTGGATTCAATCCCCAGTACCAAAAATAAATAAAAAGTGATTATTTTTGTCAAAGACATTATTTCCTAGCCAAGTCTAGCCATTATTTCCCAGCAGCTTGGGAGACTGAAGCAGGAGGACCACCAGTTCAAAGCCATCGTAAGCAATTTAGTAAGGCCCTAAGCAACTTAGCAAGACACTGTCTCAAAATAAAATATAAAAAAGGCTTAGTGGGTTCCAACCAGGTACCAAAAAAAAAAAAAAACATTATTTCTCAGCTATTCTTGTTACTAACTAGTTTGTTTATGTGAAGTACCTGAGACATTACACAATGAACAGGCTAGAGGGATAGCTATCCAGAGGGCCTGCTGTCAAATTCATGGTTATGAAAGAAAACATACTCCAACTGATTAAAGATAAGGGTCAGGTGAAATTAAACATGGAGCCAGGCATGCTCAGCTTCAGATCACAAACCCAGCTCAAGGTGAAGAGGCCCTCATGATAGAGGGCTTTCTTATGCAGTACACAGTAGTGGCATTGAGGCCCAGCAGGCACACAAGACTTCTGGATCCCAGCTTGCACCCCTCCATGTGCTCATGTTTCCCTCCATCCCAGTAGAGGACATGGTAAGATATACTTCTGACTGCCCCTCTCCTTTTCCAACAAAGCCTCAAGTGTGTGTTGGTGGGGGGAGGAATGTCAACCAGTGTGACACCTACAGCAGGGGTAAGCCCAGCCCCTGGGATGTGGAGGATTTCTAAAAACTCTGAGAATCACCAGGGCCCTTCCCCCTGCCATGAGTTTTCAAAGAATGCTTCCTCTAGAAAGGTGGTTATAGACCCAATTTTACAAAAGAACAACCCAAGTCTCAGAAAAAGAGGTAGTTGTCTCACAGTGGTCAAGCCAGGCCAAACCTTGACTTTATGCTCCAACTCCATGGGACTTTCCACCACAGCACCTTTATAACAGAGGTTCTGCCTATCCCCAAAGATGTATACATCATGAGTACATGTATGCACAAATACAAACACACGAGTACATGAGCAGGCTGGCCTGGGTGCAGGTGAGTGAGATTCTCTGCAAGGGGTTTGGAATGCCTTCACAAACTTCAATGGATATGAGGAATGCAGGGGCACCAGCTTCTGCATCTCTGGGTTGGACAGAGAACTGTAGACAGAGAACAGAAAAGATGTCTTCCACAGCCTGCAACTTGTGTCTTCCTTGGGTTACTTCCTGGGTTACACCCAGCATCACACCCAACCTGGAGAAAAGTATGAGAGCCCTGAAAAGTTGGGGTTTCCAAGGTCCTTCAGGTAGACTATGTAGTCCTTTCCAAGTGACATCAGGGTATGGTGTGTAGAGAAAATCCTGGGAACTGGGAGGCTAAAAAAACAAGTCCTGCTATATCAGGAACTACCACAGCCTTTCATGATAGAAAGCCTACTAGGTGTCTCACAGGGCAGTAGGTGTACTCAAATGAGCTGCACCACTGGTCCTTTCTATGACTTGCACCCTGTTCTGCACTCCAGAAGCTGATCCCCATTATCTGCACCAGCAAGGCTCCCCTGTCCTCTGGCTTTCAGGGCCAGATATCCAAGCAAGCTGACAGATGTCTGAGCAGTGCAAGGAGCAGGAGGCCAGGATAATTATCCCCAGCATCCTCCTGCAGGTTTGCTGCAGCTGCCTTCCTTCTCTAAAGGCTGCAGCTACTTGGGGGGCAGCCCCTCCTCCAGTTACAGCCCCACTGGTCCTGATAACTGTTCTGTCCCTGCCCCCTTGGAGCCCAGGGCTAATGAAAGCTACACTTCACTGTCCATAATTGGCTTCCCTTATACCTGAAGCTCTATATGTAGTTCCCTGGTTAAACTCTCTTCTGGTTACATCTTTTCTGGTATATGCCATCAGCATCCTGCCAGGAGATGGACAGACCCAGCACCTAAAATATTTCATTAAATCCTGCCAGGTGCCAACCTGGATGTAACCCAGAACTCAGGGTGGCTCAAACCACATGCCAGAATCTCTACCCTTCTCACCAGGTCATAGCAGGGAAGGAGAAACTAGAACCCAGGCCTTCTGTCACTCAGAACAGGGTTCCTGTCATTCAACTCCCTATTTGTCCAACTTAGGAACTCCTAAAGTAATTTGTTTTCCTGACTAGTCACTCAGTGATATAGTATCTCAATTCTGTCCTTGGATGTAGTAATCTGAAACCAAAATTTACATTAGAGACCAGCCCCAGAGCTACAGACTCCCACTGTAATTTTCTAAACAACTCAAGATAAAGAAACTTTCCTTATCTGCTTCATATTCTACACTATGGCCAGAAGATGGCAGTATATTACCATGCCCACTTTAATACTTCACTTGGGACCCAGATACTAGCTGGGACTGGACTGGGCAATGAGCACATTCCTGCACCAGAAAATTCTTCATGAGGCTTAGCCCACAACTCACCTGTTTAAGGTACACACATCAGTAAGATAATCCAAGCACTTAAGGTAGAGAATCCCAAAGGAAAAAATTCCCTTTCAAACATCATGACAATATTCTTGTCTTCTATTTTTGGTAAATTTGGATTTGGATAAACTATCATCCTTTATTAGGACAGAACACTTTTAAAGAGACCCATGAACCATTGCCAATCAGCTGATCTCAGTGATGTAGGAGATGTGTTTTTTCTTCAATGTGTTATACTTTAGGAGCTTGGAAGATGAAATAAAAACATCAGTAGGTGTTGGGGTCCAGGAGAAACCTGGGCAACCAGGCTCACCCTGTGGCCCCCAACACAGCCAAAACCACCTGCTGGCATTGGCTAGTAGGAGTCAGGGTGCTTCTGTCCATTCCCAAGACTCCAAGTTCTTTCAAAAGATTACAAAATGTATCCGCACAAATTCAGCTGTTACATTGACTAGCAAATGATTCTTTCCATATCAAAAAATAAACACAGGGGCTGGGGCTCAGCAGTAGGGCACTTGCCTGGCATGGGTGAGGCACTGGGTTCAATTCTCAGCACCGCATATAAATAAATAAAATAAAGGTCTGTCAACAATTAAAATAATATTTTTTTAAAGAATAATAAAGTAAATAAATAAATACAAACCTCCTAGATCTTATAACCATTTGGACAATGACTCCAATATTTAAATTAGTGAAAGCTATTTTAATAAAGCAATTTGCTCCATAAATTCCCTAAGGAGTCCCAGGTAATACTGAGAAACAAAGGTGCTTTGTATGCTAACAGACTTATAGAAAACAGTAATGAGAGCATACCTTTGAAATCTTGGTAAGAAAAAGACTGATTAAACTGAATTACAAACATTCTACATTGAAATTGTGAACTGGACCCAAATGAGCAAAGCTTGTCAGTGATGGCATCTCCATTGTGAGCCATGGTGTTTAAGTGAAGACTTGAAGGGATTCCTATCTTATTGTGGTGGGAATTTTTTTTTTCTTTATATTTCTTCTATTACAACAAAGTTCCGGGCCAGGGATGTACCTCAGTGATAGAGTGCTTGCCTAGTACCCATGAGGTCCTGGATTCCATTCCCAGCACCACAAAACAAATATTTTGTGAAGGTGAGTCACAAAATTGAGTAACTCAAAACAAGTTCACTACTCACCCCCCTATGTACATGTGCCCAGGTATGCAAGTACTTGGCCTTCTTTTCCTGGGAGCCCTCACCTTCAGTTAAAGGCCTCTAAAACTTGCAGAGGCCGAGTATGGTATAGAGGCTTCGCTTTGTGGTCTTTGTGGTATTAACCAAGACTGCCTCCCTTTACGTGCCTGCTTAAAGTCCACCCCAAACTGCATTCTCCATCTGCCCTGCTTCTAGAGACTGTCAGCTCCATAGTTTGCCAAAGCAACTACTGGGGGAGCATCAGAACCATTCTGAGTGACTATAAAAACCTGGCTATGGCACCCATTTGAAGAACTAAAGCTCACATGCTCCCAAATGACGAAACCTGACCACTAACCTGTCCAACTGTGGTCTGACCCACATCTAGCAGAAAGAGAGAAGGAGGGACATTAGAGCTAACAGAATGGCAGCTATGACTACCTCTGGCATGGACAAGACCAATTTGAGTCCTGCTGCATTAAAGAATTTTACAGATGGTTTTGGGTACCAAAGGGAGGCAGGAAAGGACTCCTAGAATTAGAGCAGCCTGTCCCTTCAAACCCTCAAAGAAGACCCCAAGGGGAGGCTGGGGGTCACAGGGTTACAAGGAGTAGGCAGAAAACCAAAGGAGTGTACTTTTTGAGGACCTTAAGAGATGAAGAGCCCCCATTTCACCATTGTTCAGTGAAGGACTGGTCTCCTGAGGGAAGTCTCTGTCACAAAACCATCAACCTCAGCCTACTAACCCAGCTAGCAATGTAAGACCCCACTAGGACTGTCTCAAAGATCACCTCCAGCTATGTATCAGGTAAAACCACCCAAGCTGGCCTTCATGCAGGTAGGCAGTTGGGTTGATCCCTTGCTCTAAGGGTGCCTTGACTTGGAAACCAAAGGTCTAGAAATGGAGCCATAGAAAAGGGCCCTCAAGACCTATGCTGCCTAGAGTCACCTGTAATAATGCCACCCTTTCCTAATTCCTTTCAAAATAAATGAAACATGAGTACAGAAGTTATAAAAATTAAGTTGAAGAGATGGTGGACCCCTCCAACTTGGGTCACAGGCCTTCCCCAACTGGTCCTGGATGAAGTTCTCCCTTTCCAAAAGCTTTGGTCCCAGGAGCCAAGGACAGCCAGACCTGCAACGGGCCTTTAGTAGGGGCCTTGAGACCCCTCCAAAGTACAAAGTTCACCCCCCAACACACTTACCCTGTGCTTGCCAAGCATAGCTACCACCCTCATATGATGGGAGGGGCTGGGTGAGCCCACACATCACAGTCTACTTACTCAGTGTGTTATCTTTTAATGAAAAGCTGAGTCAGTGGGCCACCCTTCTCCCCAAGACCCCCTCAGCAGATACCCCTCATTACTGGCTGCCTGGAAGATAGGATGGCCCTGAGGCAGCCAGCCTTGCTGAGAGGTCAGTTTGCAATGACCTAGGAAAGGCTTTATCTAAGAGACCTTGGATGTGGCAGCAGCAACAAGGACAGAGGAAACTAAACCAAGGTCAGGAATGATGGAGGACAGAAAGTCTCTGAATCCTGTTGGGATAAAGGCCAGTGCTCAGGAATAGTACAGTCTCCCCAGGGTCCTGGAGGCCCTTCCAAACACTCTGGAAACCCTAAATCCCATATCCAGGCAGGCTGATGTCACACAGGAAGTAGTACACAGGGCCACTGAGCTCAGAGAGCAAGCCAGGCACCACCTCATGAGCTTCAAGGTCCCATGCCTACAAGGTGAGTCTAGCAGGGCTAAGGCCAGAGCCACCAGGAGACTAGGAACCACCTTCCACTAAACCTGCTTGTCAGTCACTATAGACATCTAAGAAGGTGGTCTTCTCCTTAAGGTTCCAGGAGTGTCCAGGCAGAACTGAGGCAACAGCAGGCCAGGACACCCTGGTCCCTATAGATCCGTGACCTTGTTTTCCACAGCAGCTGCAATCTGCTGGAGACGATAGCCCAATTGCATCTTCTGAGCTGTGCCATCCTCCTCCAGGGCAGTGATGATCTGAAACGCAGACACCAACACCATTAGGGGAGATCTTTGGCCCACACATTCACTGCAGACATCAACAGGCCTCCAAAGAAGAAAAACTGGCACTAAGAACCTGAGAAATCCAGCAAAATGCCTCACTTCCTGTATGACCTCAGAATCTCACTGGAGAGAGATAATAGAGTAAAGTCACCATGGAGTTTTAGGGATTAATGAGGTAGGGAATGATATATTTTACTCAGTTACCTAGCACTTATGGTAAAAAAAAAAAAATATATATATATATATATATACTTCACTAAGTAAAATTGTTGAATGGAGACCAACCCCCAACTGGTTTCTCACCACAAGCCCCTCAGAAGCCCTGCTGCAGCCATCCCAGCTCACCTGCCCTCCAGCCAATAGCAAATCCTGAATCCCTGTGTGTCAGATGCCAAGCAGAGATCAGGGACCCAATTATGGCCAGAAAGATGTTGTATGAGAGACAATTAATGAGCAGCCATAAACAGGGGGCTGCCTCAAAGGTAACAAGGAAGCCAGGCACATGCCTGTAATCCCAGCAGCTCAGGAGGCTGAAGCGGGAGGATCACAAGTTCCAAGCCAGCCTCAGCAATTTAGTGAAGATGTAAGCAAACTAGTGAGACCCTGTCTCAAAATAAAAAAGAAAAAGAAAAAGAAAGGGAACAGGAGAACAGCAGAGTTGGGGGAGAGGAACCATCTCCCACTCTGTCTCCATACAGGAGCACAACTATATCATACCCCCACCTGCCCAGTGCCTTAGCCCCCATGCTAAGCAAGGCTGCAGAGCCTGGACTCCACATTTGTGCATCCACTCATTGTCAAATGACTGCTGTCCCACCAGGCTATGGGCCACAAGGAAGGTTCAACACTGAACAGCAACAGCCGTATCACTAGTGCCACCCAGACATGTGAGTGAATGATTCCATTAAGCAATGTAGGTTGACTGATGAACACTTAATGTAACAGGCCCAGCCCAGGAGTCCCCCAGAAAACCCCCTTACTGACTCTGTTGTACCCTAAGTCATCCTCATTCTGTGCCTGAACCCTTCTCTCTCATGGTTCATGCAGCCCAGTCAGGTCTGAACCCACAGAGGTGCCCATGCCCCGAATGCTGCCTACTTCAGAATCTGATAAGGGTTGAATAAAAGCATGGCCCAGGTAGAGATGGCAGTTATATGGTCCCAGAACACATCCTACACACCATTTCCAGGCCCTGATAGATTCCCCAGCCCCACTCAATCACTATCACCATGCCTGGGAGCCCTGCTAAGGAACTGGGATGGGGAGTTGGGAAGAGCAGAGCCAACTTCTTAGAGCCAAGAGGAGCTATTCTTTTAACCAAGAAGCATGCCTATAGGACACTTTCCAAACCATTAAAGGACCCAGTCCCTACCCTATTCTGTGCTGAGGGAGCCCCCAAAGACTCCCTCCCACCCACCCTGAGTCACAGAGTCACACCTCTTCACATCTATCCCCTCAGCCTCCCAGAGGGTACCTTGAGGTCAGCTTCCCAGTCAGGGCCCAGGGCTGCCCACCTGGTCATAGTATTTGTTGATATACTTGTAGAGTTCATGCAAGGCCACTCGTGCCCCGAGGTCACCAGAGTAGTTCTAGAAGGAAGGCAGATAAGAAGTGAGAGAGATGAGAGGTCTGGCCAGCCATGCAAGCAGGCCCAGGACTCGAGGTGAGGGTGAGAAGAAAGAAGGAAGCCTAAGAGGTAAAGCAAGGGACAGGCCCTATAGTGGGAAGTAGAATCCCACCACAGACTAGGGACTTCATGCTAGGCATGCCTAGCCTGAGGACAGGAGTCTTCTTGGTAGGAAGAGCCTCCATTCTGCAGTTTCCTCAAAGACCTACCTCTCTCTCTGTCAAGAATGTCACTTGGAACCCCTCACCTTCCCAGGGGACATGTAACAGGCCCAGCCCAGGGGTCCTCCAGAAAACCCCCTTACTGATTCTTTTGTACCTTTAGTCATCCTCATTCTGTGCCTGAACCCTCCTCTCTCATGGTTCATGCAGCCTAGTCAGGTCTGAACCCTCAGAGATGCCCATGCCTCTTGGTTCTACAGGGCCAAGCAGAACCAAACTCACTTGTAGGCTGTCAACCCAGTGTAATTCTGCTCTGATCTCACTCAAGGATTTCCTAAAGTCTTTCCATGGAGACACTTGAGTGTCAACCTCCTAACTGGGATGCTGGTGTTGATATCACCTAACTTGTGGGAGCACTAGTGGGGATCAAATAAAATAAAGCCAATACCACAAAAGTACAGTTGCTGTTAGTACTGTGCTTGTGATCAACATCGTCATTTCAGAAACACCTTTCTGAAACTGTTTGAGGAGTAGGTAGGGGCATGACTATACCATAAAGGTTAGCAGAATAGTGGGAAGATGTGGGCAGGCAAATGCTAGCAGGCCTAGAGTTGATCCCAAGCATTCCATAGACCCCAACAGGCATCCAAGCACCTGACTGAATCAGATTAGGTGGCAGGTTCAGAATAAGACCCCTGCTTACTCCGTGATGAGATGCTAGAAGTGCTGATATCTTGCATTAGCAATTGAATAATTCTACATTTATACTGGTGGTGTGTATCATGTCCCAACCAACTTACAGGGCTGTTAAGGTCCCAAGGGCTTCCCTGCCAAGGAGCAGTATGAGGAGGGCAGGATTGTCATGGTAGGAGGCTTGTACCCAACCCAAAAAGCAGAGGCAGGCCTTACCCGGGACAGCTCAGCCAGGACAGAGTTCATCTCTTGATCACTGGCTGGGACATTCTGTTTGATGTCTGCATAGTACCTGCCAAAAAGCCGGGTACAACAGCTGCTTGGTAAATAAGCCCATTCTTCCCAGTCCCCACCAGGACTCACCCCCAAGACCTCAGCTGTATGCATGCCCATCCACCAACACCCTCTCCAGATTCACTCCCTTCCCCAGTACCTTTCCACCATCCCTTTGTAACGGGGAATATCACGAGCATACAGAAGTTTGTTGATGGGGGAGTCCTAGCACCGCCAGCAGGAGGGTAGTGAAGAAAGAAAGAAGGATAACAGCCTCTGTTAGGGTGATTGACTCCCTAGGGTTTCTCAGCAGTGCTTCAGTTTTAAAACTAAAAGTCCCACATCCTGGGAACCCCTCAGTCCACAGCAAACCAGGATGATTTGTAACCCTAGCCCACTTTCTTCTGCAGGATCCTCCTCTACTCCCTCTCTGCTTCAACATTCATTCTCTGAGATCCTCAGCTAAGGATCCTCCCCTGTTATTCTGAGATTATGCCTCCATCTGGAGCCAGAATGCAGAGTAATTCCTCATGTAATTATATTAAAAATCAGCAAATTGTGACCCAAAATATCATGTAAATTGCCCCAGACCATCTCACTCCCCAGTGACTGAGCTAAAATTTGAAGCCAGTCTCTCAAGTCAAAGACCATAATTTTCACACACTCAGATACAACCTATACCATCAAACTGGGTTCAAGTCCCAGCAGCCATGACCACTGGGCCACATACTTCTGCTATCAGGACTTCTGGTTCATGCTAAAGCTGCCAGGAAGAGGAGAAAGATCTTTGGGCAGCACTGCCCTATTAGAACAGGTCCAGGTTCTACCTCAGCCTGAGTCAGGATGTATGCTATCGCCTCAACTCTCCACATTTGGCATTCCTGGCTTAGACTATTCCCCTAAGCTACCCAGGAACTATTTGTTGTTCTGTAGGAAAGAGAAGGCAGATAGAAGACCTGGCCAAAAAAAAAAAACTAAACATCACCACACAGGATCCATCCCTAGAGGTGACCCATGAGCCCTGGTATGGCTTTGTGATTTTCAGCTCATCATAGGCAGAATAATGAGAACATGTGGAACAAAAATGGCTACAAAAGACAGCACTAAAAAGTGGAACTTTCTATTTTGCTTCTTCACTAACTCTTACAGTTATGTCTCTTAAGAGATCAGAGACTGGGCTGGGGATGTGGCTCAAGTGGTAGTGCGCTCGCCTGGCATGCGTGCGGCCCAGGTTCAATCCTCAGCACCACATACAAACAAAGATGTTGTGTCCGATAACTAAAAAATAAATATTAAAAGTTCTCTCTCTCTCTCTCTCTCTCTCTCTCTCTCTCTCTCTCTCTCTCTCTCTCTCTCTCACTCTCTCTCTTTAAAAAAAAAAAAAAAAAAGAGATCAGAGACCAACCATAGCCCAGAGGTCTGAGCTAAGCAAAACTTCATTCATGGAACTGCAAAGCCATAAAGGCCCTGCCTAATGGGTGTCTGAGCAACACGTAAGGACCCCATATATGATGGGACTCAGGCTTTGACTACATACTCCCAACCTTGGTACTACCAGAGACCGCTTGTCTATGCTTCCCAGATGCCCTTGTCAGCACAACCCTCAAACCTAACTCTCTCCTGGACCTTCCTCCCCTCTAAACCATTAGCAGACAGACATCTCCACCACCTTAAAGAACCAAATCCACCAGGCAGCCCAGAGTTGCACTCAGATTGGAGAATCCATGTCTCCACTGGAAATCACGTGGTAGCTCCACAAATACCAAAGGCTTACCTCTAAATCTGAACTCACCATAGCCAGAGGCACAGGGATCATGCGTATTTGTCCTTCTTCTATATCCCCCACATCCAATCTACAGTTTATCTCTGCCCTGCACCTTGTTGCTGGCTTGAATCTGGCCACTGCTTGTCCAAAGAACAGCATAGCTTCCTCTGGACCCCCACTGCTTAGCTGCCATGATGCTCTGCCAAATTCTCATAAGAACTGATCATACCATACCCCCATTCCTAGGTCTTCTGTGGCTCCCCATTGCCCCCATGGGGAGACCTAACCAAGTGGCCCTGGACTACTCCCAAAGCCTGCCAGGTTGCAACTGCTATCTACATCTTAATCTTGTAATTTGGCACATAGTGCCCCCTACTCTTGCTCATCCCTTAAGATTAACCAATTGCCACCTTCCAGAAAGCTCTTGAAACAAAGCCTGGCTAGGGAATGTCTTAGGTCAGTGGCCTCCCCTAACCCTCTTCCTTGAAACTTTCAGGAGAACCTGAAAGCTGTGTGCACATACAGCACTGCTCACCCCCAGCCCATGCCACCCATGCCCCCATCCCCTTCCTGTTGTATCCAGCCCAGCCTGCTCACCCGGCCCAGCTTGTGGTCAGCCAGGGTGCAGGCATCCATGAAAGTCTGTGCAATGACAAGGAGCACTGCATCCATGTTATCAGACGTCTGCACATCAAACACAAACTGTGGGTTTTTGATTATATTGATCCAGAACCTCAGTGGCAGGCTGTGAGTGGGGAAAACATGGCTGATGATCATGTTGCAGGGGTGAAGGGGGGACCTCATACATTCTCTAAGCCCTGCCCCTGCCCACCTGTTGGTCTTCCAGATATGGATAGTGTCTTGGTCAGAGATGCCATGCTGCTGGGCCTGCTCATCCAGCAGGTCAAAGAAGTACTTCACAGCTAGAGGCACAGGGCGGCTGGTACTAAGAATTACCTGGAACAGGTCATCCACAAACTTCTGTAGGGTGCCCTATAGTAAAAGGGGAAAGCAGACAGGTGTGATCAGCAATGGGATTTTCAGCACCAGCCCAAATCCCATCAGTAGCCACTTTCCCTCACAGTCCAGACCCCACTGCTCGTCTTATCCCTAGTCCCAACCCTGACCAGTCCATCCAGCCCCACCTTCATGGATAACAGGCGAGTCAGGTAGATCTCAGGGATGGCCTTAGCTCGCTCACGCTCTCCGCCCCGAAGGCTGCCCCTCCGTGGCCTGGGTGGCTCTGGTTCCTCACTCGGTTTCACCAGGTGCCAGGGTCGGATGCCCCCCTCATCCACATCCTCCAGCATTGGAGTTCCTGTGCCAAGACCCCATAGTTTGTCGCCCCACATCAGGTGCCACCTCCTGGGCCTCCAGGGTCCTGCCAACCTTCCCAGGAGTGGAGATACCTGATTGAGGTTTCTTGGGTAGAAGGAAAATAGGCACAAGCCCACCCTGAGGTCCAAAGAACTGTCCCCCATTACCCAGGACTGGGCAAAGCAAGTGTAGAAGACTGGGAGGGTTAGGTACTCACGTTCTCCAGGGACATAATCCTGGTTTTCCCTGAGTACATGTTTGGTGAGGCAGGGAACAAGGGCCACAGTTGCTCCATCTGGGACCTGATGACCACAGCTGGTGACCCCTCTACCACTTCCACCCCATCATACCCCTCCTCCAACTCCCACCCTCCTACCTTATAATGCTGCAAAGTGTTCAGGCGCCTCCACATACCCTGAACCTCAGAAGTGACATCCTCATCAGAAAGGATGAGGTGTCCAGCCACCCCAGATCGCCATTCTATAAGAATAAAATAGGACTTGGTCCAGGGCTTCTTAGGATCCCCTTGTCATAAAGGAACCCATCTTATCCTCCTAAAGGACAACATCCCTTTATCAGGGGCAATCCCTCCCCAAATTCTCTAAAAACCAGCAAGGGCCTAACCACAGGAGAGACTGTCAAATATCACCCACTCTGAGTGATAAGATGTCCCCGTAGGGCTGGTCCTAGGCCATCCCAGGCCCAGCACTATCATAGGTCCCCAGGCCATGCCCCTCTCCACACTTACCAACATCTAGGGTACGAGGTGCTGGCCTTTGGGCAAGAGGTACTCCTTTATAAAGCTGGTCCAGCATCTTCTCCTTGGCTTGGGAGATGGTGTCACAGTCCAGGACCTTCACAGGCACACCCTGGGCCTCTCCTGCCCCAGTCCCCACAGCCAACAGTGCATTCAAGGTCTAAGCAGGACACATGGGAACCATGAGTATTGTGTGACATTTCAAATGACCAAGACTCAAGTCTAAAGGCAGCGACAAACATGAGAAAGCCACAGCCTCTGACCCCCAAGTACCAAGCAACCCTAAATTCTTGTCTCATCACCTGCCTCCCCCAGGAACAGCAGCTTCCTACATTCACTGACCCCAGCACATAGACAGTGTGCTTGTAAACATCTATGGGGTAAATGGCAGAATACCTAAGTGACACAAACCCTTCTTCACTCAGGTTCCCAGGTGCTTGGCTGAACTGGTCAGGCTGAAGTGCCTGAGGAAAACCTACATAAGCCAAGATTCCCTGCCCTATCTGACAGAGAAGCAAGTTTAATAGAGTCTGCATGGCACTTCCTCAAAGGAACCCTCATGTGGAACTAAAGGAAAGCAAATCCAGAGGAAAAAAAGGAAGATCAGCCAGCCTTCTGACTTGGTAGACAAGGCCACATCCCTGACAGGGTGGTCAGAAAGATATTCAGGCCCAATCACAACACAGGTTGATGTTCCAGGACAGGGCAGACTCCTCTCAGACCCTGGACCTTCTGAAGTACTCTCAAGGTCTGGCTCTCAATCCTCTATCCTCCTAAGATTGTCTAAAGGCCTCTCTTAGGCTGGGAGTACATCTGAGTGATAGAATGCTTATTTAACATATCTGAAGCTCTAGGTTTGATCCAGCATCAAAAATAAATAAGCAAAGACCCCCTTGAGCCTGTAGCCAGAGATCAGCCTGGCTCTACATCTAGATACAGACACTAGAAGCTAGTACCTCAACTGAGCACTGATATTGCAGACCACACACATGCACACCCTCACCAGGGGACGGTACTCCACATCTTCTCTGAGTAGGCGGTTGTCGTTCAGAGTGTATTTGGCTTTGCCAGTCACACTATCCACTGGCCCCTTGTCTACTTGATGCTTAATCCCTCGAAAGAGCATGTACAGAGGCTCCCCTACTGAATCCTAGGAAAGTATAGGCAGTTAGGGCCCCAGGCAGGCAGCAGAGGTCTATGAGACAGAATGCACACTGGGGAAAGGGACAGGATGCAAGCTGAAGGTGACTGAGGACATGCTAGGCAGGGTCTCTGCTTTGGCACATGTATGCAAGCTAAGTTGCATTGGGGGACATAGGGCTTGTGTTTTAAAGGTCTCAACTCCCTCTGAATAGAAGCTCTATCAGTCTCTGCCTCCCTCACCCTCACGAAGGTATAAAGACAGATGGACATCCAGTTGGTGAGTAGTTTTTCCACCACAGTCTCTGTCCTGGGAGGACAAAAAATGGGAAAGCCAGAATTAGCAAGTGCAATTCAGGGTTCTCTATTCTACAGATCCCAGACCGGACCCAAAGCCCTGCCTCAGCTCCTGCCTCCAACTGTCCACTACCCACCCAGTCACAACAGCCTTACAGACCTACGCAGCATCAGCTTGGGGTTCTTGGCCACATACTGGGCTACCAGGTCACTGAGCAAGGTGCGAAGGATGTCAGTAAAGTACTCAAGCTTCCCATGCAGGGCCACAGTGAGTAGAGATGCAACGTAGGCACGGTCCCGAGCAGAGAAGGTTCGCTGACTCTCCAGTGTGTAGATGAACTGGGCCAGGGAGAAGATATGTGGGGGAGGGGATCAGAAATGGTGGAATGGAGAAGGGCCGGGCCAGGAGTCTAGTTAGGGATAAGATGGGATAGGAAGGGTCCAGCTGAGGGTGGGAAAGCACCTTGGTAAGAAAAAGCTTGCTGTTGAGCAAGTTGGAGAGCTGCCCCAGGCCCTGTTCCACAGTGGGTCGCCTGCTCTCAGGCACACCAAGATCCCGGTGCAAAGGTGACTCCCGGTGCCCAGGGAAGAAGACCCTCTCGGCATACACCTTATAGTCGAGGAAGGGGATGCCACTTCCCAGAAGGTCACTTGTGAGATCAGTCATCTCTGTCATGAGGTCTGTTGAGCAGAAACCAAGTTGGGTGCCCATCCTGTGTAACAGGAGTGGACTTGGGCAGAACCCTAGAGGCAGGAGCCAGCTCTAGGGCCTCACCTGTGAACTCCTTCTTGCAGCGGTCCCGTACACTGCTCTCCAGATTCTCCAACTGGATCTGAACCTTCTTATAATCCCTCAGGGCCTGCTTGCTCTTCCTCCTGCTTAGCACCAAGATCATGAAGGGACAGCCAAGAGGCCAAAGCCCTTGCTGGGTTCCACTTAGTCAGGCCTGCCTGACCCAGCCCTAGGCACACCCTGACCTTGTCCAGCACAGTCTAACCCAGGGATGACGAGGCATGGCCCAGAATAATTCAGTCTGCCCTATCCCAGCAAGCCACACCCACCCGTACCCTATCAGTGCAGTTGAGCCTAGGGATCAGCAAACTACAACAGCACCAAATTTGGTTTGTGACCTATTTTTACAAATACAGGTTTATTAGAACACAGCCACACTTATGTGTTTACATATTGCCCCTGGCAGCTCTTAGGCCCAATTACAGGGTTGGGTAGTTGATTGCAATAGACACATCCATCCTACAGAGACATCCATCCCACAAAGTCTAAAACATTTACTCTGGTCCTTTGCTGAGCCTTGGTCAAATCTGCCCCTTCCCCAATCTGCCTCATGTCACTTACTGCCCCAGACCAGCCCAGCCCTGCCATACCTGGCTATACCCACCTGTACATGAGGACTATGATGATGACACCCAGAGCCAGAAGAGAGGCTCCCACCCCCAAGCCCACCTGGGCTGCCACAGGAAAAGCCACAGGGCTCTCGCCATCATACTGCACATGACCAAGGGAGAAGTGCAAGTTTCCCATCTGCACCTGTGTGGGGAGTCACCTGTGAGAAAGGGTTCAGCACATTCCCAATGCCCAGCCCTGCCTGGGACCTGCCCACTGACTGTGAACTCAGGCAAAGCATCAGGTGCCTCCCGGAGGGCATGGTGCCGTGGCAGTGGCTGCTCCACAGGGGGCTCACAGTACAGATGGTGCCGGGTCAGTGTCTTCACCACACAGGGGCCATCTCCTATCATGGCCACCACCTCCTCCTTGGATATTGCCAGGTCCAGATTCTCCCCCTGGAACATGAGGTCACTGATCTGTCACTTAGAACACTTCCCAGAGAAAGCTGGTTGCCATTCAGATCCTATCCCCCCACATATGGGAACAATGGTTTTGAGACCCACCTAAGATACAGGGCTAACAGTCCCTTAGCACTACTCCCCCTGTAGATAGGGCTGACAGTTATGGAGATATCCTTCAGGCTGCTCCTCATGACCCTTTTCTGCCCCTCCCTACTTTTTCTATAGAGCTAAAAATGTGGAGAACCTAAAACTGCCTACAGAGTGCTGAAGAATTAACTAACAAAGCCAGAGCCCCATTGTCTGAAGACCCCACAGGTGGGTGATGGATTACCTACCTATGGCCTAAATACCCACCTACTGCCCACCATGCATGTCAGAACATGTGCCTAGTGTTGTCTCTGTAAGCCAGGCTGCCACATAGGGATCAGCCCAGTTACCTGTTAAGTAGCACACCACCAAGCCACTGTGTGTGCCAAGTCATTTACTGATTGTCATGAAGACACCCACCATGAAATGTTAGAACCCAGGCCAGTAGTCAAACCCCTGCCAAGAGCTAGGGTTCCCCTACTCCATAAACCTCTTAGCCCTTGCTCTACTGTCCTGGCCTCTCTACCATTAGTGCAGTGCTGTCCTACAAAGGGAGGGTCTTTGGGCCCTGCCAAGCTCAAGAAGGAACAGTACCTCCACAGAGAACACACTTCCAGGTTTGTGCCAGAATGGCATGGTGGGGTCCTCAGGGTTGAGGGGCTGCAGAGTGGGATCAGCCTCATAGGAGAAGGGTATGGGGCTCAGTGTTGCAAAGTCAAAGACCAGGTTGTCAAGGACAAATTCCACCTGGACCCAGGGGTCCTCAGGTAGGCCTGGGAGGGCAGGTGTACGGCACATAATGAGATGGGAGGAGTTCACATAACATGGCTCTTCAAACTGGCAGAAAAAGACAAGAGAGGGTCAACTGAGGGCCATGTAGGAAGAGGGCAGAGCTGGTACCAGCCATCTGTGGTTGAAGGGAAAAGGGACAGCAGCAGCCAGCCCAGTGGAGGCAGGGAGGTCCAAGGGTTTCCTACGTGATGACTGCCACAGGAGGCTCCAGGGGAACACACTGTCTCCAGGACCGCACGGCGCCTCCGCCCATTCCCCTGGCTAGGCTGCAGCACTCCTAGGGCCACTGTCACGCGGATTCTTGGTGTCTGCACCACATCCAGATTCTGGCCACGAACCCATATCTCACGTCCTCCACTGAAATAGAGCCCATGAGCCATTCATGACTTACATGAATCAGGGTTTTCTGTTTTATTTTGTTACCAAGGATTGAACCCAGGGATGCTTTACCAATGGCCTATATCCCCTGCCCTTTTTATTTTTTATTTTGAGACAGAGTCTCACTAAGTTGCTTAGAGCCTGGCTAAGTTACTGAGGCTAGCTTTGAACTCAGCCTCCCTAGCTGCTGGTATTACAGGCATGCACCACTGCCTGGCTATGAATGAGAATTTAAAAGACAGCCAGTCCCAGCTAGCTCAGCCCAGCCCAAGCCACATGACCCCATTTCCCTATGCATGGGATTCAAGGGCCCACACAGAAAGCCCTATCCCCACTAAGGGAGTGGCAAAAGCTCACTTGCCATACAACCATGCCCATGGTCCCATACCTGAGAAAGCTCTTAGTGGGGCCAGCTGAGGTGACATTGGGATCTGATGTGTATTTGAACTGGCCATGCTGAAGCCTCCGTTTAATGGTCCCAAACCACACTGTCACAGGAAGCGTGGCAGGTATGGAGTGTGGGCTGGTCTTACACTGCAGCTGCTCTGACTGCTGTTCCAGCAGCCTGGGGAGAAAGGTGAAAGTAGAAGGCAGGTCACCTGGGCTGGAGGATGTGTAGGA